>NC_067246.2:35105100-36355100 GCF_019359855.2 Lolium perenne | reverse complement strand
TCCAACGGCCTTCGTTCATGCGGATGTGGTGGTTGCAAGGGAGAGGAAGGAGGAGCGCTACCAGAGTTCTGCCACGACAGGAGTTCACAAGAAATCTCTGCCGCGGCAGGAAAATTCGCGGAGAAGAAGGACAGATTCGTCCGGCGGCCGGCGCCACGACCCGGCCAACCGGCCCTACAACCGGCCGGGCCGGTCACACGGCCGGCCGACCAGCCAGCAAACCGGCGGCTACGACACCCAGGCCGGCTGGACCGGCTGCCAGGCCGGACGGGTCCGGCGCAGACTGGGACAGGTGCTGAAGCCAACCGGGACGACTACTGCGCGCCGCGACGGGTCGGCCGGTGCCTCGGCCAGTCAACCGGGCTGTAGACCGGATGCACCGGCGCCTAGGCCGGTTGAACCGGGCCCCTGGCCGGCCGATCAGCAGGGGCGGCATCCAGGCCGGCGGCTGCTGCTGCTTTTTGCTGCTGCTTGTGCGTCGTGGAGTGTATCAAAAAAAATCTTGAAAAGGAGGAAGACATTGGTGATCCAAGAGAGTGCGTACTCGGGTGTATTCAGCTTATTTGGATCCATGGCGTACAGGAGCTTATAAAGTTTGTTTTGGGTGATTTGTATGGCGCGTTTCAGTTGTATTTGGGAGGTTGCTTGTGTCTTCAATCAGGTTGATGGCGTCAAAGACCAAAGGGGCGCCAAGTTCAAGACAAGCTAGTCGAGAGGGAGGATGAGGTGTGGAAGACTGGCGAGGCTTGAGGATGAAGTTCGGCGATGTTATTATCTGACGCTACCTTTTTTCTAGCAAACCCTCACTGCGTTGGGGACAACGCTTCTTGAAGAAGGGGAGAGATGATACGGATATTGATACGTCTCCAACGTATCGATAAATTCTTATGTTCCATGCTACTTTATTGATGATATACACATGTTTTATACATACTTTATGTCATATTTATGCATTTTCCGGCACTAACCTATTAACGAGATGCCGAAGAGCCAGTTGTTGTTTTCTGCTGTTTTTGGTTTCAGAAATCCTAGTAAGGAAATATTCTCGGAATTGGACGAAATCAACGCCCAGGGTCTTATTTTTCCACGAAGCTTCCAGAAGTCCGAAAGGGAAACGAAGTGGGGCGATGAGGCGGCCACACAACAGGGCGGCGCGACCCACACCCTGGCCGCGCGGCCCTAGCGTGTGGGCCCCTCGCGTCGCCCCTAAACCTACTCTTCTGCCTATAAGAAGCCTTCATCGATAATAACTCCAGTACCGAGAGCCACGATACGAAAACCTTCCAGAGACGCCGCCGCCGCCAATCCCATCCCGGGGGATTCAGGAGATCGCCTCCGACACCCTGCCGGAGAGGGGAATCATCTCCCGGAGGACTCTTCACCGCCATGGTCGCCTCCAGAGTGATGTGTGAGTAGTTCACCCCTGGACTATGGGTCCATAGCAGTAGCTAGATGGTTGTCTTCTCCTCATTGTGCTATCATTGTCGGATCTTGTGAGCTGCCTAACATGATCAAGATCATCTATTTGTAATGCTACATGTTGCGTTTGTTGGGATCCGATGAATATGGAATGCTATGTTATGTTGATTATCAATCTATCATCTATGTGTTGTTTATGATCTTGCATGCTCTCCGTTATTAGTAGAGGCTCTAGCCAACTCGTTACTTGTAACTCCAAGAGGGAGTATTTATGCTCGATAGTGGGTTCATGCCTCCATTAAATCTGGGACATTGACAGAAAGTTCTAAGGTTGTGGATGTGCTGTTGCCACTAGGGATAAAACATCAATGCTATGTCTAAGGATATTTGTGTTGATTACATTACGCACCATACTTAATGCAATTGTCTGTTGTGTGCAACTTAATACTGGAAGGGGTTCGGATGATAACCTGAAGGTGGAATTTTTAGGCATAGATGCATGCTGGATAGCGGTCTATGTACTTTGTCGTAATGCCCAATTGAATTTCACACTACTCATCATAACATGTATGTGCATTGTCATGCCATCTTTATTTGTCAATTGCCCAACTGTAATTTGTTCACCCAACATGCTATTTCTTATGGCAGAGACACCACTAGTGAACTATGGACCCCGGTCCATTCTTTACATCGAATACAATCTACTTCAATACTCATTCTTACTGTTTTCTGCAAACATCATCATCCACACTATACATCTAATCCTTTGTTACAGCAAGCCGGTGAGATTGACAACCTCACTATCACATTGGGGCAAAGTAATTTGGTTGTGTTGTGCAGGTTCCACGTTGGCGCCGGAATCCCTGGTGTTGCGCCGCACTACACTCCGCCGCCATCAACCTTCAACGTGCGTCTTGGCTCCTACTGGTTCGATAAACCTTGGTTTCTTACTGAGGGAAACTTACTGCTGTACGCATCACACCTTCCACTTGGGGTTCCCAACGGTCGCGTGTTGTACGCGTGTCAAGCTAAATTTCTGGCGTCGTTGCCGGGGACGTGAAGGAACAAGATTTCTAACTCCCATGTCAACCACGCGCTAGCAAGTAAATTTCTGGCGCTGTTGCCGGGGAGATCAAGACACGCTGCAAGGGGAGTCTCCACTTCCAATCTCTTTACTTTGTTTTTGTCTTGCTTTATTTTATTTACTATTTTGTTTGCTGCATCATATCAAAATACAAAAAAATTAGTTACTAGCTTTACTTTATTTACTATCTTGTTTGCATTCTCCATATTAAAAACACACAAAAAAATTAGTTACTTGCATTTACTTTATCTAGTTTGCTTTATTTACTATTGCTAAAATGGGTACTCCTGAAAATACTAAGTTGTGTGACTTCACAAACACAAATAATAATGATTTCTTATGCACACCTATTGCTCCACCTGCTACTACAGCAGAATTCTTTGAAATTAAACCTTCTTTACTGAATCTTGTTATGAGAGAGCAATTTTCTGGTGTTAGTTCTGATGATGCTGCTGCCCATCTTAATAATTTTGTTGAACTATGTGAGATGCAAAAGGATAAGGATGTAGATGGTGACATTATAAAATTAAAATTGTCTCCTTTCTCATTAAGAGGAAGAGCTAAAGATTGGTTGCTATCTTTGCCTAAGAATAGTATTGATTCATGGACTAAATGTAAGGATGCTTTCATTGGTAGATACTATCCTCCTGCTAAAATTATATCTTTGAGAAGTAGCATAATGAATTTTAAGCAATTGGATAACACTACTAGGAAATAGACTACCGCCGGCGCCCCAGAAACCCTTACCGCCGGCGTTTTTGCATTCGCCGGCGACCACCTCGCCGGTGGTAATGCCTCATCGCCGGCGCCTTGCAATTCGCCGGTGGTAAGAGCCTTTACCGCTGGCGTTTTACCCTATTCGCCGGGGGTAAGTCTTACCGCCGGCGTCTTCCCATTTCGCCGGGGGTATCAGGTCGTAGTGCTGGCGATTTGGAAAACGCCAGGGATACATGAAAATTTCGCCAGTGGTAATATTAACAGGAGAAAAAATAAAAAAACTCGAATTTCACAGTATATACACCAGAATTCATAGCATATACATAGAATATACAGGCAATTACCAGAATGACAGTAAAATAGACATCATTAGCAAGATACACATCATTAGCAAGATACACATCATTAGAAAGTCCCGAAATGTCCATAACATGCATGCATGCATCAATAACACAAGTGTCGACCATATGGTTCAACCATCACGACTCGAAGTAGCACATATTACACAAATACATACAAGTCCAGTCGACGACCTAGCTAAACAACAATGACATAGTAAACTAGAGAGGCGGTAGCGGCAAGCATCATCACGATGAAAGGGGTCCTCCACATCTCCCTCCTCTGTCCCGCTCGAAAGTTGGCGTATCGAGTTTCCGCCTCCTCCAAAGTGGTGTACCCCTTGTAGCTGTTGCCGCTGAAACGGTGGACCTGCCTCCTACAGTCTTCCCAGTCCTCGTAGACTCCAGGAACCCTGCCGTGGTAGACGACATAGTACGTCATCTATGCAAACACACAACAAAGAAATGTAAGTTGTTAGTACATCCATAGAGAGAGATATAACATATAGGTGTGCAAAAGAACAAACATAAAAAATACTTATGTAATTTATGACTAACATTTGCAGGACACAAAAGTTTTTGACTCAAGTCTACTTCGGCGGGAAGGGACGGATGCCCTCGAGCGTGTTGAATGTTCTCTCGTCACATCCATCTTCTAATCGGCCTTGTATCTCGGAATTAGAAAGTGCGGAGGCATAGTTGAACAAGCCACCATTCATGATGACATCCCTCCAGAGTATTGTGCAAATGGTCCGCTGGATGGCACGGAAGTCGCCTCTCACGTTTTCATCGGTGGTGTCCGCCATGTTCACGAACTTCCCCTGCAGAGCAGATGGCACCAAGAGATCGTTACGAGACCTTACAACCGCCCTCATCTGTAGGATGGCAAACCATGCCTCCATCCCATTGTCATCCGCCGATTGCTTTAGGCAGGGGAACTTGGTTATGTGGTTGCACACATGGCAACCCTTAACTTTCTTCTCATGCCTGAGTTTGTTGACGCCAACCTCAGCTATGAAGCCGTTGAGGGCTTTATCAAGTGTAGACTTAAGGTCGGTGAAGTCTTTGTCCTTATCAAGCCCGGAGTCGAGATAAGTGACATCGGAATGATACGGGTAAAAGAGGAGGAGGGTGCAATACTTCAAACTGCGCAAAATGGAAATAAACCATCATACTCAGCTAGTAAGGAAATTCATGAAAGAATGTAATATAGGGTACTTTAGTAACCAAATACTTACTCGCGGAAATATGGTATGACAAAGCAACTCTTATCCTTGTTTAACACCAAGAAATTCTTGATATAGTTGGCGAGAAACGCTTGTTCGGTCTCAGGCGACAGTTGGAGTCATGTAGTAGGGGTCCATGATAGCGATGTGCGTTGTGTTCTCCATGGCGATATCGTGCGCCATGCTGAGCGACATGAGGCGGACCAAGCTTCGGTCTAGCTGTTGCATGTGCAAGAGCCTGAAGATGTCTTCGTACCGAATGAATATCAAGTCCGCAGGGTATGTGTTGACAAAGCCAAAGCCAGTGGGCACCTTGGCGATCAAAATCGGGTACGATGGATTTCTATCTTGAAGAAGTAGCTTCTCCTTTGTTAGAATAGCATCATGCACGCTCCTCATATCCGGCGTCAACTTGTTGACATAGTGTGCCGGCAGCATCGGCTCGCCTAAGTGATGCAACTTCCTCCACGGGGTCGGCAACTTGTCATTAACCACTATCTTGCTTGCCGCAACATCTCCCGACTTCTTCCGCTTCCTGCCCTTCTTCTTACTGCAACTGGCCGGAGCGGCGTTTTGTTTCATACCTTCCGTGGTCGCACCAAGGAGTGTCCTCGGGGTAAGCCCAACTCGGGGCGGAGCGGTGAAGGCGGTAGTGTCCTCCTGCTCGGGCGTTTCTTGTGAAAGGAACAACTTCTTCTTTAGGATATGACCGGCGGGTGGCTTGTAAGGAGAAACCGCGTCGGCGTCGAGCTCGGCGATGAACGTATCAATGGGAGCTTGATCGATGTCCAACGCCTTCTCGTGCTGACTCTCGTGCGGACTATCGGGCTGACTATCGGGCTCAAATTGATCATAAGCCGGTGGAGCACTGGCCCTGCCTTTGCCTGCCGTCAAAGCAGTCGTTGGAGCTGGGACCTTGGCTTGGCTCGGGGCATCCGTTGCATCCTGAGGAGTGACCATGCCATAGCTTGCGTCCGAACCTGAGGCGGTGTTCAGCCGAATTAGGGCTTTCGGCCATAGAAGGATGTGATTCTTGAGGTCCCCGAGAGTGAGCGGGGTTTCCGTTTCCGGGGGTTGATAAGGAGGATGGAGGTCTTGGCATCCCGGTAACGACCGGTTCACGCGAACCCGGCTCAAGCTATCATCCATCCTGACGCAGTGGAAAATCCGCTGTGTTGGCAGGATGACACTGCCGCTCGCTACAGCCTTCAACTTGTTGTCCACATTCAGTAGCAAGGTGCAAGGAGTCGCGTTCGCCTGTGAAAACATGTGTATGTCAGAGAGGGCGACGACAAAGTAACTAATTTGTAGAGCTTGAGATACTAAATTAATTACCGTGTGGGCGTCGAGCTCGGCCCGCGGTGAAGGGCCGAGGCCGGGCGGGCGGGTGGCTGAGGGGCTAGTACCGGGCCCCCAGTCCGGCGAATCCTCTCTAGCGCCGACATTGCCGGCGGGTGGAGTCACCAAGTTGGGTGTGCATTGAGCGTGTCTAGTTGGAGGCCGGTTGTCCGAGTTGCTGGCGCCTAGGCTGATAACCGGCATCGGTCCCTTACCGCCGGCGTCGAAGTAATTCTTCATCGACAGAACAAGATCAGGGATGATTTCATTGACCCTGTTGGCCAGCGCGTCATCGACCCTGGTAGCAACCTCGGCACTGACGCGTTGCTGAACCTCGGCACTGACTCGTTGCTGAACCTCGGCACTGACGCGTTGCTCCATGGTTGTTTCCAAGTCGGCCACCTTTTTCAGAAGAGCCTCGTGCTCCCGGTCCTTCTGCGCCTGACGCGACTCCCTAGTGCTTGAGGGCACGTCCAAGCCATAGTCGGCAAGCTTGCGACCTCCTCCGGCGCCGGGGACACGGTGGGGCTTGTCCAAAAGCGGCCGCGCCTTCACGGTGTTCAGACCCCTGATAAAAGGCGTGTCCCACGGGACTTTGCCAGTCGACGTCTGGGACGAGGAGCCAGCTGATTCGGCGGCTGCTTGTTCCGCCAACTGCCAGAAGTAACATGAACAATTTTAGAATGTAATGGACTTGGTGAGCAGTATCAAATTAATAAGCTGGTAAATTGCTTACCACTGCTTTCTCTAGTGCCATCACCTTCGCGTCGGCGACCAACTCAACTCCCACCACCACATCAGGTTTCGTGACACGTTTCCCAGCCAATTCTCGATGGTA
The DNA here is from genome assembly GCF_019359855.2 of Lolium perenne. Classification (NCBI taxonomy): domain Eukaryota; kingdom Viridiplantae; phylum Streptophyta; class Magnoliopsida; order Poales; family Poaceae; genus Lolium; species Lolium perenne. The sequence continues at coordinate 36,348,140 of NC_067246.2, read as the reverse complement.
TCGGGACCTGAGATATGCCCTGAAGAGTGGGTCTTTGTACTTGGCAAAAGGGGGCTCGAGGCCAGCATTTATGTAGGCCTGGTCCTCCTTGTCCCATACCGGCTGCTTGCCTTCGAAGCCACGGCAACCGAGATTGTGGTGACCGATGTTCTTATCCGCCAGCTCCTTCCCCCAGGTCGATTGTCTTTTGGTGTACTCGAGCTCCTCGTTTTCCAAGAATTTATTATACTGCTCCAGCGTCATCCGCGGGAAGTGGCGCTGGATCTCTTCCCAAGTCTCATTGTCACCAAGCATCCCCCTCAGCATGGTTTTATAACCGCTGAGGTTCTTGGAGAACTTAGAGAGGGCTCGTCTGTTCACGATGTTATCCTTGGTATCCTCGTTCCTGTATTCCACAGGGAACTCATACCGTGCGTGCAGCCGCGCAAGGAGTTGGGCCTGCAGATGCTGCTTCTTCTTGGTTCGGAGTTTCGTCTCGTTGACGTCGACGACGTCCCGAAGGATTGCTCCCAGTTGGAGGCCGTACCCCTTCGCCACGTGCTTGGGCTCAGTAGGAATCCCGGTCTTGGCGTCCACCGCGGTGATTATGTCACGAGTGGTGCCGACCCTGTTTGGGCGCCGCTGCTTCCGTTTCCTCTTGGCCTCGGTAGTAGTATCCGAGCTACCCCCGGCAACGCCACTGTCGGTGGTCTCGTCGGCAGCCCCCCTCTCATCCTCACCATCGTTGTCCATCTCATCATCCCCCTCCTCCGAGGACTCGTCATCGCTGCCCCTTGGAAGGTCCTCCAGCTGATCCGAGACCATGAGCCTGTAGTGCTCATCCAACTTCCGCTGAGAAGACCCGTCAGCGTCTTCGTTGGGGTCTGCAGAAGACGACATGCTAACAAAGGCAGATGTGACAGCATTAGGTAGCATGCAACAGTTCGTCCACCAAACTTGAGAAACTATCAAGGAGAGTATGAAAGCCAACCCTAACAGTATCAATGTCCAAGAATTAAGAAAATCACTTGCATTACAACACATACGACTAGCATCAGCAGGTAACAAAAAAACCATAGAGATGGACAGTACATCATCATGTTAAATCACAAAGAGGTACCTCACTCATGCATATAGTACTAATACTCACTGGACAATATAGAGGAAGGCCCTCACTGGACAAAAGTGCACTCTAGCTAAACGTGAGTATTTGTCTAATTTGATAATGAAGGCTCTACCCTGAATCTGCTTTCTACCGCTGCTAACTGAACACAAGCAACTCTACATGATTAACACTGGTTCATCAAATACTTGGACAATTTACAGTACTATCTTGGTTCATCAAATACTGTGCAAGCAGTAAAATATAAGAATTAACAATTTGTGGTTAACTTTGCTTTAAATTGCCAGTGTCACTACTAGTTGTAAATCCACATGAAAATTCGGCATGACCTTTGCTAAAAATGGTCATGCCGTAGTGCTGAAATTCGCCGGACGGAAGTTAATCGACATTCCGGCGAAACATTGGCACTCAATGTACCTGCAGACACATATCTAGGCAACAAACTACATGCAGAGATACAGAATTTTCAATACATCTGGGCAACAAGCTGCATGCCATGATCAAGCATACAGTACTCATTTCATCCCACCTGCACAGGTACATATAAAATTCCCAATGAAAAATGACATCATTTTGCAGAACAGGTATCAGCAGATATGCTCTTTTATTGCACAAATACATTGTCAACTTGGAAAGATAATGCAGAATCTGAGTATCATGACATACAGCACACTGCTGCCTAGTCATGCATGATGCAATTGCAAGATCGCATAGCACAATGCAGTTCATCGCACATTATTGACAAGCCAATATCCAGTTCTGCCACAATCAGACGGCCCAAGGCCACTGCTATGCATGATGCAAGAGCAGGAGCTCACTGCACATTATTGACAGACTAAATCTATGCTCCACCCCTTGAGGAAAAAAAACAACCTCAAAATTTGAAATTACAACCAAGCCAGAGGGCAGCCAAAGCTAAACAATCTGAAATATGTATTTATAAACTGGAATTACTCTGAAAGTAACTGACCAAAGAGATGTTCAAAATTTGAAAGAAAGATGCCCCTGAAAGTTAAGTAAAAGTTCCTAAGGCAGGAACTGTCATCTTTCATAAGGCAAGGAAAGGTCTGTATCAATTTTCTCAAAGCACGAAACCAACGCAGGCAAAGAAGATGCAACAGTACACAACTAATGACCCTGCATCTAATCGATGGATGCGCTGTGGTTAAACTAATCTAGCAACAAAATCTGGTTATTTTAAGGCACAGGCCGAAGTGCACGCAGCAGTATCAATGTTTCACAGCAAATAACAGTCTTCAGACTTATTCTCTTGGGTCCAATACAAACAACAGCTACATATTCACGGCAGAACGCCATAAGATGCGAGCACACCAAATGCCAATCTCTTGCATCAAGCTTAGGAAAGCAGTTCTACCCGGACTACATACATCTTAGGTGGAAAAACCAAAAAATGTTGCTGTTTTGGAGATTGGTTTTCTCCAAGGATAAAAGAAACCAGGGATATTTCAAAGTTAAATCATGAAAGAAACCAGTGAGGTTTCAAAGTCAGAACATGTAAAGAAACCGGTGATGTTTGCAAGTTAAAATTAGGTAATACAAACACTATTTTTCGTATTGTATGATTAGCTAACTCAGCGCCTTGAGATCAATGTTAACTAACTCCATTGGCTGAAGACACCCTAGTTCATGCTCCTTAAGCCTGACTGGTCCATACGATTGAACTGAAATTTACTAACCTACTGCCGCTAACAACCAATTCTCCACCACCAGAGAAGCCTCCCGTTTGACCACACAGTGTTCCCAGTTCCGACTCATACAACGAGCACCCAATTATCCATATCACTAGAACTACAGTACACTGTTTAATCCTCAAAAAATAACTAACGGGCTAAGCAGCACCAGAGACCGCTTTACTGCAGCACAATCTCACAGAGAATTCGGTAATTTCAGCGACCAAACATTCTAGGTAATTCACCAAGGATGCTAGTTCATAGCAACAAAGTTCGATTCCAACCAAATAGACGGATGCAGAGCAAAATCTAATCAACTACAGTGCAGAGTGGAGATAAATCGAACGAACCTTTACGGCCAGAAGCCCGAGAGCGAAGGCAGCGCCCTTCTCGACCTCGTGCTCGAACGGGCGGGGCTGGTGCTCCTCGCCCGCCGCCGCCTCCGTAGAGGCACCTTCAGGTGGCACACGAGCACCGGCACGGCGCCGCCCTCCTCTGCAACGAAGCGGCGAGCAGATCCACCTCAGTAAACGGCGTGGGAACGGGTGAGCACGGCCCGGTTGGCGAGGGTTTGGGGGGATTACCGTTCTTCGCGAGCTCGGCGAGGACGGTGGTGGCGCGCTTGCCCGTGGCGCGGTCGGCGTGGCTCCAGGAGAAGCAGTGCTGGAGGGCGTCGACCTGCGAGTGGCGGCAGCAGATCTCGGGCCCGGCGACGGTGGTGGATCGACGACGGCGGCCGGGGAGCGATGGCGGCGTGGGGGATTTTTTCGTCGATTTGGCCGTGGAAGGGGAGCGACGCGCACACGGCTAAGTCATGGAACTACTACCCCCGGCGTTTTGGCGTAAACGCCGGCGGTAACTTCACACTCACTGACATGTGGGCCACAGTCAGTTTCCACCGGCGGAAAGGGCCTAATTCGCCGGGGGTATTTTTTTGGTTCCCAGCTGGCCGGCGAGACGCCTTTAGTTGTATAAGCATGTCAATTAATCAAAACCGAGTCCTTAACACAGTGGTGCCACTCTTGATCTTATGCTGAAGCAGCCAGGGTTCGAATCCCTGTGGATGCAAAAAGGCCAAACTTTTTTTCCTTCCCTTTTTTAGCTAACACTTAATTCTTAAATTGTAAAGTGCTTTTGGCGACATATGATAAAAAATCAATAAATTGCGAGACATCAATTCTCCTTCCCTTTTTTAGCTAACACTTAATTCTTAAATTGTAAAGTGCTTTTGGCGACATATGATAAAAAATCAATGAAGGATAAATTGAGACATCAATTTATGATTTTAATTCTTGAATGACTTCAAAGTCCTTTCAAGTAGATCCGATAAAAAACCAAGACATAAATTTAGGATACACTTGAGAAGAACAAATGGTTGTTCGAGAGATAATTATTATAAATACACAAATGACTTCAAAGTCCCTTCCGCTTGGTCCTTGTGATCCCACCGGTATCGTCGCGACTCCTTGTGTACGGAGGAACACTTGACCTAGGTAGCGTCGTCCTTCTTCTTCTTAGTGTGTAGGTTCTATCGTCTTCATCGGGTTCTTCCATCATTGGGTCTCCGACGAGGCCGTCGAAGTCTTGCTCGTCGGCAACTCCATCCATTCCGACGAGGGCCCTTTTTCCTCTCCTTACGACAACACGGCTGGGCCTTGACGGGTCAGTTATGAAGAAGCATTGCTCGACGTGCTTAGCCAATACCCAAGGCTCATTTTGCGCGGTGGGGTTCTTGGTCTTGGATTTGGGGCGATCGCATGGTGGTGACATACGCATCTTCTTTTGTGACGTCCGTAGCCCATCTGACACGAAACATCGGTAGCTTCTCCCCGACGTAGTCGAGCTCCCAGATTTCCTCGATCCTTCCGTAGTACCTTTTCTTCTCTTCACCCGTGTACGATTCCATCGTCACACCCGAGTTCTGATAGTCGCTTCTTTTGTCTCTCTCCTCTGTAGAGAATGTGTAACCATTGATGTCGTATTTCTGATAAGTCATGAGGTTGGGGGCGGGCCCACAAGACAAGGCCAATATCATTTTGTCTACGACGCTTGCCATTGGTGGGGGATTGGCATCAATCTGGTCTTTGAACCAGCTCGCGAAAGAGGAGTTGTGCGCTCTAAATACCTCTTGTTCCGTCATCGGCTTGTCAGCCCTGCTCTTGATCATGTTTATGTGCTGATCCACCCAAGGCTCTACCTCGTTCATGTGCTGTAGTGCTACTAAGTGGGCCCTGTTAAAGTCTGTTCTCCTATCATCTTGATCGGCGTCGAGTTCCCTCCTGCCAGCGTTGTGGCCTACTCCCTCGAATCTGCCGAGGTGCTTGTTGGCGGGCAATCCATTCTGCTCATGGAAGGTATTACCGCCGGCATCTTCAGCTCGTATTTGCCGGCGGTAAGGAGTGCGGCTATAAGCCTTTCCCTAGTAGTGTAATGAGCATGTTGCCCAAGCATGGGAAAGAGTTAAATCTTTGGTTAAAAATTGCCCAACCCATGGACTAACTACTTGGATGATCATCCAAACCTTCTATGCAGGATTGAATTTTTCTTCGCGGAACCTATTGGATTCAGCTGCTGGAGGTACCTTTATGTCCATCACTCTAGGCGCCGCAACAAAGCTTCTTGATAATATGATGATTAACTACTCTGAATGGCACACGGAAAGAGCTCCACAAGGTAAGAAGGTAAATTCTGTTGAAGAAACCTCTTCCTTGAGTGATAAGATTGATGCTATTATGTCTATGCTTGTGAATGGTAGAACTAATGTTGATCCTAATAATGTTCTGTTAGCTTCATTGGTTGCACAAGAAGAACATGTTGATGTGAACTTCATTAAAAATAATAATTTCAACAACAATGCTTATCGGAATAATTCTAGTAATAACTATAGGCCATATCCTTATAATAATGGTAAAGGTTATGGTAATTCTTATGGGAATTCTTACAACAATAATAGGAATGTGCCCCCTGGTCTTGAAGCCATGCTTAAAGAATTTATTAGTACACAAACTGCTTTTAACAAAACTGTTGAAGAAAAGCTTGGGAAAATTGATATACTTGCTTCTAAAGTTGATAGTCTTGCTGCTGATGTTGATCTTTTGAAATTGAAAGTTATGCCTAATGAAGATAAAGATATTAAGTCATTTCCTACAGCAAACGCCATCCAAGTTAAAATTAATGAGAATATAAGATTGATGGCCGAATTGCGTGCTAGGTGAGAAAAAGAAGAAGATGCTAAAGAGAATAGTATAGCTAAAGTTTGGACTATTACCACCACTAGCAACGCTAATGCTTCACATGTTGCTACAACTCCTACTATCAATGGTAAAATAATTGGTGTTGGCAATGTTTCTACTTCTAATGCAAAGCTTGCAAAATTGCCGGAACCTTCTAAAACTGCTGAAACTGCTTGTGATAAAACTGCTGAAATTTTTTCCAATATTGGGGACAATGATCTCATTGATTTAGATCATAATGGTTTAGATTTTGATGATTGTCACATCTCTGAAGTTATAAAGTTCTTACAAAAACTTGCTAAAAGTCCTAATGCTAGTGCTATAAATTTGGCCTTTACAAAACATATTACAAATGCTCTCATAAAAGCTAGAGAAGAGAAATTAAAACTTGAAACTTCTATTCCTAGGAAGTTAGAGGATGGTTGGGAGCCCATCATTAAGATGAAGGTCAATGATTTTGATTGTAATGCTTTATGTGATCTTGGTGCAAGTATTTCCGTTATGCCTAGGAAAATCTATAACATGCTTGACTTGCCACCATTGAAAAATTGTTATTTGGATGTTAATCTTGCTGATAATTCTACAAAGAAACCTTTGGGGAGGGTTGATAATGTTCATATTACGGTTAACAATAACCTTGTCCCCGTTGATTTTGTTGTCTTGGATATTGAATGCAATACATCTTGTCCTATTATATTGGGAAGACCTTTCCTTCGAACTGTTGGTGCTATTATTGATATGAAGGAAGGTAATATTAAATATCAATTTCCTCTCAAGAAAGGTATGGAACACTTCCCTAGAAAGAGAATGAAGTTACCTTTTGATTCTATCATTAGAACAAATTATGATGTTGATGCTTCGTCTCTTGATAACGCTTGATATACACTTTCTGCGCCTAGCTGAAAGGCGTTAAAGAAAAGCGCTTATGGGAGACAACCCATGATTTTACTTCTGCACTTTTGTTTTATATTTGAGTCTTGGAAGTTGTTACTACTGTAGAAACCTCTCCTTATCTTTATTTTATTGCATTGTTGTGCCAAGTAAAGTCTTTGATCGTAAGGTTCATACTAGATTTGGATTACTACGCAGAAACAGATTTCTTGCTGTCACGAATTTGAGCAGTGTTCTCTGTAGGTAACTCAGAAAAATCTGCCAATTTACGTGAGTAATCCTCAGATATGTACACAACTTTCATTCAATTTGAGCATTTTCATTTGAGCAAGTCTGGTGCACCAAAAAAATTCGTCTTTACGGACTGTTCTGTTTTGACAGATTCTGCCTTTTATTTCGCATTGCCTGTTTTGCTATGTTTGATGGATTTCTTTATTCCATTAACTTTCAGTAGCTTTGTGCAATGTCCAGAAGTGTTAAGAATGATTATGTCACCTCTGAACATGTGAATTTTTATTATGCACTAACCCTCTAATGAGTTGTTTTGAGTTTGGTGTGGAGGAAGTTTTCAAGGATCAAGAGAGGAGGATGATACAATATGATCAAGGAGAGTGAAAGCTCTAAGCTTGGGGATGCCCCGGTGGTTCATCCCTGCATATTTCAAGAAGACTCAAGCATCTAAGCTTGGGGATGCCCAAGGCATCCCCTTCTTCATCGACAACATTATCAGGTTCCTCTAGTGAAACTATATTTTTATTCCATCACATCTTATGTGCTTTACTTGGAGCATCTGTATGTTTTTGTTTTTGTTTTGTTTGAATAAAGTTGGATCCTAGCATTCATTGTGTGGGAGAGAGACATGCTCCAATGTTGCATATGGACAAATATGTCCTTAGCTTTACTCATAATGTTCATGGCGAAGGTTGAAACTGCTTCGTTAATTGTTATATTGTTGGAAACGGGAAATGCTACATGTGGTAATTGGTATAATGTCTTGAATAATTTGATACTTGGCAATTGTTGTGCTCATATGGATCATGTTTAAGCTCTTGCATCATATACTTTGCACCTATTAGTGAAGAAATACATAGAGCTTGCTAAAATTTGGTTTGCATGATTGGTCTCTCTAAGGTCTAGATATTTTCTAGTAAGGGTTTGAACAACAAGGAAGACAGTGTAGAGTCTTATAATGCTTGCAATATGTTTTTATGTGAGTTTTGCTGTACCGGTTCATACTTGTGTTTGCTTCAAACAACCTTGCTAGCCTAAGCCTTGTATTGAGAGGGATTACTTCTCGTGCATCCAAAAACCTTGAGCCAAAAACTATGCCATTTGTGTCCACCATACCTACCTACTACATGGTATTTCTCTGCCATTCCAAAGTAAATTGCTTGAGTGCTACCTTTAAAATTCCATTCTTTGTCTTTGCAATATATAGCTCATGGGAAAAATAGCTTAAAAACTATTGTGGTATTGAATATGTACTTATGTATCTTATTTCCTATTAAGTTGCTTGTTGAGCGACAACCATGTTCCTGGGGACGCCATCAACTACCCTTTGTTGAATATCATGTGAGTTGCTATGCATGTTCGTCTTGTCTAAAGTAAGGGTGATTTATCATGAGTTGAATGGTTTGAGTATGCATATTGCTATAGAAGAACATTGGGCCGCTAACTAAAGCCATGATCCATGGTGGAAGTTTCAGTTTTGGACAACAATTCTCAATCTCTTATGAGAATATTATTTGTTGTTGAATGCTGATGCATTAAAGAGGAGTCCATTATCTGTTGTCTATGTTGTCCCGGTATGGATGTATAAGTTGAGAATAATCAAAAGCGACAAATCCAATGCGAGCTTTCTCCTTAGACCTTTGTACAGGCGGCATAGAGGTACCCCTGTGTGATACTTGGTTAAAACATATGTATTGCGATGATAATCCATGTAAATCCAAACTAATTAGGACAAGGTGCGGGCACTATTGGTAATCTATGCATGAGGCTTGCAACTTGTAGGATATATTATACATAATACATATGCTTTATTACTACCATTGACAAAATTGTTTCTTGTTTTCAAAATAAAAGCTCTAGCAAAAATATAGCAATCAATGCTTCCCTCTTTGAAGGGTCATTCTTCTACTTTTATGTTGAGTCAGTTTACCTATTTCCTTCCATCTTAGAAGCAAACACTTGTGTTAACTGTGCATTGATTCTTACATACTTGCATATTTGCATTCATTGTATTACTTTATGTTGACAACTATCCATGAGATATACATGTTACAAGTTGAAAGCAACCGCTGAAACTTATATCTTCCTTTGTGTTGCTTCAATGCCTTTACTTTGAATTTATTGCTTTATGAGTTAACTCTTATGCAATACTTATTGATGCTTGTCTTGAAAGTACTATTCATGAAAAGTCTTTGCTATATGATTCAGTTGTTTAACCATTGTCTTTACCATTGCTTCGAATCGCTGCATTCATTACATGTGCTTACAATAGTATTGATCAAGATTATGATAGCATGTCACTTCAGAAATTATCTTTGTTATCGTTTACCTACTCGGGACGAGTAGGAACTAAGCTTGGGGATGCTGATACGTCTCCAACGTATCGATAATTTCTTATGTTCCATGCTACTTTATTGATGGTATACACATGTTTTATACATACTTTATGTCATATTTATGCATTTTTCGGCACTAACCTATTAACGAGATGCCGAAGAGCCAGTTGCTATTTTCTGCTGTTTTTGTTGGAGATATGCCCAAGAGGCAATAATAAAATGGTTATTATAATATCTTTGAGTGTATGATAATGTTTACATACCATGCTATAATTGTATTAACCGAAACATTGATACATGTGTGTTATGTGAACAACAAGGAGTCCCTAGTAAGCCTCTTGTATAACTAGCTTGTTGATTAATAGATGATCATCGTTTCATGATCATGAACATTGGATGATATTAATAACAAGGTTGTATCATTATGTGAATGATATAATGGACACACCCAATTAAGCATAGCATAAGATCACGTCATTAAGTTATTTGCTATAAGCTTTCGATACATAGTTACCTAGTCCTTATGACCATGAGATCATATAAATCATTTATACCGGAAAGGTACTTTGATTACATCAAACGCCACTGCGTAAATGGGTGGTTATAAAGGTGGGATTAAGTATCCGGAAAGTATGAGTTGAGGCATATGGATCAACAGTGGGATTTGTCCATCCCGATGACGGATAGATATACTCTGGGCCCTCTCGGTGGAATGTCGTCTAATGTCTTGCAAGCATATGAATAAGTTCATAAGAGACCACATACCACGGTACGAGTAAAGAGTACTTGTCAGGAGACGAGGTTGAACAAGGTATAGAGTGATACCGAGGATCAAACCTCGGACAAGTAAAATATCGCGTGACAAAGGGAATTGGTATCGTATGTGAATGGTTCATTCGATCACTGAAGTCATCGTTGAATATGTGGGAGCCATTATGGATCTCCAGATCCCGCTATTTGTTATTGGTCGGAGTGAGTACTCATCCATGTTCGCATAGTTCACGAACCGTAGGGTGACACACTTAAAGTTGGATGTTGAAATGGTAGAACTTGAATATGGAATGGAGTTCGAATATTTGTTCGGAGTCCCGGATGAGATTCCGGGCATCACGAGGAGTTCCGGAACGGTCCGGAGAATAAGATTCATATATAGGATGTCATTTTATGTGAATTAAAATGATTCGGAAGGTTCTAGAAGGTTCTAGAAAAGTCCGGAAGAAATAAGGATGGAAGGTGGCCTTGGCCGGCCAACCTAAGGGAGGAGGAGTCCCAAGTGGACTCCCCACCATGGTGGCCGGCCACCCCACCAAGGAAAGGGGGAGTCCCACTCCCCCTAGGTTTGGACACTTGGAATGTTTTTGTTGGGGTCTTATTCGGACACTTTGACCTAAACCTTGGGGCCTCCACCTATATAAAGAGGGGGAGAGAGGGGCTGGCCAGCCACCTAAGACACCACCATGGCCGCACCCCTCAAGGGTGCCCTAGCCGGCGCCCCTCTCCCAAACCCTAGCGGTCCTCTCTCCTCCACCACATCTCGCACGCTTAGCGAAGCTCCGCCGGATTTCTCCACCACCACCGACACCACGCCGTCGTGCTGTCGGATTCAAGAGGAGCTACTACTTCCGCTGCCCGCTGGAACGGGGAGGTGGACGTTGTCTTCATCAACAACCGAACGTGTGACCGAGTACGGAGGTGCTGCCCGTTCGTGGCGCCGGAGCGATCGTGATCAAGATCTTCTACGCGCTTTTGCAAGCGGCAAGTGAACGTCTACCGCAGCAACAAGATCCTCATCTTGTAGGCTTTGGAATCTCTTCAAGGGTGAGACTCGATACCCCCTCGTTGCTACCGTCTTCGAGATTGCATCTTGGCTTGGATTGCGTGTTCGCGGTAGGAAATTTTTTGTTTTCTATGCAACGAATCACTTCAGTGGTATCAGAGCCATGTCTATGCATAGATGGTTGCACGAGTAGAACACAATGGTTTTGTGGGCGTTGATGCTCTTGTTGTCTTTATTTTGAGTACTTTGCATCTTTGTGGCATAGTGGGATGAAGCGGCCCGGACTAACTTTACATGACCGCGTTCATGAGACTTGTTCCTCATTCGACATGCAACTTGTATTGCATAAGAGGCTTTGCGGGTGTCTGTCTCTCCTACTATAGTGAAGATTCAATTTACTCTTCTATTGACAACACTAGTATCACCGTTGTGGTTCATGTTCGTAGGTAGATTAGATCTTACTCGAAAACCCTAAACCACGTAAAATATGCAAACCAAATTAGAGACGTCTAACTTGTTTTTGCAGGGTTTGGTGATGAGATATGGCCATAATGTGATGATGAATATGTATGAGATGATCATTATTGTATTGTGGCAACCGGCAGGAGCCTTATGGTTGTTTTTAAATTTCATGTTGAGTAGTATTTCAAAGTAGTTGTAATAGTTGCTACATGAGGTGAACAACCATGAAGACGGCGCCATGGACCTTGACGCTACGCCGACGATGATGGAGATCATGCCCGTTGATGATGGAGATCATGTCCGTGCTTTGGAGATGAAGATCGAAGGCGCAAAGACAAAAGGGCCATATCATATCACATATGAATTGCATGTGATGTTAATCCTTTATGCATCTTATTTTGCTTAGAACGCGGCAGTAGCATTATAAGATGATCCCTCACATTAATATCAAGATAATAAAGTGTTCTCCCCTCGTATGCACCGTTGCCAAAGTTCATCGTTTCAAAGCATCTCGTGATGATCGGATGTGATAGATTCAACGTTCATATACAACGGGTGTAAGCCATGTTGCACACGCGGAATACTTGGGTTTGCTTGACGAGCCTAGCATGTACAGACATGGCCTCGGAACAACGGAAACCGAAAGGTTGAACACGAGTCATATGGATGATATGATCAACATGTTGATGTTCACCATTGAAGCTACATCATCTCACGTGATGATCGGTTTTGGTGTAGTGGATTTGGATCGTGTACCACTTAACAACTATGAGGGATGTTGTATTAAGTGGGAGTTCATGAGTAATTAGATTAAAACATGAACTAATTATCATAAACATAGTCTGAGTAGTATTTTGAATTAATTTTGTAGTATTGGCATCCGTTTACTACTATGCGCTAGTCTTGTAATTGAGATAGAAATACTGTTAAAATCTGACAAGAAACTTTACGGATTGGTACCGTATTGTTAAAGAATCAAGAATTGATTAAGTCCTATTGCAAACTTTTAGTAAACCTCACATTGTTGATTCAAAGAGCTATGGTTTCAATTAGTACCTAAAGTTATCTTGTCTCCGTGAAACTTGAAGTTCAAATTTGTTTGAAAAGTAAGGAGCTGAAAATTTAGTTTTCAGAAATAATCAAGGTATGAGATATATGTGATATCTAAGACCTTATTGCAAGATGATAGAATATAATTTGGTGAGACTACATAAACTCATAAGTTTTATGAGAATGTATGAAGGTTGAAGACGCCAGGCGTCACAATCCTCCAACTATTGGGGCACTAATAATATTCGCATATCCATGAAGTTATCATCCTTAGTATGCACCGTTGCCAAGACTCGTCGTTTCGAAGCATCACGTGATGATCGGGTGTGATAGATTCTACGTGTGCATACAACAGGTGCAAGCTAGATTTGCACATGCGAATACTAAGGTTAAACTTTATGAGCCTAGCATGTACAGACATGGTCTCAGAAAGTCATCATGATACAATGGATAAAATTATGAGTGAAATTGTTCATCATATTACAAAGTTACTAATAGTGAAATCTGAAACACTTGTCATATGATGATCAACTTAAAGTAAGAACCTCAAGGTTATTGGTATTTGACCAACAAACCTAGAAGTTAATGATGTTAAAGTGTTTTTCTAAATAATGAGGAAAGCTAAAAGAGAAATTGCAAAAGATATTTTGGCAGAAAGAAAAGAAAAGACTAGAAAGTCTAGCTCAGGTGTATATAAATGATATACATGTTATGGTTGTATTCCTAGTTAAGTCACACTATGAAATTCTTGGGTATTAGTACTATATTGGTTGGTATGAAGTGTCATACAAAACAACGCAATACAAGAATACAATGGCCTAAGTGACTGACAAGGAATATGATAGGAATGCACTTCTGGAACAAAATAAAGTGTTATTATGTTCGTCTTTGGCATTCTATCTAAGCCCTTAGAATTTATAATAAAGAACTTAATAATTGTTATTTTGCTCTGGTCAAATGAAAACAATGAGTTGTTTAAATTATGACATTACTCCATGTACGATGGATAAGTTATTATAAATCTTAATGGTGAAACACACATACATAACACTGACGCTAAAATGCCATAAGGCAAATGATTTGAATTCCACTTATTTGTGGAACCGCCATTTAGGTCATGTTAGAAAGGAACGCATGAAGGAACTACATGCAAATGGATTTTTGGAGTCATTTGATTTTTGAATCATTTGGTGCTTGCAAATCTTTTCTAAAGAGAATGACTAAAATACCGTTTATAGGCCAAGAGTTGAACGGGCAACTAACTTAGTGGAAAAATACATGATGATGTATGTGGTTCACTGGGCATAGTTGTGTGCGGGAGATTCTTCTACTTCATGAAAACTTCAAACAATGAATTGAGTATATATATGTGGATATATTCAATAAGGAAGAAGTTTGAAACATTTGAATGGATTCAAATAAATTTCAGCATGAAGTGGAAATCATCGTAATAGAAAAGTCAAATATCTATGATTGGATCATGGTGAAAATATTTGAATTATGAGTTTTAGCGAACATCTAAGAGAGTCATGAAATTGTTCTACAACTCACATTTCTTGGAGCATCATAATGATGATATAGTATCCAAGAGATGTATCCAAGCCTTGTTGGATTAATGATGAGATAAAATACTATGACGCCATTATATTTTTGTGGATTATGCTTTAGTGACTACCGCTTTTACACTGAATAGAGCATCATCATGATCCGTAGAAATGACACCATACGAGTTATGGCATGGGTATAAACCCTAATAGTCCTTTCTTTAAATTTTGGTCTAAAAAGTTAAACAACCAAAATCGGATGAATGTCTTTGTTGGTTATCCCAAAGAATTGATTGGGAATTCGTTCCACTATGAAGTAAAGGACAAAAGTGTTTGTTAATGTTACTTGCTTATTTCCAAGAAATTGTTTTCTAGCGAAGTATTTGAGTGGGAGGACAATAGAACTAGATAAGGTTTATGAACCTGAGCATAATGATCAGAGTAGCGCAGCATCGGAAATTGGTTCCGGAAGCGGCCACAACGATCATGGCTCTCATGACTACAAAGTGTTTTAGCCATGAAGATCGAAGTACATATTGAACCTTGTAGGTATGGTTTACTTTGTGATCAAATAAATGATTTGTGGACAAAGGATTGATTTTGAACAATGATAAACCAACTACAAACAAAGAAGTTATGATGGGCCCTGACTCCGTTAAAATGGCTATACGCCATGAAATCCAAGATAGATGAATACTTTTTGAAAGTAAATGGATCTATAAAAATTGATGAAAGCTTGACTTGTTGAAAAGTTGTTTACGACAAAGTTCAAAGAGTTGACTACGATAAGATTAGATCTTCCGTAGCAATGCTTATAGTCTATATGGATTATTCTAGTAATCACTACATATTTCTTTTATGAGATATGCTAGTAGGATGGCAAAATACATTGCTTATAAGAAGTGTGTATTAAAGGTGTATACAAGATACAACCAAAAGTTTTGCTAGTCCGTAGAATACTAGATAGGTATACAAACTTCAATCGGATGAAGTAAGTATCATGGAGTTGGAATCTTCACCAGATGAAATAGTCCAAGAGTTTTTGATTTCATCAGAGACGATGAAGAGACTTGCATTTGCAAGAAATTAAGTGGGAGCGCTGAGACATATTTATAATACTTTATGTAGATGACATATAGTTGGTTATAAATGGTGTAATTATATACTTGATTAAAAAGGTTTCATTGAGAAATTAACTTCAATGAAAGGATATGGACTGAAACATATCTAGTGTCAAAATCTATGAAGATAGATTGAAACACAAAATAAGTTTAAGTCAAAGTAAATAGAATGGATATTGAAATAGTTCAATATAGAAATATTAAGAAAATGTTCTTGTCATGTGAAGTTTTAACAAGACTTGAGTGTATCTGACACTCAATGAGTAAAAACACATGAGTGATTATAGATCACGGATAATATGTACACAATCGGATGTCCTGTGCTCTTAAAAGTGTTATGAGCATGTACCAGAATGATTCATGTGATGATCATTGAAAAACAGTAAGAATATTCTTGAGTACTTAAGAAGAACCAAGAATATATATATAGTTTTGTATGGAGAAATGACAAACAAATTGCTGTAAGATGTTGCACCGATATTTGTTTTGTCACATATGAAAATAAAAATTTCAAATCTCAAATTAGACTAAGTGTTGTTTGAAAGGTAGCACAATGAGCTAGAAGTTGTCTATGCTAGATTTAGAAGAGTTCTAAAATATTGTGACGGATTCTACAAAAGAAGGCAGAGTTTGACATTGTTTTGACAATAGCAAAGGATGTTAAGTCAAGAGGTTCTTTGAGAGCTCGGTGTAGTTCCGACAGAGTCAGAACTTTGAAGCTATATTGTGTGTGACAATATTAGTGACATATTTCAGACCGCGGAATTAAGGTTCCACCAGAAGACCAAACATATTTAATGCCGACTCATTTGGAAATGAGTGATGCGTTGAGACACAAATGAATTACAAAATACATACGGTTCTGAGCATGTCAGATCTGTTGACTAAAACCTCTCCCGTGAGCAAAACATGATAAAGCACCAGAAGGCCAAGGTGTTATATCTTTACAAATGTAAACTAGATTATTGACTCTAGTGCAAGTGGGAGACTGTTGGAGATATGCCCAAGAGGCAATAATAAAATGGTTATTATAATATCTTTGAGTTTATGATAATGTTTACATACCATGCTATAATTGTATTAACCGAAACATTGATACATGTGTGTTATGTGAACAACAAGGAGTCCCTAGTAAGCCTCTTGTATAACTAGCTTGTTGATTAATAGATGATCATCGTTTCATGATCATGAACATTGGATGTTATTAATAACAAGGTTGTATCATTATGTGAATGATATAATGGACACACCCAATTAAGCATAGCATAAGATCACGTCATTAAGTTATTTGCTATAAGCTTTCGATACATAGTTACCTAGTCCTTATGACCATGAGATCATATAAATCAGTTATACCGGAAAGGTACTTTGATTACATCAAACGCCACTGCGTAAATGGGTGGTTATAAAGGTGGGATTAAGTATCCGGAAAGTATGAGTTGAGGCATATGGATCAACAGTGGGATTTGTCCATCCCGATGACGGATAGATATACTCTGGGCCCTCTCGGTGGAATGTCGTCTAATGTCTTGCAAGCATATGAATAAGTTCATAAGAGACCACATACCACGGTACGAGTAAAGAGTACTTTTCAGGAGACAAGGTTGAACAAGGTATAGAGTGATACCGATGATCAAACCTCGGACAAGTAAAATATCACGTGACAAAGGGAATTGGTATCGTATGTGAATGGTTCATTCGATCACTGAAGTCATCGTTGAATATGTGGGAGCCATTATGGATCTCCAGATCCCGCTATTGGTTATTGGTCGGAGTGAGTACTCAACCATGTTCGCATAGTTCACGAACCGTAGGGTGACACACTTAAAATTAGATGTTGAAATGGTAGAACTTGAATATGGAATGGAGTTCGAATATTTGTTCGGAGTCCCGGATGAGATCCCGGACATCACGAGGAGTTCCGGAATGGTCCGGAGAATAAGATTCATATATAGGATGTCATTTTATGTGAATTAAAATGATCCGGAAGGTTCTACGGAAGGTTCTAGAAAAGTCCGGAAGAAATAAGGATGGAAGGTGGAGTCCCAGAGGGACTCCACCCACCTTGGCCGGCCAACCTAAGGGAGGAGGAGTCCCAAGTGGACTCCCCACCATGGTGGCCGGCCACCCCACCAAGGTAAGGGGGGAGTCCCACTCCCCCTAGGTTTGGACACTTGGAAGGTTTTTGTTGGGGTCTTATTCGGACACTTTGACCTAAACCTTGGGGCCTCCACCTATATAAAGAGGGGGAGAGAGGGGCTGGCCGGCCACCTAAGCCACCACCATGGCCACACCCCTCAAGGGTGCCCTAGCCGGCGCCCCTCTCCCAAACCCTAGCGGTTCTCTCTCCTCCACCACATCCCGCACGCTTATCGAAACTCCGCCGGATTTCTCCACCACCACCGACACCACGCCGTCGTGCTGTCGGATTCAAGAGGAGCTACTACTTCCGCTGCCCGCTGGAACGGGGAGGTGGACGTCGTCTTCATCAACAACCGAACGTGTGACCGAGTACGGAGGTGCTGCCCGTTCGTGGCGCCGGAGCGATCGTGATCAAGATCTTCTACGCGCTTTTGCAAGCGGCAAGTGAACGTCTACCGCAACAACAAGAGCCTCATCTTGTAGGCTTTGGAATCTCTTCAAGGGTGAGACTCGATACCCCCTCGTTGCTACCGTCTTCTAGATTGCATCTTGGCTTGGATTGCGTGTTCGCGGTAGGAAATTTTTTGTTTTCTATGCAACGAATCCCTTCAGTTTTTGGTTTCAGAAATCCTAGTAAGGAAATATTCTCGGAATTGTACGAAATCAACGCCCAGGGTCTTATTTTTCCACGAAGCTTCCAGAAGTCCGAAAGGGAAACGAAGTGGGGCGACGAGGCGGCCACACAACAGGGCGGCGCGGCCCACCCCCTGGCCACGCGGCCCTAGAGTGTGGGCCCCTCGCGTCGCCCCTAAACCTACTCTTCCGCCTATAAGAAGCCTTCGTCGATAATAACTCCAGTACCGAGAGCCACGATACGAAAAACCTTCCAGAGACGCCGCCGCCGCCAATCCCATCTCGGGGGATTCAGGAGATCGCCTCCGGCACCCTGCCGGAGAGGGGAATCATCTCCCGGAGGACTCTTCACCGCCATGGTCGCCTCCGGAGTGATGTGTGAGTAGTTCACCCCTGGACTATGGGTCCATAGCAGTAGCTAGATGGTTGTCTTCTCCTCATTGTGCTATCATTGTCGGATCTTGTGAGCTGCCTAACATGATCAAGATCATCTATTTGTAATGCTACATGTTGCGTTTGTTGGGATCCGATGAATATGGAATGCTATGTTATGTTGATTATCAATCTATCATCTATGTGTTGTTTATGATCTTGCATGCTCTCCGTTATTAGTAGAGGCTCTGGCCAAGTCGTTACTTGTAACTTCAAGAGGGAGTATTTATGCTCGATAGTGGGTTCATGCCTCCATTAAATCTAGGACAGTGACAGAAAGTTCTAAAGTTGTGGATGTGCTGTTGCCACTAGGGATAAAACATCAATGCTATGTCTAAGGATATTTGTGTTGATTACATTACGCACCATACTTAATGCAATTGTCTGTTGTTTGCAACTTAATACTGGAAGGGGTTCGGATGATAACCTGAAGGTGGACTTTTTAGGCATAGATGCATGCTGGATAGCGGTCTATGTACTTTGTCGTAATGCCCAGGTCAATTTCACACTACTCATCATAACATGTATGTGCATTGTCATGCCATCTTTATTTGTCAATTGCCCAACTGTAATTTGTTCACCCAGCATGCTATTTCTTATGGGAGAGACACCACTAGTGAACTATGGACCCCGGTCCATTCTTTACATCGAATACAATCTACTGCAATACTCGTTCTTACTGTTTTCTGCAAACATCATCATCCACACTATACATCTAATCCTTTGTTACAGCAAGCCGGTGAGATTGACAACCTCACTGTCACGTTGGGGCAAAGTAATTTGGTTGTGTTGTGCAGGTTCCACGTTGGCGCCGGTTGCGCCGCACTACACTCAGCCACCATCAAACTTCAACGTGCTTCTTGGCTCCTACTGGTTCGATAAACCTTGGTTTCTTACTGAGGGAAACTTACTGTTGTACGCATCACACCTTCCACTTGGGGTTCCCAACTGTCGCGTGCTGTACGCGTGTCAAGCTAAATTTCTGGCGCCGTTGCCGGGGACGTGAAGGAACAAGATTTCTAACTCCCACGTCAACCACGCGCCAGCAGATATCCAGGCCTAGTACACTAGGACAGCCATGTGATGCCCCGGAACCGGTATCCTGAGGATTCCAGCGATCCCGCCGAAATCCGCACGATATCGATTCAGAGACGCCCTCTGACACGACGTGCGCGACGAATCACACACGTGATGCCAGAGGAATTGACACGAGCAGTAACATTACAACAGGATTACAATAGAGCCTTGATGTCTACTCACGCTTCTTTTCCTGTAGACAGTGTTGGGCCTCCAAGAGCAGAGGTTTGTAGAACAGCAGCAAGTTTTCCCTTAAGTGGATCACCCAAGGTTTATCGAACTCAGGGAGGAAGAGGTCAAAGATATCCCTCTCAAGCAACCCTGCAATCACGATATAAGAAGTCTCTTGTGTCCCCAACGCACCCAATACACTTGTCAGATGTATAGGTGCACTAGTTCGGCGAAGAGATAGTGAAATACAAGTAATATGGATGGATATGAGCAGTAGTAATGGCACCAGAAAATAGCTTGCTGGCGTGCAGTTGATGGTAGTAATATTGCAGGAAGTAAAGATGCAGTAAAACAGTAAATAAGCGATGATTGCAGTATTTGGAAACAAGGCCTAGGGATCATACTTTCACTAGCGGACACTCTCAACATTGATCACATAATAAAACCACTCTACACTCTATTGTTGGATGATGAACACCATTAATTGTGTAGGGCTACAAGAGCACCTCAATGCCGGAGTTAACAAGCTCCACAACATTCGATATTTATATTTAAATAACCTTAGAGTGCATGATAGACCAACGCAATTATACCAAGTACTAACATAGCATGCACACTGTCACCATGAGGCTATGAAAGGAGGAATAGATCACATCAATATTATCATAGTAATAGTTAACTCCATAATCTACAAGAGATTACAATCATAAACTACGCCAAGTACTACATGATGCACACACTGTCACCATTACATCATGGAGGAGGAATAGAGTACTTTAATAACATCACTAGAGTAGCACATAGATGAATAGTGATACAAAGCTCATATGAATCTCAATCATGTAAGGCAGCTCATGAGATCATTGTATTGATGTACATGGGAGAGAGAGTACTAACTAGCTACTGCTACAACCCGTAGTCCATGGGGGAACTACTCACGGAGCATGATGGAGGCAGTGGCGTCGATGGAGATGGCTTCCGGGGGCACTTCCTCATCCCGGCAGGGTGTCGGAACAGAGACTTCTGTCCCCCGAATTGGAGTTTCGCGATGGCGGCGGCGCCCCTGGAGTCTTTCTGGAGTTTTGTCTATCTGTATCGTGTTTTTAGGTCGAAAGGGCTTATATAGGCGAAGAGGCGGCGCAGGAGGGGCACCAGGGCGCCCTCCCCATAGGCCGGCGCAGCCAGGGGCCTGCCCGCGCGGCCCTATGGTGTGGGGGCCCCAGGCCTCCCCTCCGACTCTCCTTCGGTGTCCTGGTCCGTCTCGGTGAATTATGATGTTTGGTCTTCGTTTCGTCGAATTCCGAGAATATTGCCCGAACAGCCTTTCTGGAACCAAAAACAGCAGAAAACAGGAATTGGCACTTCGGCATCTTGTTAATCGGTTAGTTCCGGAAAACGCATAAAAACATTATAAAGTCTGAGCAAAACATGTAGGTATTGTCATAAAACAAGCATGGAACATCAGAAATTATAGATACGTTGAAGACGTATCAAGCCCACAAGATACATATATTACAACAACGACTCCAACGAGTCAAGATCCAAATATACAATACAAAGATCCAACTCATACAGAAGATCGAATACGTCCGAGTACGGACAAGATACAAATTGGACTAAGAGTCCTGACGATAACCTGTGGCATCCATAACCCCGCCCAGGCCAAGCCGGAAGGGTAACCTTGCTAACATCGTCATCTTGTACCTGTCGAAGTCGGGCCATCGGTTGCCGACAAAAGGGAGGAAGCTAAAGAGAAAGAGAAAAGGCGAGAGTAAGTACCAAGGAACGAACTCCGGCACGTACTTAGCGAGACTAGAAATGGCTATGCTCGTCGGGCGAGTATATATACATATATATCGCCTGGGGCTATATGGTTGGTTTAGCGACAGCAAAACTATAACCAATAGAGACACGCTACAACAGCCATCTACTCAGAGAAGATAAGAGAGCGCACAAGGTAACAGATAAGTACTACACAAACATAACCCAGCCGATTACACATATCCCCTTCAACAATTGCGAAGAGGCAGTGTAAAAGGCACTCAATGGTGGACAAGTTTTATTAGGTATCGGTTGTAGTAATGCTATATTACAACGCAAGTTATTATCAGATTATTAACAACAAGTATAAGGTGTAAGTTGTTCTATGATCAAGCTATACAATTCCAAGTCATCCATAACCGCGGACACGGCTTATCGATAAGATGTACACCCTGCAGGGGTTGCCCAAATGTAACCATACGCATGCTTGACCCGCTTCTTATAGGCGATGTCTCACAACAAGACCGTTCCCAGTTCAACAAGAAAGTCTAGGGGGGCCACCCAACTAAGCTACCCGTGAAGACTGTGATGACCCAGCGTACCACTGCATGGTGTAGTACACAAGTCGTTGACATAACACAAGTGAAACACCGTTCCATTCATATTACATCTCTCAGAGTGGTACAGCAGAAACATATGCGAGTCCAAGGTATGTCTATAGAAGTACACACGAACTGTTTACATAAGATCCACACAGCCTCCTACTTTACAGTGAGGTAAAACTTCAAATAAAGTTCCAGAAGAACGACTCGTAGTCTAACTTATTGCTAACTCAAGTTTAAGAGCTACTTGGCTTGCTATAGAAATCTAGCTACTTAGGTGCTATGATTAGGGAAAGATTCCCTTCTATTACTAGTCTAAGTTTCCACTCTAGCTGATGCAGAAGTTGACTTCTTTGACTTCTTTGATTGGATTCTCCATCTTGTTGCAGTTGACTCATTTGTCTTCGAGTTCCACGGTAGTTTCTCCTTCAGTGCCTTGATCTAAGAAGGGGGTTCAAATGGGAGGGAATGAGTACGAGCGTACTCAGCAAGTTCATATAAGGAAATAGATGTATCATGCACTAGCTACAGCCACAGACCAGAAAGACATAGGCGAATGCAAGTTTTTGTAAACATTTCTTCAAAAGGTTTATTTTATTCTGAAAACTATGCCCGTCAGTCTTCACAGGTTGAACAGAACTTCGTGGAGTTCATTTCCTGCCGCGTTCGCAGTTCCCTTCCCGGAACGGGGAGTGACAGTCACAATTCTGATACCCTCTGCAGAGGTGCGTTACTTTACCCCATAAGAGAACTTATCCTTGTTGCCGGTCGAGAGTATGTACTCGTCCACACTTCCTTTGGTGTGAGGCCCAGTATAAGAACCAAGCCAATCACTGCCTTCTCCGCGACCCTGCAAACTGTAACATCCAAAAAATTTCCTAATTTTGGAATGTTAAAATTAATAAAATAATTTGATTGAATTGTTTGAGTTTGATTGGAATTATGACCGAAAAGAAATTTTGAAGACTTGTTTGAATTTTATTTTTCAACCTCACTTTAAATTTTTTTATATACGAGTGGATTAACATGACTATCCAAAAAAAAACCTTTTGTTTCAACCACTTGGTTTCTTTAGTTTGAACTAAAATAATTACCCAACCATACTTTACACTATGAAGAGCGGGAATAAAATGACTTTCCCAATTATGGTGGATTATTATTCTAATGTCTTGATTTGGCTTTTAAGTCTTTTATATTTAAATTCGTGGATTCTTATAAATGTTTCTATCGCCTATTTTAAGAGAGATGATAATATGACTTCATCGTGATTAATATTGAATTTTTCATTATATTTTAAATCTCATTTAAAAATGATTTATTTTGTATTTCGTATATGTTCGCGTTTGTTTGAATTGATTGATTGAGTGAAACTAAAACTCCCCTATAAAAACTGCACAAGTACCTATATAGCCAAAGTGCATAAAATATTTTTTGTATATTTTATTTCAGACGGAAAAGGGATTTCCCTATGCCCAATTTACTTGTTTTGGTTTTAACGATTTAATTGAATAATTATCTCTAAACTTTTTTCCTAAAGAAAAAAAGGAAACAAAAACAAATGAAAGAAAGAGATGTGCACGTACCTGAGTCAGCCACGCCAAGATGCATGAGCTTGCACCAAGTCGCTACAGCAAGCCCTCTCCTTCCGAATTGATAAAAAAACGCAAGGACCCCACCAGTCATCTTCCTCCTCTGGTACTAGTTCGTAAGAGCATCTCCACTCGTCTCCCCACAGAGCCCCCACGGCCACTTTTTTTCATCCGGACGGCGAAAAACGGCCCAGTTAGGTCCCCGGTTCCTCGTTTTGATCCGGATTTGAGCCTATTTTCGTCCGGACTCCCCATGCCATCCCCGGCCCCCCGGGGAGCGCTCGGGGACTCCGGATGAAGCTAAACCAACCGCCCACGCCCACGTGTCTCCTCTTTCGTCCGGATTCCCCGAGCCGTCCTCTTTTTCCCCGAGAAACGTCGCTTGGGGAGCACACGACTGGAAATATACTGCCCCCCACGCCAAATCTTCCTCCAATCCGGACAAAAATTTCGCCGGATTTGGGCGTGGGGAGCGCCAACGAGTGGGGATGCTCTAATGAACAGGGACTCCAAACCAAACCAGAATCCCAGCGATTTCGCAACGAATTCGTTGAATCCTTGACCCCTACGTCACGAAATCCCTTTATATAAACTCCCGCATCGTTCCCTCTCCGTTTTTTCAAAAATCGCAACTCTAGATCACCGAAAATTCGATTTCCGATCTCGCCGGAGTTTCGCCGCTTCGAACTTGAACTGGAGGTCCCAGGACCTTCCTGCCTCCACGATTCTCTCTAAATCCTCACCCCTTTTTCCGTCGCACAGGACCACGGGAACGAACAGACGAGGACGTCGGAATTTCGCCGGGCTTCATCGTTTTCAGCCGGAGATACACGCCGTTTGGGACAAGGAGGATCGCTGACAAGGACGGGAAGAAGATCACCACGTCGAGCCGCACCTCGTCATCACCTTCAGAGTCGGAGGCAACCACGCCGTCGTTGCCATCCACAACGTCGCCGCGTCCTTCGTCCGCCGAGCACCACATCTGGTAACGCACCGCTCTCATACTCGTTCGTAGGAGATACCATGTACGTATCGTTGAACCGGTACAGCCTATCACATATTTGCACATGTGTGCTTTTTTTTCCCACCCGCACGTATGCGCTGATTGATCGACCAGTTCGCGTTACAGTTTGTACTAGCTCATGTTAGATTTCAAAAATTCGTAACTTTAAATCTACAACTTTATTTTAGATTATGTTTCTTACTTTGAGTTCAGAATTATAAACTCTATATAATGATATTAATTTTTACAATTATAGATTTTATCAAGTCTGTAAGTTAAAAATTTTACAATTATAAACTCTATATAATGATATTAATTTTTACAATTATAGAGATGCACATGTTGAGATGGATATGTGGCCACACAAGAAAGGATCGGGTACGGAACGACGATATACGGGAGAGAGTTGGGGTAGCACCGATTGAAGAGAAGCTGGTCCAACATCGTCTCAGATGGTTTGGACATATCCAACGGAGGCCTCCGGAAGCGCCGGTGCATAGCGGACGGATAAAGCGTGATGAGAATGTTAAGAGGGGTCGTGGTAGATCAAACTTGACATGGGAGGAGTCCGTTAAGAGAGACCTGAAGGTTTGGAATATCGACAAAGATTTAACAATGGATAGAGGTGCGTGGAAGTTAGCTATCCACGTTTCGGAACCATGACTTTGCTTCGAGATCTTATGGGTTTCAACTCTAGCCTACCCCAACATGTTTGGGACTGAAAGGCTTGGTTGTTGTTGTTGTTGCTGTAAGTTAAAATTTGGAATTCAAATCCCGTGTTAGCTACCTTAGATGACTAATAGCAATGCGTTAGCATTCTTTTTCCCAAACTTTTGAGTGGATCGAATCGCACCGTGCAATGTCGGAGGAGCGACGCTAAAGTCTACCGAGGCCTTTCAAGAACACAATCGTCAGATCTAGATCCAACGGAGCACGTTCGCCGTGACGAGTTCTAAATCGCGGAAACACCAAATGTTTGAAAAATCATAGTTAAATAACCCTAACTCCGTTTTGGTTGATTCTTTTTGCATTAGTTTCATAATTTTAATATCTACACTTTGACGTTGGAATTTTAAATTTATGAATAATTAATCTGCCTGATTGAATTGCGGAAGTTTTAACCTTAATTTGAACATTTTTTAGAGTTATATAAATTCTATTAAATTATTATTTTTTTAAATTTATTCTTATCACCATATATAATATTTGGAACAAACATAATTACTTTAACAGGAAATAAATATATAATTTAATATTATTTTTGCATTTTTGTTTGTTTTACATGACTATGCGGTCTATTTGGCTCTTTATTTGCAATGATTTTTTATTGCGTGTAATGTTTCTATGCGTTAGATTTATTCGGAGTGCGAGCGAAATTCACAAGGAAGAAATCATCGTCAAACTTTACTAAGGCAAGTTACACCCTTGTTCATATGTTTGTCCAAGTTTTCTACTATGCATGTCTTTTTCCTTCAAATGATTAGTATGCATGTGTAGGATGTTTTGGTAGATTTTACTTGGTAAATATTTTACAAGTTCGCGTGCTATTTTGTAGATTGCCATGAGTAGAAGTATTACTTAGTAATATTTCCACTTGATATCATGGCCATAGGAATCCCTAAATTTTTCTAAGTGCTATGCTTTTCTTACGTAAATATCAAAAGGGGTTCGAAACAAGAAAATTTTCTAAGTACTTGAGCTCTGTTTATGAGCGCAACTTTTCTCCCAAAATCTTCCTTCAAAATAAAATTAAGTTTTCTTCTGGGCGGAATGGTTTTGATGGGACAACGAGTGTGGAGATTGGTGGAGGACTGCCGCCAAGGATCAAAGAAGTCTGCCATGTTCCAGATGTCAGAAGCTTCCAGTGCAACCGCAATACAATATGGGCTCTGTCTTGGCTAAGTACTTAGGGGGAAACCTCGCCTGGGTACCGCCATTGGGAGGAATTTTGGGCACGGGCGGATCCGGAAGGTGGAGGGGCTACTAAGGAAAAGCTTCGTCGTGACCTCGTCCGGGCCTTAATGAAGATGAAGAGTTTTGGCAAAACGGCTTGGTTGTGAATTGTGGGGAAAGTGCGCAACCTCTCGAGAGTGTTAACCTGATCGATCAGCCGTGTCCACGGTAACAGGACAATTTGAGCATCTGAAGGATGGAGCCTCTGAAGGATTTCCTCTCTCTTTTTCTAAGTAAATGTTTTCAAAACCCTATGGCGTGTGTAATATCGTTCATAGGTGGGTTTTGGGGCCTTGGTGTGTAATATCCAAGTGCTCTGGACTTGGTGTGTAATATCCAAGTGTTTGGGACTTGGTGCGTCATATCCAAGTGTTAGGTTGATTTGGACACTTGGTGTGTAATATCCAGGTGTTCCACTCGGCCAATATTATTTATCAAAATTTTGCAAAGTAGGGTAAAAGATTTTCTCTCTTTAACTTTGTAAAAATTGGCTTTGCGCAAATAAACATCAAGCCTCCTCTTGTCTGCCTTGCATGTAGATATAGATATTTTCCCTTCTTGGTGTAATTTGCCATACATTCAAAGTATTGACCACTCTCGTGGCTGCAACCTTTCATGTTGCAGGTTATTCGACGACTTGTGAGAATGCGTAGGTCGCGAGTCTACACTCAACGAGCCTGTGGCATTGATGGGACTCCA
Organism: Lolium perenne; assembly: GCF_019359855.2. Classification (NCBI taxonomy): domain Eukaryota; kingdom Viridiplantae; phylum Streptophyta; class Magnoliopsida; order Poales; family Poaceae; genus Lolium; species Lolium perenne. Next base: position 36,320,640 of record NC_067246.2, on the reverse strand, counting down.
AGATGTCATTTCGTTTTCCGTTGTATTGAGCTAGCCTTTGGCTATGCAATTTGTAATATTTGTACTCTGGATTATTTGAATCGTGTAATAAAGGCTTGTGTTTTACATGATATTTCATCAACTGTGAGTGCTAGCTAATGATCCAGGGACTAGCATGTTTAATCACAGCGACTTTGGATCCTACCAGATCCGGGGTCGTTACACAAACCCACCCTTTTGTCCAACCGCACACCCCCAGTAGACTTCTTCCAATAATACGGCTTTACTCATGGTGTACTTTGGACAATCCATCATAGACCGTAGAGCTCAACATCACACACGGATGGGGATTTAAAAGGATATCCCAACCTACTGCAGTGCCTCCAACACCCCGCAGCTCTACCAGTCCGTTGGCGTGCAGAAGGGAAAATATATAGCTGACTTCCCCAGAGCCGTTGTAGATCTTATGGATAACGCGATATGTACGACGCTAGAATCACTGGACGGCATTGGTACTTAGTCCTAGATGAGTAGTACCCATGCAATGGAACCTCCACCATATCAACACATACCATGGTTCCATTGCCCACCACATAGTCATATTCATAATTGTAAAATAATACTTTGCTTTTCAATGCATGAGTGATAAGTATAGTACTTTGCATATAGTTTGATACAAATAATCAAATGACATGAGCAAGCGATGAACTTGCCTTTCTTGACTGCAAGATTATGCAGGCAAAAGCTTCGATACGTGAGAACTCCAAATGCTGAAATACCATCATCGTCCGGTAAGGACAATGTTTAAAGAACTGGCAAAGATGCTATAATGCATATTATGAGATGCAATCATCCCGAGCGTAACCTAACCTCGATCATTTAGGATGTATGAGTTGTAAAGATTTCTTTAGGGTTGGTTGCACTTTTAGAATGATTCTCAAACAAGGTTCTTATTAGGGTTTGATTATATTAGCATCATAACCAAGTGATATAAGACATCATAACAATCATACACATAAAGAATAGTGGTGGAATAATATGTAAAGAATAGTTGTCAATTTTAAGTTCTATAGAACATGGTTGATGATTACTTATACTATACTTCAAAAGAATAACTTTTGAAGAACATGTTGTTTAAGAAATAATGAGTATTTCAAAGAAGGATTAGGGCTTCTAAGGTTTGATTGCCATTTGTACTTCAAAAGAATAACTTTTGAAGAACAGGTTAAATAATAATGTGAACTACTATGCATAGGAGCTATATAACTCTAGGGTTTACTATTGGGTTCATTTAGTTTCACTAATAGGAACTAGTTGGTTCTTAACTTGGAATGGGTTTCTATATAGCAAGTATTGGCAGGTTTATTACTATGGGTGATCATGGTATCATATCAAAGGATGATGGTCAAGATGGTTCTATAAATTAGTTATTAGGGTTTACTATGGCTTCACATTATCTTTTCTAAATAATCTCTAATGGTTTCTAGGCTAAGTGGCTTATCATTTCCTAAGTAGGGTTTAGTGGAATAAGAGCATGTGTTGTGAATTGCTACACAAGATTGGTACTAGGGTTTATCATTATGGTTCTACTAGGGTTTGATGGTTGAGGTTGATCCTAATGGTGTGGTATATAGGAGTAATGATTAATGGCACTACTCTAATTAACAAGCTAGGGTTTGCTCCTAAGTGATACTAGTGAATCATATAGGTTTTAAATTAGAAATAGAGACATGAAATGATGACTCATGTGAATTGGTTCTATGTTGGTGGATCATGACTTGTATTTTTTGGTCACATAATAAGGTTCTCTATGTAAGGTGGAATTCACATGATCACATGTGATAAGCAACTAGGGTTTTATAGTTGTTTCTAAGGTGGAATGATCACATGAATTAATGGAATCAAGGTCTTACTCAAATTGAAACTAGGGTTTCTAAATTATGATCCAATTCTTAAAGTAATACTTGGTACTAAAATTAATCTGATTAAGTACTTGAAATAAAGTTATTAATAATTTTAACATGCTATTAATTTTTAGAGGTTTAAGAATTAACTAATTACTAGTTAGGGTTTAATTAGAAACTAGGGTTTTATAAGTGTTATTAAGATTTAACTAATTAACTTGAGAATTAAATATGTTTAAATATACAAGTTTTGAATTACCAAAATAACATTAACTTTTAGTATTTTCTTGCTTTATTTTATTTAAAGAAAATGGTAAATGGTAATTTGCAAATTAGGGTTTAGGAATTACCACTAATATTTTAATTGATGAGAATATAATCAAGAAAATTAATCTTAACATTTTACTTAGTTATTGAATAGTTAAAATTTAATTTTTAGAACTTAATTATTTATTGAATTCAATTTGCATTTTAAACAATTAGAAAGACATAATTAATAAAGATAAAAATAAGTGGATTTTTATTTTGACACACATTATTGTTTTATATTTTATTTGAATAGAGTTTATTTTTGTGAGCAATTTGATATATTATTTATATTTTTCTGAGTTGAAATGGATTTTATATAATTTTGCAAAGTTTGAGTGATTTTCTAGAATTTGAAATAAACCTAAATACTAAATGTACCGGTTCACTGTCTAACCCGAGACACTGACTGGTAGGGCCGTTGACTGGGTCCATTGCCACATGGGCAACGACCAAGTCAAAATGCTCCTGGGTCCCCACGGCCACGTCACCCTACCGGCGGCTCAACGCCGGCGAGGCAGGGCACGACGGAGACGCCGTTTTAAGGCCTCCCAAGACGCGCGACTACAAATTTCTCGATCCCCTCGATCCACTGAGTATGATGGTGTGGTCGCTTAACTCAGAGGACCACCGGAGCTACGTCGGCAACCTCGACTGCGGTGGTGCGGCTCGGCCAGAATGCAAACTGGGGCTAGGATGTAAGCTAGGAAGCGAGAGTAGGTTCTACTGACGTGCAAACTCACCGTGAGTACGATGGTATGATCAGCTCCGGCGATGGTGGATGGAGACGACGGCGATTGGCGAACTCCTGGCGAACCCGACGGAAAGGGAACGCCAAAATTCTTCCTCGACTTGGCTTCCCCCGATGCTCTACTCCTCCAGGATGCTCTACGCGGCCAGGCGCTTCCAACGAGCCACTTGGTAGACGCCGGGGTAGTCTCCATCGACGGCTAGCCGGAGAAGGACTGCCGGTGAGCTTGGTTAATTGAGAGAGATAGAGAGAACCTGAGATGGAATGGATAGGCTTCGAAGGCTTAGGGTTCCGTGGCGGAGCTTCTCGTATATTTATAGGCCTAGGGAAGCTCTACAGCGCCGGCACACCGGCGGAGACCATGCAGATGCAGCAATGACGACGAGCACGCTTCGGGCACAAATCTTGGCGTGGAAAGATAAGACGGACGCGAGGATGGTTGGGCGAGGTTCTGAGCGCGCTTGTGGAGTCCTTCCCGTCCTTATCGTCGACGAGGAGGCCACCGACTGGCGCAGGCGTGCTGTCGACGCCGGGGAAGAAGACGATGCCCATTTTCTTCTTCGTTGAAACGTTACGTGGTGTTGGGTCGTTTTCTTTGGTGGGCTAGGCTGGTGTTGGGCTTAGTTGACGTGGTGGTGATGGGCTGCGGTGGTCCAGGTACACATGGTAAGCTTCTTCTCTCCTTTCTATTTTCTGTTTTTATTTTCTGTTTTCTATTTACTATTGGAATTCAAATTTGAATTCTATTTTGTTCTGCAGGTTCTAAATTATTTGAACACTAGTATAATTTGATAATGATGCTTACTGCATTGTTTTGTTTTAAAATAAATATTTAGTAATTGATTAATTTTATGTTCTCATGAGACACAACTCATAATTTAAAATAGTTATAGATTTAGGGTTCATATCAATTGCCTTTTAAATTTAGGAATCAATTATGTTTTAAAGGATCTGAAATTGAGAACATGTGAAGGTGAACATATTCTATTTTGCAAGTGCTTAACCATAGTGATTACTCACATATAATTAAATTATGGCTAGTATTTAAAGTAAGTGGTAATAAGAATGGGTTGAGCTTATGATTTTATGTGGATGATGATCCTTAGGGTTTAAGAAAATAGTTTGGTAAACCCCATAATGACTAGTCTCATTAACCAACTTTATCTTGAATTACTTAGGGTAATTCGCAAGCTCACCATTGGTTTCATTTCCTTATGTAGTGATTCTATTTTAGAGAACACTACCATATTTAGTGAACTAACCAAATTACTTGGATAGCAATAATAGAAATGGGATATGGGTTTAACTCTACTCACCAAATGGCATCTAATCTTTAAGTATATAGAGATTGGTTTTATTCTTGTGCTCCATGATACACAAGTTAGGACAATATTTCATGTGGGGTGAATCCTATGTGAAAGGGTTTAGAGTTTTGCATAAGCTTCACTATTTGAAGTATTAAATAGGCATGAGGCATGGCAGAGTTCTATTTATAATCCAAAGTGATACTTGGATTGAAATTCAAATGTGGTCTAGGGTTTTAGTTATGATCACCAATGTGATACACAAATAGGATTAAGATATGGCATAAGCTTTGATCATGTTTTAGTGGCTAGGGTTATCCTCCTCACTTAGGTAGAATTATTGTATCAAGGCAATGCTAGGTTTGTCTCAAGTGTTTGGATAGGCAAGGTTTAAATACCATATCAGTACTACACAAGGCATGAGTATTGGTCTGGATTAACTACTATTGATATATTTACCATTTCATGTGAAGAGTGAGATCTATGGATCACATATATAGGTTTAACTTATCATCTCAATTTATAAGGTAAGATCATGCATTAGACATGATCCACTTATTCCTCACTAGTCTCTCTTCTTTAATACTTCTCTCAACACACTCACTTAGATTCTTAGGGTTTATGATCATTACCCAATTTGTAATGATCAAAGTATTGGCCTCATAACAATTCATTGGTGAATCACGGTTCTCTCTCCAAGATCAAGTATAAGTCCATATACTTGAGTATACCTCTTTAGATTGAGCTCTTCTGAATAAGTAGGGTTTCCTCTAGGGTTTATGATCATTACCAAGTTGTAATGATCACAACACTTGCCTCTCTCTTGGATCACTAGTAAAAGAGGTTCTTACTTACTATCAAGTATTAGCTAGGTCAAGTAGGGTTTAGCACTTGACTTATATTTCTTGTATCATTGTTTAGTATCAACAAGTACCTCAATTGGATAAGGTTTAAATAGTAATCTAGGTTCTATTCAATGGATAGAATAAGCATATGAATGATTCTCTCCTTTCTCTAAGTTTAATGGTATGAGTTGGAAAACAAGGTTGGAATGATCAAAAGTTAATGAAGAATGAATATGAGTGTTCTTGACTTGGTTCAAGTATTGTAGTTGAAAAGATATACCATGTGACTCATGGTAGGAACATTTATTTAGTAGAAGACATGGATAAGATAAGTAAAGAATAGTTTTTTAATTAATTGTGTTCTTTGATTTAGGATTGAATAATTATTCATGTGTGTTTGTAAGGAATGGCATGTTGAGATCCTTTATAAGATCTTGTAGTTGATCCTTACTTAAGGTATTGTTTGTTGTCAGTCTACTTCTATTTGATCTAGTCCATAGATCGATCAAATCATCTCTACCCAAAACAGGGTTTTAGAAAAGGTCACAGTGAAGTTTATAGCGCTTGACTTGATGATCTACTTCAATTCCAGCAAGTCAAGTGAAACTTCAGTTACTGTGGTAAGTTTTATTTGAAAGCGCGAAAATTCCCCGGATTTTCTATGCATGAATGCAATGCACACTGTGGTGTTCTCTCATTTTATAGCCTCTAAACATGGGATATTACAAAGACGGACTCAGAGGTTTGCGCTGGCGGCTAGGCGCGTAAACCACACGCTTCAGTAAACGTCCCACAAGGTACAGTACAGAATATAAACACCCGAAGGCAACGGGAAGTAAACACCCGAAGGAAACAGGAAGTAAACACCCGAAGGCAACAATATATAAACATGCATGCGCCAAATAAAACCAAGGTTGTGGCCCCCTTTTCAACTGACTTGAGAAAAGGTAATGGGTGAGGGGGGGTCCCAATAATCGTCCCCACGTATGGGTAGAGCGCTCAATCTCGGAACGGATAACAAGAACTCGGGTCCTAGGGGACATTAGCGAGTCAAAGTTCCGATGCTTTCGCAAAGGGGCTCACAGATGCCTCTGCTTACAATTTTAGTTGTTAACAGTTAAGTAAAACATGTGCATCTCCAACTACTGATATAGCATGTGATAACCTCCCAACAACCCAACATAACCCGATAACAGATCGAGATAAACAACAGAACCTAAACACGCCTACGACTCGCAAGGCTCAAACATCAAGCAACGGCTATGGTTAAGGAATGATACATATAGGATTATTAGGGTAACAAGTGGAATAGGACACGTGACTCAATAAAGAATCGCAACATAAGGATAGCAGTGCGAGGGAGAGAGTAAAATAGGTGAAGAGAGAGGGCTCGCCTGTGAAAAGCTGTAGAAGGACTTGTCGGAGAACTCGTCGTATCTCACAACACCACTTCGTGATCCTATCCGGGAAGAAGCAAATGCTACAACAAATAACGGACCCCGGACAAACAGATAGGTTGAAGTTGCAACTCTACCAGCAAATTTAAGGGTTGGTTAGCATGGCATAGCATGGCAGGGGTGAGCTACATCAAATTTAAACGAAGCGGGGAAACCATAGTCGGTGTTCCGAAATACTCCGCATATATGTTAGGTGAACATACACGAACTATGAAGGAATGACATGATGCGGAATGCAAACAGATGAATGGATGACATATTCATGTTCCTTATATTTTTCTGATTGAAAAACATATAAAATACATGTTAATCCGAGTTACGGATTAGGAGATACGATTTTTACGAGATTTGCAAAAGCATAAAACAAACAGAGAGATATGGGCTGGTACACGGCCGGACCTAAGCAGCGGATAGAGGCCCACCGCACACGCAGCGTTGAAGAAGCTGGGCAGCGGATAGAGGCCTACCACACGCGCAGCGTTGAAGAAGCTGGCGGGAACCTGGGCCAAGGCCCAGTAGGCGCCGGATCTGGTTAAGCAAACAGAGAAGAAAAAAGATTGTCTTAGACGCTGTAGTTGGGAATTGATCCCAGGATCTGAGGGCTAAGGGCATCTCCAACCGGCCGACCCAAACGGACACGCTGGGCCGTCCGGTTTGGGCCGTTTGGGTGGCCGAGCGGACACGCGGACAGCGTCCCGCGTCCGCGTGTCCGTTTGGGTCGCGCGCTGCGCCCAACGCGCGGACGCATCGCATAACCGTAGAAACACGAAAACAAACAAAAAAAAAGCGAATTTAAACGAAATTTCATTGAACATATGCCCTATTTTGGTCAAATTTGTACATAGCCTTATTTTGGGCAAATAAAACTAACAAAAGAAGCCCCTATATGGGCTTTTAAATTTAAACTAAAATAAAAAACCCTCTATTAGGGTTTGGTCGGCGGCGCGGTGGCCGCCGGTGCGCCGCCTAGCCCCTGTGGGCGTCGTCGGCGACGTCGTCGACGTCCCCGGGCGGTGAGGCACTGTTGTGGCTCGACCGCGCCGGGGACTCCGGCCACGGAGACCACAGGGCCTCCTCCCATGGCGAGTGGGGGTCCGGAGCCACCCGAGGCTGCGGCGGCGCACGGACCGGCGCCTCCTCCCCGAGGCGCTGCTGCCTCTCCTGCCGTGCGCTGCGCCGGCCTCGGCGCCGCCGCTGGTCCGCGCGGCGCCTGTCCTCTTGCCGCCGCTGCTCCTGGCGGCGCTCCTCATCGGCGCGGCGCCTGGCCTCCTCCCGCCGCGCCGCCTCCTCCTCCCCCCGACACGCCTGGCAGGCCTGGGCGTAGAGCTCCCAGCCCTCCGCCTCCTCGACCGCCAGGCGCGCCGCCTCCTCCATCTCGGAGGTGCGAATGGCCGCATGGAGGTGCGGCCATTTCGCCTCCTCCTCCGCCGCCGAGATCATCAGGGCGGCGCGGAGGTCCGGGTCCTCCTCCGAGGACTCCGTCTTCGGCTCGAGGAGGAGAGGCGGCGGTTGCGGCAATGCCGCACCGCCGCGGGCGGCCTCTCCGATGTGGAGGCCGTGTTGGTTTCCTCCCGATGGCCGCAACGCCGGCGGACGACGGCGGCTGCTGCTCGCCTCGTCGTCGTTCGCTCCGGGAGCGAACCATCGCTTCGGGGCCATGGCGGCGGTTTTGCTCGGGGAGTGGAGTGGGGACTGGAGTGGAGGGCCAGATCCCCTCCAGTCCCCATTTAATAGTCTCCCTGGTCACCGACAGGTGGGCCCAAGGGAGACGAGGCGACCAGCGCGTGGACGCGAGCGGACGGCGCGTGCCATCCGCGGCCACTCAAATCTAGCCCAGATTTTGGCCGGGTTTGCGTCGTTCCGGACGCCGCGGCCGTCTGCTTTTGCGGTGCATCCCCGCGCTGGGCCGCGTTTTTGTCCGGCTCGACCCAAACGGACGCGCCGGCACGGTTTTGGTCGCGCGGTTGGAGATGCCCTAAGGAACAAAGGGGGTTACCACTACGCTTGCTGTACGGAATAGGGCGCGTCTCCCTTTGTAGCAGCTGAAACGGAGCTTGGGCTAGAACGGCCTTCGCGGACCTCACAGGTCATGAACCGATCTGACAACTCGAGCTGAAACGGGATGCCGGAGGTAGCGCGTTCGGCGCGGGAGTTCAAGGGGAGGCTGCTGGTGGCGGTCTTGGCACCGGGGAACCACCGGAGAGCCGCCGGAGACAATATCTGCGAAGGACGGCGACGGGTCAACGTCAGTAGGATGGATGAAAAGAGAGATGGAGATCATAGGCGAACCTAGCATCCCTCAAGCCCGGGCGGCCGCCCAGGCTGCCGGCCAGTCGACAGGCTTATTTTCATCCCTATTTTACATGTATTTGATACAAAATTAGCACACTAAGCCTATTTGCCCAGGCTTCAAAAAAATTCTGGGTCCGCTTATGATGGAGATGGTGGAGTACTCTGAGAGGTGCTCCTGCTCACCATGAACGTGGTAGAGAGGTCGGAGAGGGCGGGGGAGGATGCACGGCGAAGGATTTCTCGCCGGAGCACGACGACCATGGCAGAGAAACGGCGGCCTTGTACTCGATTGAGAGCCTCTCAGATCGATTCCTTGGACGAGGTTGTAGAGGACGGTGAGGCGCATCCTTCGGTGGCTTCAGCTTGGCGAGGGGCGACCTGCAGCGGTGGCGCCATGGCAAGGCGGAGGTGGTACAGTGGGGTTTTTCCCCTTCGTTTGCTTACAGGGAAGAAGATAAAAAAGGTGGGGGAAAGCGAAGGGAGTGGCGGCGCGTGGGGAGGAAGAGGAGGGGCGATCTAGGGTTTGGCTTGCGCGTCTCGGTGGCTAGAAAAAGAGGGGAAGGAGCAGGTGGAGGTGGGGTGGTGCGGTGTGACGTCTACAGCACGAGGCTCTCGTGCTCTCTCGCTTTCCAGCGAGGACGAACGGGAAAAGAAGATGGGGGAGGCCGAAGGGGTACGCGGGCTCGTGGACTTGGGCCAGAAGAGGAAGGAGGAAAAAGAGGTGGGCTGCGGAAAGAGAGGGGAGAGGCAGGCCGGAGGGAGATGGCCCAGGTTAGGGGAGAGGGGGGGTTTTCTTTTCTGTTTTTCTTTTTAACTCTTTTTCTCTTTTATGTTAAAAATGTTTTAGAAATATTTGGAAGCAACCCAAATTTCAAACTCGTTTTAAAATGGAACATTTGAAAAATAGTTATTTAATATACTTTGTGTTTAGGGTTTTGTTTAAATGAAAAGGAAAGAGGGGTTCATTAACCCATATGAGAGGAAAACTAAAATAGATAGAGAAATATTTTATTTTTGCAAATTTGAAAAATAGGGAATAAGAGAGAGGGGGTTTATTTAGTAAGACCATAGGAGAGGGGGATAAACTGAATTAGGGTTTGATGAAATAGTTTTGATTTTGTAAAACAAGGATGATATGATGCATGCATGATGTTGTGATGATGGATAAAATAAAAGAGCAAGCAAATCTAGTAGGTATGCTACCCTGGGCCGTTACAAGCCATTGATACGATAATTAGGTCTAAAGTTGTACCAGCATTTTATTATAGTCTTGTTATTAGGAAATAATAATTATCTAGGTCATGTGGTGGACCAAATTAGGGTTTTAATAGAGTCTATTTGACTTGGGCCTGTCCAAGTCGAATTAGGGTTAGGCCCATGAGTGGGCGCCCCAACCCAATAGGGGTTGGCCGGCCGGCCACCCTCCCCCTCATATAAGGAGGTGGGGCGGCTAGGGTTTCAGTCAGTCTAGTTTTGATTCAGATTATGTAGAACCTTTATTGTGATCTTTTTGTTCAAATAACAATTAAGGTGAAGCATGGCATGATGAGGACTATTTTCCCGATCTCTCACGATGCACCTTGATGATCAATATGACCGATAGATCTTGAACCCCCTTGATAGATTCAAGGATACTCAAGCACATATGATTACTCTTGACAACTCAAGAACTCACACATCTTTATTGGGTAACTAGACGAACGTCCGAGACGTCGTCATAGGGCCAACCCCGCAGGGATGGTGATAAATGGAACCCAAGGTTCTACATAATCTGAATCAAAACTAGACTGACTAAAGCCCTAGCCGCCCAACCTCCTTATATGAGGGGGACGGTGGCCGGCCGGCCAACCCGTATTGGGTTGGGGCGCCCACTCATGGGCCTAACCCTAATTCGACTTGGACAGGCCCAAGTCAAATAGACTCTATTAAAAGCCTAATTTGGCCCACCACATGACTTGGCTACATTATTATTTCCTAATAACAAGACTATAATAAAATACTGGTACAACCTTAGACCGAATTATCGTATCAATGGCTGTCCTAGTGTACCAGGCATGGATATCCATATCATCTCTCCCCTTCTTCAAGAAGCGTTGTCCCCAACGCGTGAGGGTTTGTGATGCGTGTGGTTGGCACGTCCGTTGGGAACCCCAAGAGGAAGGTGTGATGCGCACAGCGGCAAGTTTCCCTCAGTAAGAAACCAAGGTTTAATCGGACCAGTAGGAGTCAAGAAGCACGTTGAAGGTTGATGGCGGCGAGATGTAGTGCGGCGCAACACCAGTGATTCCGGCGCCAACGTGGAACCTGCACAACACAACCAAAGTACTTTGCCCCAACGAAACAGTGAGGTTGTCAATCTCACCGGCTTGCTGTAACAAAGAGTTAACCGTATTGTGTGGAAGATGATTGTTTGCAGAAAACAGTAGAACAAGTATTGCAGTAGATTGTATTTCAGTAAAGAGAATTGGACCGGGGTCCACAGTTCACTAGAGGTGTCTCTCCCATAAGACGAACAGCATGTTGGGTGAACAAATTACAGTTGGGCAATTGACAAATAAAGAGAGCATGACCGTGCACATACATATCATGATGAGTATAGTGAGATTTAATTGGGCATTACGACAAAGTACATAGACCGTCATCCAACTGCATCTATGCCTAAAAAGTCCACCTTCAGGTTATCATCCGAACCCCCTCCAGTATTAAGTTGCTAAACACAGACAATTGCATTAAGTATGGTGCGTAATGTAACTAGTGACTACATCCTTGAACATAGCACTAATGTTTTATCCCTAGTGGCAACAGCACAACACAACCTTAGAACTTTCATCCTTTGTCCCGGTGTCAATGCAGGCATGAACCCACTATCGAGCATAAGTACTCCCTCTTGGAGTTACAAGCATCTACTTGGCCAGAGCATCTACTAGTAACGGAAAGCATGCAAGATCATAAACAACACATAGATATAACTTTGATAATCAACATAACAAGTATTCTCTATTCATCGGATCCCAACAAACGCAACATATAGAATTACAGATAGATGATCTTGATCATGTTAGGCAGCTCACAAGATCCGACAATGATAGCACAATGGGGAGAAGACAACCATCTAGCTACTGCTATGGACCCATAGTCCAGGGGTAGACTACTCACACATCACACCGGAGGCGACCATGGCGGCGTAGAGTCCTCCGGGAGATGATTCCCCTCTCCGGCAGGGTGCCGGAGGCGATCTCCTGGATCCCCCGAGATGGGATCGGCGTTGGCGGCGTCTCTGGAAGGTTTTCCGTATCGTGGCTCTCGGTACTGGGGGTTTCGTCACGGAGACTTTTTATAGGCGGAAGGGCAGGTCAAGAGGCGGCACGGGGGCCCCACACCACAGGGCCGCGCGGCCAAGGGGGGCCGCGCCGCCCTAGGGTGTGGCCCCTCCGTGGCCCCTCTTCGTCTCTCCTTCGGACTTCTGGAAGCTTCGTGAGAAAATAGGCCCCTGGGCTTTGATTTCGTCCAATTCCGAGAATATTTCCTTCCTTGGATTTCTGAAACCAAAAATAGCAGAAAACAAAGAATCGGCACTTCGGCATCTTGTTAATAGGTTAGTTCCAGAAAATGCACGAATATGACATAAAGTGTGCATAAAACATGTAGATAACATCAATAATGTGGCATGGAACATAAGAAATTATCGATACGTCGGAGACGTATCAGCATCCCCAAGCTTAGTTCTGCTCGTCCCGAGCAGGTAAAACGATAACACAGATAATTTCTGGAGTGACATGCCATCATAATCTTGATCATACTATTTGTAAAGCATATGTAGTGAATGCAGCGATCGAAACAATGTATATGACATGAGTAAACAAGTGAATCATATAGCAAAGACTTTTCATGAATAGCACTTCAAGACAAGCATCAATAAGTCTTGCATAAGAGTTAACTCATAAAGCAATAATTCAAAGTAGAGATATTGAAGCAACACAAAAGAAGATTAAGTTTCAGCGGTTGCTTTCAACTTGTAACATGTATATCTCATGGATATTGTCAACATAGAGTAATATAATAAGTGCAATAAGCAAGTATGTAGGAATCAATGCACAGTTCACACAAGTGTTTGCTTCTTGAGGTGGAGAGAAATAGGTGAACTGACTCAACATTGAAAGTAAAAGAATAGTCCTCCATAGAGGAAAAGCATCGATTGCTATATTTGTGCTAGAGCTTTGATTTTGAAAACATGAAACAATTTTGTCAACGGTAGTAATAAAGCATATGCATCATGTAAATTATATCTTATAAGTTGCAAGCCTCATGCATAGTGTACTAATAGTGCCCGCACCTTGTCCTAATTAGCTTGGACTACCGGATCATCACAATGCATTGTTTTTACCAAGTGTCACAAAGGGGTACCTCTATGCCGCTTTGTACAAAGGTCTAAGGAGAAAGCTCGCATTGGATTTCTCGCTATTGATTATTCTTCAACTTAGACATCCATACCGGGACAACATAGACAACAGATAATGGACTCCTCTTTTATGCATAAGCATATACCAACAATTAATAATTTTCTCATTTGAGATTTGAGGATTGTTGTCCAAAACTGAAACTTCCACCATGGAGCATGGCTTTAGTTAGCGGCCCAATGTTCTTCTCTAACATATGCATGCTTAACCATATGGTGGTAGATCTCTCTTACTTCAGACAAGACGGACATGCATAGCAACTCACATGAAATTCAACAATGAAAAGTTGATGGCGTCGCCAGTGAACATGGTTATCGCACAACAAGCAACTTAATAAGAGATAAAGTGCATAATTACATATTCAATACCACAATAGTTTTTAAGCTATTTGTCCCATGAGCTATATATTGCAAAGGTGAATGATGGAATTTTAAAGGTAGCACTCAAGCAATTTACTTTGGAATGGCGAAAAATACCATGTAGTAGGTAGGTATGGTGGACACAAATGGCATAGTGGTTGGCTCAAGTATTTGGATGCATGAGAAGTATTCCCTCTCGATACAAGGTTTAGGCTAGCAAGGCTTATTTGAAACAAACACAAGGATGAACCGGTGCAGTAAAACTCACATAAAAGACATATTGAAAACATTATAAGACTCTACACCGTCTTCCTTGTTGTTCAAACTCAATACTAGAAATTATCTAGACCTTAGAGAGACCAAATATGCAAACCAAATTTTAGCATGCTCTATGTATTTCTTCATTAATGGGTGCAAAGCATATGATGCAAGAGCTTAATCATGAGCACAACAATTGCCAAGTATCACATTACCCAAGACATTAATAGCAATTACTACATGTATCATTTTCCAATTCCAACCATATAACAATTTAACGAAGGAGAAACTTCGCCATGAATACTATGAGTAGAAACCAAGGACATACTTGTCCATATGCTACAGCGGAGCGTGTCTCTCTCCCATAAAGTGAATGCTAGGATCCATTTTATTCAAACAAAACAAAAACAAAAACAAACCGACGCTCCAAGAAAAAGCACATAAGATGTGATGGAATAAAAATATAGTTTCAGGGGAGGAACCTGATAATGTTGTCGATGAAGAAGGGGATGCCTTGGGCATCCCCAAGCTTAGACGCTTGAGTCTTCTTGATATATGCAGGGGTGAACCACCGGGTGCATCCCCAAGCTTAGAGCTTTCACTCTCCTTGATCATGTTGCATCATACTCCTCTCTTGATCCTTGAAAACTTCCTCCACACCAAACTCGAAACAACTCATTAGAGGGTTAGTGCACAATATAAATTGACATATTCAGAGGTGACACAATCATTCTTAACACTTCTGGACATTGCATAATGCTACTGGACATTAATGGATCAAAGAAATTCATCCAACATAGCGAAAGAGGCAATGCGAAATAAAAGGCAGAATCTGTCAAAACAGAACAGTTCGTATTGACGAATTTTAAAATGGCACCAGACTTGCTCAAATGAAAATGATCAAATTGAATGAAAGTTGCGTACATATCTGAGGATCATGCACGTAAATTGGCTTAATTTTCTGAGCTACCTACAGGGAGGTGGACTCAGATTCGTGACAGCAAAGAAATCTGGAACTGTGCAGTAATCCAAATCTAGTACTTACTTTTCCATCAACGGCTTAACTTGGCACAACAAAACACAAAACTAAGATAAGGAGAGGTTGCTACAGTAGTAAACAACTTCCAAGACACAAAATAAAAACAAAGTACTGTAGGTAAAAACATGGGTTGTCTCCCATAAGCGCTTTTCTTTAACGCCTTTCAGCTAGGCGCAGAAAGTGTGTATCAAGTATTATCAAGAGACGAAGTGTCAACATCATAATTTGTTCTCATAATGGAATCAAAAGGTACCTTCATTCTCTTTCTAGGGAAGTGTTCCATACCTTTCTTGAGAGGAAATTGATATTTTATATTACCTTCCTTCATATCAATAACAGCACCAACAGTTCGAAGAAAAGGTCTTCCCAATATAATGGGACAAGATGCATTGCATTCAATATCCAAGACAACAAAATCAACGGGAACAAGGTTATTGTTAACGGTAATGCGAACATTATCAACTTTACCCAAAGGTTTCTTTGTAGAGTGATCAGCAAGATTAACATCCGAATAACAATTTTTCAGCGGTGGCAAGTCAAGCATATTATAAATTTTCTTAGGCATAACAGAAATACTTGCACCAAGATCACATAAAGCATTACAATCAAAATCTTTAACCTTCATCTTAATGATGGGCTCCCAACCATCCTCTAGCTTTTTAGGAATAGAGGCTTCGCGCTCTAGTTTCTCTTCTCTAGCTTTTATGAGAGCATTTGTAATATGTAGCGTGAAAGCCAAATTTATAGCACTAGCATTAGGACTTTTAGCAAGTTTTTGCAAGAACTTTATAACTTCAGAGATGTGGCAATCATCAAAATTCAAACCATTATAATCTAAAGCAATGGGATCATCATCCCCAATGTTGGAAAAAATTTCAGCAGCTTTATCAAAGGCAGTTTCAGCAGTTTTAGCAGTTTCAGGCAGTTTTTCGCGCTTTGCATTAGAAGTGGAAACATTGCTAACACCAATTCTTTTATTAGTATGAGTAGGAGGTGCAGCAACATGTGTAGCATTAGCATTACTAGTGGTGGTAATAGTCCAAACTTTAGCTATATTCTTTTCTTTAGCTAGTTTTTCATTTTCTTCTCTATCCCACCTAGCACGCAGTTCAGCCATTAATCTTATATTCTCATTAATTCTAACTTGAATGGCATTTGCTGTAGTAACAATTTTATCATCTAAATCCTCAGGTTTAGCAGCCATTTTATTAATTAAAGAAGATTGTGATGCAGACATATATGAGATTCGGGTTTCAGCACTAGCAAGTTTAGTTTGCAACCCCGAGATCTCCCTATTCAGATTTTCAAGTTGATTCCCTATATTCTTCAACAAGGTAGATTGCTCATTCATAGTTTTAGTAAACAATTTATTTTGCTCATATTGTGATTGCATAAAGCTCTTGGTGGATCTTTCAATTTCTAGCATCTTTTCTTCATTAGATGAAGCATATCTACCATAAAAATTACTATTAGCAGGGTATGGCCTAGAATCATTGTGATTGTTATTTTTAATGAAATTCACATCAACATATTCTTTTTGAGCAACTAATGATGCTAGCGGAACATTATTAGGATCAATATTAGTCCTATCATTCACAAGCATAGACATAATAGCATCAATCTTATCACTCAAGGAAGAGGTTTCTTCGACAGAATTTACCTTCTTACCTTGTGGAGCCCTTTCCGTGTGCCATTCAGAGTAGTTGATCATCATATTATCAAGAAGCTTTGTTGCTTTACCAAGAGTGATGGACATAAAGGTACCTCCAGCAGCTGAATCCAATAAATTCCGTGAAGAAAAATTTAGTCCTGCATAGAAGGTTTGGATGATCATCCAAGTAGTCAGTCCATGGGTTGGGCAATTTTTAACCAAAGATTTCATTCTTTCCCAAGCTTGAGCAACATGTTCAGTATCTAATTGTTTAAAATTCATTATGCTACTCCTCAAAGATATAATTTTAGCAGGGGGATAATATCTACCAATAAAAGCATCCTTGCATTTAGTCCATGAATCAATACTATTCTTAGGCAGAGATAGCAACCAATCTTTAGCTCTTCCTCTTAATGAGAAAGGGAACAATTTTAGTTTAATAATATCACCATCTACATCTTTATATTTTTGCATTTCACATAATTCAACAAAATTATTAAGATGGGCAGCAGCATCATCAGAACTAACACCAGAAAATTGCTCTCGCATAACAAGATTCAGTAAAGCAGGTTTAATTTCAAAGAATTCTGCTGTAGTAGAAGGTGGAGCAATAGGTGTGCATAAGAAATCATTATTATTTGTGGTTGTGAAATCACACAACTTAGTATTTTCAGCGTTGGCCATTTTAGCAACAGTAAATAAAGCAAACTAGATAAAGTAAATACAAGTAAACTAATTTTTTTTGTGTTTTAGATATAGCAAACAAGATAGCAAATAAAGTAAAACTAGCAACTAATTTTTTTGTATTTTGATTTAGTGCAGCAAACAAAGTAGTAAATAAAACTAAGCAAGACAAAAACAAAGTAAAGAGATTGAGAAGTGGAGACTCCCCTTGCAGCGTGTCTTGATCTCACGGCAACGGCGCCTAAATTTGCTTGATGCGTGTGGTTGGCACGTCCGTTGGGAACCCCAAGAGGAAGGTGTGATGCGCACAGCGGCAAGTTTCCCTCAGTAAGAAACCAAGGTTTAATCGGACCAGTAGGAGTCAAGAAGCACGTTGAAGGTTGATGGCGGCGAGATGTAGTGCGGCGCAACACCAGTGATTCCAACCAAAGTACTTTGCCCCAACGAAACAGTGAGGTTGTCAATCTCACCGGCTTGCTGTAACAAAGAGTTAACCGTATTGTGTGGAAGATGATTGTTTGCAGAAAACAGTAGAACAAGTATTGCAGTAGATTGTATTTCAGTAAAGAGAATTGGACCGGGGTCCACAGTTCACTAGAGGTGTCTCTCCCATAAGACGAACAGCATGTTGGGTGAACAAATTACAGTTGGGCAATTGACAAATAAAGAGAGCATGACCATGCACATACATATCATGATGAGTATAGTGAGATTTAATTGGGCATTACGACAAAGTACATAGACCGTCATCCAACTGCATCTATGCCTAAAAAGTCCACCTTCAGGTTATCATCCGAACCCCCTCCAGTATTAAGTTGCTAACAACAGACAATTGCATTAAGTATGGTGCGTAATGTAACTAGTGACTACATCCTTTAACATAGCTATAATGATTTATACCTAGTGTCAAAAGCACAAAACAACGTTAGAACTTTCACATCCTTTGTCCTGTGTCAATGCAGGCATGAACCCACTATCGAGCATAAGTACTCCCTCTTGGAGTTACAAGCATCTACTTGGCCAGAGCATCTACTAGTAACGGAAAGCATGCAAGATCATAAACAACACATAGATATAACTTTGATAATCAACATAACAAGTATTCTCTATTCATCGGATCCCAACAAACGCAACATATAGAATTACAGATAGATGATCTTGATCATGTTAGGCAGCTCACAAGATCCGACAATGATAGCACAATGGGGAGAAGACAACCATCTAGCTACTGCTATGGACCCATAGTCCAGGGGTAGACTACTCACACATCACACCGGAGGCGACCATGGCGGCGTAGAGTCCTCCGGGAGATGATTCCCCTCTCCGGCAGGGTGCCGGAGGCGATCTCCTGGATCCCCCGAGATGGGATCGGCGTTGGCGGCGTCTCTGGAAGGTTTTCCGTATCGTGGCTCTCGGTACTGGGGGTTTCGTCACGGAGACTTTTTATAGGCGGAAGGGCAGGTCAAGAGGCGGCACGGGGGCCCCACACCACAGGGCCGCGCGGCCCCGTGGCCCCTCTTCGTCTCTCCTTCGGACTTCTGGAAGCTTCGTGAGAAAATAGGCCCCTGGGCTTTGATTTCGTCCAATTCCGAGAATATTTCCTTACTAGGATTTCTGAAACCAAAAACAGCGAAAAAACAAAGAATCGGCACTTCGGCATCTTGTTAATAGGTTAGTTCCAGAAAATGCACGAATATGACATAAAGTGTGCATAAAACATGTAGATAACATCAATAATGTGGCATGGAACATAAGAAATTATCGATACGTCGGAGACGTATCAGTCTGCTAGAAAAAAGTTAGCGTCAGATAAGAACATCGCCGAACTTCATCCTCAAGCCTCGCCAGTCTTCCACACCTCATCCTCCCTCTCGACTAGCTTGTCTTGAACTTGGCACCCCTTTGGTCTTTGACGCCATCAACCTGATTGAAGACACAACATCCTCCCAAATACAACTGAAACGCGCCATACAAACCACCCAAAACAAACAGAACAAGCTCATGTCCGGCATGGATCCAAATAAGCTGAACACACCCAAGTACGCACTCTCTTGGATCACCAATGTCTTCCTCCTTTTGAAGAATTTTTTTTGATACACTCCACGACGTACAAGCAGCAGCAACAACAGCAAAAAGCAGCAGCAGACGCCGACCTGGACACCGCCCTTCTGACCGGCCAGCCAGGGGCCCGGTTCAACCGGCCTAGGCGCCGGTGCATCCGGCCTACGGCCCGGTTGACCGGCCGAGGCACCGGCCGACCCGTCACGACGCGTAGTAGTCGCCCCGGTTGGCGTCAGCACCTGTCCCGGTCTGCGCCGGACCCGCCCGGCCTGGCAGCCGGTCCAGCCGGCCTGGGCACCGGAGTTGCCGGTTTGCTGGCCGGTCGGCCGGCTGGTTGGCCGGGTCATGGCGCCGGCCGTCGGACAAATCTGTCCTTCTTCTCCGCGAATTTTCCTGCCGCGGCAGAGATTTCTTGCGAACTCCTGTCGTGGCAGAACTCTCGTAGCGCTCCTCCTTCCTCTCCCTTGCAGCCACCACCTCCGCATGAACGAAGGTTGTTGGAACTTGACTCTGCCGCCCACTTCCTCCTTCTTGATCTTCACCAATAGTATGGCGGCGACGTACCCAATGGTAGCCACAGCAATCGAGCAGAAACAACTGAGCAACAAACCAATCTGCACAGTGATCAACCTAGCAATCTGATACCACATGATGAGGATTGTTTTCCCGATCTTTCACGATGCAACTTGATGATCCATATGACAGATAGATCTTGAACCCCCTTGACAGATTCAAGGATACTCAAGCACATATGATTACTCTTGACAACTCAAGAACTCCCACATCTTTATTGGATAACTGGACAAACATCCGAGACGCTGTCACAACGCCGACCCCATAGGGACGGAGATAACTTGAACCCGAGGTTCTACATGATCTGAATCAAAACTAGACTGACTGAAACCCTAGCCGCCCCACCTCCTTATATGAGGGGGAGGGTGGCCGGCCGGCCAACCCCTATTGGGTTGGGGCGCCCACTCATGGGCCTAACCCTAATTCGACTTGGACAAGCCCAAGTCAAATAGATTCTATTAAAACCCTAATTTGGCCCACCACATGACCTGGCTACATTATTATTTCCTAATAACAAGACTATAATAAAATACTGTACAACCTTAGACCTAATTATCGTATCAATGGCTGTCCTAGTGTACCAGGCCTGGATATCCATATCAATAAGGCTTTATAGCATCGCTGATAGTATAACTTACACTGATGGATAGAAGAAAAGAAACCCAGAAGGGAGATGAAGATATAGAGAAGATAAAGGAAAACCTGAAGAAGATAAGGCCAGAGGTTTTAGTGAAGATGAGCAAGGAACCGTTTGGTTTGGAAAACGGATACGCGTAGCCAATGACCCTGAACATAGGAAGCTGATATTCTAAGAAGCTCATGAAACACCCTATTCCATTCACCCCGGTAATACCAAGATGTACATGGATTTGAAGGAGAGATTCTGGTGGAACAACATGAAGCGAGACATCGCGTAGTATATAGCCAAGTGTGTTGTGTGTAGCAGAGTAAAGGCTGAGCACCAGAAACCAGCAGGTTTATTGCAACCGTTGAAGGTTCCAGACTGGAAATGGGATCAAATTGGTATGGACTTTATTACTGGATTACCCCGAACAAAATCAGGGTATGATTCGATTTGGGTTATAGTGGATAGTCTGACAAAGGTAGCTCACTTTGTGCCAGTAAAGACCACTTATAACAATGCTAAGTTAGCAGATATCTACATGAAAATAATTGTATGCCTACACAGTGTTCCTAAGAGTATTGTGTCTGATAGAGGTACCCAATTTACCTCACATTTCTGGAAACAACTACATGAGTCCCTAGGAACCAGACTGGAGTTCAGTACAGCTTTTCACCCTCAAACAGTTAGACTAAGAGAGTGAATCAGATCTTAGAGGACATGTTGAGAGCTTGTGTTATAGACTATGGATCCAGTTGGCATGATAGTTTACCCTATGCAGAATTTTCTTACAACAACAGTTATCAAGCCAGTATTGAAATGTCACCATTTGAAGCTCTGTATGGAAGAAAGTGTACAACACCACTGTTGTGGAGTGGAGTAGGAGAAAGAAGTTTATTTGGACCTGATATTATCCAAGAAGCAGAAGAAAAGGTTAGACTGATCAAGGATAGACTGAAGATAGCACAGTCAAGATAGAAGAGCTATGCCGACAATAAGCGCAGGGATGTCTCTTATGAGTTTGGAGATAGAGTTTACCTCAGAGTATCACCCCTTCGAGATGTCAAGAGATTTGGAATCAAGGGAAAGTTAGCTCCCAGATTTATTGGACCTTTCAAGATCTTGTCCCGTAAAGGAGAAGTAGCTTATGAGATTGAGTTGCCTGAAGTTCTTTCGGCCGTGCACAATGTGTTCCATGTCAGTCAGTTAAAGAAATGTCACCCTGACATGTCAGAAACCCCGTTGAAGGATACAGTACCCCTCGAGGAAGTTCATTTGGAGAGTGACTTGACTTATGAGGAGAAACCAATCAAGATCTTGGAAAGAGCTGAAAGGAATACTCGTACCAAGACTATCAAGTTCTGCAAAGTTGAGTGGAGTCACCATACTGAAGAAGAAGCAACTTGGGAGCATGAAGACGGTCTTCGAGAAGACCACCCTCACCTATTTGCTAGCCTTTCCGAAGCCCGGGGACGTGCTTCATCTTAAGGGGGTTAGTCTGTAACATCCCAAGTTTTCAAAATTTAAAAGTTCATCATGCATCCATTTCATCCATGCATTAAAAGCCAAATAAAATAAATAAACCTTAATAAATAAAACCCTAGTGGTATTATGTTGCTATTTAACCTATATGCTATTTTATTTTATTTATTTTTCCAAATGAACCTTTTCTTGTCTCTCTTATTTCTAAAACAATCCTTTGGATTTTACAAATCTTCAGAAAAAGGTTTGAGCTCAATTGGAGCTATGGATCAAAAGTTATGAAATAAATAGAAAAATAAAAAGGATAAAATAAATAACAAAAAAATGGGGAACGGACAGAGTCGGCCGAACCTGGTCCAGCCCGGCCCGACCGCACGGCCCAGCCAGCCATGAAATCGGCCCACACGCCGCCTCCTCCCCTCTCTCCCCTCACACGCCGATAGGCGGGCCCCACGCGGGTTGTCTTCAACCTCCGGCCCCAACCGCCAGCCACGCCTCGACCTCGCAGTATCCCGCCTCCCCCATGTCCCCCCACTCACCCCACGCCCCCAACCTCGCCCCCGAGCACACCCCTATCCGCCCCGCTGTGGCACGACGCGCCCCATCCGCACCTCCGCCACCGCGGGAGCCCGCCAGAGCTCCGGCGACGCCCACGCCCGAGCCGCCCCGCCGCGCCATCTCCGGCCGGCAAGGTGAGCCTCCTACACCTTTTCTTTATTTTTTATTTTTGGTTAGGCCGTTAGATCTAGATCGTAAGGCCTAGGTTAGTTGATCCGGCCGAATCGGTACCAGCCAGTAGAAACTGCCACGTGGCCTGCACAGTTAGCGTGCCCAGTCAGCGCCCAGTCAAATTTGTTTAAAATTCAAATTTAAATGCCAGATTTGTGTCCAACTTGTAAAATCAATATAAAATCAACCGTAAGCCCAAATTTTACAAATTTTATATCGTTGGAAAGGGTGAAACCTGTGAATCCAACCATGCCATAATACTCTATAGGTTATGTGATATTTTGCACCATAATTCAAAACAAAGAATTAACCCTTTGACACTATAAAAATTGTGTAAATTAATCCAGTGGGCCAAAATTTACAAATTTGTAGTCTCTGGAATTCTTAGAACATTTAGATCATCATAGAACCAGAGTTAGCCAAAGTTGATACGTGCACAAAATTTCTTTTTCAAATCTATTCAAATTAGTAATCTGGCAATAATTCAAATTCTATGGACTATTTTTGATTGAATCCAATTGCTAGGGTCTTGTATTACTGTACCCCATCCAGAGATGTTGAGTTTAGATTTTTACAAAACATAAACACTACAGTACCAATTTTAATTGATTTCTATGCATTGTATAAGTGATTAATAGTGCTATAAATAAAATCTTAATAAAATAAATACAACCAGAGAACTTTACCAACATTAAGAGTACAAGAGGACACTAAATATAACATTGTCACATCATACCTATTTGTGAAATTAAATGGTGCATATCATGCATGCATACATGTCTATGGTTGTGCATTTTGAATGTTATGTTTATTTGAATTCTGTTTACTTGTTTAGATTGTGAAGGAGATCAGAGCTACACTTGCGACTGTTGCGAGTGTGCAGGTTGCTTTGATCAAGGCAAGTGACATTAAAATCCTACCTATTTTATATTATGCATTAGTGTTTTTAAACTAGTATGCATGGTAGGGTTTTGTTTTCAAAGTACAGTATTATGCAATGCTGGCAAACCTAGTAGTGTGTAGCCACTCCTGAACCCAATGCTAGAAATGCTTAGTTTTCCTAGCAACATCAAATGCCAATGTCGTTTCATTTTTTTGGTTGTAAGTGTTCGGAAATTAAAATTAACAACCTCAATGAAACACCTGGGTGGAGTGGTATTGATTGGTGGGCGGCTACTTAGGGCCACACACCTGGTGAATGTAACCAGGGGTGTGGTGGTTTTCACCCGAGGGTGCGCAGAAGTTGAGTGGCTACCCAGGGCCACATACCTGGTGGATGTAACCAGGGGTGTGGTGTGATACGTCTCAAACGTATCTATAATTTCCTACGTTCCATGCTACTTTTATGATGACACTCACATGTTTTATACACACTTTATGTCATATTTATGTATTTTCCGGCACTAACCTATTGACAAGATGCCGAAGAGCCAGTTGTTGTTTTCTGCTCTTTTTGGTTTCAGAAATCCTACAAAGGAAATATTCTCGGAATTGGACGAAATCAACGCCCAGGGTCTTATTTTTCCACGAAGCTTCCAGAAGACCGAAAGGGATACGAAGTGGGGCCACGAGGCGCCGCCACACTAGGGCCGCGTGGCCCAAGGGGGGCCCGCGCCGCCCTAGCGTGTGGCCCCCTCATCAACCCTCCGACTCTGCCGTTCCGCCTATAAAAAGTCTTCGTCGAGAAAACCCTAGTACCGAGAGCCACGATACGGAAAACCTTCCAGGGACCCCGCCGCCGCCAATCCCATCTCGGGGGATTCAGGAGATCGCCTCCGGAACCCTGCCGGAGAGGGGAATCATCTCCCAGAGGACTCTTTATCGCCATCATCGCCTACGGAGTGATGTGTGAGTAGTTCACCCCTGGACTATGGGTCCATAGCAGTAGCTAGATGGTCGTCTTCTCCTCATGTGCTATCATTGTTAGATCTTGTGAGCTGCCTATCATGATCAAGATCATCTATTTGTAATGCTACATGTTGCGTTTGTTGGGATCCTATGAATATGGAATACTATGTTATGTTGATTATCAATCTATCATATATGTGTTATTTAAGATCTTGCATGCTCTCTATTGCTAGTAGAGGCTCTGGCCAAGTTGATACTTGTAAATCCAAGAGGGAGTATTTATGCTCGATAGTGGGTTCATGCCTCCATTTAATCTGGGACAGTGATAGAAAGTTCTAAGGTTGTGGATGTGTTGTTGCCACTAGGGATAAAACATCAATGCTTTGTCTAAGGATATTTGTGTTGATTACATTACGCACCATACTTAATGCAATTGTCTGTTGTTTGCAACTTAATACTGGAAGGGGTGCGGATGCTAACCTGAAGGTGAACTTTTTAGGCATAGATGCATGCTGGATAGCGGTCTATGTACTTTGTCGTAATGCCCAATTGAATTTCACACTACTCATCATAATATGTATGTGCATTGTCATGCCCTCTTTATTTGTCAATTGCCCAACTGTAATTTGTTCACCCAACATGCTATTTCTTATTGGAGAGACACCACTAGTGAACTGTGGACCCCGGTCCATTCTTTTACATCGAATACAATCTACTGCAATACTTGTTCTTTACTGTTCTTCGCAAACATCATTTTCCACACTATACATCTAATACTTTGTTACAGCAAGCCGGTGATATTGACAACCTCACTTTTACGTTGGGGCAAAGTACTTTGATTGTGTTGTGCAGGTTCCACGTTGGCGCCGGAATCCCTGGTGTTGCGCCACACTACACTTCGTCACCATCAACCTTCACGTGCTTCTTGACTCCTACTGGTTCGATAACCTTGGTTTCTTACTGAGGGAAAACTTACTGCTGTATGCATCACACCTTCCTCTTGGGGTTCCCAACGGACGTGTGCCTCACGCGTATCAAGCATGTTTTCTGGCGCCGTTGCCGGGGAGATCAAGACACGCTGCAAGGGGAGTCTTCCACTTCCAATCTCTTTACTTTGTTTTTGTCTTGCATTACTTTATTTTATTTACTGCTTTGTTTGCTCATTATATAAAAATACAAAAAAATTAGTTACTTGTTTTACTTTATTTACTGTCTTGCTTGCGTTCTCTATATGAAAAACACAAAAAAATTAGTTACTTGCATTTACTTTATTTAGTTTGCTTTATTTACTACTGCTAAAATGTGTACCCCTGAAAATACTAAGTTGTGTGACTTCATGATGGCGTGTAACTCACACGTTCGTTGGGAACCCCAAGAGGAAGGTATGATGCGCACAGCAGCAAGTTTTCCCTCAGAAAGAAACCAAGGTTTATCGAACCAGGAGGAGCCAAGAAGCACGTTGAAGGTTGATGGCGGCGGGATATAGTGCGGCGCAACACCAGAGATTCCGGCGCCAACGTGGAACCTGCACAACACAACCAAAGTACTTTGCCCCAACGAAACAGTGAGGTTGTCAATCTCACCGGCTTGCTGTAACAAAGGATTAACCGTATTGTGTGGAAGATGATTGTTTGCAGAAAACAGTAAAACAGTATTGCAGTAGATTGTATTTCAGTATAGAGAATTGGACCGGGTCCACAGTTCACTAGAGGTGTCTCTCCCATAAGATAAACAACATGTTGGGTGAACAAATTACAGTTGGGCAATTGACAAATAAAGAGGGCATGACCATGCACATACATATTATGGTGAGTATAGTGAGATTTAATTGGGCATTACGACAAAGTACATAGACCGCCATCCAACTGCATCTATGCCTAAAAAGTCCACCTTCAGGTTATCATCCGAACCCCCTCCAGTATTAAGTTGCAAAGCAATAGACAATTGCATTAAGTATGGTGCGTAATGTAATCAACAACTACATCCGTAACCTTAGTGGTTCTTGTCACTCCTCCAGATTCACGGAGACATGAACCCACTATCGAGCATAAATACTCCCTCTTGGAGTTACTAGCATCAACTTGGCCAGAGCATCTACTAATAACGGAGAGCATGCAAGATCATAAACAACACATAGACAATCTTATATTTACTAATTGGAGGCACCGTACGAGACACCACATTAATCCACATCATCAGAATAATTAAGACAATTAGATCTAAAATTAATGGCTAGGATTGGTTAAGAAAGTTGTTATTTATAATGTCACGTAGGATGTTACATAGGCACGTTTGAACGTCGGAAACCCAATATAGCTTGCACGTTTGATCTGGGAGAAACACTCACGATATTAGAGGACGTGAGAATAGGGATGTTTAGTTTAATTTAATAAATCTAAGAGTCTCAATGGATCACGTGACGTCCAGGGTGACTTACATGCATCGTGTAGGTATAGGAAACATGGCTACAGATATAGACATGCATGGCCATGCAAACTCAAAAGACATGCATATGCATGGCTACAGATATAGACGTGATTTTCACGCATCCTTAGCAACGTACAAAACTGAAAATGTTTGCATCCCTACAGATATATATCTCTGTACGGCCTATCTTCTCGGACGAGCAAAACAAGGGAATCGCCAAAACTTTTCTAGACAGGCATCTGTTTGAGGTCACGACGATGGGCCGGTGGCGGCCGCAGCATATGCCGATGTATACATACACCTTCTCCTCCGTTGAAATTATAAAGGTAGAGATTCATCTTTTAGACTACAGCGTGGGCAGAACTCAGAACAGAGATCTAAGCCTGACCAGCGAGAGGAAGAGAGAAGGCAGTGGTCGCTCGATGATGCGGAAGAGAATTTTCAGGATCAATCTTGCTATGTTGTCAATGCGTATCAAGCTGGATTAATGGTACGGCTGGCAGATGGATTATTCACAGAGTCTACCTCAAGGTTGGGTTGACCAGAAACTATGCGATACGAGCTGCCAGGCATGGATCGGACCTGACGGTAATCAGTTTGCAGTTTGCATAAAGAACATAATTACCAAAGGTTACGCAACCCTGTCCAGCTAAAAAAAACAGTATGTACAATCTATCGTTTTCCTAGCTGGTTCCGATCCTTTCCTATCATCTAGCTCTTTCTTATTTATTGGTGCTTGGCAATGTAAATGTTTAAACATACATGCAATGCAGCAATATCTACTTTGTTGGCCAAAATAAGCGACGGGCATTCGCTCATAAAAACTCGGCTATGCACTTAATTGATGCCATCATCGTCCAACGTCCAAACTACTCCTATAGTCTTTTTTCTGCATGTTCTTTATATGTTGTTAGACTTTCACCGAAACGTATAATTCCAATATAGACATGTTAATAATTCATAACAGATGTTATACAAAAATCATGTGAATGTTCTATCATATTAACTAACCATTAGAATTTGTCCCCTACATTAGGTGGTTGCTATTTTTGAATTAATTAATTTTTTTCTTTTGATATCTATCAGGTAAATACTGATGAGGTGGCAGCTATATCGTGATTCTAACATCCGCCACTGTAGTGGAATAACAGTTTATTGGATATTAACTTGCTATTTACATTTAGCAAATGCGTCAGAACTAAAATCTATCAGGAAACAATCTATTTTTGCTGACCTCTGTCGTATGTGGATTATTTGTCAGTCATACAAGTTGTGAACTAGGTTAAAATTATGTGCGAGGAAAATCTCAGAGGTGTGTTTAAAAGGAATTATGATGTGTAATTTACTTAATTATATTATAGCGCTCAGACTGCAGCTAGAATTAGTCTTTCATGATGAACTCCACTATGGGAGCGGGACTGATTCTTGCAACACACCACAACAAGTTTTGGAGCAAATGTTTAATTTCAGTCAGAATTCCAGCCGTGGTAGGTTTGCATTTTTTTTGGTCCTAAACTATTCATATCATTGAGCAACACAATCGCTGTCCAAGTATCAGGCTTAGCGGACATTGCCACTACAAGTTTGATGCCACTTAATATCGCCGGAGCTTCGGGATATTATGCTCTTTATGTTTGGGTAGCTTTATAAAAATCGTAACACAACGGGTATACTCTTCCATGAGATTGCATGCATTTCAAAAAAGCACTATAGTAAGTGCCTAAATATGCTTATGCAATTCTAAATATAATATCGAAATATTTCTTGAGACTTTATGATACTCATGATTTGTAATTAGATATAATACTATGTCTAAATAAAGTAATAAAAGGCTATATTCTTCGATCGATGTAGAGGCAGGGTTGCCCCTTTTTCAAAAAAAATCTGAATCCCTTTTTTGTTGTGTACTATTTGGTTTGCTTCTACTAAAAACTGTAATATTATGAATCATGGAAAATATTTATACGATTTTAAAATAGCTAGCCCACGTGCAGTTGCACGGGTTGATGACTAGTAGATTGATAATCAACATAACATAGTATTCTCTATTCATCGGATCCCAACAAACGCAACATATAGAATTACAGATAGATGATCTTGATCATGTTAGGCAGCTCACAAGATCCGACAATGATAGCACAATGGGGAGAAGACAACCATCTAGCTACAGCTATGGACCCATAGTCCAGGGGTAGACTACTCACACATCACTCCGGAGGCGACCATGGCGGCGTAGAGTCCTCCGGGAGATGAATCCCCTCTCCGGCAGGGTGCCGGAGGCGATCTCCTAGATCCCCCGAGATGGGATCGGCAGCGGCGGCGTCTCAGTAAGGTTTTCCGTATCGTGGCTCTCGGTACTGGGGGTTTCGCGACGGAGGCTTTAAGTAGGCGGAAGGGCAAGTCAGGAGGCGGCACGAGGGCCCCACACCACAGGGCTGCGCGGCCAAGGGAGGGGGCGCGCCGCCCTAGGGTGTGGCCCCCTCGTGGCCCCTCTTCGTCTCCTCTTCGGACTTCTGGAAGCTTCGTGGCAAAATAGGACCCTGGGCGTTGATTTCGTCCAATTCCGAGAATATTTCGTTACTAGGAGTTCCGCAACCAACCACAGCAGACAAAAACCACTGGCACTTCGGCATCTTGTTAATAGGTTAGTTCCAGAAAATGCACGAATATGACATAAAGTGTGCATAAAACATGTAGATAACATCAATAGTGTGGCATGGAACATAAGAAATTATCGATACGTCGGAGACGTATCAGCATCCCCAAGCTTAGTTCTGCTCGTCCCGAGCAGGTAAAACGATAACACAGATAATTTCTGGAGTGACATGCCATCATAACCTTGATCATACTATTTGTAAAGCATATGTAGTGAATGCAGCGATCAAAACAATGTATATGACATGAGTAAACAAGTGAATCATAAAGCAAAGACTTTTCATGAATAGCACTTCAAGACAAGCATCAATAAGTCTTGCATAAGAGTTAACTCATAAAGCAATAATTCATAGCAAAAGCATTGAAGCAACACAAAGGAAGATTAAGTTTCAGCGGTTGCTTTCAACTTGTAACATGTATATATCATGGATATTGTCAACATAGAGTAATATAATAAGTGCAATATGCATATATGTAGGAATCAATGCACAGTTCACACAAGTGTTTGCTTCTTGAGGTGGAGAGAAATAGGTGAACTGACTCAACATTAAAAGTAAAAGAAAGGTCCTTCAACGAGGAAAGCATCGATTGCTATATTTGTGCTAGAGCTTTTATTTTGAAAACATGAAACAATTTTGTCAACGGTAGTAATAAAGCACATGTATCATGTAAATTATATCTTACAAGTTGCAAGCCTCATGCATAGTATACTAATAGTGCCCGCACCTTGTCCTAATTAGCTTGGACTACCGGATCATCGCAATGCACATGTTTTAACCAAGTGTCACAATGGGGTACCTCTATGCCGCCTATACAAAGGTCTAAGGAGAAAGCTCGCATTGGATTTCTCGCTATTGATTATTCTCAACTTAGACATCCATACCGGGACAACATAGACAACAGATAATGGACTCCTCTTTTATGCATGAGCATGTAACAACAATTAATAATTTTCTCATATGAGATTGAGGATATTTGTCCAAAACTGAAACTTCCACCATGGATCATGGCTTTAGTTAGCGGCCCAATGTTCTTCTCTAACAATATGCATGCTTAACCATAAGGTTGTAGATCTCTCTTACTTCAGACAAGACGAACATGCATAGCAACTCACATGATATTCAACAAAGAATAGTTGATGGCGTCCCCAGAAACATGGTTATCACACAACAAGCAACTTAATAAGAGATAAAGTGCATAAGTACATATTCAATACCACAATAATTTTTAAGCTATTTGTCCCATGAGCTATATATTGCAAAGGTGAAGAATGGAATTTTAAAGGTAGCACTCAAGCAATTTACTTTGGAATGGCGGAGAAATACCATGTAGTAGGTAGGTATGGTGGACACAAATGGCATAGTGGTTGGCTCAAGTATTTTGGATGCATGAGAAGTATTCCCTCTCGATACAAGGTTTAGGCTAGCAAGGTTATTTGAAACAAACACAAGGATGAACCGGTGCAGCAAAACTCACATAAAAGACATATTGTAAACATTATAAGACTCTACACCGTCTTCCTCGTTGTTCAAACTCAATATTAGAAATTATCTAGACCTTAGAGAAACCAAATATACAAACCAAATTTTAGCATGCTCTATGTATTTCTTCATTAATGGGTGCAAAGTATATGATGCAAGAGCTTAAACATGAGCACAACAATTGCCAAGTATCACATTACCCAAGACATTAATAGCAATTACTACATGTATCATTTTCCAATTCCAACCATATAACAATTTAACGAAGAAGAAACTTCGCCATGAATACTATGAGTAAAAACTAAGGACATACTTGTCCATATGCTACAGCGGAGCGTGTCTCTCTCCCACAAAGTGAATGCTAGGATCCATTTTATTCAAACAAAGCAAAAAACAAACCGACGCTCCAAGCAAGGCACATAAGATGTGATGGAATAAAAATATAGTTTCAGGGGAGGAACCTGATAATGTTGTCGATGAAGAAGGGGATGCCTTGGGCATCCCCAAGCTTAGACGCTTGAGTCTTCTTGATATATGCTGGGGTGAACCACCGGGGCATCCCCAAGCTTAGAGCTTTCACTCTCCTTGATCATGTTGCATCATACTCCTCTCTTGATCCTTGAAAACTTCCTCCACACCAAACTCGAAACAACTCATTAGAGGGTTAGTGCACAATAAAAATTAACATATTCAGAGGTGACACAATCATTCTTAACACTTCTGGACATTGCATAAAGCTACTGGACATTAATGGATCAAAGAAATTCATCCAACATAGCAAAAGAGGCAATGCGAAATAAAAGGCAGAATCTGTCAAAACAGAACAGTTCGTATTGACGAATTTTAAAATGGCACCAGACTTGCTCAAATGGAAATGCTCAAATTGAATGAAGTTGCGTACATATCTGAGGATCACTCACGTAAATTGGCTTAATTTTCTGAGTTACCTACAGAGAATTTAGCCCAGATTCGTGACAGCAAAGAAATCTGAAACTGCGCAGTAATCCAAATCTAGTATGAACTTTTCTATCAACGACTTTACTTGGCACAACAAAACACTAAACTAAGATAAGGAGAGGTTGCTACAGTAGTAAACAACTTCCAAGACACAAAATAAAAATAAAGTACTGTAGGTAAAAACATGGGTTGTCTCCCATAAGCGCTTTTCTTTAACGCCTTTCAGCTAGGCGCAGAAAGTGTGTCTCAAGTATTATCAAAGGGTGGTGCATTCTCAGCGGGGTGTGGAGTTTTCTCAACCAGGCATAGTATATTAGATACATAAGTTTTAGCATCTCCCTTTTCATTAGTCTTAGGCGTGCTACTCTCATCAAACAAATTTTCAGGAACAAGCCAAGCATAGTTATTTTCTAGTGCATCATTCATAGCTAAGAGTTTACATGGTATTGGTGCTTTGATCTCCCCTCCATCATTAATATTATTAGTGTACTTTATTCTATCCATATCCATCTTTTCAAGGAGACTAACAAAATTGGTGTAAGAACCAAGCATATTAAATTTAGCAAAGACCTTTCTAGCCTCTCTTGCTGTACCACCAAATTCTCTAAGAAGGGTTTCTAAAACAAAATCTTTCTTTTCCCCTTCTTCCATATCACCAAGTGTGAGAAACATGTGTTGGATTATAGGATTAAGATTAACAAATTTAATTTCCAACATGTGAACTAAAGAAGCAGCAGCAATTTCATAAGTAGGCGCAAGGTCTACCAAGTGTCTATCTTCAAAGTCTTCAATGGTACTAACATGATTGAAAAATTCTTCTATATTATTTCTCCCAACTATAGACCCACGTCCTACCGGTATGTCTTTTGTGGTAAAATTAAAAGGAAACATGATGAATCAAGTAAAGAAAATGCAAGTAACTAATTTTTTTGTGTTTTTGATATAGCAAACAAGATAGCAAATAAAGTAAAACTAGCAACTAATTTTTTTGTATTTTGATTTAGTGCAGCAAACAAAGTAGTAAATAGAACTAAGCAAGACAAAAACAAAGTAAAGAGATTGAGAAGTGGAGACTCCCCTTGCAGCGTGTCTTGATCTCCCCGGCAACGGCGCCAGAAAATATGCTTGATGGCGTATAACTCACACGTTCGTTGGGAACCCCAAGAGGAAGGTATGATGCGCACAGCAGCAAGTTTTCCCTCAGAAAGAAACCAAGGTTTATCGAACCAGGAGGAGCCAAGAAGCACGTTGAAGGTTGATGGCGGCGGGATGTAGTGCGGCGCAACACCAGAGATTCTGGCGCTAACGTGGAGCCTGCACAACACAACCAAAGTACTTTGCCCCAACGAAACAGTGAGGTTGTCAATCTCACCGGCTTGCTGTAACAAAGGATTAACCGTATTGTGTGGAAGATGATTGTTTGCGTAAAAACAGAAACAAGATTGCAGTAGATTGTATTTCAGTATAGAGAATTGGACCGGGGTCCACAGTTCACTAGAGGTGTCTCTCCCATAAGATAAACAGCATGTTGGGTGAACAAATTACAGTTGGGCAATTGAGAAAAAAAGAGGGCATGACCATGCACATACATATTATGATGAGTATAGTGAGATTTAATTGGGCATTACGACAAAGTACATAGACCGCCATCCAACTGCATCTATGCCTAAAAAGTCCACCTTCAGGTTATCATCCGAACCCCCTCCAGTATTAAGTTGCAAAGCAACAGACAATTGCATTAAGTATGGTGCGTAATGTAATCAACAACTACATCCTTAGACATAGCATCAATGTTTTATCCCTAGTGGCAACAGCACATCCGTAACCTTAGTGGTTCTTGTCACTCCTCCAGATTCACGGAGACATGAACCCACTATCGAGCATAAATACTCCCTCTTGGAGTTACTAGCATCAACTTGGCCAGAGCATCTACTAATAACGGAGAGCATGCAAGATCATAAACAACACATAGACAATAGATTGATAATCAACATAACATAGTATTCTCTATTCATCGGATCCCAACAAACGCAACATATAGAATTACAGATAGATGATCTTGATCATGTTAGGCAGCTCACAAGATCCGACAATGATAGCACAATGGGGAGAAGACAACCATCTAGCTACAGCTATGGACCCATAGTCCAGGGGTAGACTACTCACACATCACTCCGGAGGCGACCATGGCGGCGTAGAGTCCTCCGGGAGATGAATCCCCTCTCCGGCAGGGTGCCGGAGGCGATCTCCTGGATCCCCCGAGATGGGATCGGCGGCGGCGGCGGCGTCTCAGTAAGGTTTTCCGTATCGTGGCTCTCGGTACTGGGGGTTTCGCGACGGAGGCTTTAAGTAGGCGGAAGGGCAGGTCAGGAGGCGGCACGAGGGCCCCACACCACAGGGCCGCGCGGCCAAGGGGGGGCCGCGCCGCCCTAGGGTGTGGCCCCCTCGTGGCCCCTCTTCGTCTCCTCTTCGGACTTCTGGAAGCTTCGTGGCACAATAGGACCACAGGCGTTGATTTCGTCCAATTCCGAGAATATTTCGTTACTAGGATTTCTGAAACCAAAAACAGCAGAAAACAGCAACTGGCACTTCGGCATCTTGTTAATAGGTTAGTTCCAGAAAATACACGAATATGACATAAAGTGTGCATAAAACATGTAGATAACATCAATAATGTGGCATGGAACATAAGAAATTATCGATACGTCGGAGACGTATCACTTCACAAGCACAAATAATAATGATTTCTTATGCACACCTATTGCTCCACCTGCTACTACAGCAGAATTTTTTGAAATTAAACCTGCTTTACTAAATCTTGTTATGAGAGAGCAATTTTCTGGTGTTAGTTCTGATGATGCTGCTACCCATCTTAATAATTTTGTTGAACTATGTGAGATGCAAAAGTATAAGGATGTAGATGGTGACATTATAAAATTAAAATTGTTTCCTTTCTCCTTAAGAGGAAGAGCTAAAGATTGGTTGCTATCTTTGCCTAAGAATAGTATTGATTCATGGACTAAATGTAAGGATGCTTTCATTGGTAGGTATTATCCCCGTGCTAAAATTATATCTTTGAGAAGTAGCATAATGAATTTTAAGCAATTGGATAATTAGCATGTTGCCCAAGCATAGGGAAGAATGAAATCTTTGGTTAAAAATTGCCCTACCCATGGACTGACTACTTGGATGATCATCCAAACCTTTTATGCAGGATTGAATTTTTATTCGCGGAACCTATTGGATTCAGCTGCTGGAGGTATTTTATGTCCATCACTCTAGGCGCCGCAACAAAGCTTCTTGATAATATGATGATTAATTACTCTGCATGGCACACGGAAAGAGCTCCACAAGGTAAGAAGGTAAATTCTGTTGAAGAAACCTCCTCCTTGAGTGATAAGATTGATGCTATTATGTCTATGATTACGAGTGGTAGGTTTAATGTTGATCCTAATAATGTTCCTTTAGCTTCATTGGTTGCTCAAGAAGAGCATGTTGATGTGAACTTCATTAAAAATAATAATTTCAACAACAATGCTAATAGGAATAATTTTGGTAACAACAACTATAGGCCATATCCTGCTAGTGGTAATGATTATGGTAATTCTTATGGTAGATATGTTTCACCTAATGAGGAAAAGGTGTTAGAAATTGAAAGATCTACTAAGAGCTTTATGCAATCACAATTTGAGAAAAATCAATTGTTTACTAAAACTATGAATGAACAATCTGCCTTGTTGAAAAATATAGGAAATCAACTTGAAAATTTGAATATGGAGATTTCTGGTTTGCAAACTAAGCTTTCAAATGCTGAAAACCGAATCTCATACATGTCTGCGTCACAATCTTATTTAATTAATAAAATGGCTGCTAAACCTGAGGATAATGATAATAAAAAATTTACTACAGCAAACGCCATCCAAGTTCGAATTAATAAAAATATTAGATTGATGGCCGAATTGCATGCTAGGTGGGAAAGAGAAGAAAATGCTAAAGAGAACAATGTAGCTAAAGTTTGGACTATTACCACCACTAGTAATGCTAATGCTTCACATGTTGCTAAACCTCCTACTATCAATGGTAAAATAATTGGTGTTGGCAATGTTTCTACTCCTAATGCAAAGTGTGAAAACTGCCTGAAACTGCTAAAACTGCTGAAACTGCCTGTGATAAAACTGCTGAAATTTTTCAAAATATTGGGGACAATGATCCCATTGCTTTAGATCATAATGGTTTAGATTTTGATGATTGTCACATCTTTGAACTTATAAAGTTCTTACAAAAACTTGCTAGAAGTCCTAATGCTAGTGTTATAAATTTGGCCTTTACAAAACATATTACAAATGCTCTCATAAAAGCTAGAGAAGAGAAATTAAAACGTGAAACTTCTATTCCTAGGAAGTTAGAAGATGGTTGGGAGCCCATCATTAAGATGAAGGTCAATGATTTTGATTGTAATGCTTTATGTGATCTTGGTGCAAGTATTTCCGTTATTCCTAAGAAAATCTATAATATGCTTGACTTGCCACCATTGAAATATTGTTATTTGGATGTTAATCTTGCTGATAATTCTACAAAGAAACCTTTGGGGAGGATTGATAATGTTCGCATTACGGTTAACAATAACCTTGTCCCCGTTGATTTGGTTGTCTTGGATATTGAATGCAATGCATCTTGTCCCATTATTTTGGGAAGACCTTTTCTTCGAACTGTTGGTGCTATTATTGATATGAAGGAAGGCAATATTAAATATCAATTTCCTCTCAAGAAAGGTATGGAACACTTCCCTAGAAATAGAATGAAGTTACCTTTTGATTCTATCATTAGAACAAATTATGATGTTGATGCTTCATCTCTTGATGTTACTTGATTCACACTTTCTGCGCCTAGCTGAAAGGCGTTAAAGAAAAGCGCTTATGGGGGACAACCCATTATTTTACTTCCGCACTTTTGTTTTATATTTGAGTCTTTGAAGTTGTTACTACTGTAGCAACCTCTCCTTATCTTTATTTTATTGCATTGTTGTGCCAAGTAAAGTCTTTGATAGTAAGATCATACTAGATTTGGATTACTACGCAGAAACAGATTTCTTGCAGTCACGAATTTGAGCAGTATTCTCTGTAGGTAACTCAGAAAAATCTGCCAATTTATGTGAGTGATCCCCAGATATGTACACAACTTTCATTCAATTTGAGCATTTTCATCTGAGCAAGTTAAGTGCCCCAGAAATATTCATCTTTACGGACTATTCTGTTTTGACAGATTCTGCCTTTTATTCCGCATTGCCTGTTTTGCTATGTTTGATGGATTTCTTTATTCCATTAACTTTAAGTAGCTTTGTGCAATGTCCAGAAGTGTTAAGAATGAGTATGTCACCTCTGAACATGTCAATATTTGATTATGCACTAACCCTCTAATGAGTTTGTTTTGAGTTTGGTGTGGAGGAAGTTTTCAAGGATCAAGAGAGGAGGATGATACAATATGATCAAGGAGAGTGAAAACTCTAAGCTTGGGGATGCCCCCGTGGTTCATCCCTGCATATTTCAAGAAAACTCAAGCATCTAAGCTTGGGGATGCCCAAGGCATCCCCTTCGTCATCGACAACTTATCAGGTCACCTCTAGTGAAACTATATTTTTATTCCGTCACATCTTATGTGCTGTACTTGGAGCGTCTTTATGTTCTTGTTTTTGTTTTTTTGAATAAAATTGGATCCTAGCATTCTTTATGTGGGAGAGAGACACGCTCCGCTGTTGCATATGAACACATATGTTCTTAGGTTTATTCTTAATGTTCATGGCGAAGGTTGAAACTGCTTCGTTAATTGTTATATGGTTGGAAACAGAAAATGCTACCTGTGGTAATTAGTATAATTTCTTGAATAAGTTGATACTTGGCAATTTTTGTGCTCATATAGATCATGTTTAAGCTCTTGCATCATGTACTTTGCACCTATTAGTGAAGAAATATCGTAGAGCTTGTTGACATTTGGTTTGCATGATTGGTCTCTCTAAAGTCTAGATATTTTCTGGTGAGGGTTTGAACAACAAGGAAGACAGTGTAGAGTCTTATAATGCTTGCAATATGTTCTTATGTAAGTTTTTCTGTACCGGTTCATAGTTGTGTTTGCTTCAAATAACCTTGCTAGCCTAAGCCTTGTATTGAGAGGAATACTTCTCGTGCATCCAAATCCTTGAGCCAAAAAACTATGCCATTTGTGTCCACCATACCTACCTACTACATGGTATTTTCTGCCATTCCAAGTAAATACTTCGTGTGCTACCTTTTAACAATTCAAAAGTTATTACTTCTTATTTGTGTCAATGTTTTATAGCTCATGAGGAAGTATGTGGTGTTTTATCTTTCAATCTTGTTGGGCAACTTTCACCAATGGACTAGTGGCTTCATCCGCTTATCCAATAATTTTGCAAAAAGAGCTGGCAATGGGGTTCCCAGCCCCAAATTAATTAACCTTAATAGACACTCCTCCATGGTATGTGATTGTTGGAAGGCACCCGAGGATTCGGTTAGCCATGGCTTGAGAAAGCAAAGGTGGGGAGGAGTGTCATCTCTAAATAAAACTAAAATAAATAGACACTCCTTCATGGTATGTGATTGTTGGAAGGCACCTGAGGATTCGGTTAGCCATGGTTTGTGAAAGCAAAGGTTGGAAGGAGTGTCACCCAAAAATAAAAATCTCATGGGAGCCGCTCTTTGAAAGTCTGTCTGGCAAGGGGGTTAGAGTGCCCACTACCATTCATTGACAACAACAAACACCTCTCAAAACTTTACTTTTATTCTCTCTATATGATTTCAAAACTTGAAAAGCTCTAGCACATGATTTTATCCCTGCTTCCCTCTGCGAAGGGCCATTCTTTTACTTTTATGTTGAGTCAGTTTACCTACTTCTTTCTATCTTAGAAGCAAACACTTGTTTTAACTGTGCATTGATTCTTACATACTTTCTTATTTGCATTCATCATATTACTTTGTATTGACAATTATCCATGAGATAAACATATTGAAGTTGAAAGCAATTGCTGAAACTTATATCTTCCTTTGTGTTGCTTCAAAACTTTCTACTAAGAATCTATTGCTTTATGAGTTAACTCCTATGCAAGTCTTATTGATGCTTGTCTTGAAAGTACTATTCATAGAAAGTCTTTGTTATATGGTTCAG
The DNA here is from genome assembly GCF_019359855.2 of Lolium perenne. NCBI lineage: Eukaryota > Viridiplantae > Streptophyta > Magnoliopsida > Poales > Poaceae > Lolium > Lolium perenne. Next base: position 36,281,340 of record NC_067246.2, on the reverse strand, counting down.
TTGTTTATTCATTGTCTTTACCATTGCTTGGAATCACTTCATTCATTACATATGCTTACAATAGTATTGATCAAGATTTTGATAGCATGTCACTTCAGAAATTATCTTTTTTATCGTTTACCTACTCGAGGACGAGTAGGAACTAAGCTTGGGGATGCTTGATATGTCTCAAACGTATCTATAATTTTTTATGTTCCATGCTACTTTTATGATGATACTCACATGTTTTATACACACTTTATGTCATATTTATGCATTTTCCGGCACTAACCTATTGACAAGATGCTGAAGAGCCAGTTGTTGTTTTCTGCTGTTTTTGGTTTCAGAAATCCTACAAAGGAAATATTCTCGGAATTGGACGAAATCAACGCCCAGGGTCTTATTTTTCCACGAAGCTTCCAGAAGACCGAAATGGATACGTAGTGGGGCGACGAGGCGCCGCCACACTAGGGCCACGCGGCCCAAGGGGGCCCGTGCCGCCCTAGCGTGTGGCCCCCTCGTCAGCCCTCCGACTCTGCCCTTCCGCCTATAAAAAGTCTTCGTCGAGAAAACCCCAGTACCGAGAGCCACGATACGGAAAACCTTCCAGAGACGCCGCCGCCGCCAATCCCATCTCGGGGGATTCAGGAGATCGCCTCCGGCACCCTACCGGAGAGGGGAATCGTCTCCCGGAGGACTCTTCATCGCCATGATCGCCTCCGGAGTGATGTGTGAGTAGTTCACCCCTAGACTATGGGTCCATAGCAGTAGCTAGATGGTCATCTTCTCCTCATGTGCTATCATTGTTAGATCTTGTGAGCTGCCTATCATGATCAAGATCATCTATTTGTAATGCTACATGTTGCGTTTGTTGGGATCCAATGAATATGGAATACTATGTTATGTTGATTATCAATCTATCATATATGTGTTGTTTAAGATCTTGCATGCTCTCCGTTGCTAGTAGAGGCTCTGGCCAAGTTGATACTTGTAACTCCAAGAGGGAGTATTTATGCTCGATAGTGGGTTCATGCCTCCATTTAATCTGGGACAAGGATGTGAAAGTTCTAAGGTTGTGGATGTGCTGTTGCCACTAGGGATAAAACATCAATGCTTTGTCTAAGGATATTTGTGTTGATTACATTACGCACCATACTTAATGCAATTGTCTGTTGTTTGCAACTTAATACTGGAAGGGGTGCGGATGCTAACCTGAAGGTGGACTTTTAGGCATAGATGCATGCTGGATAGCGGTCTATGTACTTTGTCGTAATGCCCAATTGAATTTCACACTACTCATCATAATATGTATGTGCATTATCATGCCCTCTTTATTTGTCAATTGTCCAACTGTAATTTGTTCACCCAACATGCTATTTCTTATTGGAGAGACACCACTAGTGAACTGTGGACCCCGGTCCATTCTTTTACATCGAATACAATCTACTGCAATACTTGTTCTTTACTGTGCTTCGCAAACATCATTTTCCACACTATACATCTAATCCTTTGTTACAGCAAGTGATGACCCACAAGTATAGGGGATCGCAACAGTCTTCGCGGGAAGTAAAACCCAATTTATTGATTCGACACAAGGGGAGACAAAGAACACTTGAAAGCCTTAACAGCGGAGTTGTCAATTCAGCTGCACCTAGAAATAGACTTGCTCGCAAGAGTTTATCAGTAGAAACAGTTTATAGCGGTAGCAGTAGTGAAATAACAGCAGCAGTGGAACAAAGACAGCAGTAGTGATTACAGTAAACAGCTGGATTAAAATACTGTAGGCACAGGGATGGATGACGGGCGTTGCATGGATGAGAGAAACTCATGTAACAATCAAAGCAGGGCCTTTGCAGATAATAATAAAACGGTGTCCAAGTACTAAGCAATCCATAGGCATGTGTTCCGTATATAGTCGTACGTGCTCGCAATGAGAAACTTGCACAACATCTTTTGTCCTACCAGCCGGTGGCAGCCGGGTCTCTAGGGAATCTACTGGATATTAAGGTACTCCTTTTAATAAAGTACCGGAGCAAAGCATTAACATTCTGTGAACACATGTGATCCTCACATCACCGCCTTCCCCTCCGGTTGTCCCAATTTCTGTCACTTTGGGGCCTCGGGTTCCGGACAGCGACATGTGTATACAACTTGCAGGTAAGATCATAAAACAATGCATATCATCATGAAACAATAACGTACATGTTCAAATCTGAGATCATGGCACTCGGGCCCTAGTGACAAGCATTAAGCATAACAAGTTGCAACAATATCATCAAAGTACCAATTACGGACACTAGGCACTATGCCCTAACAATCTTATGCTATTACATGACCAATCTCATCCAATCCCTACCATCCCCTTTAGCCTACAGCGGGGGAATTACTCACACATGGATGGGGGAAACATTGCTGGTCGATGGAGAGGCGTCGGTGGTGATGATGGCGGTGATCTTCTCCAATTCCCCGTCCCGGCGGAGTGCCAGAAAGGAGTTTCTGGTCCCGAGAGGGAGTTTCGCGACGGTGGTGGCGTACTGGATGGTTTCTGGCGACTTAGACTTCTCCTCTCGCGTTTTTAGATCGAAACCCTTAAGTAGTCCAGAGGAGGGGGTCGGAGGCCAGCCGAGGCGGCCACACAATAGGGCGGCGCGCCCCCCTCCTGGGCCGCGCCGGCCTAGTGTGTGGGGCCTCGGGCCTCCACCTGGCTTGCCCTTCTGGCTCCGTAATTCTTCTGGAAAAATAAGACCTTCGACATAAATTCCGGGGATTTTCCTGAAAGTTGGATTTCTGCTCAAAAACGAGACACCAGAGCAATTCTGCTGAAAACAACGTTAGTCCGTGTTAGTTGTATCCAAAATACATAAATTAGAGGCAAAACAATAGCAAAAGTGTTCGGGAAAGTAGATACGTTTTGGACGTATCTGAAGGAGATATGCCCTAGAGGCAATAATAAAGTGGTTATTATTTATATCTTTATGGTTATGATAAATGTTTATATATCATGCTATAATTGTATTAACCGAAACATTAGTACATGTGTGATTGTAGACAACAAGAAGTCCCTAGTATGCCTCTTAAACTAGCTTGTTGATTAATGGATGATTAGTTTCATAATCATGAACATTGGATGTTATTAATAACAAGGTTATATCATTATATGAATGATGTAATGGACACACCCAATTAAGCGTAGCATAAGATCTCGTCATTAAGTTATTTGCTATAAGCTTTCGATACATAGTTACCTAGTCCTTATGACCATGAGATCATGTAAATCACTTATACCGGAAAGGTACTTTGATTACATCAAACGCCACTGCGTAAATGGGTGGTTATAAAGGTGGGATTAAGTATCCGGAAAGTATGAGTTGAGGCATATGGATCAACAGTGGGATTTGTCCATCCCGATGACGGATAGATATACTCTGGGCCCTCTCGGTGGAATGTCGTCTAATGTCTTGCAAGCATATGAATAAGTTCATAAGAGACCACATACCACGGTACGAGTAAAGAGTACTTGTCAAGAGACGAGGTTGAACAAGGTATAGATTGATACCGATGATCAAACCTCGGACAAGTAAAATATCGCGTGACAAAGGGAATTGGTATCGTATGTGAATGGTTCATTCGATCACTAAAGTCATCGTTGAATATGTGGGAGCCATTATGGATCTCCAGATCCCGCTATTGGTTATTGGTCGGAGTGAGTACTCAACCATGTCCGCATAGTTCACGAACCGTAGGGTGACACACTTAAAGTTGGATGTTGAAATGGTAGAACTTGAATATGGAATGGAGTTCGAATATTTGTTCGGAGTCCCGGATGAGATCCCGGACATCACGAGGAGTTCCGGAATGGTCCGGAGAATAAGATTCATATATAGGAAGTCATATTCCAAGTTTGGAAATGATCCGGTGCATTTATGGCAGGTTCTAGAAGGTTCTAGAAAAGTCCGGAAGAAATCACCATGGAAAGTAGAGTCCCGGAGGGACTCCACCTTGCATGGCCAGCCAACCCTAAAGGGGAGGAGTCCAAGGTGGACTCCCCTAGGGTGGCCGGCCAACCCCCCTCATGGAAAGGGGGAATCCCACCCCAAGTGGGATTCCCACCTTGGGTAGGTTTTCCTACATATGGGAGGTTTCATTGTTGGGGTCTTATTCGAAGACTTGGATACCAACACTTGGGGATTTCCACCTATATAATGAGGAGGAGAGGGAGGGGGCTGCCTACACTTGGCCGCACCACCTAGGGCTGCCCTTGGCCGGCGCCCTAGCCTCCCCCTCTCTCCCCAAACCCTAGCGGTCTCTCTCCTCCACCACATCCCGCACGCTTAAGCGAAGCTCCGCCGGATTTCTCCACCACCACCGACACCACGCCGTCGTGCTGTCGGATTCAAGAGGAGCTACTACTTCCGCTGCCCGCTGGAACGGGGAGGTGGACATCGTCTTCATCAACAACCGAACGTGTGATCGAGTACGGAGGTGCTGCCCGTTCGTGGCGCCGGAAGCGATCGTGATCAAGATCTTCTACGCGCTTTTGCAAGCGGCAAGTGAACGTCTACCGCAGCAACAAGAGCCTCATCTTGTAGGCTTTGGAATCTCTTCAAGGGTGAGACTCGATACCCCCTCGTTGCTACCGTCTTCTAGATTGCATCTTGGCTTGGATTGCGTGTTCGCGGTAGGAAATTTTTTGTTTTCTATGCAACGTTATCCTACAGTGGTATCAGAGCCGTGTCTATGCATAGATGGTTGCACGAGTAGAACACAATGGTTTGTGGGCGTTGATGCTTATGTTATCTTTAGTTTGAGTACTTTGCATCTTTGTGGCATAGTGGGATGAAGCGGCTCGGGCTAACTTTACATGACCGCGTTCATGAGATTTGCTCCACGCTCGACATGCAACTTGTATTGCATAAGTGGCTTTGCGGGTGTCTGTCTCTCCTACTATAGTGAAGATTCAATTTACTCTTCTATCAACAACACTAGTATCACCGTTGTGGTTCATGTTCGTAGGTAGATTAGATCTCTCTCGAAAACCCTAAACCACGTAAAATATGCAAACCAAATTAGAGACATCTAACTTGTTTTTGCAGGGTTTGGTGATGTGATATGGCCATAATGTGATGATGAATATGTATGAGATGATCATTATTGTATTGTGGCAACCGGCAGGAGCCTTATGGTTGTCTTTAAATTTCATGTTGAGTAGTATTTCAAAGTAGTTGTAATAGTTGCTACATGAGGTGAACAACCATGAAGACGGCGTCATGAACCTTGACGCTACGCCGACGATGATGGAGATCATGCCCGTTGATGATGGAGATCATGTCCGTGCTTTGAAGATGAAGATCGAAGGCACAAAGACTAAAGGGCCATATCATATCACATATGAATTGCATGTGATGTTAATCCTTTATGCATCTTATTTTGCTTAGATCACGACGGTAGCATTATAAGATGATCCCTCACATTAATATCAAGATAATAAAGTGTTCTCCCCTCGTATGCACCGTTGTACAGTTCGTCGTTTCGAAGCATCTCGTGATGATCGGATGTGATAGACTCAACGTTCACATACAACGGGTGTAAGCAATGTTGCACACGCGGAATACTTGGGTTTGCTTGACGAGCCTAGCATGTACAGACATGGCCTCGGGACAACGGAAACCGAAAGGTTGAACACGAGTCATATGGATGATATGATCAACATGTTGATGTTCACCATTGAAGCTACATCATCTCACGTGATGATCGGTTTTGGTGTAGTGGATTTGGATCGTGTACCACTTAACAACTATGAGGGATGTTGTATTAAGTGGGAGTTCATTAGTAATTAGATTAAAACATGAACTAATTATCATAAACATAGTCTGAGTAGTATTTTGTATTAATTCTGTAGTATTGGCATCCGTTTACTACTATGCGCTAGTCTTGTTATTGAGATATAAATACTGTTAAATCTGATAAGAAACTTTACGGATTAGTACCGTATTGTTAAAGAATCAAGAATTGATTAAGTCATATTGCAAACTTTTAGTAAACCTCACATTGTTGATTCAAAGAGCTATGGTTTCAATTAGTACCCAAAGTTATCTTGTCTCCGTGAAACTTGAAGTTCAAATCTGTTTGAAAAGTAAGGAGCTGAAAATTTAGTTTTCAGAAATAATCAAGGTATGAGATATATGTGATATCTAAGACCTTATTGCAAGATGATAGAATATAAATTTGGTGAGACTACATAAACTCATAAGTTTTATGGGAATGTATGAAGGTTGAAGACACCAGGCGTCACAATCCTCCAACTATTGGGGCACTAATAATATTCGCATATCCATGAAGTTATCATCCTTAGTATGCACCGTTGCTAAGACTCGTCGTTTCGAAGCATCACGTGATGATCGGGTGTGATAGATTTTACGTGTGCATACAACGGGTGCAAGCCAGATTTGTACATGCGAATACTAAGGTTAAACTTTATGAGCCTAGCATGTACAGACATGGTCTCAAAAAGTTGTCATGAATTGATGGATAAAATTATGAGTGAAATTGTTCATCATAGTTACTAATAAGTGAAATCTAGAACACTTGTCATATGATGATCAACTTCAAAGTAAGAACCTCAAGGTTATTGGTATTTGACCAACAAACCTAGAAGTTATTGATGTTGAAGTGTTTTTCTGAATAATGAGGAAAGCTAAAAGAGAAACTGCAAAAGATATTCTGGCAGAAAGAAAAGAAAAGACTAGAAAGTCTAGCTCAGGTGTATATCAATGATATACATGTTACGGATGTATTCCTCGTTTGGTCACACAATGAAATTCTTGGGTATTTGTACCATATTGTTGGTATGAAGTGTCATACAAAACAACGCAATACAAGAATACAATGGCCTAAGTGACTGACAAGGAATATGATAGGAATGCACGTCTGGAACAAAAAATAAAGTGTTATTATGTTCATCGTTGGCATTCTATCTAGCCCTTAGAATTTATAATAAAGAACTTAATAATTGTTATTTTGCTCTTGTCAAATAAAAACAATGAGTTGTTCAAATTATGACATTACTCCATGTGTGATGGATAAGTTATTATAAATCTTAATGGTGAAACACACACACATAATACTGACGCTAAAATGCCATAAGGCAAATGATTTGAATTCCACTTATTTGTGGAACCGCCATTTAGGTCATGTTAGAAAGGAACGCATGAAGGAACTCCATGCAAATGGATTTTTGGAGTCATTTGATTTTTGAATCATTTGGCGCTTGCAAATCTTTTCTAAAGAGAATGATTAAAATACCGTTCATAGGCCAAAAGTTGAACGGGCAACTAACTTAGTGGAAAAATACATGATGATGTATGTGGTTCACTGGGCATAGTTGTGTGCGGGAGATTCTTCTACTTCGTGAAAACTTTCAACAATGAATTGAGTATATATATGTGGATATATTCAATAAGGAAGAAGTTTGAAACATTTGAATGGATTCAAATAAATTTCAGCATGAAGTGGAAATCATCGTAATAGAAAAGTCAAATATCTATGATTGGATCATGGTGGAAATATTTGAATTACGAGTTTTAGCGAACATCTAAGAGAGTTATGAAATTGTTCTACAACTCACATTTCTTGGAGTATCATACTGATGATATAGTATCCAAGATATGTATCCAAACCTTGTTGGATTAATGATGAGATAAAAAATATTATGATGCCATTATATTTTTGTATTATGCTTTAGTGACTACCGCTTTTACACTAAATAGAGCATCATCATGATCCGTTGAAATGACACCATACGAGTTATGGCATAGGTAAGAAACCTGATAGTCTTTTCTTAAATTTTGGTATGCATAGCATAAGTAAATAAGTTTACAACCAAAATCGGATGAATGTCTTTGTTGGTTATCCCAGAGATTTGATTGGGAATTCTTCCCACGAGACAAAGACAAAAGTGTTTGTCAATGTTTCTTATTTCCGAGAAATTGTTTCTAGTGAAGTATTTGAGTGGGAGGACAATATAATTTGATAAGGTTTATGAACCTGAGCATAATGATCAGAGTAGCGCAGCATCGGAATTGGTTTCGGAAGCGGCCACGACGATCATGGCTCTCATGACTACAAAGTGTTTTAGCCATGGAGATCGAAGTACATATTGAACCTTGTAGGTATGGTTTACTTTGTGATCAAATAAATGATTTGTGGACAAAGGATTGATTTTGAACAATGATAAACCAACTACAAAACAAAGAAGTTATGATGGGCCCTGACTCCGTTAAAATGGCCATGCGCCATGAAATCCAAGATAGATGAATACTTTATGAAAGTAAATGGATCTATGAATTTGATAGACTTGGATGAAATATCCTTGAAGAAAGCTTGACTTGTTGAAAAATTGTTTACGACAAAGTTCAAAGAGTTGAATACGATAAGATTAGATCTTCCGTAGCAATGCTTATAGTCTATGTGGATTATTCTAGTAATCACTACATATTTCTTTTATGAGATATGCTAGTAGGATGGTAAAATACACTACTTAACAGAAGTATGTATACAAGATACAACCAAGAGTTTTGCTGGTCCGTGGAATACTAGATAGGTATACAAGCTTCAATTGGATGAAGTAAGTATCACGGAGTTGCAATCTTCACCAGATGAAATAGTCAAAGAGTTTTTTGATTTCATCAGAGACGATGAAGAGGCTTGCATTTGCAAGAAATTAAGTGGGAGCGCTAAGACACATTTATAATACTTTATGTAGGTGACATATAGTTGGTTATAAATGATGTAATTATATACTTGATTAAAAGGTTTCATTGAGAATTAACTTCAATGAAAGGATATTGACTGAAACAAATTTGGTATCAAGATCTATGAAGATAGATTGAAACACATAAATAAGTTTAAGTCAAAGTACATATGATGGATATTGAAGTAGTTCAATATAGAAATATTAAGAAAAATGTTCTTGTCATGTGAAGGTTTAACAAGACTTGAGTGTATCTGACACTCAATGAGTAAAAACACATGAGTGATTATAGATCACGAATAATATGTACACAATCAGATATCATGTGCTATAAAGTGTTATGAGCATATACCAGAATGATTCATATGATGATCATTGGACGACAGTAAGAATATCCTTGAGTACTTTAGAAGAACTAAGGATATATATATATATTTGTATGAAGAAATGACAAACAAATCGCTGTAAGGTGTTACACCGATATTGGTTTTGTCACATATAAAATATAATTTCAATCTCAAATTAGACTAAGTGTTGTTTAAAAGGTAGCACAATGAGCTAGAAGTTGTCTATGCTAGATTTAGAAGAGTTCTAAATATTGTGACGGATTCTACAAAAGAAGGCAGAGTATGTCATTGTTTTGACAATGACAAAGGATGTTAAGTCAAGAGGTCCTTTGAGAACTTGGTGTAGTTCGATGAGTCGTAACTTTAAAGCTATATTGTGTGTGACAATATAAGTGACATATTTCAGACAGCGGAATTAAGGTTCCACCAGAAGATCAAACATATTTAATGCCAACTCATTTGGAAATGAGTGATGCGTTGAGATGCAAATGAATTACAAAATACATACGTTTCTGAGCGTGTCAGATCCGATGACTAAAAACCTATCCCCTGAGCAATACATGATAAAGCACCAGAAGGCCAAGGTGTTATATCTTTACAAATGTAAACTAGATTATTGACTCTAGTGCAAGTGGGAGACTGAAGGAGATATGCCCTAGAGGCAATAATAAAGTGGTTATTATTTATATCTTTATGGTTATGATAAATGTTTATATATCATGCTATAATTGTATTAACCGAAACATTAGTACATGTGTGATTGTAGACAACAAGAAGTCCCTAGTATGCCTCTTAAACTAGCTTGTTGATTAATGGATGATTAGTTTCATAATCATGAACATTGGATGTTATTAATAACAAGGTTATATCATTATATGAATGATGTAATGGACACACCCAATTAAGCGTAGCATAAGATCTCGTCATTAAGTTATTTGCTATAAGCTTTCGATACATAGTTACCTAGTCCTTATGACCATGAGATCATGTAAATCACTTATACCGGAAAGGTACTTTGATTACATCAAACGCCACTGCGTAAATGGGTGGTTATAAAGGTGGGATTAAGTATCCGGAAAGTATGAGTTGAGGCATATGGATCAACAGTGGGATTTGTCCATCCCGATGACGGATAGATATACTCTGGGCCCTCTCGGTGGAATGTCGTCTAATGTCTTGCAAGCATATGAATAAGTTCATAAGAGACCACATACCACGGTACGAGTAAAGAGTACTTGTCAAGAGACGAGGTTGAACAAGGTATAGATTGATACCGATGATCAAACCTCGGACAAGTAAAATATCGCGTGACAAAGGGAATTGGTATCGTATGTGAATGGTTCATTCGATCACTAAAGTCATCGTTGAATATGTGGGAGCCATTATGGATCTCCAGATCCCGCTATTGGTTATTGGTCGGAGTGAGTACTCAACCATGTCCGCATAGTTCACGAACCGTAGGGTGACACACTTAAAGTTGGATGTTGAAATGGTAGAACTTGAATATGGAATGGAGTTCGAATATTTGTTCGGAGTCCCGGATGAGATCCCGGACATCACGAGGAGTTCCGAATGGTCCGGAGAATAAGATTCATATATAGGAAGTCATATTCCAAGTTTGGAAATGATCCGGTGCATTTATGGCAGGTTCTAGAAGGTTCTAGAAAAGTCCGGAAGAAATCACCATGGAAAGTAGAGTCCCGGAGGGACTCCACCTTGCATGGCCAGCCAACCCTAAAGGGGAGGAGTCCAAGGTGGACTCCCCTAGGGTGGCCGGCCAACCCCCCTCATGGAAAGGGGGAATCCCACCCCAAGTGGGATTCCCACCTTGGGTAGGTTTTCCTACATATGGGAGGTTTCATTGTTGGGGTCTTATTCGAAGACTTGGATACCAACACTTGGGGATTTCCACCTATATAATGAGGAGGAGAGGGAGGGGGCTGCCTACACTTGGCCGCACCACCTAGGGCTGCCCTTGGCCGGCGCCCTAGCCTCCCCCTCTCTCCCCAAACCCTAGCGGTCTCTCTCCTCCACCACATCCCGCACGCTTAAGCGAAGCTCCGCCGGATTTCTCCACCACCACCGACACCACGCCGTCGTGCTGTCGGATTCAAGAGGAGCTACTACTTCCGCTGCCCGCTGGAACGGGGAGGTGGACATCGTCTTCATCAACAACCGAACGTGTGATCGAGTACGGAGGTGCTGCCCGTTCGTGGCGCCGGAAGCGATCGTGATCAAGATCTTCTACGCGCTTTTGCAAGCGGCAAGTGAACGTCTACCGCAGCAACAAGAGCCTCATCTTGTAGGCTTTGGAATCTCTTCAAGGGTGAGACTCGATACCCCCTCGTTGCTACCGTCTTCTAGATTGCATCTTGGCTTGGATTGCGTGTTCGCGGTAGGAAATTTTTTGTTTTCTATGCAACGTTATCCTACAGTATCAACTCCCCCCAAGCTTAGCTTATTGCTTGTCCTCAAGCAATTCAGTTAACAACTGAGTGCGATGAAAGAACTTTCACGAACACATTTGTTCATATGATGTAAATATTCTCATGATATGGACAAGTACTCAGGGAATTCATAATAAGATACATGCAAATAAGATCATGTGGGGACCCCGGACTAGCTGTCCGAAATTCCCTGTTATGTATACAGTTCACGATCCCATGATCAGTGCGCCGTGAACACATAACCGAACTGATATCAAATTACACCATCCATTACAAAGCGGAATAACAAAATTACAACATGGTCACATGACCAATACTTACATAATAGCCTCGAAGGGCCCAACTAAACATCAGAGTAGCATCATCACTTCAGCAGCGCAGTACCCAAGTCATCTGCCATAACTCTACAGGCAACTGACTGGGAAGACGTTCCTAGCTCGCATAGACGTCGCCAACTCCTTCTTCATCCGTCGTGTTCCTCCAAGTCTGGCCAAGTAAATAGCCAGGGACAAAGCCGTGAGTACATTTGGAATTCTACTCGCAAACCATCAAGAAAGGTACTTTGCAAGAGTCCAAGATAACAAGTGCTAATCTATGATGACAAGAGGGAAGAGCTAATTTCACTAGTGGAAATAGCAGGGGGAAGAGAATCAGTTTCTCTTGTGGATATAGAATGTGGAATAGACATAGTTTCTCTCGTGGATATAGCATGCACAAGAGCGTCAGTTTCTCTTGTGGATATAGCATGTGAAAGAGAATCAGTTTCTCTTGTGGTTATAGCATGCCGGCATCTCAAGTGATGCAGACACTAAGGTGTTTCCAGGACAACTAGCTAACCATCTAGGAGGAAAGGTAGCATGCCGCCATCTCAATTGATGGGGACGCTTAGGAAGTTCTATGACATATCTATACCTTTATTGAGGATGAGGTAGCATAAGTCCATCTCAGTTGATGGGAATGCTAGAGAATTACTGTGACATACCTATATATTTATTGAAGAAGATACTTCAAAGGATACCTATGACATCTCTATATCTTTGTTAAAGAAGAGTTCCTCTTCAATAAACATTTAGGAAAGAGTTCCCCACTTAGCCTCCATTTTTCCACGACCATCTCCATATGGTCAACACACGCCCTTTTTCTGTACCCTTCCGGTACATCCAACACAACACTTTCTTTGCAAAGCATTTATCAAAACAAAACTCAAGCCCCGGTTAAGGTAGACCTTTGCAACCCGTCCATGACCGCGGACGCGGCTATTCGAATAGATTTGACTCTGCAGAGTTTGCACACTTTCCCCACAACTATCCGGATACCTATCGTGTGGGCATCATCCCTGCATAACAACATATGCCACGACGGATACCCGGACATAACCTTTCGCCCATCTCCACTAGCACGAGTCCTTCCCTGCGGGCTTACCCCTTCCCGGCACCCCGGCAGCATACCTCCTTTTGAGCGTATCTCCAGCGCCATGACAGAAGACCCTCAGTAATCGTCCGGCTATAGACAACTACAGTGTATTGCCTCATCAAGAGCGCAACCCGGCGTCGGAGGTCGTCATGACCCTCCCTAGAAAGTTGTGAAGGGTGCTCCTGCCAGCTTCAACAAACTACGGGCTAAGCCCCGTCCCACACCAGGGTAGAGTCACTACAAGAAATATGCTAGCTGGCGACCCTCACTATTGGTCGTAGAAAAGGTCTTAATAGCTCTTTCATGACATTTTTTTGACCAAAAACAGTAGGTCACATACCGAGGGTCAGTAATTACAAGTCACGACCTTCTTTTCTAATTAGTCATGGACTTCTACGACCAAAACAAAAGGTCATGGACCTATGACCAACTATTTTGGTCAAAGGCTATTTGCCCTGTCCATGTCAGCCAATCCTACGTGTCGATTTAGCTCGGTCCAATTCTGTTACGTTGCGAAGTTGCGATTCAGCTCGGCAGTCACGTGGCGATTTAGCTCTGCCCAATTCAGTTAACTCACACGATATAGCCTGATATTGTCCCCTTTCCTTAATTTTTTATTTTTAATATAAACAGTTACATAACTTTACAGAAAAAATACATACAGTATCTGAGCTATTACAGAGAAGTCAACCAGTTTTTGAACTTTGCAATTGACACCCTAAAAAATAAAAAATAAAGCAATCAGATCCCTGCATCTACATGGACAGAGCACGCTGGCTTCCTGCAGGCCGCCGGTCGATGCCGGCTTCCCCCCGCCAGAAGGTCGACGTCGGCACAGGCAGGAGGGGCTCGGGCTCGCTTGATGCCCCGGTGCGCGACCTCGCGGCGGTGGTAGGCAGCGAGCGCAGAGGTCGATGACGAGGTGGACGGCGTGCGCGTCTTCGAAGGCGACGAGGAGCACGACCATGGGGACTCCCTGCGACGACGGTGTAGCAGCTGCCGGAGACGCCGAAGGAGGAGGCCACGGGGCGCACGATCAGATTGAGGCGGACACGCGACCATGGCGTCCTTGGCTTGTCCCTTGGAGCTGCAGCAGCGAGAAACAGATCAGGACATGAGCAGATCTCGGTGTCGAGCGGGACGGGCGGACCTGATCATGCCGAGCGGGTTCCAGACGGCGACGGAGCCGTCGCTGAGGCCCCCGGCGAGGAGGCCGAGGGAGTAGGAGTCGCCGTCGACGGCACCCGGGCGGGACCAGCAGAGGCGGTTGAAGCGGTCGGTGGAGGGCGAGGCGGCGACGACCGGCAGGTCGGGGGAGTCAGACTGGAAGTCGAGGCTGAAGATCTCGATGTTTGCGGACGCGGAGAAGTCCGTGTCGATGGCGCCGCTCATGGTGCCGGTGGCAAGGTAGGGCGCGTCGGGCGCGAGCGCCGTCAGCGCCGCCCTCTGCGCGCTCTTGATGCACGCCATCTCCGGCGACCGCCGCACCAGATCTGGGTGCCCCGCACAGTGCTCTCGCCGGAGGACGCGATCTGGACTGGACTGGACAGGGAGGAGGGGGTGTGGAAAATTGGACGCGATCTGGACTGGACTGGACGGTGCGGCGGGCGGGGGAGAGAAGGAGACAGAGAGCGGTTCATTATTGAGTGTCCCTGCCCCAGCCAATCAGAAACAAGTATCCATAGTGCCCTAGATTGTGTGTTTCTTCTGGATTGCTGGGAGGCGTCGGATCAGGATGAAGGGCTCACGTTGGTTGTGCCACGACACATCAGCGTGTTTGATTGCTGCCTGCGAATTTTTGGTTCTAGGTGCGCCAGCACGTGATTTCAGCAAATAAAATCGAAAAGATACTAAAATTAACTTTAAAAATATGGCATAAATCATGTGTGTGAAGTATGTATGTAAGAATGTGCATGTCTCAACTTAAAATATAAAAGTATGTAGCCCACAGGAAAATAACAAACCGTACTGTTTATATTACATATACTATTCACAGTATAATAATGTTTGATTTTCACTTTTTTGTGTGGATCACATACAGCCATATTTTCTTCTGAAAATTTTCAGAGGTAAGTTTCAATATGAGATTCACGTGAGGGAATTATTTAAAAAAATTAAAAATAATTAAATAACGTTTTTTAAATTTTTTGAAATCAAGTGCGCTGGTACCCAGGTTCACCACCATATTTTTGATGGTCTGGCATGGTTGGGTACACAACGTTGACGTTTGATCAATACATATGGACGTGTACATTGTATTTCGCCTGTATCCCCCAAGACACCTCTGTAACTTATACATGGTGATAAAAAATAATCATTAGATCTAACCCAGTGAAAAAAACATTGCCCAACAAGTAGATATAGCTTGTCAATAGGTTCTACATTTCAGTGGGTTCAAAGCAAGTCTATACGGTGACACATAATCAAAAAAAAGACACATAGGCAGTGACACATAGGCGAGATTGCTGAGGTTTCTGCTTAGTCATGGCAACACATTACAATTTAAGATATTAATATTTAGTCATGCGGTCATGACCAATTAAATTGGTTGCAATAGTCTGGAATTAAGGTCGTGGATTACTTCTGTGTATGTTAAGACCAATTGGTCTAGGTAAATTATGTCCTTCCTGATAGAGAAGGTCATAATGTTGCCGGGATTGGACTCTCCCATGTGGCTTATGACCAACTGGCTTGAGATGGTCGTAAATCTATGACCAAGACTATCATGGTCCTTAAGATAAAGGTCATTAGTCAACAAATTTCTTGTAGTGAGTGGTTGCGCGATAAAAGTTGGGCTGGTGTACACTTATACGCAGTGCTCCTTTTTACAAACCATTTCCAATTTCCCACAACACCACGGTTGTCAACCAACCTCCATACCCCACTTCCCCAAACATCTTTATCAAGATCCTTGATTTCATAAACCATACACTTGGGTTAACTCACCCAAGGTTTTCATAAACATTTACAACAAGGTAAACCTTGAGGAGTTCCCAACCTATAGTTTCATGAGAAGGAACTACTACAACACCATGGCCGAGATGAAGGTCATCATGCCATGAGAGCATATGTGAGTGGCAAAAAGTGGATCTCACTTGCATAAGGTAAGCATGTAAGGTGATAATATGGGGTGGATCAATTTTCAGATTTGGTGGTGCTATTATACATCTTGGGTGGGGTAGGTGTATCACTCTTTTAACAATCAAGAGGGTACACGACATACTTCTCTCAAAGTGAGAATTACACCAAGCATCATGACTTTGATACCTCTACTCAACAAAATGGGGTGTGGTGTAAGAATCTAATATGGAGTGGTACATGCTCATGTTGAGCACTCAAGAAGGCTCAAGGGAGTAGCACGGTAGTGACACCATGCATCCCCTCACGTGTGAACCAAGATGGAAGATCATCACAAGGAACTACTCCTATTACATCCATACATAGACCAACATAGAGAGATCATCACATATAATAGATAAGATGCTTAGGGATCTCAACAAATGACATCCAACCCACATCATTCAGAGTTCAAAGATGGCTTGCCTTGGCTTATTTGTCCCTGTACTTCTTCAACTCCATCAATATAAGAATTCCAACAACATATATAAATAAAATCCTCGTCCGATTCCACTTCTTCTTCTTCTCCGGGTTCGCATCTATCGCCGGAAAATATAAAAGGAACACAATCAATCACATTGCATCAACATGACAACATTCAACAATCAACAACTAATCATGCAGCAAAGATATAACATACTAAGGACTTATAGATACCACAAAACAAATTTAAGAGTTTTAATTTAGAAAACTCCATTTATTTACCTAGTAAAGGTATGAGAGCATCACAACTTAGCAATTGCCTCTCTCGGTTATCACCATGGTATAAACCAATTATTCCCTGGTAGATAACATCATGAAGAGGACAAGAGCATTAGTTTGGCATCACAAATATTCACAACATAATTTCAAACATTTTTGGAAAAGTAGAAATCAATTTTCCTAATTTAATTTGCTCACTTAACACTATACAAAAATAGGAAGCAAACCATATACCACATCATTTGAAAACTTAAGCAAAACAAAAGAGCTAAAGTTAGGTTGCATAGGTTTTGCTTTGCAAGCATAAAACAAAGGTTGCCCATCTCTACTAAAAAGAGTTGGTCAAGGGTTTTAAATAAACCGAAAAGTTTTGCTTCAACAATGCATGTCACACATAAACATTACTAACAGCAACAAATATGTATGGACAGAGACGAATAATATTTTTCCTAGATGACCAGTACTAATACAAGACTAACCCAATTGGAATCACCCAAAAATATTAAACCTACATATTTAGGAATTTCTTTGAATCTGACTGTACAGAAAACAAGATCTGTAAGCCATAAATCGTAGAAAAATCCTAAAAATATGAGGCCATTGGCATTTGAAAGGTAATTAAACAGAGATGCATAAACAATTGGATTTGGGTTCAAATTGTTTCCGAAACTCTCACAAATGGATTGACAAGGTTACTGCATGTTTTCACCATTTGCTTTAACTATGGAGTTGCAGAACAGATAAAGGTTTGAAACTTATTTGAGATTATTAAGAAAACATTCAGTAATCCTAGAGAAGTGGAATCACTCAATTAGGTTCAAAAATGGATTTTTGATGAATTAAAAGCTAACAGCCATGTCTGCAGAACACACAGAATATGTTTAATTCACCACAAATCGTACACAACTCATAAAAATATGAGGTCAGCTGCATCTGAAAGGTATTGAATAGGTGTTTCTTACCCAATTGGTTTCATTCAAAAATTCATTTCCAAGCTCCTGGTTTAATTCGACAAAGTCAGATCTGACCAGATCTTGATCTGTTAACCATTTCAATTTAGTAGGTCATTTGAAGAGAAACCAACGCCAAAATGAAGGTATTGGAGAGGGCTTTCACCCACAGTTGAGTTTGCTCAAAAAGGTTTTGTAAAACGAAAGAAATCTAACAAACAGTGATTCTGCATGTTTGCATAACTTTATTTACCATGCAAAATCCGTAACGAATTTGAGGATGAGGCCAACACCAAGTTGTAGATCTTTTCAATACCTACCAGAATCTGAAACAGCAAGATTACAAAAATTACTGCAGGAATTTGGACGAACTTTGCTCAAGAACTTCAGATCTGAGGATAGCTCAACCTTCTCCATGCTTGGACCAACATGCACCTGCATCAAGATCCAATCTTGTGAGAGGAGGAAGAAGAAATAGAGAGGGATTCAGCTAGGGTTAGGGGAGAAGAGAGTGAGAGAGATGCTCTCATGGTGAGGGGAAGCTTGAGGGAGGAGGGGAGCTTCATATTGGTGGCTTCCCATGGCCATGGCCGGCCATGGTAGCTAGGAGGAGCAGCAGCTCGTGGTGGAGGGCAGGGGAAGAGTGTGAGGGAGTGGAGAGAAGAGAAATGAGGGCCAAAGGTGGAGGGGTGGCCGGCTAGGGGGTTTTTGTAGAGGGAGAGGGGTGGCTGCCTCCTTTTTTCATTGGCCAAGGAAGGTGGCTGCCCATCTAATTGTTGGGGTAGTTGGGAGGCAAGGCTTGTGGAGGAAGGAATGGAAGAGGAAGGGCTGGCCGAATTCTTGCCATGGCCGGCTCCTTCATGTGCCACTCAAAAATGAACAAAGAGAGAGATGCACACATCCATGTGAATAGATCAAGGCATGATGTTAAGGAGGTAATGTCAATGAGTGATTTTGATGGTGATAAGATTAGGAGTAAGTACATAAAGATAGAAAGGAGTATGAGGGTGGCCTGTGCCATGTGCCATGAGAATAATCTCCACCACTTTGGTTGAGACCAACTTATGATGAAGATGGTTCCCAAGGTATAGTTGATGAATAAAAGTTTTCATTTGAATTCAAAATTGAAAGATTGAGATTGACCACATGCAACAATGCATGAGTATGTCAAAATAGAGGGGATGGTGATGGTGGCTTAGTCAATGATAGAGCAAGGTTAAGAGAGATGGCGAGTGAAGTATCCATATACTCACAAGGATGAATATATTGACATAAATCATCAATTTATGAGGTCAAGATGATGATGGAAAAGAATAGAGGATTGAGATGGGTATGATGAAATATAAGTTGTTCTCCAAATAAGAGGTCAATGAGAGTGATTTGAAAATATCAAATGATCTTCTACATGATCAAGAATTGGGGGATGAGGGGATACAATGTGGTAGATCAGAGAGATACAAAAGATGTGCAAGAGTTGTCATTTGAAATAGAACTCAATTGAAAAGTATTTGAAACACCTCAATTGTCGACAATTGGGAATGAACTCAAGTGGAATGGAGTTTGAATGTTGAGAGAACTAGTTGGAACATAAGAGTTCAAAATGTTCTACTTACTTTCTCAAGTGAAGTAGAGTTTTCTCAAATTTAAAGTAATCAAGAAATGGTATAGGTACCATAAACAAGCCTTTTGTTAAAAAATAAGGCAAGATAGAAAATAATGTTTTAGAAATCAGTACTTGGTAGAAATGGGATGAGAAACAAAACCCATTTCAGTTTCTTGTTTTCTTTGAAGAAATATCTTGAAAAGATTTAATAAAACTAGAAGTAGTTTTGTGATCAAAACTAGAGAAGGAAAATCAATTGTGTCTTTGAGAAAGAAAACTAATTTAGGGAGAAGTGTTCTCAAGGGTAGATGGTGGCTACAAAATGTACCCATCATTCCCACTCTTGGTTTTGTGAAGATTAAACTTGGATAAAAATAAAAACAAGAGGTAAAAGAGGAAGAAGTGATCTGGTGCTGGAACATGGGATAGGATACCAGATCAAGTTGAATATATGAGTTGCAAGGATTGACTGAGACATGCAGGACGTGGAGGACGAAGAGGGTATTGCATAGATGGGATCCATGCATTGAGATCAACAATAACAGTTGTGGGTGCTTAGAGATCAATTGCCAAAGTCTGGACATTTTAAGCCTGTCAACACAGATGGTCGACATGGCCTCAAAACCAACAAGGATGAGTGGGTATAAGAGAGGGATGTAGCTAGGGGAAGATGATCCCAAGTTTTGAATTTGGGATGATTGAGCTAGGTTGTACCACAAGGAGAAAAATTAAGAAGGCACACTCAGGGTGCCATCAGGGGAAGAGTTTGATGTAGTACAAAGGAAAACAACTTTTCCTAGGACACACATGTGTTTTATTAGGTGAGTTGTTTGTTTACCACTAGAGGTGTTGTTCTAAGAGGTGGCTCAAGACAAAACTCAACAAGAAATCAAGACAACACATCTACCAACAGATCAAGGCAATTCATCATAACAAACAGATCAAGGCAATTCATCTTAATTAGTCTATAGAAAAAGTTTTTGTTCCCCCTAATTTTTGCAATAAGGACAACTAAACAAGTTTGCAAAAGTGGGGCGTTACAGATCCTTCCACCCTTAAAATAATCTCGTCCCGAGATTACTGAGCGCAGAACTAGAGGGGTTGTAAAGCTTAACGAAAGTTAGACTCCATCCTTCTATAGATGCACCATCGTAGAGAAGGTCGTTGCTTCATCTTCTAGCAGACATGATGGATTCCTGCCGACGGCGAGCTTCATGAAGAGGTTGACTACTCCCTGCAGATGTTAGACCTGTAGCTTCTTAACGACCCTAGTGGAGCTCACGACTTCGGAAATTTAGTGCCCTCCAATGGTGCCTTAGCAGGGTTGAAAACTTTTTAGAGTTAGCTTAAATTTAGTGGAAGACGAAGTCTTCCACCCTTAAAATTGTTCACCGGGGAGGGGACGTTAAAAACTGTAAGCTTCGGCCACGGGTCTTGTCGGGCGCTTCTTGGAAAATTCATTGATCTCCTGTCTTGAGTTGAAAACATCTTCAAAGGGCGTTGTGTAGTCCATGGCTTCAAGAGGGGTTAGTGCAATCCCAAGTTTTCAATGGTGTTTTATAAAGGTAGAAAATTTTAGGGTTAGCTCCACATTTTAGTGGAAGGCGAAGCCTTCCACCCTTAAGATTTTTCATCGGGCTTTCGGAAAAACTCAGAGAGTCTGCCTTGCGGTCCTGTTGGGGCTTCTGAAGGAGTCATCAACCTTCCGTACTCAGTTGAAGAATCTTCAGGGGCGACATGCAGACCACAACTTCAAGAGGCACTCTCGGTGTTAACTCAACCATATGGGATGCGCGGTGAGTTAGGAAGTTGATGAAACACCTAGTTGGTATCCATATGAAACAGCAACAGAGGTCATCGAAGTCAATCATCAGCTGGCGGGTCGGTGCTGACTTATACCAGTTGGTGAGCAGGTAAGTTGCACCTAGTCTTGAGTTCTTGAGGTATCTTCAGGAGTCTTCACTTGATGAGGACCAGATGAACCATGTGATGTAGCTCGGATTTGACGCTAGTGTTCTCTCAGCTTGTTAGATGGTGTGTTAGAGGGTATTTTCAAGAATATATCCTAGAGGTTAGCGCGATTTATACTCCCAGGTCAGACCAAGTTAGTATGTCTTCTCGCAGGGGTGCAGTCACTCTTGAAGGTAGGGGCTTCTATTTTCTTGGCGTAGTAGAGATGCTTCAGATGACCTTGAAAGTAGTCGGCATAGATAGGGGTCTGAGTTAGTTTCCCTGACGGTTGAAAAACAACTGCTAACGGGTTTAGAGTTAGAGTCTTTCGTTAATCTACCCAACTAACTAGCAGTTAGCAATACCTCGGCGAGGCAATCTTTAATCCTATCATTGCGTGTGACACCCATACAATCATAACCAGAGACAAAATACCACTAACAGAGGCTACTGGTATTTTTCCTAGATGCACAGTAACAAAACAGGATCAACACAATTGGAATCATTCAAAAATATTTATTTTTCAATTTTTGAGACTCAAAATACTAACCAGAAACAGTGATCAAGTTTTATTTATTAAAAATCGCACAAAAATCATAAAAAGACAAGGTCAGTGGCATCTGAAAGATAATTTCATACTGGTTCTATTGCAATTGGAATCACATCAATCGGAGCTACCAAACTATTTTTATTGGCAAAACAGTACACTGGCAGATTTCCATTTTTAATTTCTGTTTTACAAATCTTCAAACAATTAAAAAGGGCGGGAACATCTAAATAGCAAGACATACATGCACACAACAAACAGATACAAACACTCAAGGCAGCACACGAGGGAACTACGAGCAATCATCAAACCAGACATGGTACTCTAAGTACCCAGAAATTCCTAATGCGCGGGTTTATCTCAATCAAAGCGATTGAGTTTGTCCTATCCATCCTATTGGTTTGGGGCTGGTCACATATGTTGATGTCTTCATACCGCTGTTGCGGTCAAAAACCCACTGGCGAGCAGCGACGGGCAACACAGGTGAGCCGGGAACAACTTAGGGCTGCGGCTGGCCCTGGTCCCTCCGAGCGACGGCCCGTACAGATTCCGGCACACACGTCCGATGCTGATGCAAGGGCGTGCCACCTGACCTATACCTGGTCAGGAAGGTGATGGAGATGCCTCGCTTAGTTTCCTGCATGGCATACACGTAAACATTAAATACGAGCCTCGATCGGCTCTCAGGTTATCCTGCGAATCGGCTCAAGGAGCCAATCCACCCATGATTCGTACGAGGTGCACGAATATATGGTGGTCCTGCTTGATCAAGATAAAGCTAAAACGATCTACGACGATCTGGGGTTTTCACCGCATAATCGGATCATCCTACTCACGATTGGGCCTCGCGGCCACGCACGGTGATCGTAAGCTGATCCTATATAGGGCCTAAAAACCAACACGAGGTTGATCCCCGGAACATCCTGTCTAGGACTAGCAAACGACACCCTACGTGCCACTGGATCCTCCAACCCTTTGTAAGGCCTAACTATTGCAGATATTAAACTAATCCTTGTAGAAACAAGGAGCAACCGTTACGGATCGGATCTACTAAATTATGATCAAGCGGGGTGCCGCCCCTACACCTAAGATAGGTGTAAGGGCGGCTAGATGCGAAAGGGTTGCACAACGACAGCATATGATACGAAGAACAATGCTAACCCTAACACACCTAAGATAACTACGTTGCTCGCCATAAAAAAAACTTCAGTACGAGCAACGCTTGAACAACATAAGCTTGTGCTGCCTAGATCGCAAGATGCGATCTAGGCAGCATGATGCTTACCGATAGAAACCCTCGAGACGAAGGAGTTGGCGATGCGCCAGGATTGATTTGTGGTTGAACGTTGGTTGTTTATTTCATAAACCCTAGATACATATTTATAGTCCGTAGACTTTCTAACGTGGGAATAATCCCAACCGTGCACGAGACAAACTCTAACTAATCGGCACGGAATCTACTATAATACAGATACACGGGCAATTTTAGCCCAAACTTTGCATATAAGGCCGATTCATGTATCCCTTCCATGTATATTCTTCAAGCCCATCTCCAATCGCGGCCCACCTCTGATCCGGTCAAATTCTGGTTATAACACATGCCCCCCTGGTTTTGGAAATGACAATTCCAAAATCATTTTGCTTTTCCTTCGTCGGGTCATGTCGTGGCAGAGCAGAACCGTCGCAGTATCCTCCATCATGATGCCTTGCCTCTTCCACTTCTGCGTGAACTCCCATTTTTGAAGAAAGTTTCGACGAAGGACCAGCCGATGACACCCCAATCGGCTTTTAAAACAGAGCATCTACCAGGCCAGCTGCCCCCCGAGCCTCAGTTAAGGCGAGAATAGCGGTGAGGATACACGGATCAGACAAAGGGCTTTGAACTCAGGTAATTCTGAGACAGCCACCATGCCGAGCCAGCCAAACTTGCCCCCATCGATCGCCTCTTCTTCCGTTGAAAGCCGATATTGTAGACGAAACACCAACGGCTTAATGAGAAAAAGGCTGCCTTGCATGCCAAAACTGGCGCTTCTGACAGTACTGCTGAACTGGCGTAAAAGGTTGGAAGTCCTCGAAGAGAAAGTTCGGGCACCAAAATCGGCTCATTGCAGCTGAGGAAGCTCTCATTGTTCACTCCCTCAAGGAAGCAGAAGGCCTTGAAGCTGAACTGAAGACCGACTTGGTGAAAACCCGCGTCTTGGACACGCAGCGGGTAGATCCTGTGTAATTGTACTAGAGTCGATGGCTGTGCATCGGCTTTATTTCTTAGCTCTAAAGTCGATGTCCGTGCATCGGCTGTATACCATGAGAAAAATCATCTATGGAAGAACATTGCAAAACCAAATGACATTTGGACTGAAAGGGCAAAAGGTGGCATCTTCTGGATATTATCAACATAAAGTAATATAATAAGTGCAATATGCAAGTATGTAGGAATCAATGCACAGTTAACACAAATGTTTGCTTTTTTAGATAGAAGGAAATGGGTAAACTGACTCAACAATAAAAGTAGAAGAAAGGCCCTTCGCAGAGGGAAGCATGGATTGCTATATTTGTGCTAGAGCTTTTATTTTGAAAATAAGAAACAACTTTGTCAACGGTAGTAATAAAGCATATGAGTTATGTAAATTATGTCCTACAAGTTGCAAGTCTCATGCATAGTATAACAATAGTGCCCGCACCTTGTCCTAATTAGCTTGGATTTACATGGATTATCATAGCATAGCATACGTTTTAACCAAGTGTCACAAAGGGGTACCTCTATGCCGCCTGTACAAAGGTCTAAGGAGAAAGCTCGCATTGGATTTCTCGCTTTTGATTATTCTCAACTTAGACATCCATACCGGGACAACATAGACAACAGATAGTGGACTCCTCTTTAATGCATAAGCATTCAACAACAGATAATATTCTCATAAGAGATTGAGGTTTGTTGTCCAAACTGAAACTTCCACCATGGATCATGGCTTTAGTTAGCGGCCCAATGTTCTTCTCTAACAATATGTATACTCAAACCATTTGATCATAATAAATCACCCTTACTTCAGACAAGACGAACATGCATAGCAACTCACATGATATTCAACAAATAAATAGTTGATGGTGTCCCCAGGAACATGGTTATCGCTCAACAAGCAACTTATAAGAGATAAGATGCATAAGTACATATTCAATACCACAATAGGTTTTAAGCTATTTGTCCCATGAGCTATATATTGCAAAGATAAAGAATAGAAATTTCAAAGGTAGCACTCAAGCAATTGACTTTGGAATGGCGGAGAAATACCATGTAGTAGGTAGGTATGGTGGACACAAGTGGCATAGTGTTTGGCTCAAGGATTTTGGATGCATGAGAAGTATTCCCTCTCGATATAAGGTTTAGGCTAGCAAGGTTGTTTAAAGCAAACACAAGTATGAACTGGTACAACAAAACTCACATAAAAGACATATTGAAAGCATTATAAGACTCTATACCGTCTTCATTGTTGTACCTTTTATCATTATATCGAAGCCGATCGCTTGAACCGGCCCCCTCTTTGTCCTTGCCACCAGAGTGACTGCTTTCTTCTTTGTCTTTGCCATGGCGGTAAACAGAATGAGCTACCATGTAGTTAATTTCCCGGCGCAGAGCTCTGGTCCGTTCTTCTGAAGGGGTGGACAGATCTACTTGGTCGAGGGCACCCTCGGCTGTAAAGCCGTTCCACCTGATGCCATGAGAACGGGTCTTCGAGAAAGAGCCGATTAGATCGGCTTCAAAGAGAGCCTTGAGCTCATCGTACCACTTCTTGTGCTCATCAGGCAGCTCTGCGTACGTGACTGGGTCGCCAGCCATCTCAGCTGTGGATGTCGACATGGTTGCTGAAAAGTGTCCCACCGGGCGTGCCAGAATGTGTTGCGGTCAAAAACCCACTGGCGAGCAGCGACGGGCAACACAGGTGAGCCGGGAACAACTTAGGGCTGCGGCTGGCCCTGGTCCCTCCGAGCGACGGCCCGTACAGATTCCGGCACGCACGTCCGATGCTGATGCAAGGGCGTGCCACCTGACCGATACCTGGTCAGGAAGGTGATGGAGATGCCTCGCTTAGTTTCCTGCATGGCATACACGTAAACATTAAATACGAGCCTCGATCAGCTCTCAGGTTATCCTGTGAATCGGCTCAAGGAGCCGATCCACCCATGATTCGTACGAGGTGCACGAATATATGGTGGTCCTGCTTGATCAAGATAAAGCTAAAACGATCTACGAAGATCTGGGGTTTTCACCGCATAATCGGATCATCCTACTCACGATTGGGCCTCGCGGCCACGCACGGTGATCGTAAGCTGATCCTAGATAGGGCCTAAAAACCAACACGAGGTTGATCCCCGGAACATCCTGTCTAGGACTAGCAAACGACACCCTACGTGCCGCTGGATCCTCCAACCCTTTGTAAGGCCTAACTATTGCAGATATTAAATTAATCCTTGTAGAAACAAGGAGCAACCGTTACGGATCGGATCTACTAAATTATGATCAAGCGGGGTGCCGCCCCTACACCTAAGATAGGTGTAAGGGCGGCTAGATGCGAAAGGGTTGCACAACGACAGCATATGATACGAAGAACAATGCTAACCCTAACACACCTAAGATAACTACGTTGCTCGCCATCAAAAAGGCTTCAGTACGAGCAACGCTTGAACAACATAAGCTTGTGCTGCCTAGATCGCAAGATGCGATCTAGGCAGCATGATGCTTACCGATAGAAACCCTCGAGACGAAGGAGTTGGCGATGCGCCAGGATTGATTTGTGGTTGAACATTGGTTGTTTATTTCATAAACCCTAGATACATATTTATAGTCCGTAGACTTTCTAACGTGGGAATAATCCCAACCGTGCACGAGACAAACTCTAACTAATCGACACGGAATCTACTATAATATAGATACACGGGCAATTTTAGCCCAAACTTTGCATATAAGGCCGATTCATGTATCCCTTCCATGTATATTCTTCAAGCCCATCTCCAATCGCGGCCCACCTCTGATCCGGTCAAATTCTGGTGATAACAACCGCCGGCATCAGCTTCAACTTGAATCCTTGTGGCAGTTGGTGGTGAAGGGCCCGGGTGTTGAGTCGTTGAGGTTGAGGCGGAGGAGAAAACTGTGAAGAACTTCTAGTCTCGACATCCCGGAAACATGAGGTCTTCGAAGAGGTAGCTGTTGAGGTGCTCCCGAAGTCGAGATCTTCTCGTGGCTGGCCTAAAAATTACTAGTCAAGAAACTGAGGACTTGATCCCTGACGACTACAAAAAGGGCATGTCCACGGAGGATCAAGGTCAGATCCTTGACAGACTTTGGTGACAACCAAAGGCATGATCTTATTATCCCTTTATGTGCAGGACTAAGTCGGCGTCCGATCTTCAAAAGTTGTCGTTGGAGATACGTGAGACTTCATAAAAGGTTGATCCATCTTCGTCTTCGAGTCTCCGGGTCTGAGTCAGGGACATCGTCCAATATGTAGGTTTGAAGTAGATGAGACGATAGACTAAAAATTTTCAAATATTTTAACCAAACGGAGAGACAAGAATTTAGAAGTCTTGAAGAAATAAGAGGAGTAGAAGCTATACTTCCGACTAAAGAAACAATTTGTTTCGTAAATAGTTTTGTCCAAGTACTTGTTTCCTAAC
Organism: Lolium perenne; assembly: GCF_019359855.2. Classification (NCBI taxonomy): domain Eukaryota; kingdom Viridiplantae; phylum Streptophyta; class Magnoliopsida; order Poales; family Poaceae; genus Lolium; species Lolium perenne. Next base: position 36,253,869 of record NC_067246.2, on the reverse strand, counting down.
TAACGTCCATGCTAACTAAGGTCTCCTACAGTCAGGATAGCTCTGATACCAGCTCTGTGGGGACCCCGGACTAGCTGTCCGAAATTCCCTGTTATGTATACAGTTCACGATCCCATGATCAGTGCGTCGTGAACACATAACCGAACTGATATCAAATTACACCATCCATTACAAAGCGGAATAAGAAAATTACAACATGGTCACATGACCAATACTTACATAATAGCCTCGAAGGGCCCAACTAAACATCAGAGTAGCATCATCACTTCAGCAGCGCAATACCCAAGTCATCTGCCATAACCCTACAGGCAACTGACTGGGAAGACGTTCCTAGCTCGCATAGACGTCGCCAACTCCTTCTTCATCCGTCGTGTTCCTCCAAGTCTGGCCAAGTAAATAGCCAGGGACAAAGCCGTGAGTACATTTGGAATTGTACTCGCAAACCATCAAGAAAGGTACTTTGCAAGAGTGCAAGATAACAAGTGCTAATCTATGATGACAAGAGGGAAGAGCTAATTTCACTAGTGGAAATAGCAGGGGGAAGAGAATCAGTTTCTCTTGTGGATATAGCATGTGGAATAGACATAGTTTCTCTCGTGGATATAGCATGCACAAGAGCGTCAGTTTCTCTTGTGGATATAGCATGTGAAAGAGAATCAGTTTCTCTTGTGGTTATAGCATGCCGACATCTCAAGTGATGCAGACACTAAGGTGTTTCCAGGACAACTAGCTAACCATCTAGGAGGAAAGGTAGCATGCCGCCATCTCAATTGATGGGGACGCTTAGGAAGTTCTATGCCATATCTATACCTTTATTGAGGATGAGGTAGCATAAGTCCATCTCAGTTGATGGGAATGCTAGAGAATTACTGTGACATACCTATATATTTATTGAAGAAGATACTTCAAAGGATACCTATGACATCTCTATATCTTTGTTAAAGAAGAGTTCCTCTTCAAGAAACATTTAGGAAAGAGTTCCCCACTTAGCCTCCATTTTTCCACGACCATCTCCATATGGTCAACACACGCCCTTTTTCCGTACCCTTCCGGTACATCCAACACAACACTTTCTTTGCAAAGCATTTATCAAAACAAAACTCAAGCCCCGGTTAAGGTAGACCTTTGCAACCCGTCCATGACCGCGGACGCGGCTATTCGAATAGATTTGACTCTGCAGAGTTTGCACACTTTCCCCACAACTATCCGGATACCTATCGTGTGGGCATCATCCCTGCATAACAACATATGCCACGACGGATACCCGGACATAACCTTTCGCCCATCTCCACTGGCACGAGTCCTTCCCTGCGGGCTTACCCCTTCCCGGCACCCCGGCAGCATACCTCCTTTTGAGCGTATCTCCGGCGCCATGACAGAAGACCCTCAGTAATCGTCCGGCTATAGACAACTACAGTGTATTGCCTCCTCAAGAGCGCAACCCGGCGTCGGAGGTCGTCATGACCCTCCCTAGAAAGTTGTGAAGGGTGCTCCTGCCAGCTTCAACAAACTACGGGCTAAGCCCCGTCCCACACCAGGGTAGAGTGGTTGCGCGATAAAAGTTGGGCTGGTGTACACTTATACGCAGTGCTCCTTTTTACAAACCATTTCCAATTTCCCACAACACCACGGTTGTCAACCAACCTCCATACACCACTTTCCCAAACATCTTTATCAAGATCCTTGATTTCATAAACCATACACTTGGGTTACCTCACCCAAGGTTTTCATAAACATTTACAACAAGGTAAACCTTGAGGGGTTCCCAACCTATAGTTTCATGAGAAGGAACTACTACAACACCATGGCCGAGATGAAGGTCATCATGCCATGAGAGCATATGTGAGTGGCAAAAAGTGGATCTCACTTGCAGAAGGTAAGCATGTAAGGTGATAATATGGGGTGGATCAATTTTCAGATTTGGTGGTGCTATTATACATCTTGGGTGGGGTAGGTGTATCACTCTTTTAACAATCAAGAGGGTACACGGCATACTTCTCTCAAAGTGAGAATTACACCAAGCATCATGACTTTGATACCTCTACTCAAAAAAATGGGGTGTGGTGTAAGAATCTAATATGGAGTGGTACATGCTCATGTTGAGCACTCAAGAAGGCTCAAGGGAGTAGCACGGCAGTGACACCATGCATCCCCTCACGTGTGAACCAAGATGGAAGATCATCACAAGGAACTACTCCTATTACATCCATACATAGACCAACATAGAGAGATCATCACATAGAATAGATAAGATGCTTAGGGATATCAACAAATGACATCCAACCCACATCATTCAGAGTTCAAAGATGGCTTGCCTTGGCTTATTTGTCCCTGTACTTCTTCAACTCCATCAATATAAGAATTCCAACAACATATATAAATAAAATCCTCGTCCGATTCCACTTCTTCTTCTTCTCCGGGTTCGCATCTATCGCCGGAAAATATAAAAGGAACACAATCAATCACATTGCATCAACATGACAACATTCAACAATCAACAACTAATCATGCAGCCAAGATATAACATACTAAGGACTTATAGATACCACAAAACAAATTTAAGAGTTTTAATTTAGAAACCTCCATTTATTTACCTAGTAAAGGTATGAGAGCATCACAACTTAGCAATTGCCTCTCTCGGTTATCACCATGGTATAAACCAATTATTCCCTGGTAGATAACATCATGAAGAGGACAAGAGCATTAGTTTGGCATCACAAATATTCACAACATAATTTCAAACATTTTTGGAAAAGTAGAAATCAATTTTCCTAATTTAATTTGCTCACTTAACACTATACAAAAATAGGAAGCAAACCATATACCACATCATTTGAAAACTTAAGCAAAATAAAAGAGCTAAAGTTAGGTTACATAGGTTTTGCTTTGCAAGCATAAAACAAAGGTTGCCCATCTCTACTAAAAAGAGTTGGTCAAGGGTTTTAAATAAACCGAAAAGTTTTGCTTCAACAATGCATGTCACACATAAACATTACTAACAGTAACAAATATGTATGAACAGAGACGAATAATATTTTTCCTAGATGGCCAGTACTAATACAAGACTAATCCAATTGGAATCACCCAAAAATATTAAATCTACAATTTTAGGAATTTCTTTGAATCTGACTGTACAGAAAACAAGATCTGTAAGCCATAAATCGTAGAAAAATCATAAAAATATGAGGCCATTGGCATTTGAAAGGTAATTAAACAAAGATGCATACACAATTGGATTTGGGTTCAAATTGTTTCTGAAACTCTCACAAATGGATTGACAAGGTTACTGCATGTTTTCATCATTTGCTTTAACTATGGAGTTGCAGAACAGATAAAGGTTTGAAACTTCTTTGAGATGATTAAGAAAACATTCAGTAATCCTACAGAAGTGGAATCACTCAATTAGGTTCAAAAATGGATTTTTGATGAATTAAAAGCTAACAGCCATGTCTGCAGAACACACAGGATAAGTTTAATTCACCACAAATCGTACACAACTCATAAAAATATGAGGTCAGCTGCACCTGAAAGGTATTGAATAGGTGTTTCTTACCCAATTGGTTTCATTTAAAAATTCGTCTCCAAGCTCCTGGTTTAATTCGACAAAGTCAGATCTGACCAGATCTTGATCTGTGAACCATTTCAATTTTATTAGGTCATTTGAAATGAAACCAATGCCAAAATGAAGGTACTGGAGAGGGCTTTCACCCGCAGTTGAGTTTGCTCAAAAAGGTTTTGTAAAACGGAAGAAATCTAACAAACAGTGATTCTACATGTTTGCATAACTTTATTTACCATGCAAAATTCTTAACGAATTTGAGGATGAGACCAATGCCAAGTTGTAGATCTTTTCAAAACCTATCAGTGGAACTTTGAATCACTCGATTTGGATCTGCACACGAGATTTGGCGGATTTTACAATTTCGTACCAGAATCTGAAACAGCAAGATTACAGAAATTACTGCAGGAATTTAGACGAACTTTGCTCAAGAACTTCAGATCTGAGGATAGCTCAACCTTCTCCATGCTTGGACCAACATGCACCTGCATCAAGATCCAATCTTGTGAGAGGAGGAAGAAGAAATAGAGAGGGATTCAGCTAGGGTTAGGGGAGAAGAGAGTGAGAGAGATGCTCTCATGGTGAGGGGAAGCTTGAGGGAGGAGGGGAGCTTCATCTTGGTGGCTTCCCATGGCCATGGCCGGCCATGGTAGCTAGGAGGAGCAGCAGCTCGTGGTGGAGGGCAGGGGAAGAGTGTGAGGGAGTGGATAGAAGAGAAATGAGGGCCAAAGGTGGAGGGGTGGCCGGCTAGGGGGTTTTATAGAGGGAGAGGGGTGGCTGCCTCCTTTTTTCATTGGCCAAGGAAGGTGGCTGCCCATTTAATTGTTGGGGTAGTTGGGAGGCAAGGCTTGTGGAGGAAGGAATGGAAGAGGAAGGGCTGGCCGAAATTCTTGCCATGGCCGGCTCCTTCATGTGCCACTCAAAAATGAACAAAGAGAGAGATGCACACATCCATGTGAATAGATCAAGGCATGATGTTAAGGAGGTAATGTCAATGAGTGATTTTGATGGTGATAAGATTAGGAGTAAGTACATAAAGATAGAAAGGAGTATGAGGGTGGCATGTGCCATGTGCCATGAGAATAATCTCCACCACTTTGGTTGAGACCAACTTATGATGAAGATGGTTCCCAAGGTATAGTTGATGAATAAAAGTTTTCATTTGAATTCAAAATTGAAAGATTGAGATTGACCACATGCAACAATGCATGAGTATGTCAAAATAGAGGGGATGGTGATGGTGGCTTAGTCAATGATAGAGCAAGGTTAAGAGAGATGGTGAGTGAAGTATCCATATACTCACAAGGATGAATATATTGACATAAATCATCAATTTATGAGGTCAAGATGATGATGGAAAAGAATAGAGGATTGAGATGGGTATGATGAAATATAAGTTGTTCTCCAAATAAGAGGTCAATTGAGAGTGATTTGAAAATATCAAATGATCTTCTACATGATCAAGAATTGGGGGATGAGGGGATACAATGTGGTAGATCAGAGAGATACACAAGATGTGCAAGAGTTGTCATTTGAAATAGAACTCAATTGAAAAGTATTTGAAACACCTCAATTGTCTAGGGACAATTGGGAATGAACTCAAGTGGAATGGAGTTTGAAAATGTTGAGAGAACTAGTTGGAACATAGGAGTTCAAAATGTTCTACTTACTTTCTCAAGTGAAGTAGAGTTTTCTCAAATTTAAAGAAATCAAGAAATGGTATAGGTACCATAAACAAGCCTTTTGTTAAAAAATAAGGCAAGATAGAAAATAATGTTTTAGAAATCAGTACTTGGTAGAAATGGGATGAGAAACAAAACCCATTTCAGTTTCTTGTTTTCTTTGAAGAAATATCTTGAAAAGATTTAATAAATCTAGAAGTAGTTTTGTGATCAAAACTAGAGAAGGAAAATCAATTGTGTTTTTGAAAAAGAAAACTAATTTAGGGAGAAGTGTTCTCAAGGGTAGATGGTGGCTACAAAATGTACCCATCATTCCCACTCTTGGTTTTGTGAAGATTAAACTTGGATAAAAATAAAAACAAGAGGTAAAAGAGGAACAAGTGATCTGGTGCTGGAACATGGGATAGGATACCAGATCAAGTTGAATATATGAGTTGCAAGGATTGACTGAGACATGCAGGACATGGAGGTCGAAGAGGGTATTGCATAGATGGGATCCATGCATTGAGATCAACAATAACAGTTGTGGGTGCTTAGAGATCAATTGCCAAAGTCTGGACATTTTAAGCCTGTCAACACAGATGGTCGACATGGCCTCAAAACCAACAAGGATGAGTGGGTATAAGAGAGGGATGTAGCTAGGGGAAGATGATCCCAAGTTTTGAATTTGGGATGATTGAGCTAGGTTGTACCACAAGGAGAAAAATTAAGAAGGCACACTCAGGGTGCCATCAGGGGAAGAGTTTGATGTAGTACAAAGGAAAACAACTTTTCCTAGGACACACATGTGTTTTATTAGGTGAGTTGTTTGTTTACCACTAGAGGTGTTGTTCTAAGAGGTGGCTCAAGACAAAACTCAACAAGAAATCAAGACAACACATCGACCAACAGATCAAGGCAATTCATCATAACAAACAGATCAAGGCAATTCATCTTAATTAGTCTATAGAAAAAGTTTTTGTTCCCCCTAATTTTTGCAATAAGGACAACTAAACAAGTTTGCAAAAGTGGGGCGTTACATATCATCCAATAGCTATGTTAATCATGGAAAGGTACCAACAAATTAATAATAAGCATCATGAATCATGTCTATCAGCAGGATTGCAATGTTCATAAAAGGATATGATAAAGTGGTATCTCACTTGCCCGTATTGGATCGGCAAAACATAAATGCTCAGGCACCTCTGAAGTTCATGGAAAGACTAGAAATAAAGATTATCAAAGATAAAAGCATCAAAGTTATACCACAGTCAATCATATTTTGGGACAAGCATATTATACTAAGAATGACAGTTGTGCTCTCAAGAAAGTGCTCAAAGAAAGAATGGTGACACAACATGAAAGTAAAAGATTGACCCTTCGCAGAGGGAAGCAGGGATTAACATGCGCTAGAGCTTTTCATTTTTAAAACAAGAGTAAAATTATTTTGAGAGGTGTTTGTTGTTGTCAACGAATGGTAATGGGTACACCAACTACCTCGCCAACCAGACTTTACAGAGTGGCTCCCATGAAGGACGTTATTTCTACCAGCAAGTAGATCATCCCTCTTCTCTTTTGTTTACACATGTACTTTAGTTTTATTATGAGTGACCCTCCCCCCAACCTTTGCTTACACAAGCCATGGCTAACCGAATCCTCAGGTGCCTTCCATCAATCTCATACCATGGAGGAGTGTCTATTTGCAAAATTAAGTTGCTTACTGATGAATCAGAGCAAAACATGTGAAGAGAATTATTAATGAAGTTATTAATTGGGGCTGGGCACCCCGTTGCCACCTCTTATTATGAAGGTCTGTCAAAAGTAAATGACAAGGTTGAAAGATAAACACCACATACTTCCTCATGAGCTATAAAACATTAACACAAATTGAGAACCATTTTGAAGGTTTAAAGGTAGCGCATGAGAATTTACTTGGAATGGTTTGAAATGCCATGCATAGTTATTTATGGTGGACACTTTGGAACAACTTGGTTTTCAGGGGTTTGGAAGCACGAGCAGCGTTCCCGCTCAGTACAAGTGAAGGCTAGCAATAGACTGGGGAGCGACAAATCAAGAGAGCAGTCACTGTCATAATCATCCTTGCGGCAAAATAAATTAACGGAGGCATAAAAGTGATACAAGAACTCTGAGGCAAAGTAAATCATCGAGGCTTAATTGACTTTTGTTCAGTCATAGGCATGCGTGAGCATGTGCCAAGTCGATTCAAATAAATTATTCAGAGGAGGATACCACAATGTCTTACCTATTTATGAATAAAACAATGCAAGCAAACATCCATGACATGCTACTCATATTAATAAATTGGAGCTAAACATGAGAGATTATGAACTACTAGAATTTCTTAAATGACATATACCTCACATGAACCAACTAAGCATGCTCACATGGATGAGTATATGTACAAAAATGAAAATAAATAGAGTTCATACCAGCCTCTCACCACAGTCGAATTGTCGTAGATCGTCATTATTGCCTTTCACTTGTGTAGCTTGAATAATATGAAATGAAAACCACGCTCCAGCCACCGAAGACCATTGAACTCATAATGAATTTTACAAAACCAAAGAAGAACAGCAAATATTTTTGGTGTTTTCGAATTGGAAACAAGAACAAAAGGAAACAAGCAAACAAAGCAAAATCTTTTTGGATTTTCTTATAGCAAACCAACGATAGCAAATAAAGCAAAATAAAAGCAAGAAACCAAAATAAGCAAATGGTGAAGAGAAACAACAGAAATATTTTTGGTCTTTTTGTGTTTTAGGAAAGAAACAAAGCAAAAACAAGAAAATGAAAACTAGAAGAGTCACATAAACACAAAGCAGCGGGAATTCGTCAAACTTGACAGCAGTACAGTAATCGATTTTTAAGAAATTCTTCCGCTGCTTAAATCGAAAAGTGTTCAACTAATGAAAGTTAGATAACAGCCTGGGGAACATGCACAAAAATTGGCTTTGAAAAATAACGTTCTGGCTGTTTTTTAGAATTTTTTTGGTAACAGTTCAGAATCTGTTTTCAGGCAGCACTTCCCCAAATATCATCTCCCTCTTATGAGAAAACCACTTAAAGAAGCTAAACAAGTATATACAAGTATCCAGCAACCATAATATGCAAAGAATGAGTGATGCCGGTATACCTCCCCCCAAGCTTAGGCTTTTGGCCTAAGTGGAGTTCAATCCCATGGTGCCCATGAAGTAGCACCTCCGTAGTACGACGAAGATGGATCATATTCCGGGTATGTGCTGGAAGAAGCACCCGGATACGTGACGGTGTAGTCGTAGGAGGGCTCGGCGTCCTCGGAGTCATGCTGCTGGTGGAAGCCCTGTGTCTTCAGTTGCTCATCCACCTCCTACTTAGAGCGGGACCATGGTTTCCTGTCAACACTGAACAAATCTGGCTGTGGCAAAGGGACTTCCCTCTCATCCCCATCAGCAAACAACATTCTATAGACCATATTATCTAAACTAGAGTCAGCTGTAACAAATTGATTACTCTTCATAGCAGCAATATCAAGCCTTATAGGAGTTAATTGCACATCAGTAGGGTCAAGAGGAAGGTCTAGATATGCTAAAATGTGCGATGCAATAATTCCTCCAAAAATAGCCCTCCTGCTAGACAAGCGGCGAGCAACAAGAGCACCAAGATGGTAAGGTGTCTCTTCAGTGAGTGCAGAAATTAAGAAAGCAAGATGGTAGGTAGAAATATTGCTAGTGTTCTCCCTACCAAGAATGCTAGTAGCAAGGTAATAAGCAAAATACTTAATGGCGGGGAGTTGGATGTTTCTTATCTTGCCACGCTGAATGGTGCGGCAATCATCATTGGTGATATCTCGATAGAGCTCAAGCAAAGCCCTGGGATTGTCCTCGATCCTCTTCGCTGTACCTACAGGGGCAATATCCAATGCAATACAAAAATCTCCCAACTTCATAGTAATAGGATTACCATAGATCTTGAATGTTACTGTCGGGTGATAGTGCTTGTTGTTGAACTTAAAGCTCTCAACAAAGATTTTAGTGAGCATGTGGTATTGCTCCCTCTCATCTTCCATATAGGCGGTTAAGCCCGCCTTACCAACGAGGGTCAAGAAATCATTCAGCAACCCTGCATTATTCAAAAAGTTATAACATGGGAAAGATGAAGCGTTAGGGACTCCATTGTCCTCTTCGGGTTCGAAGCTCGGCGCGATGACGTCCTCATTATAGGATCGCCTGAATCGAGTGGCGGTCCTAGAGGGTCTTCCCGTGCTTGTCGTCTCTCTCTCAAACACTTCTCCAAAGTTATAATTATCCATCTTCCTTTTCTGAAATTTTTCAACAAACATTATAAAATTTGATTTGGTGACATATAATTGAGGGAAACTACTATAAGAACTTGCTAGAGTACTAATCATGCATCAAAACTAGTTTTTACAACTTAGAACAAGCATGCAAGCTCACTAAACATGTTACCTACAGCAGCAAAATATTCAAGGTATACTCAACCAAACAAAATTCAACTTGGATAATCGGAGGAGTCACATACCGGAGAGAAAATGTGCCAAATTTCAGACAGAAATCTGGGCTGAGCAAAGAGATCGAGAAATCTTGAGCTCTTGAGAAGAAACGCGAGTGAGAGAAAACTGGTGCGAGTTTTTTCGGGAGAGAGAAGAGAGTGGGAGGAAGAGATGAAAAAGTGGGGCAAGGGGGGACCCACATGCCAGGGTGGCGCGCCCCCCTTGCTGGCCGCGCCGGCCTGTGGGGTGCCACCCTGGGGTGCCCCACTGGTCATCCCCAGGTGCTCCCAGGTGCGTCTTCGAAAAATAAGACCAACGGTATAATTTTCGTGAATTTTTGAAAACTTTGAAAAATGCACATTTCTGGGTGTTAAATTTATTATTACTAGGCAGAAAAAGATTTTGAAATCTCTAATTGACTAAAGAACTTTGCAAAACAAAAGTGCTACAGCAAGTAGAACAAGTGGAGGAAGAAAGAAATGTTGTTTACCTCCTCTATGCATATAAAAAGTATTTGTTAACAAGGTTGATCAAGTCTTGCCACCAAATAAATTTTACATAGCATAAGAAGAAATAAACCTCAAATCAATCATGTTACCTTGAATTGTATTGATATGGATCCAATGATAATATTTTGATATCCTTCTTTAGGCTCATATATAGGACAATCAATAGCTCCCACTTTGATTGTTCTCACATTAGAAATGGTATTAACTCCACATACTTTATCAATCCTCTTGGGAAAATAAACGGTATGCTCCTTGTCATCAACATTGAAAGTAAGTTTTCCTTTATTGCAGTCAATAACAGCCCCTGCGGTGTTAAGAAAAGGTCTCCCAAGAATAATAGACATATTATCATCTTCAGGCATTTCCAACACAACAAAATTAGTTAATATCAAGCAGTTGTTAGTAACTTGAACAGGAACATCCTCACATATACCAACAGAAATAGCAGTAGATTTATCAGCCATTTTCAAAGATATATCAGTCAGTATCAACTTATCTAAATAAAGTCTCTTGTAAAGAGAAAAAGGCATAACACTAACACCTGCTCCCAAATCACATAGAGCAGTTCTAACATAATCATTCTTAATAGAACAAGGAATAGTCGGTATACCTGGATCGCCCAGCTTCTTTGGAACTTTGCCATTGAAAGAGTAATTAGCAAGCATAGTGGAAATCTCCTCATTAGGAATTTTCCTTTTGTTAGAGACAATATCTTTCATATACTTTGAATAAGGAGGCAATTTAATAGCATCAGTCAAGCCGATTTGCAAGAATAAAGGTTTCATCCAATCACAAAATTTATTATAGTGTTCTTCTTCCTTTGATTTTAGTTTCTTAGCAGGAAAAGGCATTTGCTTTTGAACCCAAGGTTCTCTTTCATTACCATGTTTCTTAGCAGTAAAATCTTCTTTGGTATACTTTTTATTTTTAGCATGCTTTTCAGGTTCATCTTCAACTTCCTCTTTATTAGAAGCATCATTCTTATCATTATCATTATCATGTTCATTACCACTTTCAGTTTCAGCATCAGAAATAGAAATACTATTAGGATCGTTAACAGGTCCAGAGGATTCTACAACATTTTTATGTTTCTTCTTCTTTTTATTAGAAGGAGCGCTAGGTTCAATTCGTTGAGAATCTTGTTCAACTCTTTTCGTATGCCCCTCAGGATATAGATGATCCTGAGTGGAAACACCGCCTCTAGTTGTTACTTCATAAGCATGTTTCTCTTTAGAATTATTTTTTAACAAGTCATTTTGCACTTTAGTGAGTTGATCAATTTGAGTTTGAACCATTTGAAAATGTTTAACCAGCATCTTAACATCATTGGAGGTTCTCTCCACAATATCATGCAAATTGCTAATAGCTTGAGAATTTTCCATTAGATGATTCTCTACTCTCATATTAAAATTTTCTTGCTTAACAATATAATTATCAAACTCATCTAAGCATTGAGCAGGAGGTTTCGAATACGGAATATCTTCCCTAGTAAAGCGTTGAAGAGAGTTTACCTCAATTATGGATGAAGGGGGAATTATCTTGCATAAATCTTCTATGGGAGGTAAGTTCTTCACATCTTCAGATTTAATACCTTTCTCCTTAAGAAACTTCTTGGCTTCCCTCATATCATCATCATTAAATTTAATCAAACCTCTCTTCTTCAATATTGGCGTCAGAGTTGCTTCAGGTGTAGTCCAATCATCATGATTCCGGCCTATTTTAGCCAATAATTCTTCAGCTTCGTCTGGAGTTCTTTTCCTGAAAACACAACCAACACAACTATCCAAATATGCTGTAGACTCAACGGTTAGTCCACTATAGAATATATCAAGTAAATCATGCTTTTCCAAATCATGTCGAGGTCGAGCTCTGATAAGAGAGCCAAATCTTGCCCAAGCTTCAGGCAATTTTTCTCCATCTTCCTGGTCAAAGCTATAAATTTTCTGTAAAGCAGCATGTTGAGCACTAGCAGGAAAGTATTTCCGAAATAAAACATCAAGCAAATCACTTGGACTATTAATAGAACCATGAGGCAAACTATTATACCAAGTTTTAGCATCATCCTTTAATGAGGAAGGAAAAAATTTAGCAAAAAAATAAGTACGCATCTTGACATCATCAGTAAACAAGCTACTCATAGAAGAAAGTTCATTCATGTGTTCTACAGCACTTTCTTTTTCAGTACCACAAAAGGGTGTTTTCTCAACAATAGCTATATGAGATAGATCAAGAGAAAAATCGTAATCTTTATCCTTAATGCTTATAAGAGATGTGGCAAATTTAGGATCAGGAGACAGCTTATATCTAACAGTATGTTGTGCGAGAAACTTTTTAATTTTTCTTGCATCAGTAATAGCATTGCATTTATCAATAAAATCATCATCAAGCTCCACATAATCCTCATCAGGATCATCACTAGAATAATCAACAGACTCAGGTGAATTAACAGGTGTAGCAGCATTTTCATTAGGAGTTTCAGTATTTTCAATTTGCCTAGACCTAGCAATTGTAGCATCTAGAAAAGATCCCAATGAACCACTATCATCAAGCACAGCAGAAACATTATCAATATTATAAGAGTTTTCAGATTCAGCAGAAGTACCAGCAAGTGAAGCTTGCGGTGGTGAAACAAGTTGACTTATCACAGATGGTGAATCAAGAGTAGCAGAGGTACTCAGAGTTGTACCTTTTCTTGTAGTGGATGGTAATATGGCGACTTTAGGATCGCGAGATTTACCCATGATGGGGAATTGGTAGCGAACAATATCAATCCAAGTGAACTTCCAAATAAAGCTAAGCTTCCCGGCAACGGCGCCAGAAAATAGTCTTGATGACCCACAAGTATAGTGGATCGCAACAGTCTTCGCGGGAAGTAAAACCCAATTTATTGATTCGACACAAGGGGAGACAAAGAACACTTGAAAGCCTTAACAGCGGAGTTGTCAATTCAGCTGCACCTGGAAACAGACTTGCTCGCAAGAGTTTATCAGTAGTAACAGTTTATAACAGTAGCAATAGTGAAATAACAGCAGCAGTGGAACAAAGACAGCAGTAGTGATTACAGTAAACAAATATTGTAGGCACATGGATGGATGACGGGTGTTGCATGGATGAGAGAAACTCATGTAACAATCAAAGCAGGGCATTTGCAGATAATAATAAAACGGTGTCCAAGTACTAAGCAATACATAGGCATGTGTTCCGTATATAGTCGTACGTGCTCGCAATGAGAAACTTGCACAACATCTTTTGTCCTACCAGCCGGTGGCAGCCGGGCCTCTAGGGAAACTACTGGATATTAAGGTACTCCTTTTAATAAAGTACCGGAGCAAAGCATTAACATTCTGTGAACACATGTGATCCTCACATCACCGCCTTCCCCTCCGGTTGTCCCAATTTCTGTCACTTTGGGGCCTCGGATTCCGAACAGCGGCATGTGTATACAACTTGCAGGTAAGATCATAAAACAATGCATATCATCATGAAACAATAACATGTTCAGATCTGAGATCATGGCACTCGGGCCCTAGTGACAAGCATTAAGCATAACAAGTTGCAACAATATCATCAAAGTACCAATTACGGACACTAGGCACTATGCCCTAACAATCTTATGCTATTACATGACCAATCTCATCCAATCCCTACCATCCCATTTAGCCTACAGTGGGGGAATTACTCACACATGGATGGGGGAAACATTGTTGGTCGATGGAGAGGCGTCGGTGGTGATGATGGCGGTGATCTCCTCCAATTCCCCGTCCCGGCGGAGTGCCAGAACGGAGTTTCTGGTCCCGAGACGGAGTTTCGCGATGGTGGCGGCGTACTGGATGGTTTCTGGCGACTTCGACTTCTCCTCTCGTGTTTTTAGTTCGAAACCCTTAAGTAGTCCAGAGGAGGGGGTCGGAGGCCAGCCGAGGCGGCCACACAATAGGGCGGCGCGCCCCCCTCCTGGGCCGCGCCGGCCTAGTGTGTGGGGGCCTCGGGCCTCCACCTGGCTTGCCCTTCTGGCTCCGTAATTCTTCTGGAAAAATAAGACCTTCGACATAAATTCCGGGGATTTTCCTGAAAGTTGGATTTCTGCACAAAAATGAGACACCAGAGCAATTCTGCTGAAAACAGCGTTAGTCCGTGTTAGTTGTATCCAAAATACACAAATTAGAGGCAAAACAATAGCAAAAGTGTTCGGGAAAGTAGATACGTTTTGGACGTATCAGCAAGCCGGTGAGATTGACAACCTTACTGTTACGTTGGGGCAAAGTACTTTGATTGTGTTGTGCAGGTTCCACGTTGGCGCCGGAATCCCTGGTGTTGCGCCGCACTACACTCCTCCACCATCAACCTTCACGTGCTTCTTGACTCCTACTGGTTGATAACCTTGGTTTCTTACTGAGGGAAAACTTACTGCTGTACGCATCACACCTTCCTCTTGGGGTTCCCAACGGACGTGTGCCTCACGCGTATCATGGTGGTTGTCACCTAAGGGTTCACTTGTGGTTGGCCACCCAGGAACAAAGAGATTACCAAGTCGTCCATGTTTAGATAGCTTCCAGTGCAGCCTTATGGTATTATGGGCTCTGCCAGGATTATTAAGTTGTGAGGTTCAACTTGTTTGCTAGACATTCTGATGTAGCTGCGGCCAAGTGGGAACGGGTCTAGCTGGTATGGTTGAATTCTCCTTCTGAAAGATCTTGTCTCATTATTCTCTCTGGGTAGAATGGGTCGTAAGGTGAAAGTGCACAACCTCTCGAGAGTTAAACCTAAGATCTTAGACGTGTCCCCGGTTATGGACAATTTGAGCTCCAAGATAGAGAATGTACGGAACAATCTCAACACCTTTTCGGAATGATTAAAATTGTGTAATCAACTCTTTAAAAACTCATGGTGGATGTAACCATGTGAATTCTTTTAAAACTCATGGTGGATGTAACCATGTGATTTCCTTAAAAACTCATGGTGGATTTAACCATGAGGCTGTTTATAATATCAATCAAAGGTTTTACAAAATGTTTTGTTTTAAACAAAATATAGGATAACATTGGCTTTATGCAAGTTAGCCCAAGACTCCACTAGCCAAATATCATGTAGTTAGTCTTTCACAATTGCCACCAAATAAGTGTCATTTGCCAGTACATCATTGTACTGACCTCCATTTGTGAGGCTGCATATTTAAACGTGCAGGTTCATCTGAAGAAGATTATTAAGTTGGGTCTCGAGTCTGCATTCCAACATGTCTTCCTGTGGCGCATGATGAAGATGGAGGCTCCATACTATTTTATTCTGTTGTGTTAGACAATTTGAACTTTATTTGAAGGCTAGTCATCTGTACTATGCCAGTTGTATCTTCCCGTATCTGTCGTACCGGATCATTATGTTGTAATTATTGAATACTATTGCTATGAATGCTATGTTTTGTTCTATGATGCTATCAGTGATCCAGGGAGTAGCACTAAACGCAGGTGTTCTACCTTTGTAAAAAGGTAGGGCGTTACAAAATTTTACTATTTACAGTCTAGAGTCCACACATTTAGATATGTTTACAATCCTCGAGAGTTGGGGTGGTGTGGGTCTATGGAAGGTGGCGTAATGTTGGGTCGGAAGGAGGAGAGGGGCAGGGTTGTACTTCCAAAAAAATAACTATTTTTTTGATCATTTGAAACATATTGAAATATCCAGCATTCAAAAACCGAAAAAACAGGGAGATTTTGAAAATAATTTTACACGCTGATTGAATTTTTTTCACGCGAGATTGAACCAAAATTTTATACAGTTTTTGCGGAACGGAGCCACACTGAGGGAGTCCAAAAGCGGACCAAGTTCGTATGTAAACTTGGCTGCTCTCTCCCCACTCCCATCCAGTCAACTATCTCTCTAGGTCTCTGTTATCACCGGAATTTGACCAAGTCAGAGGTGGGCCGCGATCAAGATGGGTTTTAAGATTATATACTGAAGAAGTACGTGAATCGGCCTTATATGCGAAGTTGGGCTACATTGCCCATGTATCTGTAAAATAATAGATCGCATCTTAGATAGAGTTTCACCCGTGCACGGTTAGGTGCACGCCTAAATTAGAAAGTCCCTTGGACTATAAATATGTATCTAGGGTTTATGGAATAAACAACAACCAACGTTCAACCAACCAAATCAATCTCGGCGCATCGCCAACTCCTTCATCTCGAGGGTTTCTACCGGTAAGCAACATGCTGCCTAGATCGCATCTTGCAATCTAGGCAGCACAAGCTCCATGTTGTTCATGTGTTGCTCGTACTGAAGCCTTGTTGATGGCGAGCAACGTAGTTATCATAGATGTGTTAGGGTTAGCATAGTTCTTCGCGTAACATGCTATCGTAGTGCAACCCTTGCATATCTAGCCGTCCTCACACCTATCTCAGGTGTGGGGGCGGCACCCCGCTTGATCTTTATTTAGTATATCCGATCCGTTACGATCGCTCCTCGTTCATCGAGGATTAGTTTAATATCTGCAATAGTTAGGCCTTACAAAGGGTTGGAGGATCCAGCGGCACGTAGGGTGTCGTTTGCTAGTCCTAGACAGGATGTTCCGGGGATCAACCTCGTGTTGGTTTTTAGGCCCTATCTAGGATCGGCTTACGATCACCGTGCGTGGCCGCGAGGCCCAATCGTGAGTAGGATGATCCGATTATGCGGTGAAAACCCCAGATCGTCGTAGATCTCATTAGCTTTATCTTGATCAAGCAGGACCACCATATATTCGTGCACCTCGTACGAATCATGGGTGGATCGGCTCCTTGAGCCGATTCACAGGATAACCTGAGAGCCGATCGAGGCTCGTATTTAATGTTTACGTGTATGCCATGCAGGAAACTAAGCGAGGCATCTCCATCACCTTCCTGACCAGGTATAGGTCAGGTGGCACGCCCTTGCATCAGCATCGGACGTGTGTACCAGAAGGCTTTGCGGGCCGTTGCTCGGAGGGACCTCGGCCAGCCGCAGCCCTAGGTTGTTCCCGGCTCTACTGTGTTGCCCGTCGCTGCCCGCCGGTGGGTTTTGGCAGCAACACATTCTGGCACGCCCGGTGGGACGAGCTTCTACATCAACCACATTGCCATCTACATCTGAGATGGCGGACGGCACTCCAGTTACGCACGAGGGTCGACCATAAAAGGAGAGTATGGTGCCCCAAACGAAGGAAACCCGGTGATGAGACATCGGCTGACATGGCTAGATGTAAGCCTCTTTTGAGCCGTACAACCAAGATAGGGGCCAATTCAGCAGCCGCCCCGTATTATCCGTGCCATACGTTACGCCGGCATTCAGCATCAATCCAGGGGTGACTGCAGAGGAAATAGGCATTGGTCCATGACTGCAGAGCCGATGTTCAGGCATGATCCTACCGACAACCGCAGAGCCGATATCCGCAGTTACCTAACAGATTCGGCTCGGGGGGCACATGAACAGACAGACAGACACATAGGGGCAATGAAATATTAGGAGCCGGTGGAGAATCGGCCAGTAAAAAAAATGTAGCAAGTACAGTCGAAGCAGATTCACTCGAAGTTCAGCGAAACAGGTCCCTACTGGAGGAACGCGTCAATGGCATGAAGGGCGTCGACACGGATGCGATCTACCTCAGCGATCTCAGCTTCGTCGTCCTCGTCTCTACCCGTCACCAGCTGGCCGCTCAGGGTACGAATTTCAGCCAGATCGATCTTCAGATCGGCTGTGAGGCCTTTTGCTTCGTCTTCAGAACGGGCAATAAGGGCTTCCTTGTCTTGGATGAGCTGTTTGGTCGTCCTTACCCTCTCTTCGAGGCTCTCCAGCTCCTTGCGCAGGATCTCGAGTTCGGCGCGATTGGCAGAAGTGTCCGTCTTGGCGTCCAGGGCAGCCTTCTTCTCGTTGAGCCATCGACACTTTTCGGCAATATCGACTCTCAGGGGAAGCTGGGAGTGGCGAAGAGTAATCCGTTGTCGAGCCGATTGCACCCTTGACTTAAAGACCGACAGGGTAACAGCGGGCCAGAGCTTCACTTGCAGTGTCATAGGAAGATGGGGCTGGATATCCTCGAGGACGCCTTTGACTTCCTCGGAATTTTCAATCAGGATCTCAGTTGAGGAAGAAAGCAAGTCTTTGAGACGCTGGAGTGGACCATGGACCATATTAGGGCTCGGCTCTCCACTTGCCTTGGAAGAGGTTGGCTCGATGGATTCTGGATCGAACGTCAGCAGGTTCGAGAGATCACAACCCTGATAGGACAAACAAAGTGAGTTTGGCATGCAATGAAGAAATTGATGGAGCCAAGGAGGAGGGGCATACCTCTCCCAAGGAAGGAGGAACAGCCGATGTAGTGACGATCGGCTTTTCTGTGGACTTGGATAGGTCAGCCACTTCGGCAGCCGCGATCGTCGAGGTGGCTAGGTCCAGGGTGGCGGACGGCATCGGTACCTCCTCAATGTCTCCACTAGAAGTTTCTTCGGTCTGCAGGAGGAAGTGATTAGCCGACCCAAATGACAACGGGTTAGCGTGAAGTGTGACCAGGGAGATAATTACATTTGAGACCTCTTGGCTTGATGGAGAGGCTCGTGGGTTCTTACGAGCCCTTTTGACGCAGCGGCGCTTCGTGCGTGACCCCGATCTGGTTGGGGCTTGGGGAGCAGGAGGTTCAGGAATCGACCTTTTCTTAGAAGCCGGCGCTGGTGAAGCCGTCTGGCTCTGGGTGGTGGACCTCTCAGGATTGCCCGAGCTCGAGTCCCCCTTACTGGATTCTTCGGCCCTGCTGGAGGTTTCTTCGGTGGAAGTCTGTAGAAAAGAATACGAGCGTATTGTAAAAGATTCGGGAAGTGGATAAATGTGGACAGGGTCTGAACCAACTTACACGTGGGCTTTCTTGGGCAGGAGCCTTACGCTTCAGGGTTTTCCTGGCAGCCACCTTCCTCACTGCCGCCCTCGCCTGAGTCGAGGCTCGGGGGGCAACTGGCCCCGAAGATGCTTTACTCTTGGGAGCCGATTTCGGCGAAATCGGCTGACTCTGCATTATAACTTTCTTCAGGGGTGGCGAGCTCTGGCAGAAGAGAACCACTGGTGCCGAAGGAAGGAATACGAAAGGGGAACCGTCGGCTTGTGTGGGAGCCGGACCATCTTGTTGCTGCCAGGAGAAAGAGTCAGGTCACAGACGATCACCATAATACGGTTACAAGAAATGTTTAAGTGATGGCACCTGGTCTGCAGGGATGTCATACTCGGCATCAAGCTCTCTCAGCAGCGGTCCTAGAGCCCTCCTGAAGACATGGGTCTTCCACATGGACCACCAAGTTTCGAAACCGTCGGTAGTGAAGGAGAAACGGAGGTCGCGGGGAATTGGAATGGCCAAAGCGTCAAAGAAGGTATAACACCTTTGAGCAGTAAGGACGTCAGGCAGTTCAGCTCTACTTGCTGTCAGGTGATGCAGGAAGAAGTGTGGAGGCACCTGTCCGAGACCAAGCTGTCGGGCTGCTATTACCGGTTGATAACACTCATAGCCGGGCTTGATGATCCGGTTCGAGGTACTCATGCCAACAGGGAGGAAGCAAGGACGAATCATGATGGAGTACAAATGCTGGGTGCTGGCGTCATCGGCAAAGTCATCCAATCGGAAAGAGACTGGGTTTTCAAAATTTGCCGATTCAGTATAAGGGTGGAACAGGGGGTTGTCCAAACCTTGGAAGAAAATCTTAAACCACCCTGCTGCTTCCTTAGGGATCAGCCTGCTGCCTGGGAGACCATACAGGGCTTGGCCATAGCTGGTGCATCGAATTTCCTTTCCATTAACGTCGGGAAAGGTGCAGGTGGTCAGCGTTGGGAAGTCTGGGATTTGGTTTTGGAAGTATAGTTGGGCCCACAACTGAATAAACCACCAGGGGCCGCCAGTTTTTACTATCTTTTGGGAGAACAGTTTGGCAGACATCAGTTGAAGGGATCGGTAGACCTCTCCAAGAAACAGTTTGCCTAGGCCGAGTTGGGTGCCTTTAGCAAGTTCATAGGCCAGGGAGAGGTAATTCTTGGTGGGGGCAAGTGATGGGCCACAGAATACGAAGTGCTCCAGCCAGAAGTTCAGGAAGGCTGTGTGTTCCCTCTCTGTCACGGGGCCTTTGTTTTTCATATAGCGATTGAGATAGGCACCCCAGCTGGTACACTCTTTTTTTAGAGGAAAGAGTGAAAGGGACTTTTGGCAGTTTGAATGCAGAAGGGCTGGGGGATGCAATGTCTAGGCCTGTGATCATGGCCACATCCAGCAGGGTCGGTGTCATAGGGCCATGACCAAACATGAAGCAGTTCAGTGCATCAGACCAGAAGTAGCCGATGGTTTTCAGGATGTTCTCATTCTTCTCAAGAGGAGACAGTGACATAGACAAGGCATCGGCTATCCCTATGGTTTCCCAAGTGGCATAATGGGTTTTGGATACTCTACTGTACCATGCCACCCAACCCTCAGGAGGATTAGGCCAGGCTCGCAAGCAGTCGGTCCAGGAAGTCAGATCTAGGTTCTGACTCACGAAGGGGATTCTGTTAGCTTCGCACGAAATTAACAGGACGGGGCTCTCGGAAGAACGAGGACCGAGGCACATCGAATTTGCGAGAGAAGGATGTGGCAGAAGAATGTCTGAAACCTAAATTAATAGCGGAAGGGAACATTAATCCAGGTGTTTGCCATTAATCCCATGTCAAGTCGAATGGCGAGAGGAGGTTGAGGATTACCTTCAGACCAGAAGCCGCGGCATCAATGTTGGATGATTCCGCCATGGGATGCGTTGAAGGAGTTGGGGGCGGCGCGGTTGAGATCTGTGATGTGGTCGGTCTTGAGTTGGAACTGCTCAGGCGGCGATTTGGGGATCTGAGTTTGCTTTCTCAGATGAAGGTTGCAAGTTACCGTTTGGAGGGGCGGCTAGGTCGACCTTGCTCGTGTTTTTATAGAGACCGGTGCGATGCCATCGGCTCTTTTCGGAGATTATTTGACTTTGACAGTCGGCGAAGGAGTTGACTGGAAATACTTCTTCATTGATAAAGGAGAGTTTTTTCAAAAGAAGAGCCGATTGCTCGCATACTACGGATCTTATGTCACTAATCCTCGCCGCCCTCATCGTCGGCGTCGTGGCTGCCGCCGACGCTACTTCCGGAGAACTCCTCGTCGTCGCTGCCCCAACCTTCGACCGGAGCTTCTTCCTTCTCGTCGTCATCATCATCTTCACTGACTGCCCAAGCACGGAGGCGCTTCGCCGGCGGGTGCCCAGCGGAGGAAGAAGGTTTTTTGGTGCTGATAGCAAGACCCAGGGAGGGGAATGAAAAACGAGTCAGTCGGCACAGTTAAATAAAGAGGAGCCTGATGGGGATTTAATGCCTTTGCAGTTTCTAAGGAAGTAGTGCTGAAGCTATCAAATTTTTCAGAAAGGGGAGAGGATAGGGCATTATGATTGAAGAATGCTGCGACGGTTCTGCTCTGCCATGACATGACCCGACGAAGAAAAAACAGAGTGATTTTGGAATTATCAATTCCAAAACCAGGGGGGCATGTGTTATCACTGGAATTTGACCAAGTCAGAGGTGGGCCGCGATCAAGATGGGTTTTAAGATTATATACTGAAGAAGTACGTGAATCGGCCTTATATGCGAAGTTGGGCTAGATTGCCCATGTATCTGTAAAATAATAGATCGCATCTTAGATAGAGTTTCACCCGTGCACGGTTAGGTGCACGCCTAAATTAGAAAGTCCCTTGGACTATAAATATGTATCTAGGGTTTATGGAATAAACAACAACCAACGTTCAACCAACCAAATCAATCTCGGCGCATCGCCAACTCCTTCATCTCGAGGGTTTCTACCGGTAAGCAACATGCTGCCTAGATCGCATCTTGCGATCTAGGCAGCACAAGCTCCACGTTGTTCATGCGTTGCTCGTACTGAAGCCTTGTTGATGGCGAGCAACGTAGTTATCATAGATGTGTTAGGGTTAGCATAGTTCTTCGCGTAACATGCTATCGTAGTGCAACCCTTGCATATCTAGCCGTCCTCACACCTATCTCAGGTGTGGGGGCGGCACCCCGCTTGATCTTTATTTAGTATATCCGATCCGTTACGATCGCTCCTCGTTCATCGAGGATTAGTTTAATATCTGCAATAGTTAGGCCTTACAAAGGGTTGGAGGATCCAGCGGCACGTAGGGTGTCGTTTGCTAGTCCTAGACAGGATGTTCCGGGGATCAACCTCGTGTTGGTTTTTAGGCCCTATCTAGGATCGGCTTACGATCACCGTGCGTGGCCGCGAGGCCCAATCGTGAGTAGGATGATCCGATTATGCGGTGAAAACCCCAGATCGTCGTAGATCTCATTAGCTTTATCTTGATCAAGCAGGACCACCATATATTCGTGCACCTCGTATGAATCATGGGTGGATCGGCTCCTTGAGCCGATTCACAGGATAACCTGAGAGCCGATCGAGGCTCGTATTTAATGTTTACGTGTATGCCATGCAGGAAACTAAGCGAGGCATCTCCATCACCTTCCTGACCAGGTATAGGTCAGGTGGCACGCCCTTGCATCAGCATCGAACGTGTGTACCAGAAGGCTTTGCGGGCCGTCGCTCGGAGGGACCTCGGCCAGCCGCAGCCCTAGGTTGTTCCTGGCTCTACTGTGTTGCCCGTCGCTGCCCGCCGGTGGGTTTTGGCAGCAACAGTCTCGCACACCCGTGGACGAGGCACCATGGCGCCGGTCGTGGAGAACATGAGGGGTAGTTCTGTAAACCCTACCAGATCCGGTGTACATATCTCATTCTCATATCTCATCCAGTCCCCGAGAGCACGGATCTGGTGGTGATGAGCTCATCCTCCTCCCCCTGGTTCTCCTCCTGCAGCGTCTCCCTTTCGCCCAAATCTAGTGGTGTCGGGCTTATCCTCCTCCTCCTCTGTGCTCCCCCTTCGGCCAAATCGGAACCGTCCGTACCGGGGGCGGTGATCCCGACCACCGCCGACACCAAGGTAGTCGTTGTGGTACCCCATCATGCTCACGATCTAGGGTTATTTTGTTATAGTTTTTTATTATATGCCTGATGCTACACAGTCTATACATGTTAATATTAAGTGTGCTCATATCCGCGAAGTATCAATCAAACATTGATTCTTTTTCCTGTTACATTTGCAGTTCTGAAACAAAGGATTTGCCATGCAAAGTTTTGAACTAGATTAATTTATTTTGTCTATTTTTTTATTTACATGTAATAGGGGTATCATATTTCGGTGACACCACACGAAAGGCCAGATTTGAAGCTGAAGCTAAGGCCACAACTTGTTGATGGTGCAACGAAATGTAAATTTTTTATTTTTTTGCAAAATCTTGGTTTCCTTCACGTGTATTTTTTTATCTTACATTGGTGAATTTTTTTGCAGTCTGCTGAAATTCTATGTCCTGGAGTGTAACACGCAACACAATTTTTTTTGCCTGGATTTATCGGTTTTGTGAACACCAGAGCTAAGTCTTCCATATGCATGTCTTAGCTTACTCATAAGGAGACTTTTGGCTGAGTTCATTAGCGACGGAAAACTCGCTACTTTCGGTGACACCACAGGAAAGGCAAGATTTGAAGCTGAAGCTAACGCCAGCTCTCAGATGTGTAGTTGAGAAGGAGGGCCTGATCACTTTCCCTTTTTCTTTCTAGGGTCTTTCTTGCAAATAGTAAGGACATGGCTGTAACCTACTTTTTTGAGGTCCTTTTGTATTATGCCCACTATTGTAATGTATGCAGCAACCGTGTACTTCTAGAACCTTCCGTGTTCAAAAAAAGAGAAAATGTCTTTAGCGAGCCGGCATGCCTTGCCTCCTTAAGATATTGCAAATATCACCGAATATATATCGGTCTCTTCGTTGACAAACTACTCAATTTACTTCGGTTTGCACACACCACTTTCAAAGAAAGGCTATTTTAATGAATAGTTTTTGCACTACTGTAAATTCTACTCCGTGTATCATCACATCCAAAAAGTGGCGTTCGGTTCCAGAACAAAGTGGAATGGAACGGAACCATTCCTCACGCGTTCGGTTGTATAGGTATGTGGGGTCCAGAGCAAGAATATGTTCCTTAGTATTCCTCGCCCCCAGCCCACCTCACACACCCTTCCTCTGTGCATCTCCTTCCCGCCATGTCTAGCAACAAGAGCAAGGTAAAGCTCAGAGGAGAAGATGTGTTGCAGCCTACCCTGGCGTTGAAGGGCAAGTAGGCCGAGGTTAATTCGACTCTTTTTCTTCATTTTTTCTAGCAATGCACGGACTGAAGAATCAATGTGTTATACCTTCCGCAGGTGATCCCGCTCCCATACAACACAGTCATCACCCCGAGCCAGATAAGGGATCTCGTGTTACCACTTCCCCTTCTCCAGCTGACCAATTTTGTCACGGAGCCGGAGACGAAGGTAACTTCTGTTCGCGTGCCCTCCTTTTGCATATTCAATGGAATTAGTCAAGATCTAGCTGTCACCTTTCGCAGGTGTCTCCATGCTTCACCGGATTCTTCACCCACTTCCAGAGCCAGAGGGAGCTCGAGTTAGCAGCTACGCCGCCGCCCAAGATTGTCGGGGAGCCGGAGAGCAACGTAACTTCGGCTCGCCTACCCTCCTTTTGACTATTGCATCGTAAGAGGAGTTAAGATCAGCTCTTACCTTTCGCGGGTCTTCACACTCAAGTCCCTCATGACCGAGAACCAGAGGGAGCTCGTGTTAGCACCTACCCAGCCGCCCAAGAGTTTTACGGAGCCGGAGACCGAGGTAACATCGGCTCGCTTGCCCTCCTTTTGCATATTTAACGGTAGGAGTTAAGATCTAGTTGTTCCATTTCCCAGGTGTTTCCATCCTTCACCCAGAACCAGACGGAGCTTGTGTTACCAGCTCCCACGTCGCCCAAGAGGGTCAAGGAGCAAGAGACCAAGGTAAGATCAACTCTCCTGCCCTCCTTTAAAGTTATTGTATGCTTGGATTAAGAGTGAAATGTTTCCTCTCGTAGGAGATTGGCTCCATTTCTAAACAGAAGAAGAAGATTTTCAAGCTCGCCTGAGATAATGGGATTACGGAGGCGTTCAAGCTCGGTGGAGAAGTTGAGATCAAGCTCGAGGAAAAAGATGAGATGGATGAGCTGCTCAAGAACTTCGGAGAAGATCAGTTCAAGACAATGAGGTTACTAGGACTCGTTACCTTTCTTTTTATCGGTAATCAAGGAAAGTAAGAGCAAGATTAATAACATAGCCGGCTGCTGGCTATAGAGCCCTGCCATATCATCTTGCAGTCATCATAAAGCCCACTAACAGAATAGATTGACTACTCGTATTAGGATGGCTGCTAAGTAAGTTTAATTAGAGATTTAATAATTTAATGTTTGGATGCTATTGGGTTTAGGGGAAAACGGCCAGCTTTTTGGACAAAGTTTGAGGATAAACGTCCACTTTTTGAGGACGGAGGGAGTACATATTAAACTAAACATTTGTTTTATAGTAGTATTAGTCTACCTTTTAGGGTGCTTTTTCCGTTGTAGAAGTGTAGTAGTATATTTTCTTTGTCGGAAATGGTCTATTCTCGATTGGACTTTGATATTTACATTTCTCAACAGTTGGATAAACCAGTCGCTTGATTTCACTCACTCATGAAGCAGGCGATAAAGGCATGGTATGAGCAGATTTGCCTGCGGCGCAGCGAGAACTCGAATTTACGCGACCAGATCCTGGTAGTCATGGAAACCACTTCCTCTTGTTCGAGGACCTGCGGGAGTTGCCACATTGCCTTTCACATGTTGGAGCAGATAAACTACCAACTATTGTCTCTCCTTGAAACAGGAGTCCACTTGGTCAACAACGATCGCCTTGCTGCGATTATTGAAGAACTAAAGCTTGGCAAGCTAGTGGATCTGTAATGGATAAGGTTGGTCTTACCGGGGTGGTAGCGGTAGCCTCTTCTTTCTCTCGCTGGTTGACAACGAAAGATTTCCTACCCGTAGCAGTTTAACAAAGTGATCAGTTGCCACTACTTCTGCTTTTAGTAGGTGTTAACCGAACTACCCTCCGTTCTCGATCTGGATGCATACAAGGTTTTCCCGCGACCACATTTTGGGTTCCTATGAAATTTGGGTTCGATGCACTATTAACCTCTGTGATATTAGTTCCGTAGTTGCTTGTTTATGCAGATCTGCTAGTGGTTCCAGGTTGGACTTGTTGATGTTTCACACACCTGATTGGATCTATTGCTTGTGGTTCATCTTTGTTTTTTTTTCATTTTCGGGATTAAATCTTCATGGTCCGATTTAGCATTTGGTTACACGTTTAATGTTTGTTATGGACTTTTTCCAGCAAATTATAGGGGGGATAGTCCAATGCAACCAGCCTCACGTGTGAGTGGGGAGAAGAGAAGAGAAGTTAACATGTGGAAAGAAGAATCGCACACGTATGAATGATCGTATACGCGGCGGACATTTTTTCCGATAAAGGGCGCTTTATTACTCAAGAATCAAGCATTACATCTAGCCTCTGCATAGCTAAGATGCACACATCCGTTTAAGAATGCAATATTCAACCAAAACGAGTACAAAGAAACAAAAGGAGAAAAGCCAACTAGTTCAGGGCTACACTGGCCTATATCCTAAGGCTATGCAGCTACCCATGTTGGGAAATAAACTCCTTGGTCATATTCTCCAACCGTGTAGACACCTCCATAAATAGGTATCGGTCCTCGAAGGGTCGAAGCGGCGACCATGAACGGACGCGGCGGACATAGGGGTGGACGCTCGAGGGGATAAGAGTGAGAAGGGTCTAGCTATCTGTTATTGTCAGTTCACTATATTAACGTGGCACATGCAACTTTTGGCAAAGCTGAAAAAATCGAGTAGTACTCCCTTTGTCTCACTTCTCATGGCGCAATTTTTTCCGATATTTACTCAATGCTTAAGGCGCGGGTGGTTGTGGTTCAGTAATGTCCCTAATTTGCCCCTGCTTTCCCGTTTCCACTCCTCAAAACCTGCCCGCATTAACCCATGATCCTGAAAAACTATTGGTCTATCCCGAGAAACGAGGAGGTCTAGAGGCAATGAGGAGTCCAGCGCGTGCAGAACGTGATTTAATCGTGCGAGCATGCAGGGGCAAATGAGGAAACTAGCGATTACTTTTTCTCCTGCCAGTCTTACCTTAATAACTGTGCAAAAAAAATTACGCCCTAAGCAATGAGATGGAGGGAGTACAACGAAAGGTTCACCCCTGATAATTTAATACTCCTTCCTCGTATTCCGCGCCATGCGTTACTGGGCCGAACTTTACACATATAAGTTATTCACTCTCATCCATTAGTCGGAAATGGATGGCCAAGATCTACTTCTTGGGAGTAGAAAAGAGTAGATGAACCTTTAACCACACTAGTCCCCACTCTCGTCTTCCGCGTGACCTCCCATTCGCCGAGAGAGCTCTGGCAGAGCTCGTTTTCTTCCTCTGTTCTCCTACTAGCTCGTTCTTCGTCCATGTTGGGTGATAGCCTTCCGCACATCGAGGGCTGGTCTTCGTCCGTGTTCGATCGTGCCCACTTCGGTAGCGGGATGTCATGGTAAGTTTAGCTAAAATACCTTGCTGCATTCATTTTCATCCTCCTTTCTTGATCAGATGTTGATTCACCCCCCATATGTTCTGAAGGTTCAGCGGCCCGGGCAACGCATCCCCCGCACCAGGACTTGCCGGAGAGATGGCGTCGGGTGATCTAAGGCAATCAAAAGATATCTCCCACAGCCTTAGAAGGAACGATGTCAGTAAGCTAGTATTGCCGGAGGATGTTCTTAACTTTTTGTGTAATTATGTAGCCCGTCGCTCAGTATTTTTGGTGTTTATGCAGCTACTGGAGGGTATTGTGGCAGATCTTGAAGGGGAATGCAACAGGTTGCGTGGGGAGATCGCCCAGTGGCAGAGACTCCAGAAGGAAACCTTGGTGTGTGTCAACACCCGGATTTTTAAGTCCAGATGCCTATTATGCCATACATCGCAATCCCAGGAAGATGGTTTTTGCGAGACATAACAGTTGATATCATGGAGTCATCATTCATTACAAACCATAGTCTTCTTACAACAACGGATCACATGATCCACACAACACATAGCGGAAGCGAAGTAGTAGTAGTCCATCTAATGATAGTTGATCTAATGATCAACAACACAACACATAGCGGAAGCGAAGTAGTAGTAGTCCATCTAATCCACAGGCAACTGCTTGTGATGGTAAAGCACACGTCCATCGGGAACCCCAAGAGGAAGGTATGATGCGTACAACAGCAAGTTTTCCCTCAGTAAGAAACCAAGGTTATCGAACCAGTAGGAGATGAAGGCCACGTGAAGGTTGTTGGTGAAGGAGTGTAGTGCGGTGCAACACCAGGGATTCCGGCGCCAACGTGGAACCTGCACAACACAATCAAAATACTTTGCCCCAACTTAACATTGAGGTTGTCAATCTCACCGGCTTGCTGAAAACAAAAGATTAAACGTATGGTGTGGAGAATGATGTTTGCTCGCAGAAAACAAAAGAGAACAATGATTGCAGTATGTTGTATTTCAGATGTAAAAGAATGGACCGGGGTCCACAGTTCACTAGTGGTGTCTCTCCAATAAGATAAATAACATGTTGGGTGAACAAATTATAGTTGGGCAATTGACAAATAGAGAGAGCATAACAATGCACATACATATCATGATGACTACTATGAGATTTACTTATGGAATTACGACAAAGAACATAGACCGCCATCCAGCATGCATCTATGCCTAAAAAGTCCACCTTCGGGTTAGCATCCGCACCCATTCCAGTATTAAGTTGCAAACAACATACAATTGCATTAAGTACTGTGCGTAATGTAAACAATACAAATATCCTTAGACAAAGCACTGATGTTTTATCCCTAGTGGCAACAGCACATCCACAACCTTAGGACTTTCTGTCACTGTCCCAGATTCAATGGAGGCATGAACCCACTATCTAGCATAAATACCCCCTCTTGAAGTTACAAGTATCAACTTGGCCAGAGCCTCTACTAGCAACGGGGAGCATGCAAGATCATAAACAACACATATATGATAGATCAATAATCAACTTGACATAGTATTCCATATTCATCGGATCCCAACAAACACAACATGTAGCATTACAAATAGATGATCTTGATCATGATAGGAAGCTCACAAGATCTAAACATGATGGCATAAGAGGAGAAGACAACCATCTACCTACTGCTATGGACCCATAGTCCAAGGATGAACTACTCACGCATCAGTCCGGGGGCGGGCATGGTGATGTAGAGTCCTCCGGTGATGATTCCCCTCTCCGGCAGGGTTCCGGAGGTGATCTTCAGAACCCCCGAGATGGGGTTGATGGTGGCGGCGTGATATGCATACTGCACGCGTCCGTTGGGAACCCCAAGAGGAAGGTGTGATGCGTACAACAGCAAGTTTTCCCTCAGTAAGAAACCAAGGTTATCGAACCAGTAGGAGTCAAGAAGCACGTTGAAGATTGATGGTGGCGGAGTGTAGTGCGGCGCAACACCAGGGATTCCGGCGCCAACGTGGAACCTGCACAACATAATCAAAGTACTTTGCCCCAACGTAACAGTGAGGTTGTCAATCTCACCGGCTTGCTGTAACAAAGGATTAGATGTATAGTGTGGAAGATGATGTTTGCGAAGAACAGTAAAGAACAATGTTTGCAGTAGATTGTATTCGATGTAAAAGAATGGACCGGGGTCCACAGTTCACTAGTGGTATCTCTCCAATAAGAAATAGCATGTTGGGTGAACAAATTACAGTTGGGCAATTGACAAATAAAGAGGGCATAACAATGCACATACATATTATGATGAGTAGTGTGAAACTCAATTGGGCATTACGACAAAGTACATAGAGCGCTATCCAGCATGCATCTATGCCTAAAAAGTCCACCTTCGGGTTAGCATCCGCACCCCTTCCAGTATTAAGTTGCAAACAACAGACAATTGCATTAAGTATGGTGCGTAATGTAATCAACACAAATATCCTTAGACAAAGCATTGATGTTTTATCCCTAGTGGCAACAGCACATCCACAACCTTAGAACTTTCTGTCACTGTGCCAGATTAAATGGAGGCATGAACCCACTATCGAGCATAATACTCCCTCTTGGAGTTACAAGTATCAACTTGGCCAGAGCCTCTACTAGCAACGGAGAGCATGAAAGATCATAAACAACACATAGATGATAGATTGATAATCAACATAACATAGTATTCCATATTCATCGGATCCCAACAAACGCAACATGTAGCATTACAAATAGATGATCTTGATCATGATAGGCAGCTCACAAGATCTAACAATGATAGCACATGAGGAGAACAACCATCTAGCTACTACTATGGACCCATAGTCCAGGGGCGAACTACTCACACATCACTCCGGAGGCGATTATGGCGATGAAGAGTCCTCCGGGAGATGATTCCCCTCTCTGGCAGGGTGCCGGAGGCGATCTCCTGAATCCCCCGAGATAGGATTGACGGCGGCGGCGTCTCTGGAAGGTTTTCCGTATCGTGGCTCTCGGTACTGGGGTTTTCGTGACGAAGGCTTTAAGTAGGCGGAAGGGTAGGTTTAGGGGCGACACGAGGGGCCCACACAACAGGGCGGCGCGGGCCCCTCCTTGGCCACGCCGCCTTAGTGTGGCGCCACCTCGTGGCCCCACTTCGTATCTCCTTCGGTCTTCTGGAAGCTTCGTGGTAAAATAAGACCCTGGGCGTTGATTCGTCCAATTCCGAGAATATTTCCTTTGTAGGATTTCTGAAACCAAAAAACAGCACAAAACAGCAACTGGCTCTTCGGCATCTTGTCAATAGGTTAGTGCCGGAAAATGCATAAATATGACATAAAGTGTGTATAAAACATGTGAGTATCATCAATAAAGTAGCATGGAACAGAAGAAATTATAGATACGTTTGAGACGTATCAAGCATCCCCAAGCTTAGTTCCTACTCGTCCTCGAGTAGGTAAACGATAACAAAGATAATTTCTGAAGTGACATGCTATCATAATCTTGATCAATACTATTGTAAGCATATGTAATGAATGCAGCGATTCGAAGAAATGGTAAAGACAATGAGTAAACAACTGAATCATATAGCAAAGACTTTTCATGAATAGTACTTTCAAGACAAGCATCAATAATTCTTGCGTAAGAGTTAACTCATAAAGCAATAGATTCAAAGTAAAGGCATTGAAGCAACACAAAAGAAGATTTAAGTTTCAGCAGTTGCTTTCAACTTGTAACATGTATATCTCATGGATAGTTGTCATCATAAAGCAATATAACAAGTGCAATAGGTAAACATGTAAGAATCAATGCACACAGTTAACACGAGTGTTTGCTTCTAAGATAGAAAGAAGTAGGTAAACTGACTCAACATAAAAGTAGAAGAGTGGCCCTTCGCAAAGGGAAGCATGGATTGCTATATTTGTGCTAGAGCTTTTATTTTGAAAACAAGAAACAATTTTGTCAACGGTAGTAATAAAGCATATGTGTTATGTATAAGATATCCTATAAGTTGCAAGCCTCATGCATAGATTACCAATAGTGCCCGCACCTTGTCCTAATTAGCTTGGATTTACATGGATTATCATTGCATAACATATGTTTTAACCAAGTGTCACAAAGGGGTACCTCTATGCCACCTGTACAAAGGTCTAAGGAGAAAGCTCGCATTGGATTTCTCGCTTTTGATTATTCTCAACTTAGACATCCATACCGGGACAACATAGACAACAGATAATGGACTCCTCTTTAATGCATAAGCATTCAACAACAGATAATATTCTCATAAGAGATTGAGGATTGTTGTCCAAACTGAAACTTCCACCATGGATCATGGCTTTAGTTAGCGGCCCAATGTTCTTCTCTAACAATATGCATATTCAAACCATTCAACTCATGATAAATCACCCTTACTTCAGACAAGACGAACATGCATAGCAACTCACATGATATTCAACAAAGTGAAATAGTTGATGGCGTCCCCAGGAACATGGTTATCGCTCAACAAGCAACTTATTAAGAAATACGATACATAAGTACATATTCAATACCACAATAGTTTTCAAGCTATTTTTCCCATGAGCTATATATTGCAAAGACAGAGGAATGGAATTTTAAAGGTAGCACTCAAGCAATTTACTTTGGAATGGCAGAAAAATACCATGTAGTAGGTAGATATGGTGGACGCAAATGACATAGTTTTTGGCTCAAGGATTTTGGATGCACGAGAAGTAATCCCTCTCAATACAAGGCTTAGGCTAGCAAGGTTGTTTGAAGCAAACACAAGTATGAACCGGTACAGCAAAACTTACATAAGAAAATATTGCAAGCATTATAAGACTCTACACTGTCTTCCTTGTTGTTCAAACCCTCACCAGAAAATATCTAGACTTTAGAGAGACCAATCATGCAAACCAAATGTCAACAAGCTCTACAGTATTTCTTCACTAATAGGTGCAAAGTACATGATGCAAGAGTTTAAACATGATCTATTTGAGCACAACAATTGCCAAGTATCAAATTATTCAAGACATTATACCAATTACCACATGTAGCATTTTCTGTTTCCAACCATATAACAATCAACAAAGCAGTTTTAACCTTCGCCATGAACATTAAGAATAAAGCTAAGAACATATATGTTCATATGCAACAGCGGAGCATGTCTCTCTCCCAAACAATGTATGCTAGGATCCAATTTTATTCAAACAAAACAAAAACAAGAACATAAAGACGCTCCAAGTAAAGCACATAAGATGTGACGGAATAAAAATATAGTTTCACTAGAGGTGACCTGATAATTTGTCGATGAAGAAGGGGATGCCTTGGGCATCCCCAAGCTTAGATGCTTGAGTCTTCTTGAAATATGCAGGGATGAACCACCGGGGCATCCCCAAGCTTAGAGCTTTCACTCTCCTTGATCATATTGTATCATCCTCCTCTCTTGATCCTAGAAAACTTCCTCCACACCAAACTCAAAACAAACTCATTAGAGGGTTAGTGCATTATTAAAAAATTCACATGTTCAGAGGTGACATAATCATTCTTAACACTTCTGGACATTGGACAAAGCTACTGAAAGTTAATGGAATAAAGAAATTCATCAAACATAGCAAAATAGGCAATGCGAAATAAAAGGTAGAATCTGTCAAAACAGAACAGTACGTAAAGACGATTTTTTCTGGGGCACTAAACTTGCTTAGATGAAAATTCTCAAATTGAATGAAAGTTGCGTACATATCTGAGGATCACTTACGTAAATTGGCAGATTTTTCTGAGTTACCTCCAGAGAATACTACTCAAATTCGTGACAGCAAAAAATCTGTTTCTGCGCAGTAATCCAAATCTAGTATGAACCTTACTATCAAAGACTTTACTTGGCACAACAATGCAATAAAATAAAGATAAGGAGAGGTTTCTACAGTAGTAACAACTTCCAAGACTCAAATATATAAAAAAGTGCAGAAGTAAAATAATGGGTTGTCTCCCATAAGCGCTTTTCTTTAACGCCTTTCAGCTAGGCGCAGAAAGTGTGAATCAAGTATTATTGAGAGATGAAGCATTAGCATTCTTACCAGGGGCATTGGGAGTTTCCTCAAAAATGCATTGTATCTGGTCTATGTAAGTTTCTCCTCTTTGTATGCTTTTAGGCTTACTATTCTCATCAAACAAATATTCAGGAAAAAGCCAAGCATAGTTATTTTCTAGAGCTTCATGCATTCCTAGGAGCTTAATAGGTATCGGTACTTTAATCTCCCCACCATCATTAACATTATTAGTGTACCTTATTCTATCCATGTCCATCTTTTCAAGTGTTCTTTTAAAATCAGTGAACAAACCAAGCCTTTTATGCTTAATAAAAACTTTTCTAGCTTCTTTGGCTATATCTTCAAATTCTCTAATAGGGACTTTTAAAACAAAATCTCACTTTTCTCCCATCTCCATATCAGAAAGTGTAAGAAACATATGTTGCATTATGGGATTGAGATTAACAAATCTAGTTTCCAACATGTGTACTAAACAGGCAGAAGCACTTTCATAAGCAGGAGCAACTTTTAATAATGGTATATCTTCAAAATCTTCATCCATACTAACATGGGTGAAAATTCTTCTATATTATCTCTTCCAATGATAGACCCTTGTCCTACCGGTATATCTTTTAGTGTGAACTTAGGAGGAAACATGATGAAGTAAGTAAAGTAAATGCAAGTAACTAATTTTTTTGTATTTTGGATATAAAGAACTAACAAAGCAGTAAATAAAATAAAGTAAAGCAAGACAAAAACAAAGTAAAGAGATTGGAAGTGGAAGACTCCCCTTGCAGCGTGTCTTGATCTCCCCAGCAACGGCGCCAGAAAAAGAGCTTGATACGCGTACAGCACGCGTCCGTTGGGAACCCCAAGAGGAAGGTGTGATGCGTACAGCAGCAAGTTTTCCGTAAGTAAGAAACCAAGGTTATCGAACCAGTAGGAGTCAAGAAGCACGTTGAAGGTTGATGGTGGCGGAGTGTAGTGCAGCGCAACACCAGAGATTCGGCGCCAACGTGGAACCTGCACAACACAATCGAAGTATTTGCCCCAACCTAAAAGTGAGCTTGTCAATCTCACTGGCTTGCTGTAACAAAGGATTAGATGTGTAGTGTGGAAGATGATGTTTGCGAAGAACAGTAAAGAACAATGTTTGCAGTAGATTGTATTCGATGTAAAAGAATGGACCGGGGTCCACAGTTCACTAGTGGTGTCTCTCCAATAAGAAATAGCATGTTGGGTGAACAAATTACAGTTGGGCAATTGACAAATAAAGAGGGCATAACAATGCACATAAATATTATGATGAGTAGTGTGAAATTCAATTGGGCATTACGACAAAGTACATAGACCGCTATCCAGCATGCATCTATGCCTAAAAAGTCCACCTTCGGGTTAGCATCCGCACTCCTTCCAATATTAAGTTGCAAACAACAGACAATTGCATTAAGTATGGTGCGTAATGTAATCAACACAAATATCCTTAGACAAAGCATTGATGTTTTATCCCTAGTGGCAACAACACATCCACAACCTTAGAACTTTCTGTCACTGTCCCAGATTAAATGGAGGCATGAACCCACTATCGAGCATAAATACTCCCTCTTGGAGTTACAAGTATCAACTTGGCCAGGGCCTCTACTAGCAACGGAGAGCATGCAAGATCGTAAACAACACATAGATGATAGATTGATAATCAACATAACATAGTATTCCATATTCATCGGATCCCAACAAACGCAACATGTAGCATTACAAATAGATGATCTTGATCATGATAGGCAGCTCACAAGATCTAACAATGATAGCACATGAGGAGAAGACAACCATCTAGCTACTGCTATGGACCCATAGTCTAGGGGTGAACTACTCACACATCACTCCGAAGGCGATCACGGCGATGAAGAGTCCTCCGGGAGATGATTCCCCTCTCCGGCAGGGTGCCGGAGGCGATCTCCTGAATCCCCCGAGATGGGATTGGCCGCGGCGGCGTCTCTGGAAGGTTTTCCGTATCGTGGCTCTCGGTACTGGGGTTTTCGCGACGAAGGCTTTAAGTAGGCGGAAGGGTAGGTTTAGGGGCGACACGAGGGGCCCACACAACAGGGCGGCGCGGGCCCCTCCTTGGCCGCGCCGCCTTAGTGTGGCGCCACCTCGTGGCCCCACTTCGTATGTTCTTCGGTCTTCTGGAAGCTTCGTGGAAAAATAAGACCCTGGGCGTTGATTTCGTCCAATTCCGAGAATATTTCCTTTGTAGGATTTCTGAAACCAAAAACAGCAGAAAACAGCAACTGGCTCTTCGGCATCTTGTCAATAGGTTAGTGCCGAAAAATGCATAGCATGGAACATAAGAAATTATAGATACGTTTGAGACGTATCACGGCTTCTCTGGAACTTTTCTCGTATTTTGGCTCTTGGTACTAGGGTTTTCCGATACGAAGGAATATATAGGCGAAGAGGCAGCGTCGGGGGAGCCAGGGGGTGGCCTCCCCACACCTGGGCGCGGTAGGAGGTGGGGCCGTGCCGCCCTATGGGGTGGCCCCCTGCTGGCCTTCTCCGACTCTTCTTTGATGTTCTGGAACACTCCGTGGAAAATAGGGCCGTGGGCTTTTGTTTCGTCCAATTCCGAGAATATTTCCTGTGTAGAATTTCTGAAACCAAAAACAGCAGAAAACAGGAATTGGCGCTTAGGCATCTTGTTAATAGGTTAGTCCCGGAAAATGCATAAAAATGATATAAAGTATGAATAAAACATGTAGGTGTTGTCATAAACTAGCATGGAACATAAGAAATTATAGATACGTTGGAGACGTATCAAGCATCCCCAATCTTAGTTTCTACTCGCCCTCGAGTAGGTAAACGATAAAAAGAATAATTTCTGAAGTGATATGCTACCAACATAATCTTGATCAATACTATTGTAAAGCATATGAGATGAATGAAGTGACTCAAAGCAATGGTATATAGTTTTCTAACAAATAGATAATGACTAAACAACTGAATCATATAGCAAATACTTTTCATGAATAGTACTTTCAAGACAAGCATCAAAAATTCTTGCATAAGAGTTAACTCATAAAGCAATAGATTCTTAAT
This sequence comes from Lolium perenne, assembly GCF_019359855.2. Taxonomy (NCBI): domain Eukaryota; kingdom Viridiplantae; phylum Streptophyta; class Magnoliopsida; order Poales; family Poaceae; genus Lolium; species Lolium perenne. Next base: position 36,216,956 of record NC_067246.2, on the reverse strand, counting down.
AGAAGGTTTTGAAGCTACACAAAGGAAGATTTAAGTTTCAGCAATTGCTTTCAACTTTCAACATATATATCTCATGGATAATTGTCAACACAAATTAATATGATGAGTGCAATAAGCAAGCATGTAAGAATCAATGCACACAGTTCACACAAGTGTTTGCTTCTAAGATAGAAAGAAGTAGGTAAACTGACTCAACGTAAAGTAAAAGAAAGGCCCTTCGCAGAGGGAAGCAGGGATTAAATCATGTGCTAGAGCTTTTCAAGTTTTGAAATCATATAGAGAGCATAAAAGTAAAGTTTTGAGAGGTGTTTGTTGTTGTCAACGAATGGTAGTGGGCACTCTAACCCCCCTGTCAAACAGACTTTCAAAGAGCGGCTCCCATGAAGGACGTTATCTCTACCAGCAAGGTAGATCATCCCTCTTCCCTTTTGTTTACACATGTACTTTAGTTTTATTTAGAGATGACACTCCTCCCAACCTTTTGCTTTCACAAGCCATGGCTAACCGAATCCTCGGGTGCCTTCCAACATTTCACATACCATGGAGGAGTGTCTATTTGCAAAATTAAATTGCTTACTGATGAATCAGGGCAAAACATGTGAAGAGAATTATTAATGAAAGTTAATTAATTAGGGCTGGGAACCCCGTTGCTAGCTCTTTTTGCAAAATTATTGCATAAGCGGATGTGCCACTAGTCCATTGGTGAAAGTCCGCCCAACAAGATTGAAATATAAAACACCACATACTTCCTCATGAGCTATAAAATATTGACACAAATAAGAGATAATAACTTTTGAATTGTTTAAAGGTTGCACATGAAGTATTTACTTGGAATGACAGAAAAATACCACATAGTAGGTAGTTATGGTGGACACAAATGGCATAGGTTTTGGCTAAAGGTTTTGGATGCACGAGAAGCATTCCCTCTCAGTACAAGGCTTTGGCTAGCAAGGTTTGAAGCAAACACAAGTTTGAACCAGTATAGCAAAACTTACATAAGAATATATTGCAAGCATTATAAGACTCTACACTATCTTCCTTGTTGCTCAAACACTTTTACAAGAAAATATCTAGACCTCAGAGAGACCACTCATGCAAACCAAATTTCAACAAGCTCTACGGTAGTTCTCCACTAATAGGTTTAAACTACATGATGCAAGAGCTTAAACATGATCTACTTGAGAGCTCAAAACAATTGCCAAATATCAAATTATTCGAGACAATATACCAATTACCACATGAAGCATTTTCTGTTTCCAACCAAATAGCAATAAGTGCAGCGGCTTTCAGCTTTTGCCATGAACATTAAAAGTAAAACGAAGAACACCGGTGTTCATATGAAAAAGCGGAGCATGTCTCTCTCCCACACAAGCATGTTATGATCCTATTTTATTCAGAGAATGAAAATAACAAAACGAAAATAAAAGCACACAGACGCTCCAAGTAAAGCACATAAGATGTGACGGAATTAAAATATAGTTTCACTAGAGGTGACCTGATAAGTTGTTTATGAAGAAGGGGATGCCTTGGGCATCCCCAAGCTTAGACGCTTGAGTCTTCTTGAAATATGCAGGGATGAACCACGGGGGCATCCCCAAGCATAGACTTTTCACTCTTCTTGATCATATTATATCATCCTCCTCTCTTGATCCTTGAAAACTTCCTTCACACCAGACTCAAAGCAATCTCATTAGAGGGTTAGTGCATAATCAAAAATTCACATGTTCAGCAAGGATACAATCATTCCCAACACTTTTGGACATTCCCCAAGGTTACTGAAATTTAATGGAGCAAAAAAACCCACTGAAACACAGTAAAAGAGGCAATGTGAAATAAAAGGCAGAATCTGTCAAAACAGAACAGTCCGTAAAGATGAATTTGTTCGAGGCACTTAACATGCTCAGATGGAAAAGCTCCAGTTGATTGAAAGTTGCGTACATATCTGAGGATTACTCACGAATTTTTTCAAGATTTTCCGATTTTTCTACAGAGAGAACAGCTCAAATTCGTGACAGCTAAAAATCTGTTCCTGCGCAGAAATCCAAATCTAGTATCAACTTTCTATCAAAGACTTTACTTGGCACAACAATGCAATAAAGTAAAGATACAAAGGTATTGCTACAGTAGTAACAAGAACCTTGACTCAAATATAAAACAAAAATTGCAGAAATAAAATAATGGGTTGTCTCCCATAAGCGCTTTTCTTTAACGCCTTTCAGCTAGGCGCAGAAAGTGAAAATCAAGTAACATCAAGAGAAGAAGCATAAACATCATAATTTTCCATAAAAACACAACTTGTCGCAACAGGTATATTAGATGCTCCATTATCTAAACTTCCCATACTGGTACTAAGGGTTTTATCAGTTTTAAGCTCATAATGATTTTTTTAGCTTAGGCATCTTAGAGACATACATGAACTTTTGCTCCTTACCCACATAAGCTTTCTCCTTAAACTTAAGAGAAGAAAAAGTTGAACCTAAGGTTCCCATAGCTTCTTCAAGTTCACCAATCCTATGGGTTTGATTATCATGAATAGCACAAGTTTCTAAGACAGCAATTCTTTCATTAATTCCTCCTAGAGATTTATCAAGTTTATCAGTATTATCAAGTAATATTCCCAATTTAGTCTCAACACTTGGAAGATTTTTCTCTATGGCCTCCAACTTTTTCATGAAATCCTCAAGAGAGATTTCAATTTCAGCTTCATTAACAGGTGGTATTCCAACTAGACTCTCAATACTGTAACTAGCTTCAAAAGCAGGAGTACCTAAGAAATTATCCCCTGCAAGAGTATCAAGAACATACCTATTCCAGCTAGAGATACCAACATAACAGTTCCTAAGGAGGATTGTCGTCGTGGTGAACGAGCAGATGCCATGGGATGGCTTAAGTTGGGGCCGAATGGGCGCAAGAGGATTCGGGGGAGGGTTTGTGATTAGATGGGATGAACTTCCGGATGCTTTCCTCAAGAACTCAGCCAAAGGCAGCGATACAAGAAGAAACACACAAGGAAGAACTCTGCTCTAGATCACTATCTTCATTGATCTCAACAGGATACAGGTTTTTGGGTACAAGGTTCCTCTATTCATCGACCCTCCCGGATACGGGTGTGCCCCCTCTCCTTATATAGGGGAGAGGGTGGCTTACAGAGCAAGAAACCCTAATGGCATCTTTGACTGGACAAACTACTTTACAAAGTAACTTTAATCATAGATGACATCGGGGTCTTCTTTAATCAGGAAGGTGATGTCCTCCGACTTCTTTGAACGTCATCCTCCTCTTTGGCGCCAGGGCTTCGTTTAAAACTACTTTGCTTAGCTCATCCTTGTCCTCTAGCTCTGAAGAGAATCTTTGACCAGTCTTGCCGACATGCTCTTCTTACTGGTAGCCCGGTGTCTTCTTCATCCGGTTCCGGTATACCCCTCTTGGGGATACCGGCCTGGCTTTACTTAGCCAAACACTTATCTTTGCGCTCCGGTATAAACATTAAACCGGTATCTTGATGGCTCAAACCATCCGGTTTGGCATGCCTTTGGCATACCGGGGGTCATCCCCCCAACATTAGTCCCCGAAGCTGGTATAGTCTGGTGGATCCTATCCAACAGACCATGCCAGGTTCTCATATCTTAAGATACCGGTTTAATCTTTCCGGTTGTTAGCTTGGATCCGGCATCTTTGCCCGGACTCACGTGTTCTCTCTTTGCAAGGTATTTTCCGGTATCTTATTCTCCGGTATCTTAGTCATTAAACCTCTCCTCGGCGAAGTCGAGAATTTCTCGGGTACAGTGCCTGTCAGTGACATGCGACTGTACCTGACGCGCCAGTGTCAGGGGTCACTTCCCTTCGGCTTCTGCGCCCGCAATAACTGTTGCACACCGGATCCTGGCTGCCGTTCCGGATCCGTGTGGCTTCCCTGTGGCTTTCCGTTTTCCACGCGTGTATCGCTGCGCCACATGGCGGCCCGCGGCGCGAACCGTTGCGGCCCAGCGGTTTTCGGCCCACTTCTTTCTCTTCCTTTATAAGGAGAAACCGCTCCTTCTTCTTCCTTTCTTCGCATTCCCAACCTCCTCGCGTACAGAGTTCTTCGCCTTCTGCGTCTCCGTCGTTCCCGTTCGCCGCCCGAGCTTCGCTGCCCGGCGAACTTTCGCCGCCCGGCGAACTTTCGCCGCCGCTCCGCCGCACTTCGTCAAGCTTCTCTGCGTGGAGATCTCCCGCAGTGCATCGGGTGCGGCTGCAAAATTCGTGCTCCAACGAACTCTTCTTCGCCTCGTCGTCGCCGGACTTCTTCGGCCACCGTGAGCTCTCCGCTCCACCAGGGACCTTCTTCCTCAGCAACTCCGCCGCCTCATGTTAGGCTTAACTCGCATTTGCCCCTCTTTTCCTCGCTTTCTAGATCTTGGGCCGGTAGAATATTTACTTCCTCTTTTCTTTTGCTTTTTCTCTTACTCGTAGATCTTTGCGCAAGGGTAAATCTTGGGGATTGTGTTTTTTCGGGTCGATTCTCATGTCTAGCGAAGAGTCCTCCTCCGCATCATTCTCTAGTAGCCACCATAGCGAATCTTCTGACGGGCTCACTGCCGATCTAGCCCGGATGGATACCGATGCCGGCAACGATCAAGAGATCGGCAGCTCTAGCCGAGCCTCTAGGGTAGACCGTTCCGGTATCACACGCGGAGCCTGGAAAGGCTCCGACGTTACCCAACACGAGATCGATTGGCTCTACCGGTCCAGGAGGATACCGGAAGGAGTATCCTGCCGGCTTCCCGGCGACGAGATCGAACCGGTACTCCGGCTCGGAGAGTACGTCGTCTTTCTCGCTCACTTCGAGCGTGGCTTCGGCCTTCCCGCTTCCGATTTCTTACGCAATTTTCTTGATTTCTACCAACTCCAGCCTCACCATCTTCCCGGCAACGCCGTTTTCTATCTTTCTTGTTATGCCACCTTCATGGAGGCTTACATCGGCATCCGTCCCACTCGTGAGACCTTTGCCCGTTTCTCTTTTCCTGTATCTTGTCTATCTTCCCAGTCCCCGAGTTTCGTGTTGAGAACGTAGCTCTCAGCGCGAAACTTAGGTAAAAACGCGCGAAACCGGCATAGCCAGTCCCCGAGTTTCGGGTTAAGAACATAGCTCCTAGCGCGAAACTTAGCTAACACTTTTTCTTGAACAGACCACGGCCGACGGCCGGAAGATCCTCTTTGAGGAGCTTCTTTGGGAGCACCGGGACCTTGCTGAGGCGCACAACAAGTGCCAAGGTAAACTTTTGTGCCTCCGGCATCCTCTTACCGGAAGGTTTTCTTTTTCTTAGTACTTATGATTCTTTGTTTAACAGCTATCCCGGAAGCTTCCATTGAGGCCCTCAGGACTCAGCTCGCCGCACTCCAAGGTATTGCTTCCTCTTTTCCGGTTGACTTGCTTCCCCTTCATCTTGTCAGTACCATCTTGCTAACATTCTCTTTCCGGGCTCCAGGTGAAAAGAACCAGCTCATCCGGCAGCACCATGAGGCTCTTAGCGCTCAGAAGGCCATCTCCAAGGAGCTGAAGGACCAGCTCATCCAGCTCGGGCTCGAGCATAGCAAGGCGCTGAAGGCCGCCCAGGCCACCGCTGAGGCCAAGCTGGACGAGGCGCTGGAGGATGCCAGCAACTCCACTGTGGTGTTGCAGGCTGAGTTGGAGGAGGCAGCCAAGGCGCGGAAAGCAGCCGAGGATCAGGCCGCACGTCTGGAGGCGGAGTAGAAGGAATATGACCTTCTGGTCACCCAAACCGACGCACTTGCCTTCCGTAAGTTTTTTCCTTTTTTCTTTTCGGGTTTTTGCTTCTAAGCTTATCTCTTCCGGTAGCATGTGATTATCTTTTTTCCTTTGTCTTGCAGGACTCTTTCTGGACTCCCAGGCGTATGCACTGGAGAAGGTTGGAGAGCGCCGGGTTGCACAGACATATCAGAACCTGGATGCGCCCTGGGACCCCTATGACCACTTGGTCGCGCTGAATGCGCGGGTTTCCCACATGCGCGCTGTGGACCGGAACCTCTCCGACATCCCCGAGGTGGCCACTCAGCTCTTCAAGGTTCTCTGGCCTGGAGAGGAGGTGCCAGACACCTTTTCGCTCATCAATGACCGCCTGAAAGGTGCCGGTCTGAGGATCCGGGAGTGGCAATGTTCAGCAGCTCGTGCTGGAGCGGACTCGGCGCTGCGCGTTGCCTGCTCCTGGTACCCGAACCTGGACCTGGATGCCCTCATCGGCGTGCGCGAGCAAGCTCCAACTGACCCGGACCCGGTCCTCACCGCGAAGCGGCAGGATCGAGCGTACCGGATTGCGGAGTACGCCGAGATGCGCTCCTTCATCCCCCTCCTCCAGGCGAAAAGGATTATCTGAGCGACGAGGAGGAAGATGCAGACGATGAGGGTGCTGGAGCTGGTGATGCGCCTCCGGAAGGCCCTGACGCCGATGATGCCCCTCTTGATGCCCCTGCTGCCTAAGTATGTCCTGTGATATGTTTGCCTGTCCTGCTTGTCTTTGAAACAATGCTCGTTAAATTCTACCCCGGTATGCCGGGGTTTGTGATGTAAGATAAAACTTAATTGCTCTTTTGGTTGTGCTACAAAAGTTTATGCCGGTATGCTATACCGGTTGCCTATTAAGTTGTGTTTGTCTATTGTCTTAGCATTTTTGCTTATTGTGTTGCTTTTATCTTGTACTGCGAAGATTTCGGAATTGTTTCCGCATCCAATCCGATGCACACTTGGCTATTTTGCTCTGGCTCTGCCTGCCTTCTATGGGCGTTCTTTGGCGTATGAGCACAAAGTTCTTTTACCAAGCAAGCACTTTCTTGAACTTAGAAGCAACTCGAAATTTTCACAAAAAACCGGTCTAACCGGGGTTAGTTTAAATTTTCTGGATTGTTTGTTCCCACTCTCTCTTTTCGCAGTTCACGTGCTTAATTGCTACCGGTTTATCTTGCTTGCCATGAAGCCAGGTTGCGGACAGCAGCAGAGTCGAAGACTCCGGTAGGTTTAGCACGCTACTAAACCGGAAAGAAAAAATGTTCACTAAGCAACCGGTGAACTGAAAAAATAAACATATTGCATGCAATTTCAGCAGGGGTAGTCCCCGAGATTCATTCGAGGTCCCGACATCTTTTATTCATAGCATATAAGGTACAAAAAAGGAACTTCTTACACCACAACTTCAAGAGTAGAAGGGACACAACAGGGCTACGTTCCATGGACGCTTGCTCTCCTCTCCGGACCTGTCCGCCTTTCCTTTTTTCCATTCCTGTGCATCGATCAAGTAATATGCATCATTGTGGAGAGCTTTGCTCACAATGAAGGGTCCTTCCCATGGGGGTGAAAGCTTATGCCGGCCTTCAGTGCGCTGCACTAGGCGTAGCACCAGATCTCCTTCCAGGAATACTCTCGGGTTAACCTTCCGGCTATGATAGCGTCTGAGGTTTTGCTGGTAAATGGCTGTTCTTGCCAATGCCAATTCTCTTGCTTCTTCTAGCAAGTCCACATCGTTTTCTCTGGCCTCTTTTACCTCTTGCTCAGTATAGAGCTGCACTCTTGGTGAGTCATGGAGAATGTCGGTTGGTATGACCGCTTCTGCTCCGTAAACCATAAAGAATGGAGTGTATCCGGTGGACCGGTTTGGAGTTGTTCTTATGCTCCACAGCACTGATGGTAGCTCATCGAGCCAACACCCTGGTGACTTTTCCACCGCCTCGATGAGTCTCGGTTTGATACCGGAAAGTACCAACGCATTTGTTCTTTCCACCTGGCCATTGCCTTGTGGGTGTGCCACTGAGCACAAATCCAACCGGATGTTGTTATCCTCACAAAATCTTTTGAACTCACCTAGCAAAGTTGGTTCCATTATCAGTGATGATGCTATGCGGGTAGCCATACCGCAAGATAACATCTTTTAGGAACTTCACCGCTGTGCGCCCACCACACTTTGCGATAGGTTTCACTTCTAACCACTTGGTGAATTTGTCCACCATGACCAAGATGTGGGTCATATTCCCTCTCGCAGTTTTGAATGGGCCAACCATATCAAGGCACCAAACAGCAAATGGCCAAGTTAGCGGTATGGTTTTTAAACCGGACGCTGGGGTATGATTCTGCTTGGCGTACCTCTGGCACCCATTGCATTTTCTTACCAAATCCTCAGCATTTTCCAAAGCCGTGGGCCAATAGAACCCATGCCGAAACACTTTTGCTACCAGCGCCCTTGATGAATGATGTCTACGCCCCCCTCCTTTTCCTGTAGACAGTGTTGGGCCTCCAAGAGCAGAGGTTTGTAGAACAGCAGCAAGTTTTCCCTTAAGTGGATCACCCAAGGTTTATCGAACTCAGGGAGGAAGAGGTCAAAGATATCCCTCTCATGCAACCCTGCAACCACAAAGCAAGAAGTCTCTTGTGTCCCCAACACACCTAATAGGTGTACTAGTTCGGCGAAGAGATAGTGAAATACAGGTGGTATGAATATATATGAGCAAGAGCAACGGTGCCAGAAAATAGCTTGCTGGCGTGTAGTTGATGGTGGTAGTATTGCAGCAGTAGTAACACAGTGAAACAGTAAACAAGCAGTAGTAACGCAGCAGTATTTAGGAACAAGGCCTAGGGATTACACTTTCACTAGTGAACACTCTCAACATTGATCACATAACAGAATAGATAAATGCATACTCTACACTCTTGTTGGATGATGAACACATTGCGTAGGATTACACGAACCCTCAATGCCGGAGTTAACAAGCTCCACAATTCAATGTTCATATTTAAGTAACCTTAGAGTGTAAGATAGATCAAAAGACTAAACCAAGTACTAACATAGCATGCACACTGTCACCTTCATGCATATGTAGGAGGAATAGATCACATCAATACCATCATAGCAATAGTTAACTTTGCAATCTACAAGAGATCATGATCATAGCATAAACCAAGTACTAACACGGATGCACACACTGTCACCATTACACCATGTAGGAGGAATAAAACTACTTTAATAACATTGCTAGAGTAGCACATAGATAAATTGTGATACAAAATACATTGCAATCATAAAGAGATATAAATAAGCACCTCACTATGCCATTCATCAGTGAATAAGTATTCTGTGAAATATAGCCTAAGAGACCCACACGGTGCACACACTATCACCTTTACACACGTGGGACAAGGAGTCTCCGGAGATCACATAAGTAAAATTCACTTGACTAGCATAACGACATCTAGATTACAAGCATCATCATATGAATCTCAATCATGTAAGGCAGCTCATGAGATTATTGTATTGAAGTACATAGGAGAGAGATGAACCACATAGCTACCGGTATAGCCCCGAGCCTCGATGGAGAACTACTCCCTCCTCATGGGAGCAGCAGCGGTGATGAAGATGGAGGTGGTGATGATGGAGAAGCCTTCCGGGGGCACTTCCCCGTTCCGGCGGCGTGCCGGAACAGAGACTCCTGTCCCCCAGATCTTGGCTTCGCGATGGCGGCGGCTCTAGAAGGTTTCTGTGGGTTTCGTCGAACGCATCAGGGTTTTCGCGACGGAGGCTTTAAATAGGCGAAGAGGCGGCGCCAGAGGGTCGAAGGGGTGCCCACACCATAGGGTGGCGCGGGCCCCCCCTGGCCGCGCCGACCTATGGTCTGGGGGCCCAGTGCCCCCTCTCTGGCGGCTCTAGGGTGTTCTGGATGCTTCCGGGCAAAATAGGAACATGGGCGTTGATTTCGTCCGATTCCGAGAATATTTCGTTACTAGGATTTCTGAAACCAAAAACAGCAGAAAACATGAACTGGCACTTCGGCATCTTGTTAATAGGTTAGTTCCAGAAAATGCACGAATATGACATAAAGTGTGCATATAACATGTAGAAATCATCAATAATGTGGCATGGAACATAAGAAATTATCGATACGTCGGAGACGTATCAGCATCCCCAAGCTTAGTTCTGCTCGTCCCGAGCAGGTAAAATGATAACACAGATAATTTCTGGAGTGACATGCCATCATAATCTTGATCATACTATTTGTAAAGCATATGTAGCGAATGCAGCGATCAAAACAATGTATATGACATGAGTAAACAAGTGAATCATATAGCAAAGACTTTTCATGAATAGCACTTCAAGACAAGCATCAATAAGTCTTGCATAAGAGTTAACTCATAAAGCAATAATCCATAGTAAAAGCATTGAAGCAACATAAAGGAAGATTAAGTTTCAGCGGTTGCTTTCAACTTGTAACATGTGTATCTCATGGATATTGTCAACATAGAGTAATATAACAAGTGCAATATGCAAGTATGTAGGAATCAATGCACAGTTCACACAAGTGTTTGCTTCTTGAGGTGGAGAGAAATAGGTGAACTGACTCAACAATAAAGTAAAAGAATGGTCCTCCATAGAGGAAAAGCATCGATTGCTATATTTGTGCTAGAGCTTTTATTTTGAAAACATGAAACAATTTTGTCAACGGTAGTAATAAAGCATATGTATCATGTAAATTATATCTTACAAGTTGCAAGCCTCATGCATAGTATACTAATAGTGCCCGCACCTTGTCCTAATTAGCTTGGACTACCAGATCATCACAATGCACATGTTTTAACCAAGTGTCACAATGGGGTACCTCTATGCCGCCTGTACAAAGGTCTAAGGAGAAAGCTCGCATTGGATTTCTCGCTATTGATTATTCTTCAACTTAGACATCCATACCGGGACAACATAGACAACAGATAATGGACTCCTCTTTTATGCATAAGCATGTAACAACAATTAATAATTTTCTCATTTGAGATTGAGGATATTTGTCCAAAACTGAAACTTCCACCATGGATCATGGCTTTAGTTAGCGGCCCAATGTTCTTCTCTAACAATATGCATGCTTAACCATAAGGTGGTAGATCGCTCTTACTTCAGACAAGACGAACATGCATAGCAACTCACATGAAATTCAACAAAGAATAGTTGATGGCGTCCCCAGAAAACATGGTTATCGCACAACAAGCAACTTAATAAGAGATAAAGTGCATAAGTACATATTCAATACCACAATAGTTTTTAAGCTATTTGTCCCATGAGCTATATATTGTAAAGGTGAATGATGGAATTTCAAAGGTAGCACTCAAGCAATTTACTTTGGAATGGCGGAAAATACCATGTAGTAGGTAGGTATGGTGGACACAAATGGCATAGTGGTTGGCTCAAGTATTTTGGATGCATGAGAAGTATTCCCTCTCGATACAAGGTTTAGGCTAGCAAGGCTTATTTGAAACAAACACAAGGATGAACGGCGCAGCAAAACTCACATAAAAGACATATTGTAAACATTATAAGACTCTACACCGTCTTCCTTGTTGTTCAAACTCAATACTAGAAATTATCTGGACTCTAGAGAAACCAACTATGCAAACCAAATTTTAGCATGCTCTATGTATTTCTTCATTAATGGGTGCAAAGTATATGATGCAAGAGCTTAAACATGAGCACAATAATTGCCAAGTATCACATTACCCAAGACATTTATAGCAATTACTACATGTATCATTTTCCAATTCCAACCATATAACAATTTAACGAAGAAGAAACTTCGCCATGAATACTATGAGCTAAGAACACATGTGTTCATACGAACCAGTGGAGCGTGTCTCTCTCCCACACAAGCATGATGTAATCCAATTTATTCAAACACAAACAAAAACAAAAGCACACAGACGCTCCAAGTAAAGTACATAAGATGTGATGGAATAAAAATATAGTTTCAGGGGAGGAACCTGATAATGTTGTCGATGAAGAAGGGGATGCCTTGGGCATCCCCAAGCTTAGACGCTTGAGTCTTCTTAAAATATGCTGGGGTGAACCACCGGGGCATCCCCAAGCTTAGACTCTTCACTCTTCTTGATCATGTTGCATCATACTCCTCTCTTGATCCTTGAAAACTTCCTCCACACCAAACTCGAAACAACTCATTAGAGGGTTAGTGCACAATAAAAATTAACATGTTCAGAGGTGACACAATCATTCTTAACACTTCTGGACATTGCATAAAGCTACTGGACATTGGTGGATCAAAGAAATTCATCCAACATAGCAAAAGAGGCAATGCGAAATAAAAGGCAGAATCTGTCAAAACAGAACAGTTCGTATTGACGAATTTTAAAATGGCACCAGACTTGCTCAAATGAAAATGCCCAAATTGAATGAAAGTTGCGTACATATCTTAGGATCACTCACGTAAATTGGCATAATTTTCTGAGTTACCTACAGAGAATTTTGCCCAGATTCGTGACAGCAAAGAAAACAGTTTCTGCGCAGTAATCCAAATCTAGTATTGACTTTACTATCAAAGACTTTACTTGGCACAACAAAACACAAAACTAAGATAAGGAGAGGTTGCTACAGTAGTAAACAACTTCCAAGACACAAATATAAAACAAAGTACTGTAGCAAAATAACACATGGGTTATCTCCCAAGAAGTTCTTTCTTTATAGTCATTAAGATGGGCTCAGCAGTTTTAATGATGCACTCGCGAGAAATAGTATTTGAAGCAAAAGAGAGCATCAAGAGGCAAATTCAAAACACATTTAAGTCTAACATGCTTCCTATGCATAGGAATCTTTTAAATAAACAAGTTCATGAAGAGCAAAGTAACAAGCATAGGAAGATAAAACAAGTGTAGTTTCAAAAATTTCAGCACATAGAGAGGTATTTTAGTAACATGAAAATTTCTACAACCATATTTTCCTCTCTCATAATAACTTTCAGTAGTGTCATGAGCAAACTCAACAATATAACTATCACATAAAGCATTCTTATCATGAGTCTCATGCATAAAATTATTACTACTCCCAACATAAGCATAGTTATTCTTATTAATTGTAGTAGGAGCAAATTCAACAAAGTAGCTATCATTATTATTCTCATCAAGTGTAGGAGGCATAGTATTATCATCATAAAAATTACTCTCCATAGTAGGCGGCACTAAAAGACCAATATCATTATAATCATCATAAATAGGAGGCAAAGTATCATCAAAGAAAATTTTCTCCTCAATGCTTGGGGGAATAAAAAGATCATGAAAACTAGCTTCCCCAAGCTTAGAACTTTCTATATCATTATCAACAATGGTGTTCAAAGCGTTCATACTAATATTACTACCAGCATGCAAATAGGATTCCATAGGTTTTTTAATTTTCGCATCAAACAATCCATGTTTTAAATCAGGAAATAGAATAAGAAGCTCATTCTTGTCCATTATACCAAACTAGTGTAAACAAGAAACAAAAAGATGCAATTGCAGGATCTAAAGGAAATAGCTTCGAGTACTTACAACGGCGCCGGGAAATAGCTTAGTAGCCGAGATCCGGAGTGTGAGTACCTTTTACCTTTCCTCCCCGGCAACGGCGCCAGAAAATAGCTTGATGTCTACGCCCCCCTCCTTTTCCTGTAGACAGTGTTGGGCCTCCAAGAGCAGAGGTTTGTAGAACAGCAGCAAGTTTTCCCTTAAGTGGATCACCCAAGGTTTATCAAACTCAGGGAGGAAGAGGTCAAAGATATCCCTCTCATGCAACCCTGCAACCACAAACCAAGAAGTCTCTTGTGTCCCCAACACACCTAATAGGTGTACTAGTTCGGCGAAGAGATAGTGAAATACAGGTGGTATGAATATATATGAGCAGTAGCAACGGTGCCAGAAAATAGCTTGCTGGCGTGTAGTTGATGGTGGTAGTATTGCAGTAGTAGTAACACAGTGAAACAGTAAACAAGAAGTAGTAACGCAGCAGTATTTAGGAACAAGGCCTAGGGATTACACTTTCACTAGTGAACACTCTCAACATTGATCACATAACAGAATAGATAAATGCATACTCTACACTCTTGTTGGATGATGAACACATTGCGTAGGATTACACGAACCCTCAATGCCGGAGTTAACAAGCTCCACAATTCAATGTTCATATTTAAGTAACCTTAGAGTGTAAGATAGATCAAAAGACTAAACCAAGTACTAACATAGCATGCACACTGTCACCTTCATGCATATGTAGGAGGAATAGATCACATCAATACCATCATAGCAATAGTTAACTTTGCAATCTACAAGAGATCATGATCATAGCATAAACCAAGTACTAACACGGATGCACACACTGTCACCATTACACCGTGTAGGAGGAATAAAACTACTTTAATAACATTGCTAGAGTAGCACATAGATAAATTGTGATACAAAATACATTGCAATCATAAAGAGATATAAATAAGCACCTCACTATGCCATTCATCAGTGAATAAGTATTCTGTGAAATATAGCCTAAGAGACCCACACGGTGCACACACTGTCACCTTTACACACGTGGGACAAGGAGTCTCCAGAGATCACATAAGTAAAATTCACTTGACTAGCATAACGACATCTAGATTACAAGCATCATCATATGAATCTCAATCATGTAAGGCAGCTCATGAGATTATTGTATTGAAGTACATAGGAGAGAGATGAACCACATAGCTACCGGTACAGCCCCGAGCCTTGATGGAGAACTACTCCCTCCTCATGGGAGCAGCAGCGGTGATGAAGATGGCGGTGGTGATGATGGAGAAGCCTTCCGGGGGCACTTCCCCGTTCCGGCGGCGTGCCGGAACAGAGACTCCTGTCCCCCAGATCTTGGCTTCGCGATGGCGGCGGCTCTAGAAGGTTTCTGTGGGTTTCGTCGAACGCATCAGGGTTTTCGCGACGGAGGCTTTAAATAGGCGAAGAGGCGGCGCCAGAGGGTCGAAGGGGTGCCCACACCATAGGGTGGCGCGGGCCCCCCCTGGCCGCACCGACCTATGGTCTGGGGGCCCAGTGCCCCCTCTCTGGCGGCTCTCGGGTGTTCTGGATGCTTCCGGGCAAAATAGGAACATGGGCGTTGATTTCGTCCGATTCCGAGAATATTTCGTTACTAGGATTTCTGAAACCAAAAACAGCAGAAAACAGGAACTGGCACTTCGGCATCTTGTTAATAGGTTAGTTCCAGAAAATGCACGAATATGACATAAAGTGTGCATATAACATGTAGAAATCATCAATAATGTGGCATGGAACATAAGAAATTATCGATACGTCGGAGACGTATCAATGAAGCGTGGTGCCCACATTCTCCCTGGTGAATCTCCTCAAGCATTTCTTTTCCCTCTTTCCGGTTCCACACGTCTTTGAAGGACGCCGGTAACACTTCTCTTGTACACCTCGCCATTGATGATGGTGTATGCTTTGGACCTCCTCTGGATCCTTCTGGATTCATTTTCGTCATCCGGCAAGGTGCCGTTGATTAGGAATTCCTTAATAGGTTTAACCCACGATGGTGCCTCTCGAACCAGAAACACCGGTACGTCTATCTCCATGTTATCCACCAGCATTGTTTCTTCTGGTATGGCCGCAGCAGTCCCCGAGCTTACCGGAACAGTCCCCGAGCTTGCCGGAACAGTCCCCGAGTTTGCCGGAGCAGTCCCCGTGTTCCCTTCATCGATATCCATGGGTACTATATGTGGTTCCGGTACGAAAATTGATTCCGATTCCGGACTTGGTTTGATCGACGGTACTCTTAAGTGTGCCAAGGCTATTCCGGGAGTAATTTCCTGCCTAGATGAGCCCAGCTTGGACAAAGCATCCGTGGCCTCATTTTCCGCTCGAGGCACATGGTGAAATTCACAGCCCTCAAAGAAGCCGGCAATCTTTTGCACGTGAAACCGGTACGAAGCCATGTTAGCATCTTTTGCGTCCCAATCTCTGGAACATTGTTGCACCATGAGATCTGAATCTCCATAGCAAATGATCCGGTGCGCACCGATTTTTTTTGCGACCTTTAGTCCATGGATCAAAGCCTCGTACTCAGCGACATTGTTTGATGCCCTGAAATGTACTTGCAGAACATACCGGAGATGATCTCCCTTAGGTGAGGTAAGCACCACACCGACATCTAGACCCTCTTTGAGTTTGGATCCGTCAAAGTGCATCTTCCAGTATTTTATTTTTTGATCCGGTGGCTTGTATTGCATTTCCGCCCAATCAACAAGGAAATCAGCCAAAGCTTGCAATTTTATGGCATCTCTTCTTTCATACACCGGTACATATGGTGATATCTGGATTGCCCACTTTGCAATCCTTCCGCTAGCATCTTTGTTGCACATGATATCGAAAATGGGTGCCTCGCTCACCACTTTCATGGGATGCTCCTCGAAGTAATGCTTAAGCTTGGTGGCGGCCATGAACACGCCAAAAGTCATTTTCTGGAAGTGAGGGTAGTTTGTTTTGAGAGGGAGAGCACCTCGCTCAGGTAGTATACCGACCTCTGGACGGTTTTTCCTTCCTCTTCTCTTTCGACCACAACTACCACGCTCACAACCCGATTTGTTGCTGCTATGTATAATAGCATAGGCTCTCTTTCTAGAGGTGAAGCCAGTATAGGCGCTGTGGCCAGCATTGTTTTTAGCTCTTTAAACGCTGCGTCTGCCTGAGGGGTCCAGACGAACGTATCGGATTTTTTCATGAGAGCATAGAGTGGCAGAGCTTTTTCTCCCAACCTGCTTATGAACCGGCTTAGCGATGCCAAGCTTCCGGTAAACTTTTGCACATCTTTGAGATCGCGGGGTATAGTCATTCTTTCGATTGCCCGGATTTTTACTGGATTAACCTCAATGCCCCGGCTTGATACGAGAAAGCCAAGTAGCTTGCCGGCAGGGACACCGAAGGTACATTTTGCCGGATTGAGTTTCATCCGGAATCTTCTCAAGTTATCAAATGTTTGCCGGAGGTCATCGAATAAGGTTTCTTTTACCTTGGTCTTTACCACGACATCGTCCACATAGACTTGTATATTTTTTCCGATTTGATCAAACAAGCATTTTTTGCATACAGCGCTGGTTCGTTGCACCAGCGTTGCGCAAACCAAAAGGCATAGTGACATAGCAATAAGCCCCGTGCGGGGTAATGAACACATTTTTTATTTGATCTTCCTTTTTCAGGGGGATTTGGTGGAAACCGGAATAAGCATCCAGAAAAGACAACAATTCACAACCAGCAGTGGAATCAATCACCTGATCGATCTGGGGTAAAGGGAAAGGGTCTTTTGGGCAAGCTTTGTTCAAGTTGGTGTAGTCGATGCACATGCGCCACACCTTTAGAGCTTTTGCTTCTAGGTTCTCTTCTTTCTTCTTTTCGACCAGCACCGGATTGGCTAGCCACTCAGTGTGCAGTACTTCCACGATGAAACCGGCAACCAGTAACTTTGTCACCTCTTCTCCAATGATCTTTCTCCTGTCTTCAGCAAACCGGCGCAGCGGCTGCCTTACCGGCTTCGCATCTTTCTGGACATTTAACGAGTGCTCAGCCAGCTCCATCGGAACA
Source organism: Lolium perenne (assembly GCF_019359855.2). Taxonomy (NCBI): domain Eukaryota; kingdom Viridiplantae; phylum Streptophyta; class Magnoliopsida; order Poales; family Poaceae; genus Lolium; species Lolium perenne. The sequence goes on along the minus strand of NC_067246.2, from coordinate 36,199,561 downwards.
CCTACCAAGTCATCAGTAGACCAGGCAAAGATATTCCGATTCTCACGGAGGAAACTGACGAGCGCGCTTTCCTATGCCTCATTCATGCCGGCACCGATACGAACGGTGCGCTCAGGGTAAGCCGGGTCCAGCACAATGTCCTTTGTTTCTTTTGTCGGCTTGAATGCCGGTGTGCCCAGGTTAGCACTCATTGCCGCTAAGCTCAGCTGTGAGGACTGAGCCAGCGCAACCGCAGTTTGCATCCTCCTCTTTTTCTCTGCGATCACCAGCGATTCTGCTAGGTTTGATCCAGCTGAAGCGGTTTCCAGTGAGACTTTGTAGTTTCCCACCACAGTTAAGGGTCCACGAGGTGCCGGCATCTTCATCTTGAGATATGCCGTGTGAGTTGAGGCCATGAAAGCAGCCAACGCCGGTCTTCCCAGCAATGCATGGTAAGGACTATCTAAGTCCACCACCTCGAACTCAAGGTTTTCAACCCGGCAATTGTCACGTCCTCCAAACGACACATCCACCCGGACTTTCCCAACCGGTGCGCATGACAGGCCCGGAACGATTCCGTGGAAAGTTGTACGAGTTGGCTGAAGCATGTTCTCTGTTATGCCCAACATATTCATGGTGTGCCGGTACATGATGTTTATGCTGCTGCCATTGTCTATCAGCACCTTGCTGAATTTGACTCGAGCTTTTGGCCCTTGCATGATTGGGTCCAAGACAAGAGCATAGCCACCCGGGTTAGGCATTATCTTGGGGTGATCCTTGAACGACCAAGAGATCTCCTGATCTGACCACATCATGTATTTTGGCACTGCCGGCATCACCGCGTTCACTTCCATAGAACGGCGATGCAGGCTCTGTCTGTCGGTTGGCTCAGTGACGAACACAACGCAGCACATATCTGGATCATGGTAAACATTCCGGCCGAAAGGTGCCGGTGGAGGCGGTTGGCCATTGCCTTCTCCCACCTGGTTAACTTGCTGGAACTGCTGCCGGTTTGGCTGAGGCTGTACCGGTAAAGCATTTGCCCCGGTAAGCGGTGGTGGTGGTGGTAGCTGATGCTGTCGTAGCATATCTTGTGTTGGTGGTTGCATGGTGGAGCACCCTTGTGCTTGTGCATCTTTTACTGCTCCCTTGAGCATCAAGTACTTGGTCCAAGAGCAATCCTTCGTCAGATGATTTGACGGGTGAGCCAGGTTCGGTGTGCGCCACCGGCAAGGTTGATCCATGGCAGCTTCCATGGTGTACTTCACGGGTTCCTGCCAGTTCTTTTTCTGGCCCCAAGGTTTCTTTTCGACCCACTGTTTCTTAGGACCCGCCTATGGCTGCGATCCGGTTCTTTGCCTCTGACTGCCGCTGGCCTCAGAGTTCTCTTGTACAGCAGCAACTTGCTGCGGACCGTACCTTCGATCCGGGAAATCTTCCCTTCGTTTGTTGTTCCGGTTATCCCGGTGTTGCTCTTGGCACTGCTGAGGCGGGTTTGATTGCTCCAGCTCAGGTTGTACTGCCGGCTGCATTGGGTCTCCCAACGCATAGTTATCCGCCACGCGTATCATTTCCGCCAGCGTTGTCGGCATGTTCCGCTGCAGCTTTTGCCACAACGGTGAACCTCTTCTACACCCACTGCTAAACCAAGCAATGGCTTGCACCTCTATCACCCCTTCACAGGAGTTCCTTATGGTGTTCCACCGGGCCAGACAATCCCGGTCTGTTTCATTTGGGCGTTGTACGCACAGGGCGAGCTGCTGCGGCTTGTTTGGCCTCCGGTATGTGCTGCTGAAGTTACTCACAAAAGCCTCCTCAAAGTCCAACCAGCCGTTTATGCTTCCTGCCGTCAAGTTGTTTAGCCAGATTCTTGCCGGTCCTACCAAGAATGATGGTATGATTCTCACGGCCCAACGCCGGTTTCCTCCTCCAGCTACGGTTCCTCCGCCACCAGCGACGTATACCGCGGTCACGTAATCCGCGAGCCAGTCTTCCGGCTTAGTGGTGCCATCGTAGGTTTTTGTGTCACGGGGCAACTGGAAGTTGCGAACCGGCGGTCCCTCTTTCATGATCCTTGGGCCAAAACACTTTGGGCCTGGAGGACCTTCCGCCTCGATCATTTCCGACAAATATACTCTATCCAGACGGTGCCTCGCATCCCGTTCTGGCAGGTATCTTTCTCCCAAACGTTCTCCCAATGGGTTTCGGTATGCTGCCGGTCTTGTTGAATCAACTTCGTCATCATGCTCCGGTACCGCGGCGCTTTCCTGCCGGTACCTTGGGGGATCCATCTCCTCCTCATCATACGCTGCCCTTGCAGCTCGGTAATTTTTCCCGGTTTCGTGTCTACCGGCATGATTGTTTCTGGCATAGCCTCCTTTGGCGTAGCCTCTGTCTGCCCCTTGGCTTTTTCTACCGGCATCGTGTTGCCCGGCTTGTTGTTTTCTGGCAAGAATCGGATCATACACAGTCATCTGCTGCGCATTCATCTCTTTTTCTCTTCTTCTGTCCGGATGGGGGGACGAGGCCTGCCCATGGTACTTGCTACCGTCATTCTTTGTTGCACGCGCGGATTTTGAAGCCACAGCCTTGTTCAGCTTAGCAAGCTGCTCAGCGTTTTGTTGCTCGATAGTTTCAAGCAGCCCCCGGACACGCTCATGTTGTTTTGCAAGAGCGTCCCCGGAAAGCAATTCACATAGCTCTACTGCAGCCTTAGCAGCTTTTATGGTTTTATCCGGGCTACTGTACTTAGGTTTCTCTACGATGCTTACAGATGCAGAGGTACTTTTGCCGGCAAGAATTTCCTTACACAGATCCTGATCTAGATTGCGAGCCTTAAGCCGGTTCTCCGGTATCCTAGCAGCACGAGCGCTAACTGAAGCAAAGCCATGGGCAGCGCTATACTCACGTATTGTTAGGTTCAGCTCGCGCTGCGCCCTGACGACGTCCTTGCCGTTCTCGAGCAGCTTCTGGCGCTGCGCCTCCAGCTCCGCCAAAGCCGCTGCCGGGTCGATGTTCTGCGCGATGGGCGTGGCGAGGACGCTCATCGCCGCTTGGAGCGGTGTCTCCGGTAGCGCGGACGATGCTCCCGCAGCGCCTGCGTCGCGCTCCAGTGGTGGCTTAGCCGCACGGGTTGACGCCGCACGCCCAGCACCTTCTTCCACAGCTTCCTTGCCGGTGCCGACCGCGCCAGCCATCATCACTTCCACGCTGCCGGGAGCGTGGCCAGCATGTAGCCATCTTGGCGGATCCGGCGCCACCAGCACCGATGAAGGGCGCTGGCGCACAGGGACAGTGCCGAAGTAGATGCGGTGGCTGCCGAACTCGATGATGCGTCCGTTCTTGGGGAAGATGCCGCCGTTGGCGAAGCATCCCGCGTTGTCGTTGATGAAGTCCATGGCGTAGATGCGCTGCACCAGCGCGGACACCGTACGCTGGCCGGCGACATCAAGGATGCCCGCCCGAATGTGAACTCCAGCAAGCGCCACTTCATGCCCCACGGTGGGCGCCAGCTGTCGTCGTGGTGAACGAGCAGATGCCATGGGATGGCTTAAGTTGGGGCCGAATGGGCGCAAGAGGATTCGGGGGAGGGTTTGTGATTAGATGGGATGAACTTCCGGATGCTTTCCTCAAGAACTCAGCCAAAGGCAGCGATACAAGAAGAAACACACAAGGAAGAACTCTGCTCTAGATCACTATCTTCATTGATCTCAACAGGATACAGGTTTTTGGGTACAAGGTTCCTCTATTCATCGACCCTCCCGGATACGGGTGTGCCCCCTCTCCTTATATAGGGGAGACGGTGGCTTACAGAGCAAGAAACCCTAATGGCATCTTTGACTGGACAAACTACTTTACAAAGTAACTTTAATCATAGATGACACCGGGGTCTTCTTTAATCAGGGAAGCTGACGTCCTCCGGCTTCTTTGAACGTCATCCTCCTCTTTGGCGCCAGGGCTTCGTTTAAAGCTACTTTGCTTAGCTCATCCTTGTCCTCTAGCTCTGAAGAGAATCTTTGACCAGTCTTGCCGACATGCTCTTCTTACCGGTAGCCCGGTGTCTTCTTCATCCGGTTCCGGTATACCCCTCTTGGGGATACCGGCCCGGCTTTACTTAGCCAAACAGTTATCTTTGCGCTCCGGTATAAACATTAAACTGGTATCTTGATGGCTCAAACCATCCGGTTTGGCATGCCTTTGGCATACCGGGGGTCATCCCCCAACAAGGATAATAGTGGAGTGTTAATTAGTGCCCCTATGATGAGCATCACTAATTCTATACCAAGCATCTTTAAAACTTTCTCCCCCTTGTTGCTTAAACGAACGAACTTCAACTTCAGGACTACTCATTTTAGCAATAATGAAAATAAATAAAGCAAACCGAATTAAATAAAGTAAAACAAGTAACTAATTTTTTTTTGTGTTTTTGATATAAAGAAAGAAAACAAGACAAAAAATAAAATAAAGCAAGACAATAAAAAAGGGTAAAGAGATTGGGTGTGAGAGACTCCCCTTGCAGCGTGTCTTGATCTCCCCGGCAACGGCGCCAGAAAAGTAGCTGCTTGTGACGGTAAAGCACACGTCCGTTGGGAACCCCAAGAGAAAGGTATGATGAGTACAGCAGCGAGTTTTCCCTCAGTAAAAAAACCAAGGTTATCAAACAAGTAGGAGATGAAGGCCACGTGAAGGTTGTTGGTGAAGGAGTGTAGTGCGGCGCAACACCAGGGATTCCGGCGCCAACGTGGAACCTGCACAACACAATCAAAATACTTTGCCCCAACTTAACAGTGAGGTTGTCAATCTCACCGGCTCGCTGAAAACAAAAGATTAAATGTATGGTGTGGAGAATGATGTTTGCTTGCAGAAAACAAAAGAGAACAATGATTGCAGTAGGTTGTATTTCAGATGTAAAAGAATGGACCGGGGTCCACAGTTCACTAGTGGTGTCTCTCCAATAAGATAAATAACATGTTGGGTGAACAAATTATAGTTGGGCAATTGAAAAATAGAGAGGGCATAACAATGCACATACATATCATGATGACTACTATGAGATTTACTTAGGGCATTACGACAAAGAACATAGACCGCCATCCAGCATGCATCTATGCCTAAAAAGTCCACCTTCGGGTTAGCATCCGCACCCCTTCTAGTATTAAGTTGCAAACAACAGACAATTGCATTAAGTATTGTGCGTAATGTAAACAATACAAATTTCCTTAGACAAAGCTTTGATGTTTTATGCCTAGTGGCAACAGCACATCCACAACCTTAGGACTTTCTGTCACTGTCCCAGATTCAATGGAGGCATGAACCCACTATCTAGCATAAATACCCCCTCTTGGAGTTACAAGTATCAACTTGGCCAGAGCCTCTACTAGCAACGGAGAGCATGCAAGATCATAAACAACACATATATGATAGATCAATAATCAACTTGACATAGTATTCCATATTAATCGGATCCCAACAAACACAACATGTAGCATTACAAATAGATGATCTTGATCATGATAGGCAGCTCACAAGATCTAAACATGATGGCATAAGAGGAGAAGACAACCATCTAGCTACTGCTATGGACCCATAGTCCAAGGATGAACTACTCACGCATCAGTCCGGAGGCGGGCATGGTGATGTAGAACCCTCCGGTGATGATTCCCCTCTCCGGCAGGGTGCCGAAGGTGATCTTCAGAACCCCCGAGATGGGGTTGACGGCGGCGGCATCTCTGGAACTTTTCTCGTATTTTGGCTCTCGGTACTAGGGTTTTCCGATACGAAGGAATATATAGGCGAAGAGGCAGCGTTGGGGGAGCCAGGGGATGGCCTGCCCACACCTGGGCACGGCAGGAGGTGGGGCCACGCCGCCCTATGGGGTGGCCCTCTGCTGGCCTTCTCCGACTCTTCTTTGATGTTCTGGAACACTCCGTGGAAAATAGGGCTGTGGGCTTTTGTTTCGTCCAATTCCGAGAATATTTCCTGTGTAGAATTTCTGAAATCAAAAACAGCAGAAAACAAGAACTGACACTTCGGCATCTTTTTAATAGGTTAGTCCCGGAAAATGCATAAAAATGATATAAAGTATGAATAAAACATGTAGGTATCTATCTATTATATACTAAAAGCAAAATGCGGTGATTTTTTCGAGACACCACATTAATCCACGTCATTAAAGTAATCTAGACAGTTAGATCTGAAATAGATGCAATCGTAACCGTACAATTTATGTAACATTGCTAATTGATGTGTCACGTACGTATATCCTAATCCCCTACACATCACGTGTGTGAACCAACCTCCACGTACAATATTATTTTTGTTTCACGTGCACGTTCAAACATCACGTATCAGAAAAAGAAACTTAAGGATGTGTTGCATATTTTTATTGACATGCAGGTTGCACCAATCACGCACCATCTTATTTTGGTGCGGGTGATGATTTTTTTTCCAAGCCGCAGTCTCCTTCCATATTCACCCCTCTCTTCTCCATTAAAAAAGAAAAATTTACTCATCCCCTAACAACGTAGCACATTTTGGTCTTGACTTCTTCCGATCGAACCAATTTGACAAGTTCACGCCGAGAATACCAACTTAGAAATCTGCGGACATGTAGCGTAGGCCATGAGCACTACATTAATCCATATCAACCGGATTGTTTAGACTGTTGGATCTATACTTAATGGTTGAGATTTAAACATATTTGATGTATATCTAATGTTTAGAGAGCGATGTCAATTCTGGTGGAATATTCTAAACAATAAATGTTTAATATCTTGTTCCTTGGATGTAACTATGGCTCAATATAGTACGGCCAGCCACGGCATTGATCTACTCAGAGTCACCACTTTCCCGCGTGTGTACGTTCCAACACGTCAGGCATACATGTCGTCGTGCCGTAGCACGACATATTTTAATTGGTTAACCAAATATATTTGTTAAGTCTGCGATCGTTTTCGAACGTCTTAAGTTGTGTCTTAGATAGCTCATGCCTCTAACAATTTTTTTTTATTGTATTCAATATCACCCATATTTTCTAAAAGTACCATATGATAATTATATTCATATAGTAATCGAGGTGGCAAGCCACACAAAACTGTCTAAAAATTAAGTTCCTAATAACATTCTCCGTCGGTATGTACTTATTGGGATATGCGCAGACTATCAATTGTTGATAATATGTCCTAATTACGGTCTAGGTACTACTTGATCGTTTATATGTTGTCCTTATTTTCTTATTACATTATGCATATATTTTTATTCATATAATATCCAAGGATGTAGATTCATGACACAACCTAAGGATTAAGGTTACCTAAGGAGCCAATTAGCGTGTTCAGTTTTAACCCGCAAAAAAAGCGTGTTCAGTTTTCACGTTTGTCACACACCTCAAGAGCTCGAAACTACACCAAGAATTATTAATGAATTTTGGAAACATATGGTTAGTTATGAGCTATGTTCTCTGTGCACGGCTATATGAATTCTACATTTTACGAAATACAACACAATATTCCTTGTGGTGCAAAAAGCTAGACTATGTGTATTGCATTTGTTAGTAGCATTCCGCTTGTATATTTGTATTTAACACTAGATATATATGATGTCGTTTCCCTACAAACATATGTAGAAAAACAATATAGGGTTATATAACTACTTTCTCCAATTGAAATTCCTACATTGGCATAAAAATAAAGATTACTTGAACAATGTTTACGTTCTAAATTGTTTTTTTTTAATTTCGATGGAAGAGTAGTATTGTACTGTAATAATTGGTTTCAACCAAAAAAAGATAGAACAGGCATAGGATTTACATGGAAGCTGAGGTTCATCAAACGGTCATTAGGGAGAGCAATGAAATTTTTGTAGAAGTAGCAATACCAATAGATTATCATAAGAAGAATCTACTAAAATATTTGAGAGTGGGTATTTCCCAAAATGTTTCACCTTTGTAATCGACAGAGTAGATCCATCGAGCAATACCTATGGATTTTGTGCTGCCATGTTTTTTAATACTCAAGATTCAAGTGTATATGTCTTTGCAATCATACTTTTATTATTATTATGTGATCATGTAAATAAAATAATTGATGTAAAATATGGTGTACTATGACGATGCTACCGAGAAGGCATAATAACCAGCTGAGGATAATTTGGTAGTCAATAGAATTATAAAGATCATATATGAGATGAAATGATGAAAATTAATGAAAGATTTAAATAAAGAAACTATGTTCCATCCAAGTATTCTAATTTTGGGCTCAATAAGTTTTGTGAAACTATTTGTCATCCAGTTTGTGTAGCCATTGTTACATGACAAAAAAAAATCATATGACAGTGAGATAGTGAATCAAAACAACACTAGGTGTTTTGAATTCCGTACTAACCACAAATAGCAATGATTCAAAATACATGCATGCAATGTTTTACCTCTTATTATATTTACGACAGTGACAAAATCTTAAATTTAGAACTTAATTTTGAAAGAATATTTGAAACCATAAAGTACTTTCATCAACATGATCAACATACTAAGGACGATGCCCTCGCATTTGCGAGGGCCCCCTTGCTAGTTGTCATAAAACTAGCATGGAACATAAGAAATTATAGATACGTTGGAGACGTATCAGCAACACTTGACGTTAGGAGATGATCCTAATTATCGTCGACGTCCTGCTGTCCATCGTCCTGATACTGCTGCTCCTCTTCATAGTCTGGCCATTGGAATAGCTAGGGACACAGCCATGAGTACTTTAAAGTACTCGCAAACTAATACTAATGTAAGTACTATTAATTTTATTCAGGGGTGCTAAGCTATAGGTTTATTTGCATAAAACCAATTTTATTTCATAAACCTTGTAAAAGAAAGACTCCTTATTTGCCTAACTTAACTAAGTGGGAACATTAGTGTCATTCCCACAACCATGCTGTTTTCAAGTCAAATCCTCATTCACTTCACCATTCATTTTTAGGAATATCTGACAATGGAACAGTATGGCCTTTTCAATCGTCCGTAACCGTGGACACGGCTATTCGAATAGGTTTACACTCTGCAGAGGTTGCACACTTGTTCCACAACTTTTGATTACATCCGTCAGGGATAACCCTGAATAATCATAACTTAGTATGCAGATCATCAACCATAACCTTTCACTTATAAACTCTAGTATAGGCACCTCTCCCCATGAGCTTGGCCTCCCGGTGATAACCAATTGTTCTCTCGGGAACTGCACAGTGCTTGGGTCGTACATTCACCTCATTTCACGTCATTTCATTTTCAACGGAGGCAGCCTCGGCATAACCTCTATGGCGCTTGTTTAGAGGGAACCCATACTAAAATGCACAAGTTTCTAGTTAAGCCTTACCCATAATCAGGTATTGTGGGGGTACTCAAAATTGGAAAGGTATCGCATTCAAACCCAATCATCAGTTTTTGTCAAAGTCACCAAGTCATTCATGTCATCTTCAACTTCAAAATCTTTCAATAGAATGACTCATCATTCCAAGGTTTCCAAAGTCATTGGTTTTCACATGTTCCCATCTAGAGTAGTCATTTTTAATTTAGCACTAGCAACTAGTCCTGAAGGGTGCTAATCTATCTTGTCTTTCTCTAGGCTACCTTTGATGTTCTGGTAAAATTCTAAACTTAGACCAAAGTTAACTATAAGGTAAGCTTTGATAAAAATAAGGTAAAAGCTTGCAAGAGTAAAACTTGCACTTGGGAACTTTGCAAGAGTGTTAGCTTTCCTTGAGTGGTGTAGTGATAAAAGTTCTCTTCCTCCTCCTGAGAGTAGACCTCCTCCTCCTGGTACTCCTCGGTACTAGCGTCTATACACGAATACGAGGTATACAATCAATAAACAAAACTTAAGTGCTAGACTAAAACACACAAGGGTTCACACAAGCCATTCTAACATCACAAACTTATTCACATGGTTGTTGACTTGGTGTTCTTATTTAAGAGAAAATATTTTCCTCTCATTATATCTTGTTAAGATTTAATCTCCTCAAATAACAAAGTATGAATACATGTTGACCATGGTCAAAACTTCATAATGGTCATTTGGGAAAAGATTTAAATGAGATACTATATCTCATGTGATTTAAAACTTCTAGGAAACAATTTAATATCATTAAGTAATCACACATGAGATGCTATAAACTAAGATCATTACCTTATATTGGATTACTTAAGACCATGATTTAAATGAGAGAGTAACTCTCATACCATTTAATCAATTTTATTTAGATGATTTAAATGGACTAGGAATGGCTCCATAGCCACTATTTTGCTCTAGTCCATGATCATACAAACAACTATGCTATCTTTTTGCAAAAACAATTAGAGTATGTCAAATGTGATTTATCAGAGTTGGAATCAACTCAAAATCACTTATGGTTGAAATTTAAATAAAGTTTGAAGTTTGAAAAGGCCATGCCTTGTTATTTTTACTATTTGAATTCTACACTGAATCTGAGGGTGAGACCAGTGTGGTTGCTTAGACTCTTTCCAAGCTTTCCAAAAATATAAAGTTCACAAAATTTGGTTCAGCCGATTTGAAACTATTTAAGTTTTAGCAAAGCATCTGCAAGCATTTCAAATAAATCCTAAATCCAAATTCAAACGTGTGGGCTTTAGGCGGGAAGGAAAACTGGGCCACAGAGGGGGAAAGAAGTTGGGCCAGCCGATCTGCGCGTCTCGCGCGAGTGGGCTGCCTGACTGGTGGGGCCCTCTATCAGTGAGCATTTTACAGCGAAACGGTATGGATGAATCTGAGGCGTAGGATTAGAAATAGATCTAACGGCCAGTGCTCATCGTCGTCTCCGACGAGAACCCGTAGTGCTGGTGGCGGAGTTAGGGGGTGGGAGAGCCTACCGGTGCTCCGGAGGTCGACGACGAGGTGCGCGGCGATGTTGGCGTGGACGAAGAGGCTCCTGGTACCGGCGGCGTGGCTTGGGAAAGCTCCAATCGACACCACCGATCTGCGGGTACTGGCGGGCTCCGGCGTCGAATTGGCGCAGCTCCGGTGACGATTTGGCTAGTTAACTGGTCGAGGAGAATCAGAGATGGGAGGAGAAGTAGTGAGTGTGAAGAATTGGCGTGCGGGAGGGTCCTATTTATAGTGGCGAGAAGGAGCTGCGGGTGTCCGTGAAGGTCGAGTATGGCGCGGCGTCTCCGGTGCGCGAAAGGCCAAGGCAAGGATGGCGCGGCGTAGCTGGCATCCTGGCGATGCTCAACGGCTATCTGGCACAGAGAAAAGGTGACGGGATCGCTCGCGATGATGAAGAATTTGCCACGGTACTGGCGGTGGAAAGTCGACGAGGACGACGGCGACGGTGCACGCGCAGGTGCTTAAGCGTGTCTACGCGCTAGAGGGTGCAGTGGCGGTGCTTGATGCAGAAAAAGAGGTGTAGGGGGGACGGTGGAGATGGGTCGAGGCCATGCTCTGGCGCGTCCAGTACGTGGTGAGCACGCACGCTAGCGTGCCTGGGCGTTCTGGGCACGAGCTGGCCTGGCCAATGCCAGCCTCTCGTGTGCCAGGGCCATGCACGGTGATGATCAGGGTGGCCAGGAGAATCTGCTGGACAAGAAGAAGGTGAGAGGGGGAGGCTATGGTGATCGATGGCATGAGGGCCGGCACGGTGCACGGCATGGCATTGCTTTAGCCCTCTCCAGGCTTTAATCACCACGGGCAAGTACATGGCTTGATGCATGAGATGCAGAGGGACCATAATGAGCGCAAAGCAAAAGAGGTTTAGGCCAAAATCCGCTGGATAAAGAGGTGTGTGCCAATTCCAGATTAGTGCCTGCAAAGTATTCGACGAAATGGCCGCATGAGCATTTTGTTCAAATTTTGCAAATCTTTTTGGTGAGATTGATTTGAATAATAAAGGGAGTAGAATGGTGGTGGTGGTTTGAGAAATGGTGCTGGTTTGCAAAGTTTCAAAAAGGGGATGATCTTCACTTTGTTTCAAAGTCTCCACTTGTCACCCTTATATTGGTGAATGTATGCAGAGTCAACCCTGGTGGTCAACACAAGAAATGCTCACCTTGATCATCTCTTGGATGAGGTGGCAAGAGTTGGCAAGGTTTAGTTTGGGATTTGCTAAATAGAAGGGCTCAAAGTGGGTGACATTTTATTTTGGGCCGAAATTCCCATTATCATATGTGATGGAAATTTGAATTTTCCTTTGCTTTGAAAAGTGTTTCTTTGATTCCAAAATGATTGTTATTGATCTATTAAGGTTTCCCAAGCATTGGCACAAGCCAACATGGTCTTGGTTGAGGATTTGCAAAGTTGGCCAAATGTGTATGTGAGTGAGATTTGCAATTTTTCCCATTTCTTTTATTTCCCTCCTTTTTGAGGTTCTAAGATCATGTACTAGGGTTTAAGCACCCTTGGTAAACACACAAACACTTATCATGGCAATTGAACAAAAGGAAGCATGCACACTTTGTATAGCACTATATGCAAAAATGAAAGTTTTTGTTAGTTCCAAAATTTGAGCATTTGAAATCTTTGTCTTCATTGAATTGAAAACTTGGGATGTTACAAACCCTTCCCCCTTACAAAAGATCTCGTCCCGAGATCTAAAGAAAACTAGGAACTAAAGAGATTTGGATATTCCTTCTTCATATCATTTTCGCGTTCCCAGGTGGCTTCTTCCTCAGTATGGTTACTCCATTGTATCTTCAAGAACTTGATACTTCTGGTGCGGGTGGTTCGAAAAGCTTCTTTGAGGATACGAATAGGAACTTCGCGATAAGTCAAGTCCTTGTTGATATCCACTTATCTGTGATCGATGTTATTAAAAACCTCCGTCTTCTCAGGAACTTCTAGGCACTTCCGAAGGAGTGATATGTGAAACACATTATGCACAACTGCCATTTCTTCCGGCAGTTCCAGTTGATAAGATACTTCTCCTCGGCGACTCAGGACTTTGAAGGGTCCAACATATCGGGGTACAAGCTTTCCTCTAAGCTGGAATCTCTGCATTCCTTTAAGGGGTGAGACTTTGAGATACACAAAGTCTCCGATATTGAAGGTCATCTCTCGGCGTCTCTTGTCAGCGTAACTCTTCTGTCTTGACTGAGTAGTCTTGAGGTATTCACGGATCTTGTGAACCTTCTCTTCAGCTTCTCGGAGAATATCTGGGCCGAAGATTTGACTATCTCCGACTTCTGACCAGTTTAGAGGGGTACGGCACTTCCTTCCGTACAAGGCTTCAAAGGGGGCCATTTGCAAACTGGCTTGGTAGCTATTGTTGTACGAGAATTCAGCATAAGGCAGGCAGTCTTCCCATTTAGATCCATATTCAAGCATATAGGCTCTCAACATATCTTCAAGTATCTGGTTGACTCTCTCGGTCTGTCCATAAGTCTGCGGGTGATAAGCTGTGCTGAAGTTCAGACGGGTTCCTAGTCCTTCATGCACTTTCTGCCAGAATCTTGACGTGAATTGGGATCCTCTATCTGACACAATTGATTTAGGGGTTCCGTGCAAGCTGACTATTCTTGAGATGTACAACTCCGCTAGCTTAGGGCCTTGATAGGTGGTCTTGACGGGGATGAAATGGGCTACCTTGGTTAATCTATCAACCACTACCCAAATATAATCATTTCCTCTACTTGATTTGGGCAATCCGGTGATGAAGTCCATTCCTACTGAATCCCACTTCCATTCAGGAATCTGTAGTGGCTGCAGTAATCCTACGGGTCGCTAATGTTCCACCTTGACTCTCTGACAAATATCACACTTGGCGATGTAGCTTCCGATTTCTCGCTTCATTCCATGCCACCAAAATTGTTCCTTCAGGTCTTGGTACATCTTGGTTCCTCCGGGATGGATGGAGTAAAGGGTGTCATGGGCCTCCTTCAATATGACTTGTTTCAACTCTGAATCTGACGGCACACACAGGCGTCCGTTGTACCAAAGAACTCCTTCTTCATCTTCGGTGAATATCGGTGCCTTTCCTGCAGCTATTTGACTCTTGATTCCATCAATGCTAGCATTTCCCTTCTGAGCTTCCTTGATCTGACTCATCAAAGTGGGCTGGAGCTCAATCCTCGGTAAGAATCCTTCACTAACTAGCTCCAGTCTAAACTTCTCAAATTCTTGATGCAAACTAGGTTGCTCTTCAGCGATCATGGAGTTCAACTGACACGGCAGTCTACTCAGGGCATCCGCTACCACATTGGCCTTGCCGGGGTGGTAGTGAATTTCCATATCGTAATCCTTGATTAACTCTATCCATCTTCGCTGTCTGAGTTCCTTCTGAGTGAAGATATACTTCAGGCTCTTGTGATCCGAATAGATCTCGCATTGATTACCCATGAGGTAATGACGCCAAACTTTCAAGGCTAAAACTACTGCTGCTAATTCCAAGTCATGGGTCGGATAGTTCTGCTCATTTTGCTTCAATTGTCTTGACAGATATGAGATCACCTTGCCTTCTTGCATTAACACACATCCAATACCAATCTTGGATGCGTCACAATAGACGTCAAATGGCTTGGTGATGTCCGGCATGATCAATATTGGGGCTGATGTTAATCTGCTCTTGAGTTGCTGGAAACTTTCTTCACATTTTTCAGTCCATTCAAACTTCTTATCTTTCTTCAGTAATTGCGTCATGGGTCTTTCTATGCTGGAGAATCCTTCAACAAACCGGCGGTAATATCCCGCCAATCCGAGAAATGCACGGACTTCCGTCTGAGTGGTTGGGGCTTTCCATTCTTCAATGGTCTTGATTTTGGAGGGGTCAACAGCAATTCCTCCTGCAGACAAGATATGTCCTAGGAACCCTACTTCCTTTAACAAAAACTCACATTTGCTGAACTTGGCATACAACTGATGCTCCCGAAGGGTATCTAGGACCACTTCCAAATGTTGCTCATGTTCTTCTTCGGATTTGGAGTAGATAAGGATGTCGTCGATGAAGAAAACGACAAACTTATCCAGAAAATTCATGAAGATCTTATTCATGAGATTCATGAAATAAGCTGGGGCATTGGTCAATCCAAATTACATGACATTGTACTCATACAATCTATATCTGGTGCTGAAGGTAGTTTTGGGGATATCCGTTGCACGAATCTTCAGTTGGTGGTAACCAGTCCTAAGATCAATCTTAGAGAACACTTTGGCTCCGGTCAGCTGGTCAAACAGATCTTCTATCTTTGGCAAGGGGTACTTGTTCTTGATGGTGACATCGTTAAGCTTACGGTAATCCGTACATAAATGAGTGGCACCGTCTTTCTTATCCACGAACAAAACTGGGGATCTCCAAGGCGACGCACTTGGTCAAATCAGTCCTTTGTACAACATATCATCCAGTTGCTTCTTCAGTTCCACTAACTCCACCGGGTTCATATTCTAGGCTCTCTGGGCTATAGGTCCTGTTCCAGGGATTAACTCAATGATAAACTCGATATCCCGATCTGGGGGCATACCGGGTAGATCATCAGGAAAGACATCGGGGTATCGACAGACGACCCTGATTTGATCCAAGTTTGGCTTGGCTAAACTCTGGTTGCAGGTGAACTTTCTGGGCAGCCTTTCAGACACGTGTTCTACTAACACTCCGGTGATGGCCTTCTTGGCACAATCAATCAGTCCATGATGTTTCGACATCTAGTCCATACCCAGTACTACTTCCAAACCTTTCGTTCCTAGAACAATCAAATTTGCATAAAAATCTATTTCGTGAATTCTGATAGGCACATATTTGCAAATTTTTCTAGCTTTAGTTGTTGAACCAGGTATTTGAACTATCATGACATGCTTCAAATGATGGGTTGAATCTTACTAGTGCATGCAAAATCTTCAGTAACAAACGAATGCGATGCTCCAGAATCAAACAACACTCTTGCAGGTATTGAGTTAACAGAGAACATACCCAGCACGACATCTGGTGCTTCCTGGGCTTCTTCGGCACTCATGTGAAAGAGGCGGCCGCTGCGGTTGTTCGGGTTGTTCAGGGTGAACTTCCTGCCGGTGGAGACACGGCGTTGCTGCTGAGCAGGGGCAGAGGTGTTGGGGGCAGTCTTGGCTAACCTTTTGGGGCACTCATTGGAGTAGTGACCCACCACTCAACATTCATAACAAGTGACGGTGGACTTGTCCTTGGGGCTGATGGGAACAGCGTTGCTCCCAGTCCTTGGAGCAGTGTTGGAGTTGTTGTGGTTGCCGGGGGCTCTCATCGGGGCGCGGTTGTTGTTGTTGTTGTTGTTGTTGTTGTTGTTGTTGTGGTTGTTGTTGTTCTTGTTGTTGTGGCCTCCTGGCCTGGGGTGTCCTCCACTCCGGTTATGAAAACCCGGACGTGACATCGGTGCATTGGGCTTGCTGTTCCTGGGGTTGAATCCTCCGATTGAGCTGGGGCGATACCTTTGGGTATTGTTGGGCCCACTCTAATTCATGATGTGGCGCTTGCGGTTCTCGTTGGCTTGATGCAGTTTGCCCTCCATCTGGATGGCAGAATCCACCAGGGCTTCGAGGTCGGCAAAGGGGATGTTGACCAGTACCGTCTGCATCTCATCATGCAGTCCGTTCAGGAACCTTTCCTTCCTCTTCTCAGTGGTGTCGGTCTCATCCGGGGCGTATCTTGACAGAGTCAGAAATCTGTCGCGGTATTCCACCACGGACATTCTTCCTTGCTTTAGTTCCCGGAACTCATCCCTCATCTTCTTGATCAGACCCGGGGGCACGTGATACTTGCTGAACTTGATCTTGAAATCTTCCCAAGTCATCACTTGCCCGGCATTCATGGCACGGGTGCTGGTCCACCAAGCTCTTGCAGGTCCCGCAAAATAGTGGGTGGGGAACAGTACTTTCTCTGCGGCTTCTACTCCCGCAACCTCTAAGTTATTCTCCATGGTCTGGAGACAATCATCCGCATCTAGTGGCTCTTCAGTCTTGCTGAACATAGGTGGGTTTGTGTTTTGAAAGTTCTTCAGCTTTGACCCAGGGTGGTCATGGTTTCCGTGGCCTTGGTTGTTCTGAGCTATCTGCTGTAGAGCTGCGAAATTGGCTTGACGTTCAGCTCTTTCAGCCTCCCGATCGGCCATCATCATTTGCAACATATGCATCATTGCATCTTGATTGGTGCTGCGGGTTGGAGGGCCATCTGAACATGGAGATAGATCATGAGATAAGGGGGTATTTTTCTATGGCTTGTTTTTGGGGTAAGTTCAAAATTGTTACATTTGAAACTTGACATGATGAAAATTTAAACACACATTCATTCATTCATTCAAACTAGCACACCACGTTTTGAAGAACCATTCATCATTCTACGATACAAGGGACGGGATACAAACTCACACCTACGCAAGTGAAAAAGTGAGACTACTCCTCATCAACATCTATCGGAGTGAGAGCATCCACTCCGGCTTCCAGGTCCTCATAGCCATCCACATAGGGGTGGAAGGCCAAGTCTTCATCTTCTTCTTCTTCGTAGTCATCGTCATTGCTCACATAGGAGTATCCATTGATACGTCCAAAACGTATTTACTTTCCCGAACACTTTTGCTACTGTTTTGCCTCTAATTTGTGTATTTTGGATACAACTAACACGGACTAACGCTGTTTTCAGCAGAATTGCTCTGGTGTCTCGTTTTTGTGCAGAAATTCAACTTTCAGGAAAATCCCCGGAATTTATGTCGAAGGACTTATTTTTCCAGAAGATTTACGGAGCCAGAAGGGCAAGCCTGGTGGAGGCCCGAGGCCCCCACACAGCAGGCCAGCGCGGCCCGGGAGGGGGGCGCGCCGCCCTAGCGTGTGGCCCCCTCGGCTGGCCTCCGACGCCCTCCTCTGGACTACTTAAGGGTTTCGATCTAAAAACGCGAGACGGGAAGTCAAAGTCGCCAGAAACCATCCAGTACGCCGTCACCGTCGCGAAACTCCGTCTCAGGACCAGAAACTCCGTTCTGGCACTCCGCCGGGACGGGGAATTGGAGGAGATCATCGCCATCATCACCACCGACGCCTCTCCATCGACCAGCAATGTTTCCCCCATCCATGTGTGAGTAATTGCCCCGCTATAGGCTGAAGGGGATGGTAGGGATTGGATGAGATTGGTCATGTAAGAGCATAAGATTGTTAGGGCATAGTGACTAGTGTCCGTAATTGGTACTTTGATGATATTGTTGCAACTTGTTATGCTTAATGCTTGTCACTAGGGCCCGAGTGCCATGATCTCAGATCTGAACATGTTATTGTTTCATGATGATATGCATTGTTTTATGATTTTACCTACAAGTTGTATACACATGTCGCTGTCCGGAACCCGAGGCCCCAAAGTGACAGAAATTGGGACAACCGAAGGGGAAGGCGGTGATGTGAGGATCACATGTGTTCACGGAGTGTTAATGCTTTGCTCCGGGACTCTATTAAAAGGAGTACCTTAATTTCCAGTAGATTCCCTAGAGGCCCGGCTGCCACCGGCTGGTAGGACAAAAGATGTTGTGCAAGTTTCTCATTGCGAGCTCGCACGACTATATACGGAACACATGCCTATGGATTGCTTAGTATTTGGACACTGTTTTATTATTATCTGCAAATGCCTGCTTTGATTGTTACATGAGTTTCTCTCATCCATGCAACGCCCGTCATCCATCCCTGTGCCTACAGTATTTTAATCCTGCTGTTTACTGTAATCACTACTGCTATCTTTGTTACACTGCTGCTATTATTTCACTATCGCATCGCTATAAACTCACATTATCGATAAACTCTTGCGAGCAAGTCTATTTCCGGGTGCAGCTGAATTGACAACTCCGCTGTTAAGGCTTTCAAGTATTCTTTGTCTCCCCTTGTGTCGAATCAATAAATTGGGTTTTACTTCCCGCGAAGACTGTTGCGATCCCCTATACTTGTGGGTCATCAAGACTATTTTCTGGCGCCGTTGTCGGGGAGCATAGCTTTATTTGGAAGTTCACTTGGATTGATATTGTTCGCTGCAAATTCTCCATCATGGGTAAATCTCGCGATCCTAGAGTCGCCATATTACCATCCACTACAAGAAAAGGTACAACTCTGAGTACCTCTGCTACTCTTGATTCACCATCTGTGATAAGTCAACTTGTTTCACCACCACAAGCTTCACTTGCTGGTACTTCTGCTGAATCTGAAAATTCTTATAATATTGATAATGTTTCTGCTGTGCTTGATGATAGTGGTTCATTGGGATCTTTTCTAGATGCTACAATTGCTAGGTCTAGACAAATTGAAAATACGGAAACTCCTAATGAAAATGCTGCTACACCTGTTAATTCACCTGAGTCTGTTGATTATTCTAGTGATGAACCTGATGAGGATTATGTGGAGCTTGATGATGATTTTATTGATAAATGCAATGCTATTACTGATGCAAGAAAAATTAAAAAGTTTCTCGCACAACATACTGTTAGATATAAGCTATCTCCTGATCCTAAATTTGCCACATCTTCTATAAGCATTAAGGATAAAGATTATGATTTTTCTCTTGATTTATCTCATATAGCTATTGTTGAAAAAACACCCTTTTGTGGTACTGAAAAAGAAAGTGTTGTAGAACACATGAATGAACTCTCTTCTATGAGTAGCTTGTTTTCTGATGATGTCAAGATGCGTACTTATTTTGTTGCTAAAAATTTTCCTTTCTCATTAAAGGATGATGCTAAAACTTGGTATAATAGTTTGCCTCCTGGTTCTATTAATAATCCAAGTGACTTGCTTGATGTTTTCTTTCGGAAATACTTTCCTGCTAGTGCTCAACATGCTGCTTTACAGAAAATTTATAGCTTTGACCAGGAAGATGGAGAGAAATTGCCTGAAGCTTGGGCAAGATTTTGCTCTCTTATCAGAGCTCGACCTGGACATGATTTGGAAAATCATGATTTACTTGATATATTTTATAGTGGACTAACCATTGAGTCTAGAGCATACTTGGATAGTTGTGCTGGTTGTGTTTTCAGGAAAAGAACTCCAGACGAAGCTGAAGAATTATTGGCTAAAATAGGCCGGAATCATGATGATTGGACTACACCTGAACCAACTCCGACGCCGATATTGAAGAAGAGGGGTTTGATTAAATTAAATGATGAAGATATGAGGGAAGGCAAGAAATCTCTTAAGGAGAAAGGTATTAAATCCGAAGATGTGAAGAATTTACCTCCCATAGAAGATTTATGTAAGATAATTCCCCCTTCATCCATGATTGAGGTAAACTCTCTTCAACGCTTTACTAGGGAAGATATTCCGTATTCAAAATCTCCTACTCAATGCTTAGATGAGTTTGATAATTATATTGTTAAGCAAGAAAATTTTAATATGAGAGTAGAGAATCATCTAATGGAAAATTCTCAAGCTATTAGCAATTTGCATGATATTGTGGAGAGAACCTCCAATGATGTTAAGATGCTTGTTAAACATTTTCATATGGTTCAAATTCAAATTGATCAACTCACTAAAGTGCAAAATGACTTGTTAAAAAATAATTCTAAAGAGAAACATGCTTATGAAGTAACAACTAGAGGCGGTGTTTCCACTCAGGATCCTCTATATCCTGAGGGGCATCCCAAAAGAGTTGAACAAGATTCTCAATGAATTGAACCTAGTGCTCCTTCTAAGAAAAAGAAGAAGAAACATAAAAATGTTGTAGAATCCTCTGAACCTGCTAATGATCCTAATAGTATTTCTATTTCTGATGTTGAAACTGAAAGTGGTAATGAACATGATAAAGATAATGATAAGAATGATGCTTCTGATAAAGAAGAGGTTGAAGATGAACCTGAAAAGCATGCTAAAAATAAAAAGTATACTAAAGAAGATTTTACTGCTAAGAAACATGGTAATGAAAGGGAACCTTGGGTACAAAAGCAAATGTCTTTTCCTGCTAAGAAACTAAAATCAAAGGAAGAAGAACACTATAATAAATTTTGCGATTGGATGAAACCTTTATTCTTGCAAATCCCTTTGACTTATGCTATTAAATTGCCTCCTTATTCAAAGTATATGAAAGATATTGTCTCTAACAAAAGGAAAATTCCTAATGAGGAGATTTCCACTATGCTTGCTAATTACTCTTTCAATGGCAAAGTTCCAAAGAAGCTGGGCGATCTAGGTATACCGACTATTCCTTGTTCTATTAAGAATAATTATGTTAGAACTGCTCTATGTGATTTGGGAGCAGGTGTTAGTGTTATGCCTTTTTCTCTTTATAAGAGGCTTTATTTAGATAAGTTGATACCGACTGATATATCTTTGCAAATGGCTGATAAATCTACTACTATTCCTGTTGGTATATGTGAGGATGTTCCTGTTCAAGTTACTAATAACTGCTTGATATTAACTGATTTTGTTGTGTTGGAAATGCCATAAGATGATAATATGTTTATTATTCTTGGGAGACCTTTTCTTAACACCTCAGGGCCTGTTATTGATTGCAATAAAGGAAAAGTTACTTTCAATGTTGATGACAAGGAGCATACCGTTTATTTCCCCAAGAGGATTGATAAAGTATGTGGAGTTAATACCATTTTCTAACGTGAGAACTATCAAAGTTGGAGCTATTGATTGTCCTATATATGAGCCTAAAGAAGGATATCAAAATATAATGATTGGATCCATATCAATAAAATTCAAGGTAACATGATTGATTTGAGGTTTATTTCTTCTTATGCTATGTAAAATTTATTTGGTGGCAAGACTTGATCAACCTTGTTAACAAATACATTTTATATGCATAGAGGAGGTAAACAAAATTTCTTTCTTCCTCCACTTGTTCTACTTGCTGTAGCACTTTTTGTTTGCAAAGTTCTTTAGTCAATTAGAGATTTCAAAATCTTTTTCGGCCCAGTAATAATAAATTTAATACCCAGAAATGTGCATTTTTTAAAGTTTTCAAAAATTCACGAAAATTATATTGTTTGTCTTATTTTTCGAAGACGCACTTGGGAGCACCTGGGGATGACTAGTGGGGCACCCCAGGGTGGCACCCCACAGGCCGGCGCGGCCAGCAAGGGGGGCGCGCCACCCTGTTGTGTGGGCCCCTCCTTGCCCCACTTACTCATCTCTTCCTCCCACTCTCTTCTCTCTCCCGAAAAAACCAGCACCAGTTTTCTCTCACTCGTGTTTCTGCTCAAGAGCTCAAGATTTCTCGATCTCTTTGCTCAGCCCATATTTCTGTCTGAAATTTGGCACATTTGCTCTCCGGTATGTGACTCCTCCGATTATCCAAGTAGAATTTTGTTTGGTTGAGTATATCTTGAATATTTTGCTGCTGTAGGTAACATGTTTAGTGAGCTTGCATGCTTGTTATAAGTTGTAGAAACTATTTTTGATGCATGATTAGTACTCTAGCAAGTTCCTATAGTAGTTCCCCTCAATTATATGTCACCAAATCAAATTTTATAATGTTTATTGAAAAATTTAGAAAATGGAGTGGAATAGGCATCAACTAAACCAACAAGAATTGGAGGTGCAACAAGTCATGAGAGTTCGCCGCGAAGAGGGAGTATACCCCTCTTACTACCCGTGCATAGATTTTATGAGGAGTGCAGGAATCTTGCGAGATGTTCAAGATCTAATTACTCGTGCAGGGTTGAATAATTTTGGTGTTGATGAACCATGCCAATATGCAAAACTGACTATGTCTGTAGTGCAGGATTTTGAATTCAATTGGTCTCAATCTAACCCCATGGTTCGGAACAAAATTTATAATAAAACTGTCAACTTGCCTTTCAATGATTTTTGTGCAGCCATTAGAGTACCGCAATGGGGATCGTGCGAGAAGATGAGGGGATCACCGCAAGAGATCTTGAATCTCTACAAGATGATTTGTCATGGAAGAAGCTTCTCAGAGGATGGTGGTAAAACCAGTAGTATTCAACTCCCAGCTATTCGTTACTTTGCTTATTTCATCACCAAGTGCGTTCTTGCTAGAAAGAATGCAAGTAAGTTATCTATCCAGGATTTAGCCTTTCTAGCTGCTGCATTACAAGGTGATAGGACTTATAATTTGGGAGCTTTGATAGCCTATAGACTTGCTACTAACCGTGAGAAAGGAGGAATTTGCTGAGGTCTCATCGCCTCTCGTTTATTAGCTATGCATGGTGTAGAACCTCACCATCTTGATATTCAGCTTTCCGTAGAGAAACTTGACATAGTCTCCATGATTAAACATGAATTTGTTTCTGATTTGTCTAATTTGAGTAACATGTCTTACAAGATAAAATTTTATAAGAAAACTTGGAGAACAACTAAGAAAACTGAAAGACTAGTAGGATTGCCTGCACCTGTTCTGTTTGACTTTGATTCCAGGAAGGATTGGTCAGTCACGGAAGGTGAACTGAATGCATACTTGGAGGGAGATGGCCATCATGCAAGAGACGGCACGGAGGAGGCCGAGGAACACCTCGACTCGTCATCCGATGCAGCAAGTTCTTCGCATCAACATTTTGGACATGTGGATCCTTCGCCCTTTTCTTCTGCACCGGGACCTTACTATGACTACGCCATGTATGATCCACCGGCGTGGAACACTGACCCTCGCTGGGGTTGAACTCCACTTAGGCCAAAAGCCTAAGCTTGGGGGGAGGTATACCGGCATCACTCATTCTTTGCATATTATGGTTGCTGGATACTTGTATATACTTGTTTAGTTTCTTTAAGTGGTTTTCTAATAAGAGGGATATGATATTTGGGGAAGTGCTGCCTGAAAACAGATTCTGGACTGCTACCAAAAAATTCTCAAAAACAGCCAGAACGTTATTTTGCCAAGCCAATTTTTGTGCATGTTCCCCAGGTTGTTATATAACTTTCATTAGTTGAACACTTTTCGATTTGAGCAGCGGAAGAATTTCTTTAAAATCGATTACTATACTGTTGTCAAGTTTGACGAATTCCTGTTGCTTTGTGTTTATGTGACTCTTCTAGTTTTCATTTTCTTGTTTTTGCTTTGTTTCCTTCCTAAAACACAAAAAGACCAAAAATATTTATGTTGTTTCTCTTCACCACTTGTTTATTTTGGTTTCTTTCTCTTATTTTACTTTATTTGCTATCGTTGGTTTGCTATAAGAAAATCCAAAAAGATTTTTCTTTGTTTGCTTGTTCCGTTTTGTTCTTGTTTCCAATTCGAAAACAGCAAAAATATTTGTTGTTCTTCTTTGGTTTTGAAAAGTTCATTTTGGAGTTCAATGGTCTTCGGTGGCTGGAGCGTGGTTTTCATTTCATATTATTCAAGCTACACAAGTGAAAGGCAATAATGACGATCTACGACAATTCGACTGTGGTGAGAGGCTGGTATGAACTCTATTTGTTTTCATTTTTGTACATATACTCATCCATGTGAGCATGCTTAGTTGGTTCATGTGAGGTATATGTCATTTAAGAAAGTCTAGTAGTTCATGATCTCTCATGTTTAGCTCCAATTTATTAATATGAGTAGCATGTCATGGATGTTTGCTTGCATTGTTTTATTCATAAATAGGTAAGACATTGTGGTATCCTCCTCTGAATAATTCATTTGAATCGACTTGGCACATGCTCACGCATGCCTATGACTGAACAAAAGTCAATTAAGCCTCGATGATTTACTTTGCCTCAGAGTTCTTGTATCACTTTTATGCCTCCGTTAATTTATTATGCCGCAAGCATGATTATGACAGTGACTGCTCTCTTGATTTGTCGCTCCCCAGTCTATTGCTAGCCTTCACTTGTACTGAGCGGGAACGCTGCTCGTGCTTCCAAACCCCTGAAAACCAAGTTGTTCCAAAGTGTCCACCATAAATACCTATGCATGGCATTTCAAACCATTCCAAGTAAATTCTCATGCGCTACCATTAAACCTTCAAAATGCTTCTCAATTTGTGTTGATGTTTTATAGCTCATGAGGAAGTATGTGGTGTTTATCTTTCAACCTTGTCATTTACTTTTGACAGACTTTCATAATAAGAGCTCGCAACGGGGTGCCCAGCCCCAACTAATAACTTCATTAATAATTCTCTTCACATATTTTGCTCTGATTCATCAGTAAGCAACTTAATTTTGCAAATAGACACTCCTCCATGGTATGAGATTGATGGAAGGCACCCGAGGATTCGGTTAGCCATAGCTTGTGTAAGCAAAGGTTGGGGGGAGTGTCACTCATAATAAAACTAAAGTACATGTGTAAACAAAAGAGAAGAGGGATGATCTACCTTGCTGGTAGAAATAACGTCCTTCATGGGAGCCTCTCTTGAAAGTCTGGTTGGCGAGGTAGTTGGTGTACCCATTACCATTCGTTGACAACAACAAACACCTCTCAAAATAATTTTACTCCTGTTTAAAAAATGAAAAGCTCTAGCGCATGTTAATCCCTGATTCCCTCTACGAAGGGTCAATCTTTTACTTTTATGTTGTGTCACCATCCTTTCTTTGAGAACTTTCTTGAGAGCACAACTGTCATTCGTAGTATAATATGCTTGTCCCAAAATATGATTGGCTGTGGTATAACTTTGATGCTTTTATCTTTGATAATCTCTATTTCTAGTCTTTCCATGAACTCCAGAGGTGTCTGAGCATTTATGTTTTGCTGATCAAATACGGGCAAGCGAGATACCACTTTATCATACCCTTTTATGAACATTGCAATCCTGCTGATAGACATGATTCATGATGCTTATTATTAATTTGTTGGTACCTTTCCATGATTGACATAGCTATTGGATGATCTTATTTGCATGTATCTTATTATGAATTGCCTAAGTACTTGTCCATATCATGAGAATATTTACATCATATGAACAAATGTGTTCGTGAAAGTTTTTTATCGCACTCAGTTGTTAACTGAATTGCTTGAGGACAAGCAATAAGCTAAGCTTGGGGGAGTTGATACGTCCAAAACGTATCTACTTTCCCAAACACTTTTGCTATTGTTTTGCCTCTAATTTGTGTATTTTGGATACAACTAACACGGACTAACGCTGTTTTCAGCAGAATTGCTCTGGTGTCTCGTTTTTGTGCAGAAATTCAACTTTCAGGAAAATCCCCGGAATTTATGTCGAAGGTCTTATTTTTCCAGAAGATTTACGGAGCCAGAAGGGCAAGCCTGGTGGAGGCCCGAGGCCCCCACATAGTAGGCCGGCGCGGCCCAGGAGGGGGGCGCGCCGCCCTAGCGTGTGGCCCCCTCGGCTGGCCTCCGACGCCCTCCTCTGGACTACTTAAGGGTTTCGATCTAAAAACGTGAGACGGGAAGTCGAAGTCGCCAGAAACCATCCAGTACGCCGCCACCGTCGCGAAACTCCGTCTCGGGACCAGAAACTCCGTTCTGGCACTCCGTCGGGACGGGGAATTGGAGGAGATCATCGCTATCATCACCACCGACGCCTCTCCATCGACCAGCAATGTTTCCCCCATCCATGTGTGAGTAATTGCCCCGCTGTAGGCTGAAGGGGATGGTAGGGATTTGATGAGATTGGTCATGTAATAGCATAAGATTGTTAGGGCATAGTGCCTAGTGTCCGTAATTGGTACTTTGATGATATTTTTTTTGAAGCTAACTACTGCAGGGGAGTCCCCCACAGCCTTTTATTGATCAACTTGTTATGCTTAATGCGTGTCACTAGGGCCCGAGTGCCATGATCTCAGATCTGAACATGTTATTGTTTCATGATGATATGCATTGTTTTATGATCTTACCTGCAAGTTGTATACACATGTCGCTGTCCGTAACCCGAGGCCCCAAAGTGACAGAAATTGGGACAACCGAAGGGGAAGGCGGTGATGTGAGGATCACATGTGTTCACGGAGTGTTAATGCTTTGCTCCGGTACTCTATTAAAAGGAGTACCTTAATTTCCAGTAGATTCCCTAGAGGCCCGGCTGCCACCGGCTGGTAGGACAAAAGATGTTGTGCAAGTTTCTCATTGCGAGCACGTACGACTATATACGGAACACATGCCTATGGATTGCTTAGTACTTGGACACCGTTTTATTATTATCTGCAAATGCCCTGGTTTGATTGTTACATGAGTTTCTCTCATCCATGCAACGCCCGTCATCCATCCCTGTGCCTACAGTATTTTAATCCTGATGTTTACTGTAATCACTACTGCTGTCTTTGTTACACTGCTGCTGTTATTTCACTACTGCTACTGCTATAAACTGTTACTACTGATAAACTCTTGCGAGCAAGTCTATTTCTAGGTGCAGCTGAATTGACAACTCCGTTGTTAAGGCTTTCAAGTATTCTTTGTCTCCCCTTGTGTCGAATCAATAAATTGGGTTTTACTTCCCGCGAAGACTGTTGCGATCCCCTATACTTGTGGGTCATCAAGACTATTTTCTGGCGCCGTTGCCGGGGAGCATAGCTTTATTTGGAAGTTCACTTGGATTGATATTGTTCGCTGCAAATTCTCCATCATGGGTAAATCTCGCGATCCTAAAGTCGCCATATTACCATCCACTACACGAAAAGGTACAACTCTGAGTACCTCTGCTACTCTTGATTCACCATCTGTGATAAGTGAACTTGTTTCACCACCACAAGCTTCACTTGCTGGTACTTCTGCTGAATCTGAAAATTCTTATAATATTGATAATGTTTCTGCTGTGCTTGATGATAGTGGTTCATTGAGATCTTTTCTAGATGCTACAATTGCTAGGTCTAGACAAATTGAAAATACTGAAACTCCTAATGAAAATGCTGCTACACCTGTTAATTCACCTGAGTCTGTTGATTATTCTAGTGATGATCCTGATGAGGATTATGTGGAGCTTGATGATGATTTTATTGATAAATGCAATGCTATTACTGATGCAAGAAAAATTAAAAAGTTTCTCGCACAACATACTGTTAGATATAAGCTATCTCCTGATCCTAAATTTGCCACATCTCCTATAAGCCTTAAGGATAAAGATTATGATTTTTCTCTTGATTTATCTCATAATGACAACTCCGTTGTTAAGGCTTTCAAGTATTCTTTGTCTCCCCTTGTGTCGAATCAATAAATTGGGTTTTACTTCCCGCGAAGACTGTTGCGATTCCCTATACTTGTGGGTCATCATCCATCTCCCTGGATGTCTTCTCCTTCTTCTTCTCCTTCCAGGTCCTTCAGCTGGTTTTCCTGGGCTTCGACAGTCTCCTTCAGTGAGGCTATCTTTGCTCGGAGGCGAGCGATGGTGTAGTCCTTCTTTGCATTATGGCGGCGAAGAGTCCTGCACTCCTTGGCAAGGGTCTTGATGGTCTCGGCTTGCGGAGCCTACTGGAGGGTGGGTGTCGTTGGTGTAGGCGCGGGAGTTATCCAGCTCCTTGCGGGTCTCCCACAGCATGAAGTCGAGGTGCTCCACATGGTACTTCACCTCGGAATGAGGTGACAGATCCATCGGTGCTCCCATGGAGTCATGCCTTGCGAGGTGGAAGTAGCGACTTCCAATGATCCGGGGTAGTTCCTGCCCGCACAAACGGGCGAGTGCTTCCTGCAGACCACGAGCGAGTCCGTCCATCCAGTTGCTTTCCCTGAAGGAGAGGAGGATCCTCTCAGAAGTAGGCGGCTCCATCTTGCCCCTCAGATCAGTGGTGATGATCCACTGAAGTTCCCCTCCGGGCTAGTCGTTGACCTCGACTCCGTGGAACTCACGGTGGGGGCCACTACTGCAGAAAGGCTTATAGCCACCATGCCTTTAGTGACGGGCAAAATTA
The DNA here is from genome assembly GCF_019359855.2 of Lolium perenne. NCBI lineage: Eukaryota > Viridiplantae > Streptophyta > Magnoliopsida > Poales > Poaceae > Lolium > Lolium perenne. Next base: position 36,170,927 of record NC_067246.2, on the reverse strand, counting down.
TGCCTGTCACTAGTACAAACACTAGTGACAGACGCATAAAAGAGGCTATCACTAGTGATACTTTATAGAGGTCAGCTGAAAGAGTAAACATGTTAGTGACATGGACTGTAATAGCATGTCACTGGTCGAACATTTTCTCTTCCATACGAGAGGTATCAATTTTCCCACGAGAATGTACACTAGGGCGCGGTGCGGTATCAAATATTCACAATTTCTAATCCTATATATAAGCTAACCTTGCAAGGTCGGCCTTCTGGGCCCACTGGATCTGCATCGCACGTCGCCGCTAGCAAATGTCACGAAGACCCACCCAAGAGGCCAGGACCGTGGGGATTTCTAGATCCACAACTACCGTGAGCAGATCACAGTGATCCCCATTTCCACATCAGATCAATCCCTCTCCTTCTCCACCGCATCGATCGCTGCCGCCGCATCATTCGGTTCACCCCGTCGTGGAGAGATTCGAGAGAGCTCCCATTCCACGCCGTGTTCCCTCGCCGTTCGTCGACGCAGGCATCTACATCTTCCCGTCACCATGGTCGTCGTTGGGCAAGATCGGCCTGGCGCACGCGGCGATGTCCGGCGTCATTTTGCATCAGGTAATGCCGTGTGCGTCGTGCGTTTGAGGACGGCGCGATGCGCTAATATTTTTACATCTCCCCCGTGTTAGCCAATAGGAAGTCCATGATGTGGCTGACCTTCTCGGCGTCCTTGAATCTGTGCAGCGGGCGGCCACCACATCGCCGACGGGAAAGCTACCACATGTAGTGCTCTGCGTAGCTGTGCTCTTGCTAACTTGGTTCATGGCTAGTTGGTGTGAGATTCACGGGGAAGTATGGATCCCTGGAAGGTATGCTCCGATTCTTCTCCATCCTCCTCATTCGTTGGAAAGATTTAATCAATCGAACTACATTTATATTTCAACTTGATAAAACCACTATTGTATGAAGTGTACCTGTATGTCTGACAAAGATTTAGGAATCAGGGAGCCAGCTTTGGGCCTACTCGAGGAAGTACTTTCACGCTGATAGATGGACATTCAAGTAAAAACAGGTAACAGAGGCCAAATTAACATACATGTTAGTTTGTGATATTTCATTTCGATATTCGGAAATGGGATGTTGTGCTCATTTTGAGCTATTACTTTTTCAAACACGCCCACTGAACCACCCTTGAAAAAAATGTCAACTGAGTTCTTAAGTAGCTGCATATGGTAATGACTGGAAAATAGCTTAGGATCAGACTACAACTGTAAATCGTTTCCTTTGAGCTTGCTATTTTTTGTACCTTTGCAGTTTTTGTCAATACAACAATATAAAGCAAGATGGTTAGTATTTCTAGAATATTTAGTTTCGTAGGACCTGTTGCATGATTCATGCCTGAAAAAATAAACGAAATAAATTGTTGCACCTTAAACATAAACTTACAGATGCTCATATGGTCTAAATCCAAAAAGATGCATTGTCGATTATCGGATGCATAATTGTGTACCTTTTCCTTTTGTCCATGTCTGGGAAAAATTTATTATAGTAGTCATCAATATGAAGACGGAAAAAAATCCCCGTCTTACACCATATCAATTAGGATTTCAAACTAAGTATTTCTGCAGGGATGAACTCAACTTGCTTTTGGGATCTCTTATTTAGTGATGGCTTTGGAGAGATATTGGTACAAATGATAATCAAGTAAACTGGGATTTCTAAATCTTGGTAAGCTTAGTCTCTTGGCATTTTTGTGTTCATTATTTAATGGTAGCACGCGCAAATCCACTTGAGTTTGCCGACCTGTGTCATTACTATTTGTAGATATGATCCAAGTGATATATTATCTCCCTTGTGTACGTCTCATTGCAAAAGACTAACTTCCGTTTGATGTAAATAGATCATCTGTCTTGTCTAATTTAATTTATGTACGTATCCTGTTTGTAGTTGAAGAAGATTGTTCTATCCCTTTGGACGTCCCTAAATTAGCTAGGAAATTAATTGGCTTTTGCTCAGTGATCATGTATGTTCCAGGAGTTGAAATTGTCATATATATCCAACTATTTTCTATCGCTGGAAATTTAATATAATTTCTTATGTAGCAGTGAACTAAGATGTATGCTGAACTAGGAGCAGCACATCCGTCAGATTTCAAGGTGAGCAGAGCAGCCTCTCCTCTTACTGTCCTAATTCAGTGAATGAAGTTTTTTTAACCTTCTGTACATGGTTGGTAACCTACAGTTTGTTGGACTAGTGATAGTTGGGTAATAGAAGTATTGTCCCAACCATAATTTGATTGCACGAAGAGCTTTTGGCATCAATGAACTGGTACCGCAGATCGACCAAGGGCAATCCCGCAGCAGGTGGAAACCAGCACGGCAGTTTCATCCATGCTCCAGATTCTTGTTGTCTAGTGAACCTTTGGTTTCTGCTATACCTTTGGTGGAGGTAATCAAAAGCATGACTCCTTGTGCTATTCCTTCATATTATTTGCTTCTCCTGCCTTGTAAAGTATAGGTGGAAAATGGCATTAGGACTTTGACTCCTTGTAAACTACATCTGAACCAAAGTAAGCACTGAGTAAATGGCTGCAAATTCTGATACTAATTAACATCTGATTTTATTTTCAGCTAGACGGTATTAACGTGATCTGCCTTTCAGCAACAAATTCCAATGATTAATACGTGGAAGGCTAGAGCATTTAACAACACCTACAGATGTACGTACACGCAACTTCTTCTTCAGTCGACAATGCTAACTTATGGTGTGTCGATAGCTGGAGAGGGTGTTTTTGAAGATCTGCGTGGATTCTTAGAGCTTGTCAATGTTCCGGTGTAAGTTAACTATATTACAAATATTTAAATTTGTGTAACTGATCTTCAACCTTAGCTTTGGAGTGGCATGTCCCATGTAATAGGCATGCTTTGTATTGTGGTTTGGTCGAATTTTGTATGAGATTTTGCCTACAAAATGATATATTGTATCTTCTACCTGCATGTTACTGCATATTGGTCGAAAATTTATTATTTTTTTAATACCAAAATTCATACTAGTGACGGGCACAATAATAGACCAGTCACTAGAGAATTCAACATGGCTGCCGCCTTTCATCATGCTAGTCCTTTTCGAAGATCAGCCTTCCGCCATTCCCCAACTGGTAGAACTTGGTGTTGGCGACTTGCTCCATCTGAAAGTGAAATGGATGAGTAAGTTAGAGAAGTGAGCAAGTGTGTAAATTTTTTAGGTATATTCTTAAGAAGGGTAGAGCATGAATTTCTCTTTTGGAAAAGATCTCCAGGATAAGAGTGTGAATAGATTTTCCAAGATATTCATCTTATTTGGTTTTTGAAACTTAATTTTTCAGACGTCCATTCTAACTAGGGTCTCCTAAGGTCAAAATATGGCTCTGATACCAACTTGTCAACACCCGGATTTTTAAGTCCAGATGCCTATTATGCCATACATCGCAATCCCAGGAAGATGGTTTTTGCGAGACATAACAGTTGATATCATGGAGTTATCATTCATTACAAACCATAGTCTTCTTACAACAACAGATCACATGATCCACACTTACAATAATAGTTGATATAATGATCAACAACACAACACATAGCGGAAGCGAAGTAGTAGTAGTCCATCTAATCCACAGGCAACGCTTGACGTTAGGAGATGATCCTAATTATCGTAGACGTCCTGTTGTCCATCTTCCTGATACTGCTGCTCCTCTTCATAGTCTGGCCATTGACACAGCCATGAGTACTTTAAAGTACTCGCAAACTAATACTAATGTAAGTACTATTAATTTTATTCAGAGGTGCTAAGCTATAGGTTTATTTGCATAAAGCCAATTTTATTTCATAAACCTTGTAAAAGAAAGACTCCTTATTTGCCTAACTTAACTAAGTGGGAACATTAGTGTCATTCCCACAACCATGTTGTTTTCAAGTCAAATCCTCATTCACTTCACCATTCATTTTTAGGAACATCGGACAACGGAACAGTATGGCCTTTCCAATCGTCCGTAACCGTGGACACGGCTATTCGAATAGGTTTACACTCTGCAGAGGTTGCACACTTGTGCCACAACTTTTGATTACATCCGTCTGGGATAACCCTGAATAATCATAACTCAGTCTGCGGATCATCAACCATAACCTTTCACTTATAAACTCTAGTATATGCACCTCTCCCCATGAGCTTGGCCTCCCGGTGATAACCAACTATTCTCCCGGGAACTGCACAGGGCCTGGGTCGTACATTCACCTCATTTCACGTCATTTCACTTTCAACGGAGGCAGCCTCGGCATAACCTCTATGACGCTTGTTTAGAGGGAACCCATACTAAAATGCACAAGTTTCTAGTTAAGCCTTACCCATAATCAGGTATTGTGGGGGCACTCAAAATTGGAAAGTTATCGCATTCAAACCCAATCATCAGTTTTTGTCAAAGTCACCAAGTCATTCATGTCATCTTCAACTTCAAAATCTTTCAATAGAACGACTCATCATTCCAAGGTTTTCAAAGTCATTTGTTTTCACATGTTCCCATCTAGAGTAGTCATTTTTAGTTTATCACTAGCAACTAGTCCTGAAGGGTGCTAATCTATCTTGTCTTTCTCTAGGCTACCTTTGATGTTCTGGTAACATTCTAAAGTTAGACCAAAGTTAACTATAAGGTAAGCTTTGATAAAAATAAGGTAAAAGCTTGCAAGAGTAAAACTTGGTATTTGGATCCTTAAGTAGAAATAGAAAGGTAATGGTGCCTTGCTCCATTTGAGCTTCGCACTTGGGAACTTTGCAAGAGTGTTAGCTTGCCTTGAGTGGTGTAGTGATCAAAGTTCTCTTCCTCCTTCTGAGAGTAGACCTCCTCCTCCTGGTACTCCTCGGTACTAGCGTCTATACACGAATACGAGGTATACAATCACTAAACAAAACTTAATTGCTAGACTAAAACACACAAGGGTTCACACAAGCCATTCTAACATCACAAACTTATTCACATGGTTGTTGACTTGGTGTTCTTATTTAAGAGAAAATAATTTCCTCTCATTATATCTTGTTAAGATTTAATCTCCTCAAATAACAAAGTATGAATACATGTTGACCAAGGTCAACACTTCATAATGGTCATTTGGGAAAAGATTTAAATGAGATACTATATCTCATGTGATTTAAAACTTCTAGGAAACAATTTAATATCATTAAGTAATCACACATGAGGTGCTATAAACTAAGATCATTACCTTATATTGGATTACTTAAGACCATGATTTAAATGAGAGAGTAACTCTCATACCATTTAATCAATTTTATTTAGATGATTTAAATGGACTAGAAATGGCTCCATAGCCATTATTTTGCTCTAGTCCATGATCATACAAACAACTATGCTATCTTTTTACAAAAACTATTAGAGTATGTCAAATGTGATTTATGAGAGTTGGAATCAACTCAAAATCACTTATGGTTGAAATTTAAATAAAGTTTGAAGTTTGAAAAGGCCCTGCCTTGTTATTTTTACTATTTGATTTCTACACTGAATCTGAGGGTGAGACTAGTGTGGTTGCTTAGATCTCTTTCCAAGCTTTCCAAAAATATAAAGTTCACAAATTTTGGTTCAGCCGATTTGAAACTATTTAAGTTTTAGCAAAGCATCTGCAAGCATTTCAAATAAATCCTAAATCCAAATTCAAACGTGTGGGCTTTAGGCGGGAAGGAAAACTGAGCCGCAGAGGGGGAAGAAGTTGGGCCAGCCCATCTGCGCGTCTCGCGCGAGTGGGCTGCCTGACTGGTGGGGCCCTCTGTCAGTGAGCGTTTTACAGCGAAACGGTATGGATGAATCTGAGGCGTAGGATTATTAATAGATCTAACGGCCGGCGCTCATCGTCGTCTCCGACGAGAACCCGTAGTGCTGGCGGCGGAGCTAGGGGGTGGGAGAGCCTACTGGTGCTCCGGCGGTCAACGGCGAGGTGCGCGGCGACGTTGGCGTGGATGACGAGGCTCCTGGTACCGGCGGCGTGGCTTGGGAAAGCTCCAATCGACAGCACCGATCTGCGGGTACTGGCGGGCTCCAGCGTCGAATTGGCGCAGCTCCGGTGACAATTTGGCTAGCTAACTGGTCGAGGAGAATCAGAGATGGGAGGAGAAGGAGTGAGTGTGAAGAATTGGGGTGCGGGAGGGTCCTATTTATAGCGGCGAGGAGGAGCTGCGGGTGTCCGTGAAGGTCGAGTATGGCGCGGCGTCTCCGGTGCGTGAAAGGCCAAGGCAAGGACGGCGTGGCGTAGCTGGCATCCTGGCGATGCTCAACGGCTAGCTGGCGCAGGAAAAGGTGACGCGATCACTCGCGATGATGAAGAATCTGCCACGGTACTGGCGGCGGAAAGTCGATGAGGACGACGGCGACGGTGCACACGCAGGTGCTCAAGTGTGTCTACGCGCTAGAGGGTGCAGTGGCGGTGCTTGATGCAGAAAGAGAGGTGTAGGGGAGGACGGTGGAGATGGGTCGAGGCCATGCTCTGGCGCGTCCAGTACGCGGTGAGCGCGCACGCTGGCGTGCCTGGGCGTTCTGGGCGCGAGCTGGCCTGGCCAATGCCAGCCTCTCGTGTGCCAGGGCCGTGCACGGTGATGATCAGGGTGGCCAGGAGATTCTACTGGACAAGAAGAAAGTGAGAGGGGGAGGCTGTGGTGATCGATGGCATGAGCGCCGGCACGGTGCACGGCATGGCATTGCTTTAGCCCTCTCCAGGCTTTAATCACCACGTGCAAGTACATGGCTCGATGCATGAGATGCAGAGGGTCCATAATGAGCGCAAAGCAAAAGAGGTTTAGGCCAAAATCCGCTGGATAATGAGGTGTGTCCCAATTCCAGATTAGTGCCTGCAAAGTATTCGACGAAATGGCCGCATGAGCATTTTGTTCAAATTTTGCAAATATTTTTGGTGAGATTGATTTGAATAATAAAGGGAGTAGAATGGTGGTGGTGGTTTGAGAAATGGTGCTGGTTTGCAAAGTTTCAAAAAGGGGATGATCTTCACTTTGTTTCAAAGTCTCCACTTGTCACCCTTATATTGGTTAATGTATGCAGAGTCAACCCTGGTGGTCAACACAAGAAATGATCACCTTGATTATCTCTTGGATGAGGTGGCAAGAGTTGGCAAGGTTTAGTTTGGGATTTGCTAAATAGAAGGGCTCAAAGTGGGTGACATTTTATTTTGGGCCGAAATTCCCATTATCATATGTGATGGAAATTTTAATTTTTCTTTGCTTTGAAAAGTGTTTCTTTGATTCCAAAATGTTTGTTATTGATCTATTAAGGTTTCCCAAGCATTGGCACAAGCCAACATGGTCTTGGTTGAGGATTTGCAAAGTTGGCCAAATGTGTATGTGAGTGAGATTTGCAATTTTTCCCATTTCTTTTATTTCCCTCCTTTTGAGGTTCTAAGATCATGTACTAGGGTTTAAGCACCCTTGGTAAACACACAAACACTTATCATGGCAATTGCACAAAAGAAAGCATGCACATTAGGTATAGCACTATATGCAAAAATGAAAGTTTGTGTTAGTTCCAAAATTTGAGCATTTGAAATCTTTGTCTTCATTGAATTGAAAACTTGGGATGTTACAAACCCTTCCCCCTTACAAAAGATCTCGTCCCGAGATCTAAAGAAAACTAGGAACTAAAGAGATTGGGATATTCCTTCTTCATATCATCTTCTGGTGCGGGTGGTTCGAAAAGCTTCTTCGAGGATACGAATAGGAACTTCGCGATAAGTCAAGTCCTTGTTGATATCCACTGATCTGTGATCGATGTTCTTGAAAACCTCCGTCTTCTCAGGAACCTCTAGGCACTTTCGAAGGAGTGATATGTGAAACACATTATGCACAGCTGCCATTTCTTCCGGCAGTTCCAGTTGATAAGATACTTCTCCTCGGGGACTCAAGACTTTGAAGGGTCCAACATATCGGGGTACAATCTTTCCTCTAAGCTGGAATCTCTGCATTCCTTAAGGGGTGAGACTTTGAGATACACAAAGTCTCCGATATTGAAGGTCATCTCTCGGCGTCACTTGTCGGCGTAACTCTTCTGTCTTGACTGAGCGGTCTTGAGGTATTCACGGATCTTTTGAACCTTCTCTTCAGCTTCTCGGAGAATATCTGGGCCGAAGATTTGACTATCTCCGACTTCTGACCAGTTCAGAGGGGTACGGCACTTCCTTCCATACAAGGCTTCAAAGGGGGCCATTTGCAAACTGGCTTGGTAGCTATTGTTGTACGAGAATTCTGCATAAGGCAGGCCGTCTTCCCATTTAGATCCATATTCAAGCACACAGGCTCTCAACATATATTCAAGTATCTGGTTGACTCTCTCGGTCTATCCATCAGTCTGCGGGTGATAAGTTGTGCTTAAGTTCAGACGGGTTCCTAGTCCTTCATGCACTTTCTGCCAGAATCTTGAGGTGAATTGGGATCCTCTATCTGACACCATTGATTTAGGGGTTCCGTGCAAGCTGACTATTCTTGAGATGTACAACTCCGCTAGCTTAGGGCCTTGATAGGTGGTCTTGACGGGGATGAAATGGGCTACCTTGGTTAATCTATCAACCACTACCCAACTAATCATTTCCTCTACTTGATTTGGGCAGTCCATTCCTACTGAATCCCACTTCCATTCAGGAATCTGTAGTGGTTGCAGTAATCCTACGGGTCGCTGATGTTCTGCCTTGACTCTCTGACAGATATCACACTTGGCGATGTAGCTTCCGATTTCTCGCTTCATTCCATGCCACCAAAATTGTTCCTTCAAGTCTTGGTACATCTTGGTTCCTCCGGGATGGATGGAGTAAAGGGTGTCATGGGCCTCCTTCAATATGACTTGTTTCAACTCTGAATCTGACGGCACACACAGGCATCTGTTGTACCAAAGAACTCCTTCTTCATCTTCGGTGAATACCGGTGCCTTTCCTGCAGCTATTTGACTCTTGATTCCATCAATGCTAGCATTTCCCTTCTGATCTTCCTTGATCTGACTCATCAAAGTGGGCTGGAGCTCAATGCTCGCTAAGAAACTTTCACTAACTAGCTCCAGTCTAAACTTCTCAAATTCTTGATGCAAACTAGGTTGCTCTTTGGCGATCATGGAGTTGAACTGACACGGCAGTCTACCCAGGGCATCCGCTACCACATTGGCCTTGCCGGGGTGGTAGTGAATTTCCATATCGTAATCCTTGATTAACTCTATCCATCTTCGCTGTCTCATATTCAGTTCCTTCTGAGTGAAGATATACTTCAGGCTCTTGTGATCCGAATAGATCTCGCATCGATTACCCATGAGGTAATGATGCCAAACTTTCAAGGCTAAAACTACTGCTGCTAATTCCAAGTCATGGGTTGGATAGTTCTGCTCATTTTTCTTCAATTGTCTTGGAAGATATGAGATCACCTTGCCTTCTTGCATTAACACACATCCAAGACCAATCTTGGATGCGTCACAATAGACGTCAAATGGCTTGGTGATGTCCGGCATGATCAATATTGGGGCTGATGTTAATCTACTCTTGAGTTGCTGGAAACTTTCTTCACATTTTTCAGTCCATTCAAACTTCTTATCTTTCTTCAGCAATTGCGTCATGGGTCTTGCTATGCTGGAGAATCCTTCAAAAAATCGGCGGTAATATCCCGCCAATCAGAGAAATGCACGGACTTCCGTCTGAGTGGTTGGGGCTTTCCATTCTTCAACGGTCTTGATTTTGGAGAGGTCAACAACAATTCCTCCTGCAGACAAGATATGTCATAGAAATCCTACTTCCTTTAACCAAAACTCACATTTGCTGAACTTGGCATACAACTGATGCTCCCGAAGGGTATCTAGGACCACTTCCAAATGTTGCTCATGTTCTTCTTCGGATTTGGAGTAGATAAGGATGTCGTCGATGAAGAAAACGACAAACTTATCCAGAAAATTCATGAAGATCTTATTCATGAGATTCATGAAATAAGCTGGGGCATTGGTCAATCCAAATGACATGACATTGTACTCATACAATCCATATCTGGTGGTGAAGGCAGTTTTGGGGATATCCGTTGCACGAATCTTCAGTTGGTGGTAACCAGTCCTAAGATCAATCTTAGAGAACACTTTGGCTCCGGTCAGCTGGTCAAACAGATCTTCTATCTTTGGCAAGGGGTACTTGTTCTTGATGGTGACATCGTTAAGCTTACAGTAATCCGTACATAAACGAGTGGCACCGTCTTTCTTATCCACGAACAAAACTGGGGATCTCCAAGGCGACGCACTTGGTCGAATCAGTCCTTTGTACAACATATCATCCAGTTGCTTCTTCAGTTCCACTAACTCCGCCGGGTTCATATTATAGGCTCTCTGGGCTATAGATCCTGTTCCAGGGATTAACTCAATGATAAACTCGATATCCCGATCTGGGGGCATACCGGGTAGATCATCAGGAAACACATCGGGGTATCGACAGACGGCCCTGATTTGATCCAAGGTTGGCTTGGCTAAACTCTGGTTGCAGGTGAACTTTCTGGGCAGCCTTTCAGACACGTGTTCTACTAACACTCCGGTGCTACTAGTCATGGTGATGGCCTTCTTGGCACAATCAATCAGTACATGATGTTTCGACATCTAGTCCATACCCAGTACTACTTCCAAACCTTTTGTTCCCAGAACAATCAAATTTGCATAAAAATCTATTTCATGAATTCTGATAGGCACATCTTTGCAAATTTTTCTAGCTTTAGTTGTTGAACCAGGTATTTGAACTATCATGACATGCTTCAAATGATGGGTTGAATCTTACTAGTGCATGCAAAATCTTCAGTAACAAACGAATGCGATGCTCCAGAATCAAACAACACTCTTGCAGGTATTGAGTTAACAGAGAACATACCCAGCACGACATCTGGTGCTTCCTAGGCTTCTTCGGCACTCATGTGAAAGAGGCGGCCGCTGCGGTTGTTCGGGTTGTTCGGGGTGAACTTCCTGCCGGTCGAGACACGGCGTTGCTGCTGAGCAGGGGCAGAGGTGTTGGGGGCAGTCTTGGCTAACCTTTTGGGGCACTCATTGGAGTAGTGACCCACCACTCCACATTCATAACAAGTGACGGTGGACTTGTCCTTGGGGCTGATGGGAACAGCGTTGCTCCCAGTCCTTGGAGCAGTGTTGGAGTTGTTGTGGTTGCCGGGGGCTCTCATCGGGGCGCGGTTGTTGTTGTTGTTGTTGTTGTTGTTGTGGTTGTTGTTGTTGTTGTTGTTGTTGTTGTTGTTGTGGCCTCCTGGCCTGGGGTGTCCTTCACTCTGGTTCTGAAAACCCGGACGTGACATCGGTGCATTGGGCTTGCTGTTCCTGGGGTTGAATCCTCTGATTGAGCTGGGGCGATACCTTGGGGTATTGCTGGGCCCACTCTGATTCATCATGCGGCGCTTGCGGTTCTCGTTGGCTTGATGCAGTTTGCCCTCCATCTGGATGGCAGAATCAACCAGGGCTTCGAGGTCGGCAAAGGGGATGTTGACCAGTACCGTCTGCATCTCATCATGCAGTCCGTTCAGGAACCTTTCCTTCCTCTTCTCAGTGGTGTCGGTCTCATCCGGGGCGTATCTTGATAGAGTCAGAAATCTGTCGCGGTATTCCACCACGGACATTCTTCCTTGCTTTAGTTCCCGGAACTCATCCCTCATCTTCTTGATCAGACCCGGGGGCACGTGATACTTAGTGAACTTGAGCTTGAAATCTTCCCAAGTCATCACTTGCCCGGCATTCATGCCACGGGTGCTGGTCCACCAAGCTCTTGCAGGTCCCGCCAAATATTGGGTGGCAAACAGTACTTTCTCTGCGGCTTCTACTCCCGCAACCTCTAAGTTATTCTCCATGGTCTCGAGCCAATCATCCGCATCTAGTGGCTCTTCAGTCTTTCTGAACATAGGTGGGTTGGTGTTTTGAAAGTTCTTCAGCTTTGACCCAGGGTGGTCATGGTTTCCGTGGCCTTGGTTGTTCTGAGCTATCTGCTGTAGAGCTGCGAAATTGGCTTGACGTTGATACGAGTACAACACGCGTCCGTTGGGAACCCCAAGAGGAAGGTGTGATGCGTACAGCGGCAAGTTTTCCCTTAGTAAGAAACCAAGGTTTATCGAACCAGTAGGAGCCAAGAAGCACGTTGAAGGTTGATGGCGGCGGAGTGTAGTGCGGCGCAACACCAGGGATTCCGGCGCCAACGTGGAACCTACACAACACAACCAAATTACTTTGCCCCAACGTGACAGTGAGGTTGTCAATCTCACCGGCTTGCTGTAACAAAGGATTAGATGTATAGTGTGGATGATGATTGTTTGCAGAGAACAGTAAAACAAGTATTGCAGTAGATTGTATTCGATGTAAAAGAATGGACCGGGGTCCACAGTTCACTAGTGGTGTCTCTCCCATAAGATAAATAGCATGTTGGGTGAACAAATTACAGTTGGGCAATTGACAAATAAAGAGGGCATGACCATGCACATACATGTTATGATGAGTAGTGTGAGATTTAATTGGGCATTACGACAAAGTACATAGACCGCTATCCAGCATGCATCTATGCCTAAAAAGTCCACCTTCAGGTTATCATCCGAACCCCTTCCAGTATTAAGTTGCAAACAACAGACAATTGCATTAAGTATGGTGCGTAATGTAATCAACAAATACATCCTTAGACATAGCATTGATGTTTTATCCCTAGTGGCAACAGCACATCCACAAACTTAGAACTTTCTGTCACTGTCCCAGATTTAATGGAGGCATGAACCCACTATCGAGCATAAATACTCCCTCTTGGAGTTACAAGTAACGACTTGGCCAGAGCCTCTACTAATAACGGAGAGCATGCAAGATCATAAAAAACACATAGATAATAGATTGATAATCAACATAACATAGCATTCACTATTCATCGGATCCCAACAAACGCAACATGTAGCATTACAAATAGACGATCTTGATCATGTTAGGCATCTCACAAGATCCAACAATGATAGCACAATTAGGAGAAGACAACCATCTAGCTACTGCTATGGACCCATAGTCCAGGGGTGAACTACTCACACATCACTCCGGAGGCGACCATGGCGGTTGATACGTCTCAAACGTATCTATAATTTCTTATGTTCCATGCTTGTTTTATGATGATACACATATGTTTTATACATACTTTATGTCATATTTATGCATTTTCTGGCACTAACCTATTAACAAGATGCCGAAGAGCCAGTTGTTGTTTTCTGCTGTTTTTGGTTTCAGAAATCCTAGTAAGGAAATATTCTCGGAATTGGACGAAATAAACGCCGAGGATCTTATTTTTCCACGAAGCTTCCAGAAGTCCGAAAGGGAAACGAAGTGGGGCGACGAGGCGATGCCACACTAGGGCGGCGCGGCCCAGGTGCTGGCCGTGCGGCCCTGTTGTGTGGGCCCCTCGTGGCGCCCCCTGACCTACCCTTCCGCCTACATAAGCCTTCGTCGAGAATAGTTCCAGTACCGAGAGCCATGATACGGAAAACCTTCCAGAGACGCCGCCGCCGCCAATCCCATCTCGGGGGATTCAGGAGATCACCTCCGGCACCCTACCGGAGAGGGGAATCATCTCCCGGAGGGCTCTTCACCGCCATGGTCGCCTCCGGAGTGATGTGTGATTAGTTCACCCCTGGACTATGGGTCCATAGCAGTAGCTAGATGGTCGTCTTCTCTAATTGTGCTATCATTGTTGGATCTTGTGAGCTGCCTAACATGATCAAGATCATCTATTTGTAATGCTACATGTTGCGCTTGTTGGGATCCGATGAATAGTGAATACTATGCTATGTTGATTATCAATCTATTATCTATGTGTTGTTTATGATGTTGCATGCTCTCCGTTGCTAGTAGAGGCTCTGGCCAAGTCGTTACTTGTAACTCCAAGAGGGAGTATTTATGCTCGATAGTGGGTTCATGCCTCCATTAAATCTGGGACAGTGACAGAAAGTTCTAAGGTTGTGGATGTGCTGTTGCCACTAGGGATAAAACATCAATGCTATGTCTAAGGATGTATTTGTTGATTACATTACACACCATACTTAATGCAATTGTCTATTGTTTGCAACTTAATACTTGGAGGGGGTTCTGATGATAACCTGAAGGTGGACTTTTTAGGCATAGATGCATGCTGGATAGCGGTCTATGTACTTTGTCGTAATGCCCAATTGAATTTCACAATACTCATCATAACATGTATGTGCATGGTCATGCCCTCTTTATTTGTCAATTGCCCAACTGTAATTTGTTCACCCAACATGCTATTTATCTTACGGAGAGACACCTCTAGTGAACTGTGGACCCCGGTCCATTCTTTTACATCGAATACACCCATCGCAATACTCGTTCTACTGTTCTCTGCAAACATCATCATCCACACTATACATCTAATCCTTTGTTACAGCAAGCCGGTGAGATTGACAACCTCACTGTCACGTTGGGGCAAAATAATTTGGTTGTGTTGTGCAGGTTCCACGTTGGCGCTGAAATCCCTGGTGTTGCGCCGCACTACACTCCGCCGTCATCAACCTTCAACGTGCTTTTTGGCTCCTACTGGTTCGATAAACCTTGGTTTCTTATTGAGGGAAACTTACTGCTGTACGCATCACACCTTCCACTTGGGGTTCCCAACGGTCGCGTGTTGAACGGAGAGACACACGTCAACTGCGCGCCAGCAAGTAAATTTCTGGCGCCGTTGCCGGGGAGATCAAGACACGCTGCAAGGGGAGTCTCCACTTCCAATCTCTTTACTTTGTGTTTGTCTTGCTTTACTTTTATTTACTACTTTGTTTGCTACATTATATCAAAACCCCAAAAAATTAGTTGCTAGTTTTACTTTATTTACTATCTTATTTGCCATATTAAAAACACAAAAAAAATTAGCTACTTGCATTTATTCTACTTATTTCATCATGTTTCCCCTAAGTTCACTCTAAAAGATATATATGTAGGAGAAGGGTCTATAATTGGAAGAGATAATATAGAAGCATTTTTCACCCATGTTAGCATGGATGAAGATTTTGAAGATGTACCATTATTAAAAGCCGCTCCTACTTATGAAAGTGCTTCTGCCTGTTTAGTACACATGTTGGAAACTAGATTTATTAGTCTCAACCCCATGATACAACACATGTTTCTTACACTTTCTGATATGGAGATGGGAGAAAAGAGAGATTTTGTTTTAAAAGTCCTTGTTAGAGAATTTAAAGAGGTAGCTAAAGAAGCTAGAAAAGTTTTCATTAAGCATAAGAGGCTTGATTTGTTCACTGATTTTAAGAAAACACTTGAAAAGATGGACATGGACAGAATAAGGTACACTAATAATGTTAATGATGGTGGGGAGATTAAAGTACCGATACCTAGTAAGCTCCTAGGAATATATGAAGCTCTAGAAAATAATTATGCTTGGCTTGTCCCTGAGAATTTGTTTGATGAGAATAGCAAGCCTAAGACTAATGAAAAGGGAGCCTCTGAAACTTACATATGCAAAATACAATGCATGATTGAGAAAACTCCAAACCCCGCTGTCAATGCTTCATCTCTTGATAACACTTGATACACACTTTCTGCGCCTAGCTGAAAGGCGTTAAAGAAAAGCGCTTATGGGAGACAACCCATGATTTTACTACAGTACTTTTGTTTTATATTTGAGTCTTGGAAGTTGTTACTACTGTAGCAAACTCTCCTTATCTTAATTTTGTTGCATTGTTGTGCCAAGTAAAGTCTTTGATAGTAAGGTTCATACTAGATTTGGATTGCTGCGCAGAAATAGATTTCTTTCTGTCATGAATTTGAGCAGTAGGCTCTGTAGGTAACTCAGAAAATTCTGCCAATTTACGTGAGTGATCCTCAGATATGTACGCAACTTTCATTCAATTTGAGCATTTTCATCTGAGCAAGTCTGGTGCACCTAAAAAATTTGTCTTTACGTACTTTTCTGTTTTGACAGATTCTGCCTTTTATTTCGCATTGCCTGTTTTGCTATGATTGATGGATTTCTTTATTCCATTAACTTACAGTAGCTTTGTTCAATGTCCAGAAGTGTTAAGAATGATTATGTCACCTCTGAACATGTGAATTTTGATTATGCACTAACCCTCTAATGAGTTGTTTTGAGTTTGGTGTGGAGGAAGTTTTCAAAGATCAAGAGAGGAGGATGATACAATATGATCAAGGAGAGTGAAAGCTCTAAGCTTGGGGATGCCCCGCTGGTTCATCCCTGCATATTTCAAGAAGACTCAAGCATCTAAGCTTGGGGATGCCTAGGCATCCCCTTCTTCATCAACAACATTATCAGGTTCCTCTAGTGAAACTATATTTTTATTCCGTCACATCTTATGTGCTTTACTTGGAGCGTCTGTATGTTCTTGTTTTTGTTTTGTTTGAATAAAGTTGGATCCTAGCATTCATTGTGTGGGAGAGAGACACGCTCCGCTGTTGCATATGGAAAAATATGTCCTTAGGCTTTACTCATAATGTTCATGGCGAAGGTTGAAACTGCTTCGTTGAATTGTTATATGGTTGGAAACGAGAAATGCTATATGTGGTAATTGGTATAATATCTTGAATAATGTGATACTTGGCAATTGTTGTGCTCATGTTTAAGCTCTTGCATCATATACTTTGCACCTATTAATGAAGAAATACATAGAGCTCGCTAAAATTTGGTTTGCATGATTGGTCTCTCTAAGGTCTAGATATTTTCTAGTAGGGGTCGAACAACAAGGAAGACCGTGTAGAGTCTTATAATGCTTACAATATGTCTTTTATGTGAGTTTTGCTGTACCAGTTCATACTTGTGTTTGTTTCAGATAACCTTGCTAGCCTAAGCCTTGTATTGAGAGGGAATACTTCTCATGCATCCAAAATCCTTGAGCCAAACACTATGCCACTTGTGTCCACCATACCTACCTACTACATGGTATTTCTCCGCCATTCCAAAGTAAATTGCTTGAGTGCTACCTTTAAATTTCCATTCTTCGCCTTTGCAATATATAGCTCATGGGACAAATAGCCTAAAAACTATTGTGGTATTGAATATGTACTTATGCATCTTATCTCTTATAAGTTGCTTGTTGAGCGATAACCATGTTCCTGGGGATGCCATCAACTACCCTTTGTTGAATATCATGTGAGTTGCTATGCATGTTCGTCTTGTCTGAAGTACGGGCGATTTACCATGAGTTGAATGGTTTGAGTATGCATATTGTTAGAGAAGAGCATTGGGCCGCTAACTAAAGCCATGATCCATGGTGGAAGTTTCAGTTTTGGACAACTATCCTCAATCTCTTATGAGAATATTATTTGTTGTTGAATGCTTATGTATTAAAGAGGAGTCCATTATCTGTTGTCTATGTTGTCCCGGTATGGATGTCTAAGTTGAGAATAATCAAAATCGAGAAATCCAATGCGAGCTTTCTCCTTAGACCTTTGTACAGGCGGCATAGAGGTACCCCTTTGCGACACTTGGTTAAAACATATGTATTGCGATGATAATCCAGGTAATCTGAGCTAATTAGGACAAGGTGCGGGCACTATTGGTAATCTATGCATGAGGCTTGCAACTTGTAGGATATAATTTACATAATGCATATGCTTTATTACTACCGTTGACAAAATTGTTTCTTGTTTTCGAAATAAAAGCTCTAGCACAAACATAGCAATCAATGCTTCCCTCTGCGAAGGGCCTTTCTTCTACTTTTATGTTGAGTCAGTTTACCCATTTCTCTCCATCTTAAGAAGCAAACACTTGTGTTAACTGTGCATTGATTCTTACATACTTGCCTATTGCACTTATTATATTACTTTATGTTGACAATATCCATGAGATATACATGTTACAAGTTGAAAGCAACCGCTGAAACTTAATCTTCCTTTGTGTTGCTTCAATGCCTTTACTATGAATTTATTGCTTTATGAGTTAACTCTTATGCAAGACTTATTGATGCTTGTCTTGAAAGTACTATTCATGAAAAGTCTTTGTTATATGATTCAATTGTTTACTCATTGTATTTACCATTGCTTTGAACCGCTGCATTCATTACATGTGCTTACAATAGTATGATCAAGATTATGATAGCATGTCACTTCAGAAATTATCTTTGTTATCGTTTACCTACTCGGGACGAGTAGGAACTAAGCTTGGGGATGCTTGATACGTCTCAAACGTATCTATAATTTCTTATGTTCCATGCTTGTTTTATGATGATACACACATGTTTTATACATACTTTATGTCATATTTATGCATTTTCCGGCACTAACCTATTAACAAGATGCCGAAGAGCCAGTTGCTGTTTTCTGCTGTTTTTGGTTTCAGAAATCCTAGTAAGGAAATATTTTCGAAATTGGACGAAATCAATGCCCAGGATCTTATTTTTCCATGAAGCTTCCAGAAGTCCGAAAGGGAAACGAAGTTGGGCGACGAGGCGACACCACACTAGGGCGGCGCGGCCCAGGTGCAGGCCGCGCGGCCCTGTTGTGTGGGCCCCTCGTGGCGCCCCTGACCTACCCTTCCGCCTACATATGCCTTCGTCGAGAATAGTTCCAGTACCGAGAGCCACGATACGGAAAACCTTCCAGAGACGCCACCGCCGCCAATCCCATCTCGGGGGATTCAGGAGATCGCCTCCGGCACCCTGCCGGAGAGGGGAATCATCTCCCGGAGGACTCTTCACCGCCATGGTCGCCTCCGGAGTGATGTGTGAGTAGTTCACCCCTGGACTATGGGTCCATAGCAGTAGCTAGATGGTCGTCTTCTCCTAATTGTGCTATCATTGTTGGATCTTGTGAGCTGCCTAACATGATCAAGATCATCTATTTGTAATGCTACATGTTGCGTTTGTTGGGATCCGATGAATAGTGAATAATATGCTATGTTGATTATCAATCTATTATCTATGTGTTGTTTATGATCTTGCATGCTCTCCGTTGCTAGTAGAGGCTTTGGCCAAGTCGTTACTTGTAACTCCAAGAGGGAGTATTTATGCTCGATAGTGCGTTCATGCCTCCATTAAATCTGGGACAGTGACAGAAAGTTCTAAGGTTGTGGATGTGCTGTTGCCACTAGGGATAAAACATCAATGCTATGTCTAAGGATGTATTTGTTGATTACATTACACACCATACTTAATGCAATTGTCTGTTGTTTGCAACTTAATACTGGAGGGGGTTCGGATGATAACCTGAAGGTGGACTTTTTAGGCATAGATGCATGCTGGATAGCGGTCTATGTACTTTGTCGTAATGCCCAATTGAATTTCACAATACTCATCATAACATGTATGTGCATGGTCATGCCCTCTTTATTTGTCAATTGCCCAACTGTAATTTGTTCACCCAACATGCTAATTATCTTACGGAGAGACACCTCTAGTGAACTGTGGACCCCGGTCCATTCTTTTACATCGAATACAATCTACTGCAATACTCGTTCTACTGTTCTCTGCAAACATCATCATCCACACTATACATCTAATCCTTTGTTACAGCAAGCCGGTGAGATTGACAACCTCACTGTCACGTTGCGGCAAAGTAATTTGGTTGTGTTGTGCAGGTTCCACGTTGGCGCCGGAATCCCTGGTGTTGCGCCGCACTACACTCCGCCGCCATCAACCTTCAACGTGCTTCTTGGCTCCGACTGGTTCGATAAACCTTGGTTTGTTACTGAGGGAAACTTACTGCTGTACGCATCACACCTTCCACTTGGGGTTCCCAACGGTCGTGTGCTGAACGGAGAGACACACGTCAACTGCGCGCCAGCAGCGGTGAGGAGTCCTCCGGGAGATGATTCCCCTCTCCGGCAGGGTGCCAGAGGCGATCTCCTGAATCCCCCGAGATGGGATTGGCGGCGGCGGCGTCTCTGGAAGGTTTTCCGTATCGTGGCTCTCGGTCCAGGGGTATTCGCGACGAAGACTTTAAGTAGGCGGAAGGGCGGAGTCGGAGGGCTGACGGGGGCCCCACACGATAGGGCCGCGCAGGCCCCTCCTGGGCCGCGCCGCCCTAGTGTGGCGGCGCCTCGTCGCCCCACTTCGGTTCCCTTTCGGTGTTCTGGAAGCTTCGTGGAAAAATAGGCCCCTGGGCGTTGATTTCGTCCATCTCCGAGAATATTTCCTTACTAGGATTTCTGAAACCAAAAACAGCAGAAAATAGCAACTAGCTCTTCGGCATCTCGTTAATAGGTTAGTGCCGGAAAATGCATAAATATGACATAAAGTATGTATAAAACATGTAGGTATCATCAATAAAGTAGCATGGAACATAAGAAATTATCGATACGTTGGAGACATATCAGCATCCCCAAGCTTAGTTCCTATTCGTCCCGAGTAGGTAAACGATAACAAAGATAATTTCTGAAGTGACATGCCATCATAATCTTGATCAATACTATTGTAAGCACATGTAATGAATGCAGCGATTCGAAGCAATGGTAAAGACAATGAGTAAACAATTGAATCATATAGCAAAGACTTTTCATGAATAGTACTTTCAAGACAAGCATCAATAAGTCTTGCATAAGAGTTAACTCATAAAGCAATAAATTCATTGTAAAGGCATTGAAGCAACACAAAGGAAGATATAAGTTTCAGCGGTTGCTTTCAACTTGTAACATGTATATCTCATGGATATTGTCAACATAAAGTAATATAATAAGTGCAATAAGAAAGTATGCCAGAATCAATCCACAGTTAACACAAGTGTTTGCTTCTTAAGATGGAGAGAAGTAGGTGAACTGACTCAACATAAAAGTAGAAGAAAGACCCTTCGCAGAGGGAAGCATTGATTCCTATATTTGTGCTAGAGCTTTTATTTTGAAAACAAGAAACAATTTTGTCAACGGTAGTAATAAAGCATATGCATTATGTAAATTATATCCTACATGTTGCAAGCCTCATGCATAGATTACCAATAGTGCCTGCACCTTGTCCTAATTAGCTCGGATTAACATGGATTATCATCGCAATACATATGTTTTAACCAAGTGCCGCAAAGGGGTACCTCTATGCCGCATGTACAAAGGTCTAAGGAGAAAGCTCGCATTGGATTTCTCGCTTTTGATTATTCTCAACTTAGACATCCATACCGGGACAACATAGACAACATATAATGGACTCCTCTTTAATGCATAAGCATTCAGCAACAAATAATATTCTCATAAGAGACTGAGGATAGTTGTCCAAAACTGAAACTTCCACCATGGATCATGGCTTTAGTTAGCGGCCCAATGCTCTTCTCTAACAATATGCATACTCAAACCATTCAACTCATGATAAATCACCCTTACTTCAGACAAGACGAACATGCATAGCAACTCACATGATATTCAACAAAGGGTAGTTGATGGCGTCCCCAGGAACATGGTTATCGCTCAACAAGCAACTTATAAGAGATAAAATACATAAGTACATATTCAATACCACAATAGTTTTTAGGCTATTTGTCCCATGAGCTATATATTGCAAAGGTGAAGAATGGAAATTTAAAGGTAGCACTCAAGCAATTTACTTTGAAATGGCGGAGAAATACCATGTAGTAGGTAGGTATGGTGGACACAAGTGGCATAGTGTTTGGCTCAAGGATTTTGGATGCATGAGAAGTATTCCCTCTCAATACAAGGCTTAGGCTAGCAAGGTTATTTGAAACAAACACAAGTATGAACCGGTACAGCAAAACTCACATAAAAGACATATTGCAAGCATTATAAGACTCTACACCGTCTTCCTTGTTGTTTGACCCTTACTAGAAAATATCTAGACCTTAGAGAGACCAATCATGCAAACCAAATTTTAGCAAGCTCTATGTATTTCTTCACTAATAGGTGCAAAGTATATGATGCAAGAGCTTAAACATGATCCTTATGAGCACAACAATTGCCAAGTATCAAATTATTCAAGACATTCTACCAATTAACACATGTAGCATTTCCCGTTTCCAACCATATAACAATTTAACGAAGCAGTTTCAACCTTCGCCATGAACATTATGAGTAAAACTAAGGACATATTTGTCCATATGCAACAGCGGAGCATGTCTCTCTCCCACACAATGAATGCTAGGATCCAACTTTATTCAAACAAAACAAAAATAAAAACATACAGACGCTCCAAGTAAAGCGCATAAGATGTGATGGAATAAAAATATAGTTTCATTAGAGGAACCTGATAATATTGTCGATGAAGAAGGGGATGCCTTGGGCATCCCCAAGCTTAGATGCTTGAGTCTTGTGGTGACCCTGCATACCACTGCATGTTGTAGTATGTCAGTCGTTGATATAACATTCACGAAGTACCATTCCGCAAATATTACATCCCTCAGAGTAGTACAACAGAACATAGCAGGTCCATAACTCATTCATTTATTATTACAAGCATAATATACATATCGTCTCGGAGCTCCTCTTGGGTCCTAAGAGGGATACTCCTGGGTTCGAGGCGAACCCACCTTAACTTACAATATAGAAGTTTCACTAGGTTATACATTTATTACCTCGAGCAGCTAAGTACTAAGAGTTCGCACTGCTCGGTTACTACTACTACTCGGTGATTCTAGACTTGATCTCCTCCGGAAGCCTCCCTGGTTCCATAGACTATAAGGTAGTCTACGCCTTCAACACCTCCAGAGAGGTCTGGTTCTTCATAGCCGATGATCTCGGCTCCTTCAGGGTTTTCGTAGTCCTCCTCCAGACGGTTCAGACAATCTAAGCAAGGGATTTAAGAGTGGGATGAGTACGAGCGTACTCAACAAGTTCATTATAGATAAGAGGTGTTTAATGCACTAGCTTCGATATTAAGCCAGAAAGCCTAATACCAATGCAGGTTTTGATAAACATTTCTTCAAGAGGTTGCTTTTATTTCAAAGAACTATGTCCGTCAGCCTTCACCGGTTTACTAGAACTTCGTGGAGCTCCTTTCCGGCCGCATTCGCAGTTCCATATCCCGGAACAGGGAGTGACAGGTCACGGTTCATTACACTCTGCAGAGGTGTGTGATACGTCTCCGACGTATCGATAATTTCCTATGTTCCATGCCACATTATTGATGATATCTACATGTTTTATGCATACTTTATGTCATATTTATGCGTTTTCTGGAACTAACCTATTAACGAGATGCCGAAGTGCCAGTTGTTGTTTTCTGCTGTTTTTGGTTTCAGAAATCCTAGTAAGGAAATATTCTCGGAATTGGACGAAATCAACGCCCAGGGGCCTATTTTCACACGAAGCATCCAGAAGACCGGAGAGCTAACGAAGTGGGGCCACAAGGCGGCGACACGATAGGGCGGCGTGGCCTGGGCCTTGGCCGCGCCGACCTACTGTGTGGGCCCCTCGTGACGCCCCTTGACCTGCCCTTCCGCCTACAAATAGCCTTCGTCGCGAAACCCCCAGTACCGAGAGCCACGATACGGAAAACCTTCCAGAGAGGCCGCCGCCGCCAATCCCATCTCGGGGGATTCAGGAGATCGCCTCCGGCACCCTGCCGGAGAGGGGATTCATCTCCCGGAGAACTCTACACCGCCATGGTCGCCTCCGGAGTGATGAGTGAGTAGTCTACCCCTGGACTATGGGTCCATAGCAGTAGCTAGATGGTTGTCTTCTCCTCATTATGCTTCATTGTCGGATCTTGTGAGCTGCCGAACATGATCAAGATCATCTATCTGTAATGCTATATGTTGTGTTTGTTGGGATCCGATGAATAGAGAATACTATGTTATGTTGATTATCAATTTATATCTATGTGTTGTTTATGATCTTGCATGCTCTCCGTTATTAGTAGAGGCTCTGGCCAAGTTTTTGCTAGTAACTCCAAGAGGGAGTATTTATGCTTGATAGTGGGTTCATGTCTCCGTGAATCTGGGGGAGTGAGAGAAACCTCTAAGATTATGGATGTGCTGTTGCCACTAGGGATAAAACATTGATGCTATGTCCGAGGATGTAGTTATTGATTACATTACGCACCATACTTAATGCAATTGTCTGTTGTTTGCAACTTAATACTAGAAGGGGTTCGGATGATAACCTGAAGGTGGACTTTCTAGGCATAGATGCATGCTGGATAGCGGTCTATGTACTTTGTCGTAATGCCCAATTAAATCTCACAATACTCATCATATCATGTATGTGCATGGTCATGCCCTCTCTATTTGTCAATTTCCCAACTGTAATTTGTTCACCCAACATGCTATTTATCTTA
This sequence comes from Lolium perenne, assembly GCF_019359855.2. Lineage (NCBI taxonomy): Eukaryota > Viridiplantae > Streptophyta > Magnoliopsida > Poales > Poaceae > Lolium > Lolium perenne. The sequence continues at coordinate 36,146,703 of NC_067246.2, read as the reverse complement.
TGGGAGAGACACCACTAGTGAACTGTGGACCCCGGTCCATTCTTTACATCTGAAATACAATCTACTGCAATTGTTCTACTGTTCTCTGCAAACAATCATCATCCACACTATACATCTAATCCTTTGTTACAGCAAGCCGGTGAGATTGACAACCTCACTGTTTTGTTGGGGCAAAGTACTTTGGTTGTGTTGTGCAGGTTCCACGTTGGCGCCGGAATCCCTGGTGTTGCGCCGTACTACATCTCGCTGCCATCAACCTTCAACGTGCTTCTTGGCTCCTACTGGTTCGATAAACCTTGGTTTCTTACTGAGGGAAAACTTGCCGCTGTACGCATCACACCTTCCTCTTGGGGTTCCCAACGGTCGCGTGCTGTACGCGTATCAAGCAGATTTTCTGGCGCCATTGCCGGGGAGATCAAGACACGCTGCAAGGGGAGTCTCCACATCCCAATCTCTTTACTTTGTTTTTGTCTTGCTTTATTTTATTTACTACTTTGTTTGCTGCATTATATCAAAACACAAAAAAATTAGTTGCTAGCTTTACTTTATTTGCTATCTTGTTTGCTATATCAAAAACACAAAAAAATTAGCTACTTGCATTTACTTTATCTAGTTTGCTTTATTTACTATTGCTAAAATGGGTACTCCTGAAAATACTAAGTTGTGTGACTTCACAACCACAAATAATAATGATTTCTTATGCACACCTATTGCTCCACCTGCTACTACAGCAGAATTCTTTGAAATTAAACCTGCTTTACTAAATCTTGTTATGCGAGAGCAATTTTCTGGTGTTAGTTCTGATGATGCTGCTGCCCATCTCAATAATTTTGTTGAATTGTGTGAAATGCAAAAGTATAAAGATGTAGATGGTGACATTATAAAATTAAAATTGTTTCCTTTCTCATTAAGAGGAAGAGCTAAAGATTGGTTGCTATCTCTGCCTAAGAATAGTATTGATTCATGGACTAAATGCAAGGATGCTTTTATTGGTAGATATTATCCCCCTGCTAAAATTATATCTTTGAGGAGTAGCATAATGAATTTTAAACAATTGGATAATGAGCATGTTGCACAAGCATGGGAAAGAATGAAATCTTTGGTTAAAAATTGCCCAACCCATGGACTAACTACTTGGATGATCATCCAAAACTTTTATGCAGGACTGAATTTTTCTTCGCGCAACCTATTGGATTCAGCTGCTGGAGGTACCTTTATGTCCATCACTCTTGGTGAAGCAACAAAGCTTCTTGATAATATGATGATTAACTACTCTGAATGGCACACGGAAAGAGCTCCACAAGGTAAGAAGGTAAATTCTGTCGAAGAAACCTCTTCCTTGAGTGATAAGATTGATGCTATTATGTCTATGCTTGTGAATGATAGGACTAATGTTGATCCTAATAATGTTCCGTTAGCTTAATTGGTTGCCCAAGAAGAACATGTTGATGTAAACTACATTAAAAATAATAATTTCAACAACAATGCTTATCGGAACAATTCTAGTAACAACTATAGGCCATATCCTTATAATAATGGCAACGGCTATGGTAATTCTTATGGGAATTCTTACAACAATAATAGGAACACACCCCCTGGACTTGAAGCTATGCTTAAAGAATTTATTAGTACGCAAACTGCTTTTAACAAATCTGTTGAAGAAAAGCTTGGGAAAATTGATATACTTGCTTCTAAAGTCGATAGTCTTGCTGCTGATGTTGATCTTTTGAAATCGAAAGTTATGCCTAATGAAAATCATAATAATAAAATTGTTACTACAGAAAATGCCATCCAAGTTAGAATTAATGAGAATATAAGATTGATGGCCGAATTGCGTGCTAGGTGGGAGAAAGAAGAAAATGAGAAAGAAGATAATATAGCTAAAGTTTGGACTATTACCACCACTAGTAATGCTAATTCTCCACATGTTGCTGCACCTCCTACTAATAATGGTAAAATAATTGGTGTTAGCAATGTTTCCACTTCTAATGCCAAGCGCGAAAAACTACCCAAAACTGCTAAAACTGCTGAAACTGCCTGTGATAAAACTGCTGAAATTTTTTCAAACATTGGGGATGATGATCCCATTGCTTTAGATTATAATGGTTTAGATTTTGATGATTGCCACATCTCTGAAGTTATAAAGTTCTTACAAAAACTTGCTAAGAGTCCTAATGCTAGTGCTATAAACTTGGCTTTCACGAAACATATTACAAATGCTCTCATAAAAGCTAGAGAAGAGAAACTAGAACGCGAAGCTTCTATTCCTAGGAAGCTAGAGGATGGTTGGGAGTCCATCATTAAGATGAAGGTCAATGACTTTGATTGTAATGCTTTATGTGATCTTGGTGCAAGTATTTCTTTTATGCCTAAGAAAATCTATAATATGCTTGACTTGCCACCATTGAAAAATTGTTATTTGGATGTTAATCTTGCTGATCATTCTACAAAGAAACCTTTGGGGAAAGTTGATAATGTTCGCATTACCATTAACAATAACCTTGTCCCCGTTGATTTTGTTGTCTTGGATATTGAATGCAATACATCTTGTCCCATTATATTGGCAAGACCTTTTCTTCGAACTGTTGGTGCTATCATTGATATGAAGGAAGGTAATATTAAATATCAATTTCCTCTCAAGAAAGGTATGGAACACTTCCCTAGAAAGAGAATGAAGTTATCTTTTGATTCTATTATTAGAACAAATTATGATGTTGACACTTCGTCTCTTGATAATAGTTGATACACACTTTCTGCGCCTAGCTGAAAGGCGCTAAAGAAAAGCGCTTATGGGAGACAACCCATGTTTTTACTACAGTACCTTTATTTTTATTTTGAGTCTTGGAAGTTGTTTACTACTGTAGCAACCTCTCCTTATCTTAGTTTTGTGCATTGTTGTGCCAAGTAAAGTCATTGATAGTAAGGTTCATACTAGATTTGGATTACTGCGCAGAAACAGATTTCTTTGCTGTCACGAATCTGGGCCTAATTCTCTGTAGGTAACTCAGAAAATTATGCCAATTTACGTGAGTGATCCTCAGATATGTACGCAACTTTCATTCAATTTGAGCATTTTTATTTGAGCAAGTATGGTGCCTCAATAAAATTCGTCTTTACGAACTGTTCTGTTTTGACAGATTCTGCCTTTTATTTCGCATTGCCTGTTTTGATATGCTCGATGGATATTTCGATTCCATTGACTTTCAGTAGCTTTGTGCAATGTCCATAAGTGTTAAGAATGATTATGTCACCTCTGAACATGTAAATTTTAATTGTGCACTAACCCTCTAATGAGTTGTTTTGAGTTTGGTGTGGAGGAAGTTTTCAAGGATCAAGAGAGGGAGATGATACAACATGATCAAGGAGAGTGAAAGCTCTAAGCTTGGGGATGCCCCGGTGGTTCACCCCTGCATATATCAAGAAGACTCAAGCGTCTAAGCTTGGGGATGCCCAAGGCATCCCCTTCTTCATCGACAACATTATCAGGTTCCTCCCCTGAAACTAAATTTTTTTTCCGTCACATCTTATGTGCTTTGCTTGGAGCGTCGGTTTGTTTTTGTTTGAATAAAATGGATCATAGCATTCTTTGTGTGCGAGAGAGACACGCTCCGCTGTTGCATATGGACAAATATGTCCTTAGGCTTTACTCATAATATTCATGGCGAAGTTTCTTCTTCGTTAAATTGTTATATGGTTGGAATTGGAAAATGATACATGTAGTAATTTCTATAATGTCTTGGATAATGTGATACTTGGCAATTGTTGTGCTCATGTTTAAGCTCTTGCATCATATACTTTGCACCTATTAATGAAGAAATACATAGAGCATGCTAAAATTTGGTTTGCATATTTGGTCTCTCTAAAGTCTAGATAATTTCTAGTATTGAGTTTGAACAACAAGGAAGACGGTGTAGAGTATTATAATGTTTACAATATGTCTTTTATGTGAGTTTTTCTGCACCGCTTCATCCTTGTGTTTGTTTCAAATAGCCTTGCTAGCCTAAACCTTGTATCGAGAGGGAATACTTCTCATGCATCCAAAATCCTTGAGCCAACCACTATGCCATTTGTGTCCACCATACCTACCTACTACATGGTATTTCTCCGCCATTCCAAAGTAAATTTCTTGAGTGCTACCTTTAAAATTTCCATTCTCTACCTTTGCAATATATAGCTCATGGGACAAATAGCTTAAAAACTATTGTGGTATTGAATATGTACTTATGCACTTTATCTCTTATTAAGTTGCTTGTTGTGCGATAACCATGTTCCTGGGGACGCCATCAACTACTCTTTGTTGAATATCATGTGAGTTGCTATGCATGTCCGTCTTGTCTGAAGTAAGGGCGATTTACCACTCATTTAATGGTTAGAGCATGCATATTGTTAGAGAAGAACATTGGGCCGCTAACTAAAGCCATGAATCATGGTGGAAGTTTCAGTTTTGGACATATATCCTCAATCTCATATGAGAACATTAATTGTTGCTACATGCTTATGCATTAAAGAGGAGTCCATTATCTGTTGTCTATGTTGTCCCGGTATGGATGTCTAAGTTGAGAATAATCAATAGCGAGAAATCCAATGCGAGCTTTCTCCTTAGACCTTTGTACAGGCGGCATAGAGGTACCCCTTTGTGACACTTGGTTAAAACATGTGCATTGCGATAATCCCGGTAATCCAAGCTAATTAGGACAAGGTGCGGGCACTATTAGTATACTATGCATGAGGCTTGTAACTTGTAAGACATAATTTACATAACACAGATGCTTTATTACTACCGTTGACAAAATTGTTTCTTGTTTTCAAAATCAAAGCTCTAGCACAAATATAGCAATCGATGCTTTCCTCTTTGAAGGACCTTTCTTTTACTTTTATGTTGAGTCAGTTCACCTATCTCTCTCCACCTCAAGAAGCAAACACTTGTGTGAACTGTGCATTGATTCCTACATACTTGCATATTGCACTTGTTATATTACTTTACATTGACAATATCCATGAGATACACATGTTATAAGTTGAAAGCAACCGCTGAAACTTAATCTTCCTTTGTGTTGCTTCAATACCTCTACTTTGAATTATTGCTTTATGAGTTAACTTTTATGCAAGACTTATTGATGCTTGTCTTGAAGTACTATTCATGAAAAGTCTTTGCTATATGATTCAGTTGTTTACTCATGTCATTTACATTGTTTGGATCGCTGCATTCATTACATATGCTTACAATAGTATGATCAAGGTTATGATGGCATGTCACTCCAGAAATTATCTTTGTTATCATTTACCTGCTCGGGACGAGCAGAAACTAAGCTTGGGGATGCTGATACGTCTCCGATGTATCGATAATTTCCTATGTTCCATGCCACATTATTGATGATATCTACATGTTTTATGCATACTTTATGTCATATTTATGCATTTTCTGGAACTAACCTATTAACGAGATGCCGAAGAGCCAGTCGATGTTTTCTGCTGTTTTTGGTTTCAGAAATCCTAGTAAGGAAATATTCTCGGAATTGGACGAAATCAACGCCCAGGGGCCTATGATGACCCACAAGTATAGGGGGTGTATCGTAGTATCTTCGATAAGTAAGAATGTCGATCCCAACGAGGAGCAGAAGGTGTTGACAAGCAGTTTCGATGAAGGATTCACTGTAAATGCTCACAGACAAGTATTCAGGGGGGGTTTGATGTAACAGTTGAATAAAGTACGAGTATGTAAAGTGCGAGAGTAATAATTGCAGCGAGTGGCCCAATCCTTTTTAGCACAAAGGACAAGCCGGTTTGTTTACTTATAATGACCAAACGTTCTCGAGGACACACGGGATTTTAGTCTAGTGCTTTCGCTACATACGGCTAAATAATCTTCATTGTTGTGATAAGTGTTGTGTGGGTGAACCTATGCTAATGTACCGCCCTTCCTAGGACTAATACATACTTGTGATTATACCCCTTGCAAGCATCCGCAACTACAAGAAAGTAATTAAGAATTAAATCTAACCACAGCCTTAAACTCTGAGATCCTGCGATCCCTCATGCATCGATATACCAACGGGGGTTTAGGTTTCTGTCACTCCGGCAACCCCGCAATTGGCAAACGAGTACAAGATGCATTCCCCTAGGCCCATAAATGGTGAAGTGTCATGTAGTCGACGTTCACATGACACCACTAGAAGAATAACACCACAACTTAAATATCACACCATTGAATATTACTCAACCATAGTTCACTACTAACATTTAGACTTCACCCATGTCCTCAAGAACTAAACGAACTACTCACAAGACATCATACGGAACATGATCAGAGGTGATATGATGATGAATAACAATCTGAACATAAACTTGGTTCAATGGTTTCACTCAATAGCATCAACAACAAGTAGAAATCGATACCGGGAGAGTTTCACCTATCAACCAATCCCGATCAAACCCAAATTGCTACGGCGGTGGCGGTGTCCAGCGGGGATGACGGCGGGGATGATGGTGGAGATGATGATGATGGTGATGGCGATGATGTCCAGCTCGATGACGGTGTCGATGGCGTCGATTTCCCCCTCCCGGAGGAATTTCCCCGGCGGATTCCTGCCCGCCGGAGAGCTCTTTTCTCTCTGGTGTTCTCCGCCCCGCAGAGGCGGCTGTAACTCTTCGCGAGGTACCCTCCGTGGCTTAGGTCTTCGGGACGAAGGGTTTGGCGAAGAAAAGGAGGCGAAAAGGGTCGTGGGCCCCCCCGACCATAGGCCAGCGCGGCCAGGGCACAGGCCGCGCCGCCCTAGGGTGTGGGCCCACCCTGGCTGCTCCTGGCTCCTCCTTCAGCTTCCTTCGTCATCTTGAAAAATAGGATTTTTGGTATAATTTCCTTCCGAGTTGATCTTCCGAAATATTGCGTTCGACGGTGCTTTTTCCAGCGAGAATCCACGGCTCCGGTGTTCGATCCTCCAATAATGATGAAACATGCAAAATAGATGAAATAACATAAGTATTGTGTCCCAATATGAAATATATCAATGAATAACAGCAAATTATGATATAAAATAGTGATGCAAATTGGACGTATCAACTCCCCCAAGCTTAGACTTCGCTTGTCCCCAAGCGAAATCGAGCTCGATAGACATGACCACATGTTTATGGAGTGAAGAGTCGATAAATAAAATACGGACAAGAAGCATCATATTCATTCACACAGGACATTATAGTAAACAATCTCTTATAACTCATATTGAAACAAGTATAAGGTAATCACAAGTAAAGGTGCATGAGAAATCATGATTGGTGATGGCAAACTTCGTTCTTGGTCGAGAGAACAATTAACAGTTATATTTATCTCATTGAGCAGCGCTCTCATGTTAGAGTTTATAAGGCACAACTTGCATACTCAATCGTAATGGTCTACTCATAATCATTGATAACTTGCAAAGCTATATTCATTCAAATAAAACTTGTACTAAACAAAGAAGAATAAAAGACATGATGTAGCAAATCACAATATAATGGTTTGATCACAACTACTCAAATGCTTGCTTGAGATGGAGGGAAATAGGTTTACTGACTCAACATAAAGTAAAAGACAGGCCCTTCGCAGAGGGAAGCAGGGATTAAATCATGTGCTAGAGCTTTTTCAATTTTTGCAATCATATAAAGAGAATAAAAGTAACATTTTGAGAGGTGTTTGTTGTTGTCAACGATGGTAGCGGGTACTCTAACCCCTTGCCAGACAACCTCCTAAGAGCGGCTCCCATATTATTTTCATTTTGTGTGGCACTCCTTCCAACCTTTCTTTCACAAACCATGGCTAACCGAATCCTCGGGTGCTTGCCAACAATCTCATACCATGAAGGAGTGCCTTTTTATTTTAGCTTTATTATGATGATGACACTCCCCCCAACCTTTGCTTACACAAGCCATGGCTAACCGAATCCTTCGGGTGCCGTCCATCAATCGCATACCATGGAGGAGTGTCTATTTAGTTTAATCAATTTGGGACTGGGAATCCCATTGCCAGCTCTTTTTGCAAAATTATTGGATAAGCGGGTGAAGCCACTAGTCCATTGGTGGAAGTTGCCCAACAAGATTGAAAGATAAAACACCACATACTTCCTCATGAGCTATGAAACATTGACACAAATAAGAGATACTAAGTTTTGAATTGTTTAAAGGTAGCACATGAAGTATTTACTTGGAATGGCAGAAAATACCATGTAGTAGGTAGGTATGGTGGACACAAATGGCATAGGTTTGGGTTAAGGTTTGGATGCACGAGAAGTATTCCCTCTCGGTCAGGTCTTTGGCTAGCAAGGTTAATTAGCAAGCATAAGAGTCGAGGGAAACAAACAAATATACATGTGATAGAAACAATCATGCATCTTCCTTGTAAGTACAAACAATTTTAACTTCAGAATAATAAGCTATGAGCTAACAAGAAAGACAATGAAACATCTACATGTATTTCTCTTTTCTATTTAAACCTCAAAGTGTTGTTGCTATTGACCAATGCTAAGTTTGCCAAAACCAAATAGATTTATTCAATGCTCCCAAAGTGATACCAATACTAACAACAAGGTGAATCATATAATAGAGATTGCAAACTAAAATAAGATGTGCAATATGTAAATGATAAGACTTCTCATTAATATTCCATAACGATAACTCACACCAAGGGATACATAGATAACCAACTAAAGGAGAGATACTTCCAAACGCAACCCATCTTATATGATAACTTCCCTACTCATGATATGATACTACTTGACAATAAAAGTAAAAGGTAGTGATAATGTGATACCGCGGCACTCCCCCAAGCTTGGAACAAACCAAGGGGATGCCAATACCGATGATGAATTACTCCTTTGGCGATGATGGTGATGAACTCCGTCATCAAACTTCCAAGGAAGAGGCTCTCCATCAAGAAAGCGACATCTTGGTCTCGGGGATCCTGAAACTAGCAGCACGGCTTATGTATTTAAACCTGTTTTCATACTCACGATTCTGATTCTGAAAATCATAGAGTTGTGCTTGGAGCTTGTTGGTGGTGTCGTGAAGTGAGAGGATATCGCTCCAAAGCTTTGTAGTTTCCTTCTCATGTTCAGCAATGAGTTCAGACACAATCCTGTGGAAAATATCCACCTCACGCTCGGCCATTTTCTTGTATTTGAAAACCTCTTGTTCTAGCTTCTCCATCCTGTCTTCCAGGCTTCCTTCTCCTTTAGGACCCTGGACATCCTTGACCTGCAGTTCTCCTTCAACGAGCAACAACTCCTTGGGGTGCATCCTCAGCTCCTCCATGTACAAGTTGCCAACATCCTTCTTTGGAGCTGCCCTTCGGAGTTTCCGACGAAGACATGATGGCTCTAGATCCGAAGCAAATCTGGCGAAACAACTCGAAACAAAACACGTCGAGAAAACGATATACGGACCTCCAGGGGTCCGGGGGATTATATAGCAAAAATTTTCACGACAAACGGAAAGCACCAGATCGAACCAGAGTCGGAAAGGGGCGACGAGGCGGCCAAACCATAGGCCGGCGCGGGCCCCGGGTCAGGCCGCGCCGCCCTATGGTGGCACCCCTCGTGCGTCCTTTCCACTCCGTTTCGAACTCGTAATTTCTCATATTTTCCAAAAACAGCAAAAATATAGTTCGGAAAGTAAATTGCGTACTTTTCATTACCGATCTTGTTACCTATTCGAAGTCGAGTTCTGGCGGACTGTCAATTTGCCCTTTGATGTAGGCCTCCGGTGTTTCCACTTGAATAATATCAACATCAACATTATAAGAATCACCTGAGATATAATGCTTGAGTCTTTGTCCATTCACCACTTGCGTAGCATTGCCTTGGAGAGAGCTAATTTTGATTGCTCCTGAACGATACACCTCCTCGACAACATATGGTCCTTCCCATTTCGAGAGTAAATTCCTGCAAAGAATCCGAGAGACGAGACCGATACAATAGGACTTTATCCCCAATATTAAATTCTCTTTTGATAATCCTCCTATCATGCCATTTTTTAACTTTCTCTTTAAAGAGTTTAGCATTTTCATATGCTTCACTTCTCCATTCATCTAGAGAACTCAATTGCAACAACCTCTTATCACCGGCAAGTTTAGGATCTTTATTTAATTCTCTAACAGCCCAATAAGCTTTGTGCTCTAGTTCTAGAGGTAAATGACAAGCTTTCCCATAAACCATTTTATAAGGTGACATTCCCATGGGATTTTTATAAGCAGTTCTATAAGCCCAAAGTGCATCCTTCAATTTACTAGCCCAATTCTTTCTAGTTTTATTAACGGTCTTTCCCAAAATAGATTTAATCTCTCTATTTGATAATTCTACTTGACCACTAGTTTGAGGATGATAGGCAGAAGCAATTCTATGATTAATACCATACTTAGCAAGAGTTTTTCTAAAACCTCCATGAATAAAATGAGAACCTCCATCAGTCATAATATATCTAGGTACTCCAAATCTAGGAAAAATAATATCTAAGAGCATTCTTAAAGAGGTCTCACCATCAGCACTTTTTGTAGGTATAGCTTCCACCCATTTAGTAACATAATCAACAGCAACAAGTATATGAGTGTTACCTTCCGAAGACGGAAAAGGTCCCATGAAGTCAAATCCCCAACAATCAAACGGTTCAATAACAAGAGTATAATTCATAGGCATTTCATTGCGTCTGGAGATATTACCAACCCTTTGGCATTCATCACAAGATAAAATAAACTTTCTCGCATCTTTGAAGAGAGTTGGCCAATAAAAACCTGATTGTAAAACCTTTTGCGCGGTTCTTTCTCCGGCGTGATGTCCTCCATAAGCACTACCATGACATTTACTCAATATCTCCTGTTGTTCATATTCAGGGACACACCTTCGCATAATACCATCCACTCCTTCTTTATATAAGTGTGGGTCATCCCAGAAATAATGCCTCAAGTCATAAAAGAATTTCCTCCTTTGCTGAGCTGAAAAGGTTGGAGGCAAGTACTTGGAAACAATAAAGTTAGCATAATCAGCATACCAAGGACTGTCTTGCGAGCTCACCTTTATTACAGCCAATTCTTCATTTGGAAAACTATCATTAACAGGAACAGGATCATAAGCAATATTTTCCAATCTAGACAAATTATCAGCAACAGGATTATCAGCACCTTTCCTATCTACAATATGTAAATCAAATTCTTGCAAAAGAAGTACCCATCTAATAAGCCTCGGCTTAGCATCTTTCTTTGTCATTAGGTATCTAATTGCAGCATGATCAGTATGAATAGTAACTTTTGAATCAACAATATAAGATCTAAATTTATCACAAGCAAAGACTACAGCTAATAATTCTTTTTCAGTTGTAGCATAATTTCTTTGAGCAGCATCAAGAGTTTTACTAGCATAATGAATAACATTCAGTTTTTTATCTACTCGCTGTCCAAGAACAGGCGCCTACAAAAAATCACTAGCATCACACATAATTTCAAATGGTAAGTTCCAATCAGGAGGTTCAACTATAGGAGCAGTTGTTAAGGCTTTCTTAAGAGTTTCAAAAGCTTCCTTACAATCATCATCAAAAACAAATGGTACATCTTTTTGAAGAAGATTAGTAAGAGGCTTTGAAATCTTGGAGAAATCTTTAATAAATCTCCTATAAAACCCAGCATGACCAAGAACACTACGAATACCTTTAACATCCCTCGGATAGGGCATCTTCTCAATTGCTTCAACTTTAGCTCTATCAACTTCAATACCTCTCTCAGAAATTTTATGTCCCAATACAATTCCTTCATTAACCATAAAGTGGCATTTCTCCCAATTAAGAACAAGGTTAGTTTCTTCACATCTCTGCAAAACTTTATCAAGGTTTCGCAAGCAACTATCAAAAGAATTCCCATAGACGGAAAAATCATCCATGAATACCTCTACAATACTTTCACAAAAACCATGAAAAATAGCAGACATGCATCTTTGAAAAGTAGCAGGAGCATTACATAAACCAAAAGGCATGTGTCTATAAGCATAAGTTCCATAAGGACAAGTAAAGGTGGTTTTCTCTTGATCTTTAGCTTTAACAGCAATTTGTGAAAACCCAGAATAACCATCAAGAAAGCAAAAATGAGTATTTTTAGACAATCTTTCTAGCATTTGATCAATAAATGGTAAAGGGTAATGATCTTTCTTAGTAACTTTATTAACTTTTCGAAAATCAATGCACATTCTATACCCTACAACTACTCTTTGAGGAATGAGCTCATCATTATCATTAGGCACAATGATCCATACCTCCTTTCTTGGGAACGCAATGCACAGGACTAACCCATCTACTATCAGCAATAGGATATATAATACCAGCTTCAAGAAGTCGTAATACCTCATTCCTTACCACTTCCTTCATCTTCGGAATTAGACGACGCTGAGGTTCAACAACGGGCTTTGCATCATCTTCCATATTAATAGCATGTTGGCATATAGACGGAGAAATCCCCTTCAAATCATCAAGAGTGTAGCCAATAGCGCCTCGATGCTTCTTCAATATTTCCAATAACCTTTCTTCCTCAATCTCTGAAAGCTTAGAACTAATAATAACAGGATATATTTTCTTATCATCAATATGAGCATATTTAAGATTATCAGGTAAAGGCTTTAAATCAAAAACAGGATCTTCCTTTGGTGGCGGTGTTGTACCCAAATCTTCCACCGGTAAATCATGCTTGAGAATAGGTTGGCGAAGAAAAATTTCCTCAAGCTCATCTCTTTCTTTCCTAAAAATTTCGCTCTCGCTATCCTCCAAATGTTGCTGCAAAGGATTATTAGGAACAAGAACAATAGATGCACATTGCTCCATTTTAAAATCATTACTAGGCAAATCAGCTTTATAAGGAGTTTTAGTAAATTTAGAGAAGTTAAACTCATAAGATTCACCAGCGAATTTAGTCAAAATTTTCTATTTCTTGCAATCTATAATAGCTCCACAAGTATTTAGAAAAGGTCTACCAAAAATAATAGGACAATAATCACTAGCAGCAGAACCAAGTACCAAAAAGTCAGCAGGATATTTAATCTTACCGCATAAAACTTCCACATCTCGAACAATACCAATTGGAGAAATAGTTTCTCTATTAGCCAGCTGAATAACCACATCAATATCTTCAAGTTCACAAGAATCAATTTCGTGCATAATCTCCGTGTAAAGCTCATACGGAATAGCACTAACACTTGCACCAATATCACATAATCCATAATAACAATGATCACCAATTTTAACGAGATAGCATAGGAACACTAGCTTGTTTGGGTTTATTAGGATGTGAGACAATATTAGAAGCATCTTCACGAGAAAATAATATGACCATCCTCCACACTTTCAGTCACAAGATCTTTAATTATTGCAACAATTAGGTTCAACTTTTATTTGTTCTTCAGGTTCTACAGGTTTCTTTTCACTTTTATGAACCGCACTATTTATAACAGAGTACTCTTTCATTTTAGCAGGGAAAGGAGTTTTTTCAATATAAACTTCAGGAATAACATGATCAGCAGTTTCAACTACAACGCATTTATTAATAGATGAATCAATTTTATCTTTATACGGTTCATGATACTTATCAAAATTCTTCTTTGGCAATTCATAATGAGAGGCAAAAGCTTTATAAAGATTTACAGACAACTTGAGAATCAAGACCATATATAGCACTCATATTACGAAATTTATCGGTATCCATAAAAGCTTCAATGCATTTATAATCATAAATTATACGATTCTCTATCCTTGTCGTTCTCCCATCCTTCGAGTATTTTCTTGGATCCGATCAAGAAGGTCCCTTTTAAACTCTTCTTTGTTGTGTGTAAATGATCCAGAACAAGAAGTATCCAGCAAGGTCTTGTCTTGAAAAGAAAGTCTTGCATAGAAATTATCAATAATAACATTACCAGGAAGCTCATGAATGGGGCATTTGAGAATTAAAGACTTCAATCTCCCCCAAGCTTGGGCGATGCTCTCTCCATCATGAGGCCAAAAATTATATATGCGATTCCGATCCTTATGAATTTCACTTGGAGGATAGAACTTAGAATAAAACCGGGCACAATATCATTCCATTCAAGAGAATCCCCATTATCCAAGGTAATTTATACCAATGCGCCGCTTTCAGGACAGCGACAAAGAGAATAGTTTCTTCCTCACTTCATCCATAGCAATACCTGCACATTTGAATAACCCGCATAATTCATGCAAAAAGCAGTAAATGATCACCGGGATGGACGGTTCCATCCCCTTCATAGCGGTTATCCATAACAATTTCAATAATTTTAATTGGTATTTTATATGGTATTACTTCCTCACTGGCGCCTCATCCACTACCGTTGCAGTAGTAGTAGATTTCCCAAATAGAAATTGAAGAGAAGATCTCTCCATAATGACTTATAGCAGCAGGCAGAAATAAAATCAGCACAACAAGAAGGTTTTCCTTACCAATTCCACTTACCAATAGCGCTTCACTCCCCGGCAACGGCGCCGAGGAAAATAGTCTTGATGACCCACAAGTATAGGGGGTGTATCGTAGTATCTTCGATAAGTAAGAATGTCGATCCCAACGAGGAGCAGAAGGTGTTGACAAGCGGTTTCGATGAAGGATTCTTGTAAATGCTCACAGACAAGTATTCGGGGGGGTTTGATGTAACAGTTGAATAAAGTACGAGTATGTAAAGTGCGAGAGTAATAATTGCAGCGAGTGGCCCAATCCTTTTTAGCACAAAGGACAAGCCGGTTTGTTTACTTATAATGACCAAACGTTCTCGAGGACACACGGGATTTTATTCTAGTGCTTTCGCTACATACGGCTAAATAATCTTCATTGTTGTGATAAGTGTTGTGTGGGTGAACCTATGCTAATGTACCGCCCTTCCTAGGACTAATACATACTTGTGATTATACCCCTTGCAAGCATCCGCAACTACAAGAAAGTAATTAAGAATTAAATCTAACCACAGCCTTAAACTACGAGATCCTGCGATCCCTCCTGCATCGATATACCAACGGGGTTTAGGTTTCTGTCACTCGGCAACCCCGCAATTGGCAAACGAGTACAAGATGCATTCCCCTAGGCCCATAAATGGTGAAGTGTCATGTAGTCGACGTTCACATGACACCACTAGAAGAATAACACCACAACTTAAATATCACACCATTGAATATTACTCAACCATAGTTCACTACTAACATTTAGACTTCACCCATGTCCTCAAGAACTAAACGAACTACTCACAAGACATCATACGGAACATGATCAGAGGTGATATGATGATGAATAACAATCTGAACATAAACTTGGTTCAATGGTTTCACTCAATAGCATCAACAACAAGTAGAAATCGATACCGGGAGAGTTTCCCCTATCAAACAATCAAGATCAAACCCAAATTGCTACGGCGGTGGCGGTGTCCAGCGGTGATGACGGCGGTGATGATGGTGGAGATGATGATGATGGTGATGGCGATGATGTCCAGCTCGATGACGGTGTCGATGGCGTCGATTTCCCCCTCCCGGAGGGAATTTCCCCGGCGGATTCCTGCCCGCCGGAGATCTCTTTTCTCTCTGGTGTTCTCCGCCCCGCAGAGGCGGCTGTAACTCTTCGCGAGGTACCCTCCGTGGCTTAGGTCTTCGGGACGAAGGGTTTGGCGAAGAAAAGGAGGCGAAAAGGGTCGTGGGCCCCCCAGACCATAGGCCGGCGCGGCCAGGGCCTGGGCCGCGCCGCCCTAGGGTGTGGGCCCACCCTGGCTGCTCCTGGCTCCTCCTTCTGGCTTCCTTCGTCATCTTGAAAAATAGGATTTTTGGTATAATTTCCTTCCAGAGTTGATCTTCCGAAATATTGCGTTCTGACGGTGCTTTTTCCAGCAGAATCCTGGCTCCGGTGTTCGATCCTCCAATAATGATGAAACATGCAAAATAGATGAAATAACATAAGTATTGTGTCCCAATATGAAATATATCAATGAATAACAGCAAATTATGATATAAAATAGTGATGCAAATTGGACGTATCAGCCTATTTTCACACGAAGCTTCCAGAAGACCGGAGAGCTAACGAAGTGGGGCCACGAGGCGGCGGCACGATAGGGCGGCGCGACCTGGGCCTTGGCCGCGCCGACCTACTGTGTGGGCCCCTCGTGACGCCCCTTGACCTGCCCTTCCGCCTACAAATAGCCTTCGTCGCGAAACCCCCAGTATCGAGAGCCACGATACGGAAAACCTTCCAGAGACGCCGCCGCCGCCAATCCCATCTCGGGGGATTCAGGAGATCACCTCCGGCACCCTGCCGGAGAGGGGATTCATCTCCCGGAGGACTCTACACCGCCATGGTCGCCTCCGGAGTGATGTGTGAGTAGTCTACCCCTGGACTATGGGTCCATAGCAGTAGCTAGATGGTTGTCTTCTCCTCATTATGCTTCATTGTCGGATCTTGTGAGCTGCCGAACATGATCAAGATCATCTATCTGTAATGCTATATGTTGTGTTTGTTGGGATCCGATGAATAGAGAATACTATGTTATGTTGATTATCAATTTATATCTATGTGTTGTTTATGATCTTGCATGCTCTCCATTATTAGTAGAGGCTCTGGCCAAGTTTTTGCTAGTAACTCCAAGAGGGAGTATTTATGCTCGATAGTGGGTTCATGTCTCCGTGAATCTGGGGGAGTGAGAGAAACTTCTAAGATTATGGATGTGCTGTTGCCACTAGGGATAAAACATTGATGCTATGTACGAGGATGTAGTTATTGATTACATTATGCACCATACTTAATGCAATTGTCTGTTGTTTGCAACTTAATACTGGAAGGGGTTCGGATGATAACCTGAAGGTGGACTTTCTAGGCATAGATGCATGCTGGATAGCGGTCTATGTACTTTGTCGTAATGCCCAATTAAATCTCACAATACTCATCATATCATGTATGTGCATGGTCATGCCCTCTGTAATTTCCCAACATGCTATTTATCTTATGGGAGAGACACCACTAGTGAACTGTGGACCCCGGTCCATTCTTTACATCTGAAATACAATCTACTGCAATTGTTCTACTGTTCTCTGCAAACAATCATCATCCACACTATACATCTAATCCTTTGTTACAGCAAGCCGGTGAGATTGACAACCTCACTGTTTCGTTGGGGCAAAGTACTTTGGTTGTGTTGTGCAGGTTCCATGTTGGCGCTGGAATCCCTGGTGTTGCGCCGCACTACATCTCGCCGCCATCAACCTTCAACGTGCTTCTTGGCTCCTACTGGTTCGATAAACCTTGGTTTCTTACTGAGGGAAAACTTGCCGCTGTACGCATCACACCTTCCTCTTGGGGTTCCCAACGGTCGCGTGCTGTACGCGTATCAGTGTGTTGCTTTACCCATAAGAGATCTTCACCTTGGTGCCAACCGGGCATCTTTCCCGTCCACACTTCCTATGGTGTGAGGCCCGGTATAAGGTCTAGCCAATCATGTTCCTCCGCTACCTCGCACACCCACCCTTTGTTGCATACCCCGACCCTGGGTCCACGTCGGTCCCATTATTCCCATATATTTCAGGGTGGACCCCGACCACGACGACAATGCAGGGCTCTACCATACATTCCTACGCCGGTAGCTGCAACCCATCATAGACCGCAATACCGTGGGGACTTAAGGCTTCCCCAGCCAACCGCTTGTTCTTCGGGCGACAAGTGTCTACGGACTATGCCGTGGGGACTTAAGGATTCCCCAGCCAACCGCTCGCCCCCGACAGATACAAGTGTCTACGGTAGAGCGCATCCGTTGATGTACGAGAGGTGGAAACACTTTTGACTACTCCATCCCACTCCGGATCTTATGGTTAACACGGGTATTACGGCACAAGAATCGCTGGACGACATTTGTTGTATAATCCTAGATGGATATAAACCCTTGCAATGGAACCTCCACCATATCAACACAATCCATGGTTCCATTGCCCACCACATAGTCATATTCATAGCTATGAAAATAGTGGTTTTGCTTTTTATGCAATATTGATAAACATAGTACTTTGCAAGTAATTTGGTAAAAATACTCAAATGACATGAGCAAGCGATGAACTTGCCTGAACACTGCAAAGTGTTGCAGTTGGATGGTGTGGACTGACCCTTGTCCTCTGTTTCTGAAAAATAGCATCATTGTCCGATAAGGGCAATGGTTAAAGAAGCAATTATGCATGATTCCAGTTTTAGGGTTTGTTTCCCCCCTTCAGGTGTCTTATCATTTCATGTGAGAGGTTAATACTAAGAATAATTTGGGGATACTTTATTTAAAGTAAAATACAACCTTGAAATGTTGTCAAGATGTTTTTAAAGTCTAAAAGCATTAATGGGCTTATTTTCATTATTTGAAAATATATATAAGGTGTGATTTAAATTATTATTATAATCATCAAATTAAGATTTATTCTTAGTTGTCTTCAAAAATTCCCTTTGATATTTTATTCAGGTAGAGAATTTTATGCTTATCAGTTTTCATATTTTTAATTATTTTTTTAGAGCTATTAAACATTTCTTATGCAATTTCAAAGTTTCTGTATTTAAATGAAATTATGAAATGACTTAATTGCCCTTGGGCCCACCTGTCAGGGTGGCCCAGCGGGTTAACCCTAACCCGAGCCACACTTGGGCTCGGTCGGTCGCACCGACCCCTTTCTCTTCTTCCTCGCGAAACCCTACCTCTCTCTCTATCGCTCTCGCGATGCCATGGTCGCCTCGCCGTCGCCGAATTAATCCGACCGCCACTGGCCACCCCCGCCGGCGAGATCGGTACCAATCGAGCCGCCGTTCGATGGCGCACCGATCGGTCCGCGCTGATTTGTTTTTCCTTGCCGCCACCGCTCTTCCCCAACACCCCTGCGACATGGCCGTGGGGAATCCGCGGCGATCTCGTCGTTGCCGACGAGCCTGGCGCCGTGGCGTGGCCGTGTGCCCCGCCGTGGTTGCGCTGGAGCCCCTGCGCCTCGGCGATGAACTTGCTTGGCTTGGCCATGGCCTGGCGCCGCCGTTCGCCCGGCGTGTGCCGCCGTGCCACCATGGCCGTGCCCTCTCCGATTAACTTGTAAGTTCACACCGCCTCCCTCCTTCTCTACTACTTGTTCTTCCTCTTCTCCTTCCCTTCTAGTCTAGCTCTGGCCACTGGCCTGCTTCTCCTCGCGCCTATGTTGTGCCGTGCTTTACTGGCCATAGCCATAGCTTGTGTTGCTGCTCTACCTCGATTTGCTCTGCTGCCTGTGCTTGCTGTAGATGCGCGTGTGCTACTGCTGCTATTCTTGCTGCTGGCTCTACTGGCCCTGGCCATTGTTACCCTGGCCACGCCAGTGCTTGCTATCCTTACTGAATTCCTGCTCTGTGCCTCTATTCTGGTTGCTATGCTTGCTAGAATTCAAGTGTATTCATGTAAGATTTTCCTGGCTTGATCACAGTGTGCAATTCTTGCATATTTGCAAGTGCCAGAGCAATTGTGGCTAATTCTGGTGCTCAAACTTATGATTATGCTCAATTGAGCATTACTGTGGGCTTAACAGTGTTATTCAATAATTATTTGATGTGTGCCTTGCTTGTGTATCTTGATCCATTGGCTCATCATGCCTTTGATGTGCTTCTGGATACAATCATGAATTATTATGTGATTATCTGTGAAGCATCTATTGATTAACTGTGGCTACTACCTTTATATGATATATGAATTGATGTCATGATTGATTCTAGCCTGCCTTAACAGGATCTAGCAAGCTTCTGATGATCTTGTGATCATCAGTTGCTTGTAAAACCTGTTGTGCTCAATCTGTGCCTTACCAGGGCTCAATTTGAGATGTGTGTGGTTTACAGACAAGTACTGGTGTGTGCTGTTGTTGGCTTAAGCAATTGCTGTTGCTTGCAGTGATCCATTGGATCCACTGCAAGGCTCTGGTGTATTGTTTACTTGTATACATCATTTATCTGTGTAGCTTGGCAAGATTTATTTGATAAATGAGATGAACTATTTCTGCAGTTATGATTCTTTAACTTGATTGACTTGAGCTAGAGGGATGCCAACACTTGTTGGGGACCCTAGCTCACTCTGAACCCTCTGGGTGATGATGGGTGGCTTAGTTGGCTAGTCTAGTGGTTGAGGTGGCCTCAACAGAAAGTATTTGCTGTTCAGGAAGCTCCCACCCTTTGGTTGGCTTGCTGTGGCTTAGTGATTATCTCACTGGATAAACCCTTGTTGGTTCTCCAGTGACCTTTGTTGTTGACAAATAGGAATAGACACCATCTGTCTATCTGTCTGATGACTTGCTGGGCTTTAGGTGCTAGGTGATTTTGGATGGCTAGTTAGGGATTAATCCAGGTTGGATTTCTCTGGTATTGTCACCATGCTGACATACCAATGTTCCCATGGTGATTTCCTTCTGGCTGATCTCTAGTTTGCTTGCACCAGAAGGCTTAGTAGCCAGATGATGATACAAACTGGGTACTCACACCCTTTGGCTTGTGTGTGTTTGATGCACATTCTTATTTATGAGCAAGACAGATGCTTGCTCATGATTCTTTGTATATACCTCACTCCAGCTCCTAGAATGAGTTGTTGGTGTAGAGGATTTCTTCTGGTTTGGATTTATGAACTTGCCCTGCTCCTCCTGGCTTGCTGGTGATGCTTGATTACTTTTTGGTGATTGTGGAGTGGATGAGACAGCTTTAGCTGTTCATCTGTTCTTGGTGTTCATGAGCTGTTCTTGCTATCTGGTTACTTACCCTGCTGCCTGTCGATGGATGAAGCTAATGGCTAGGGTTTATGCTGTGAAAAGCTTTTATGTGACCAGCCCTTGCTTCCCTGGTCGACATCACTGCCTGACATGTATTGGTGACTCCTCTCTTTGCTATGTGTGTGTGTTGCATGCACACAGCCTTGTGAGCAGGCTGTGTGTGTGTGTATACCAGATACTTTGCACTTGGGCTTTGAGAGGATCAGCTCGGCAGAGTTGATCATATCTTCTCAATTTCATTTGATTTCTAACCTGCCAAGTGGCAATGCCACTTGGCATAACACTTGTCTTTGGTCTTTATTTGTGTGAATGCAGGGAACAAGATGATGCTCTCGATGAAGATCAAGGTCCTCTTGGCAAGATCTCCATGATGATCATCTTGTGTAGTTTAGGATAGATCATTCTCTTGTCATTTTCCTTTATTTTCTTTCTTCTATTTTGCCAATTTATGTAATGTGTTGTAATATTTCATATTACTATTCTGGATATTGTAAATGACAATGTATTATGTGTGATTATCAATAAAGCTCCAATTTTCCTTAATGAGCTTTATATAATTGTTGTACTAATTATATCCTTGATTACTTATAATTGTTTATTGAATTATCTCAAGTTTGAATTATGAGATATCAATTTAATGTTTGAATTTGAAATTCAAATTCAAATTTGGTTTGAATTCAATCATGCAACTTAATTTTGAATTCAATCATGCAACTTAAGATTGTGATGCAATATCTCTTCTCTCTTCTCAAAACCCTAGTTTAGTTGAGTAAGAACAAGTTTGTCGCACTCTCGAAACCCTAACCCTGTAAGATGTCGAGAGAGAAACTTGTCCCCCTTCAATGCAGTTTTGTTTTAAAAGCGCGAAATTTCCCCAGAATTTACGATGCAATGCACATCCCTTTCTAAAATCTACCCCTCGATCGTCTCTAAACCTGGGACATTACAGCCTTTCCCCCTTAAAGAAAACTTCGTCCCGAAGTTGTGGTTGTAATACCTGAAGAGTTCGGGGTATGTTTTCCTCAGGTCTTCCTCCTTTTCCTAGGTGGCTTCCCTCTCGGGGTGATGTTTCCACTGTATCTTGCAGTACTTAATAGCTCGATTCCTGAGTTGTTTCCAGTTCTCCTCGAGAATCTTCGCTGGCTTCTCGATGTAGGTCAAATCTTGTTGTAACTCGAGCTCATCATGTGACACTGGCTCATCTGGGGTCTTTAAACATTTCCTGAGTTGCGACACATGGAATACGTTGTGAACTTGGGATAACCTCCCCGGTAGTTCCAATTCAAAGGCTAACCCTCGGTTTTGACTCAGAATCTTGAAAGGTCCGATGTACCTAGGGCTTAACTTTCCCTTTACTCCAAATCTCTGAAGTACTTTCATCGGGCTCACCTTGAGATATACCATGTCTCCAACTTGTGGCTCCCATGTCCTTCTCTTCTGATCGGCATAACTCTTCTGTCGGCTTTGGGCTATCTTGAGCCTATCTCTTATAATGTCAATGATTTGTTGCTTTTCCTTGACATAATCAGGATTAAACTCCTTGCTTGCTCCAGCTTCATACCAACATATAGGTGATATACACTTCCTTCCATACAGAGCTTCAAACGGTGCCATCTTGATGCTGCTTTGATAGCTATTATTGTATGAAAACTCTGCTAGTGGCAAGTGCTCCTCCCATGATCCTCCGAAGTCTAGGGCACAAGCTCTAAGCATATCCTCTAGGATCTGGTTAGTTCTCTCGGTTTGTCCACCTGTATGAGGATGATAGGCGGTACTATAGTCCAACTTGGATCCTAAAGCTTCATGTAGTTGCTTCCAAAATGCTGACGTGAACACGGATCCTCGATCCGACAAGATCTTCTTCGGCACTCCATGTTTACTCATGATCTCTTTGATGTAAAGATCGATGAGTTTTTCTCCTTTATCCTGCTGATTTACCGCTAAGAAGTGTGCACTTTTCGTCAACTGGTCCACGATTACCCATATCATGTCCTTCTTTTTATTGGTCATGGGTAGTCCGGTGATGAAATCCATTCCTATCTCCTCCCATTTCCATTCTGGAATGGGTAAAGGTTGTAGCTTTCCTGCCGGACTCTGATGTTCAGCCTTCACTCTTTGGCAGGTATGGCATTCCGCCACGTATTGTGCTATCTCTCTCTTCATGTTATTCCACCAGAATAATTCTTTATGATCCATGTACATCTTTGTACTTCCTGGATGTATGGAGTATGGTGTTTGATGGGCTTCCCGGAGTATTACTTCCTTGATTTCAGAAATATCCGGAACGCAAATCCTCTTCTGAAACAATAGTGATCCTGATTCTCCTCGGTGAAATTCTGATGGTCTACCTTCATCTATCCTTCTCATCTCCTCCACGATGAATGGATCGTCCAATTGACCCATCATTATCTCATTCTTTAAGTTAACATTTAGCTCATCGGCTACTTGTAAAGCCGATAGTCCTTCATGAGCTTCTTTCTCCCAAAGTTGTATTTGGGCTTGGCTTATTTCCTTCCTCAACTCTGGTGATAACTCTTGTTCCACTCCTCCAGTGCTCTTCCTACTCAGAGCATCTGCTACAACATTAGCCTTTCCTGGAGTATAATTGATGGTCAAATCATAATCCTTGATTAGTTCCAGCCATCTTTTCTGCCTCATATTGAGTTCCTTCTGAGTGAAGAAGTACTTGAGACTCTTATGATCCGTATAGATCTCACACTTGGCTCCATAGAGAAAATGTCTCCAAGTTTTGAGTGCAAATACAACTGCTGCTAATTCTAGGTCATGTGTTGGATAGTTCACTTCATGAGGTCTGAGTTGCCTCGATCCATAAGATATTACTTTCCGATCTTGCATGAGTACACAACCCAATCCATGCTTGGATGCGTCACAGTACACGGTGTAATCCTTGCCAACTTCAGGAACTGCTAACACCGGTGCTGTGGTGAGTTTCTCCTTCAGAGTTTGAAAACTCTTCTCACACTCCTCCGACCACACGAATGGTGTGTTCTTTCTTAACAGCTTCGTCATAGGTCCTGCTATCTTGGAGAATCCTTCAATGAATCTCCGATAATATCCTGCCATTCCTAGGAATCCTCGGATTTCCTTGACAGTCTTGGGTGCTTCCCATTCTAGAACTGCTGCGACCTTACTCGGGTTAACAGCTATTCCATCTTTGCTAATGACATGACCAAGAAATTCCATTTGATCTAGCCAAAATTCACACTTGCTGAACTTGGCATAGAGTTGATGTTCTCTTAGTGTTTGCAACACTAACCTCAGATGTTCAGCATGTTCTGCTTTGTCTTTGGAATAGATCAAGATATCATCAATGAATACGATGACAAACTTGTCTAGATATGGCATGAAGATCTTATTCATGAGATTCATGAAAATTGCTGGGGCATTGGTTAATCCAAAAGGCACTACAAGGTATTCGTGATGTCCATACCTTGAGACAAAGGCGGTTTTCGGAACGTCTTCCTTCTTGATCTTTATCTGATGATAACCGGATCTTAGATTAATTTTGGAAAAGACTCCCGCGCCTCTAACTTGATCAAATAGATCTTGTATTCTAGGAAGTGGGTACTTATTCTTGATTGTGACATTGTTCAAATTCCTGTAGTCTCCGCACATCCTTCTACCTCCATCTCTTTTATCTACGAAGATCACAGGTGATCCCCATGGTGAAACACTCTCTTGTATGAATCCTTTCTGTTCCAACTCATCCAATTGTTCCTTAAGTTCTTTCAACTCCTTAGGCCCCATTTTATATGGTGCTTTAGCAATCGGAGCTGTTCCTGGAATTAGGTCGATAGTGAATTCTATCTCC
Source organism: Lolium perenne (assembly GCF_019359855.2). Taxonomy (NCBI): domain Eukaryota; kingdom Viridiplantae; phylum Streptophyta; class Magnoliopsida; order Poales; family Poaceae; genus Lolium; species Lolium perenne. The sequence goes on along the minus strand of NC_067246.2, from coordinate 36,122,102 downwards.
CTATCTGGTGGCATTCCAGGTAATTCCTTAGGAAACACATCCTGGAATTCATTCACAATAGGTATATCCTCCAACTTCACCTCCTTCATGTTGTTCAGCTGTAACTCGACTTCGATCTGTGTATGCTTGTCACCTTGGTAGATCATCCCACTTCCATCAGGGCTTTTCAAGGACACAGTCTTGTTCACACAGTCGATCAATGCTTCGTTAGCTTCTAACCAGTTCATACCAAGAATGACATCAATGTCCTTCATCGGTAAAATGAACAGGTCTGCGTCAAACGCGCATTTATTGATCATGATGACTTGTTTTTGTTTGGTATGGGTTACTACTATCGTTCGCCCCGCAGAAAGTATGGTTATGGGTGTATCTAACTTAGTGCAACTAATCCCATGTTTGATGATGAATTGCTGAGAAATGAATGATGTAGTTGCACCAGTATCAAAAAGTACTTTGCCAGGATGAGTGAGTATCTGGAGCGTACCTATCACTGCCTGATCGGAGTTAACCACCTCCTCCAGGCTGGTGCAGTTTAACTTGTCGAAGGGTTTCTTGTTCTTCCAATTCCCTCCGTTGTTTCCTCATCGGCTTGCTCCTCCTCCTGGCTGACCTCCTCCAGTATTTCTCTTGGGGCAGTTGATACGTCTCCGACGTATCGATAATTTCTTATGTTCCATGCCACATTATTGATGATATCTACATGTTTTATGCATACTTTATGTCATATTCATGCATTTTCCGGAACTAACCTATTGACGAGATGCCGAAGGGCCAGTTGCTGTTTTCTGCTGTTTTTGGTTTCAGAAATCCTAGTAAGGAAATATTCTCGGAATCGGACGAAATCAACGCCCAGCATCTTAGAATCCCCGGAAGCATCCAGAACACCCGAGAGTCGCCAGAGTGGACCCACAGGGGCCCAGGAGGTAGGCCGGCGCGGCCCAGGCCCTGGCCGTGCCGCCTTATGGTGTCACCGCCTCTTCGACCCTCTGACGCCGCCTCTTCGCCTATTTAAGCCCCCTCGACCTAAAACCTCGATACGAAAAAAGCCACGGTACGAGAAACCATCCAGAGCCGCTGCCATCACGAAGCCAAGATCTGGGGGACAGGAGTCTCTGTTCCGGCACGCCGCCGGGACGGGGAAGTGCCCCCGGAAGCCTTCTCCATCGACACCGCTGCCATCTCCACCGCCATCTTCATCACCGCTGCTGTCTCCCATGAGGAGGGAGTAGTTCTCCATCGAGGCTCGGGGCTATACCGGTAGCTATGTGGTTAATCTCTCTCCTATGCACCTCAATACAATGATCTCATGAGCTGCCTTACATGATTGAGATTCATATGAGTTTTGTATCACAATTCATCTATGTGCTACTCTAGTGATGTTATTAAAGTACTCTATTCCTCCTGCATGATGTAATGTGGACAGTGTGTGCATCATGTAGTACTTGGCGTAGTTTATGATCGTGATCTCTTGTAGATTAGGAAGTTAACTATTACTATGATGGTATTGATGTGATCTATTTGGTTATGTTGATCTATCTTGCACTCTAAGGTTATTTAAATATGAACATTGAATATTGTGGAGCTTGTTAACTCCGGCATTGAGGGTTCGTGTAATCCTACGCAATGGTGTTCATCATCCAACAAGAGGGTGTAGAGTCTAGCATCTATCTATTTATTTATGTGATCAATGTTGAGAGTGTCCACTAGTGAAAGTATAATCCCTAGGCCTTGTTCCTAAATACTGCTATCGCTGCTTGTTTACTGTTCTACTGTGTTTCTACTGTCTACAATATTACCACCATCGACCACACGCCAGTCCTGGATAGTAAAGCACTTTTCTGGCGCTGTTGCTACTGCTCATATATATTCATACCACCTGTATTTCACTATCTCTTCGCCGAACTAGTGCACCTATTAGGTGTGTTGGGGACACAAGAGACTTATTGCTTTGTGGTTGCAGGGTTGCATGAGAGGGATATCTTTGACCTCTTCCTCCCTGAGATCGATAAACCATGGGTGATTCACTTAAGGGAAACTTGCTGCTGTTCTACAAACCTCTGCTCTTGGAGGCCCAACACTGTCTACAAGAATAGAAGCTCCCGTAGACATCAAGCACTTTTTTGGCGCCGTTGCCGGGGAGGAAAGGTAAAAGGCACTCATACTCCGGTTCCAGGTAACAGTACTTTTCTGGCACCATTGTGTTTGTGCTCGAAGCTATTTCCTTTAGATCCTGCAATTGCATCTTTTTGTTTCTTGTTTACACTAGTAAGGCATAATGGAAAACAACAAAAATATGAGAGATCTTTATGAACTTTATCTTGAATTAGGACATGATGTGTTTGAAGAGAGAATTAAAAAACCCATGGAACTTTATATGCATGCTAATGGGAATGTTATTAATATGAATGCTTTGAACACTATTGTTGCTAATGCTATGGAAAATTCTAAGCTTGGGGAAGCTGGTTTTGATGAGCATGATCTTTTTAGTCCCCCAAGCATTGAGGAGAAAATTTACTTTGATGATACTTTGCCTCCTATTTATGATAATTATAATGATAGTAGTCTTTTGGTTCCACCTGTTATGGAGGATAAATTTGATTATGATTACAATATGCCTCCTATATTTGAAGATGAAAATAATAATGATAGCTACTTTGTTGAATTTGCTCCCACTACAACTAATAAAATTGATTATGCTTATGTGGAGAGTAATAATTTTATGCATGAGACTCATGATAAGAATGCTTTATGTGATAGTTATATTGTTGAGTTTGCTCATGATGCTACTGAAAGTTATTATGAGAGAGGAAAATATGGTTGTAGAAATTCTCATGTTACTAAAACACCTCTCTTTTTGCTGAAAATCTTGAAGCTGCACTTGTTTTATCTTTCTATGCTTGTTGCATTATGCTTCTTGAACTTGTTTATTTACAAGATTCCTTTGCATAGGAAGCATGTTAGACTTAAAATTGTTTTGAATTTGCCTCTTGATGCTCTCTTTTGCTTCAAATACAATTTCTTGCGAGTGCATCATTAAAACTGCTGAGCCCATCTTAATGGCTATAAAGAAAGAACTTCTTGGGAGATAACCCATGTGTTTATTTTACTACAGTAATTTTGTTTTATATTTGAGTCTTGGAAGTTGTTACTAATGTAGCAACCTCTCCTTATATTATTTTATTGCATTGTTGTGCCAAGTAAAGTCTTTGATAGAAAGGTTGATACTAGATTTGGATTACTGCGCAGAAACAGATTTCTTTGCTGTCATGAATATGGGCCAAATTCTCTGTAGGTAACTCAGAAAATTATGCCAATTTACGTGAGTGATCCTCAGATATGTACGCAACTTTCATTCAATTTGAGAATTTTCATTTGAGCAAGTCTGGTGCCTCAATAAAATTCGTCTTTACGGACTGTTCTGTTTTGACAGATTCTGCCTTTTATTTCGCATTGCCTCTTTTGCTATGTTGGATGGATTTCTTTGTTCCATTAACTTCCAGTAGCTTTCAGCAATGTCCAGAAGTGTTAAGAATGATTGTGTCACCTCTGAACATGTGAATTTTTGATTATGCACTAACCCTCTAATGAGTTTGTTTCGAGTTTGGTGTGGAGGAAGTTTTCAAGGGTCAAGAGAGGAGGATGATATACTATGATCAAGAAGAGTGAAAACTCTAAGCTTGGGGATGCCCCGGTGGTTCATCCCTGCATATTTCAAGAAGACTCAAGCATCTAAGCTTGGGGATGCCCAAGGCATCCCCTTCTTCATCGACAAATTATCAGGTTCCTTCTCTTGAAACTATATTTTTATTCGGTCACACCTTATGTACTTTACTTGGAGCGTCTGTATGTTTCTTGTTTTTGTTTTTGTTTGAATAAATGCTTGTGTGGGAGAGAGACACGCTCCGCTGGTTCATATGAACACATGTGTTCTTAGCCTTTAATTTTCATGGCGAAGGTTGAAACTGCTTCGTTAATTGTTATATGGTTGGAATCGGGAAATGCTACATGTAGTAATTCTAAAAATGTCTTGGATAATGTGATTCTTGGCAATTGTTGTGCTCATGTTTAAGCTTTTGCATCATATACTTTGCACCTATTAACGAAGAAATACATAGAGCTTGCTAAAATTTGGTTTGCATAATTGGTCTCTCTAAGGTCTAGATAATTTCTAGTATTGAGTTTGAACAACAAGGAAGACGGTGTAGAGTCTTATAATGTTTACAATATGTCTTTTATGTGAGTTTTGCTGCACCGGTTCATCCTTGTGTTTGTTTCAAATAGCCTTGCTAGCCTAAACCTTGTATCGAGAGGGAATACTTCTCATGCATCCAAATACTTGAGCCAACCACTATGCCATTTGTGTCCACCATACCTACCTACTACATGGTATTTCTCCGCCATTCCAAAGTAAATTGCTTGAGTGCTACCTTTAAACAATTCAAAATTCATTACCTCTGATTTGTGTCAATGTTTTATAGCTCATGAGGAAGTATGTGGTGTTTATCTTTCAATCTTGTTGGGCAACTTTCACCAATGGACTAGTGGCTTCATCCGCTTATCCAATAATTTTGCAAAAAGAGCTGGCAATGGGATTCCCAGTCCCAAATTAATTAACAAAAATAGACACTCCTCCATGGTATGTGATTGTTGGACGGCACCCGAAGGATTCGGTTAGCCATGGCTTGAGAAAGCAAAGGTGGGGAGGAGTGTCATCATAAAACTAAAATAAAAAGGCACTCCTTCATGGTATGAGATTGTTGGCAGGCACCCAAGGATTCGGTTAGCCATGGTTTGTGAAAGCAAAGGTTGGAAGGAGTGCCACACAAAAATAAAATAAAATGGGAGCCGCTCTTTGAAGGTTTGTCTGGCAAGGGGGTTAGAGTACCCGCTACCATTCGTTGACAACAACAAACACCTCTCAAAACTTTACTTTTATGCTCTCTTTATGTTTTCAAAATAAAAGCTCTAGCACAAATATAGCAATCAATGCTTCCCTCTGCGAAGGGCCTTTCTTCTACTTTTATTGTTGAGTCGGTTCACCTATTTCTCTCCATCTCAAGAAGCAAACACTTGTGTGAACTGTGCATTGATTCCTACATACTTGCATATTGCACTTGTTATATTACTTTGCATTGACAACTATCCATGAGATATACATGTTATAAGTTGAAAGCAACCGCTGAAACTTAATCTTCCTTTGTGTTGCTTCAATACCTCTACTTTGAATTATTGCTTTATGAGTTAACTCTTATGCAAGACTTATTGATGCTTGTCTTGAAGTACTATTCATGAAAAATCTTTGTTATATGATTCATTTGTTTACTCATGTCATTTACCATTGTTTTGATCGCCGCATTCATTACATATGCTTACAATAGTATGATCAAGTTTATGATGGCATGCCACTCCAGAAATTATCTTTGTTATCGTTTACCTGCTCAGGACGAGCAGAAACTAAGCTTGGGGATGCTGATACGTCTCCGACGTATCGATAATTTCTTATGTTCCATGCCACATTATTGATGATATTTACATGTTTTATGCATACTTTATGTCATATTCATGCATTTTCCGGAACTAACCTATTGACGAGATGCCGAAGGGCCAGTTGTTGTTTTCTGCTGTTTTTGATTTCAGAAATCCTAGTAAGGAAATATTCTCGGAATCGGACGAAATCAACGCCCAGCATCTTAGAATCCCCGGAAGCATCCAGAACACCCGAGAGTCGCCAGAGTGGACCCACAGGGGGCCCAGGAGGTAGGCCGGCGCGGCCCAGGCCCTGGCCGCGCCGCCTTATGGTGTCACCGCCTCTTCGACCCTCTGACGCCGCCTCTTTGCCTATTTAAGCCCCCTCGACCTAAAACCTCGATACGAAAAAAGCCACGGTACGAGAAACCATCCAGAGCCGCCGCCATCGCGAAGCCAAGATCTGGGGGACAGGAGTCTCTGTTCCGGCACGCCACCGGGACGGGGAAGTGCCCCCGGAAGGCTTCTCCATCGACACCGCTGCCATCTCCACCGCCATCTTCATCACCGCTGCTGTCTCCCATGAGAAGGGAGTAGTTCTCCATCGAGGCTCGGGGCTGTACTGGTAGCTATGTGGTTAATCTCTCTCCTATGCACCTCAATACAATGATCTCATGAGCTGCCTTACATGATTGAGATTCATATGAGTTTTGTATCACAATTCATCTATGTGCTACTCTAGTGATGTTATTAAAGTACTCTATTCCTCCTGCATGATGTAATGTGGACAGTGTGTGCATCATGTAGTACTTGGCGTAGTTTATGATCGTGATCTCTTGTAGATTATGAAGTTAACTATTACTATGATGGTATTGATGTGATCTATTTGGTTATGTTGATCTATCTTGCACTCTAAGGTTATTTAAATATGAACATTGAATATTGTGGAGCTTGTTAACTCCGGCATTGAGGGTTCGTGTAATCCTACGCAATGGTGCTCATCATCCAACAAGAGGGTGTAGAGTCTAGCATCTATCTATTTATTTATGTGATCAATGTTGAGAGTGTCCACTAGTGAAAGTATAATCCCTAGGCCTTGTTCCTAAATACTGCTATCGCTGCTTGTTTACTGTTCTACTTTTTTCTACTGTCTGCAATATTACCACCATCGACCACACGCCAGTCCTGGATAGCAAAGCACTTTTCTGGCGCTGTTGCTACTGCTCATATATATTCATACCACCTGTATTTCACTATCTCTTCGCCGAACTAGTGCACCTATTAGGTGTGTTGGGGACACAAGAGACTTCTTGCTTTGTGGTTGCAGGGTTGCATGAGAGGGATATCTTTGACCTCTTCCTCCCTGAGATCGATAAACCTTGGGTGATTCACTTAAGGGAAACTTGCTGCTGTTCTACAAACCTCTGCTCTTGGAGGCCCAACACTGTCTACAAGAATAGAAGCTCCCGTAGACATCAGCAGTCCTTCAGCATGTGCCCCTCCTGGCGACAACCAAAGCATATTATCCTTGGCTTCTTGCAATCCTTGGCAAAATGCCCTGGAAGTCCACAGCTTCGGCAAACCATTTGATTTGCAGTCTGAAACGCTTGGTTCCTCCTGCTATTGTAGTAGTAGTAGTAGTAGTATTAGTTGTTGTTGTACCTTGGCTTGAAACTCAAGATGGTATTTGGCTCGTTGCTGACAAACCTCTTAGGCTCAAATTTAGCATTTTTCCTTTTCTCATCCTGCAGTTGCTTGAAGTCGTCTTCAAGAGTGATGGCTGCATCCACCAACTCTTGGAATTCAGTCGCTCTCATCATCCGGAGCTGTACCTTGAACTGGGGACTTAACCCGCGCAAGAACCTCTTCTTCTTCTTGTCCTCGGTGTTGACCTCCTCAACAGCGTACCGAGACAGCTTTGAAAACTCCCTGACATAAGTCAGGATGGCCTTATCCTTCTGCTCGAGACTTTCAAATTCTCGACGCTTCAGTTCCACAATGCTTTTAGGGACATTGGATTCCCTGAACTTCCTCGCAAACTCCTCCCAGGTGAATACCTTTCCAGCCGGATAAACGGCTACTATATTGTCCCACCATGATGCGGCAGGTCCACACAACAAGTGTGTTGTGTATCTGACCTTCTCCAGGTCATTGCATCCGATGGTGTTGAGCTTTCGCTCGGTGTCCATCAGCCAATCCTCTGCGTCCATAGGCTCGGGCGCGTATGCGAAAGATATAGGCTTGGTATTCTGGAAGTCTGACAAAGTGACTCCCTGATTCTCGGGTCTCTCCACCCTGTTCTGTTGCAGCAGCTCCTAGAAGAACTTGTTCTGCTGCTCCAACGTTATACGTTGCCTCTCTTCCATCATCTGCATGTACTGGGCGAAATTCTGCTGCGTCATGGGTGGTGGTGGTGGTGGAAACTGATTTCTGGCTGCTTCATCAGCCTCTTCCTTTTGCTTTGCCTCGCGCTCCATGCGCTGCGCTTCACTCTCCTCACCTACCGGTCCCGACATATCCCCCTAGTTCTGCAACACAAGATGATTCTCATAATTACTCCATGCACAAGTTTTCTGAGCTCAACTTTGTGCACAGAACTAGTCACGCAATGGAAATCAAGAAGCAAATCCAAATCATACAAAACATATACCATGTATATACATACTTAAGTGGTCTTATTACAATACTCAGTGACGTTGTGAGTATGCAAACTCACTTATTGAAGTATATGTACAAATTTCTACAAATATTACATACTATAATACACGTGGTACTTGTGTATTATAGTCTCGCCTCCCTTGGTGGTCTCTAGTCGTGCTTCACTCCCGGTACATCCCAGGCTTCCATCCAGTCGAACGTGTCATCCTCCTGACAGAATCTGGAATGTAGGGTCTTCCCCTTGGCTGGTAGTCGGAATCAGAGGATGATCCAAGGGAGAAATCTGTGTTCATGAATTGATTATTCAAAACATCATAATCCACCCATCGGGTATATTCCCCTGTGACTCCGCCATAGGTATTACCTCCATCAGTATCTGACTCAACCAGTATAGGGTAATCCTCATAGTCACCCCTATTATACTGATTGCCCTGGAACTGGTTTGTGGCGTCCTCATTCATCTCCGCATTATTTCTTACAGAATTGCCAGAGTTTCCTGTGTCTGACCCCCAACGCCAACCTGTTGAGTTCTCTATAGGAGTCTCGGAACGCTGATTGTTTCCGTATTCCTCTCCACCCTCATATCCTCTATAGGAATTACTAAGATAGTTCCCAGGTGTAATGGGCGTAGTTTCTAGCTCAGGGTGGTCAATACTAATGTAGTCACCAGCTGAGTAAACTGGTGTGTGCACCTTATTCTCCATGGTTTCCTTCCCCTTAGTCTCCTCCTTGGGTTCAGTAAATTCCTCTATCATTGTATCAATTGCTCCCGACAAGTGTCGGTTCAACTGAAAGAACAATGACAGTAAGTTGCGGCTATTGTCCATGTACTTAGCGGCTTCTGCTGGTTTGCGTTTTGCAAATTTGAAGTGGTTAAGCATAGGATCATCTTCCTCCTCCATATGAGGAATGTGTGAGAACTCGGAACCCATAAGCTCTTTCGTCTTATGTTTCCGGATATCAGTGATGGCTCTCATAATGGCGATATGGTAGGCTGTTTGGGTAGTTCTAGCCTCACCTGCTGGCATCACTATGCTCATTCCTAGGGATTCTGGAAGTCTTAATCCTACCCTACACTTCACCAATACAGTACCGTCGTAGTACATGTATTTCTTTACTTGGATCTGGGGATCACACCCAAATTCAAGTAACATGGCACGAAGAATATCTGCAAGTCCGCCTTCATATTCACTTAGTGTTGGATCCATCACTTTCACGTTTCGTCCCGGACGTGAACTTGCCATAGTTGGCTGTAGAAATAGAAAGAATATAAGATTAGTAATAAAGCATCATAATAGAGATAATAAAGAATTATCGCACTAAAAGATATGATTGTTGTATTCTCAATTGAATATATACCATATTTTTAGAGAATTCTTTACTAGTCCTATTTGACTCCTAACGTTCGGTCCCATTTACTAGGTTCCAACCTAAGGTCAAAGCTTTTGCTTTGATACCAACTGTGGTGACCCTGCATACCACTGCATGTTGTAGTATGCCAGTCGTTGATATAACATTCACGAAGTACCATTCCGCAAATATTACATCCCTCAGATTAGTACAACAGAACATAGCAGGTCCATAACTCATTCATTTATTATTACAAGCATAATATACATATCGTCTCAGAGCTCCTCTTGGGTCCTAAGAGGGATACTCCTGGGTTCGAGGCGAACCCACCTTAACTTACAATATAGAAGTTTCACTAGGTTATACATTTATTACCTCGAGCAGCTAAGTACTAAGAGTTCGCACTGCTCGGTTACTACTACTACTCGGTGATTCTAGACTTGATCTCCTCCGGAAGCCTCCCCGGTTCCGTAGACTATAAGGTAGTCTACGCCTTCAACACCTCCAGAGAGGTCTGGTTCTTCATAGCCGATGATCTTGGCTCCTTCAGGGTTGTCGTAGTCCTCCTCCAGACGGTTCAAACAATCTAAGCAAGGGATTTAAGAGTGGGATGAGTACGAGCGTACTCAACAAGTTCATTATAGATAAGAGGTGTTTAATGCACTAGCTTCGATATTAAGCCAGAAAGCCTAATACCAATGCAGGTTTTGATAAACATTTCTTCAAGAGGTTGCTTTTATTTCAAAGAACTATGTCCGTCAGCCTTCACCGGTTTACTAGAACTTCATGGAGCTCCTTTCCGGCCGCGTTTGCAGTTCCATATCCCGGAACAGGGAGTGACAGGTCACGGTTCTTTACACTCTGCAGAGGTGTGTTGCTTTACCCATAAGAGATCTTAACCTTGGTGCCAACCGGGCAGCTTTCCCGTCCACACTTCCTATGGTGTGAGGCCCGGTATAAGGTCTAGCCAATCATGTTCCTCCGCTACCTCACACACCCACCCTTTGTTGCATACCCCGACCTTGGGTCCACGCCGGTCCCATTATTCCCATATATTTCAGGGTGGACCCCGACCACAACGACAATGCAGGGCTCTACCATACATTCGTACGCCGGTAGCTGCAACCCATCATAGACCGCAATACCGTGGGGACTTAAGGCTTCCCCAGCCAACCGCTTGTTCTTCGGGCGACAAGTGTCTACGGACTATGCCGTGGGGACTTAAGGATTCCCCAGCCAACCGCTCGCCCCCGACAGATACAAGTGTCTACGGTAGAGCGCATCCGTTGATGTACGAGAGGTGGAAACACTTTTGACTACTCTGTCCCACTCCGGATCTTATGGTTAACACGGGTATTACGGCACAAGAATCACTGGACGACATTTGTTGTTTAATCCTAGATGGATATAAACCCTTGCAATGGAACCTGCACCATATCAACACAATCCATGGTTCCACTGCCCACCACATAGTCATATTCATAGTTATGAAAATAGTGGTTTTGCTTTTTATGCAATAGTGATAAACATAGTACTTTGCAAGTAATTTGGTAAAAATACTCAAATGACATGAGCAAGCGATGAACTTGCCTGAACACTGCAAAGTGTTGCAGTTGGATGGTGTGGACTGACCCTTGTCCTCTGTTTCTGAAAAATAGCATCATTGTCCGATAAGGGTAATGGTTAAAGAAGCAATTATGCATGATTCCAGTTTTAGGGTTTGTTTTCCCCCTTTCGGTGTCTTATCATTTCATGTGAGAGGTTAATACTAAGAATAATTTGGGGATACTTTATTTAAAGTAAAATACAACCTTGAAATGTTGTCAAGGTGTTTTTAAAGTCTAAAAGCATTAATGGGCTTATTTTCATTATTTGAATATATATATAAGGTGTGATTTAAATTATTATTATAATCATCAAATTAAGATTTATTCTTAGTTGTCTTCAAAAATTCCCTTTGATATTTTATTCAGGTGGAGAATTTTATGCTGACTAGTTTTCATATTTTTAATTATTTTTTTTAGAGCTATTAAACATTTCTTATGCAATTTCAAAGTTTCTGTATTTAAATGAAATTATGAAATGACTTAATTGCCCCTGGGCCCACCTGTCAGGGTGGCCCAGCGGGTTAACCCTAACCCGAGCCACACTTGGGCTCGGTCGGTCGCACCGACCCCTTTCTCTTCTTCCTCGCGAAACCCTACCTCTCTCTCTCGCTCTCACGACGCCGTGGTCGCCTCGCCGCCACTGGCCATCCCCGCCGGCGAGATCGGTACGAATCAAGCCGCCGTTCGACGGCGCACCGATTGGTCCGCGCCGATTTGTTTTTCCTTGCCGCCACCGCTCTTCCCCAACACCCATGCGACATGGCCGTGGGGAATCTGCGGCGATCTCGTCGTTGCCGACGAGCCTGGCGCCGTGGCGTGGCCGTGTGCCCCGCCGTGGTTGCGCTGGAGCCCCTGTGCCTCGGCGATGAACTTGCTTGGCTTGGCCATGGCCTGGCGCCGCCGTTCACCCGGCGTGTGCCGCCGTGCCGCCATGGCCGTGCCCTTCTCCGATTAACTTGTAAGTTCACACCGCCTCCCTCCTTCTCTACTACATGTTCTTCCTCTTCTCCTTCCCTTCTAGTCTAGCTCTGGCCACTGGCATGCTTCTACTTGCGCCTATGCTATGCCGTGCTTTACTGGCCATAGCCATAGCTTGTGTTGCTGCTCTACCTCGATTTGCTCTGCTGCCTGTGCTTGCCGTAGATGCGCGTGTGCTACTGCTGCTATTCTTGCTGCTGGCTCTACTGGCCCTGGCCATTGTTACCCTGGCCACGTCAGTGCTTGCTATCCTTACTGAATTCCTGCTCTGTGCCTCTATTCTGGTTGCTATGCTTGCTAGAATTCAAGTGTATTCATGTAAGATTTTCCTGGCTTGATTACAGTGTGCAATTCTTGCATATTTGCAAGTGCCAGAGCAATTGTGGCTAATTCTGGTGCTCAAACTTATGATTATGCTCAATTGAGCATTACTGTGGGCTTAACAGTGTTATTCAATAATTATTTGATGTGTGCCTTGCTTGTGTATCTTGATCCATTGGCTCATCATGCCTTTGATGTGCTTCTGGATACAATCATGAATTATTATGTGATTATCTGTGAAGCATCTATTGATTAACTGTGGCTACTACCTTTATATGATATATGAATTGATGTCATGATTGATTCTAGCCTGCCTTAACAGGATCTAGCAAGCTTCTGATGATCTTGTGATCATCAGTTGCTTGTAAAAGCTGTTGTGCTCAATCTGTGCCTTACCAGGGCTCAATTTGAGATGTGTGTGGTTTACAGACAAGTACTGGTGTGTGCTGTTGTTGGCTTAAGCAATTTCTGCTGTTTGTAGTGATCCATTGGATCCACTGCAAGGCTCTGGTGTATTGTTTACTTGTATACATCATTTATCTATGTAGCTTGGCAAGATTTATTTGTTAAATGAGATGAACTGTTTCTGCAGTTATGATTCTTTAACTTGATTGACTTGAGCTAGAGGGATGCCAACACTTGTTGGGGACCCTAGCTCACTCTGAACCCTCTGGGTGATGATGGGTGGCTTGGTTGGCTAGTCTAGTGGTTGAGGTGGCCTCAACAGCAAGTATTTGCTGTTCAGGAAGCTCCCACCCTTTGGTTGGCTTGCTGTGGCTTAGTGATTATCTCACTGGATAAACCCTTGTTGGTTCTCCAGTGACCTTTGCTGTTGACAAACACGAATAGACACCATCTGTCTATCTGTCTGATGGCTTGCTGGGCTTTAGGTGCTAGGTGATTTTGGATGGCTAGTTAGGGATTAATCCAGGTTGGATTTCTCTGGTATTGACACCATGCTGACATACCAATGTTCCCATGGTGATTTACTTCTGGCTGATCTCTAGTTTGCTTGCACCAGAAGGCTTAGTAGCCAGATGATGATACAAACTGGGTACTCACACCCTTTGGCTTGTGTGTGTTTGATGCACATGCTTATTTATGAGCAAGACAGATGCTTGCTCATGATTCTTTGTATATACCTCACTCCAGCTCCTAGAATGAGTTGTTGGTGTAGAGGATTTCTTCTGGTTTGGATTTATGAACTTGCCCTGCTCCTCCTGGCTTGCTGGTGATGCTTGATTACTTTTTGGTGATTGTGGAGTGGATGAGACAGCTTTAGCTGTTCATCTGTTCTTGGTGTTCATGAGCTGTTCTTGCTATCTGGTTACTTACCCTGCTGCCTGTCGATGGATGAAGCTAATGGCTAGGGTTTTGGCTGTGAAAAGCTTTTATGTGACCAGCCCTTGCTTCCCTGGTCGACAGCACTACCTGACATGTATTGGTGACTCCTCTCTTTGCTGTGTGTGTGCTGCATGCACACAGCCTTGTGAGCAGGCTGTGTGTGTGTATACCAGATACTTTGCACTTGGGCTTTGAGAGGATCAGCTCGGCAGAGTTGATCATATCTTCTCAATTTCATTTGATTTCTAACCTGCCAAGTGGCAATGCCACTTGGCATAACACTTGTCTTTGGTCTTTATTTGTGTGAATGCAGGGAACAAGATGATGCTCTGGATGAAGATCAAGATCCTCTTGGCAAGATCTCCATGATGATCATCTTGTGTAGTTTAGGATAGATCATTCTCTTGTAATTTTCCTTTATTTTCTTTCTTCTATTTTGCCAATTTATGTAATGTGTTGTAATATTTCATATTACTATTCTGGATATTGTAAATGACAATGTATTATGTGTGATTATCAATAAAGCTCCAATTTTCCTTAATGAGCTTTATATAATTGTTGTACTAATTATATCCTTGATTACTTATCATTGTTTATTGAATTATCTCAAGTTTGAATTATGAGATATCAATTTAATGTTTAAATTTGAAATTCAAATTCAAATTTGGTTTGAATTCAATCATGCAAGTTAATTTTGAATTCAATCATGCAACTTAAGATTGTGATGCAATATCTCTTCTCTCTTCTCAAAACCCTAGGTTAGTTGAGTAAGAACAAGTTTGTCGCACTCTCGAAACCCTAACCCTGTAAGATGTCGAGAGAGAAACTTGTCCCCCTTCAATGCAGTTTTGTTTTAAAAGCGCGAAATTTCCCCAGAATTTACGATGCAATGCACATCCCTTTCTAAAATCTACCCCTCGATCGTCTCTAAACCTGGGACATTACAAGTCTTCTTGAAATATGCAGGGATGAACCACCGGGGCATCCCTAAGCTTAGAGCTTTCACTCTCCTTGATCATATTGTATCATCCTCCTCTCTTGATCCTTGAAAACTTCCTCCACACCAAACTCAAAACAACTCATTAGAGGGTTAGTGCATAGTCAAAATTCACATGTTCAGAGGTGACATAATCATTCTTAACACTTCTGGACATTGCACAAAGCTACTGAAAGTTAATGGAATAAAGAAATCCATCAAGCATAGCAAAACAGGCAATGCGAAATAAAAGGCAGAATCTGTCAAAACAGAACAGTCCGTAAACACGAATTTTTTAGGTGCACCAGACTTGCTCAGATGAAAATTCTCAAATTGAATGAAAGTTGCGTACATATCTGAGGATCACTCACGTAAATTGGCAGAATTTTCTGAGTTACCTACAGAGACTACTGCTCAAATTCGTGACAGCAAGAAATCTGTTTCTGCGCAGCAATCCAAATCTAGTATGAACCTTACTATCAAAGACTTTACTTGGCACAACAATGCAACAAAATTAAGATAAGGAGAGGTTGCTACAGTAGTAACAACTTCCAAGACTCAAATATAAAACAAAAGTGCTGTAGTAAAATCATGGGTTGTCTCCCATAAGCGCTTTTCTTTAACGCCTTTCAGCTAGGCGCAGAAAGTGTGTATCAAGTATTATCATCATAATTTGTCCTAATGATAGAATCACAAGGTAACTTCATTCTCTTTCTAGGGAAGTGTTCCATACCTTTCTTGAGAGGAAATTGATATTTAATATTACCTTCCTTCATATCAATAATAGCACCAACAGTTCTAAGAAAAGGTCTTCCCAATATAATGGGACAAGATGCATTGCATTCAATAT
This sequence comes from Lolium perenne, assembly GCF_019359855.2. Taxonomy (NCBI): domain Eukaryota; kingdom Viridiplantae; phylum Streptophyta; class Magnoliopsida; order Poales; family Poaceae; genus Lolium; species Lolium perenne. Next base: position 36,106,552 of record NC_067246.2, on the reverse strand, counting down.
CCAAGACAACAAAATCAACGGGGACAAGGTTATTGTTAACAGTAATGCAAACATTATCAACTCTCCCCAAAGGTTTCTTTGTAGAATTATCAGCAAGATTAACATCCAAATAACAATTTTTCAATGGTGGCAAGTCAAGCATGTTATAGATTTTCCTAGGCATAACGGAAATACTTGCACCAAGATCACATAAAGCATTACAATCAAAGACATTGACCTTCATCTTAATGATGGGCTCCCAACCTATTGATGGTGTAATTTGGCTAGCTGATTCGTATAATCTGCCAAATTAATCTAATGGTGTGATCGAGCTAATCATTTGGTTTTTTGTTTAACTACTGCAAGTATTTTGCATGACCAGCAGTTAACAGGGCCAAGTACTGAACGGATTATGTGACGCATTGTGTTGATACGCTACTCTCCAAGACAAGTCCTAAGCAAAATTCTGGATATATGCATTGAGCTACCACATTGCTATCAGAGGCAACTTCTACTCGGCCTTGCGTACGAAGCTGCAGGAGTGTTTCAGAGAAGATGCGACGGCGTGAGCCATTACCACTTGGATTAGCTCTTGGCCGGAGTATTTTTATTCATACAAGCAGTTAGTGCCGGTACGTGAATATGGGCCAAGAGGTGCCAGGATACATATTAGCTGGCCGAACCAGAACGTGATCTTCTATATATGGTAGTTTAATTACGGTGGCTAGATTTTAGTCGGTTTAGGCTTTGGAGTTTTACTCGTGTACGACAGGTTCGGCCGGTTCTGTAACGCGAAGTCCAGCGCCTATATAAAGGCTTTGGCCGATTGAGGGCAGAAAACAATCGATCTATTCAATAAAACGCATCTACTTTTTACGTACTGTTTCTTTTGCTGTCCTTCTCTGCCGAGCTCTAGTTCATCTAGGGTTAAGCAAAATCTTTGCCGCTTTGCGCTGAAAAGCGGTCGTCTTTCCTCTCCGAAATTGAGGCATCTTTGTTGATTTGCTCGAAAATCATCCGTTCGTCGTCACGAAAGTACGACGGTTATCGTGTTGTTGCGCTGCAGTTTTGCATGGCAACACAATTGGCGACTCCGCTGGGGAAGAAGAAGCGCACGATGAACAACCATCCCAAGGACGTCAGAGATGTCGACTCAGAAAACGTCATCGCCTTCACTCTCGACGATCTATCCGAAGATGAGCGACGAGAACTTGAGCAGGAGCTTGAAAAAGCAAGGGCTGAAAAATTGAAGCGATTTTACAAGACAAAGGAGGGCGTCGTGAAGAAGGTAACGACACCAAGACTTTCTCCTATGTTTGGCGCTCAGGTATGTAAGCTAACTGAAACAATTGCTCCTCTAATAGATTTGCACGTAGCTTGTAATTTTGGTTCTGATGTAGAAAATATGACCCCTATAATTAGTCAATCAGTAGCCAGTACAATTGATGAATATAAGGAGCGCTTTAGTAAAGTTACAGAAAATAGCTTACCTGGTCATGTTCGCTCAGTAGTGAACAATGAAAGTTCGAAGAAAAAGCCGATGACTTCAGAAAGTAGCGAATTAATTAATTTGCCTAGCAATACATGTGCGCATGGTGCGTCGGCCAATGTTCAGCCCAAGATCCCATTAAATAACAACCAAGATGGCCGAAATTATGATAGAAGTTCAACCGATAATTCTATATCTAGTGTTTCTACTCATATTGGTTCAACTTTGATTTCGCAAAATAACAACAATGAACAAAGTTTAGGCTTTAATTCTAATTTGCAGCAATGTGTTGAGACCGAGGTCCCCAACAGGCCGGTACTAGATTCATATTTAAATCGGTCCTCGCACCTAATGTCGGATGCTCAAATATCTTTGTCGGAGGTGCAATCGTCCATTGATGAGGGACGATTGACATTTACAGAAGGATCTAAGATGATACGCCATAGTGATACTTTTCCTACCAATGTGATCGACTTTGAGAACAAGAAAATGCTTATTCGATCGGATCAGACCGTGTCCGCAAGAGGAAAAAATATTATTGTCGATGCTAATGCTCTTTCGAGGATGATCAAGCCAAAACATCCAGTAGTAGGAGAGTGGAAAATTAATGGAGGAAAGACACAAGCTCCAAGGCCAAAGCCAACAGTCAGCATGTTATTGGAGAAATACACCTCACGCAAAGCCGACAATGTATTTAATCGGCTCGGAGGTAATAGGCGTCCCAGGTCTCCTTCTCGACCCGGGGGGCATGAGCGCTGGAGAAAAAAAATCATATAATCAACAATCTTATTTCCGTATGGCATCGACATATTGGAGAGATCAGCCTGCTATGTATCATCAATATCCTCCGTGGAGTTTCAATGCATCTGCGCCATATTCTACAGGGCCTACAGGTTATTTTCAACCAGGATGGATCCCGTCAAGGCATGCGTTCAGACCTGATATGCATGCAAAAAAAGCCCGCTTCCATCACGAGACTAGGTCACATGATGCTATTGTGAATCAAGCAAGCCGATCACCGATATTTAAAGCGGATGGAAGAAGTTACAAGAGTGGTGGTAAATTTATTTGGGTGCCAGTGAAGACTGCTGGAGATAAGGCTGATTGTGCCATTGTGAATCTGCCTGAAACAAGATTAAACGGGTCTAACGCTGATCATGGTATGAAATCTGGTGATCAAAAAATAGCCGACGGTGGCAGTGGTGTACAGCAGCAGCAGCAACGAGGGACTGATCTGGTTCAGAAAGAGCCAACATTGGAGCCTAGTTTGCAAGTCGGCAATGAAAAAAATGTTTATACACGTGATGGCCTTGTGCATGGCTACACAAATAGTATTGCAGCCCAAAGTTCTAGTGTGCACGGTGATTTAAAGCCTAATATGGAGACACATTTAGAGAAGCCATATGTACGTAGCAGGACTAGTAAACCTGCTGATGTATCTGTTAATCCATATATGAGAGGTAATAGGAATATTGAGACTGGTGGTCCGTCGGATCGGCGTGCGATTTTCTCGGCCGGAGAGTTTGCGCCAATGATATCAGCACATCAATATAGGCCGATAAAATTCGAGAGCAGCAGGATCATGTCGGTTGCACCGGGTACTAAACCAGCATCTCAGTGGTGCCCGACAGGACTTACACGTACCCAGAAACGAAGGGTGCAGCGGCTGCGAGCATTGGAAATCAATGAACAGATCACTAGGAAGCGCAGTGAATGGTTGAATCGAAATAGAAAACCAATGATGCATCCAAAGAAGATTTGGAAGAAGAAATGCATCACCACCGATGTTAAAGTCGCAGATCATAATCTTAATCCAAAATATGCTACATTCAAGAAGCCGGAGAATTACGGACAACACCTAAAGCCATTGTTTATCAGGGGTCACATTGATGGCAAGCCTATGGATCGCATGCTTGTTGGCGGCGGCGCTAGTGGTAATATCATGCCTTTTTCGGTATTTTCTAAATTGAACCGAAAAGAGAGCGAGTTAATGAAGACTAACAAGAGACTTAGTGGATTCTCGGGAGAATTATCTGAGGCTAAGGGTGTTATTTCTATGGAACTCACGGTGGGAAGCAAAACAATACAGACCGCATTTTTTGTTGTTGATATTAGAGGTCGCTATGATATTCTCTTGGGACGTGACTGGATTCATGCAAATTGTTGCATTCCTTCTACTCTACATCAGTGTTTAATTCAGTGGGTTGATGATGACATGGAGGTGATTGAGGCGGACAATTCCGCTTGCGTTGCTTTGACAGAAGTACCGGTTGATTCAAAACACGGTGAGATGCGATGTTTGACCGGTATGGATTTATCGGACTATGATCATATCAATATTTGCAGAGATGGTTTTGTAGCTATAAAAGCACAGCCGGATAATATAGCTCGGCTTAATGATTTATCTATATAAATGATGACAAAGATGATAGTATCAAGTGGCTGCAAAATTGTACTGAGTAATATCGTTTCGGAACACTACTAGGGAAAGCCTTATAGCAGCACTCCTTACCGCCGGCGAGTACGGTTTGCAAATGCCGGCGGTAAGACCTTCCAGGGTGGCCTAACCCTACCGCCGGCGAGCTGAACGCAAGGCGCCGGGGGTACGGGCTTTACCGCCGGCGAACAAGAAAATGAAAATGCCGGGGGTAATGAGTGGCTCGGCGGGCCACCCAGCCTGCCCTTACCGCCGGCGTTTTATGCCCAAACCGCCGGGGGTAGCGGGTTGTACCGCCGGCGAACCTGAGAACGTAAATGCCGGGGGTAACAAGTGGCTGGGTGGGCCACCCATCCTGCACTTACCGCCGGCGTTTGTGGGCCGTAGGTGCCGGCGGTAATGGGCCCTACCGCTGGCAAACGTGCATGTTGGCGCCGGCGGTAACCTGGGCTTGGCCATTTAATTAGCTAGCCCGACCAGCCACCTACCACCACCCTCACTCACTCATATGTGATGGAAAATCAACCCAAGCACTTGTTATCTCATTCCCCCACCCATTTTAGCTATTTCAACCAACAAAATATGATGTATTTGAGCAAATCATGCACTACCTAGCCCCTCTAGCATGATTTGCATGATCTAGATCTAGATCTATCTCCTCCCACCACCTTTTCCACTAGATCTAGCTATTTCTAGATCTCTAGATCTCTCGAGCATAAAAGTCGACGTGTGGCGTCTCTCCGGTGCTTTTGGACGTCGCGTCAACTAATAGGTATATAGCTAATGAGTGGAATGTTCATGAGTTGGTGAAAATTCACGGTTATGTCACTAGTGATGGCAAAAGATGCGGTTCCATATATGTAAATGCATTGTTTTGCATTTGTTGACGTGTGCAGGAACATTGAGTTGCCAATGTTTTGCCGGAATGTTGATTAACTTCCGTTCCGGCGAATTTTGGAACTCCAGCATGACAATATTTAGCAAAGGTCATGCCGAATTTTTTCCGTGAAAACCGAGACGGCGGTGTAATCAATTATCTTGTCTTGTAGGCGGCGATGGTCATCGCGATGAGGGAAAGCGTCGTGGATAGATACGTGGAACGCGCGACGGCCGACATGTATCGAAAAAAGCGAAAGGATATCATGTGTCCTTGTCGAAGATGCAAGCTAGGATCGTTGTTTGACCCCTTCTCAGGCATAGTGAATCAACACCTGCTCAGGTATAGTTTCATGGAGGGGCATACTCAGTGGATGAGTGATGATGGAGATGATGATATCGATGGTGATGGAGATGATGATGGTGGAGATGATGATAACGAAGGTGATGGAGAGGATGCCCCACACGACAATGGAGACGAGGTTGAAGAGGATGGCGCACACGTTGATGGTGATCAAGAAGGCCGGGAAGAGCATGCGGCCGACGAGGAGATGAGTAGAAATACCCCGCTAACCGCGGCCGTGCAGGACCGTCATGTTCAAGAACTTCTTCTCAGTAACACATCGACCGACCCCAAAATCGCTGGTAGACGGAAGGCTAAGCTAGATCAACTCGAGGTAGACTCGAGAACTCCGTTGTACGATGCAGCTCGTGGGACGGAGGAGAGCCGTCTGAGATACGCTCTCGATATTATGGAGATGAAGGCAAAGCACAAATGGACGGACACAAGCGTGGACGAACTCTTCGGATACTTGAAGATCCACTTTCCTAAAGATAACACGTTTTTTATCGGATCTCGCCGAAAGGACTTTGAAGTCATTCAAGAATTAAAATCATAAATTGATGTCTCGCAATTTATCCTTCATTGATTTTTTATCATATGTCGCCAAAAGCACTTTACAATTTAAGAATTAAGTGTTAGCTAAAAAAGGGAAGGAGAATTGATGTCTCGCAATTTATTGATTTTTTATCATATGTCGCCAAAAGCACTTTACAATTTAAGAATTAAGTGTTAGCTAAAAAAGGGAAGGAAAAAAAGTTTGGCCTTTTTGCATCCACAGGGATTCGAACCCTGGCTGCTTCAGCATAAGATCAAGAGTGGCACCACTGTGTTAAGGACTCGGTTTTGATTAATTGACATGCTTATACAACTAAAGGCGTCTCGCCGGCCAGCTGGGAACCAAAAAAATACCCCCGGCGAATTAGGCCCTTTCCGCCGGTGGAAACTGACTGTGGCCCACATGTCAGTGAGTGTGAAGTTACCGCCGGCGTTTAGGCCAAAACGCCGGGGGTAGTAGTTCCATGACTTAGCCGTGTGCGCGTCGCTCCCCTTCCACGGCCAAATCGACGAAAAAATCCCCCACGCCGCCATCGCTCCCCAGCCGCCGTCGTCGATCCACCACCGTCGCCGGGCCCGAGATCTGCTGCCGCCACTCGCAGGTCGACGCCCTCCAGCACTGCTTCTCCTGGAGCCACGCCGACCGCGCCACGGGCAAGCGCGCCACCACCGTCCTCGCCGAGCTCGCGAAGAACGGTAATCCCCCCAAACCCTCGCCAACCGGGCCGTGCTCACCCGTTCCCACGCCGTTTACTGAGGTGGATCTGCTCGCTGCTTCTGTTGCAGAGGAGGTTGTGAAGGGCGGCGCCGTGCCGGTGCTCGTGTGCCACCTGAAGGTGCCCCCTACGGAGGCGGCGGCGGGCGAGGAGCACCAGCCCCGCCCGTTCGAGCACGAGGTCGAGAAGGGCGCTGCCTTCGCTCTCGGGCTTCTGGCCGTAAAGGTTCGTTCGATTTAGATTTTGCTTCTGCCTCTCTGCACTGTAGTTGATTAGATTTTGCTTCCATCCCATTGCAATTGCTTGTATTATTCGTATAATCCGATTGTCTGTGCCACGGCCGTCTCAAATGTCCCATTTCTGTAGCAAAATTCCAGAGGAAAAATACCACTCTCTCTTCCATTTTCCCTTGTTTTTCATATGTCTGTAAATGTAACCTGGCACACATTTCATAAGGGAATCCTAGGTCCAACAGTTTTCTTATTACGAAGCACACCTCGCTGCCAGTAAAATGATGTTTGCTCGTAACAAAGCAACAAACAAGCTGATATGATGCCCAAACATGACATAAACACTATCACCACCCACATGCACCATGCTACGACTCCGTCAGATTACACAGCAAGCTCATGAGTCCTCCTCAAGTTCTGAGCTAATCATACAATATGAAAAATAGTGTTTGTATTACCTAATTTTAACTTGCAAACATCACCGGTTTCTTTACATGTTCTGACTTTGAAACCTCACTGGTTTCTTTCATGATTTAACTTTGAAATATCCCTGGTTTCTTTTATCCTTGGAGAAAACCAATCTCCAAAACAGCAACATTTTTTTGGTTTTTCCACCTAAGATGTATGTAGTCCGGGTAGAACCTCAGCGGTTATAAAACCATGCTGAGGGGGATGCTTGGTGACAATGAGACTTGGGAAGAGATCCAGCGCCACTTCCCGCGGATGACGCTGGAGCAGTATAATAAATTCTTGGAAAACGAGGAGCTCGAGTACACCAAAAGACAATCGACCTGGGGGAAGGAGCTGGCGGATAAGAACATCGGTCACCACAATCTCGGTTGCCGTGGCTTCGAAGGCAAGCAGCCGGTATGGGACAAGGAGGACCAGGCCTACATAAATGCTGGCCTCGAGCCCCCTTTTGCCAAGTACAAAGACCCACTCTTCAGGGCATATCTCAGGTCCCGATACCATCGAGAATTGGCTGGGAAACGTGTCACGAAACCTGATGTGGTGGTGGGAGTTGAGTTGGTCGCCGACGCGAAGGTGATGGCACTAGAGAAAGCAGTGGTAAGCAATTTACCAGCTTATTAATTTGATACTGCTCACCAAGTCCATTACATTCTAAAATTGTTCATGTTACTTCTGGCAGTTGGCGGAACAAGCAGCCGCCGAATCAGCTGGCTCCTCGTCCCAGACGTCGACTGGCAAAGTCCCGTGGGACACGCCTTTTATCAGGGGTCTGAACACCGTGAAGGCGCGGCCGCTTTTGGACAAGCCCCACCGTGTCCCCGGCGCCGGAGGAGGTCGCAAGCTTGCCGACTATGGCTTGGACGTGCCCTCAAGCACTAGGGAGTCGCGGCAGGCGCAGAAGGACCGGGAGCACGAGGCTCTGCTGAAAAAGGTGGCCGACTTGGAAACAACCATGGAGCAACGCGTCAGTGCCGAGGTTCAGCAACGAGTCAGTGCCGAGGTTCAGCAACGCGTCAGTGCCGAGGTTGCTACAAGGGTCGATGACGCGCTGGCCAACAGGGTCAATGAAATCATCCCTGATCTTGTGCTGTCGATGAAGAATTACTTCGACGCCGGCGGTAAGGGACCGATGCCGGTTATCAGCCTAGGCGCCAGCAACTCGGACAACCGGCCTCCAACTAGACACGCTCAATGCACACCCAACTTGGTGACTCCACCCGCCGGCAATGTCGGCGCTAGAGAGGATTCGCCGGACCTGGGGGGCCCCAGTACTAGCCCCTCAGTCACCTGCACGCCTGGCCTCGGTCCTTCAACGCGGGCCGAGCTCGACGCCCTCACGGTAATTAATTTAGTATCTCAAGCTCTACAAATTAGTTACTTTGTCGTCGCCCCTCTCTGACATACACATGTTTTCACACAGCGAACGCGACTCCTTGCACCTTGCTACGAATGTGGACAACAAGTTGAAGGCTGTAGCGAGCGGCGGTGTCATCCTGCCAACACGGCGGATTTTCCACTGCGTCGGGGATGGATGATAGCTTGAGCCGGGTTCGCGTGAACCGGTCGTTACCGGGATGCCAAGACCTCCATCCTCCTTATCAACCCCCGGAAACGGAAACCCCGCTCACTCTCGGGGACCTCAAGAATCACATCCTTCTATGGCCGAAAGCCCTAATTCGGCTGAACACCGCCTCAGGTTCGGACGCAAGCTATGGCATGGTCACTCCTCAGGATGCAACGGATGCCCCGAGCCAAGCCAAGGTCCCAGCTCCAACGGCGCTTTGACGGCGAGGCAAAGGCAGGGCCAGTGCTCCACCGGCTTATGATCAATTTGAGCCCGATAGTCAGCCCGATAGTCCGCACGAGAGTCAGCACGAGAAGGCGTTGGACATCGATCAAGCTCCCATTGATACGTTCATCGCCGAGCTCGACGCCGACGCGGTTTCTCCTTACAAGCCACCCGCCGGTCATATCCTAAAGAAGAAGTTGTTCCTTTCACAAGAAACGCCCGAGCAGGAGGACACTACCGCCTTCACCGCTCCGCCCCGAGTTGGGCTTACCCCGAGGACACTCCTTGGTGCGACCACGGAAGGTATGAAACAAAACGCCGCTCCGGCCAGTTGCAGTAAGAAGAAGGGCAGGAAGCGGAAGAAGTCGGGAGATGTTGCGGCAAGCAAGATAGTGGTTAATGACAAGTTGCCGACCCCGTGGAGGAAGTTGCATCACTTAGGCGAGCCGATGCTGCCGGCACACTATGTCACCAAGTTGACGCCGGATATGAGGAGCGTGCATGATGCTATTCTAACAAAGGAGAAGCTACTTCTTCAAGATAGAAATCCATCGTACCCGATTTTGATCGCCAAGGTGCCCACGGCTTTGGCTTTGTCAACACATACCCTGCGGACTTGATATTCATTCGGTACGAAGACATCTTCGAGCTCTTGCACATGCAACAGCTAGACCGAAGCTTGGTCCGCCTCATATCGCTCAGCATGGCGCACGATATCGCCATGGAGAACACAACGCACATCGCTATCATGGACCCCTACTACATGACTCCAACTGTCGCCCAGACCGAACAAGCGTTTCTCGCCAACTATATCAAGAATTTCTTGGTGTTAAACAAGGATAAGAGTTGCTTTGTCATACCATATTTCCGCGAGTAAGTATTTGGTTACTAAAGTACCCTATATTACATTCTTTCATGAATTTCCTTAATAGCTGAGTATGATGGTTTATTTCCATTTTGCGCAGTTTCAAGTATTGCACCCTCCTCCTCTTTTACCCGTATCATTCCGATGTCACTTATCTCGACTCCGGGCTTGATAAGGACAAAGACTTCACCGACCTTAAGTCTACACTTGATAAAGCCCTCAACGGCTTCATAGCTGAGGTTGGCGTCAACAAACTCAGGCATGAGAAGAAAGTTAAGGGTTGCCATGTGTGCAACCACATAACCAAGTTCCCCTGCCTAAAGCAATCGGCGGATGACAATGGGATGGAGGCATGGTTTGCCATCCTACAGATGAGGGCGATTGTAAGGTCTCAGAACGATCTCTTGTTGCCATCTGCTCTGCGGGGGAAGTTCGTGAACATGGCGGACACCACCGATGAAAACGTGAGAGGCGACTTCCGTGCCATCCAGCGGACCATTTGCACAATACTGCGGAGGGATGTCATCATGAATGGTGGCTTGTTCAACTATGCCTCCGCACTTTCTAATTCCGAGATACAAGGCCGATTAGAAGATGGATGTGACGAGAGAACATTCAACACGCTCGAGGGCATCCGTCCCTTCCCGCCGAAGTAGACTTGAGTCAAAAACTTTTGTGTCCTGCAAATGTTAGTCATAAATTACATAAGTATTTTTTATGTTTGTTCTTTTGCACACCTATATGTTATATCTCTCTCTATGGATGTACTAACAACTTTCATTTCTTTGTTGTGTGTTTGCATAGATGACGTACTATGTCGTCTACCACGGCAGGGTTCCTGGAGTCTACGAGGACTGGGAAGACTGTAGGAGGCAGGTCCACCGTTTCAGCGGCAACAGCTACAAGGGGTACACCACTTTGGAGGAGGCGGAAACTCGATACGCCAACTTTCGAGCGGGACAGAGGAGGGAGATGTGGAGGACCCCTTTCATCGTGATGATGCTTGCCGCTACCGCCTCTCTAGTTTACTATGTCATTGTTGTTTAGCTAGGTCGTCGACTGGACTTGTATGTATTTGTGTAATATGTGCTACTTCGAGTCGTGATGTTATGGTCAACTATCTACTATCTAAACTTGTCTTATTAATGCATGCATGTTGTGAACATTTGGGACTTTCTATATAACTGTGTATTCTGTGTATTCTGGTATACTGTGTATTCTGTGTATTCTGGTATACTATGTATTCTGTGTGTATTCTGGTGTATATTTCGAGTTTTATTTTTTTAATCCTGTAAACAATACCACCGGCGCCCCAAACCTGTACCCCTGGCGAAATTGTAATTGCCAGCGCTACAGCGTATTACCCCCGGCGAATTCGCAAACCGCCAGTGCTAAGTCGCTACCGCCGGCGATTCAGGTAAAGCGCCGGGGATAACAGCAGTTACCACCGGCGAATTGAAAAACGCCGGCGATACTACATTACCACCGGCGAGGTGGTCGCCGGCGAATGCGTAAACGCCGGCGGTAATGCATTTTGGGACGCCGGCGGTAATGGATTTCCTAGTAGTGGAAAGAGCGACATGCATGAAACAATTGAAGATTTTGATGATATGGAGAAGCTTGGGCGGTGATTCTTGTCGGCTGGCCCACTTGAAGATGGTGAGAAGAAGTACACCATTGCATACCTAAGTCATCGTTTGCTCGACACCTAGACCTGGTACGTACTTATTAAAAAAAAAGAAATGCTTGCCTTTATATTATGCGTGTACCAAGTTTTCGCCTTATCTATTTTCTAGTATATATGTGAAAACTTGACGGCCGACGTGTTTAATTATTTATGTTACAACAATCGATTCCTAGTGTTAAGTTTATAAAGTGGGCTTATGCACTAATAGAATATGATTTAATATATAAATCGCTGCGTTCTATGATAAGTGAAGTTGTCGCCGATTTTGTTGTTGCTTATAGGATTAAGGATGAGTCACATATTAATTATGTTAGTGTTTGCCCAAGAAAACTTTGTTTTGATGGATCGGTTTGTAGAGATGTACAAGGCGTCGGTAATGTTTTTATTTCACCTAACAATGTAGTTTATGATGCATCGGTTTATTTGAATAATCCTTATACTAATAGCCAAACAGAATATGAGGCTTTATTGTTTGGTTTGCAATTTTTAGTAGTCATGGCCTCATGGGTGTAATGGAGATGCGCTTCTTGAGCCAAAATAAAAGTGAATTCCAATGTTTTGATGGATTATTAAATAGTTATTTTGACCGATGTTTAGATATAATTAAGTCTCTAGATACGATCACTATCTATCATATACCTTGGGAAGAAATTTCTAGAGCTTACTGCTTAGCATAACAAGCATCTGGTCATTACGTTGGCAAGAAGAGGAAAGTAGCAGGTTCTGGTTCTGATCAGCAACTAGTAGTACTTTGTAAAGAAAGTCCAGTGCATGGTGCAGCTCATCTTGGAGCAGCTCAGCCACTTGTAGTACATGGCAGTCATGATTCGGCACATGAGTCACAAATAACTGAATCATCAAGTAATTTAGAGTCAGTTGATAAAGAGTATCTCTGATTAATTAGTTGGAAGAACCAAGTCAAACGATGAGATAGTAAAATTCGGCAACAAGCTATCTTTAAAAGATACTTTGTTGAATGAAGAATTATTTATATCGCCGAACTACATATGGTTTGCTCTTAAAGTGTTCGGATTCTGATCAATCTAGATTAGCAATGGGTGAAGTGCATGACCCAACATACATCAATCGGCTTATGGGATGCGATGATTATTAAAAACATCAGGTTAAGTGGCCGGCATTATTCTGAAATATGTTATCGTTACTAAAAGGGGTGTGAGCTACTGCAACTGACGATAGAAAATTCGGCAAAAGATTGCTGAGTTTGGAAGACCCATATAGAGTTGTTCATTGTTCTTGGAAATCCATATTTTATCCAATATTTGCAGCAGGAGAAGTTGCCAAAAACACTCGATGGAAAATAAATACAAAGGTATATCCTAGCGTGTGATAGGAGGCTTGAAGATATCATGGCCGGTATGTTATTTGAAATATCGCCCTTAGAAAATATGGCTGATGAGTAATTTACACATCGCTGTAATCAAAATTTTGGCCGATGTGCTCTCTGAACATCGCCCTAAGAAATTATATGGCCAGTGAATTTATTGGCACCGTCCTAAGGTATTGAGTGTTTTTGGTCAATTCAATCGTACCAAAAACAGGGGGGCATGTGTTGATGGTGTAATTTGGCTAGCTGATTCGTATAATCTGCCAAATTAATCTAATGGTGTGATCGAGCTAATCATTTGGTTTTTTGTTTAACTACTGCAAGTATTTTGCATGACCAGCAGTTAACAGGGCCAAGTACTGAACGGATTATGTGACGCATTGTGTTGATACGCTACTCTCCAAGACAAGTCCTAAGCAAAATTCTGGATATATGCATTGAGTTACCACATTGCTGTCAGAGGCAACTTCTACTCGGCCTTGCGTACGAAGCTGCAGGAGTGTTTCAGAGAAGATGCGACGGCGTGAGCCATTACCACTTGGATTAGCTCTTGGCCGGAGTATTTTTATTCATACAAGCAGTTAGTGCCGGTACGTGAATATGGGCCAAGAGGTGCCAGGATACATATTAGCTGGCCGAACCAGAACGTGATCTTCTATATATGGTAGTTTAATTACGGTGGCTAGATTTTAGTTGGTTTAGGTTTTGGAGTTTTACTCGTGTACGACAGGTTCGGCCGGTTCTGTAACGCGAAGTCCAGCGCCTATATAAAGGCTTTGGCCGATTGAGGGCAGAAAACAATCGATCTATTCAATAAAACGCATCTACTTTTTACGTACTGTTTCTTTTGCTGTCCTTCTCTGCCGAGCTCTAGTTCATCTAGGGTTAAGCAAAATCTTTGCCGCTTTGCGCTGAAAAGCGGTCGTCTTTCCTCTCCGAAATTGAGGCATCTTTGTTGATTTGCTCGAAAATCATCCGTTCTTCGTCACGAAAGTACGACGGTTATCGTGTTGTTGCGCTGCAGTTTTGCATGGCAACACAACCATCCTCTAACTTCCTAGGAATAGAAGCTTCACGATTTAATTTCTCTTCTCTAGCTTTTATGAGAGCATTTGTAATATGTTTTGTAAAGGCCAAATTTATAGCACTAGCATTAGGACTCTTAGCAAGTTTTTGTAAGAACTTCATAACTTCAGAGATGTGGCAATCATCAAAATCTAAACCATTATAATCTAAAGCAATGGGATCATTGTCCCCAATGTTGGAAAAAATTTCAGCAGTTTTATCACAGGCAGTTTCAGCAGTTTTAGCAATTTTAGGCAGTTTTGCAGGCTTTGCATTTGAAGTGGAAACATTGCCAACACCAATTATTTTACCATTGATAGTAAGAGGTGTAGCAACATGTGGAGCATTAGCGTTACTAGTGGTGGTAATAGTCCAAACTTTAGCTATATTATCTTCTTTAGTATTTTCTTCTTTTTCCCACCTAGCACGCAATTCGGCCATCAATCTTATATTTTCATTAATTCTAACTTGGATGGCGTTTGCTGTAGCAAATGACTTAATATCATTATTTTCATTAGGCATAACTTTCGATTTCAAAAGATCAACATCAACAGCAAGACTATCGACTTTAGAAGCAAGTATATCAATTTTCCCAAGCTTTTCTTCAACAGATTTGTTAAAAGCAGTTTGTGTACTAATAAATTCTTTAAGCATGGCTTCAAGTGCAGGGGGTGTATTCCTATTATTGCTGTAAGAATTCCCATAAGAATTACCATAACCGTTACCATTATTATAAGGATATGGCCTATAGTTGTTACTAGAATTGTTCCGATAAGCATTGTTGTTGAAATTATTATTTTTAATGAAGTTCACATCAACATGTTCTTCTTGAGCAACCAATGAAGCTAACGGAACATTATTAGGATCAACATTAGTCCTACCATTCACAAGTATAGACATAATAGCATCAATCTTATCACTCAAGGAGGAGGTTTCTTCAACAGAATTTACCTTCTTACCTTGTGGAACTCTTTCCGTGTGCCATTCAGAGTAATTAATCATCATATTATCAAGAAGCTTTGTTGCAGCGCCTAGAGTGATGGACATAAAGGTACCTCCAGCAGCTGAATCCAATAGGTTCCGTGAAGAAAAATTCAGTCCTGCATAAAAGGTTTGGATGATCATCCAAGTAGTCAGTCCATGGGTTGGGCAATTTTTAACCAAAGATTTCATTCTTTCCCATGCTTGGGCAACATGCTCAGTATCCAATTGCTTAAAATTCATTATGCTACTTCTCAAAGATATAATTTTAGCAGGAGGATAATATCTACCAATGAAAGCATCCTTACATTTAGTCCATGAATCAATACTATTCTTAGGCAAAGATAGCAACCAATCTTTAGCTCTTCCTCTTAATGAGAAAGGGAACAATTTAATTTTATAATGTCACCATCTACATCCTTATACTTTTGCATCTCACATAGTTCAACAAAATTATTAAGATGGGCAGCAGCATCATCAGAACTAACACCAGAAAATTGCTCTCTCATAACAAGATTCAGTAAAGCAGGTTTAATTTCAAAGAATTCTGCTGTAGTAGCAGGTGGAGCAATAGTTGTGCATAGGAAATGATTATTATTTGTGTTTGTGAAGTCACACAACTTAGTATTTTCAGGAGTACCCATTTTAGCAATAGTAAATAAAGCAAACTAGATAAAGTAAATGCAAGTAACACTACAAGAAAAGTTGCCATGGCCGACGAAGTTGAAGTCGCGCCGTGGTTGCTGGTGTACCATGGCCGACGATTTTGGGTCTGTCCGTTGTGCATGTCAAAACGTTTTTTTTTCTCGTTTTTGAGGCCACCTAGCCCGACGAAACCGGCCAAAACGTTGCGTATGGTGGCCCGGGACGTGGTGCATCTCGAATTCTCGGGTTCGCCGGCCGAGTCAACGGAAATCTGCACCGCCGAGGGATGTAGGGCCCAGATGGCAGCCTCTCTGGCATTGTTTTTTTTCTCGATCGCGCCATCTCGTTCAACGCTCTCCGATCGAG
Organism: Lolium perenne; assembly: GCF_019359855.2. Lineage (NCBI taxonomy): Eukaryota > Viridiplantae > Streptophyta > Magnoliopsida > Poales > Poaceae > Lolium > Lolium perenne. Next base: position 36,090,713 of record NC_067246.2, on the reverse strand, counting down.
CCGTTTACGATGCAGGATCATAGGTCCCGCATGTCATCCTCTATGAACCAAAATTCTTTCTATTCTTGGATTTTTTTTGACACCCTGATTTCTGGCTACTTCCTTTTTCGTTTGATCCCTTGCCGCCTTGGAAACGTTGAGACCGCTGCTGCTAATTGGGACCCGCATGTCATCCTCTATGAGCAATCAACTTTCTTTTCTGGGAGTTTTTTTTGGCACCTCAAATTTGGTCACTTGCCTTTTTCTTTCGATCCCCTGCCGCCTCTCAAACGGTGATACCGCTGCTGCTAAATGGGACCCGCATATCATCCTCTATGTACAATCAAGTTTCTTTTCTTGAATTATTTTTGGCTTCTGATATTTGGTCACTTGCATTTTTCTTTCGATCTCATGCCACGTTGAGGACCCTTCAGGCTCATGGGACCCGCATGTCATCCTCTATGTACAATAAAATTTCTTCTCTTGGATTATTTTTGGCTCCTGATATTTGGTCACTTGCCTTTTCTTTCGATCCCGTGCAGCCTCTCAAACGGTGATACCGCTGCTGCTAAATGGGACCCGCATGTCATCCTCTATGTACACTCAAGTTTCTTTTCTTGAATTATTTTTGGCTCCTGATATTTGGTCACTTGCCTTTTTCTTTCGATATCATGCCACGTTTGAAACGTTGAGGAACCTGCTGGCTCATGGGACGCGCATGTCATCCTCTATGTGCTATAAAAGTTTATTTTCTTGGGTTTTTTTTCACCCTCTGATTCTTGGCTATTTCCTTTTTCTTTTGATCCCCTGCCGCCTTGGAAACGTTGAGTAAGCTGCTGACTCATGGGACCCGCATGTCATCCTCTATGTACAATCAACTTTCTTTTTCTTTTGATCTCAAGCCGCATTTGAAACGTTGAGACCGCTGCTGCTAATCGGGACCCGCATGTCATCCTCTGTGTACAATAAAGTTTTTTTCTTGGATTATCTTTGGCTCCTGATATTTTGTCACTTGCCTTTTTCTTTCGATCTCATGCCGCCTTTGAAACGTTGAGTAAGCTGCTGGCTCATGGTTCCCGCATGTCATCCTCTACGAACAATAAAAGTTTCCTTTCTTGGAGTTATTTTTGAACCCTAATTTCTGGCTATTTGCCTATTTCTTTTGATCTCCTGCCCCCTTTGAAACGATGACGGCGCAGCTGGCAGGTCGGTCCCACATGTCATCCTCTGTGAACAATAAAAGTTTCCTTTGATGGATTTATTTTGAACCCCTAATTAATTTCGGGATATTTCCTTTTTTCCTTTGATCCCGTGCCGCCTTGGAATCATTGAGGATGCTGCTGCCTCATGGGTACCGCATGTCATCCTCTCAGAACGGTAAATGTTTCTTTTCTTGGATTTTGTTGACCAAACGATTTTTGGCTTATTTTTTCTTTCGATCTCCTGCAGCCTTTAAAACGTTCAGGGCGCTGCTGGCTCACGGGTCCCACATGTCAACCTCTATGAACAATAAACGCTGAGGATGCTGCTGCCTCATGGGTCCCGCATGTCATCCTCTCAGAACGAAAATGTTTCTTTTCTTGTATTTTTTACCAACAGATTTTTGGTTTATTTTTTCTTTCCATCCCCTGCCGCCTTTAAAACGTCGACGACGCTGCTGGCTCATGGGTCCCCGATGTCAGCCTCCCCGTACAAGAAACATGTGATATCTTGATTATTTTGCAGACAATAAACATTGTATTTCGCTCTGAGCTATTGCAAACGGATAAATTAAATCTTTATTTTTACATAAACAAACTTATATGTTGAATCTCCTTGTTTTGTGTTTTTGCGAAGCATAGGACTTTCCTGTTTTTTTTAGAAAAATCCGAACTTTCCTGTTTTGGAGTGGGCTGAAATTGTACGAGTCAAAAGGCCCAGCAGGATAGTTCGAAGGCCCAGATGTCCAGATGCAGCCCAATTGAAATCTTTCTTTTCTTGGATTTTTTTCACCCCCTGATTTCTGGCTACTTCATTTTTCTTTTGGTGCTGTGCCGCCTTGGAAATGTTGAGACCGCTGCTGCAAAATGGGACCCGCATGTCATCCTCTATGTACTATAAAACTTTCTTTTCTTGGATTTTTTTTGGCACTCATATTTGGTCACTTACCTTTTTCTTTCGATCCCCTGCCGCCTCTCAAACGGTGAGACCGCTGCTGCTAAATGGGACCCGCATGTCATCCTCTATGTACTATAAAAATTTCTTTTCTAGGATTTTTTTTGGAACCTCATATTTGGTCACTTGCCTTTTTCTTTCGATCCCGTGCAGCCTCTCAAACGGTGATACCGCTGCTGCTAATTGCAACCCGCATGTCATCTTCTATGTACAATAAAGTTTTTTTCTTGGATTATCTTTGGCTCCTGATATTTTGTCACTTGCCTTTTTCTTTCGATCTCATGCCGCCTTTGAAACGTTGAGTAAGCTATTGGCTCATGGGTCCCGCATGTCATCCTCTACGAACAATAAAAGTTTCCTTTCTTGGAGTTATTTTTGACCCCTAATTTCTGGCTATTTGCCTTTTTCTTTTGATCTCCTGCCCCCTTTGAAATGATGAGGACGATGTTGGCAGGTCGGTCCCACATGTCATCCTCTGTGAACAATAAAAGTTTCCTTTGATGGATTTATTTTGAACCCCTAATTAATTTCTGGATATTTCCTTTTTTCCTTTGATCCCCTGCCGCCTTGGAATCGTTGTGGATGCTGCTGCCTCATGGGTCCCGCATGTCATCCTCTCAGAACGGTAAATGTTTCTTTTATTGGATTTTGTTTACCAAATGATTTTTGGCTTATATTTTATTTCGATCTCCTGCCGCCTTTAAAACGTTGAGGACGCTGCTGGCTCACGGGTCCCACATGTCAGCCTCTATGAACAATAAACGCTGAGGATGCTGCTACCTCATGGGTCCCGCATGTCATCCTCTTTGAACGAAATGTTTCTTTTCTTGGATTTTTTACCAACATATTTTTGGTTTATTTTTTCTTTCCATCCCCTGCCGCCTTTAAAACATTGACGACGCTCCTGGCTCATGGGTCCCCGATGTCAGTCTCCCCGTACAAGAAACATGTGATATCTTGATTATTTTGCAGACAATAAACAGTGTATTGCGCTCTGAGCTATTTCAAACGGATAAATTAAATCTTTATTTTTACATAAACAAACTTATATGTTGAATCTCCTTGTTTTTTTGTTTTTGCGAAGCATAGGACTTTCCTGTTTTTTTAGAAAATTCCGAACTTTCCTGTTTTGGAGTGGGCTGAATTTGTTCGAGTCAAAAGGCCAAGCAGGATAGTTCGAAGGCCCAGATGTCCAGATGCAGCCCAATTGAAATCTTTCTTCTTCGATTTTTTTCATCCCATGATTTCTGGCTACTTCATTTTTCTTTTGGTCATGTGCCGCCTTGGAAACGTTGAGACCGCTGCTGCAAAATGGGACCCGCATGTCATCCTCTACGTACAATAAAATTTCTTTTCTTGGATTATTTTTGGCTCCTGATATTTGATCACTTCCTTTTTCTTTCGATCCCGTGCAGCCTCTCAAACGGTGATATCACATCTTGCTAAATGGGACCCACATGTCATCCTCTATGTACACTCAAGTTTCTTTTCTTGAATTATTTTTGGCTCCTGATATTTCGTCACTTGCCTTTTTCTTTCGATCTCATGCCACGTTTGAAACGTTGAGGAACCTGCTGGCTCGTGGGACCCGCATGTCATCCTCTATGTGCTATAAAAGTTTATTTTCTTGGGTTTTTTTTCACCCTCTGATTTTTTGGCTATTTCCTTTTCCTTTTGATCCCCTACCGCCTTGGAAACGTTGAGTAAGCTGCTGACTCATGGGACCCGCATGTCATCCTCTATGTACAATCAACTTTCTTTTCTTTTGATCTCAAGCCGCATTTGAAACGTTGAGACCGCTGCTGCTAATTGGGACCCGCATGTCATCCTCTATGTACAATAATGTTTCTTTTCTTGGATTATCTTTGGCTCCTGATATTTTGCCACTTGCCTTTTTCTTTCGATCTCATGCCGCCTTTGAAATGTTGAGTAAGATGCTGGCTCATGGGTCCCGCATGTCATCCTCTACGAACAATAAAAGTTTCCTTTCTTGGAGTTATTTTTGACCCGTAATTTCTGGCTATTTGCCTTTTTTCTTTTGATCTCCTGCCCCCTTTGAAACGATGAGGACGTTGTTGGCAGGTCGGTCCCACATGTCATCCTCTGTGAACAATAAAAGTTTCTTTTGATGGATTTATTTTGAACCCCTAATTAATTTCTGGATATTTCCTTTTTTTTCCTTTGATCCCCTGCCGCCTTGGAATCATTGAGGATGCTGCTGCCTCATGGGTCCTGCATGTCATCCTCTCAGAACGGTAAATGTTTCTTTTATTGGATTTTGTTTACCAAATGATTTTTGGCTTATATTTTATTTCGATCTCCTGCCGCCTTTAAAACGTTGAGGACGCTGCTGGCTCACGGGTCCCACATGTCAGCCTCTATGAACAATAAACGCTGAGGATGCTGCTGCCTCATGGGTCCCGCATGTCATCCTCTTTGAACGAAATGTTTCTTTTCTTGGATTTTTTACCAACATATTTTTGGTTTATTTTTTCTTTCCATCCCCTGCCGCCTTTAAAACATTGACGACGCTGCTGGCTCATGGGTCCCCGATGTTAGTCTCCCCGTACAAGAAACATGTGATATCTTGATTATTTTGCAGACAATAAACAGTGTATTGCGCTCTGAGCTATTTCAAACGGATAAATTAAATCTTTATTTTTACATAAACAAACTTATATGTTGAATCTCCTTGTTTTTTTGTTTTTGCGAAGCATAGGACTTTCCTGTTTTTTTAGAAAATTCCGAACTTTCCTGTTTTGGAGTGGGCTGAAATTGTTCGAGTCAAAAGGCCAAGCAGGATAGTTCGAAGGCCCAGATGTCCAGATGCAGCCCAATTGAAATGTTTCTTCTTCGATTTTTTTCATCCCATGATTTCTGGCTACTTCATTTTTCTTTTGGTCATGTGCCACCTTGGAAACGTTGAGACCGCTGCTGCAAAATGGGACCCGCATGTCATCCTCTACGTACAATAAAATTTCTTTTCTTGGATTATTTTTGGCTCCTGATATTTGATCACTTCCTTTTTCTTTCGATCCCGTGCAGCCTCTCAAACGGTGATACTGCTGCTGCTAAATGGGACCCACATGTCATCCTCTATGTACACTCAAGTTTCTTTTCTTGAATTATTTTTGGCTCCTGATATTTGGTCACTTGCCTTTTTCTTTCGATCTCATGCCACGTTTGAAACGTTGAGGAACCTGCTGGCTCGTGGGACCCGCATGTCATCCTCTATGTGCTATAAAAGTTTATTTTCTTGGGTTTTTTTCACCCTCTAATTTTTTGGCTATTTCCTTTTCCTTTTGATCCCCTACCGCCTTGGAAACGTTGAGTAAGCTGCTGACTCATGGGACCCGCATGTCATCCTCTATGTACAATCAACTTTCTTTTCTTTTGATCTCAAGCCGCATTTGAAACGTTGAGACCGCTGCTGCTAATTGGGACCCGCATGTCATCCTCTATGTACAATAATGTTTCTTTTCTTGGATTATCTTTGGCTCCTGATATTTTGCCACTTGCCTTTTTCTTTCGATCTCATGCCGCCTTTGAAATGTTGAGTAAGATGCTGGCTCATGGGTCCCGCATGTCATCCTCTATGAACAATAAAAGTTTCCTTTCTTGGAGTTATTTTTGACCCGTAATTTCTGGCTATTTGCCTTTTTTCTTTTGATCTCCTGCCCCCTTTGAAACGATGAGGACGCTGTTGGCAGGTCGGTCCCACATGTCATCCTCTGTGAACAATAAAAGTTTCTTTTGATGGATTTATTTTGAACCCCTAATTAATATCTGGATATTTCCTTTTTTTTCCTTTGATCCCCTGCCGCCTTGGAATCATTGAGGATGCTGCTGCCTCATGGGTCCTGCATGTCATCCTCTCAGAACGGTAAATGTTTCTTTTATTGGATTTTGTTTACCAAATGATTTTTGGCTTATATTTTATTTCGATCTCCTGCCGCCTTTAAAACGTTGAGGACGTTGCTGGCTCACGGGTCCCACATGTCAGCCTCTATGAACAATAAACGCTGAGGATGCTGCTGCCTCATGGGTCCCGCATGTCATCCTCTTTGAACGAAATGTTTCTTTTCTTGGATTTTTTACCAACATATTTTTGGTTTATTTTTTCTTTCCATCCCCTGCCGCCTTTAAAACGTTGGACGACGCCGTGGCTCATGGGTCCCCGATGTCAGTCTCCCCGTACAAGAAACATGTGATATCTTGATTATTTTGCAGACAATAAACAGTGTATTGCGCTCTGAGCTATTTCAAACGGATAAATTAAATCTTTATTTTTACATAAACAAACTTATATGTTGAATCTCCTTGTTTTTTTTGTTTTTGCGAAGCATAGGTCTTTCCTGTTTTTTTAGAAAATTCCGAACTTTCCTGTTTTGGAGTGGGCTGAAATTGTACGAGTCAAAAGGCCAAGCAGTATAGTTCGAAGGCCCAGATGTCCAGATGCAGCCCAATTGAGATCTTTCTTCTTCGATTTTTTTCACCCCCTGATTTCTGGCTACTTCATTTTTCTTTTGGTCCTGTGCCGCCTTGGAAACGTTGAGACCGCTGCTGCAAAATGGGACCCGCATGCCATCCTCTATGTACAATAAAATTTCTTTTCTTGGATTATTTTTGGCTCCTGATATTTGGTCACTTGCCTTTTTCTTTCGATCCCGTGCAGCCTCTCAAATGGTGATACCGCTGCTGCTAAATGGGGCCCGCATGTCATCCTCTATGTACAATCAAGTTTCTTTTCTTGAATTATTTTTGGCTCCTGATATTTGGTCACTTGCATTTTTCTTTCGATCTCATGCCACGTTGAGGACCCTGCAGGCTCATGGGACCCGCATGTCATCCTCTATGTACTATAAAACTTTCTTTTCTTGGATTCTTTTTGGCACCTCATATTTGGTCACTTGCCTTTTTCTTTCGATCCCCTGCCGCTTCTCAAATGGTGATACCGCTGCTGCTAATTGGGACCCGCATGTCATCCTCTATGTACAATCAAGTTTCTTTTCTTGAATTATTTTTGGCTCCTAGTATTTGGTCACTTGCCTTTTTCTTTCGATCTCATGCCACGTTGAGGACCCTGCTGGTTCATGGGACCCGCATGTAATCCTCTATGTGCTATAAAAGTTTATTTTCTTGGGTTTTTTTTCACCCTCTGATTTTTAGCTATTTCCTTTTCCTTTTGATCCCCTGCCACCTTGAAAACATTGAGTAAGCTGGTGACTCATGGGACCCGCATGTCATCCTCTATGTACAATCAACTTTCTTTTCTTGAATTATTTTTGGATCCTGATATTTGGTTACTTGCCTTTTTCTTTCGATCTCATGCCACGTTTGAAACGGTGAGTAAGTTCCAGACTCATGGGACCCGCATGCCATCCTAATTTCTGGAGTTTTTTTACCCCCTAATTTCTGGATACTCTTTTTCTTTTGATCTCAAGCCGCATTTGAAACGTTGACACCGCTGCTGCAAAATGGGACCCGCATGTCATCTTTTATGTACAATAAAGTTTCTTTTCTTGGATTATTTTTGGCTCCTGATATTTGGTCTCTTGTCTTTTTCTTTCGATCTCATTCCGCCTTTGAAAGCTTGAGGAAGTTTTGCTAGCGCATGGGTCCCGCATGTCATCCTCTATAAACAATAAAAGTTTCCTTTCTTGGAGTTATTTTTGACCGCTAATTTCTGGCTACTTCCTTTTTCTTTTGATCCCCTGCCGCCTTGGAAACGTTGAGTAAGCTGCTGACACAAGGGGCCCGCATGTCATCCTCTATGTACAATCAACTTGCAAGATCTTGGAGCAAAAGAGATTGTATAAGTGGGACCCATATGCCATCCTCTATGTACAATAAAAGTTTCTTTTCTTGGATTATTTTTTGCTCCTGATATTTGGTAACTTTCCTTTTTCTTTCGATCTCATGCCGCCTCTGAAAAGTTGAGTAAGGTGCTGGCTCATGGGACCCGCATGTCATCCTCTATGTACAATAAAGTTTCTTTTCTTGGATTATTTTTGGCTCCTGATATTTGGTCACTTGCCTTTTTCTTTCGATCCCGTGCAGCCTCTCAAACGGTGATACCGCTGCTGCTAAATGGGGCCCGCATGTCATCCTCTATGTACAATCAAGTTTCTTTTCTTGAATTATTTTTGGCTCCTGATATTTGGTCACTTGCATTTTTCTTTCGATCTCATGCCACGTTGAGGACCCTGCAGGCTCATGGGACCCGCATGTCATCCTCTATGTACTATAAAACTTTCTTTTCTTGGATTCTTTTTGGCACCTCATATTTGGTCACTTGCCTTTTTCTTTCGATCCCCTGCCGCTTCTCAAATGGTGATACCGCTGCTGCTAATTGGGACCCGCATGTCATCCTCTATGTACAATCAAGTTTCTTTTCTTGAATTATTTTTGGCTCCTAGTATTTGGTCACTTGCCTTTTTCTTTCGATCTCATGCCACGTTGAGGACCCTGCTGGCTCATGGGACCCGCATGTAATCCTCTATGTGCTATAAAAGTTTATTTTCTTGGGTTTTTTTTCACCCTCTGATTTTTAGCTATTTCCTTTTCCTTTTGATCCCCTGCCACCTTGGAAACATTGAGTAAGCTGCTGACTCATGGGACCCGCATGTCATCCTCTATGTACAATCAACTTTCTTTTCTTGAATTATTTTTGGATCCTGATATTTGGTCACTTGCCTTTTTCTTTCGATCTCATGCCACGTTTGAAACGGTGAGTAAGTTCCGGACTCATGGGACCCGCATGCCATCCTAATTTCTGGAGTTTTTTTTACCCCCTAATTTCTGGATACTCTTTTTCTTTTGATCTCAAGCCGCATTTGAAACGTTGACACCGCTGCTGCAAAATGGGACCCGCATGTCATCTTTTATGTACAATAAAGTTTCTTTTCTTGGATTATTTTTGGCTCCTGATATTTGGTCTCTTGTCTTTTTCTTTCGATCTCATTCCGCCTTTGAAACGCTGAGGAAGCTGCTAGCGCATGGGTCCCGCATGTCATCCTCTATAAACAATAAAAGTTTCCTTTCTTGGAGTTATTTTTTACCGCTAATTTCTGGCTACTTCCTTTTTCTTTTGATCCCCTGCCGCCTTGGAAACGTTGAGTAAGCTGCTGACACAAGGGGCCCGCATGTCATCCTCTATGTACAATCAACTTGCAAGATCTTGGAGCGAAAGAGATTGTATAAGTGGGACCCATATGCCATCCTCTATGTACAATAAAAGTTTCTTTTCTTGGATTATTTTTTGCTCCTGATATTTGGTAACTTTCCTTTTTCTTTCGATCTCATGCCGCCTCTGAAAAGTTGAGTAAGGTGCTGGCTCATGGGACCCGCATGTCATCCTCTATGTACAATAAAGTTTCTTTTCTTAGATTTTTTTTACCCCCTGATTTTTGGTCACTTGCCTTTTTCTTTCGATCATATGCCGCCTTTGAAATTGAGGTCGCGGTGGCTCAAGGGTCCCACATGTCGGCATCTATGAACAATAAACCATTCCTTTGTTGGATTTATTTTTTACCCCTAATTTACGGCTATTTGCCTTTTTCTTTTGATCCCCTTCCCCCTTTGAAACGCTCTTTGGCAGGTCGGTCCCACATGTCATCCTCTATGAAGAATAAAAGTTTCGTTTTTTGGATTTATTTTTGACCCCTAATTTCTGGCTATTAGCCTTTTTCTTCTGATCCCTGCCGACTTCGAAATGATGAGGTTGCTGCTGGCAGATCGGTCCCACATGTCAGCCTCTATGAACTATAAATGTTTCCTTTCTAGGATTTATTTTTTACCCCTATTTTCGGGCTACTTGCCTTTTTCTTTGAAACGTTGAGGACGCTACTGTCTCATGGGTCCCACATGGCATCCTCTCTGAACGATAAACCTTCATTTCTTGTTAACGACAAGTTTATCAGTATTATTTTTGCAGACTAATACAAGCTCTTTCGATCCAAGATCTTGCAAGTTGATAGATTAAATCATGGAATTATCAGGAAATGTTTTAAATTTCAAATCCACTTTATGAATTTGTAAAAATACCGTTATCCATGTGGTTATGGAGCGATCAAGGATTTTCATATTGTGCATGAGCAGTTTCAAAAATTGGAACCCAATAATTCAAAATAAATAAAAACAACTTTTATGTAGAATCTCCGTGTTTTTTTTTGCCAATCATAGGATCTGTGTTTCATTAGAAAAGGTCCGAAATTGCATGAGCAGAAAGGCCCATTTGTGGTTATTGGGCTTCGACAGCCGGAGCAAGTAGACCGATAACAATTACCATGTAGATGTTCGTTGGCAACCCAAAAGTGAAATATTGGGTCCAACAGGGGAAGGTTGAACAGTACCTTTTCTATTGGGAAGGTGGTACATGGGGTTATCCTGACAAAAAAAAAATGGAACATGGGTTACTGAAGGTTGCCCATTTGTGCCCAATATGTTTGTCAGCAGGAGCTTTACCTTCCGCCGCCGCCGCCATGGTCGAGCTAGCGGTACGGCGGCGTCTCGAGCTCGGGGTAGCGCAGCGTCCGCGCGCGCCCCAAATTAAGGTACCTATTAAGCGGAGATACGTACCGGCGACGAGCACATCGGCCTCGCGATGGCACCTACGATAGGCTCGGCTGGCCTTGGGGCATTTACCCCTAGCCTCTTCCATCCTCAAGTTTTAGAAATGTTTCTGGCTCTGTTCAACACTGGATCAAATTTGTCAACATGACCATTTTTATGGAGTAGCAACGAGTTGAATCTCTCAAAACTCTTTAAGTTCTGCAATATAATGACTAATTGGGACTACCTTATACAAAATGATTACATATCCTTATTTTGGAAGCAAGCCATCACACACTTATAGTTTGCTAGTCAGCTGCATGTAATGTTAAAAATCGGCAATTATAATGAATAAACCTGTAATCTTCACTTAAAATGCATTAAGGAGAATCAAATTTGACAAATCAAACCATGTCTTTCCATGCATGTGCGTTTATAAAGGTTAAGTTTTGCATGTATTATTTTTTGTACTAACTTTTCTGACTACCTTCAAAGCTCCAATCCTTCTTCATCATCTTTGTTGTACCGCACTGATGCAAGTGAATGCGAGCTGCTCGCCAGACGCGACTTCGTGTCCGATATGTGTACATGTACTATGCCTTCTCCATCTAGTGCTAGTTACGCCTCTGTGCTAATTAATTCTATCCCAGTGCCTACATCCAGCACAAACCTCTGTCATTGCAGCTGTGACTCACCTCGACCATTGGAGCCCAATCACAAGATCGAGCTCGATCAGTCGTCTCAACCAGAGAGGCATGTGTCTCATGGTTAGCTATCTACAACTTGTTGTCTTACTAAAACCGTGCCTATCATAGAGATCACCTCGCTGGTGTAGCAATGGCTGGAAGTAGCTGCTATGGGGATAAGGAAGAAAAGATTTAAATAATGGGGTGGGGCCAACAAGCAGGAAAGCTATCTATAGCTTTATGGATGTTTCTGGAATTGGGTAGAAAATAGTAGATGACACTGTAGCAGCGAATCCCAGAGACCAAGGCCGTTGGATGATGTCTAATGAACGGCAGAACTGTGTTCAAGAAAAAATGGCAGAACAAAATAGGCGAAATTAGCTTGAATTTTGATAATAAATCTTGGGCATTTTCCCTCGAACATGATGTACTACTACTACTGTACTCAACTTTGGGTAGTCTCTGGACTAGTCTCCCTCGTCCACCAATTATTATTATTATATTATATATACTACTGCGGAAAGTTGAGGGGAGTCCCTAGTTCCGAGCACTTCGCCCACTTCCCCTGGCCTCATCCCAGAGATCTCACACCAACCACCTCACCGTCGACTAGCCACCAGTCTACACCCCTCCGAAGAATCCCCAATGGCGGTGACGCCCCTACTAGAGCGCTCCTCACGCGAGCGCATCATCGAGTCTGGCCCACATGTCTTCCGTGCGTGCCGTGTGTCGGCAATCACGACCGACTTCTCCGTCGGCGAGCCGCCGGCCGTGGGCGAGGCGTCCCCGTACACTATGACAGTGCACATCTTCTTCTCGAGGACGTACGAGCTCAGGAGGATGGCCGGCCCCCTCCCTGCCCCACTGGACGAGGACGATATCGCCACTACACCCTGCGAAGAGGTGGTGCTGGATCTTGGCTTGCCTCCGAGGGAGCTGCGTAGTGGGGGCTATGTCGTGCGAACTATGCGCGAGATTCTTGCCCGTGTATGGCTGCTCAAGAACCTGAACCTCACGGAGGAGGAGTGGGACATCATCATGCCTTATGATGTTATGCACCTGATGTGGCAGCAGGCGTGTCGTCGGGTCGGTGGCCTCCACTTCGACCTCACCCTTTGGGTGGACCACCGGCTCATCATCAACTTGCCGGCGCTGCAAGACAGTTGGGTCCTAGTTGCGCCGGAGGACGGCCATTGCAGCATATGCATGCAGGGGCTGTCGCGGCGCACAACGATGCGTCTCCGGGGATGCAAACACCCGTTCCATAGGAAGTGCATCTTCTCCTGGTTTGTAACGAACGCCAGCTGCCCTATCTACCGCGATAAAGTGCTGACCCATCTTATTTTCGATTTTGTAGCATAGTATGAATAAAAACCCTGTATGATAGGGATGCCATGCCAACTTGAATCCTATGTTAAGAGAAATTCTATTTGATTGTGGTTATAAGATATTTTGCATTAGTTTGGTCTATTATCATTCTATTTTCCTATGGGATATGACCCTATGAATCAAATAGCCTGGGATTACTTTCACACAATTAAGTTTGACCAACTTTTAGTAGGACAACAAACATAAATAATTAGTCATCATGGGATTACAATCCAACAGATAATTGTCTTCGGGACTCATACATTTTCCAAATAGAAAAATCAAAACAAATCATGGTTCTTCATCTCACAGCATGATACAGAGACAAGAGTCTAATCATCATCATCATCATCATCACCTCCGTCTTCATTCTGATATTCGTGCATGGTCTCATCCTTCTCGTCGTGTCCATTCTCCTCCTGAGATTCACCAGGTAGCTTCAGTTTATCCATCTCTTTGTCGACTATACTAACCTCAACAGTGAAATCTACTTCTCCATCATGTGCAGGGATACCTGTATCCAATGAGGTTTCATCAATGTCAGCAACTTTAGTTTGCCTAGAACCAGCGAAATCATCTTGCTGGGCACCAATTATTGGATTCGCATTCTCATCCAAATCATATATGTTCCTTGCCACAAACTTTTGCACATACTGCCATCCTTTTCTAGATCTGTCTTCCAAGAAAAGTACCTTGGCCGCTTGAGGTACCAAAATATAAGGATCATCCTTGTACCACTGAGCAGTAGTATTGACTGATATGAAATACCCATCATTTCTGGCACTTTTGCCCTTGTTTGGATCTTGGTTGTACCAGTAACACTTAAATAGAACCACAGATCGGACAGTAACCTTATCACTATAGAACAACTGAATAACCTCTTGTATGTGACCATAATGGTCAAATGACTCTGATCTCTTCTTTCTGGTTGTCAAGTGATCTCCACTGGTTGTGATGCCACTATTTCGTGTCTTCAAATGTTGTTCACGCTCATAGGAGCTGTAATGGACACCATTGGCATTGCAAGCTACAGCTACCAACACCCTCTTATCTGGACCACGTGATAGGACAAGGAGATCAGCACTAACAGCGCCTGGATTCTCCGCATGGAGTTTCGAGATCTACGATTACAAAATAGACAAGAGGTCATCTCATGTGAAAACACATAGACAAGTCAGAGTGCAATTGAACATCTTACATGTTTCTCAAACTAGTCCTGAAACCCACTCCCACGTTGACATAGGCATCCCAAATGGGCCTGCCGAAGATAGTACCCGGGGTTTACTGAAGGCCCATTACCCGAAGAATAAGAAGATTCGGAAGCCCAAGATATTATTAAGGAAAGCTAGAGTTGTAATAGAAAGTCTTATTTGTAATCTTGCGGGATGAGTTAGAAACCTTCCCGGACTCTGTAACTTGTACGACACGAATCCCTCGGCTCCGCCTCCTATATAAGGGGGAGTCGAGGGACGCAGAAATCATCGAATCATTGTTTACAAACCCTAGTTTCATAATCGTCGAGTACTTTTCGGCTGAAACCTTCGAGATCTACTTGCCCTCTACTTCCAACTAAACCCTAGTCTACAATCCGTAGGCATTGACAAGTTAATACCTTGTCAATTGGCGCCGTCTGTGGGAACTAGAGGCGTCAAGGATCTGGTCTCGATGGCACGTTCAAGATCATCGACTTCATCAACCGCAAAATCATCGACTTCATCAATCGCAAGCAACGCAATGGATCGAGGTAAACAGATCGCTACTGGTTCTGTTGATTTTGTTCCTCACCCACCCTCCCGTTTGGATGCATATGCGTATCTGGCGGAGCCTATGGAGATGACGTTCGGAAGGTTTCACTTTCGCGTCGAGAAAGAAGGATCGTATCGTGTCGAAATTCCGATTTCGTCGGGATCGTCGGCGGTCGATTCCGATTTTTAAGCTATACATCGTCAACCGAATCAGGAGAAGAAGAAACTTCGTCGTCACGCTATATCAGCACCAGGGCAAGAGAGAAACTCGCCAAGATCTTCAGCGACATGTCGTTTGAGTCATCTGCGGACTCATATATAAGCGATGGCTCAAGCAGTGTCGACAGTTACGACTTCATCGACAAATCTACTACAGTGGGCAAGGTCTTCACCAATCTCAACGATGGTGTCACCAAACCCAACATAGATCTGAATACAAAATATCATCAGATTTATGTCATTGGAGAGCCAAGCCATGACCAAGAGGAAACATCTGAGGCTTTCGACGATCTGGGAAATCCATACTTCGATCCCTCCGATCTGCGACGAGGCCTAGGCAATAAATACGTCGGGCCACAGCCGCGACACAGAGTTCGACTCCCGCAAGCAGCATGGGATAGAGCCGCGAGAGCTATGGACGGCTCAGAACCAATGGCCACCACAGCCACGCCAGAGGAATTACAAGCATATCAATATAGGCTCGCACGAGCTGCAAGGGAATTGGAAAAACAGACAGCTGAGTTAAACAGAAGAAAGGAGGCAGCTTCTGCATCCAGCAGGAGAAGGGCAGAGCTGAGTCGACAATCTAGAACTTCGGGTGATAGCCACAGGGAGGCTCGGAACAGAGCAAGATCAAGGTTACAACACATACCCGAAGGAGAAAGAGAGCACCTGGTCCAAAACCTCGACATGTCTTTTATGTCGATAGACACAAGAGGAAACATCATCCCTAAGACACCAGAGGCTGGGTATATGGCGACACATGCTTTTATCCTCGCATCTAAACCACCTCCAGGAGATCCAAGGGAAACACTGTACAACATGGCGATAGCAGGAGTTGGAGCCATGGGGACGGCGTTTGTATCAACACCTCCCGAAGGAACAGCAAGGCAAAATAGTCCACGACCTGCGGCAGCAGCAGCAGCTCCTGAAGGACCAAGTGGAGCAAGAGATACGGCAGCACAAGCAAGGGTCGACAGAGCGCGACAAAGCAGAAGGGAACATCGGCAGTCCCCAGAGTTAAACGACGAGGATATGTGTGGTTTGCCGTGCTTCACGAGGAGAGTGCGGAAAACTCGAGTACCTTCGGGATTCAAGTTACCTGATAATTTCAAAAAATTTGACGGCCTTCAAGATCCAGAGGATTGGCTAGTTGATTATCTCGAGACGGTGAAGCTCACAGGAGGAACCAGAGCAACAGCTATGCAAAGCATCCAAGTGCATTTGAGTGGAGCCGCGCGATCTTGGATAAAGAAACTCCCCCCAGGATCTATCGACAGCTGGGAAAGCTTCGAGGATGTGTTCGTCAAGAACTTCCGGTCCACGTGCAAGAAACCTGCGTCGCTAGAGCAGTTGAGAGCATGCCGACAAAAGCCAGACGAGCCAATGAGAAAATATATCCAAAGGTGGAACATCATAAAAAACTCGGCAGAAAATATATCTGACGAGAGAGCGATAGATGCATTTGTCGCAGGAATCAGGCGTGGAGATTTTTTCGAGGACTTGGGGAGGACCAACCCAAAGACAATATCCGCGTTAATGGAAATAGCAAACAAATGGGCAGATGGAGAAGATGCTGTTCACAACAAACGGCATAGGTCGCCAGAGGAGGACCGCGGTCGAAATTATCAACCGAGGCGACGATTTCCTCGGCAGTACCCGAGCTATGATGCCCCAGGACAAATTTCAGCAAGTTTTTGAGCAAATACCGGAGGAAACAACAGAGATGATTATCAGAGAAGCAATGAGCAGCGAGGCGACAACAGAGATGACTCTCGAAACAACAGGCAAAATAGTGGGCCTAGGTTCCCGAGGCCTTTCGTGTCTCCTGAAGAGATGATGAATGGGCCATGTCAGATGCACTTTTTCCTCGATAGCAACGGGAAAAGACAGTCAGGACATCTGCAGAAAGATTGCCGCAATTTCCAGGCAATGTTAAGGTGGGCAGAGCATGCTAACGCTCGAGCAGCACAGAGAAATCCTCGAGAACCCAGGAGCGAGATTCACTTGCCACCTCCTCCCGCGATTACAGAAGACAATCGACATCAGCTCAGAATAGCGGCAGCACCTCCACCACCACCTTACGTTGATCCTAACTCCAACGGAGCGGTGTCGATGATTCAGAAGGGAAGGCCATCCAATAGGGCTCAGAAAGTAATCTCGCGACAGGTGTTCATGGCAGAAAAAATGCCTCCACCAACAGTCGAGTATCTTAATTGGTCAGGGCAAGATATTGGCTTCACCATAGCAGATCATCCGCAGCAAGTTCCTCGACCAGGGCAGTCAGCACTTATCTTACCAGCGGTCATTGCGGGATTTGATGTCTCTCGAGTGTTCATAGATGGCGGCAGCAGCTTAAACCTTATGTATGCAGATACATTGAGGAAGATGAATATATCCCTAGCAAACTTGAAGCCAACAGACACGAGGTTCCATGGTATCACACCGGAGAAACCAAGTTATCCACTGGGGAAGATTAATCTCGACGTTCAGTTTGGAACCCGAGAGAATTATAGAATCGAGAAGCTGGAGTTTGAAGTTGTGGATTTTCCGTCGCAGTATCACGCTTTGTTGGGACGACCAGCATATGCTAGATTTATGGTGGTACCACATTATACATACCTGTTGTGGAGGATGCCTGGACCTAAAGGACCAATCACAGTCAAAGGAAGCTTCGCCTTAGCCGATAAGTGCGACAAGGATTTTCATCGGATATCAGAAACTTTCGGGATGCAAGCTGAGTATTTGGCATCAAGGAGTATGACTGACTACGACGTGCTGCCAGATGTTGGAAGGCCAAATAAAGAATCAACTTTCAATACTGAGAAAAACTCTAAGGAGGTTCAGATTCACCCGACAGATCCGAAAAAGACGACGTCCATCGCAAACGACATTGACCTCGCATAGGAAAACGCGCTCGTCGAGTTCCTCCGTGAGAACTGGAAAATCTTCGCATGGTGTCCAGCTGACATGCCAGGAGTACCCAGGGAACTTGCCGAGCACCACCTAAATTTGGATCCACTAGCGAGACCAATCAAACAACCTTTGCGACGTTTTTCGGAACCAAATCGCAAGGCTATGCTGTCAGAAATCGATCGACTAAGAGAAGCTGGTTTTATCAAGGAGTTGCACACAGAGGCCACATGGGTAGCAAATCCTGTGTTGGTGCTGAAGAAAAACACTAAGGTCCTTTGCATGTGCGTCGACTTTACGTGTTTCAATAAACATTGTCCAAAGGATCACTTTCCCCTCCCGAGGATCGATCAAATTATCGACTCCACGGCTGGATGTGAACGTCTTTCCTTCCTGGACGCATATTCTGGTTACAACCAGATCAGATTGAAAGAAGAAGATGAAGTAAAGACAGCGTTCATCACACCTTATGGCGTGTTTTGCTACAGAACAATGCCCTTTGGTCTGAAAAACGCGGGAGCAACATATCAGAGGATGATGCAGAAGTGTTTGGCGACACATATTGGGAAAAACGTGCAAGTATACATCGATGATGTCGTCATAACGTCAAAAAAGGGGGCGACGCTGATCGAGGATCTCAAGGAAACCTTTGACAACCTCGACAAATTCTGCCTCAAGCTGAACCCGACGAAGTGTTCTTTCGGTGTCCCAGCAGGAGAACTTCTGGGGTTTCTAGTTTCAGCAAGAGGGATTGAAGCAAATCCCGACAAAATACATGATATCGTAACAATGAGGAAGCCAACGAAGTTGAAAGAAATACAGCAGCTAACTGGACGAGTCGCAGCTTTGAGCAGATTCGTCGCCAGGCTGGGAGAAAAAGCGTTACCATTTTACGCTCTGATAAAGCAAGGGGAGAAATTCCAGTGGAACGAAGAGGCTGACAGAGCTTTCAAGGATCTGAAGCGCACAATCTCGACACCACCAATCTTGGTGGCGCCGAAGGAAAAAGAACCTCTCCTGCTGTACATTGCAGCCACACCCCAAGTGGTTAGCACGGTGCTAGTTGTCGAAAGAGAGGAAGAAGGAAAACTCCATGGAGTGCAAAGGCCGGTATATTTCATCAGTGAAGTTTTATCGCCTTCCAAACAGTGGTACCCGCAGTACCAGAAACTAGCATATGGAGTAATCGCAACGGCAAGAAAGTTGCGCCACTATTTTTCGGCACACCCGATAATAGTAGTCAACGAAGCACCTCTCTCCAATATATTGAACAATCCAGAAGCTACAGGGCGTGTCTCCCTTTGGGGAATAGAACTTTCCCCTCGGGACATCACGTACGAAAAAAGAAAGGCAATCAAGTCGCAAGTTCTGCCAGATTTCATTGCAGAGTGGATGGAGCTGCAAAACACGGGACCCCCAGATTTGTCGAGAACTTGGACCATGAACTTCGATGGGTCCAAGAGAGTAGAAGGAGCTGGCGCAGGAGTGGTACTTATATCACCTGAAGGCGACAAGTTAAAATACGTCCTCCGGATGACGTTCCCTAACGCATCCAACAATGAAGCAGAATATGAAGCCCTCATACACGGGATGAAGATGGCGAAAGCTTGTGGTGCAACTCGATTAAAAATCTTTGGCGACTCACAATTGGTGGCTCAGCAAGTTATGAACCAAGGTGATGCAGTCAATGATAGCATGATGGCATACAAGGAGGTGTACAATGAGCTCGAGAAGCTGTTTGATGGGTGCGAGGTAAATCACATCAGTAGATTGAGCAATGATGAAGCCGACGTTCTCGCAAACATCGGGTCGCAGTGCCTCCCAATCCCGCCAGGAGTATTTTGGGAAGAAATAGCGGAGAGATCCACGAAGCCGAAAAAGGTGCAGAAAAAAGAAAATACTTCGGCGCCCCTCAAAGAAACTGTTGACTGCCAAAACCCACCGGCGGGCAGCGACTGTCAACACGGTAGAGCCGGGAAGAGCCTAGAGCTGCGGCTGGCTGAGACCCCTCCGAGCGACGGCCCGCAATGCTCTTCTGGTCACACGTCCGATGCGAAGTGCAAGGGCGTGCCACCTGACCTATACCTGGTCAGGAAGGTGATGGGGATGCCTCGCTTAGTTTCCTGCATGGCATACACGTAAACATTAAATCCGAGCCTCGATCGGCTCTCAAAGTTATCTCGTGAATCGGCTCAAAGAGCCGATCCACCCATGATTCGTACGGGGTGCACGAACATATGGTGATCCTGCTTGATCAAGATAAAGCTAATTAGATCTACGACGATTTAGGGTTTTCACCGCATAATCGGATCATCCTACTCCAGGTTGGGCCTCGCGGCCACGCACGGTGATCGTAAGCCGATCCTAAACAAGGCCTAAAAACCAACATGAAGTTGATCCTCGGAACATCCTGTTTAGGGCTTGCGAACGCCACCCTACGTGCCGCTGGATCCTCCACCCCTTTGTAAGGCCTAACTATTGCAGATATTAAACTAATCCTTGCAGAACAAGGAGCAATCGTAACGGATCAGATCTACTAAATAAAGATCAAGCGGGGTGCCGCCCCCACACCTAAGATAGGTGTGAGGGCGGCTAGACATGCAAGGGTTGCACTACGTAAGCATATTATACGAAGAACTATGCTAACCCTAACACATCTATGATAACTACGTTGCTCGCCATCAAAGACGCTTCGATTGAGCAACGCATGAACAACGTGGGGCTTGTGCTGCCTAGATCGCAAGATGCGATCTAGGCAGCATGTCGCTTACCTGATAGAAACCCTCGAGACGAAGGAGTTGGCGATGCGCCGAGATTGGTTTGTTTTGGGTTGAACGTGAGTTGTTGTTTATTCCATAAACCCTAGATACATATTTATAGTCCAGGGGACTTTCTAACGTGGGAATATCCCACCGTGTGCGATACAAACTCTAAATCTTGATCTAAGATACAATCTACTATAATTAAAGATACACGGGCAAACTAGCCCAAATTCTCCGTGCAAGGCCGCTTCAGAGATCTTCCACGTGTAGTCTTCCAAGCCCATCTCTCTTACGGCCCACCTCTGGATTTGTCCAAAATCTGGTGATAACACATGCCCCCCTGGTTTTGGCAATGATAATTCCAAAACCACTCTGTTTTTCCTTCGAAGGGTCATGTCGTGGCAGAGCAGAGCCATTTGCAGCATCCGTCATCATTATGCCCTGTCCTCTCAGCTTCTCTGCAAAATTTGACAACTCTGACATCACCCCTTCGGAAACTGTAATGGCAGTAATTCCCACCAGGTTTCTCATTATTTAACCGTGCCGATTGATTAGTTATCTTTATCCCCTTCCTCTGTTCCAGCCATCGGCACCCCAAAAAGCCCTCCTGCACACTATGTCTTCTTCTTCCTCTGCCTCGTCGGGACTTTCCTTTGAGTCCTCTTCCTCCCCCGAGCCGATGCCAGCACCGAGCCCACAAGAGGTCCATGCGGCCAACACCCGCCGCGCCATAGAGGCCGGGGAGGAGCCAGACCATAACTTCTTCATCCGGTCCGAGGACGACGAGTCCTCGACAGACGGGGAGAGCGACCTCCGCTTCCTTGCCGACGGGGAATCGGAGGAGGAGAGCGATGACGATCGCTTCTCCTGGGATGACTTTACCTCCTCCGAGGTGAAGGAGGAGGAAGAGGAGGAGGAGGACGACGACGACAGCCCCTCCGGCGAGCCGCCGGCCAAGCGCCACTGCCCCTGGCCAGGGAACCTTAGTGATTATGATAGCGACGACGACGACGACGACGTGGAGGACGAGGACAACGAAGGTCCTGCCGGCGGCCGCTACAGCAGCGACGACGAGCCCGCCGGGAGCAGCGCCGACAGCGCTGACGATGGTGACGACGAGGGCAGTGACGGCCCGTAGAATAGGACCTCTAGAATAGGATCAGCAGCAGTAGACGGGGCAATGTATCCCCTTAGTACTCCCTTTTGAGAGCAATCAGCTCTTCTATGTAAGAAATCTGGTTTATCAATGAAGAAATTCCCCAATTTGATTTTGCCAATTTCTTTTATGCCAATTCAGCCGATTCCCTTTTATACTGACCCCGCCGATCGTCACTTAGCCAATGCCTAACGAGCCGATGACAACGCACCGGTATCTCAATGCCCCATTCTTCATCCTTTTGATCTTTTGCCTACTGACGACTTTGAGCTCTGGCGGACAACTAGGCAGATCGACGTTCTTACGAGAGCCCCAGAACCACTGCTGAAACGACTTGATGCTGAAGTCGATACCACTGGGTTTTCAGCCCGATGAAATCTCAAATGGCTTATTAAGAACAGAAAATTCCGCGCCATCCGTTGCCCCCGAGCCTCTATCAAGGCGAGCATATCAGTGGACTAACCAAACGTGTCGTCATCGGCTCCCAAGTCATGATGCAGAACCAGCCGATCTCAGCAAAATCGGCTTTCCAGAGCAGAGAACTTTCAGGGTGAGCTGCCCCCCGAGCTTCTTCAGTCTACTCTTCGCGCCTTGCGGGTCAGATCGGCTCCTTTCCTTTGGTGGATCTGATGCAACACATCCTTAACCTGATCTGCACATTACTCGCAAAAGGAAACCTGCTTCATTGACCCTCTGCTCATAACAATTGTACCTCTTGAGTCGATGGCCACGTATCTGCATCGGCTGAAAATTTTTTTTTTTTATTTGGCCGATTTTCTTAATCGGCCCCCAATGTTCCACTGCACGCATGTCTGCACGTGTTTGCACATGTTCATCTGCACATGTTCATCTGACTATATGCCCCCCGAGCCGATATTTGCTAAATGACTGCAGATATCGGCTTCTATGGTTTAGCCAGGGCCCTGTATTTACACGTCGGCTCCACAAAGATCCATGCTGCCTTTCATCTGCCGACGTGGCCGCTGCCCAGTGAATCATTGCTGAACACAAGCAGAATATGTGCTGAATATGTAGCGAACATAATTTTGGCCGATTGCTGGAATCGGCCTCCATTAGAGTGCTGACTGAAGGTTCTGTAAAGCTCCTTCATAAAATTTTTTGGGGCCGATCACAAGGATCAGCCTCGCACGGTTTGCTCATTGGTTTAATCTTGCTACTCGGTCAGGCTGGATAAAACCAACCCAACCTCTGACTTGATGCGCCTGCTGTCGTCCACCTTGAGTGCATCGTAGACTCGTGGAGCGCTAAGCTCTGTCGGCAAGACGAGCACCATGTTTGTGCCAGCCGATGTTTCATCATCGGCTTTCCTTTGTTTGGGGCGCCACTCCATTTTTCGTGGATGACCCTCTTCATCCAGGGCTCGCTGAACCTTTGCAGCCAGATCAGGCCGTGCCTTCCTTAGCATATGCAAGTATAACCTTTCGGCTTCCTCCAGGCCGCGCAACCGCTGAACCCTGCGTTTTTGTGAATGGCTGAGTCCGTCAGGGCACCACCTTGGATGGTGGTACCTGTCTTCATCATCCTCTAGTCCCTCGTCTTCGGAATCCTCAAGATCTGCCCAACGAGGTGACTCAGCGCGTTTGCTTTGTGGCGGGAGTGGCCCTAAGCGCTTGAACACAGATACGTTGGCTGCCTCCTTCTTCTTCTGGTTGCATTCTGGGCAGTTGCCGATTGTGGGCAATCGGCTCATTCCTGAATCCCAGCAGTGTCTGAAGAAAGGGCAGTCCCAGTGTCTGGCGTTGTCATCTTGCTCCCTTGACCTGTCCGTGGCACGGCGCTCGCACTCCTCCTCATCGCGATCATGCCGACGATGTCTTCTGGCTTCTCTAGCCAGACGATCTCCTTCATCATCATAGTTGGACCGTCGGCGTTGGTCATACTGACTCACATATTTGTTGAGGAGGTGATCAGAGAGAGGTCGTTGATATCTTATATTCTTCACCTCTCCCTCTGTGACGTAGCGCTTGCCATCATGATGGAGCCGATCGCGTGGAGCGGCCTCCTTTGTGTCCTTGCTATGAGAGCAGCTGCCCTCATCTCCATCTTTGCCAGAGTGGTTTCCAGGTCCTACCATGTTGATACTGAACGAGGGACCTGGCTGGCAACCCTCAGGGTAGGTGACTTCCACCATGTTAACGGCGGGGAAGGGTTGGGTGTCGACCTTCATGGCGTACTGGTTGAAAATTAAACGCCCCTTCTCTATCGCCGCTTGGATGTGCTGACGCCACACCCTGCAGTCGTTGGTGGCATGGGAGAGCGAGTTGTGGAATTTGCAGTACGGCTTTCCGTTTAGCTCTTGCGCCGTGGGGAACTTGAGACCTTCAGGAATCGTCAACTGTTTCTCCTTGAGCAGGAGGTCGAAGATTTGTTCAGTCTTGGTCACGTCAAAATCAAATCCCCTGGGCGGCCCTGGTGGCTTTACCCATTTGCAGGACACGGGGCTCCTCCCCGAGTCCACTCAGCCATCGCTACTTCTTGGTCTCCCGCAAGAACTTCGTCTTCCTCTGCATCGACCAGGACTACTGCACGCTTGAACTTATCTTGGTACAGGTCCGGGTGGCGCTGTTCATATGCTGATAGTTTCTGAACCATGTGCGCCAGCGAGGGATAATCTGCTTGGGAGGCCATGTCCTTGAGCTGTGTTGCAAGGCCAGCTACCGCCAACTCGATCGCTTCCTTTTTCAGCTTATACGAACCGAATAACATCGGTTCCTAAGATTCCTGAAGCGCTGGATGTACTCGTCACCGTTTCTCCGCTTCGACGTAGTTGTGCTAGATCGGCAATGCTAGACTCGGAAGCTTCGAATGGTATTGCGTATGGAATTGTTCTTCCAATTGCTTCCAAGACTGGATGGAGTTTGCTGGCAAAGAGGTGTACCATCCAAAAGCCGATCCCGTGAGGGACTGTGAAAAGAGCCTCACGCGTAGCTGATCCGACACTGAAGCCGGTCCTAGTTGCGCCAAATATCGGCCGACGTGCTCGATGCAGCTGGAGCCATCCGATCCACTGAATTTGGAGAAGTCGGGGAGCCGATATTTAGGTGGCAGCGGGATCATCTCGTACTCGTCGGGTACGGCTTGGAATAGCCGATTGCCCTTCTTTTCGGCACCATGCCGAACTGGTCTCTCAAGATGGTATCGATCTGATCCGTCGTGGCCGGGCTGTAGGAGTTGCACTCAAGATTCGCCGGGTGGCATACTTAGCCAGCCATGTTTGCTTTTCCAGCTCGAGCCAACTGCAGGAGCTGGGCTCTGGAGTTTCGTCGGGGTGGCATACTTAGTTAGCCACGTCGCTTCTCGAGCTCTGTCGCCGACGTTCCTCCTGTCTTCGCCGGAGTCCCCGATGTTGTGGCCTGGTTTGAGAGTGCCCATTGCCACAATCCGGCACATACGTGCACGCGTATCCTTGAGGGATCTCCTTAGGCGCCTCAGCCAAGAACTGGTAGTCACTAGGGTCACCACCGATCTTGTAGACGACGAATGCCGGTGTAGCCGGCACTTCAGCTGGTGCTGCCAACGCATATGGCAGCGGTGGACGGGACTGGAGTGGCAACTCTCCTTGATGCGTCCCGAGAGCTGGTCCTGACGGCGAGTACTGGTGGCTCATGATCTCCTGGATCACGCGCAGAGCGAGGCGCTCCAACACGTTGACCAAGTTTTCGGAGTGGCGGTGTAGCGAGTGAGCCACCAAGTAGTTGATCTCCTGCCGCAGGCCCCTGGTGCGTTCCTCCGACGGGGCAGAGAGCTCTATCCCATCGAGTGCACCTTGCGGTGAGAATCCCTTCCATCTGATGCCATGGGAACGGGTTCTCTGAAAAGAGCCGATGAGGTCGGCTTCGAGGGTGACCTTGATCTCGTCGTATCTCTTCTTGAGCTCGTCAGGCAGCTCCTCGTAGGTGACTGGCGTGCCGTCCGCCATCTCAGATGTAGATGGCGATGTGGTTGATGTAGACGATGGTCCCACCGGGCGTGCCAGAATGTGTTGACTGCCAAAACCCACCGGCGGGCAGTGACTTGTCAACACTGTAGAGCCGGGAAGAGCCTAGAGCTGCGGCTGGCTGAGACCCCTCCGAGCGACGGCCCGCAATGCTCTTCTGGTCACACGTCCGATGCGAAGTGCAAGGGCGTGCCACCTGACCTATACCTGGTCAGGAAGGTGATGGGGATGCCTCGCTTAGTTTCCTGCATGGCATACACGTAAACATTAAATCCGAGCCTCGATCGGCTCTCAGGTTATCCTGTGAATCGGCTCAAAGAGCCGATCCACCCATGATTCGTACGGGGTGCACGAACATATGGTGATCCTGCTTGATCAAGATAAAGCTAATTAGATCTACGACGATTTAGGGTTTTCACCGCATAATCGGATCATCCTACTCCAGGTTGGGCCTCGCGGCCACGCACGGTGATCGTAAGCCGATCCTAAACAAGGCCTAAAAACCAACATGAAGTTGATCCTCGGAACATCCTGTTTAGGGCTTGCGAATGCCACCCTACGTGCCGCTGGATCCTCCACCCCTTTGTAAGGCCTAACTATTGCAGATATTAAACTAATCCTTGCAGAACAAGGAGCAATCGTAACGGATCAGATCTACTAAATAAAGATCAAGCGGGGTGCCGCCCCCACACCTAAGATAGGTGTGAGGGCGGCTAGACATGCAAGGGTTGCACTACGTAAGCATATTATACGAAGAACTATGCTAACCCTAACACATCTATGATAACTACGTTGCTCGCCATCAAAGACGCTTCAGTACGAGCAACGCATGAACAACGTGGGGCTTGTGCTGCCTAGATCGCAAGATGCGATCTAGGCAGCATGTCGCTTACCTGATAGAAACCCTCGAGACGAAGGAGTTGGCGATGCGCCGAGATTGGTTTGTTTTGGGTTGAACGTGAGTTGTTGTTTATTCCATAAACCCTAGATACATATTTATAGTCCAGGGGACTTTCTAACGTGGGAATATCCCACCGTGTGCGATACAAACTCTAAATCTTGATCTAAGATACAATCTACTATAATTAAAGATACACGGGCAAACTAGCCCAAATTCTCCGTGCAAGGCCGCTTCAGAGATCTTCCACGTGTAGTCTTCCAAGCCCATCTCTCTTACGGCCCACCTCTGGATTTGTCCAAAATCTGGTGATAACGGAGGACGAAGAGGACCAAGAGCTTGTGATGATGGTAGAAGTTCCTTGGATGCAAGCATATATATCATATATCCTCAGGAAAGAAATACCCGACGATCCAGTTGAGGCAAGGCGAGTTATTCGACGATCCAAAGCTTTCACAGTGATCAAAGGGGAGTTATACAAGCGAAGTATTTCAGGCGTCCTGCAAAGGTGTGTCACACCCGAAGAAGGAAGAATAATTCTGAAGGATGTACACGAAGGAATATGTGGCCACCACGCAAGTAGTCGAGCTATTGCAGCCAAAGTTTTTCGGGCAGGATTCTATTGGTTGACAGCAATCGAGGATGCCAAGGAAATATGACGAACCTGCGACGCGTGTCAAAGATTTGCCGCAAAACCTCACTCTCCAGCGGCAGAATTAACACCAATACCATTGTCGTGGCCCTTTGCCCAATGGGGACTTGATATGGTGGGCAAGTTGCACAAAGCTTCGCCAGGAAGATATGAGTACCTGCTGGTCGCTGTCGACAAATTCACCAAGTGGGTAGAAGCGAAGCCAATAAATTCACCAGATGCAGCTTCAGCAATAAAGTTCGTGAAAGGCCTCGTTTTTTGGTTTGGAGTGCCTCATAGCATTGTTACATATAACGGTTCAAACTTTACGTCCAAAGAATTCAAGGAGTACTGCGCAGAAGTAGGCATTAAATTGCACTTTGCGTCGGTTGGGCACCCGCAAACCAATGGCCAAGTCGAGAAAGCCAATGGAATCATCTGCAAGGGCCTCAAAAAGCGCCTGCTAGGACCGCTTGAAAAAGCTCGACATACTTGGCCAGAGGAATTGCCAAGTGTTTTGTGGAGCATCCGAACAACACCAAATACGGCGACACAAGAAACTCCGTTTTTTCTCGTCCACGGAGCTGAAGCAGTATTACCAATTGAAATAGAGCATGATTCTCCAAGAGTAACAGAGTATGACGAAGAAACATCACAAAAAGCTCGGGAGGATGATATGGACGCACTCGACGAAGCTCGAGATGAAGTACTTTCACGAGTCACCAAATACCAGCAAGACCTCAAAAACTACCACAGTCGACGGTTAAGGCCAAGATCTTTTCAGGTCGAGGATTTGGTCTTGCGGTTAAATCAAAAAAGTACTGAAAAGCTCGAATCACCATGGTTGGGGCCTTACGTTGTCACGGAAGTCATCGACGGAGGAGCATACAGGATCAAGGACAAGAAGACAGGGGCTCCCGAGAAAAACCCCTGGAACGTGGCACAGCTCAGGCGATTCTACGCCTAGAGTTGAAATATAGTCCTCCTCTGTAAAAATTCAATGTACTGAAACGCCTGCGAGTTTTCAGACGCACTCTTTTCCTTTTCGGGGCACCGAGTGGGGCCGGAAAGGTTTTTAATGAGGCGGGCTCGCGGTGCTGCAATATAATAAAGATAGTGGAGATATACTTCTTATTCTTCGACACGCTCGGGGGCTTAACGCCTTCAAATCTCAAAATAAGTACAATATAGATAAATTAGACTTACCGAAATATTTCGCCTTGGTACAATAATACCTCGCCAAATATAACATCGGAAGTTAACAAGTTATAAATATAGTATACTCATTGCTTTGGTCTGAAAACCTCGCAACTTATCAATGGAAAAATAAAGACATCTTCTTACGACAAGAGGAAAAATCTTCGAGATAGCAAAACAGTACAAACTCTAGCCAGAGGCTCGGGGGCTCCAACAATATAGACCACTTTACAATATACAACAAATCTCTTCGGAAATAAAAAATAAATCAAAAAATATACAGACACAATGTCTTGCAATATAGTACAACTCAGTCAAAGCCTAAAATACTATCTATGGACAAGCCTCTAGTTGTCTTGTGTTCAACATAGGACCCCTTGACGAAGAATTCTGAGTCCATCCGAAGAAGCTCATCCATCATCGACTCGGCCACAGGAGTTACCATCTCATTGATTGTGTCAATATCATTTTTTCGCCACGATTTCTTGGCCAGGCAATCAGCAACAATCTTCGTCAGGTCTAACTTTGGATGGCAAATATTTATCATAATCATGGCGAACCTTGCTCCATCAGTCAATTGAGCTCGCACAAAATTATGAATGCGGGGAGCATCTCTAAATATCTCCAGCAATTCAGGAAGAGTTTTGGGAACCTCATTTCGAGGAAATAAAGTCTTGTAAACAAGGGTTAACGTTGTCGTGCAAAAATTGAGAAATTCGCGCACCTGGCAAGCACGATCTTGGAACCTGACAATTTGCTGGGTCCGTTCAGGGGTGGCCCAAAACAGACACCCATGGTTAAGGGAAAGATTGACGAGAAGATTCGTTCTCTCGTTCACTCTTTGGTCTTCGGCGGCAGCATCAAGAACCGAGCCTATTAAGCGACAAGGCAAGAAATTTAAGGGGAGGCACAGTAAAGCAAAAAAGAGGCAGTACGAGGTTGGAAAAACATACCTAACATATCTGTGCTAGCTTCAGACATCAGCTCGAGCATGCTATTTTCTCGAGTAGTGGCTGCCTTAGCTTCCAACACAGCAGCATCCTTGGCAGCCATAGCTTCTTTGGCTTGTTGGAGAGCAAGTTTCTCTTTTTCAGATGCTTTTCGAGATTGTTCCATCATTGCCAGAGTTTGTTTCTTCATGGATTGAAGTTGTTGTCAAAGTTCTTGCAAATCTTCCGACAAATGTTTGCTTGAAGAACCTTCGAGGGGATTATCATCGACTAGCATTTTCTTCGAGAAGGAAGAAGCAGGTGAAGCATCGGCAGAGCAAGGGTTGGTCGAATAGTTATCAAATATTAACTGGAAAAGAAAGTCTCAGGATCAATGATAGTGCCAAGAGGAATTTCATTGATTTCTGGAAAGTTTACATGGACATTACAAAAGAAGTTCTCCAAAGGGACTAACAGGATAATTGTCACCAAAGCTAAAATGGCGACAACAGCAAAAGAAATAGAGAAAGCAAAGGAAAGAAAAAGAAAAGGCATTCAACTAGACCTCCGGCCTTGATGAGCTAGGAGTTGCAGATGGCTTGATCCCGAGATAGGCCAGGATTTTCTTCGTGTTGGGCTTGGCTGCCTTGATCAACGATCGCCATTTTGTTTGCTCTATCTGCTCAGTGTCGCCAAACTTCATCCAGTCGACAGTTTGTTGACTATCAGCGACCAAGGCAACAGTGTTCTCGACAGCAACTTTCATGTTCTCCTAGCGCATTTTCAGACCAAGATCCTCCGGTGGATTGAAGTCCTTGGCAAGGGCAAGGAAAGTTTTAGGCTCCTCTTTCTTCGGGAAGGAGTAGGGGAACAGCTTCGACAATCCTGCGTCAGCATTCACCACGCCTTCGCGAATTTCTTGGCCATGAAACTCCAGATAAGAAAGTGCGTCAAGCAGAGGATCATTGGTGGGATTCTCAAGATCAAACTCTTGGCTTGTTTGACCTGCCATAGAAAATATATGTTAGTCGACAGCAAGTAAAAACAAAAGAAAGCAAGTCCTAAGAAAAATATAAGGGATTGACAAAGTTACCGAGGAAGCGACGATTTTGCGTGTTCAAGCGCTTGAGGATTCCCTTTTCACGAGTAGCCTGTGTGGCTTTGTGCTCGTTTAAAGCAGCTTCAGCATCCTCAAGTTTCTTCTGCAGTTCTTCGACACTAGCAGCTTTTGCCTTGGCCTCATCAGCCTCTGCTTTGTCTTGGCTAGCATCAAGTTCGGCTTTCTTGCGAGCCGTTTCACTTTGCTCCAGTTTCTGAGCAAGAGTGTCGGCAAGCTTGTTGGCCTCTGCAAGTTTCTCTGTCAAAATAAAAAAGAACCGTCAAAATTGCGACAAAAATAGGAGCAAGAAGATTAGAAACAATGGCAGCAAAAAAGTTGTTACCTTCAGTCCTGCTGGCATATTCACGGTACCCAATGAATTG
Organism: Lolium perenne; assembly: GCF_019359855.2. NCBI lineage: Eukaryota > Viridiplantae > Streptophyta > Magnoliopsida > Poales > Poaceae > Lolium > Lolium perenne. The sequence goes on along the minus strand of NC_067246.2, from coordinate 36,060,083 downwards.
GGATCCAATGCGAACAAGCTCTTTGATCATGGGCTGTCAAAGAAGAACAGAGAAAGAAAACATCGGTACGAGAAAAATATGAAGGCATAAAGAAGCAAACAGAGGAAATATAGATACTGGCAAGAAAGTCAAAAACTTACATCATCTAAGAGCGGATTAGAAGAGCTACCCAACTAAGGGGTAGGCTCCACGATCGTTTCAACCCTTGTCCTTTTTGGTGAAGGAGCAAGAGGGCTTGAAGGAGGAGTGGTGGTGACGACGTTTTGTTGAGGAGGCGAGGATTCTTCTCCCTCAATTGGTGTCTCCGAAACAATTAAAGTATGTGACGTGCTCGTTCGAGGAGCCATGTCAAGAGTTGGTACTTCTTCCTCATCATCACTGTGATTAAAGATCGACAGCATAAAAAGCAAGATAAGACAAAAAACTTCGAGTACAGAAATAAGGGGAAATCAAAGTGACTTACGAGCTGACGAGGGATTCGAGATATGGATCATAAGTTGCCTTCTGACGTGAAGGATCAACTTCTTCGGCTTTGGAGGTGCCGGAATCTTCGACATCATTCCTCTTCCTTTTGTTCCTTGGAGAAACAGCAGGAGGAGGAGATTGCGCTGATGCAAGATTTCTTCGAAGCACCATCTTTTTCAGAAGATCCCGCAGATTTTAGAGAATCCACGGGTTCATTCACAAAAGAGGGAGCCTCCTGGTTGTCATCAGTGACAATGGCCCTTTCTTCGACTTCTCCACCTTTTGGAAGAGGAGGAAGCGAGACAAGGTCTGGATGGTTCTGTACAAAATAAAAATAAAACAGGGGAAGATATCAGAAAAGGAGTTACAATAAAGATAGAAAAGCAATAACAAGACAATCGACAAAGATTACCTTGGGAAGTGGATTGGCGGCGCTAAATGGTTTTACACGACAAGAAGAGGGGACAGGATCTTTTTTGCTGAGAGACGAGATTTTTCGGACAAGTTTTTCCAAGTCCTTGACCTCCAAATCCACCGACAGCCGATCTGCGTCCTTCTCGCCAGCATATTTCCAGAGAGGATATTTGCGAGCCTGAAGTGGCTGCACTCTAGTCCTAAGAAACCTCTGCGTCCCAGGAGCGGCGGCGAAAGATTTTTTCGGCGCCATCAAAAGGAGGGATGTTGTCCTCAGCACATCCATGGTTCTCCTCATGAATGCAACATTGGGAGAGCCATTACGGCGACAGAAGAAAATGCGCTTCCATAGCGCCCAGTTAGGCTGGACGCCAAGGAAGGCCTCGCAAAGGGTGATGAAAATGGAGATATGAAGAATCGAGTTTGGCGTGAGGTGGTGGAGTTGCAGACCGTAGATAAAAAGCAGTCCGCGGAGAAAAGGATGAATGGGGGTGGAAAGACCGCGGATGAGGTGGTCGACAAAACTTACCCGGTACCCCATTGGAGGGGTTGGGTAGCTCTCCTCACTGGGGAAGCACAGTGCCTTGGGTTTCTTGCTGATCCCCAGCTTCTTCAGCATGTTGATGTCCTGGGTGGAAATCTTCGATCTTTCCCACTCCGTCGTCCCCAGATCCACGGCGGCCATGGAGGATTCCGGCGTGCTGTGCCTCGTCAATCGACGCGGTGGCATCAACAATGGCGCAATGTTCGCAGCTTGGAGACGAGGAGCTTAGGTGGCTGTGGGTCGCAGGAGGAGGTTTGCAGAGGAGAGCAGGAGGACGGCGCGAGCGGAAGTGCTCGAGGAGGAAGAAGAAGATCTTATATAGGGGTGCGGTGAACTGGCGGACCGTTGGATAAGGAAAATGTGTGGCAGATGATAGCCACGTGGCAACAAGGGTAAAAAAGTAATTCAACGTTGGGGAAGTTACAGTACGTGCGCCAGAAAAAGCGGAGGACGTGTGTCCCCCACTTGCATGACGTGTCAAGATAGTGGATCAATTGGGCCCGCATGGCAGCGGGAGAAGACTTGTCGCAAATTTTTGACTAGCAATCGTGGCTATCGTCAGCGATAACGTCACCTTGGCAGAAGAAAAAATTCGACTCAACAGCTTCATAAAAGGCGACATGGAAAAATAATGCTGAGCCTTTGATCAAATACAAGTTTTTGATCAAATGCTCGGGGGCTACTTTGGAAAAAAGAAAAAAGATCCAGAAAGACAAAATAGAAATGGCGTGAGCCTATGATCAAATACAAAACATTTGCTCATAGCCTCGGGGGCTACTCCCATCGGGAGCGCTGTTAGCGCACCCGAGGAATTATAAAACTTCGGGAGATAAAAAGAAAATATACGGCATAAGGCGTGGAGCCTACAACCAAGTACAAGTCCTTGGCTGTAGCCTCGGGGGCTACTCCCATCGGGAACGCTGCTCGCGTGCCCGATGAAATCATAAAAAAAAAGAAGACGAGAAAAGAATGAAAGAGCAAAAAGAAAGATAGCAGAGCAAAAGAGTATATTTCGAGTTATAAATAACTCTGCATATACTCCCATCGGGAGAGCAATATGAGTCATCTTTGACTCGATAAAATGTGCCATTCCAACAGCCGAAAAAGCACTCGACAATATATTCTCAGAACGCCAAAGTTGCGATCAATTTCTAAATGCCGCAAATTTGCGAAGGTAAGACCCCAGATCCGTTCTGCTGGGCGTGGCATCGCCGAAGACTGCGCTCTGCTACTTTTATCCGTATCAACAGATACGAAGAAAAATCCTAACGGATGCGTTAGGTACCCGATAAATTTTACTGGGACTCGACAGAATGGTAAGACCTTAAGCGGCACCTGTCGAAGTTTACACCAGTATCCCGAGGTCATGTCCAGGGACGTGATCTTGAAGTAGGTTTTTGCGGATTGCCACTAGAGCAGTTAACTAGTACCTGATCCGTCAGATGAACTAGCCCCAACTACCATTATCCCTGTACAATATAGAAGTTTATGAGAAGAAATATAGAAAAGTTGAAGTTGTCGAATAAAAATAAAAAGTGGAGATTTTCCTTAACTCTGCGATTCAAGCAAAATCTCAGGGGCTACTGACATAGGCATCCCAAATGGGCCTGTCGAAGATAGTACCCGGGGTTTACTGAAGGCCCATTACCCGAAGAATAAGAAGATTCGGAAGCCCAAGATATTATTAAGGAAAGCTAGAGTTGTAATAGAAAGTCTTATTTGTAATCTTGTGGGTTGAGTTAGAAACCTTCCCGGACTCTGTAACTTGTACGGCACGAATCCCTCGGCTCCGCCTCCTATATAAGGGGGAGTCGAGGGACGCAGAAATCATCGAATCATTGTTTACAAACCCTAGTTTCATAATCGTCGAGTACTTTTCGGCTGAAACCTTCGAGATCTACTTGCCCTCTACTTCCAACTAAACCCTAGTCTACAATCCGTAGGTATTGACAAGTTAATAACTTGTCACACGTGCCGATAGCTTTCCATTCGTTTCCATGTACAACCTGCAAAACATAGCCAAGTCAGCTGAATATATTTCATTTTGATACAAGTTCATAGTATATGCGAGGAACTGAGGATTTCGTGTGCATAGTACTCACTTAACATATTCATCAGCCTCTGCAGCATTATTCAGCACATACCAAGACAGCTGTTCAAAATCAGACTGCTCTAATGTTTTTTCGGTCCTTTTTCCTATTAGCTCAACACCATGATTAAAAACAGATCCTCCAACTTCCAAAATTCTGTGACCCCGGTTGAATCTGGTCTCAATATCAGGAATATATCTTGAGGCAAATGTATATGCTTCAGCAGCAATATACGCCACTGCAATGCAAGCCTCCGGTCTAGCTTTGTTCCTAACTGTATTCTTGAAAGTGCACAGTCGACGTTCTATACGGTACATCCATCCATACTGTACCGGACCTCTTAAAAGTGCCTCATCAGGTAGATGAACAGCCAAATGCACCATCACATCAAAGAACGCTGGAGGATATATCAGCTCCAGCTTGCACAGGATTACTGCTATGTCCACCTTAAGACGTTTTACAACAGCTCTGCTTAGAGTTTTACTACATATTTCCCTAAAGAACCTTCCCAACTCTGCAATCACGTTGTACATATTTGGCTTCACTAAATCTTTAATGCCAATAGCTAAAAGCCTTTGCAGCAGGATGTGACAATCGTGAGTTTTCAACCCTTGGAGCTTGTTTCCTTCAGCATTGAGACAATTTGCAATGTTGGAAGCAAATCCGAACGGGAACATCACACCTCGGAGGTACTCACAAAATAATCTCCTTTTAGGCATCGGCAATGTGAATTTCGCGCCTCGAAACTTATAATGTTTTTCCTTGCCTTTGTTCACTTTGTCATTACGATCCAGTTGCAAGTGCCTGTTAACATTCAATGTTGCATAATCAATCCTAGCATTTGAGCTATCTTTTGTCTTGGATGGAATGTTGAGTAATGTGCCGACAATGCTGTCACATATATTTTTCTCCATGTGCATGATATCAATATTATGCTGAAGCTTCTTACCAGCCCAATACGGCAACTCCCAAAGAGTGGCCCTGCGCTTATAAAATATTCTCGGTCTATCATTCTCCATTTCCTTCCTCTTGGTACATGCTGCTATTTCACCTCCCATCTTCCTTTTGGTAGCTGCTATACTCAGTTCATCTCCTCTCTTCTTCCTTTTTCTACCTGCTACTACTGCTGCTGCATCTTCTGTATTCTTCTCTGCTTTACCTGCTGTGGCGGCTGGTGGTTTTCCTGGTTTAACATTTCTGACAGCTTCTAGGTGCGCCTCCAACTCGTGACTCGTAAAGTGCTGCGGTTCAGTCTTTGCACAGGCCTGATCACCAATAAATTGCAATTTTTTATTATTTTTTCGGAAACTGTGACCTCTTGGAAGGAAACGGCGATGGCCCATATAGCATATCTTGTTTATTATCCTCACTGCCAGCTGATCTGTATCACAGTGAACACATGCATTATAACCTGATGTTACTCTGCCTGACATAGTGCCCAAAGCTGGATAATCATGGGTGCAATACAGTACAGCAGCACGTAATAGAAAATTTTGTTCTTTAGGTTGACACACATCCCGTGTAGGGACACCCTTCCATAATGTTTGCAAGTCTCTAATAAGAGGCTGCATGAACACATCAAAATCCTTCCTAGGAGATTTGGGACCTGGGATGAGTAAGGCCATCATACAGTTCGACTGATCGGTGCATGTCCAGGGAGCCTGGTTGTATGGTGTAACTAGTACTGGCCACATGCTATACGAGTTGCTCATGTTGCCAAATGGGTTGAATCCATCTGTAGCAAGGCCAAGTCTCAGGTTCCTTGGATCTGCAGCAAAATCTGGATGATCCAGGTCGAATTGCTTCCATTCAGCGCCATCAGCAGGATGCCTCGCAAATCGTGGTCGGGCGTGAGAATCTCTTTGTGCCATCTTGTTTCCCGAGATGTTTGTTCTGAAGCAAACAACCTCTGCAATCTTTGTACAAGTGGAAAGTATCTCAGAACCTTCCAAGGAATCTTTTTCTTACCACCAGCTCCATCATGTTTCCATCTTGATTCCTTACATACTGGACATTCATCGAGGTCATTATACTCCATCAAAAACAGTGCACAGTTATTTTTGCAAAAATCAATCTTCTCATATCCAAGTCCCAGTACCTTGATGTACTGCTTCACCTCATAAAATGATTTTGGCAGTCCAGCCCCAGGGAGTGCATCGTTGTATGTCTTCGCAACTGCATTGAAGGCTTTATTGGTTATCCCCTGGTATGACTTGTCATGAAGTAATTTCACAATTAATTCGAATCTTGACACAACAGAACTAGGGGCCACTAAGCGCTTAGCATCTTCTATCAGGTCATCGAAAAGAGGCTTTTTGTGATAACCATGGGGCTGTTGGCTTGCATATGGATACAGATCCCGTAACCAATTAGCAGTAGCCTCATCCTGGACGAGATCTTCAGGCTGATAACCATCAGAATAAAGAGGATCAATAATCTCAGGCTGATCATAGTGTTCACCATGGTTAATCCACCTGATATATGTCTGGTCCATCCCATAAACGAATAAATGATCTGAGACTACATGTTGAGGCTTGGACCCAATATTCAAACATACGCGACATGGACAAATCACTTCCTTTGTTGTGTCGCCGTCAGTAAAATCACTAACTTGCTTCATGAAGTCTTCAATACCACTCAAATATGTTGGTGTGTTTAATGAGTGAAATAATATCCAAGTTATGTCCATCTGTTGAGGGAATAGATGGTCAAAGAAGCGATAAGCTATTTCAACAAACAGGTCACCTACGAATGTAAGCAAACATACCTGAGCAAACAGGTCGAATATAAAACTATAAATGCTACATTATTTGAGCCGATTTCAGCAAACGAAGTGAGTGCAAAACTACGGCTAACTAGCGAACAGATTTTATTTTAGGCTGACCAGTGGGTTTCCCCACTTTGTATTTTTTCTTTTTATTAATAAAAAGAGGGAAATATGTACAACAATTGCTGGAGAGCAGCAACTAAAAGGATCATAGATCCCAAACAGCAAAATATATATAAAATGTTCTACCCATGATATGATTTCCTCTTTGCCTTATGAACAAGGAGAGCAATTTCATCCTTGAATCTCTTGTGCCATCTGTAAATGCTTGGGGGGGCAGATATATCGAAAGCAATACAATACCAACACATTCTTTCTTCTTTTTTGCCGTAATTCCGCCGATCTATTAGCAGTGCAAAGAAGTCAAAAGTAATAAGATTACAAATAGGTCCATAGACCACCAAGGCCGTACCTGAGAATACGGAGGGCCTGAGCAAAACAATAAATAGAGGACCTCAACATGATCATTGGCAACTAAAATGATTTTATATATACTACTCACTCCATTTCAATAAACAATGCACCCTTGTTTTTCGTTTTTTATCTTCGAAAAAATATTAATCTATATCTCTCTATTTAAAAATGATGTTTCAATTTTATGCAGATATACATGTATTTAGATGAGTTTAGTTTGCAGATACATGCAAGTTTTGATGAAGTTGAAACATATTTTTCAGGATGAAGTATATAAAAAAAATTGATATAAAACTGGTATCATTAGAAAGTATTTTCCATCACGGTTCTAACAATGCTGCTTATGTATTATATGATCGTGATATTGTTGTCCTATTTATTTGGTCAAGGTTCACATTGAAATGTGGTAAAATAAATTAAAAGAAGTGCATCGTGTGAAAAAGCAATCTAAGAATTCAAAAGTGCTAATTGTTAGTCGAAACATGACATCTTTCAAAAATGAATCTTCAATTAGTACTTTATAAAAATCACTGATTCAAAATATTAATATTCATTGGAAGACTAACTGACTTAGCTGCACTCGCGATGAAAGAGAAAGAGAAGATACGGGTAAGAGCAAGTACAATAAGGTACAGTCTTTTGTTTGTTTGTTTGGGTTGCTCATCAAGCTTATCGCTCGATACAATAAGTTACAGTCAGCGGGAGTGGTGTTTTGGAACATGGGTGCATAGTGGGTGGTATCATGGAGTACTATAATAGGTATGCTATATCTATACTCCTATATAGTGTAGCAATTTTGATAGTTTGAATCCAAGCATCATAATGCAATCTCTACTATTGATTGTGCACCATCGGACGGTCTAAAACATTGGGATTCGCAGCTATAGTAGCACCCATCATTCTCTACGTCATTCTGGAAACATCTATATATTTGTTCTAGCCAATTCACGCTCCCTCCATACGCGACGCTGCTGGTCACGGCCCGACAACAAAACTCATGGACGCCTATGCTCTCCATAGATCAGTCAGAGTTGAATGCGATGCATGCGAATGGTAGTCACGCTCAAACTTCAGTCAGAACCGAAAGTGTGGCGAGTAGGTCGGTAGCACTGCACGGACATGCAGTTGCATAAGTGCTGGTACGTTCCCTATAGGTGGCACTGGGCATGGATGGGAGGATAAATTATTGAAGATCTGAATTTTGACAGCTAAAAAGAAATAAGTACAAAACCTAAGACGTGCAAAATTCAATAGTATATTCAAGAGCACATACATGGCAGAAAATTGCAATTCTGCATGAGAAATACAATTCAATGTTAGTAATACATAGTTTTCCCACATTTTACGCTATGCAAGCTATTTTGAGTTGAAATTGTAACGACTGATTTTTAACGTGCAAAGCACATGAAGCTGACTAGTTTATTATAGTGGAGTATTGAAAATGGCATAGAAGGGGATATTGCGAATTGAGAGTGGCATAAACACAACTTCAGTTTTTGTAATGGCATAAACACAACTTGTGAATTGAGGAGTGGCATAGAACCAATTAACCGTTGTTTCAATAACAGCCATCAAAAGCCGATCGAACGCACGAGGATGGATCCAAAATTTACCTATTTTTAGTTTCACAGGAAATTTTTAAACATAAAATTCGTACTGCCTAGAAGTATTTGAAACAAAAATCCAGTAAATCTTATATGTTGGGTTATGCATTCTGGGGGAGTTTCATCAGATTCAGCCATATTGTTTATCAATAAACCTCATTTTATGTTTTACAACCAACTTTAAACTTAAAATTCAAACTGTCCAGAAAAAAGAACAACATTCCAGTAAATCTTATACTATATTTCTTCTGCATTCTGGGAAAGATTGGTCGGATTCAAAAAAATAGTTTGGGAATAAACATTGTTTTAGTCTGGACACGACTTATTGTAGAGTGATTTTTGGTTGGATACATTCATGTGCGTTCGATTGGCTTTGGATGGTTATAATTGAACCAAAGTCAACGCTGGACTTCGACACGAACGTCACTGGAGCTGCGTCAAAAGTCCAGCCATGACTTTGTCTCAATAACAGCCATCAAAAGCCGATCGAACGCACAGGAATGGATCCAACCAAAAATCACTCAACCGCTAGAATTTTGACCTGAAAGTCACTGAAGCTGTGTCCATACTTGCCCAACAGGTTGCGTATGAATGTAAACCAACATATCTGAGCAAACAGGTCGAATATAAAACTATATAACTAAATGCCACGTTATTCTTTATCGAAAAAAATGCCACGTTATTTGAGCCGATTTCAGCAAACCAACTGAGGTCTATTTTTTTAGGCTGGACAGTGGTTTCCTCGCTGTGTATTTTTCACTGTAATAAAAAAGAGGGAAAAGGTTACTGGAGAGCAGCAACTAAAAGGATCATAGATCCCAAACAGCAAAATCTAGCTAAAAAAATTCTACCCATGATGATAAGCCATGATATGATTTCCTCTTTGCCTTACAAACGAGGAGAGCCATTTCATCCTTGAATCTCTTGCGTCTTCTGTAAATGCTTGGAGGCGAACAGATCAATCGAAAGCAATATAATACCAACAAATTTTTTCTTCTTTTTGGCCGTAAATCCACCGATGTATTAGCAGTGCAAAGAACCCAGAAGTAATAAGATTACAAACAGGTCCATAGAGGACTGGCACCAAGCAACGACTACAGACATTGGGCAATGGTGAGCAGTACAGTGTACAGTATGAATGAATTCGAGCAAATAGGTAAAGCGGAAAACAATGTCTGCCTATGTTTATGTTATCTTTTTTTGAGATCCCGGTGGGGTTAAGAAAAAGGCTAGACTATTATAGATCGCGTTTCTTTTGGCAGAGTGATGGTCATAAGCGTAAGTATAGGTTATCGAGGTGGGATATCTTGTGTCGCCCTAAAGACCAGGGAGGGTTGGGAATTGAAGTATTGGAACTAAAGAATAAGAGTCTAATTAGTAAGTGGTTGTTTGAACTTTTGAATGGAGACGGGGTGTGGCAGGAATTGCTTCGTAACAAATTTATTCAATCTAAAACATTATCTCAAGTAAAAGCAAAGCCACTTGATTCTCCTTTTTGGAAAGGTTTGATGAAAGTGAAAGATGATTTTCTTAAGCGTGGATCTTTCAAAATTGGCGATGGAAAGAATACTAGTTTCTGGGAAGATAAGTGGTTGGGGAACGCACCTTTGTCACAGCAATACTCATCTCTTTTTAACATTGCTGAAAGAAAACATGTCTCAGTTGCGCATGTTTTAGAGAATAACCCGCTTCAGATTTCATTTAGAAGGATTCTAACACCCAACAAGTGGGTTCTCTGGTTAGAATTAGTGGAACGTCTTATGCATGTTCGGTTGTCTAATGAAAATGATTCCTTTGTTTGGGCTCTAAATAGTTCAGGCAATTTTACTGTAAAGTCATACTATCTTGATTTGTTACAAGATAAAAGGATCTTCTTAAGGAAATATATTTGGAAAGTGAAGGTACCGCTGAAGATTAAGATCTTTATGTGGTTTCTCTATCGGAGAGTTATTTTAACCAAAGATAACCTTGCAAAAAGAAATTGGCAAGGATGCAAGAAATGTGTTTTCTGTGATAAGGATGAATCTATTCAACATTTGTTTATTGACTGCCCTCTAGCTAAGGTTGTTTGGCGCATAGTATATATGACTTTCGGTTTATCCCCACCTGTGAATATCACTCATCTTTTTGGTACTTGGCTTAGTGGTATTGCAAAGAAAGATGTACTGCAGATTCGTGTGGGTGTATGCGCTTTGATTTGGGCTATATGGAATGTGCGTAATGAAGTGGTTTTTAACAAGCCGAAACCTCAACCTTTCTTGCAGGTAATTCCTTTGGCTATTCATTGGATCCGTACGTGGTCTTATCTCCAACCAGAGGATAATCGGGCTGCCATGGAGTCTGGGTGCAACCGACTGGAGATGGTCGCACGGGATTTTTACAACCAGTGTGGCTGGCGACATCAGCTTAGATTAAATCTTTGATGTTTTCTTGGAGACAACTTCTTTGTTTATTTAGATGGTTGATTTTAGTCTCGACTTTAGTCGATGAGTGAGATGTAATAAACTGTAAACGCTGGAGTCTCTTTTAATAAGGTAATAAAGCAGCCATATGCATCATTTTGATGCAGAGGCTGGGGTATTATCCCCATTTCGAGAAAAAAGAAAAAAAACATCCAGAGGAAAACAATATCAACCGATCGATTCGAACGAACTAACGAACTTATAAGGGCTGGGCGACGGCGACTGACTTCGATTGAGCTATAATGAATCGTACTTGCCCAGGCCTGAAGATAGCATGCATACCGTGAGGATCTACCAGCTGACCGCGCCTGCCGGTGCGGCTGGAGAAGAACGGCGCCACCAGCAGTCGCCGGCTGACGCGGCTGATAGACAGCGTGGGGAAGTTTTGGTGCGCGGCCTGGTTCACCGAGGGTGTGTCTAGAGAAGAACAGGGCGCCAAAGGAGGTGTCTAGAGAAGAACAAGGTGGGCTGGGTGCTGGGTTAAAGGCGAGCATTCGAAATATTGGGCGCGTGTTCGAAAGTTTAGGTGCGCGAGGGAGGTGTCTGCTGGTGAAAATTTCCCCGTCCTCTACTTCTTTTTTTTTTTGAGAACACAGTACAACGCAGACGCTCACAAACACGCACGTACAAACACCCCTATGAACGCACGCACGCACGCACACCCTACACCTATGAGCACCTCCGAGGGACTGAGCCGGCATATCTTGAGGTTGACGAAGTCACCACTGGCGCCTCCTCTTCTTTTTTGGGCTAATCTATTTATCTATAATATCTATCTATACCTCTATCGATCTACATGTTTTTTAATTTTTTTCTATTCTATACATGAGTTTTTTGAATTTGAATTTTTTCACTATGTCAGCCTTCCCGGCCAATGCTCATTTGTAGCTTAAAGGTGTTATCTACCGCTCATCATACAAGGACTCTTCAGATCTAACGGCTGTGAATGCACGGATTCGTCACCCATGCTTCCCCTTGGACTGGCGATGCTGAAAGAAAGCCTGAAACACTGGAACCCTCTAGATACTTCGGGGTACCTCACTGCTCCACATTATTAAACAGGCCTTTTCCGACATGGGAAGTCAAAAGTTGGGGGCTCCATCCAGTACATATGAATGCTCGCTAGCTGCATGGTCTAGAAGCATACTAGAGTAAATCATCAATTCATCAAATCAATTGGTTATATTTTTTTAGGAGCTAAGACGCTGGCATGAACCATTTTCAAGCGTTCAAATTCCTCCTACCTGAAAAATGATTCTTTAGATTGACATCAACAAGAGAACTCTTTTAGAAAGAGTGAGAGAAAGGGAGATATGATTGCATACACTATTCTTAGAAGGGAAATCATGTACTTGTTCATGGAGAGATACAAGTATATCGACTATCTACACTACAATTTTGAAATAAAAGAAACAAAATTGCAAATGTCTATTCTAACTAGATATGTTGATATTTCTAAATAGTACCAAAGCAATACTTATTCTAAGCTGGGCACTCAACTTCTGGAATGCGCGAGTATTCGTAGGTCGATTTTTTTCGTTTTTATTATTATTACTAGGCAGCACATGTGTTTGCCCGTCCAGTGAAACTCTTTCATTTCATTTTTCTTTTCCGCAAGGTTGGGAGTCGGAGGAAGAGGGATCACACGGGAGGAGACGAAGGGAGAGCAGTCACGGGGCCCCACTTATTTATGGTGTCTACATTTTTTCGGGTGATGCTGACTGTTGTGCAGGGTTGTCAGTGCGCAGGGGGTGCCCCAATTATCCAATTGTTGGATAATTGGAGAGATGGAGAGAGAGAGAGTCTTGATGCCTCTCTCTTGACAAAGAAGATGGCTGGGAGTTTGCCTACCTAGCGTACGTGACTTGTGCTCAATGAAGTGTGGGACCTCACGCATGGGAACCACACGTAAGTGACAGACTTGTTGCTCTAATAACTCGGGTGATTATTATATTGTATTAGTACATAGTTTCCTATGGATCCTTCTTAGTCACTCCAAAATGAAGCTTTTGGGAGGTTTTTGAAATTTCCATGTTTGAAACCAAAACGACTTCTCTTCATGCATGCTTGACTTCATAAGACAGAGTTTAGCTAGGGGTATGGGGTAGATACATGATTTTCCTGGTTTGAATATGTCTAGACCTTGTTTATCAACTTAATTGAATGCTTACTATATGACATAAGAAGACTATGTGCCTTGTTTTTTCATTTTTTTAATTTTTTTCTAAAATTCGTATACCCATTTGAATCTTGGTCAAATTCTAGGTTTCACCAACATTTGAATAAGTTTAAAACATGAATATGAAAATGTAAGCATGTATGCTTCTTAGTCACTCCAAAATGAAGCTCTTGGGAGGGTTTTTGAAATTTCCATGTTCGAAACCAAAAACCACATATCTTCATGCTTGACTTCGTGAAACAGAGTTTAGGGCTAGGGGGAAGATACATGATTTTTCTTGTTTGAATATGTATAGACCTTGTTTATCATCTTAATCGAATGCTTACTATATGACATAAGAAGACCTTGGTTTTTCATTTATTTTTTTTTTGAATTTTTATGCCCATTTGAATCTTGGTCAAATCCTAGGTTTAACCAAGATTTAAACAAGTTTAAAACATGAAAATGAAAAGGGAAGCCTGCATCCTTCTTAGTCACTCTAAAATGAATTTTTTAAGAGGTTTTTGAAATTTCCATGTTTAATTTGAAACCCAAAACCACTTCTCTTCATGATTGACTTCATAAGACAGAGTTTAGGGTTAGGGGTAGATACGTACATACATGATTTTTTCTGGTTTGAATATGTCTAGACATTTTGTTTATCAACTTTAATGCTTTACTATATGATCGACATAAGAATGCTATGTGCTTTGGTTTTTCATTCTTTTGATTTTTTATGAATTTTTATGCCCATTTGAATCTTAGTCAAATCCTAGGTTTGACAATGATTTAAACAAGTTTAAAACATGAATATGAAAATTAAGCATTTATCCTTCTTAAGTCACTCCAAAATGTAACTCTTGGGAGGGTTTTTGAAATTTCCATGTTTGAAACCAAAAACCACTTCTCTTCATGCATGCTTGACTTCATAAGACAGAGTTTAGGGTTAGCGGTAGATATATACATGATTTTCTAGTCTGAATATGTCTAGACCTTGTTTATCAACTTGAATGCTTACTATATATATGGCATAAGTGTCAACACCCGGATTTTTGTTTCCAGATGCCTATTATACCATACATCACAATCCCAGGAATATTGTTGTTGCGAGACATAATAGTTGAATATCATAGAGTCATCATTTATTACAACACATAATCGTCTTACAAAGGTAGATCACATGATCCAATATTACAATAGTAGTTGATCTATCGATCAACGAACATCACAAATAGCGGAAGCGAAGTAGTAGTGGCTATCTAATCCACAGGCCAACGCTTGACGTCAGGAGCGGTCCTAGTTGTCATAGACGTCCTGCTGTCCATCTTCCTCGTACTGCTGTTCACCTTCATAGTCTGGCCATTTGAATAGCCAGGGACAAAGCCATGAGTACTTTTAAAGTACTCGCAAACTAATACTAGTGTAAGCACTATCAATTTTTAGTAAGGGGATACTAAGCTCTAGGTTTATTTGCATAAAGCCAAGTTTATTTCATAAACATTTAGAAAAGACTCTTCATTTGCTAAACTAACTCAAGTGGGAACATTAGTGTCATTCCCACAATTCTGTTGTGATTCAATTCAAAGTCATCATTCACCTTTCAAATTCAAGTCTCAAGTCATATGTCACATTTTTGAAATTGGTCTGATGACGGAACAGTATGGCCTTTCCAACCGTCCATAACCGTGGACACGGCTATTCGAATAGTTCTACACTCTGCAGAGGTCGTACACTTGTGCCACAACATTTGCAATAATCCGTCAGGGTTAACTGGCCCTGATTTACCATACTCCGTATGCGGACTACCAACCATAACCTTTCACTTACATACTCTAGTATGAGCACCTCTCCCCATGAGCTTGGCCTCCCGGTGAAAACCGCAGTCAACCCGGGAACTGCACAGGGCTTGGGCCGGACATTCACCTCATATTAACATCATATCATATCACTTCTTTTGTTGTAGAGGCAGCCTTCAGCCTAACCCCGATGACGCTTGTTTAGAGGGAACCCATACTAAAGCACATAAATTTCTAGTTAAGCCCTTACCCATATTGGGTATTGTGGGGGTACTTTCAAATTGGAATGGTATCGCATCCGAACCCAACCATCAGTTTTTGTAAAATTCACCAAGTCATTCACAAGTCATATTCACCTTCAAAATCTTTCAATGGAATGAATCATCATTCCAAGGTTTTCAAAGTCATTTTTATATTTCACAAGTTCCCATCTAGAGTAGTCAATTTTATTTGTTTAGCACTAGCAACTAGTCATGAGGGGTGCTAACTAGCTTGTCTTGCTCTAGGCTAACTTTAATGTTCTTGTTCTACTCTATCTCTAAACCAAGTGAATCAGGAATCAAAAAGATACTTTGATAAACAAAATTTAGTAAAGCTTGTAAAGTAAAAAACTTGGGATATGAGCATTAAGCATAAATTAAAAATAATGGTGCCTTGCTCTTGTAGAGCTTTGCACAAGGGAACCTTGCAAGAGTGTTAGCTTGCAAGAATATTAGCTTGCCTTGATTGGTGAGGTGATCAAAGTTTTCTGGCTCTTCCTCCTGGTAGAATACCTCCTCCTCTTGATAGTCTCCGGTACTAGCGTCTATAAACGAATACGAGGATACAATCACCAAACAACACTTAGGCAGTCTTTAACTAGCCTTAATGGCTCACACAATTGATCTAGCCTCACTACTTAACATTTATCCAAAAATTATTCTAGGGTTTATTTAATATTAGGAAAATAATTTCCTCTCATTAAAAATTGGAATTAGGGTTTTTCTTTGGTTTGGGAGAAATAATTTCCTCTCATTGAATTCTTCTTACGATTTAATCTTCTCAAATAACCAGGGAGGACCACATGTTGACCAAGGTCAACACTTCACATTTATTATTTGAGAAAAGTGATTTAATTGAGATTCATCATCTCATGTGATTTAAATAACCATTGCAAATTAAATACTATTTTGATTTAAATTCTACAAGTGAGCAAGTATGAACCTATGCAGTAGAGGTCATCATATTACTTCATAATATATGAGACCATGATTTAAATGAGATGCTACACCTCATAGAATTAAATTCTAAAATTTGGATATAGTTTAAATGAACTAGTATTGACTACATAGCCAATATTCTGCTTCTAGCCCATGATCATATACAGAACATATATCATATTTTTACATAATAAATTAGGGTTTGTTGAATGTGAATTATTGCAATTGGATTCACTTCAAAATTCAAATTGGTTGATTTTCTAGATTTATTTGAATACTGAAAAGGATCTGTTTTGTTAATTTTGCTATTCAAAAACTACACAATATATGGGGTTGAATCCAGTGGGGTTAGTTAGAGCAAATCATAAGCTTTCCAGAACATTTTGATTTGCTAAATTTGAGTTTGTAGAATTTGAACTATTCAATTTATAGGACAGACCAGTATTGATTTTCAAACTAAAAGAATTAATTGAATTCAAATAAAAGGGCCAGCGCGGGAAACAGAATGGGCCAGGACGAGGGGAGATGAGCTGGGCTGGCCCAACTAGCGCTGCCCACGCCACGGGCCGTCTGACGGAGTGGGGCCTGCGCGTCAGCGACTTATAACTGCCGAAGCGGTACCTGGCAATCTCGACCGTGCGATTAGAGCTGGATCGGACGATGGAGGATCGTCGTCAACGTCGGGGGAGGAGGCTTGCTGCGCCGGCGAGGTAGGGGGTCGGCGGCGTGACGGAGGTTCCCGCGGGGCTCCGCTGGGTGCGCGGCGAGGTTGTCGAGGATGAGGAGTCGAATGGTGGTCGCGGCGTCGCTTGGGGTGGCCTAATTCGAAGGGGGGGTTCTGCGGCGGACTCCGGCGATCGACGCCTCAATTGGAGAGGTGTAGGGCTTAATCAACGTGGAGCAGAGGTCGGGGAGGTCGAGAAGAAGGAGGGGAACAGATTTGGTGTGAAGAGTGAAGGCAGAGAGGGCCTCTATTTATAGATGCGCTGGGTGGCCGTGGGGGTGCGGCGAGGTCGACGGTGGCGCCGGCGATTCAGGACGCGAAGGGGCAAGGCGATGGGGGCGTCGTGTAGGCGTCGGCTAGGAGAGGCTAGAGCACTTGAAGAGACGACAGAGGAAGGACGGGAGCATGCTGGCGACGGTGGCGTCCTCGCGGTACGGGCTCGGCAGAGATTGATCATGGCGACGGCTAGGGCTCTCCCGCGTGCTAGTAGGGTTGTCCAGGAGCTAGCTGGTAGTGTGGTGATGGCGCGTGCAAGAGGGCAAAACGAGGGAGGACGAGGGCGACCGGACACGCACGCGTTCTGGCGCGTCTAGGATGGTGCTGGTGCACGCTCACCGCGTGTCTGGCATGGTACTGGGCGTGCATGGGCGCGCCTGGTTCGGCCAAGGCTGTGGCTTGGAGAGCTAGGGCAGGGTACAGGCGTGCTCAGGGAGGTTCGTTGATGCTCCAGGACAAGGTGGATGTGGCCAGAGATGAGGGGTGAGGTAGGGTGGCATGGTAGTGTCTAGCATGGCCGGCATGAGGAAGTTTTTGATCATGCACCTATTTTAGCAGGTCTGCAGTGCATAGGATGATGCAGAGGAGGTACAAGGATGTTGATGATCACAAATGAAAAGGAGTTTAGGCTAAAAACCATAGGATAATAGCATGTGTGCAAAAACCAGAATCATGCCTGCAAGGTGTTTGTGAAAATGGCCGCATGAAACTTTTTGTGGAATTTTGCAATTCTTTTTGGTGCACTTCATTCTTATATTTAAAGTGATAGAATGGTGGTGGTGGTGTCCATTTTGGTGAAGATTTGCAAAGTTTCAAAAAGTGGATCATCTTGTCTTTACTTCAAAGTCCTCACTTGTCCATTCTATTTTGGTCAACCTAGTCAACTTCAGCAGGGATGGTCAACATGCAAGTTGTTGACCTTGACATGGTCTTGGATGACATGGTCATAGTTGACCAAGTTTAGTTTAGGAAGATTCAAATGCAGGGGGGTAAAGTAGTGAAGATTTTATAAATGGGTGATATGACCATTATCATATGTATGTCAAATTTGAAATTTACCTTGATTTGAATCTGGTTTCTTTTATGCATTTGTGTTTGTTTTTGTTATATAAGAGTTTTAGAAACCATAGATGGAGCTATGGTGGCCTTTGGTGAAGATTTGCAATTTTGGCCTAAGTGTATGTGAGTGAAAATGGGATTTTCTCCCTATTTAATTTCTCCCCATTGAATTTGACTTTTGTTGACTCTAATGTGGTTCTTATTAGTTTAGAAACATTTTCCAACCATTGAAACCAATTTAAAAGGTCTTGGTCAAAGATTTGCAAAAATGGCCATAACACATAAGAGGTGATGTGTCATATTTCATTAAACTTGTAAAATGTTCATCTTGCTTCACTTGGGCATGGGTTAGGGTCAATTTAGTATTATATTAGGTTGAGAGATGGTTTCCCAACATTTGGTCAAGGTTTAAAGTCATAGGGCAAAAATTGGATATTATGGCTATGTGTCACATATGCCTCTATGCATATGTTGCATTTGTGTTTTACTTTGACTTGGCTTGACTCAATTGGTGTTGTTGAGTGTTGAAATGGTATATGGAAGTGATCCAACCATTCACAACAAGTCCTAGGGTCAAGATTCTTAAATTCACAAATTTGCACTTTTCTCTCATATGCCTCTATGGCATTTTTAGTTTCTTTTTATTTTCTTTGGAAACCACTTGGATTTGGTTTGATGAGTACTAGGTAAGGTGTATGAAGGTTTTCCAAACCTCTAAACAAAGTGGAAAGGTCTAGGGTAAAGATTTATAATTATAGCCATAGGCACATATGCCTTTTTCTTATTTATCTTCCTTTTATATTATTTTAACTAGGATCATGAAAAGAGGGGTGGGGTTTAGGGTTTAAGATTATTTCAAATACTAATAACAAGCAATCATGGCAATAGCACAAGAATTAAGCAAGATCACTATGTATCAAACTTAATTTAATAAAAGTTTTTGTTGGTTCCAAAATTTGGAACTAGGGAAATTCATTTATTTTGTTTTGAATTTTTGGGATGTAACAAACCCTTCCCCCTTAAACAAATCTCGTCCCGAGATTTTAAGAAAAGTTAGGTTCCTAAGAGAGATTGAACATTTTATTAACAGGAAGACATACTTGGCATGGTCTGGGGTGCTTCCTGAGCTTCAGTGGCAGTCATGTGGTAGAGGCAGCCGTTGTTGTTGTTCTGGTTCCTTCTACCGGCGAAGCGACGCTGTTGCTGGGCAGGTGCAGCGGTGTTGGTGGCAATCTTAGCAAGCTTCTTGGGGCACTCATTGGAGTAGTGGCCCACAACTCCAAATTCATAGCAGTTGATCGTGGATTTGTCCTTCGGGGTGACGGGGATGGCATTGCTTCCAGTCCTCGGGCCAGTGTTGGTGTTGTTGTTGTTCCCATTATTGCTGTTGATGTTGGGGTTGTTGTTGTTGTGGTGGCTGTTGTTGTTGTTACCTCCGGGCTTCGGGGGTCCTCCGTTGTTGTTGGCGTAGTTGGGGCGATAAGTCTGAGCAGGTGGCCTGTTGTTTCTGGGGGTAAATCCTCCAGAGTGGTTGTTGCGGTGTTTCTGGGCATTGTGGGGCCCATTCTGGTTCATCATTCTGCGCTTGCGGTTCTCATTGGCCTGATGCAGCTTTCCTTCCATCTGTATGGCTGAGTCTACGAGGGCTTCTAAGTCAGCGAACGGAATGTTCACTAACACAGTTTGCATCTCATCGTGCAGTCCGTTCAGGAATCTTTCCTTTCTCTTCTCATTGGTGTCGGTCTCATCCGGGGCGTACCTTGACAGAGTGAGAAACCTGTCGCGGTATTCCACCACGGACATTCTTCCTTGCTTGAGTTCACGGAACTCATCTCTCATCTTCTTGATCAGTCCTTGAGGCACATGGTATTTGCTGAACTTCAGCTTGAAGTCTTCCCATGTCATCATCTGTCCCGCATTCATTGCGCGGGCGCTTGTCCACCAGGCTCTGGCAGGTCCTGACAGGTAGTGGGTGGCAAACAGTACTTTTTCTGCGGCTTCAACTCCCGCAACTTCGAGGTTATTCTCCATGGTCTGGAGCCAGTCATCAGCATCTAGGGGCTCTTCAGTCTTGTTGAACATTGGTGGGTTGGTGTTCTGAAAATTCTTCATCTTTGACCCAGGGTGATCGTGGTTTCCATGGCCTTGATTGTTCTGAGCTATCTGTTGCAGTGCGGCAAGGTTTGCTTGGCGTTCAGCTCTTTCGGCTTCTCGGTCTGCCATCATCGTCTGCAGCAGTTGCATCATGGCATCCTGGGTGGCGTTGCAGGTTGGTGGGGCCATCTGAACATTGAGGTAGATGATAAGATAAGAGGGAAATTTCTAGGGTTTGTTTTGTTAAAATTTAAAAAGTTCATAAATTGAAAACTTGAGTAGTGTTGCGGGGGTAAAAACCAACAACACTTTTTCATTCATACCAAGCATCACATATTACAAGGCTAACACACCGTTGGTTTGAAGAACCATTCATTCGCTCTACGATACAAGGGGATCCTGATACAACTCACACATACGAAAGTGCCTTAAATGATACTACCCTTTAGGGTGGAATTCTTCGTCTTCACGGGAAATGTGCTTGGCGAGAGGCGAGGGCGTTGTCCAAATCCCTGCAGGTTTTGTACATCCTGAAGTCCTGGTGTGCTACATAGGGGTTCATCTCTGTGTGCGGGGGCATGGTCATCGGTCTTCCCATGGGGTCATGTCTTGGGTAGTAGATGAAGCGAGCGTTCTTGATCTTGTCCTCATTTTGTCCGCACAGACGGAAAATTGCTTCTTGCATAGCTCTGACTAGTCCTTCCTTCCAAGTGTTTCCCGTTACAGAAAACCAGATGGTTTCCCATACCGGGGCATCAAGCTTCCTTCGGAGATCAGTAGAAACGTCCCACCGAGGTGGTTCTCCGGAGTGGTTTTTGAGGGGTATTCCGAAGAATTCGGGATACGGGTGGCCTAGGTATTCCACTAGTTGCTTCAAATCTTTTTTGAACGTTAGGTCTCCTCCGCGACCAAGCTGATAGAACTCCCATTGGTACTCCATCTGTGAGCAATGAGGATGAGTAAGTTAATGAAGTGATCAAGTGTGCAAAATTTTATGTACAATGATAAAGAAAAGTAGAGCATGGATTTATTCTTTTGAAAAGATCTTAAGATAAGGGTGAGAATAAGTTTTCTGAAATATTCACTTTCTTTGTTTTGAAACTAAGTTTTTAGGACGTCCATTCTAACTAGGGTCTCCTAAGGTCAAACAATGGCTCTGATACCAACTTGTCAACACCCGGATTTTTGTTTCCAGATGCCTATTATGCCATACATCGCAATCCCAGGAATATTGTTGTTGCGAGACATAATAGTTGAATATCATAGAGTCATCATTTATTACAACACATAATCGTCTTACAAAGGTAGATCACATGATCCAATATTACAATAGTAGTTGATCTATCGATCAACGAACATCACAAATAGCGGAAGCGAAGTAGTAGTGGCTATCTAATCCACAGGCCAACGCTTGACGTCAGGAGCGGTCCTAGTTGTCGTAGACGTCCTGCTGTCCATCTTCCTCGTACTGCTGTTCACCTTCATAGTCTGGCCATTTGAATAGCCAGGGACAAAGCCATGAGTACTTTTAAAGTACTCGCAAACTAATACTAGTGTAAGCACTATCAATTTTTAGTAAGGGGATACTAAGCTCTAGGTTTATTTGCATAAAGCCAAGTTTATTTCATAAACATTTAGAAAAGACTCTTCATTTGCTAAACTAACTCAAGTGGGAACATTAGTGTCATTCCCACAATTCTGTTGTGATTCAATTCAAAGTCATCATTCACCTTTCAAATTCAAGTCTCAAGTCATATGTCACATTTTTGAAATTGGTCTGATGACGGAACAATATGGCCTTTCCAACCGTCCATAACCGTGGACACGGCTATTCGAATAGTTCTACACTCTGCAGAGGTCGTACACTTGTGCCACAACATTTGCAATAATCCGTCAGGGTTAACTGGCCCTGATTTACCATACTCCGTATGCGGACTACCAACCATAACCTTTCACTTACATACTCTAGTATGAGCACCTCTCCCCATGAGCTTGGCCTCCCGGTGAAAACCGCAGTCAACCCGGGAACTGCACAGGGCTTGGGCCGGACATTCACCTCATATTAACATCATATCATATCACTTCTTTTGTTGTAGAGGCAGCCTTCAGCCTAACCCCGATGACGCTTGTTTAGAGGGAACCCATACTAAAGCACATAAATTTCTAGTTAAGCCCTTACCCATATTGGGTATTGTGGGGGTACTTTCAAATTGGAATGGTATCGCATCCGAACCCAACCATCAGTTTTTGTAAAATTCACCAAGTCATTCACAAGTCATATTCACCTTCAAAATCTTTCAATGGAATGAATCATCATTCCAAGGTTTTCAAAGTCATTTTTATATTTCACAAGTTCCCATCTAGAGTAGTCAATTTTATTTGTTTAGCACTAGCAACTAGTCATGAGGGGTGCTAACTAGCTTGTCTTGCTCTAGGCTAACTTTAATGTTCTTGTTCTACTCTATCTCTAAACCAAGTGAATCAGGAATCAAAAAGATACTTTGATAAACAAAATTTAGTAAAGCTTGTAAAGTAAAAACTTGGGATAGGAGCATTAAGCATAAATTAAAAATAATGGTGCCTTGCTCTTGTAGAGCTTTGCACAAGGGAACCTTGCAAGAGTGTTAGCTTGCAAGAATATTAGCTTGCCTTGATTGGTGAGGTGATCAAAGTTTTCTGGCTCTTCCTCCTGGTAGAATACCTCCTCCTCTTGATAGTCTCCGGTACTAGCGTCTATAAACGAATACGAGGATACAATCACCAAACAACACTTAGGAAGTCTTTAACTAGCCTTAATGGCTCACATAATTGATCTAGCCTCACTACTTAACATTTATCCAAAAATTATTCTAGGGTTTATTTAATATTAGGAAAATAATTTCCTCTCATTAAAAATTGGAATTAGGGTTTTTCTTTGGTTTGGGAGAAATAATTTCCTCTCATTGAATTCTTCTTACGATTTAATCTTCTCAAATAACCAGGGAGGACCACATGTTGACCAAGGTCAACACTTCACATTTATTATTTGAGAAAAGTGATTTAATTGAGATTCATCATCTCATGTGATTTAAATAACCATTGCAAATTAAATACTATTTTGATTTAAATTCTACAAGTGAGCAAGTATGAACCTATGCAGTAGAGGTCATCATATTACTTCATAATATATGAGACCATGATTTAAATGAGATGCTACACCTCATAGAATTAAATTCTAAAATTTGGATATAGTTTAAATGAACTAGTATTGACTACATAGCCAATATTCTGCTTCTAGCCCATGATCATATACAGAACATATATCATATTTTTACATAATAAATTAGGGTTTGTTGAATGTCAATTATTGCAATTGGATTCACTTCAAAATTCAAATTGGTTGATTTTCTAGATTTATTTGAATACTGAAAAGGATCTGTTTTGTTAATTTTGCTATTCAAAAACTACACAATATATGGGGTTGAATCCAGTGGGGTTAGTTAGAGCAAATCATAAGCTTTCCAGAACATTTTGATTTGCTAAATTTGAGTTTGTAGAATTTGAACTATTCAATTTATAGGACAGACCAGTATTGATATTCAAACTAAAAGAATTAATTGAATTCAAATAAAAGGGCCAGCGCGGGAAACAGAATGGGCCAGGACGAGGGGAGACGAGCTGGGCTGGCCCAACTAGCACTGCCCACGCCACGGGCCGTCTGACGGAGTGGGGCCTGCGCGTCAGCGACTTATAACTGCCGAAGCGGTACCTGGCAATCTCGACCGTGCGATTAGAGCTGGATCGGACGATGGAGGATCGTCGTCAACGTCGGGGGAGGAGGCTTGCTGCGCCGGCGAGGTAGGGGGTCGGCGGCGTGACGGAGGTTCCCGCGGGGCTCCGCTGGGTGCGCGGCGAGGTTGTCGAGGACGAGGAGTCGAATGGTGGTCGCGGCGTCGCTTGGGGTGGCCTAATTCGAAGGGGGGGTTCTGCGGCGGACTCCGGCGATCGACGCCTCAATTGGAGCGGTGTAGGGCTTAATCAGCGTGGAGCAGAGGTCGGGGAGGTCGAGAAGAAGGAGGGGAACAGATTTGGTGTGAAGAGTGAAGGCAGAGAGGGCCTCTATTTATAGATGCGCTGGGTGGCCGTGGGGGTGCGGCGAGGTCGACGGTGGCGCCGGCGATTCAGGACGCGAAGCGGCAAGGCGATGGGGGCGTCGTGTAGGCGTTGGCTAGGAGAGGCTAGAGCACTTGAAGAGACGACAGAGGAAGGACGGGAGCGTGCTGGCGACGGTGGCGTCCTCGCGGTACGGGCTCGGCAGAGATTGATCATGGCGACGGCTAGGGCTCTCCCGCGTGCCAGTAGGGTTGTCCAGGAGCTAGCTGGTAGTGTGGTGATGGCGCGTGCAAGAGGGCAAAACGAGGGGAGGACGAGGGCGACCGGACACGCACGCGTTCTGGCGCGTCCAGGATGGTGCTGGTGCACGCTCACCGCGTGTCTGGCACGGTACTGGGCGTGCATGGGTGCGCCTGGTTCGGCCAAGGCTGTGGCTTGGAGAGCTAGGGCAGGGTACAGGCGTGCTCAGGGAGGTTCGTTGATGCTCCATGACAAGGTGGATGTGGCCAGAGATGAGGGGTGAGGTAGGGTGGCATGGTAGTGTCTAGCATGGCCGGCATGAGGAAGTTTTTGATCATGCACCTATTTTAGCAGGTCTGCAGTGCATAGGATGATGCAGAGGAGGTACAAGGATGTTGGTGATCACAAATGAAAAGGAGTTTAGGCTAAAAACCAGAGGTTAATAGCATGTGTGCAAAAACCAGAATCATGCCTGCAAGGTGTTTGTGAAAATGGCCGCATGAAACTTTTTGTGGAATTTTGCAATTCTTTTTGGTGCACTTCATTCTTATATTTAAAGTGATAGAATGGTGGTGGTGGTGTCCATTTTGGTGAAGATTTGCAAAGTTTCAAAAAGTGGATCATCTTCTCTTTACTTCAAAGTCCTCACTTGTCCATTCTATTCTGGTCAACCTAGTCAACTTCAGCAGGGATGGTCAACATGCAAGTTGTTGACCTTGACATGGTCTTGGATGACATGGTCATAGTTGACCAAGTTTAGTTTAGGAAGATTCAAATGCAGGGGGGTAAAGTAGTGAAGATTTTATAAATGGGTGATATGACCATTATCATATGTATGTCAAATTTGAAATTTACCTTGATTTGAATCTGGTTTCTTTTATGCATTTGTGTTTGTTTTTGTTATATAAGAGTTTTAGAAACCATAGATGGAGCTATGGTGGCCTTTGGTGAAGATTTGCAATTTTGGCCTAAGTGTATGTGAGTGAAAATGGGATTTTCTCCCTATTTAATTTCTCCCCATTGAATTTGACTTTTGTTGACTCTAATGTGGTTCTTATTAGTTTAGAAACATTTTCCAACCATTGAAACCAATTTAAAAGGTCTTGGTCAAAGATTTGCAAAAATGGCCATAACACATAAGAGGTGATGTGTCATATTTCATTAAACTTGTAAAATGTTCATCTTGCTTCACTTGGGCATGGGTTAGGGTCAATTTAGTATTATATTAGGTTGAGAGATGGTTTCCCAACATTTGGTCAAGGTTTAAAGTCATAGGGCAAAAATTGGATATTATGGCTATGTGTCACATATGCCTCTATGCATATGTTGCATTTGTGTTTTACTTTGACTTGGCTTGACTCAATTGGTGTTGTTGAGTGTTGAAATGGTATATGGAAGTGATCCAACCATTCACAACAAGTCCTAGGGTCAAGATTCTTAAATTCACAAATTTGCACTTTTCTCTCATATGCCTCTATGGCATTTTTAGTTTCTTTTTATTTTCTTTGGAAACCACTTGGATTTGGTTTGATGAGTACTAGGTAAGGTGTATGAAGGTTTTCCAAACCTCTAAACAAAGTGGAAAGGTCTAGGGTAAAGATTTATAATTATAGCCATAGGCACATATGCCTTTTTCTTATTTATCTTCCTTTTATATTATTTTAACTAGGATCATGAAAAGAGGGGTGGGGTTTAGGGTTTAAGATTATTTCAAATACTAATAACAAGCAATCATGGCAATAGCACAAGAATTAAGCAAGATCACTATGTATCAAACTTAATTTAATAAAAGTTTTTGTTGGTTCCAAAATTTGGAACTAGGGAAATTCATTTATTTTGTTTTGAATTTTTGGGATGTTACAATAAGAATGCTATGTCCTTTGTTTTATCATTCTTTTGGTGTTTTCCTGAAATTTTATGCCCATTTGAATCTTTTGGTCAAATCCTAGGTTTAACCAAGATTTAAACAAGTTTAAGACATGAAAATGAAAAGGGAAGCCTGCATCCTTCTTAGTCACTCTAAAATGAATTTTTTAAGAGGTTTTTGAAATTTCCATGTTTAATTTGAAACCCAAAACCACTTCTCTTCATGATTGACTTCATAAGACAGAGTTTAGGGTTAGGGGTAGATACGTACATACATGATTTTTTCTGGTTTGAATATGTCTAGAAATTTTGTTTATCAACTTTAATGCTTTACTATATGATCGACATAAGAATACTATGTGCTTTGGTTTTTCATTCTTTTGATTTTTTATGAATTTTTATGCCCATTTGAATCTTGGTCAAATCCTAGGTTTGACAATGATTTAAACAAGTTTAAAACATGAATATGAATATTAAGCATCTATCCTTCTTAAGTCACGTACTCCAAAATGTAACTCTTGGGAGGGTTTTTGAAATTTCTATGTTTGAAACCAAAAACCACTTCTCTTCATGCATGCTTGACTTCATAAGACAGAGTTTAGGGTTAGGGGTAGATATATACATGATTTTCTAGTCTGAATATGTCTAGACCTTGTTTATCAACTTGAATGCTTACTATATATATGACATAAGAATGCTATGTCCTTAATTTGTGTTTTCATTCTTTTGATTTTTTCCTGAAATTTTATGCCCATTTGAATCTTTTGGTCAAATCCTAGGTTTGACCAAGAGTTAAACAAGTTTAAAACATGAAAATGAAAGGGAAGCATGCATCCTTCTTAGTCACTCTAAAATCAACTTAATTGAGAATGCTTACTATATGACATAAGAAGACTATGTGTTCCTTGGTTTTTCATTTTTTCATTTTTTAAATTCTTATGTCCATTTGAACCTTGGCCAAATCCTAGGTTTGACCATGGTTTAAACAAATTTAAATCACGAATATAAAAATTAAGCATCTATCCTTCTTATTAGTCACTCCAAAATGTAAATCTTGGGAGGGTTCTTGAAATTTGCATGTTTGAAACCAAAAACCACTTCTCTTCATGCATGCTTGACTTCATAAGACAGAGTTTAGGGTTAGGGGTAGATATATACATGATTTTCTAGTTTGAATATGTCTAGACCTTGTTTATCAACTTGAATGCTTACTATATATATGACATAAGAATGCTATGTCCTTTGTTTTTTCATTCTTTTGATTTTTTCCTGAAATTTTATGCCCATTTGAATCTTTTGGTCAAATCCTAGGTTTGACCAAGATTTAAACAAGTTTAAAACATGAAAATGAAAAGGGAAGCCTGCATCCTTCTTAGTCACTCTAAAATCAACTTAATTGAGAATGCTTACTATATGACATAAGAAGACTATATGTGCCTTGGTTTTTCATTTTTTGATTTTTTTAATTCTTATGCCCATTTGAATCTTGGCCAAATCCTAGGTTTGACCATGGTTTAAACAAATTTAAATCACGAATATAAAAATTAAGCATCTATCCTTCTTATTAGTCACTCCAAAATGTAAATCTTGGGAGGGTTCTTGAAATTTGCATGTTTGAAACCAAAAACCACTTCTCTTCATGCATGCTTGACTTCATAAGACAGAGATTAGGGTTAGGGGTAGATATATACATGATTTTCTAGTCTGAATATGTGTAGACCTTGTTTATCAACTTGAATGCTTACTATATATATGACATAAGAATGCTATGTCCTTTGTTTTTTCATTCTTTTGATTTTTTCCTGAAATTTTATGCCCATTTGAATCTTTTGGTCAAACCCTAGGTTTGAACAAGATTTAAACAAGTTTAAAAAATGAAAATGAAAAGGGAAGCATGCATCCTTCTTAGTCACTCTAAAATGAATTTTTTAAGAGGTTTTTGAAATTTCCATGTTTAATTTGAAACCCAAAACCACTTCTCTTCATGATTGACTTCATAAGACAGAGTTTAGGGTTAGGGGTAGATACGTACATACATGACTTTTTCTGGTTTGAATATGTCTAGACATTTTGTTTATCAACTTTAATGCTTTACTATATGATCGACATAAGAATGTTATGTGC
The DNA here is from genome assembly GCF_019359855.2 of Lolium perenne. Taxonomy (NCBI): domain Eukaryota; kingdom Viridiplantae; phylum Streptophyta; class Magnoliopsida; order Poales; family Poaceae; genus Lolium; species Lolium perenne. The sequence continues at coordinate 36,031,635 of NC_067246.2, read as the reverse complement.
TTTGGTTTTTCATTCTTTTGTTTTTTTATGAATTTTTATGCCCATTTGAATCTTGGTCAAATCCTAGGTTTGACAATGATTTAAACAAGTTTAAAACATGAATATGAAAATTAAGTATCTATCCTTCTTAAGTCACTCCAAAATGTAACTCTTGGGAGGGTTTTTTAAATTTCCATGTTTGAAACCAAAAACCACTTCTCTTCATGCATGCTTGACTTCATAAGACAGAGTTTAGGGTTAGGGGTAGATATATACATGATTTTCTAGTCTGAATATGTCTAGACCTTGTTTATCAACTTGAATGCTTACTATATATATGACATAAGAATGCTATGTCCTTAATTTGTGTTTTCATTCTTTTGATTTTTTCCTGAAATTTTATGCCCATTTGAATCTTTTGGTCAAATCCTAGGTTTGACCAAGAGTTAAACAAGTTTAAAACATGAAAATGAAAGGGAAGCATGCATCCTTCTTAGTCACTCTAAAATCAACTTAATTGAGAATGCTTACTATATGACATAAGAAGACTATTTGTGCCTTGGTTTTTCATTTTTTTTCATTTTTTTAAATTCTTATGTCCATTTGAACCTTGGCCAAATCCTAGGTTTGACCATGGTTTAAACAAATTTAAATCACGAATATAAAAATTAAGCATCTATCCTTCTTATTAGTCACTCCAAAATGTAAATCTTGGGAGGGTTCTTGAAATTTGCATGTTTGAAACCAAAAACCACTTCTCTTCATGCATGCTTGACTTCATAAGACAGAGTTTAGGGTTAGGGGTAGATATATACATGATTTTCTAGTTTGAATATGTCTAGACCTTGTTTATCAACTTGAATGCTTACTATATATATGACATAAGAATGCTATGTCCTTTGTTTTTTCATTCTTTTGATTTTTTCCTGAAATTTTATGCCCATTTGAATCTTTTGGTCAAATCCTAGGTTTGACCAAGATTTAAACAAGTTTAAAACATGAAAATGAAAAGGGAAGCCTGCATCCTTCTTAGTCACTCTAAAATCAACTTAATTGAGAATGCTTACTATATGACATAAGAAGACTATATGTGCCTTGGTTTTTCATTTTTTGATTTTTTTAATTCTTATGCCCATTTGAATCTTGGCCTAATCCTAGGTTTGACCATGGTTTAAACAAATTTAAATCACGAATATAAAAATTAAGCATCTATCCTTCTTATTAGTCACTCCAAAATGTAAATCTTGGGAGGGTTCTTCAAATTTGCATGTTTGAAACCAAAAACCACTTCTCTTCATGCATGCTTGACTTCATAAGACAGAGATTAGGGTTAGGGGTAGATATATACATGATTTTCTAGTCTGAATATGTCTAGACCTTGTTTATCAACTTGAATGCTTACTATATATATGACATAAGAATGCTATGTCCTTTGTTTTTTCATTCTTTTGATTTTTTCCTGAAATTTTATGCCCATTTAAATCTTTTGGTCAAACCCTAGGTTTGAACAAGATTTAAACAAGTTTAAAAAATGAAAATGAAAAGGGAAGCATGCATCCTTCTTAGTCACTCTAAAATGAATTTTTTAAGAGGTTTTTGAAATTTCCATGTTTAATTTGAAACCCAAAACCACTTCTCTTCATGATTGACTTCATAAGACAGAGTTTAGGGTTAGGGGTAGATACGTACATACATGACTTTTTCTGGTTTGAATATGTCTAGACATTTCGTTTATCAACTTTAATGCTTTACTATATGATCGACATAAGAATGTTATGTGCTTTGGTTTTTCATTCTTTTGTTTTTTTATGAATTTTTATGCCCATTTGAATCTTGGTCAAATCCTAGGTTTGACAATGATTTAAACAAGTTTAAAACATGAATATGAAAATTAAGTATCTATCCTTCTTAAGTCACTCCAAAATGTAACTCTTGGGAGGGTTTTTTAAATTTCCATGTTTGAAACCAAAAACCACTTCTCTTCATGCATGCTTGACTTCATAAGACAGAGTTTAGGGTTAGGGGTAGATATATACATGATTTTCTAGTCTGAATATGTCTAGACATTGTTTATCAACTTGAATGCTTACTATATATATGACATAAGAATGCTATGTCCTTAATTTGTGTTTTCATTCTTTTGATTTTTTCCTGAAATTTTATGCCCATTTGAATCTTTTGGTCAAATCCTAGGTTTGACCAAGAGTTAAACAAGTTTAAAACATGAAAATGAAAGGGAAGCATGCATCCTTCTTAGTCACTCTAAAATCAACTTAATTGAGAATGCTTACTATATGACATAAGAAGACTATTTGTGCCTTGGTTTTTCATTTTTTTTCATTTTTTTAAATTCTTATGTCCATTTGAACCTTGGCCAAATCCTAGGTTTGACCATGGTTTAAACAAATTTAAATCACGAATATAAAAATTAAGCATCTATCCTTCTTATTAGTCACTCCAAAATGTAAATCTTGGGAGGGTTCTTGAAATTTGCATGTTTGAAACCAAAAACCACTTCTCTTCATGCATGCTTGACTTCATAAGACAGAGTTTAGGGTTAGGGGTAGATATATACATGATTTTCTAGTTTGAATATGTCTAGACCTTGTTTATCAACTTGAATGCTTACTATATATATGACATAAGAATGCTATGTCCTTTGTTTTTTCATTCTTTTGATTTTTTCCTGAAATTTTATGCCCATTTGAATCTTTTGGTCAAATCCTAGGTTTGACCAAGATTTAAACAAGTTTAAAACATGAAAATGAAAAGGGAAGCCTGCATCCTTCTTAGTCACTCTAAAATCAACTTAATTGAGAATGCTTACTATATGACATAAGAAGACTATATGTGCCTTGGTTTTTCATTTTTTGATTTTTTTTAATTCTTATGCCCATTTGAATCTTGGCCAAATCCTAGGTTTGACCATGGTTTAAACAAATTTAAATCATGAATATAAAAATTAAGCATCTATCCTTCTTATTAGTCACCCCAAAATGTAAATCTTGGGAGGGTTCTTGAAATTTGCATGTTTGAAACCAAAAACCACTTCTCTTCATGCATGCTTGACTTCATAAGACAGAGATTAGGGTTAGGGGTAGATATATACATGATTTTCTAGTCTGAATATGTGTAGACCTTGTTTATCAACTTGAATGCTTACTATATATATGACATAAGAATGCTATGTCCTTTGTTTTTTCATTCTTTTGATTTTTTCCTGAAATTTTATGCCCATTTGAATCTTTTGGTCAAACCCTAGGTTTGAACAAGATTTAAACAAGTTTAAAAAATGAAAATGAAAAGGGAAGCATGCATCCTTCTTAGTCACTCTAAAATGAATTTTTTAAGAGGTTTTTGAAATTTCCATGTTTAATTTGAAACCCAAAACCACTTCTCTTCATGATTGACTTCATAAGACAGAGTTTAGGGTTAGGGGTAGATACGTACATACATGACTTTTTCTGGTTTGAATATGTCTAGACATTTTGTTTATCAACTTTAATGCTTTACTATATGATCGACATAAGAATGTTATGTGCTTTGGTTTTTCATTCTTTTGTTTTTTTATGAATTTTTATGCCCATTTGAATCTTGGTCAAATCCTAGGTTTGACAATGATTTAAACAAGTTTAAAACATGAATATGAAAATTAAGTATCTATCCTTCTTAAGTCACTCCAAAATGTAACTCTTGGGAGGGTTTTTTAAATTTCCATGTTTGAAACCAAAAACCACTTCTCTTCATGCATGCTTGACTTCATAAGACAGAGTTTAGGGTTAGGGGTAGATATATACATGATTTTCTAGTCTGAATATGTCTAGACCTTGTTTATCAACTTGAATGCTTACTATATATATGACATAAGAATGCTATGTCCTTAATTTGTGTTTTCATTCTTTTGATTTTTTCCTGAAATTTTATGCCCATTTGAATCTTTTGGTCAAATCCTAGGTTTGACCAAGAGTTAAACAAGTTTAAAACATGAAAATGAAAGGGAAGCATGCATCCTTCTTAGTCACTCTAAAATCAACTTAATTGAGAATGCTTACTATATGACATAAGAAGACTATTTGTGCCTTGGTTTTTCATTTTTTTCATTTTTTTAAATTCTTATGTCCATTTGAACCTTGGCCAAATCCTAGGTTTGACCATGGTTTAAACAAATTTAAATCACGAATATAAAAATTAAGCATCTATCCTTCTTATTAGTCACTCCAAAATGTAAATCTTGGGAGGGTTCTTGAAATTTGCATGTTTGAAACCAAAAACCACTTCTCTTCATGCATGCTTGACTTCATAAGACAGAGTTTAGGGTTAGGGGTAGATATATACATGATTTTCTAGTTTGAATATGTCTAGACCTTGTTTATCAACTTGAATGCTTACTATATATATGACATAAGAATGCTATGTCCTTTGTTTTTTCATTCTTTTGATTTTTTCCTGAAATTTTATGCCCATTTGAATCTTTTGGTCAAATCCTAGGTTTGACCAAGATTTAAACAAGTTTAAAACATGAAAATGAAAAGGGAAGCCTGCATCCTTCTTAGTCACTCTAAAATCAACTTAATTGAGAATGCTTACTATATGACATAAGAAGACTATATGTGCCTTGGTTTTTCATTTTTTGATTTTTTTAATTCTTATGCCCATTTGAATCTTGGCCAAATCCTAGGTTTGACCATGGTTTAAACAAATTTAAATCACGAATATAAAAATTAAGCATCTATCCTTCTTATTAGTCACTCCAAAATGTAAATCTTGGGAGGGTTCTTCAAATTTGCATGTTTGAAACCAAAAACCACTTCTCTTCATGCATGCTTGACTTCATAAGACAGAGATTAGGGTTAGGGGTAGATATATACATGATTTTCTAGTCTGAATATGTCTAGACCTTGTTTATCAACTTGAATGCTTACTATATATATGACATAAGAATGCTATGTCCTTTGTTTTTTCATTCTTTTGATTTTTCCTGAAATTTTATGCCCATTTGAATCTTTTGGTCAAACCCTAGGTTTGAACAAGATTTAAACAAGTTTAAAAAATGAAAATGAAAAGGGAAGCATGCATCCTTCTTAGTCACTCTAAAATGAATTTTTTAAGAGGTTTTTGAAATTTCCATGTTTAATTTGAAACCCAAAACCACTTCTCTTCATGATTGACTTCATAAGACAGAGTTTAGGGTTAGGGGTAGATACGTACATACATGACTTTTTCTGGTTTGAATATGTCTAGACATTTTGTTTATCAACTTTAATGCTTTACTATATGATCGACATAAGAATGTTATGTGCTTTGGTTTTTCATTCTTTTGTTTTTTTATGAATTTTTATGCCCATTTGAATCTTGGTCAAATCCTAGGTTTGACAATGATTTAAACAAGTTTAAAACATGAATATGAAAATTAAGTATCTATCCTTCTTAAGTCACTCCAAAATGTAACTCTTGGGAGGGTTTTTTAAATTTCCATGTTTGAAACCAAAAACCACTTCTCTTCATGCATGCTTGACTTCATAAGACAGAGTTTAGGGTTAGGGGTAGATATATACATGATTTTCTAGTCTGAATATGTCTAGACCTTGTTTATCAACTTGAATGCTTACTATATATATGACATAAGAATGCTATGTCCTTAATTTGTGTTTTCATTCTTTTGATTTTTTCCTGAAATTTTATGCCCATTTGAATCTTTTGGTCAAATCCTAGGTTTGACCAAGAGTTAAACAAGTTTAAAACATGAAAATGAAAGGGAAGCATGCATCCTTCTTAGTCACTCTAAAATCAACTTAATTGAGAATGCTTACTATATGACATAAGAAGACTATTTGTGCCTTGGTTTTTCATTTTTTTCATTTTTTTAAATTCTTATGTCCATTTGAACCTTGGCCAAATCCTAGGTTTGACCATGGTTTAAACAAATTTAAATCACGAATATAAAAATTAAGCATCTATCCTTCTTATTAGTCACTCCAAAATGTAAATCTTGGGAGGGTTCTTGAAATTTGCATGTTTGAAACCAAAAACCACTTCTCTTCATGCATGCTTGACTTCATAAGACAGAGTTTAGGGTTAGGGGTAGATATATACATGATTTTCTAGTTTGAATATGTCTAGACCTTGTTTATCAACTTGAATGCTTACTATATATATGACATAAGAATGCTATGTCCTTTGTTTTTTCATTCTTTTGATTTTTTCCTGAAATTTTATGCCCATTTGAATCTTTTGGTCAAATCCTAGGTTTGACCAAGATTTAAACAAGTTTAAAACATGAAAATGAAAAGGGAAGCCTGCATCCTTCTTAGTCACTCTAAAATCAACTTAATTGAGAATGCTTACTATATGACATAAGAAGACTATATGTGCCTTGGTTTTTCATTTTTTGATTTTTTTTTAATTCGTATGCCCATTTGAATCTTGGCCAAATCCTAGGTTTGACCATGGTTTAAACAAATTTAAATCACAAATATAAAAATTAAGCATCTATCCTTCTTATTAGTCACTCCAAAATGTAAATCTTGGGAGGGTTCTTGAAATTTGCATGTTTGAAACCAAAAACCACTTCTCTTCATGCATGCTTGACTTCATAAGACAGAGATTAGGGTTAGGGGTAGATATATACATGATTTTCTAGTCTGAATATGTGTAGACCTTGTTTATCAACTTGAATGCTTACTATATATATGACATAAGAATGCTATGTCCTTTGTTTTTTCATTCTTTTGATTTTTTCCTGAAATTTTATGCCCATTTGAATCTTTTGGTCAAACCCTAGGTTTGAACAAGATTTAAACAAGTTTAAAAAATGAAAATGAAAAGGGAAGCATGCATCCTTCTTAGTCACTCTAAAATGAATTTTTTAAGAGGTTTTTGAAATTTCCATGTTTAATTTGAAACCCAAAACCACTTCTCTTCATGATTGACTTCATAAGACAGAGTTTAGGGTTAGGGGTAGATACGTACATACATGACTTTTTCTGGTTTGAATATGTCTAGACATTTTGTTTATCAACTTTAATGCTTTACTATATGATCGACATAAGAATGTTATGTGCTTTGGTTTTTCATTCTTTTGTTTTTTTATGAATTTTTAGGCCCATTTGAATCTTGGTCAAATCCTAGGTTTGACAATGATTTAAACAAGTTTAAAACATGAATATGAAAATTAAGTATCTATCCTTCTTAAGTCACTCCAAAATGTAACTCTTGGGAGGGTTTTTTAAATTTCCATGTTTGAAACCAAAAACCACTTCTCTTCATGCATGCTTGACTTCATAAGACAGAGTTTAGGGTTAGGGGTAGATATATACATGATTTTCTAGTCTGAATATGTCTAGACCTTGTTTATCAACTTGAATGCTTACTATATATATGACATAAGAATGCTATGTCCTTAATTTGTTTTTTCATTCTTTTGATTTTTTCCTGAAATTTTATGCCCATTTGAATCTTTTGGTCAAATCCTAGGTTTGACCAAGATTTAAACAAGTTTAAAACATGAAAATGAAAGGGAAGCATGCATCCTTCTTAGGCACTCTAAAATCAACTTAATTGAGAATGCTTACTATAAGACATAAGAAGACTATGTGTGCCTTGGTTTTTCATTTTTTGATTTTTTTTTAAATTCTTATGTCCATTTGAATCTTGGCCAAATCCTAGGTTTGACCATGGTTTAAACAAATTTAAATCACGAATATAAAAATTAAGCATCTATCCTTCTTATTAGTGACTCCAAAATGTAAATCTTGGGAGGGTTCTTGAAATTTGCTTGTTTGAAACCAAAAACCACTTCTCTTCATGCATGCTTGACTTCATAAGACAGAGTTTAGGGTTAGGGGTAGATATATACATGATTTTCTAGTTTGAATATGTCTAGACCTTGTTTATCAACTTGAATGCTTACTATATATATGACATAAGAATGCTATGTCCTTTGTTTTTTCATTCTTTTTATTTTTTCCTGAAATTTTATGCCCATTTGAATCTTTTGGTCAAATCCTAGGTTTGACCAAGATTTAAACAAGTTTAAAACATGAAAATGAAAAGGGAAGCCTGCATCCTTCTTAGTCACTATAAAATCAACTTAATTGAGAATGCTTACTATATGACATAAGAAGACTATATGTGCCTTGGTTTTTCATTTTTTGATTTTTTTTAATTCTTATGCCCATTTGAATCTTGGCCAAATCCTAGGTTTGACCAGGGTTTAAACAAATTTAAATCACGAATATAAAAATTAAGCATCTATCCTTCTTAGTCACTCCAAAATGTAAATCTTGGGAGGGTTCTTGAAATTTGCATGTTTGAAACCAAAAACCACTTCTCTTCATGCATGCTTGACTTCATAAGACAGAGTTTAGGGTTAGGGGTACCTAGATACATGATTTTTTTGGTTTGATAATGTATAGACCTTGTTTATCAACTTCATTGAATGCTTACTATATGACATAAGAATAATATGTGCACTGGTTTTTCATTTTATCGATTACTTTTTGAATTTTTATCCCCATTTGTTGAATCTTGGTCAAATCCTAGGTTTGACCAAGATTTAAACAAGTTTCAAACATGAATATGAAAAAGTAAGCCTGTATCGATCCTTCTTAGTCACTCCAAAATGAAGCTCGTGGGAGGTTTTTGAAATTTCCATTATTTTTCTTGTTTGAATATGTCTAGACCTTGTTTATCAACTTGAATGCTTACTATATGACATACAAAGACTATGTCCTTTGGTTTATGATTTTGTTGTTGAATTTTTATGCCCATTTAAATCTTGGTCAAATCCTAGGTTTGACCATGACTTAAACAAGTTTAAAACATGAATATGAAAAAGTAAGCATGTATCCTTCTTAGTCACTCCAAAATGAAGCTCTTAATTAGTAGGGTTTTTGAAATTCCATGTTTGAAACCAAAAACCACTTATCTTCACCATGCATGCTTGATTTCATAAGACGGAGTTTAGGGTTAGAGGTAGATACATGATTTTTCAGGTTTAATATGTCTAGACCTTGTTTATCAACTTGAATGCTTACTATATATATGACATAAGAATGCTATGTCCTTTGTTTTTTCATTCTTTTGATTTTTTTCCTGAAATTTTATGCCCATTTGAATCTTTTGGTCAAACCCTAGGTTTGAACAAGATTTAAACAAGTTTAAAAAATGAAAATGAAAAGGGAAGCCTGCATCCTTCTTAGTCACTCTAAAATGAATTTTTAAGAGGTTTTTGAAATTTCCATGTTTAATTTGAAACCCAAAACCACTTCTCTTCATGATTGACTTCATAAGACAGAGTTTAGGGTTAGGGGTAGATACGTACATACATGATTTTTTCTGGTTTGAATATGTCTAGACATTTTGTTTATCAACTTTAATGCTTTACTATATGATCGACATAAGAATGCTATGTGCTTTGGTTTTTCATTCTTTTGTTTTTTATGATTTTTTATGCCCATTTGAATCTTGGTCAAATCCTAGGTTTGACAATGATTTAAACAAGTTTAAAACATGAATATGAAAATTAAGTATCTATCCTTCTTAAGTCACTCCAAAATGTAACTCTTGGGAGGGTTTTTGAAATTTCCATGTTTGAAACCAAAAACCACTTCTCTTCATGCATGCTTGACTTCATAAGACAGAGTTTAGGGTTAGGGGTAGATATATACATGATTTTCTAGTCTGAATATGTCTAGACCTTGTTTATCAACTTGAATGCTTACTATATATATGACATAAGAATGCTATGTTCTTAATTTGTTTTTTCATTCTTTTGATTTTTTCCTGAAATTTTATGCCCATTTGAATCTTTTGGTCAAATCCTAGGTTTGACCAAGATTTAAACAAGTTTAAAACATGAAAATGAAAGGGAAGCATGCATCCTTCTTAGGCACTCTAAAATCAACTTAACTGAGAATGCTTACTATATGACATAAGAAGACTATGTGTGCCTTGGTTTTTCATTTTTTGATTTTTTTTAAATTCTTATGTCCATTTGAATCTTGGCCAAATCCTAGGTTTGACCATGGTTTAAACAAATTTAAATCACGAATATAAAAATTAAGCATCATCCTTCTTATTAGTCACTCCAAAATGTAAATCTTGGGAGGGTTCTTGAAATTTGCATGTTTGAAACCAAAAACCACTTCTCTTCATGCATGCTTGACTTCATAAGATGGAGTTTAGGGTTAGGGGTACCTAGATACATGATTTTTTTGGTTTGATAATGTATAGACCTTGTTTATCAACTTCATTGAATGCTTACTATATGACCTAAGAATAATATGTGCACTGGTTTTTCATTTTATCGATTACTTTTTGAATTTTTATCCCCATTTGTTGAATCTTGGTCAAATCCTAGGTTTGACCAAGATTTAAACAAGTTTCAAACATGAATATGAAAAAGTAAGCCTGTATCGATCCTTCTTAGTCACTCCAAAATGAAGCTCGTGGGAGGTTTTTGAAATTTCCATTATTTTTCTTGTTTGAATATGTCTAGACCTTGTTTATCAACTTGAATGCTTACTATATGACATACAAAGACTATGTGCTTTGGTTTATGATTTTGTTGTTGAATTTTTATGCCCATTTAAATCTTGGTCAAATCCTAGGTTTGACCATGACTTAAACAAGTTTAAAACATGAATATGAAAAAGTAAGCATGTATCCTTCTTAGTCACTCCAAAATGAAGCTCTTAATTAGTACGGTTTTTGAAATTTCCATGTTTGAAACCAAAAACCACGTATCTTCACCATGCATGCTTGACTTCATAAGACGGAGTTTAGGGTTAGAGGTAGATACATGATTTTCAGGTTTAATATGTCTAGACCTTGTTTATCAACTTGAATGCTTACTATATATATGAAATAAGAATGCTATGTCCTTTGTTTTTTCATTCTTTTCATTTTTTCCTGAAATTTTATGCCCATTTGAATCTTTTGGTCAAACCCTAGGTTTGAACAAGATTTAAACAAGTTTAAAAAATGAAAATGAAAAGGGAAGCCTGCATCCTTCTTAGTCACTCTAAAATGAATTTTTTAAGAGGTTTTTGAAATTTCCATGTTTAATTTGAAACCCAAAACCACTTCTCTTCATGATTGACTTCATAAGACAGAGTTTAGGGTTAGGGGTAGATACGTACATACTTGATTTTTTCTGGTTTGAATATGTCTAGACATTTTGTTTATCAACTTTAATGCTTTACTATATGATCGACATAAGAATGCTATGTCCTTAATTTGTTTTTTCATTCTTTTGATTTTTTCCTGAAATTTTATGCCCATTTGAATCTTTTGGTCAAATCCTAGGTTTGACCAAGATTTAAACAAGTTTAAAACATGAAAATGAAAGGGAAGCATGCATCCTTCTTAGGCACTCTAAAATCAACTTAATTGAGAATGCTTACTATATGACATAAGAAGACTATGTGTGCCTTGGTTTTTCATTTTTCGATTTTTTTTAAATTCTTATGTCCATTTGAATCTTGGCCAAATCCTAGGTTTGACCATGGTTTAAACAAATTTAAATCACGAATATAAAAATTAAGCATCTATCCTTCTTATTAGTCACTCCAAAATGTAACTCTTGGGAGGGTTCTTGAAATTTCCATGTTTGAAACCAAAAACCACTTCTCTTCATGCATGCTTGACTTCATAAGACAGAGTTTAGGGTTAGGGGTAGATATATACATGATTTTCTAGTCTGAATATGTCTAGACCTTGTTTATCAACTTGAATGCTTACTATATATATGACATAAGAATGCTATGTCCTTAATTTGTTTTTTCATTCTTTTGATTTTTTCCTGAAATTTTATGCCCATTTGAATCTTTTGGTCAAATCCTAGGTTTGACCAATATTTAAACAAGTTTAAAACATGAAAATGAAAGGGAAGCATGCATCCTTCTTAGGCACTCTAAAATCAACTTAATTGAGAATGCTTACTATATGACATAAGAAGACTATGTGTGCCTTGGTTTTTCATTTTTTGATTTTTTTTAAATTCTTATGTCCATTTGAATCTTGGCCAAATCCTAGGTTTGACCATGGTTTAAACAAATTTAAATCACGAATATAAAAATTAAGCATCTATCCTTCTTATTAGTCACTCCAAAATGTAAATCTTGGGAGGGTTCTTGAAATTTGCATGTTTGAAACCAAAAACCACTTCTCTTCATGCATGCTTGACTTTATAAGATAGAGTTTAGGGTTAGGGGTAGATATATACATGATTTTCTAGTTTGAATATGTCTAGACCTTGTTTATCAACTTGAATGCTTACTATATATATGACATAAGAATGCTATGTCCTTTGTTTTTTCATTCTTTTGATTTTTTCCTGAAATTTTATGCCCATTTGAATCTTTTGGTCAAATCCTAGGTTTGACCAAGATTTAAACAAGTTTAAAACATGAAAATGAAAAGGGAAGCTTGCATCCTTCTTAGTCACTATAAAATCAACTTAATTGAGAATGCTTACTATATGACATAAGAAGACTATATGTGCCTTGGTTTTAATTTTTTGATTTTTTTTTAATTCTTATGCCCATTTGAATCTTGGCCAAATCCTAGGTTTGACCAGGGTTTAAACAAATTTAAATCACGAATATAAAAATTAAGCAACTATCCTTCTTAGTCACTCCACTAAATCTTGGGAGGGTTCTTGAAATTTGCATGTTTGAAACCAAAAACCACTTCTCTTCATGCATGCTTGACTTCATAAGACAGAGTTTAGGGTTAGGGGTACCTAGATACATGATTTTTTTGGTTTGATAATGTATAGACCTTGTTTATCAACTTCATTGAATGCTTACTATATGACATAAGAATAATATGTGCACTGGTTTTTCATTTTATCGATTACTTTTTGAATTTTTATCCCCATTTGTTGAATCTTGGTCAAATCCTAGGTTTGACCAAGATTTAAACAAGTTTCAAACATGAATATGAAAAAGTAAGCCTGTATCGATCCTTCTTAGTCACTCCAAAATGAAGCTCTTGGGAGGTTTTTGAAATTTCCATTATTTTTCTTGTTTGAATATGTCTAGACCTTGTTTATCAACTTGAATGCTTACTATATGACATACAAAGACTATGTGCTTTGGTTTATGATTTTGTTGTTGAATTTTTATGCCCATTTAAATCTTGGTCAAATCCTAGGTTTGACCATGACTTAAACAAGTTTAAAACATGAATATGAAAAAGTAAGCATGTATCCTTCTTAGTCACTCCAAAATGAAGCTCTTAATTAGTAGGGTTTTTGAAATTCCATGTTTGAAACCAAAAACCACTTATCTTCACCATGCATGCTTGACTTCATAAGACGGAGTTTAGGGTTAGAGGTAGATACATGATTTTTCAGGTTTAATATGTCTAGACCTTGTTTATCAACTTGAATGCTTACTATATATATGACATAAGAATGCTATGTCCTTTGTTTTTTCATTCTTTTAATTTTTTCCTGAAATTTTATGTCCATTTGAATCTTTTGGTCAAACCCTAGGTTTGAACAAGATTTAAACAAGTTTAAAAAATGAAAATGAAAAGGGAAGCCTGCATCCTTCTTAGTCACTCTAAAATGAATTTTTTAAGAGGTTTTTGAAATTTCCATGTTTAATTTGAAACCCAAAACCACTTCTCTTCATGATTGACTTCATAAGACAGAGTTTAGGGTTAGGGGTAGATACGTACATACATGATTTTTTCTGGTTTGAATATGTCTAGACATTTTGTTTATCAACTTTAATGCTTTACTATATGATCGACATAAGAATGCTATGTGCTTTGGTTTTTCATTCTTTTGTTTTTTTATGATTTTTTATGCCCATTTGAATCTTGGTCAAATCCTAGGTTTGACAATGATTTAAACAAGTTTAAAACATGAATATGAAAATTAAGTATCTATCCTTCTTAAGTCACTCCAAAATGTAACTCTTGGGAGGGTTTTTGAAATTTCCATGTTTGAAACCAAAAACCACTTCTCTTCATGCATGCTTGACTTCATAAGACAGAGTTTAGGGTTAGGGGTAGATATATACATGATTTTCTAGTCTGAATATGTCTAGACCTTGTTTATCAACTTGAATGCTTACTATATATATGACATAAGAATGCTATGTCCTTAATTTGTTTTTTCATTCTTTTGATTTTTTCCTGAAATTTTATGCCCATTTGAATCTTTTGGTCAAATCCTAGGTTTGACCAAGATTTAAACAAGTTTAAAACATGAAAATGAAAGGGAAGCATGCATCCTTCTTAGGCACTCAAAAATCAACTTAACTGAGAATGCTTACTATATGACATAAGAAGACTATGTGTGCCTTGGTTTTTCATTTTTTGATTTTTTTTAAATTCTTATGTCCATTTGAATCTTGGCCAAATCCTAGGTTTGACCATGGTTTAAACAAATTTAAATCACGAATATAAAAATTAAGCATCATCCTTCTTATTAGTCACTCCAAAATGTAAATCTTGGGAGGGTTCTTGAAATTTGCATGTTTGAAACCAAAAACCACTTCTCTTCATGCATGCTTGACTTCATAAGACGGAGTTTAGGGTTAGGGGTACCTAGATACATGATTTTTTAGGTTTGATAATGTATAGACCTTGTTTATCAACTTCATTGAATGCTTACTATATGACCTAAGAATAATATGTGCACTGGTTTTTCATTTTATCGATTACTTTTTGAATTTTTATCCCCATTTGTTGAATCTTTGTCAAATCCTAGGTTTGACCAAGATTTAAACAAGTTTCAAACATGAATATGAAAAAGTAAGCCTGTATCGATCCTTCTTAGTCACTCCAAAATGAAGCTCGTGGGAGGTTTTTGAAATTTCCATTATTTTTCTTGTTTGAATATGTCTAGACCTTGTTTATCAACTTGAATGCTTACTATATGACATACAAAGACTATGTGCTTTGGTTTATGATTTTGTTGTTGAATTTTTATGCCCATTTAAATCTTGGTCAAATCCTAGGTTTGACCATGACTTAAACAAGTTTAAAACATGAATATGAAAAAGTAAGCATGTATCCTTCTTAGTCACTCCAAAATGAAGCTCTTAATTAGTACGGTTTTTGAAATTTCCATGTTTGAAACCAAAAACCACTTATCTTCACCATGCATGCTTGACTTCATAAGACGGAGTTTAGGGTTAGAGGTAGATACATGATTTTCAGGTTTAATATGTCTAGACCTTGTTTATCAACTTGAATGCTTACTATATATATGACATAAGAATGCTATGTCCTTTGTTTTTTCATTCTGATTTTTTCCTGAAATTTTATGCCCATTTGAATCTTTTGGTCAAACCCTAGGTTTGAACAAGATTTAAACAAGTTTAAAAAATGAAAATGAAAAGGGAAGCCTGCATCCTTCTTAGTCACTCTAAAATGAATTTTTTAAGAGGTTTTTGAAATTTCCATGTTTAATTTGAAACCCAAAACCACTTCTCTTCATGATTGACTTCATAAGACAGAGTTTAGGGTTAGGGGTAGATACGTACATACTTGATTTTTTCTGGTTTGAATATGTCTAGACATTTTGTTTATCAACTTTAATGCTTTACTATATGATCGACATAAGAATGCTATGTGCTTCGGTTTTTCATTCTTTTTTTATGAATTTTTATGCCCATTCGAATCTTGGTCAAATCCTAGGTTTGACAATGATTTAAACAAGTTTAAAACATGAATATGAAAATTAAGTATCTATCCTTCTTAAGTCACTCCAAAATGTAACTCTTGGGAGGGTTTTTTTAAATTTCCATGTTTGAAACCAAAAACCACTTCTCTTCATGCATGCTTGACTTCATAAGACAGAGTTTAGGGTTAGGGGTAGATATATACATGATTTTCTAGTCTGAATATGTCTAGACCTTGTTTATCAACTTGAATGCTTACTATATATATGACATAAGAATGCTATGTCCTTAATTTGTTTTTTCATTCTTTTGATTTTTTCCTGAAATTTTATGCCCATTTGAATCTTTTGGTCAAATCCTAGGTTTGACCAAGATTTAAACAAGTTTAAAACATGAAAATGAAAGGGAAGCATGCATCCTTCTTAGGCACTCTAAAATCAACTTAATTGAGAATGCTTACTATATGACATAAGAAGACTATGTGTGCCTTGGTTTTTCATTTTTTGATTTTTTTTAAATTCTTATGTCCATTTGAATCTTGGCCAAATCCTAGGTTTGACCATGGTTTAAACAAATTTAAATCACGAATATAAAAATTAAGCATCTATCCTTCTTATTAGTCACTCCAAAATGTAAATCTTGGGAGGGTTCTTGAAATTTGCATGTTTGAAACCAAAAACCACTTCTCTTCATGCATGCTTGACTTCATAAGACAGAGTTTAGGGTTAGGGGTAGATATATACATGATTTTCTAGTTTGAATATGTCTAGACCTTGTTTATCAACTTGAATGCTTACTATATATATGACATAAGAATGCTATGTCCTTTGTTTTTTCATTCTTTTTATTTTTTCCTGAAATTTTATGCCCATTTGAATCTTTTGGTCAAATCCTAGGTTTGACCAAGATTTAAACAAGTTTAAAACATGAAAATGAAAAGGGAAGCCTGCATCCTTCTTAGTCACTATAAAATCAACTTAATTGAGAATGCTTACTATATGACATAAGCAGACTATATGTGCCTTGGTTTTAATTTTTTGATTTTTTTTTAATTCTTATGCCCATTTGAATCTTGGCCAAATCCTAGGTTTGACCAGGGTTTAAACAAATTTAAATCACGAATATAAAAATTAAGCATCTATCCTTCTTAGTCACTCCACTAAATCTTGGGAGGGTTCTTGAAATTTGCATGTTTGAAACCAAAAACCACTTCTCTTTATGCATGCTTGACTTCATAAGACAGAGTTTAGGGTTAGGGGTACCTAGATACATGATTTTTTTGGTTTGATAATGTATAGACCTTGTTTATCAACTTCATTGAATGCTTACTATATGACATAAGAATAATATGTGCACTGGTTTTTCATTTTATCGATTACTTTTTGAATTTTTATCCCCATTTGTTGAATCTTGGTCAAATCCTAGGTTTGACCAAGATTTAAACAAGTTTCAAACATGAATATGAAAAAGTAAGCCTGTATCGATCCTTCTTAGTCACTCCAAAATGAAGCTCGTGGGAGGTTTTTGAAATTTCCATTATTTTTCTTGTTTGAATATGTCTAGACCTTGTTTATCAACTTGAATGCTTACTATATGACATACAAAGACTATGTGCTTTGGTTTATGATTTTGTTGTTGAATTTTTATGCCCATTTAAATCTTGGTCAAATCCTAGGTTTGACCATGACTTAAACAAGTTTAAAACATGAATATGAAAAAGTAAGCATGTATCCTTCTTAGTCACTCCAAAATGAAGCTCTTAATTAGTACGGTTTTTGAAATTCCATGTTTGAAACCAAAAACCACTTATCTTCACCATGCATGCTTGACTTCATAAGACGGAGTTTAGGGTTAGAGGTAGATACATGATTTTCAGGTTTAATATGTCTAGACCTTGTTTATCAACTTGAATGCTTACTATATATATGACATAAGAATGCTATGTCCTTTGTTTTTTCATTCTGATTTTTTCCTGAAATTTTATGCCCATTTGAATCTTTTGGTCAAACCCTAGGTTTGAACAAGATTTAAACAAGTTTAAAAAATGAAAATGAAAAGGGAAGCCTGCATCCTTCTTAGTCACTCTAAAATGAATTTTTTAAGAGGTTTTTGAAATTTCCATGTTTAATTTGAAACCCAAAACCACTTCTCTTCATGATTGACTTCATAAGACAGAGTTTAGGGTTAGGGGTAGATACGTACATACTTGATTTTTTCTGGTTTGAATATGTCTAGACATTTTGTTTATCAACTTTAATGCTTTACTATATGATCGACATAAGAATGCTATGTGCTTCGGTTTTTCATTCTTTTTTTATGAATTTTTATGCCCATTTGAATCTTGGTCAAATCCTAGGTTTGACAATGATTTAAACAAGTTTAAAACATGAATATGAAAATTAAGTATCTATCCTTCTTAAGTCACTCCAAAATGTAACTCTTGGGAGGGTTTTTTTAAATTTCCATGTTTGAAACCAAAAACCACTTCTCTTCATGCATGCTTGACTTCATAAGACAGAGTTTAGGGTTAGGGGTAGATATATACATGATTTTCTAGTCTGAATATGTCTAGACCTTGTTTATCAACTTGAATGCTTACTATATATATGACATAAGAATGCTATGTCCTTAATTTGTTTTTTCATTCTTTTGATTTTTTCCTGAAATTTTATGCCCATTTGAATCTTTTGGTCAAATCCTAGGTTTGACCAAGATTTAAACAAGTTTAAAACATGAAAATGAAAGGGAAGCATGCATCCTTCTTAGGCACTCTAAAATCAACTTAATTGAGAATGCTTACTATATGACATAAGAAGACTATGTGTGCCTTGGTTTTTCATTTTTCTGATTTTTTTAAATTCTTATGTCCATTTGAATCTTGGCCAAATCCTAGGTTTGACCATGGTTTAAACAAATTTAAATCACGAATATAAAAATTAAGCATCTATCCTTCTTATTAGTCACTCCAAAATGTAAATCTTGGGAGGGTTCTTGAAATTTGCATGTTTGAAACCAAAAACCACTTCTCTTCATGCATGCTTGACTTCATAAGACAGAGTTTAGGGTTAGGGGTAGATATATACATGATTTTCTAGTTTGAATATGTCTAGACCTTGTTTATCAACTTGAATGCTTACTATATATATGACATAAGAATGCTATGTCCTTTGTTTTTTCATTCTTTTTATTTTTTCCTGAAATTTTATGCCCATTTGAATCTTTTGGTCAAATCCTAGGTTTGACCAAGATTTAAACAAGTTTAAAACATGAAAATGAAAAGGGAAGCCTGCATCCTTCTTAGTCACTATAAAATCAACTTAATTGAGAATGCTTACTATATGACATAAGCAGACTATATGTGCCTTGGTTTTAATTTTTTGATTTTTTTTTAATTCTTATGCCCATTTGAATCTTGGCCAAATCCTAGGTTTGACCAGGGTTTAAACAAATTTAAATCACGAATATAAAAATTAAGCATCTATCCTTCTTAGTCACTCCACTAAATCTTGGGAGGGTTCTTGAAATTTGCATGTTTGAAACCAAAAACCACTTCTCTTTATGCATGCTTGACTTCATAAGACAGAGTTTAGGGTTAGGGGTACCTAGATACATGTTTTTTTTGGTTTGATAATGTATAGACCTTGTTTATCAACTTCATTGAATGCTTACTATATGACATAAGAATAATATGTGCACTGGTTTTTCATTTTATCGATTACTTTTTGAATTTTTATCCCCATTTGTTGAATCTTGGTCAAATCCTAGGTTTGACCAAGATTTAAACAAGTTTCAAACATGAATATGAAAAAGTAAGCCTGTATCGATCCTTCTTAGTCACTCCAAAATGAAGCTCGTGGGAGGTTTTTGAAATTTCCATTATTTTTCTTGTTTGAATATGTCTAGACCTTGTTTATCAACTTGAATGCTTACTATATGACATACAAAGACTATGTGCTTTGGTTTATGATTTTGTTGTTGAATTTTTATGCCCATTTAAATCTTGGTCAAATCCTAGGTTTGACCATGACTTAAACAAGTTTAAAACATGAATATGAAAAAGTAAGCATGTATCCTTCTTAGTCACTCCAAAATGAAGCTCTTAATTAGTAGGGTTTTTGAAATTTCCATGTTTGAAACCAAAAACCACTTATCTTCACCATGCATGCTTGACTTCATAAGACGGAGTTTAGGGTTAGAGGTAGATACATGATTTTTCAGGTTTAATATGTCTAGACCTTGTTTATCCATTTAATTGAATGCTTATTATATGACATATACAAGATGACCTTGGTTTTTCATTTTTTTTGAATTTTTATGCCCATTTGAATCTTGGTCAAATCCTAGGTTTGACCAAGATTTGAACAAGTTTTAAACATGAATATGAAAAGGTAAGAATGTATGCTTCTTAGTCACTCCAAAATGAAGCTCTTGGGAGGGTTTTTGAAATTTCCATGTTTGAAACCGAAAACCACATCTCTTCATGCTTGACTTCATAAGACAGAGTTTAGGGTTAGGGGTAGCCACATACATGATTTTTCTGGTTTGAATATGTCTAGACCTTGTTTATCAACTTAATTGTATGCTTATTATATGACATAAGAAGACTATGTGCATTGGTTTTTCATTTTATTGCTTTTTTTGAATTTTATCCCATTTGTTGAATCTTGGTCAAATCCTAGGTTTGACCAAGATTTAAACAAGTTTAAAACATGAATATGAAAAGTAACATGCATCGATCCTTCTTAGTCACTCCAAAATGAAGCTCGCAGGAGGTTTTTGAAATTTCCATGATTTTTCTGGTTTGAGTATGTCTAGACCTTGTTTATCAACTTGAATGCTTACTATATGACATACACAGACTATGTGCTTTGGTTTTTGATTTTTTTTTAATTTTTATGCCCATTTGAATCTTGGTCAAATCCTAGGTTTGACCATGACTTAAACAAATTTAAAACATGAATATGACAAAGTAAGCATGTATCCTTCTTAGTCACTCCAAAATGAAGCTCTTGGGAGGGTTTTTGAAATTTCCATGTTTGAAACCAAAAACCACTTCTCTTCACCATTCATGCTTGACTTCATAAGACAGAGTTTAGGGTTAGGGGGTAGATACATGAATTTTCAGGTTTAATATGTCTAGACCTTGTTTATCAACTTAATTAAATGCTTACTATATGACATAAGAAGACCTTGGTTTTTCATTGTTTTTTTTTGAATTTTTATGCCCATTTGAATCTTGGTCAAATCCTAGGGTTGACCAAGATTTGAACAAGTTTAAAACATGAATATGAAAAAGTAAGCATGTATGCTTCTTAGTCACTCCAAAATGAAGCTCTTGGGAGGGTTTTCGAAATTTCCATGTTTGAAACCAAAAACCACATCTCTTCATGCTTGACTTCATATGACAGAGTTCAGGGTTACCGGGAACTTAATTGAATGCTTACTATATGACATAAGAAGACTATGTGCCTTGGTTTTTCATTTATTTCGATTTATTTTGATTTATAATTTTATGCCCATTTTTATGCCCATTTAAACAAGTTTAAATCATGAATATGAATAATTAGTCACTCCAAAATGTAGCTCTTGGGAGGGTTATTGAAATTTCCATGTTTGAAACCAAAAACCACTTCTCTTCATGCATTCTTGACTTCATAAGACAGAGTTTAGGGTTTGGGGTAGACAGCACGCGCCGACGCGTGGACGCAATTTATTCTCTGTCCCCCTGACATGCACTTGCCACTGTCTTCAACAGTCTGACACGAGCAGTGAATCTTTTATTGGAGCCCAGCGGAGAGGGCCTCCATTTCTCGAGCGGTAGCGAGGTGACATGCAATCCGTGTGACATGCGGCCTAAATCCAAATTTGAAACATTGCGAAAAAATCTGAAATAAATCATGCACGTTCACAGCACATATTAAGATAACCCCTAAAAATTTCAGATCAAAATTTGAAATATACATCGAGAAACAAAAAAGAGAAACTCAGATGTGAATAGTTTTGCGGTGACGCTGGGGCTAAAAAGAAGTTTTTTTTCTCCATCAAGTCAATGAAAAAAATACCCCTTTTTTCACCTTGCGCGACATGAGGAGCAGTTCGACCGGGGGGAGTACTGTTATCGGGTCTGGTTGTCGCCCTCCTCCTCCCCACCTCATTTCCTCCACTGTTTCACATATTTTAGCTTCTATTTATGCGGTGCCGTGGAGGTGGGGGTCTGGTCGTCACCCTCCTCCTTCCCACCTCATTTCCTCCACTGTCTCGCAACTCCTTTGATCTACTACTCCTATCCATATACATGCCACTCAAATGGATGTATTTGTAGATACATCCATTGTAGTGGCAGTTAATATGGACCGGAGGAAGTACAAATAATATGAGGCATGTTTTGGAGTTGGCCCTGTTTAGTAGAGTTTACATTGAAGAGTTTACATCTTTCTACCACCATTATTTTTGATTTAGCTTGTCTTTTGTGCCCACCATTTTATCGAGTAGGGTTAATGCAAGATCCATAGCAAACTAGCTTGTCACATTTTTTTGGCGGAGTGCATCGTCTCATGGCGAGCTAGCGACTTTGCCTACTAGAGTTTTTTTTGTTGAACTACATTTTTTGGATTTTCCCATTTTATTTGTGCACAAGCTATGAGCCGCCCGCAATTCAGCACCATATATTGGCGGGATTTTCTAGTTCAATTGTTTTGTACTAGGATATTAGCAGGATGCTTTCTTCTAGGGCTTTCATTTCCCCTATATCCAGCCACACCCATGGACAAGCAAGGGCCTCTCTCCCTACCTCGCTCCTAGTCCATCTCGCTCCCTCTCAGTCCTCGATCCGTAGCCGACATCCACCGCGCCGGAGCCAGCTCAGCGACGCCGTCAACCACACTCCGTCCGCTTCGTCGGATCTGCTTCCCCGACTCACTGGTTCATCGTACTGGCCGGCGAGATCGGTACACAAAGCGCCACCATGATCCACCGAACCAAACCGAACGGCCAACGCGCCACCTCCCCAGTCGACCAAGGTTGAACACTTTGTCCGGCAGCTTTTGTTATGTATTTGATTTCCGAGACTAGTTTATTGCTTGCTTCCACTGCTTGTTATTAGCATCTGTTTTTTTTTGTAATGCCTGCTAGATATTCCACTCGAGAATGCCTACGAAGAATCTCGGAGGCAAAATATCTTGCAGAATAAGATAATTGCAGCCTCGATCGGCATACCGTGGAATGGGACAAAATCACCGCACCCCAAGTCGTTGCCGAGATTTTTCACCCGTGTGATGTGCCGCCAAAAGGACGATCCCGTGGGGCTGCTGCTGAAGAAGGTATTTAGCCGCACTGCTCAAATTTCATATGTTTTGTTTGCTGATTGATTTGATGAACTTTGATTTGCAGCAGCTAGCCACTGCTCATGTTCCTAACAAAGACAGTGAGCGCCGATGATGCGTACATTGGTAGAAAGGAGGCGGGATTTGGTCCTATTGTTCTAGCAAGCAATCATTTGAGGGGCCACCTAGGATCAGCACATCTGGATCCTCCTGAGCTCAACATTAAGGAGGTAATTTTATAATAGTGTTTTAAACATGACATAATCTAATGTACTGAAAGAGATCAAACTGTCAACAGGAGTGGAGTGGTATAGATGGTAGAGATATAGATATAGATTTCAGATTTCCTAATTTTTTCTTCAAAATAGGGTCGCCCCGGCCTCTGCATCCAAATGATGCACCCACCCTTTTATTGCAATGTTTTAGACTCCATTTAAGGTTCTGAAACTCATGGGTTGCTCAAAGTGGTGACATGAATCAACCAACATATTTCCTTTTAATCTGCTGATTGATTTAATGATGGCAAATCGCAGAAGCAAGTGACTGCTCATGTCCCTGCCAAGCAGCATTGTAGCACAGATGTCCAGAGTTCCAGTGATGCAAACGTTTGTAGGAACAAAACAAAAGGATGTGGCACTGGGGAAGCTAAGATTAGGCGTCTTCAAAAGGACTTGGATGTGGCCACTTGGCGGAACAAAGAAATGAACCGAGGATGGAATTCTACAATTCAAGATGGCCTACATGCTGTTGCTGATCTGCAGAAGCTAGTGGCTGGCAACTTGGTTACCGCTTTGGCTGATGCAGATGTCCATGAGATCAACTGGACGATCTTGGAACATGTGAAAGCACGAGCAGAAACTCTGCACTCATCTTTGCAGGTAGATGATTTTCAAAGGGTGATGCAAGAGCCGCTATATGAATAGATTGTTGTTTCAGTTGATGATGTCCCTGGTTCCTTTGTTTACTTATGTGCTGGTAGTTCTTAGGGGAACTAGCTTGTACAAGTAATTATTTGCCGATAAAGTTGTACAAGTAAATGGCACATGCTTCGCATGTTTGACCAATTAAGTTAAAAAGCTTCACAAAATCCTGCTATCATGTAGGCGGGCTTGCATTGGCTTTCAACCCAAGTGATCGTTGGATCGCAATCTGTAATATGTACCCCTCTGTTGCACTTAATGGTATCCAAGCCCTTGGGCCCCCCTCCTTTGTTGAAAAAAGATCGAATTCTTATTGCATCGAAGTTGTTTCACTAAAAAACAGAGCTCTCACGTGCAAGGCACGTTTAATTTACTAGTATATACTACTACTAGTAGAGATGTTACACCTAGACATTAGAAGATGGAAAATATAGCTTTAGCAAATTCCTAGTATTTTTCATGGTCGATGTAAAAAAAGTATTTTTCATGGTTGATGTAAAAAAACAAGTTTTTTTCATGGTCGATGTAAAAAAAGAGAGAAAACATGTCTCATTAAAAGCCTTATGGTTAGCACAATTTTTTTACGGAGTAACTCTTTTTTACATAGCCCAAATTACTATTCGATTTTTCCATTGAAATATTTTATGTGTATATAGCAAGCGAAGAAGTACACGTGCATTTTTCGTTTTATTCTTTCTTGACATTTCAAAATGTATAGAAGATGAATTTCGAAATAAAGAGATCATATGCACCCAAGAACCAACAAGCATATATCCCCTTGACCCCGAACCTACTCAGGGCCCTTTTGTTGTGGCTTTTTTTGGCTTTTTGGCTTTTGGATTTTGGAAGCCATAAACAAAGATCCTATTCTTTTGGCTTCTAAATAGGTGCTTTTTTTGGCTTTTGCCAAAGCCAAAAAGCCAAAAAAAGCCACAACAAAAGGGCCCTCAGCTTCAGACCTGGGATTTCGTAGGCTATGGTTCCACAGTTTTCCACCAACCAGTAATAATTTCAACTCTGCCCCAAAATTCCCGCCGAAATCCCCCCCGCTTCCAAAATTCAAAGCGATGTGAAATAAGTACAGTGCCGATCTTATCCCCCGGACCGCTCAATTCAGACCTATCACCGGCGGCGCCGAACCCCGCATCTCTCTCTCACGCTTCCACCTTGCATGACCCAACGGATCATCTCACACGCCGGCGCCGGCGCCGGCCCACTGTCCCATTCCCACACCAGCACTACTGCCTTCTCATCGGCCACCGTAGTGACCGACGATGTTCCACCGTCTCCCTTGCTTTTTAGCAAGCCGGAGTAGCTTCCACCTCCCCCCACCCCCACCGACGACCACTGTACCATACGAGCTCCTCCGTAGCCGACTTCCACCGCCACCTTGTTAGCGACATTCACCATCGCCGGGTTCTCGTATCTTAATCCCCGACTCCTTCCGTCCACCGGACTGGAGAGATGGGTACACAAAGCGCCTCCATTGTCCACGGCAGGAAAACAAAGCGTACATGCGCACACTCCCAAGAAGGTTGATATGGCCGCTTTCCTTATGCAGGTGATTTCAAAAAGTATTTTTTTGCTTACTTGCACCGCCATCTCATTAGCATTTTTTTTGTAATGCATGCTAGATATTATTGCACTACAGAATGAATTAAAAGAGAAACGGAGACGGAAGATATGTAGCAGATTTGCAAGCCGTGTGGGCACAAACATCTGTAACGCTATTGCCTCTAGTGCAAACCTGAACAAAATCGGAGAAGAACCCTTTCCCCTCCCCAAAGATAAAGAACAATGTTATGATTCACAATTTGATCCTGCTGAGCCTCTTGGAGAGCTGACTCAGGAAGATGCCTTGCCTGACCATTCTCCTCAACCCCACCAGGTGATTTCTGTTTTTTTTACTTGGAGATATCTGTTGCAACTTCCATGTGTTGTATACTTGTATCCTGAATCCCACCAAACATGTTCACATGCCACCTCTAGGTCTCCTTAACGCATCATATATATGTTTCAGCATGCACGTCATCCTTTACTGTTCTTCATTCTATTCCATTTGCATATCATCATATATGGGACTTCTGTAGACTGAAATATCGTTTATGTGTGCTAGGAATCTGCAGCTTCAAGTAAGAATTTCGCAGGAACCACCAATGAGAGGAAGACCTTTCAACAGGTACCTGAATCGGTGATAGAACAGCTGCAACATAAAAAGAAATCTGCTTCTCCTACTAGAGAGTCTCAGCGATTCATGGCACTAGCTGAAGAAAATAACGCAAATGCTAAGAGTACTGAAATAAAAAAAAATGTGGTGAACACTGATGTCTACGCCCCCTCCTTTTCCTGTAGACAGTGTTGGGCCTCCAAGAGCAGAGGTTTGTAGAACAGCAGCAAGTTTTCCTTAAGTGGATCACCCAAGGTTTATCGAACTCAGGGAGGAAGAGGTCAAAGATATCCCTCTCATGCAACCCTGCAACCACAAAGCAAGAAGTCTCTTGTGTCCCCAACACACCAAATAGGTGCACTAGTTCGGCGAAGAGATAGTGAAATACAGGTGGTATGAATAAATAGTAGCAGTAGCAACGGCACCAGAAAAGTGCTTTGCCCAGGACAGTAAACAAGCAGTAGTAACGCAGCAGTAGTAACGCACTAAAACAGTAAACAAGCAGCGATAGCAGTATTTAGGAACAAGGCCTAGGGATCATACTTTCACTAGTGGACACTCTCAACATTGATCGCATAATAAATAACTCTTTCTCATATGTGCTACATACACTCTTTTGTTGGATGATGAACACATTGCGTAGGATTACACGAACCCTCAATGCCGGAGTTAACAAGCTCCACAATTCAATGTTCATATTTAAATAACCTTAGAGCATAATAGATCATTGTAAAATAAACCAAGAACTAACATAGTGCACACACTGTCCACATTACACTATGAAGGAGGAATAGATCACATCAATACTATCATAATGATAATTAACTCCACAATCTACAAGAGATCATGATCATAGCCTACGACAAGAACCACATGGTGCACACACTAGTCACCTTTACACCATGCAGGAGGAATAGACTACTTTAATAACATCACATGAGTAGCACACAACTAGTAGCGATACAAAGCTCATATGAATCTCAATCATGTTAAGCAGCTCATGAGATTATTGTATTGAAGTACATAGGAGAGAGATTAACCACATAGCTACCGGTACAGCCCCGAGCCTCGATGGAGAACTACTCCCTCCTCATGGGAGACAGCAGCGTTGATGAAGATGGCGGTGGTGTTGATGGAGAAGTCTTCCGGGGGCACTTCCCCGTCCCGGCGGCGTGCCGGAACAGAGACTCCTGTCCCCCAGATCTTGGCTTCGCGATGGCGGCGGCTCTGGAAGGTTTCTGTGGGTTTCGTCCAATTCCGAGAATATTTCGTTACTAGGATTTCTGAAACCAAAAACAGCAGAAAACAGCAACTGGCACTTCGGCATCTTGTTAATAGGTTAGTTCTAGAAAATGCACGAATATGACATATAGTGTGCATAAAACATGTAGATATCATCAATAATGTGGCATGGAACATAAGAAATTATCGATACGTCGGAGACGTATCAGCATCCCCAAGCTTAGTTCTGCTCGTCCCGAGCAGGTAAAACGATAACAAAGATAATTTCTGGAGTGACATGCCATCATAAACTTGATCATATTGTAAACATATGTAATGAATGCAGCGATCAAAACAATGTATATGACATGAGTAAACAAGTCAATCATAAAGCAAAGACTTTTCATGAATAGCACTTCAAGACAAGCATCAATAAGTCTTGCATAAGAGTTAACTCATAAAGCAATAAATCAAAGTAAAGGTATTGAAGCAACACAAAGGAAGATTAAGTTTCAGCGGTTGCTTTCAACTTATAACATGTATATCTCATGGATAATCGTCAACATAGAGTAATATAATAAGTGCAATATGCAGGTATGTAGGAATCAATGCACAGTTCACACAAGTGTTTGCTTCTTGAGGTGGAGAGAAATAGGTGAACTGACTCAACATTAAAGTAAAAAAGAATGGTCCTTCAAAGAGGAAAGCATCGATTGCTATATTTGTGCTAGAGCTTTTATTTTGAAAACATGAAACAATTTTGTCAACGGTAGTAATAAAGCATATGAGTTATGTAAATTATATCTTACAAGTTGCAAGCCTCATGCATAGTATACTAATAGTGCCCGCACCTTGTCCTAATTAGCTTGGACTACCGGATCATCGCAATACACATGTTTTAACCAAGTGTCACAATGGGGTACCTCCATGCCGCCTGTACAAAGGTCTAAGGAGAAAGCTCGCATTTTGGATTTCTCGCTTTTGATTATTCTCAACTTAGACATCCATACCGGGACAACATGGACAACAGATAACGGACTCCTCTTTAATGCATAAGCATGTGGCAACAATTATTATTCTCATATGAGATTGAGGATATATGTCCAAAACTGAAACTTCCACCATGATTCATGGCTTTAGTTAGCGGCCCAATGTTCTTCTCTAACAATATGTATGCTCCCACCATTAAGGTGGTAGATCTCTCTTACTTCAGACAAGACGGACATGCATAGCAACTCACATGATATTCAACAAAGAATAGTTGATGGCGTCCCCAGGAACATGGTTATCGCACAACAAGCAACTTAATAAGAGATAAAGTGCATAAGTACATATTCAATACCACAATAGTTTTTAGGCTATCTGTCCCATGAGCTATATATTGTAAAGGTGAAGAATGGAATTTTAAAGGTAGCACTCAAGCAATTTACTTTGGAATGGCGGAGAAATACCATGTAGTAGGTAGGTATGGTGGACACAAATGGCATAGTGGTTGGCTCAAGGATTTTGGATGCATGAGAAGTATTCCTTCTCGGTACAAGGCTTAGGCTAGCAAGGTTATTTGAAACAAACACAAGGATGAACCGGTGCAGCAAAACTCACATAAAAGACATATTGTAAACATTATAAGACTCTACACCGTCTTCCTTGTTCTTCAAAACTCAATACTAGAAATTATCTAGACTTTAGAGAGACCAATATGCAAACCAAATTTTAGCAAGCTCTATGTATTTCTTCATTAATGGGTGCAAAGTATATGATGCAAGAGCTTAAACATGAGCACAACAATTGCCAAGTATCACATTACCCAAGACATTTATAGCAATTACTACATGTATCATTTTCCAATTCCAACCATATAACAATTTAACGAAGAAGAAACTTCGCCATGAATACTATGAGTAGAAACTAAGGACATACTTGTCCATATGCAACAGCGGAGCGTGTCTCTCTCCCACACAATGAATGCTAGGATCCATTTTATTCAAACAAAAACAAACCGACGCTCCAAGCAAAGCACATAAGATGTGACTGAATAAAAATATAGTTTCAGGGGAGGAACCTGATAATATTGTCGATGAAGAAGGGGATGCCTTGGGCATCCCCAAGCTTAGACGCTTGAGTCTTCTTGATATATGCAGGGGTGAACCACCGGGGCATCCCCAAGCTTAGACCTTTCACTCTTCTTGATCATAGTATATCATCCTCCTCTCTTGACCCTTGAAAACTTCCTCCACACCAAACTCAAAGCAACTCATTAAAGGGTTAGTGCATAATCAAAAACTCACATGTTCAGAGGTGACACAATCATTCTTAACACTTCTGGACATTGCCCAAAGCTACTGGAAGTTAATGGAACAAAGAAATCCATCCCACATAGCAAAAGAAGTAATGCGAAATAAAAGGCAGAATCTGTCAAAACAGAACAGTCCGTAAAGACGAATTTTAAAAGGGCACCATACTTGCTCAAATGAAAATGCTCAAATTGAATGAAAGTTGCGCCAATATCTGAGGATCACTCACGTAAATTGACATAATTTTCTGAGTTACCTACAGAGAATTTTGCCCAGATTCGTGACAGCAAAGAAATCTGTTTCTGCGCAGTAATCCAAATCTAGTATCAACCTTTCTATCAACGACTTTACTTGGCACAACAAAACACAAAACTAAGATAAGGAGAGGTTGCTACAGTAGTAAACAACTTCCAAGACACAAATATAAAACAAAGTACTGTAGCAAAATAACACATGGGTTATCTCCCAAGAAGTTCTTTCTTTATAGCCATTAAGATGGGCTCAGCAGTTTTAATGATGCACTCGCAACAAATAGTATTTGAAGCAAAAGAGAGCATCAAGAGGCAAATTCAAAACACATTTAAGTCTAACATGCTTCCTATGCATAGGAATCTTGTAAATAAACAAGTTCATGAAGAGCAAAGTAACAAGCATAGGAAGATAAAACAAGTATAGCTTCAAAAATTTCAGCACATAGAGAGGTGTTTTAGTAACATGAAAATTTCTACAACCATATTTTCCTCTCTCATAATAACTTTCAGTAGCATCATGAGCAAACTCAACAATATAACTATCACATAAAGCATTCTTATCATGAGTCTCATGCATAAAATTATTACTCTCCACATAAGCATAATCAATTTTATTAGTTGTTATGGGAGCAAATTCAACAAAGTAGCTATCATTATTATTCTCATCAAGTGTTGGAGGCATAGTATAATCACAACAAAATTTACTCTCCATAGTAGGTGGCACCAAAAGACCACTATCATTATAATCATCATATATGGGAGGCAAAGTATCATCAAAGAAAATTTTCTCCTCAATGCTTGGGGGACTAAAAAGATCATGAAAACCAGCTTCCCCAAGCTTAGAACTTTCTATATCATTATCAACAATGGTGTTCAAAGCGTTCATACTAATATTACTACCAGCATGCAAATAAGATTCCATAGGTTTTTTAATTTTCGCATCAAACAATCCATGTTTTAAATCAGGAAATAGAATAAGAAGCTCATTCTTGTCCATTATGCCAAACTAGTGTAAACAAGAAACAAAAAGATGCAATTGCAGGAACTAAAGGAAATAGCTTCGAGTACTTACAACGGTGAAAATAGCTTAGTAGCCGAGATCCGGAGTGTGAGTACCTTTTACCTTTCCTCCCCGGCAACGGCGCCAGAAAATAGCTTGATGTCTATGCCCCCTCCTTTTCTCAGAGATGTGTTGGGCCTCCAAGAGCAGAGGTTTGTAGAACAGCAGCAAGTTTTCCCTTAAGTGGATCACCCAAGGTTTATCGAACTCAGGGAGGAAGAGGTCAAAGATATCCCTCTCATGCAACCCTGCAACCACAAAGCAAGAAGTCTCTTGTGTCCCCAACACACCAAATAGGTGCACTAGTTCGGCGAAGAGATAGTGAAATACAGGTGGTATGAATAAATAGTAGCAGTAGCAACGGCACCAGAAAAGTGCTTTGCTCAGGACAGTAAACAAGCAGTAGTAACGCAGCAGTAGTAACGCAGTAAAACAGTAAACAAGCAGCGATAGCAGTATTTAGGAACAAGGCCTAGGGATCATACTTTCACTAGTGGACACTCTCAACATTGATCGCATAATAAATAACTCTTTCTCATATGTGCTACATACACTCTTTTGTTGGATGATGAACACATTGCGTAGGATTACACGAACCCTCAATGCCGGAGTTAACAAGCTCCACAATTCAATGTTCATATTTAAATAACCTTAGAGCATAATAGATCATTGCAAAATAAACCAAGAACTAACATAGTGCACACACTGTCCACATTACACTATGAAGGAGGAATAGATCACATCAATACTATCATAATGATAATTAACTCCACAATCTACAAGAGATCATGATCATAGCCTACGACAAGAACCACATGGTGCACACACTAGTCACCTTTACACCATGCAGGAGGAATAGACTACTTTAATAACATCACATGAGTAGCACACAACTAGTAGCGATACAAAGCTCATATGAATCTCAATCATGTTAAGCAGCTCATGAGATCATTGTATTGAAGTACTTAGGAGAGAGATTAACCACATAGCTACCGGTACAGCCCCGAGCCTCGATGGAAAACTACTCCCTCCTCATGGGAGACAGCAGCGTTGATGAAGATGGCGGTGGTGTTGATGGAGAAGCCTTCCGGGGGCACTTCCCCGTCCCGGCGGCGTGCCGGAACAGAGACTCCTGTCCACCAGATCTTGGCTTCGCGATGGCGGCGGCTCTGGAAGGTTTCTGTGGGTTTCGTCCAATTCCGAGAATATTTTGTTACTAGGATTTCTGAAACCAAAAACAGCAGAAAACAGCAACTGGCACTTCGGCATCTTGTTAATAGGTTAGTTCTAGAAAATGCACGAATATGACATATAGTGTGCATAAAACATGTAGATATCATCAATAATGTGGCATGGAACATAAGAAATTATCGATACATCGGAGACGTATCAAACACCCCAAGCGGTTGAATCAGCCACCTGTTACCAATCCATTCAACCAGCGACAATCGGCAGCAGAACCAGTTTCCACAGCAACTTCTCAGCCACAATTGGCAGCAGAACCAGTTTCTACAGCAACTTCTCAGCCACAATTGGCAGCAGAACCAGTTTCCACAGCAACTTCTCAACCACAATTGGCAGCAGAACCAGTTTCCACGGCAACTTCTCAGCCACAATTGGGATCAGCAGTAGATGTGGTAGGAAATACTGCCCAAGGACACACTGTACCAGTCCCAGCTGACACAACCACAACTGGCCAAACACTGCTAGCACATCAACAAACTGTTGATGATCTCCCACTGACCCATATTAGTCCTGCCATAGACAACTCCCCTGAGGATGAGCCCCACACCGAAGAAGGTACATTTTCCAATGCTTATAGTTTCATTCTCCGTTATAAAGTTATACTTTATGATAGCTTGATGAAATGCTTAACTTTGTAGTTGCACCACGATCAAGAAAAATGAGGGGCCCAACAGTAGGGAAAATGTTCGTAGCTAAGCTTGCTGGGAAGGAATCAAGATTTCGCCTTTCATCTATCGTAGGTGGTAGAAGGCCACTGGACCATGAAGAATCTTGTAAATTAGCATCGGATGTAGGAATTTTCGTCAGGAATGAAATTCCTATCTTCCCAACATGGAAAGAGCACGTAGACACCTCTGCGCATTTTGAAAAATTAGTGCACAGGTTACTCGTAAGTCATCTTTCTCTTGGTAATGTTACTCATACTAGTATACCACATTGGCACGTCCCGTTCCTTCTAGCTTGTTGTTGGCTCTATGTATATCGCACCAACGGTTTATATTGTTGTGAACAGTTAAAGTTCGAGTTCGATGAGGACCAAGAGGAAGTAAAGCATGTTCTCAACAGTCTATTCTCAGACTGTATGCGCCAGTATCGCAGCAGGCTAAAGAAGAAATACTTCACTGGAAAGATTACTGGGAGTGTTCCAACTAGATCTCCTCTTAAGCAAATGACTGACAAACAGTGGGGAGATCTTGTGAAGCACTGGTCTGATCCAAAGAATATGGTATGATTTGTAAGACTGAGACCAGATCACATCTTGGATTCTTATTTATAGCAGTGTCTCACTAGTATCCTTTTTGCAGAATTTGGCTAAACAGAATCAGAAAAACCGCGGTAAACTACTTTTACCTAGCCGTACGGGATCTCGTAACCTTATAGTGCACATTCGGCAAAAAGTAAGGACATGTTGTTTTATCTTGCTATTTAGAAATATTTTAGTAAAAGATCATGCAGAGTATATACACCAGTGTGCAGCTTATATTATGATCCTCCATTTCAACCACGTTATTCGATTTATAAATGGTAGTACTAAAATGCAGATGTTACATAATGCAAGTAAAAGGGAACGAAACAAAGAGATGACTCTGCCAGAGATTTTTGAAGCATGCCAGAAGAACAAACTTGATGTGATTGGAGAAGTCGCACAGAGTGTTCTTGTAAGTCTTCTCTAAGATTGAAATTTTGTGACGACTCACATCCCAACTTGTAGGAGTAGTAAAGTACATGTCAATATGATATTATAGATGGTTATTAAAATTCATGTGATGTGAATCAGACATGCCAAACTGTAGGAATAAAAGTAGGTCATACACATGATAAATCTACTATCAGCAAGTTTCTCTGTAGTAACTATCATATTTACACATGTGTACGAACTGAATTTTTTGCAGGAAGATATGAAATTAGAGATGGCAAAACCCGGTAAAAACGGTCTGGAAAAAACCGATGAAGAATGTGTGAAGGCATTTTCCATGGCAATAAAAAAGAAAGGCATTGCCAAAAACACTTTCTTACGGAATGCTGGACTGGTGAAGTGCAAGTCCATGTCCAAGTCAAAGTATTTGCATGCTCAAGTTCTAGAGGAGCAACTCCAAGTAGAACGAGCTGCATCAGCTGCGCTAAGACTACAAGTCGACAATTTTAGAACGATAGCAGCACAGAAGGAGGCCCTACTGGAGCAGGTTAGGGATGCTAGTAAGTAGTAAGAAGAGTATCTGCTAGATAATTGGAGATGAACGGGGACAGCGTGGCAGGTCAGTATCTTGGTCTTGTAAAATGGTTCCTTAGTCTGAGCATATTTCGTAGGTGCATTTATCTGCAATTGCTATGATCTTGGTGGTCGTTTCCTTGTTGTGATGTGGATTTTTTTTGAACCGGAACCCTGCTGATTGTTAATATTATAAGTGGATTACCTAGCTCTTTCTATCAGTTCTGACTTGTGGTTCCGTTGGCTTGTGGATGAAGCTTTGACATGGTACCAGAGCCCATAGTCTCAAGTTCGAGTCATCGCTTTCGCAAACCTTCTCTTCTCTTCTCCCGGTCTAGCCCTTTCTGTCAGTTTGGACTTTTTGTTGCGTTGGCTATGTTGAGATGTATAAAGTGGATTGCCTAGCCCTTTCCATCAGTTCGTACTTTTGGTCGCGTTGGCTAGTGCATTAAAGCTTGACACTGATGATTTTCTGTGATCCATTCATTTCCAGCTTTCTACATATAGCCCAGGTCTAGAAGCTTGTCAACTGGTCTAGTTCATTCATTGCTGTATTGAGTGCAATGAACGGAACAGTGGCTTCTCCTTTGTGTTGTGCTGCAACTCAACAAATGCTCTCGCTTCAGAGGCGAGTTGTGAACAGAGATACTTATGTATGCTACAGTACCAAATTTCGACTGCATATAATCAATAGCTTAACAACCGTCTAATTCACAATCTCGAAACTGTAGCAATTAGTACCTCCTGCCTATCGAATACAATTATTT
This sequence comes from Lolium perenne, assembly GCF_019359855.2. NCBI lineage: Eukaryota > Viridiplantae > Streptophyta > Magnoliopsida > Poales > Poaceae > Lolium > Lolium perenne. The sequence continues at coordinate 35,996,556 of NC_067246.2, read as the reverse complement.
CACACACTGAAATATTTTGTACGCGTTTTGAATTGGAGAACATGGGAACCGACTTTGGTTCTGATTATGACTTGATGTGACCCTAGACTCGTTTTGGCGCGCGCAGTTCCCGAGCGAATCAAATGAATTTTGACCGTTCTATTAAAAAAGGGAACTTTGACCGTTGGATCAAGCGTTGGAGAACTGATGTGCCAACGGCCAATAATTGCTTGTGCATCATGGTGATGGCTTATCTGATTTCAAAAACTGAGATTTTTTCTATATATAGTGGATAGGTGGACAGATATAGATATAGATGGACAGATACAGATATAGCTTCGACTGTAGCCACACTCAAACTCAAAATCAGTTGAGCTGCAAAACCACTAGCCAATTAAGTCCGAAATATTTCAGAGGCATTTTTTAATTGCAGTTCGGAGGACATGGGAGTAACTGATTTTGTTTGTGATAATGGCATGATATGACCGCTGGGAATAAATGCCTGAGCAGAGCTACTTCGCATGGTCTACCATTTTTATATTAGACTAGTCATAGTGGTAAGTACTACCTCCGTCCCAAGGAATAAGGCCCACGCGTATTCCAAGACGAACTTTGACAATAAAAATTGAGCAACACAATCTTGATTATATTATATGTAATTAATATCGTTGGATTCGTATTGAAAAGCACTTTCTAATGATGCTAATTTCATACAAACAATCTTTATATATTTAAAGTAATTCTTTGTCAAACAAAAATCACTTTCTAATGATGCTAATTTCATACCCACTATAGGAATAGTATCATGTAGTAGTATCATAGTCATGCTATATTTATTATTTTTTAGAATCTCAATGCCAATTTGTGTACTCCCTCCGTCCCAGTTCGCAAGGCAAAGTACCAAAAAATATTTGTCCCAAAATGCCTCACCTCCTAGGCACATTTGCATTTAATGTGGGAGTAAAACTGATTTATTATTGCATGCAAAAGACTCCTCCTTTCATATCCCACCGTGTAAAACTAGGCTCATTAGTACTTTGCACGCACCATGTGTGAATTAAAGGGTAGAAAATAAAGTTCTTTTTGATTTCCCAATTAATTGCAGCGCCGATGTTAACGTTTTTACATGGAAATTTAGAGCCAATGAGAATTCATCTTGGGCCAAGATATTTGAAAACTTTGCCTTGCGAACTGGGACGGAGGGAGTACAAGATTTGTTTATCATTAACTTTTCTCGTTGTTTGCGCTATGATACAGTATCTACCTATGTTACTCTAATCTCCTCTCTCCTACTTAATTAGCTGCCACATGAGCATTTTTGTGAGACCAATGCGCATGATACTAGCACTATGGCTAGCCTTAGTATTACTACTCCTGGAGTAGTATATTTCTCTCGTGTACTTGGCTATTTTCGGGAATAAATAACAAACGGTGGGGTTTTCCCCTCCGTCCACCTCCAAAAATAATATTAGTATTATATTACTTGGACCATAGTCATAATCAAAATCAAATTTCAGTTCGTCGGCAAAATGTCCCGCCAATCCTGAAATATTTTAGACACGTTTTCAATGGGATTTTGAAGATAGATAGTGATCATTGTAACCGATATTCAAGGTGATGATGATTTGATGTGTAACTCGGCCTTCAACATAGTACTAGTACGGTCTTACAATTTATTGTTATTATATTTGGTCCTTAGCCAAATTCAATATCTCAATACTGCTGTAAAACTTCCTGCCCACTAAATACAAATGTTTCAGATGCTTCCAAATTCCCATTCTACCCTCGTAAAATGACATCAATGTCCATGTATAAGTCGGTTGGTGGGGGGTCTGCCCGTCATTTTTTTGCTCACCGCATCCCTTGCCAAGGAAACTCCTCGAAAATCCAAAATTGAAAATCTCTGTCAAGCGCAACAATCTTCCGCCAATAAATTCCAAAATATTCGCTAAGCGTTTTCAAATTTAAGTTTTTTTAGGAGATAGTACATGGGAACTGATTTCGGTTGTGATTATGACTTGATGTGACCGTAGGCCTTGGATTCTTGAACAGAGGCACTACGCCGGTCTACCATTTTTCTAGTACTAATATTGCTTCTACTGTAGCAAAGTTCAAAGTTCAAAATCTCAGTCGAGAGGCAAAACCCCCCCGCAAAATGAATCCGGAATATTTCAGACGCGTTTTTGGATTGAACTTTGAAAGAACTTGGGTGTAAATGATTTTATGATGATGGCTTGATGTGACCCCTGGCCTTTTTTTTTGCTGAACAGGGCTACAAAGTAGCATGGTCTACCCCTGGCCTTATATATTACAATCACGAGTGTATTACTTGCACCATAGCCGTATTCAAAATCAATTTTCAGTCAAGCTGCAAAATCTCCAACCAATCCTGAAATAAAGGGCTTTTCAAAATGGATTTTCAAGATACATCATGATTATGATCGTGGTAACCGATTTTCAACGTGATGATGACTTGATGTGACATTTGGCCGTACTAGTACGGTCTCATATTTTTGTATTACTTGGACTGTAGCCAAATTCGAAATCTCATTCCAGCGGCAAAACTTCCCGCCCGAAAAATACAAATATTTCACACGCTTCTAACTTCCCATTCTACCCTCGTAAAGATGACAACAATGTCCATGTATAAGTCGGTTGGTGGGGGGTCTACCCGTCATTTTTTTCGATCACCACCTCCCTAGCCCCGGAAACTAACCTAAAAAGAATTCATTTCCCTCAGTCTCTCCTCTGAGACCACACCCACCGGAACTTCCCAAGTCCCTCTCTCTCCCACCTCCACGACCACCGCACCGGAACATCCCCGCCGGACTTCCCTGGCCTACCCGAGGCCTCGCGATCCTCGTCATCCGGCTGCCTGCCGGAGCTGCTTCATCGACGCCGTCATCAACCGGACCGGATCATCCCCGCCGAACCTCGAAACCATATGCTCATCCAGCAGTCTACCGCAGTCGCTTCAGCTGAGGTATCGTCCACCCCACCGGAGCCGCTTCGCCGGATCCGTCGTCCACCGCATCGGATCTTGCTCACCGACACCGCTGTGCATGGACCGGATCTGCTTCACCGGCGTCGTGCAAGATCTAAACTCTTCTACTGTCGCTTTTCTATTGCTTGCCTGCAAGTTCTTGTTTAATCTTGGGGGAACCTGTTTCTGCTAACGACGCGCCGTTACGTTTTTGCAGATGAGAGGAGTAACCATGAAGTGTAATGGCCGTCTCTCCAACCCCAAGTAGCACATGTAGCGTACTTCATCACCGGATCTATCAACCCCAGGAAGAATTGCTGTGACTCCCACGGAGTGCTTCTCCTAATGTAAGTCCCTTGTTTTAGCGCCCTGTTCTGGGTTCAGATGCTTCTTTGTCTGAAGCTCTTTTAGTTCATTCCTAGCTATGACCGTAACACCTTGCTATTTTCTAGTTCATTGCTAACTTTAAGCGATTGAACATTTTGGTTTGCATTCCCTGCTCTGTAGATGTAGCCATCATAACTTCTATCTTGCTCAGTCGTTGTTACAAAAATTATAGGTATTATAGTAACAACCTGCTATTATTTAGTTCATGGCCAATTTTAAGTAATTGCACATGTTGGTTCGCATTCCCTGCTCTATAGCTTTTGGCATCGTAACTTCTATATTTGGTTTACATTGCCTGCTCTGTCGATCTAGCCATCATAACTTTATCTTGCTCAGTCGTTGTTACAAAAAATATGGCCTGCTACTATGTTGTTTGTGCCAATTTTTTACTCCATGAACATGTTGGCTTGCATTCCCTGTACTACAGGTGATGCCATTGTTTTGTATCTACTTCATTGTAAGCTAACAAAGTAAGGACTTAGTTTGGCATGCTATCACTCTGCTATCTAGCCTGTAGTACAAATAAACTTGTCATATTACTAGATAATAATTTTGCGTGCCATCTTGTTCTTCAAAAGCTGCATTATTGACTTGTTTCTCTGACTTGGCATGACGCTCACATATGGAATGCTGAACATATTGGTTTGCATTCCCTCTTATACAAGTTCACAGGTGATCCCACTATATTCTGTATCTGGTCCATCCTAAGCTCCAGCATTAACTATACTCTATGTGTTGCTCATTACAAGTTTATATCCCGAAACATCTTGATTTGCATCCCCTTCACTATAAGTTCAGGAGTATTATTTAGTTCACAGCCAAAATGAAGTAATTGCACTTGGCACATGTTGGTTCACATTCCCTCCTCTTTAGCTTTTGCCATCGTAACTTCTATTTTTGGTTTACATTCCCTGCTCTGTAGATGTAGCCATCATAACTTCATCTTGCTCAGTCGTTGTTACAAAATTTATAGCCTGCTACTATGTTGTTCATGCCAATTTTGTACTCACTGAACATGTTGGTTTGCATGGAACTCGACAGTAGTAAGTCTGCTGTTTCATTCTAACATGCTCGGTTATATTGGCTGTTGGTATGCGGCATGCACTCTTTGTTTGCTTATTGTGCGCATTACAATGATCTTGTTATAACGACGAAATGATGAGTTCCAAATTCTTTGGCAAACAATATTTTAGTGTCTTTGCCTTTCCATTGTTGCTGTCTTAACTTGTAATGTCTTTGTTTCAGATATAGGTGTTGCATGGACAACTTAAAATATTGCCGGATCGCTTCATTGTATTGCTAGGTTTAATTACCATTCAATTTCTCTGGGTTCTGTAATATTTTTTCAAAGCCGTGCAGCTGATGTAATATTTAGTTAGTTTTTATAGTTCTTTCGCGCATTTTTTCTTTGTTGCTTGTGGTAAGTGAGGCTATCCGACAGAAATCATTGCTGCGTAAATATTCTCAGTATCTAAAACACGAATTCCCATCCCTTAAACGGCCCAATTAACCGAAATCACATATGTGCCGGCCCGCAAAATCCTAAAGCGCCTATTATGCCGGCATATAAACAGCAACTAAACGGGCTGGCCCACTTACTTATTGGGCCAGCCCACTTGATTTACTGTGGCCCCCACACTCTAATTGGGCCGGCAAATTTGCTTTAAGGTGGACCCCACCCACTACTGGGCCGGCCCACTAACTAGCTGGGCCAGCCCATTGCTTTTGTGGTGGACCCCACATATTAAATGGACCGGCCTTTTAAGTGGAAAGTGGGACCCACCTGTGTTTTTTGCCCGGCCCGCTTGCTATATGGTGGACCCCACATACTAAATGGGCCGGCCCTTTAAGAGGAAAGAGGGACCCACCTGTGTTTTTGGCCCGGCCCACTAGCGTGTTGGACCGGCCCACTTGCTATATGGTGGACCCCACGTACTAAATGGGTCGGCCCTTTAACAGGGAAGTGGAACCCACCTGTGTTTTGGCCCGGCCCACTTTCTTGTTGGGCCAGCCCATTTGATCTATTGTGGACCCCACGTACTAAATGGGCCGGCCCGATAGCAGGAAAGTGGGACCCACATGCTAATTGGGCCGGCCCAATAACTTCTTGGGACGGCCCAGTTGTTTTAAGGTGGACCCCACTAGGTAAATGGGCCGGCCCGATAACAGGAAAGTGGGTCCCACATGTCTTGTGGGCCGGCCATTTTTGCCTGTTGACCGGTCAAATGAGTGCATTCGGCCCGGCCCACATGCTTAGTGGGTTGGCCCATTAATGTTTTGACCAGTCAACCTTAGAGGTTAGGCCCGGCCCACGTAACTAATGGACCAGTCCAGCTATATAGTTGACCGGTCAAACTAAGTCAGCTGGCCCGGCCCGCAAACTTAATGGGCCGGCCCGCTTAAGACGTGGCAGGCCTCGTGTGGGCCTACCATCTACCACGGGGTTTCAGCGGTTAACGCCGTTAACTGCCAGTTAACGGCGTCTGCCACGTGGCAGTTTGCATGACGTCAGCAGTCAACGGGCTCCCGGAAACACTTCTGCAACGGTCCGATTTTCCGTGGCGGAAGGGCACCCAAGCGCGACGGATCGAAAAATACGTGGTAGGACTTTGCCTGACGCAGTTTCGACAACAGAACCCATATCGTCGGGTTAGGCCCATAGGCGACGAAAAATACCCCTTAGCTCAGGGTGGGCATAAAAACCGTGAAACCGAAAACCGAACCGAAGCCGAAACCGAACTAACCGAAATCTCGTATTTTTTCCATTAACCGCTATTTTTTCGGTTTCCATTTATACTAACCGAATTAAATTTGGTAGAATTCGGTTTTTAGCCCTACCAACCGAACAAGACCGAATAGACCGAATTGAGTAACCTACCATCAATTTGTGCATAAACCGATCATTTCATAGAAGCCCAATTGCGTTTGATGTTCCAAAAAATGTTCATTCAATGTATGACTTTGGTCTTTGATGTACTAGCTTTTTTCGAATATAGCGTGAAGCCTGCATAATAGAACACGTCGCTCAAAGTCTTAGCTACCCCTTTTATTCGCTCACGAGTGATGCACCTATGCCACGAGTGTCGCAGCCTACCAAATAGCATCCCTCCACGATTGGTGCTCATTTGTCGATTTCTTGCGCAGTTGATGCTTTTTGTGTTGATATGTCAATCACTATTTGCTTTCTTCGGTGATGCCTACTATTTGTTCAAGTGAGTAGGTTCATTCGGTTTTAACCGAAAACCGAACCGAATTTGTCGGTTAACCGAATTTTTGATTTCCTAAATTTTCATGCCAATTTCGGTTACCATTTTTTAAAACCGAATTTGTTCAAAAACTGCAAAAACCGAACCGAAATTTCGGTTAAAACCGAATGCCCACCCTGACCCTTAGCGGACGATGTAACACTCCACCTTTTGCAACCTCGATTAATTGTCCTTAATGCAAAATTAGGGGGAACAAAAACTTTTTTCTATAGACTAATTAAGATGAATTGCCTTGATCTGTCTGTTAAGATGAATTGCTTTGATCTGTTGGTAGATGTATTGTCTTGTTTTTCTTGTTGAGTTTTGTCTTGAGCCACCTCTTAGAACAACACCTCTAGTGGTAAAACAAACAACTCACCTAATAAAACACATGTGTGTCCTAGGAAAAGTTGTTTTCCTTTTTACTACATCAAACTCTTCCCCTGATGGCAACCTGAGTGTGCCTTCTTGATTTTTCTCCTTGTGGTACAACCTAGCTCAATCATGCCAAATTCAAAACTTGGGATCATCTTCCCCTAGCTACATCCCTCTCTTATACCCACTCATCCTTGTTGGTTTTGAGGCCATGTCGACCATCTGTGTTGACAGGCTTAAAATGTCCAGACTTTGGCAATTGATCTCTAAGCACCCACAACTGTTACTGTTGACTTCAATGCATGGATCTCATCTATGCAACATCCTCTTCAACCTCCACGTCTTGCATGTCCCACTCTATCCTTGCAACTCCTATATTCAACTTGATCCCATACCTTATCCAGTGTTTCTGCACTAGATCACTTCTACCTTTTTAACCTCTTGTTTTTATTTTAATCCAAGTTTAATCTTCACAAAACCAAGAGTGGGAAGGATGGGTACATTTCGTAGCCATCATCTACCCTTGAGAACACTCCTCCCTAAATTAGTTCTCCTCCTCAAAAACCCTACTGTTTTCCTTCTCTAGTTTTGATCACAACACTACTTCTAGTTTCATTAAATCCTTTCAAGATAATTGTTCAAAGAAAAAAAGGAACTGAAATGGATTTTGTTTTTCATCCCATTTCTACCAATTTCTGCTTTCTAAAACATTACTCTCTATTTTGCTTTCTTTTTAACAAAAAGCTTGTTTATGGTACTTATACCATTTCTTGTTTTCCTCTTGCTTATTTTACATTTGAGAAAAACTCTACTTACTTGAGAAAGTAAGTAGAATATTTTGAACTCCTATGTTCCAACTAGTTTTATCTCAACACTTCAAAATTTCATTCCACGTGAGTTCATTCCCAATTGTCCCTAGACAATTGAGGTGTTTCATATGCCTTTCAAATAAATCCTTTTTCAAATGGCAACACTTGCACATCTTATGCACACCTCTGGTCTACCATATTGTATTTCCCCCATCCTCCAATTCTTGGTTAAATGGATGATCATTTGATACTTTCAAACCACTTCCAATTGACCTCTCATTTGTAGAGTACTTTATATTCTCTTCCATCATCACCTTGATCTTATAAATTGATGATTTATGTCAATATATTCATCCTTGTGAGTATATGGATACTTCACTCACCATCTCTCTTAACCTTGCTCTATCATTGACTAAGCTACCATCACCATCCCATCTACCATTGGCATGCTCATGCCTGGTTGCATGTGGCCAACCCCAATCTTTCAATTTTGAATTCAAATGAAACTTTTATTCATCAACTATACCTTGGGAACCATCTTCATCATAAGTTGGTCTCAACCAAAGTGGTGGAGATTATTATCATGGCACATGGCACATGCCACCCTCATACCCCCTTTCTATCTTTAGGTATTTACTCCTAATCTTATCATCATCAAAATCACTCATTGACATTACCTCCTCAACATCATGCCTTGATCTATTCACATGAATGTTGTGCATCTCTCTCACATTTTTCACTTGCTCATGACAAGATAGGAGCCGGCCATGACTTGAAATTCGGCCAGCCCCTCCTCATTTCCTTCTCTTGCAAGCCTTGCCTCTCAACTACCCCAACAATTAAATGGGCAGCCACCCACCTTAGCCAATCAAAATGGAGGCAGCCACCATCCTCCCTCTATATAAGAGCTTGGCCGGCCACCTCCACTCCCCTTTGCTCATTTCTTTCACACTCCACTCCCTCATACCTTCCTCCCCCTTCCTCCCCACGAGCTGCTGCTCCCCCTTGCTCACATGGCCGGCCACGGCCATAGAAATCCACCAAGATGAAGCTCCCCTCCTCCCTCAAGCTTCCCCTCACCATGAGAGCTTCCCTCTCACTCTCTTCTCCCCTAACCCTAGCTGAATCCCCCTCTATTTCTCCTTTCTCCTCTCACAAGATTGGATCTTGATGCAGGTGCATGTTGGTCCAAGCATGGAGAAGGTTGAGCAATCCTCAGATCTGAAACTCTTGACCCAAGTTCGTCCAAAACCTTGCAGTAATTTCTGCTATCTTGCTGTTTCAGATTCTGGTACGATTTTGTAAAATCCGTCAAATCCTGTGTGCAGATCCAAATCGAGTGATTCAAAGTTCCACAGATAGGTATTAAAAAGCTCTACAACATGGCGTTGGTCTCATCCTCAAATTCGTTACGGATTTTGCATGGTAAATAAAGTTCTGCAAACATGCAGAAACACTGTTTGTTAGATTTCTCCCGTTTTACAATACCTTTTTGGGCAAACTCAACTGTGGGTGAAAGCCCTGTCCAGTACCTTTATTTTAGCGTTGGTTTCACTTCAAATGACCTCCTGAAATTGAAATGGTTCACAGATCAAGATCTGGTTAAATCTGACTTTGTCGAATTAAACCAGGAGTTTGGAAACGAATTTTTGAATGAAACCAATTGGGTAAGAACCACCTATTCAATACCTTTCATATGGAGCTGACCTCATATTTCTATGATTTATGTACGATTATTGGTGACTTAAACTTGTTCTGTGTGTTCTGCAGACATGGCTGTTAGCTTTTAAATCACCAAAAATCCATCTTTAATCCAAATTGAGTGATTCCAATTCTGTAGGATTACTGAATGTTTTCTTAATCATCTCGAACCAGTTTCAAACCATTATCTGTTCTGTAACTCCTTATTTAAAGCAAATGGTACAGACATGCAGTAATCTTGTTAACCCATTTGTGAGAGTTTCAGGAAGAATTTGAACCCAAATCCAGTTGTGTATGCATCTCTGTTTAATTACCTTTCAAATGCAAGTGGCCTCATATTTTTAGGATTTTTCTACGATTTATGGCTTACAGATCTTGTTTTCTGTACAGTCAGATTCAAAGACATTCCTAAAATTGTAGGTTTGATATTTTGGGTGATTCCAATTGGGTTAGTCTTGTATTAGTACTGGCTATATAGGAAAAATATTATTAGTCTCTGTTCATACATATTTGTTGTTGTTAGTAATGTTTATGTGTGACATGCATTGTTGAAGCAAAACTTTTCGGTTTATTTAAAACCCTTGACCAACTCTTTTTAGTAGAGATGGGCAACCTTTGTTTTATGCTCGCAAAACAACACCTCTGCAACCTAACTTTAGCTATTTTGTTTTGCTTAAGTTTTCAAATGATGTGGTATATGGTTTGCTTCCTATTTTTGTATAATGTTAAGTGAGCAAATTAAATTAGGAAAACTGATTTCTGCTTTTCCAAAAATGTTTGAAATTATGTTGTGAATGTTTGTGGTGCCAAACTAATGCTCTTGTCCTCTTCATGATGTTATCTACCAGGGGATAATTGGTTTATACCATGGTGATAACCGAGAGAGGCAATTGCTAAAGTTGTGATGCACTCATACCTTTACTAGGTAAATAAATGGGGTTTTCTAAATTAAAACTCTTAAAGTTGTTTTGTGGTATCTATAAGTCCTTAGTATGTTATACCTTGGCTGCATGGTTAGTTGTTGCTTGTTGAATGTTGTCTTGTTGATGCAATGTGATTGATTGTGTTCCTTTTATATTTTCCGGCGATAGATGCGAACAATTCCGGAGAAGAAGAAGAAGTGGAATCGCACGAGGATTTTATTTATATATGTTGTTGGAATTCTTATATTGATGGAGTTGAAGAAGTACAGGGACAAATAAGCCAAGGCAATCCATCTTTTGATCTCTTGCTATTTATCCTTCTTGTTGTGCTCATTGCTCCATTATACACTTGGTTCCTTGTATCATATGTGATTTTTGGTCCTCTACTCTATGCATGCTTATTCCCAAAGTATGTTGAACCCCTTGTTGATGCTTTGCATACTTGCTCCCAAGTATGTGAACCCCCTTGTTGATGTTATGCATGCTTACCCTAAGCATGTATGCCCCCTTGACCATATCCATGTTGTCATCTTCTTAGTGGTATGATGATTAACATCATGACCCCTGTTTGAATCATCTTAATTATGTTGTCCCTATACATGCTTATCCTAAGTATGTATGATCCCCTTAACACCTCAATTATCATCCCCTTAGTGGTATGATGGCTAGCATCATGTCATTGTGACTCTTAGTTCCTTCATAGAACTATAGGTTGGGAACCCCCTTGGAAAAATACCTTGTTGAAAATAATTTTTGAAAACCTTGGGTGAGTTGGACTTACCCAAGTGTGTGTTTATGAAAGGAAAGGATCTTGGAAAAGATGGTTGGAAAGAAAATCTTGTTTTCGAAAACTTTGGCGTCTAAGTATTCACCCGTGACAATTAACCCGCGCAACCACATTACCCTGGAGTGGGACGGGGCTTAGCTCATAGTTTGTTCTTCTTAACATGGGACACCGCACAACTATATAAGGTTAAGGTTACCCCTGAATCCGGATTGTCGTTGGTGGAGACAATAGTATAACGGGAGGCCTTCGGGCTGACCCGTCCGGAAGACACTATGGGTCTCCTAGCTTGGCGGTGGAGCCACGCTCAAAGTGAGGTGAGCTGCCATGGTGCCGGGGAGGTACATACTCCATAGGGTAGGATCCCGTGCTAAGACGAATAGGCGAAAGGCTATGTCCGAGTTTTTGTCATGGCATAGTTGATATGCGGGGATGATGCCTACATGATGAACTCGCGGATCTTGTGGGGAAAGTGTGCAAACTCTGCAGAGTCAAATCTATTCGAATAGCCGTGTCCGCGGTCATGGACGGTTGGAATGGCTGTTGCTTAGCCTAAAGAGTTTTGTTTTATGAAAGTGTTTGACAAAGGAAAGGAAGGAACTTGTTTTCGGAGTACCGGGAAGGTACTGGAAAGTTGTGATGACCATTTTGAGATGGTCGGAAAGGAAATAAACTGGGTTACTCCCATCATAGTGTTTTATGTTGTAGAACTCTTTTGAAGTATCTTCTTCAACAAAGATATAGAGATGTCATAGGATCTTCTTAGTGTCCCCTTCAACTGTGATGTTGGTGTAACACCCCACCTTTTGCAACCTTGATTAATTGTCCTTAATGCAAAAATTAGGGGGAACAAAAACTTTTTCTATAGACTAATTAAGATGAATTGCCTTGATCTGTCTGTTAAGATGAATTGCTTTGATCTGTTGGTAGATGTATTCTCTTGTTTTTCTTGTTGAGTTTTGTCTTGATCCACCTCTTAGAACAACACCTCTAGTGGTAAAACAAACAACTCACCTAATAAAACACATGTGTGTCCTAGGAAAAGTTGTTTTCCTTTTTACTACATCAAACTCTTCCCCTGATGGCAACCTGAGTGTGCCTTCTTGATTTTTCTCCTTGTGGTACAACCTAGCTCAATCATCCTAAATTCAAAACTTGGGATCATCTTCCCCTAGCTACATCCCTCTCTTATACCCACTCATCCTTGTTGGTTTTGAGGCCATGTCAACCATCTGTGTTGACATGCTTAAAATGTCCAGACTTTGGCAATTGATCTCTAAGCACCCACAACTGTTATTGTTGACTTCAATGCATGGATCTCATCTATGCAACATCCTCTTCAACCTCCACGTCTTGCATGTCTCACTCTATCCTTGCAACTCCTATATTCAACTTGATCTCATACCTTATGCAGTGTTTCTGCACTAGATCACTTCTACCTCTTTAATCTCTTGTTTTTATTTTAATCCAAGTTTAATCTTCACAAAACCAAGAGTGGGAAGGATGGGTACATTTCGTAGCCATCATCTACCCTTGAGAACACTTCTCCCTAAATTAGTTTTCTCTCTCAAAAATCCTATTGTTTTTCCTTCTCTAGTTTTGATCACAAAACTACTTCTAGTCTTATTAAATCTTTTCAAGATAATTCTTCAAAGAAAACAAGAAACTGAAATGGGTTTTGTTTCTCATCCCATTTCTACCAAGTGCTGATTTCTAAAACATTATTTTCTATCTTGCCTTATTTTTAACAAAAGGCTTGTTTATGGTACCTATACCATTTCTTGATTACTTTAAATTTGAGAAAACTCTACTTCACTTGAGAAAGTAAGTAGAACATTTTGAACTTCTATGTTCCAACTAGTTCTCTCAACATTTTCAAACTCCATTCCACTTGAGTTCATTCCCAATTGTCCTTAGACAATTGAGGTGTTTCAAATACTTTTCAATTGAGTTCTATTTCAAATGACAACTCTTGCACATCTTGTGTATCTCTCTGATCTACCACATTGAATCCCCTCCATTCTCCAATTCTTGATCAAATGGATGACCATTTGATACTTTCCAATCAATCCCAATTGACCTCTTATTTGAAGAGCAACTTATATTGTAGGAATTCGTAGCATAGAAAACAAAAAATTTCCTACCGCGAGAACGCAATCCAAGCCAAGATGCAATCTAGAAGATGGGAGCAACGAGGGGATGAACGAGACTAACCCTTGAAGATTTCCAAAGCCTACAAGAGGAGGCTCTCGTTGCTGCGGTAGACGATCACTTGCCGCTTTTAAAAGCGCGTAGAAGATCTTTATCACGGTGCCACGATCGGGCAGCACCTCCGTACTCGGTCACACGTTCGGTGTTGATGAAGATGATGTCCTTCTCCCTGTTCCAGCGGGCAGCGGAAGTAGTAGCTCCTCCTTGAATCCGGCAGCACGACGGCGTGGTGGCGGTGGCGATGGAGAACTCCGGCGGAGCTTCGCTAAGCGTGCGGGAGAGGTGGAGGAGAGAGGGGGCGGCTAGGGTTTGGGAGAGGGGGTGGCCGGCCTCAAGGGGTGCGGCCAGCTTGGTGGCTTGTGGTGGCCGGCCCCCTCCCGTATGCCCCTCATTATATAGGTGGAACCCCAAGTGTTGGACTACAAGTCTTCGAATAAGACCCGAACCAAAAACCTTCCATGTAGTAGGGAAACCTACCCAAGGTGGGACTCCCACCCAAGTGGGATTCCCACCCTTCCATGAAGGGGGGTGGCCGGCCCCCTTGGTGGAGTCCACCTTGGACTCCCCCCTCTAGGGTTGGCCGGCCATGGGGAGGTGGAGTCCCTCCGGGACTCCTCCTTCCTTAGTGATTTCTTCCGGACTTTTCTAGAACCTTCTAGAACCTTCCATAAATGCACTGGATCATTTTCAAACTTATAAAATGACTTCCTATATATGAATCTTATTCTCCGGACCATTCTGGAACTCCTCGTGATGTCCGGGATCCCATCCGGGACTTCGAACAATACTTCGAACTCCATTCCATATTCAAGTTCTACTATTACAACATCAAACCTTAAGTGTGTCACCCTACGGTTCGTGAACTATGTAGACATGGTTGAGATCTCTCTCCGACCAATAACCAATAGCGGGATCTGGAGATCCATAATGGCTCCCACATATTCAACGATGACTTAGTGATCGAATGAACCATTCACATACGATACCAATTCCCTTTGTCACGCGATATTTTACTTGTCCGAGGTTTGATCATCGGTATCACTCTATACCTTGTTCAACCTTGTCTCCTGACAAGTACTCTTTACTCGTACCGTGGTATGTGGTCTCTTATGAACTTATTCATATGCTTGCAAGACATTAGACGACATTCCACCGAGAGGGCCCAGAGTATATCTATCCGTCATCGGGATGGACAAATCCCACTGTTGATCCATATGCCTCAACTCATACTTTCCGGATACTTAATCCCACCTTTATAACCACCCATTTACGCAGTGGCGTTTGATGTAATCAAAGTACCTTTCCAGCATAAGTGATTTACATGATCTCATGGTCGAAAGGACTAGGTAACTATGTATCGAAAGCTTATAGCAAATAACTTAATGACGTGATCTTATGCTACGCTTAATTGGGTGTGTCCATTACATCATTCATATAATGATATAACCTTGTTATTAATAACATCCAATGTTCATGATTATGAAACTAATCATCTATTAATCAACAAGCTAGTTAAGAGGCTTACTAGGGACTCATTGTTGTTTACATAACACACATGTATCAATGTTTCGGTTAATACAATTATAGCATGGTATATAAACTTTTATCATAAACATAAAGATATATAATAACCACTTTTATTATTGCCTCTTGGGCATATCTCCAACAGTCTCCCACTTGCACTAGAGTCAATAATCTAGATTACATTGTAATGTACCTAACACCCATGGCATTCTGGTGTTGGTCATACTTTGCCCTAGGGAGAGCTTTAGTCAACGGTTCTGACACACTCAGAAACGTATGTATTTTGCAATTCATTTGCGTCTTCACGCATCACTCATTTTCCAAATGAGTCGGCATTAAATATGTTTGGTCTTCTGGTGGAACCTTAATTCCGCGGTCTGAAATATGTCACTAATATTGTCATACACAATATAGCTTCAAAATTCTGACACTATCGGAACTACACCAAGTTCTCAAAGAACTTCTCGACTCAACATCCTCAGTCATTGTCAAAACAATGTCATGCTTTGCCTATGTTTGTAGAATCCGTCACACTATTTAGAACTCTTCTAAATCTAGCATTGTGTTACCTTTTAAACAATACTTAGCCTAATTGAGATTTGAATTTCATTTTTATATGTGACCAAACAAATATCGGTGCAACACCTTACAGCGATTTGTTTGACATTACCCCATATAAAATTATATATATATCCTTGGTTCTTCTAAAGTACTCAAGGATATTCTTACTGTCGTCCAATGATCATCACATCAATCATTCTGGTATATGCTCATAACATTTTAGAGCACAGGACATCTGATTGTGTACATATTATTTGTGATCCATAATCACTCATGTGTTTTTACTCATTGAGTGTCAGATACACTCAAGTCTTGTTAAAACTTCACATGAAAAGAACACCTTCTTAATATTTCTATATTGAACTACTTCAATATCCATTCTATGTACTTTGACTTAAACTTATTATGTGTTTCAATCTATCTTCATAGATCTTGACACTAAATATGTTTCTGTCCATATTCTTTCATTGAAGTTAATTCTCAATGAAACCTTTTATAATCAAGTATATAATTACATCATTTATAACCAACTATATGTCACCTAAATAAAGTATTATAAATATGTCTCAGCGCTCCCACTTAATTTCTTGCAAATGCAAGTATCTTCACCGTTTCTGATGAAATCCAAAACTCTTTGACTATTTCATCCGGTGAAGATTCCAACTCCGCGATACTCACTTCATCCAATTGAAGTTCGTATATCTATCTAGTATTCCACGGACTAGCAAAACAATTGGTTGTATCTTGTATACACCTTTAATACACACTTCTGTTAAGTAATGTATTTTGCCATCCTACTATCATATCTCATGAAAGAAATATGTTGCGATTACTAGAATAATCCACATAGACTATAAGCATTACTACGGAAGATCTAATCTTATCGTAGTCAACTCTTTGAACTTTGTCGTAAACAACTTTTCGACAAGTCGAGCTTATTCAAGGATATTCCAACCAAGTCCATCAATTTTATAGATCCATTTACTTTCAAAAAGTATTCATCTATCTTGGATTTCATGGCGTATGGCCATTTTAATGGAGTCAGGGCCCATCATAACTTCTTTGTATGTAGTTTGTTTATCATTGTTCAAAAACAATCCTTTGTTCACAAATCATTTATTTGATCACAAAGTAAACCATACGTACAAGGTTCAATAAGTACTTCGATCTCCATGACTATAACATTTTTGTAGACATGGGAGCCATGATCGTCGTGGCCGCTTCCGGAACCAATTCCGATGCTGCGCTACTCTGATCATTATGCTCAGGTTCGTAAACCTTATCAAGTTCTATTGTCCTCCCACTCAAATACTTCGCTAAAAACAATTTCTTGGAAGTAAGAAACATTGACAAACACTTTTGTCTTTGTCTCCATAGTGGAAAGAATTCCCAATCAATTATGTGGGATAACCAACAAAGACATTCATCCGATTTTGGTTGTAAACTTGTTTACTTTATGCTATGCATTCCAAAATTTAAGAAAGGAATATTAGGGTTCATACCCATGCCATAACTCGTATGGTGTCATTTCAACGGATCATGATGATGCTCTATTCAGTGTAAAAGCGGTAGTCTCTAAAGCATAATCCACAAAAAATATAATGGCATCAATATTTTATCTCATCATTGATCCAACAAGGTTTGGATACATCTCTCGGATACTCCATCATCACTATGATACTCCAAGAAACGTGAATTGTAGAACAATTTCATAACTCTCTTAGATGTTCGCTAAAACTCGTAATTCAAATATTTCCACTATGATCCAATTATAGATATTTGACTTTTCTATTACGATGATTTCCACCTCATGCTGAAATTTATTTGAATCCATTCAAATGTTTCAAACTTCTTCCTTATCTAATATATCCACATATATATACTCAATTCATTGTTGGAAGTTTTCATGAAGTAGAAGAATCTCCCGCACAACCTATGCCAAGTGAACCACATACATCATCATGTATTTTTCCACTAAGTTAGTTGCCCGTTCAACTCTTGGCCTATGAACGGTATTTCAGTCATTCTCTTTAGAAAAGATTTGCAAGCGCCAAACGATTCAAAAATCGAATGACTCCAAAAATCCATTTGCATGGAGTTCCTTCATGCGTTCCTTTCTAATATGACCTAAATTGCGGTTCCACAAATAAGTGGAATTCAAATCATTTGCCTTATGGCATTTTAGCGTCAGTATTATGTATGTGTGTTTCACCATTAAGATTTATAATAGCTTATCCATCGTACATGGAGTAATGTCATAATTTCAACAACTCATTGTTTTCATTTGACCAGAGCAAAATAACAATTATTAAGTTCTTTATTATAAATTCTAAGGGCTAGATAGGATGCCAACGACGAACATAATAACACTTTATTTTTGTTCCAGAAGTGCATTCCTATCATATTCCTTGTCAGTCACTTAGGCCATTGTATTCTTGTATTGCGTTGTTTTGTATGACATTTCATACCAACCAATATGGTACTAATACCCAAGAATTTCATTGTGTGACCAAACTAGGAATACAACCATAACATGTATATCATGTATATACACCTGAGCTAGACTTTCTAGTCTTCTCTTTTCTTTCTGCCAAAATATCTTTTGTAGTTTCTCTTTTAGCTTTCCTCATTATTCAGAAAATACTTCACCTTCAATAACTTCTAGGTTTGTTGGTCAAATACCAATAACCTTGAGGTTCTTACTTTGAAGTTGATCATCATATGACAAGTGTTTCAGATTTCACTATTAGTAACTTTGTAATATGATGAACAATTTCACTCATAATTTTATCCATCATATCATGACGACTTTTCCGAGACCATGTCTGTACATGCTAGGCTCGTAAAGTTTAACCTCAGTATTCGCATTTGCAAATCTGGCTTGCACCCGTTGTATGCACACGTAGAATCTATAACACCCGATCATCACGTGATGCTACGAAACGACGAGTCTTAGCAACGGTGCATACTAAGGATGATCACTTCATGGATATGCGAATATCGTTAGTGCCCCAATAGTTGGAGGATTGGGACGCCTTGCGTCTTCAACCTTCCTACATTCCCATAAAACTTATGAGTTTATGCAGTCTCACCAAATTATATTCTATCATCTTGCAATAAGGTCTTAGATATCACATATATCTCATACCTTGATTATTTCTGAAAACAAAATTTCCAGCTCCTTATTTTTCAAACAGATTTGAACTTCAAGTTTCATGGAGACAAGATAACTTTAGGTACTAATTGAAACCATAACTCTCTGAATCAACAATGTGAGGTTTACTAAAAGTTTGCAATAGGACTTAATCATTTCTTGATTCTTTAACAATACGGTACCAGTCCGTAAAGTTTATTTTCAAATTTTAACAGTATTTCTATCTCAATAACAAGACTAGCGCTTGGTAGAAAACGGATGCCAATACTACAAAATTAATTCAAAATACTACTCAGACTATGTTTATGATAATTAGTTCATGTTTTAATCTAATTACTAATGAACTCCCACTTAATACAACATCCCTCATAGTTGTTAAGTGGTACACGATCCAAATCCACTACATCAAAACCGATCATCACGTGAGATGATGTAGCTTCAATGGTGAACATCAACATGTTGATCGTATCATCCATATGACTCGTGTTCAACCTTTCGGTTTCCGTTGTCCCGAGGCCATGTCTGTACATGCTAGGCTCGTCAAGCAAACCCAAGTATTCCGCGTGTGCAACATGGCTTACACCCGTTGTATGTGAACGTTGAGTCTATCACATCCGATCATCACGAGATGCTTCGAAACTACGAACTGTGCAACGGTGCATACGAGGGGAGAACACTTTATTATCTTGATATTAATGTGAGAGATCATCTTATAATGCTACCGTCGCGTTCTAAGCAAAATAAGATGCATAAAGGATTAACATCACATGCAATTCATATGTGATATGATATGGCCCTTTAGTCTTTGTGCCTTCGATCTTCATCTCCAAAGCACGAACATGATCTCCATCATCAACGGGCATGATCTCCATCATCGTCGGCGTAGCGTCAAGGTCCATGGCGCCGTCTTCATGATTGTTCACCTCATGTAGCAACTATTACAACTACTTTGAAATACTACTCAACATGAAATTTAAAGACAACCATAAGGCTCCTGCCGGTTGCCACAATACAATAATGATCATCTCATACATATTCATCATCACATCATGGCCATATCATATCACCAAACCCTGCAAAAACAAGTTAGACGCCTCTAATTTGGTTTGCATATTTTACGTGGTTTAGGGTTTTCGAGTGAGATCTAATCTACCTACGAACATGAACCACAGCGGTGATACTAGTGTTGTCAATAGAAGAGTAAATTCAATCTTCACTATAGTAGGAGAGACAGACACCCGCAAAGCCACTTATGCAATACAAGTTGCATGTCGAGCGTGGAGCAAATCTCATGAACGCGGTCATGTAAAGTTAGTCCGAGCCGCTTCATCCCACTATGCCACAAAGATGCAAAGTACTCAAACTAAAGACAACATAAGCATCAACGCCCACAAAACAATTGTGTTCTACTCGTGCAACCATCTATGCATAGACACGGCTCTGATACCACTGTAGGCATTCGTAGCATAGAAAACAAAAATTTTCCTACCGCGAGAACGCAATCCAAGCCAAGATGCAATCTAGAAGATGGGAGCAACGAGGGGATGAACGAGACTAACCCATGAAGATTTCCAAAGCCTACAAGAGGAGGCTCTCGTTGCTGCGGTAGATGATCACTTGCCGCTTTCAAAAGCGCGTAGAAGATCTTTATCACGGTGCCACGATCGGGCAGCACCTCCGTACTCGGTCACACGTTCGGTGTTGATGAAGACGACGTCCTTCTCCCCGTTCCAGCGGGCAGCGGAAGTAGTAGCTCCTCCTTGAATCCGGCATCACGACGGCGTGGTGGCGGTGGCGATGGAGAACTCCGGCGGAGCTTCGCTAAGCGTGCGGGAGAGGTGGAGGAGAGAGGGGGCGTCTAGGGTTTGGGAGAGGGGGTGGCCGGCCTCAAGGGGTGCGGCCAGGTTGGTGGCTTGTGGTGGCCGGCCCCCTCCCCTATGCCCTCATTATATAGGTGGAACCCCAAGTGTTGGACTACAAGTCTTCGAATAAGACCCGAACCAAAAACCTTCCATGTAGTAGGGAAACCTACCCAAGGTGGGACTCCCACCCAAGTGGGATTCCCACCCTTCCATGAAGGGGGGTGGCCGGCCCCCTTGGTGGAGTCCACCTTGGACTCCCCCCTCTAGGGTTGGCCGGCCATGGGGAGGTGGAGTCCCTCCGGGACTCCTCCTTCCTTAGTGATTTCTTCTGGACTTTTCTAGAACCTTCTAGAACCTTCCATAAATGCACTGGATCATTTTCAAACTTATAAAATGACTTCCTATATATGAATCTTATTCTCCGGACCATTCCGGAACTCCTCGTGATGTCCGGGATCCCATCCGGGACTTCGAACAATACTTCGAACTCCATTCCATATTCAAGTTCTACTATTACAACATCAAACCTTAAGTGTGTCACCCTACGGTTCGTGAACTATGTAGACATGGTTGAGATCTCTCTCCGACCAATAACCAATAGCGGGATCTGGAGATCCATAATGGCTCCCACATATTCAACGATGACTTAGTGATCGAATGAACCATTCACATACGATACCAATTCCCTTTGTCACGCGATATTTTACTTGTCCGAGGTTTGATCATCGGTATCACTCTATACCTTGTTCAACCTTGTCTCCTGACAAGTACTCTTTACTCGTACCGTGGTATGTGGTCTCTTATGAACTTATTCATATGCTTGCAAGACATTAGACGACATTCCACCGAGAGGGCCCAGAGTATATCTATCCGTCATCGGGATGGACAAATCCCACTGTTGATCCATATGCCTCAACTCATACTTTCCGGATACTTAATCCCACCTTTATAACCACCCATTTACGCAGTGGCGTTTGATGTAATCAAAGTACCTTTCCAGCATAAGTGATTTACATGATCTCATGGTCGAAAGGACTAGGTAACTATGTATCGAAAGCTTATAGCAAATAACTTAATGACGTGATCTTATGCTACGCTTAATTGAGTGTGTCCATTACATCATTCATATAATGATATAACCTTGTTATTAATAACATCCAATGTTCATGATTATGAAACTAATCATCTATTAATCAACAAGCTAGTTAAGAGGCTTACTAGGGACTCATTGTTGTTTACATAACACACATGTATCAATGTTTCGGTTAATACAATTATAGCATGGTATATAAACTTTTATCATAAACATAAAGATATATAATAACCACTTTTATTATTGCCTCTTGGGCATATCTCCAACATATATTTCATCATACATACCTCACTCCTTCATTTCTTTCCATCATCACCTTGACCTCATGAATTGATGATTTATGTCAATATATTCATCCTTATGAGTATATGGTTACTTCACTCACCATATCTCTTAGCCTTGCTCTACCATTATCTAAACCATCATCACCACCATCATCTCTTGGCCAAATTGACAATATGATCAAAGTACTTTATTTCTCAACATGGGCACCAATGTGTATGGTCACCTCTTTCCCAAATTTGAATACATCCCCAAGCCACTTTTGGCTAATCATCCCCTACACTCAACTTTGGCCGACATGCATGAAATGGTATTGCACTTTGCTTGTCCTCTTGTAATATCAAGAAGTAGCCGGACATGCCAAGCTCTTGGCATGCATGAGCTGAAATTTCTTCATCTCCACTTTCTTCTCTTACAAGCCTTGCCTCCCACCTAACCCAATCACTAAATGATCAGCCTCCCAACCAGCCCAATCAATGAGGAGGCAGCCAACCATCCTCCCTCTATAAAAGGAGCTTGGCCGGCCACCCCCTCCTCCTTTGCTTCTCATTTTTGACTCTCCACTCCTTCCACCACTCACTCACACTCCTCTCCTACCTCTCCCCCACGAAATCCTGCTCCACCTAGCTACCATGGCCGGCCATGGCCATGGAAAGGCACCTAGATGAAGCTCCCCTCCTCCATCAAGCTCATCCTCACCATGAGAGCATCCCTCTCACTCTCTTCTCCCCTAACCCTAGCTGAATCCCCCTCTATTTCTCCTTTCTCCTCTCACAAGATTGGATCTTGATGCAGGTGCATGTTGGTCCAAGCATGGAGAAGGTTGAGCAATCCTCAGATCTGAAACTCTTGACCCAAGTTCGTCCAAAAGCTTGCAGTAATTTCTGCTATCTTGCTGTTTCAGATTCTGGTACGATTTTGTAAAATCCGTCAAATCCTGTGTGAAGATCCAAATCGAGTGATTCAAAGTTCCGCAGATAGGTATTGAAAAAATCTACAACTTGGCGTTGGTCTCATCCTCAAATTCGTTATGGATTTTGCATGGTAAATAAAGTTCTGCAAACATGCAGAAACACTCTTTGTTAGATTTCTTCCATTTTGCAAAACCTTTTTGAGCAAACTCAACTGTGGGTGAAAGCCCTCTCCAGTACCTTAATTTTGGCGTTGGTTTCACTTCAAATGACCTCCTGAAATTGAAATGGTTCAGAGATCAAGATCCGGTCAGATCTGACTTTGTCGAATTAAACCAGGAGCTTGGAAACGAATTTTTGAATGAAACTAATTGGGTAAGAACCACCTATTCAATACCTTTCAGATGCAGCTGACCTCATATTTTTATGATTTGTGTATGATTTTTGATGAATTAAACTTGTTCTATGTGTTCTGCAGACATGGCTGTTAGCTTTTAAATCACCAAAAATCCATCTTTAATCCAAATTGAGTGATTCCAATTCTGTAGGATTACTGAATGTTTTTTTTAATCATCTCAAACCAGTTTCAAACCATTATCTGTTCTTTAACTCCTTAGTTAAAGCAAATGGTACAAACATGCAGTAAAGTTGTAAATCCAATTGTGAGAGTTTCAGAAACAATTTGAACCCAAATCCAATTGTGTGTGAATCTCTGTTTAAATATCTTTCGAATGCCAGCGGCCTCATATTTTTAGGATTTTTCTATGATTTATGGCTTACAGATCTTGTTTTCTGTACAGTCAGATTCAAAGGAATTCCTAAAATTGTAGGTTTGATATTTCTGGGTGATTCCAATTGGGTTAGTCTTGTATTAGTACTGGCTATATAGGAAAAATATTATTAGTCTCTGTTCATACATATTTGTTGCTGTTAGTAATGTTTATGTGTGACATGCATTGTTGAAGCAAAACTTTTCGGTTTATTTAAAACCCTTGACCAACTCTTTTTAGTAGAGATGGGCAACCTTTGTTTTATGCTTGCAAAACAACACCTCTGCAACCTAACTTTAGCTCTTTTGTTTTGCTTAAGTTTTCAAATGATGTGGTATATGGTTTGCTTCCTATTTTTGTATAATGTTAAGTGAGCAAATTAAATTAGGAAAACTGATTTCTACTTTTCCAAAAATGTTTGAAATTATGTTGTGAATGTTTGTGATGCCAAACTAATGCTCTTGTCCTCTTCATGATGTTATCTACCAGGGGATAATTGGTTTATACCATGGTGATAACCGAGAGAGGCAATTGCTAAAGTTGTGATGCACTCATACCTTTACTAGGTAAATAAATGGGGTTTTCTAAATTTAAACTCTTAAAGTTGTTTTGTGGTATCTATAAGTCCTTAGTATGTTATACCTTGGCTGCATGGTTAGTTGTTGCTTGTTGAATGTTGTCTTGTTGATGCAATGTGATGTATTGTGTTCCTTTTATATTTTCCGGCGATAGATGCGAACAATTCCGGAGAAGAAGAAGAAGTGGAATCGGACGAGGATTTTATTTATATATGTTGTTGAAATTCTTATATTGATGGAGTTGAAGAAGTACAGGGACAAATAAGCCAAGGCAAGCCATATTTTGATCTCTGGCTATTTATCCTTCTTGTTGTGCTCATTGCTCCATTATACACTTGGTTCCTTGTATCATATGTGATTTTTGGTCCTCTACTCTATGCATGCTTATTCCCAAAGTATGTTGAACCCCTTGTTGATGCTTTGCATACTTGCTCCCAAGTATGTGAACCCCCTTGTTGATGTTATGCATGCTTACCCTAAGCATGTATGCCCCCTTGGCCATATCCATGTTGTCATCTTCTTAGTGGTATGATGATTAACATCATGACCCCTGTTTGAATCATCTTAATTATGTTGTCCCTATACATGCTTATCCTAAGTATGTATGATCCCCTTAACACCTCAATTATCATCCCCTTAGTGGTATGATGTCTAGCATCATGTCATTGTGACTCTTAGTTCCTTCATAAAACTATAGGTTGGGAACCCCTTGGAAAAATACCTTGTTGAAAATAACTTTTGAAAACCTTGGGTGAGTTGGACTTACCCAAGTGTGTGTTTATGAAAGGAAATGATCTTGGCAAAGATGGTTGGAAAGAAAATCTTGTTTTCGAAAACTTTGGCGTCTAAGTATTCACCCGTGACAATTAACCCGCGCAACCACATTACCCTGGAGTGGGACGGGGCTTAGCTCGTAGTTTGTTCTTCTTAACATGGGACACCGCACAACTATATAAGGGTAAGGTTACCCCTGAATCCGGATTGTCGTTGGTGGAGACAATAGTATAACGGGAGGCCTTCGGGGCTGACCCGTCCGGAAGACACTATGGGTCTCCTGGCTTGGCGGTGGAGCCACGCTCAAAGTGAGGTGAGCTGCCACGATGCCGGGGAGGTACATACTCCATAGGGTAGGATCCCGTGCTAAGACGAATAGGCGAAAGGCTATGTCCGAGTTTTTGTCATGGCATAGTTGATATGCGGGGATGATGCCCACATGATGAACTCGCGGATCTTGTGGGGAAAGTGTGCAAACTCTGCAGAGTCAAATCTATTCGAATAGTCGTGTCCGCGGTCATGGACGGTTGGAATGGTTGTTGCTTAGCCTAAAGAGTTTTGTTTTATGAAAGTGTTTGACAAAGGAAAGGAAGGAACTTGTTTTCGGAGTACCGGGAAGGTACTGGAAAGTTGTGTGACCATTTGGAGATGGTCGGAAAGGAAATAAACTGGGTTACTCCCATCCTAGTGTTTTATGTTGTAGAACTCTTTTGAAGTATCTTCTTCAACAAAGATATAGAGATGTCATAGGATCTTCTTAGTGTCCCCTTCAACTGTGATGTTGGGATGCTACATCCACAAGAGAAACTATTTCTCTTTCTCATGCTACATCCACAAGAGAAACTACTTCTCTTCTACATGCTATTTCCACAAGAGAAATTAGCTCTTCCCTCTTGTCATCTAGATTAGCACTTGTTATCTTGCACTCTTGCAAAGTACCTTCTTGATGGTTTGCGAGTACAATTCCAAATGTACTCACGGTTTTGTCCCTGGCTATTTACTTGGCCAGACTTGGAGGAATTCGACAAATGAAGAAGGATTGGACGACGTCTATGCGAGCTAGGAACGTTCTCCCAGTCAGTTGCCTGTAGGGTTAAGGCAGATGACTCGGGCTCTACGCTGCTGATGTGATTCCGCTACTCTGATGATTAAGTTAGGCCCTTCGAGGCTATATGTAATTATTGGTCATGTGACCGCATTGTAATTTTTATTATTCCGCTTTGTAATGGATGGTGTAATTTGATATCAGTTCGGTTATGTGTTCACGACGCACTGATCATGGGATCGTGAACTGTATACATAACAAGGAATTTCGGACAGCTAGTCCGGGGTCCCCACAGTTGGGATGCTACATCCACAAGAGAAACTATTTCTCTTTCTCATGCTACATCCACAAGAGAAACTACTTCTCTTCTACATGCTATTTCCATAAGAGAAATTAGCTCTTCCCTCTTGTCATCTAGATTAGCACTTGTTATCTTGCACTCTTGCAAAGTACCTTCTTGATGGTTTGCGAGTACAATTCCAAATGTACTCACGGCTTTGTCCCTGGCTATTTACTTGGCCAGACTTGGAGGAATTCGACAAATGAAGAAGGATTGGACGACGTCTATGCGAGCTAGGAACGTTCTCCCAGTTAGATGCCTGTAGGGTTAAGGCAGATGACTCGGGCTCTACGCTGCTGATGTGATTCCGCTACTCTGATGATTAAGTTAGGCCCTTCGAGGCTATATGTAATTATTGGTCATGTGACCACATTGTAATTTTTATTATTCTGCTTTGTAATGGATGGTGTAATTTGATATCAGTTCGGTTATGTGTTCACGACGCACTGATCATGGGATAGTGAACTGTATACATAACAAGGAATTTCGGACAGCTAGTCCGGGGTCCTCACAGAGCTGGTATCAGAGCTATCCTGACTGTAGGAGACCTTAGTTAGCATGGACGTTAATTAGGAAACAATTACTTGGGCTAAACTATTTGCAAAGCAAAAAAATTTCCTTTAATAGACGGAAGAATAGCTTCCAATTTTTCTCATCCCTTCAAAATTTCTGATCCCTATCTCACTCTCTGATTTCCAAACTCGTTGAAAAGATTCTTACTCTATTGTCTCATCCACTTCAAACCTACATACTGGACGATGTCCCCGACTCAGACCCGGAGACTCAAAGTCGAAGATGGATCAACCTTTTTGGAAGACTCTTGTATCTTCAACAGCAGCTATTGAAGATTTGAGGCCGACTTAGTGTGCCCACAAAGGGATAATTAGATCATGTCTTTGGTTGTCAACAAAGTCTGTCGAGGAGGTGACCTTGTTCCTCTGTGGAATTTCACTTTTTGCAATCGTCTGGGATCAAGTCCTCAGTTTCTTGACTAGTAATTTTTAGGCCAGCCACGAGAAGATCTCGACTTCGGGAGCACCTCAACACCTACCTCTACGAACACCTCATGTTTCCGGGATGTCGACACAAGAAGTTCTACACAGTTTTCTCCTCCGCCTCAGCATCAACGACTCAACACCCGGCCCCTTCACCACCAACTGCGACAAGAATCCAAGTTGAAGCTGATGCCGACAATGTGAAGACATCAACATATGTGACCAGCCCCCAAACCTATAGGATGGATAGGACAAACTCAATCGCTTTGATTGAGCTACCCCCGCGCATTAGGACTTTCTGGGTACTTAGAGTACCATGTCTGGTTTGATGATTGCTTGTAGTTCCCTAGTGTGCTGCCTTGAGTGTTTGTATCTGTTTGCTATGTGCATGTATGTCTTGCTATTTAGACGTTCCCGTCCTTTTTAATTGTTTGGAATTTGTAAAACAGAAATTAAAAATGGAAATCTTCCAGTGTACTGTTTTGCTAATAAAAATAGTTTGGTAGCTCCGATTGATGTGATTCTAATTGCACTAGAACCAGTATGAAATTATATTTCAGATGCCGCCAACCTTGTATTTTTGGGATTTTTGTGCGATTTTTAATAAATAAAACTTGATCACTGTTTCTGGTTAGTATTTTGAGTCTCAAAAATTGAAAAATAAATATTTTTGAATGATTCCAATTGTGTTGATCTTGTTTTGTTAATGTGCATCTAGGAAAAATACCAGTAGCCTCTGTTAGTGGTATTTTGTCTCTGGTTATGGTTGTATGGGTGTCACATTCCATGATAGGATTAAAGTTTGCCTCGCCGATGTATTGCTAACTGCTAGTTAGTTGGGTAGATTAACGAAAGACTCTAACTCTAAACCCGTTAGCAGTTGTTTTTCAATCGTGAGGGAAACTAACTTAGACCCCTATCTACGCCGACTACTTTCAAGGTCATCTGAAGCATCTCTACTACGCCAACAAAGCAAAAGCCAATACCTTCAAGATCCGCTGAAGCATCTCCACTTCATCAAGAAAGCAGAAGCTCCTACCTTCAAGAGTGACTGCACCTCTACCAGAAGACTTACTAACTTGGTCTAACCTTGGTATATACTCGCGCTAACCTCGAGGATATCTTTTTGAAAACCACCCCCTAACACACCGTCTAACTAGATGAGAGAACATTAGCGTCAACGGCAAGCTACATCACATGGTTCATCTGGTCCTCCTCAAGTGAAACTCCTGAAGATACCTCAAGGACTCAAGGCTATGTGCAACTTACCCGCTCACCAACTGGTATAAGTCAGCACCGACCCGCCAGCTGATGATTGTCATCGACGACCTCTGTTGTTGTTTCATATGGATACCAACTAGGTGTTTCATCAATTTACTAACTCACCGCTCATCCCATATGGTTTAGTTAACACGTGAGTGCCTCTTGAAGATGTGGTCTGCACGTCGCCCCGAAGATTCTACAACTGAATACGGAAGATCGACGACTTCTTCAGACGCCCCAGATAGGACCACAAGGCAGAAGCTCTGAGTTTTTCCGAAAGCCCGATGAAAAATCTTAAGGGTGGAAGGCTTCGCCTTCCACTAAAATGTGGAGCTAACCCTAAAATTTTCTACCTTTATGAAACACCGTTGAAAACTTGGGATTGCACTAACCCCTCTTGAAGCCATGGACTACACAACGCCCTCTGAAGATGTTTTCAACGCAAGACAGGAGATCAATGACTTCTCCAAGAAGCGCCCGACAAGACCCGTGGCCGAAGCTTACAGTTTTTAACGCCCCCTCCCCGGTGAACAATTTTAAGGGTGGAAGACTTCGTCTTCCACTAAATTTAAGCTAACTCTAAAAAGTTTTCAACCCTGCTAAGGCACCATTGGAGTGCACTAAATTTCCGAAGTCGTGAGCTCCACTAGGGTCGTTAAGAAGCTACAGGTCTAACATCTGCAGGGAGTAGTCAATCTCTTCATGAAGCTCGCCATCGGCAAGAATCTATCAAGTCTGATAGAAGATGAAGCAACGACCTTCTCTACAACAGCACATCTACAGAAGAATGGAGACTAACTTTAGTTAAACTTTACAACCCCTCTATTTCTACACTCAGTAATCTCACGACGAGATTATTTTAAGGGTGGAAGATCTGTAACACCCCACCTTTTGCAACCTCGTCCTTAATGCAAAAATTAGGGGGAACAAAAACTTTTTTCTATAGACTAATTAAGATGAATTGCCTTGATCTGTCTGTTAAGATGAATTGCTTTGATCTGTTGGTAGATGTATTGTCTTGTTTTTCTTGTTGAGTTTTGTCTTGAGCCACCTCTTAGAACAACACCTCTAGTGGTAAAACAAACAACTCGCCTAATAAAACACATGTGTGTCCTAGGAAAAGTTGTTTTCCTTTTTACTACATCAAACTCTTCCCCTGATGGCAACCTGAGTGTGCCTTCTTGATTTTTCTCCTTGTGGTACAACCTAGCTCAATCATCCCAAATTCAAAATTTGGGATCATCTTCCCCTAGCTACATCCCTCTCTTATACCCACTCATCCTTGTTGGTTTTGAGGCCATGTCGACCATCTGTGTTGACAGGCTTAAAATGTCCAGACTTTGGCAATTGATCTCTAAGCACCCACAACTGTTACTGTTGACTTCAATGCATGGATCTCATCTATGCTACATCCTCTTCAACCTCCACGTCTTGCATGTCCCACTCTATCCTTGCAACTCCTATATTCAACTTGATCTCATACCTTATCCAGTGTTTCTGCACTAGATCACTTCTACCTTTTTAACCTCTTGTTTTTATTTTAATCCAAGTTTAATCTTCACAAAACCAAGAGTGGGAAGGATGGGTACATTTCGTAGCCATCATCTACCCTTGAGAACACTCCTCCCTAAATTAGTTCTCCTCCTCAAAAACCCTACTGTTTTCCTTCTCTAGTTTTGATCACAACACTACTTCTAGTTTTATTAAATCCTTTCAAGATAATTATTCAAAGAAAACAAGGAACTGAAACGGATTTTGTTTTTCATCCCATTTCTACCAATTTCTGCTTTCTAAAACATTACTCTCTATTTTGCTTTCTTTTTAACAAAAAGCTTGTTTATGGTACTTATACCATTTCTTGTTTTCCTCTTGCTTATTTTACATTTGAGAAAAACTCTACTTACTTGAGAAAGTAAGTAGAATATTTTGAACTCCTATATTCCAACTAGTTTTATCTCAACACTTTAAAATTTCATTCCACGTGAGTTCATTCCCAATTGTCCCTAGACAATTGAGGTGTTTCATATGCCTTTCAAATAAATCTTTTTTCAAATTCCAACACTTGCACATCTTATGCACACCTCTGGTCTACCACATTGTATTTCCCCCATCCTCCAATTCTTAGTTAAATGGATGATAATTTGATACTTTCAAACCACTTCCAATTGACCTCTCATTTGTAGAGTACTTTATATTCTCTTCCATCATCACCTTGATCTTATAAATTGATGATTTATGTCAATATATTCATCCTTGTGAGTATATGGATACTTCACTCACCATCTCTCTTAACCTTGCTCTATCATTGACTAAGCCACCATCACCATCCCATCTACCATTGGCATGCTCATGCCTGGTTGCATGTGGCCAACCCCAATCTTTCAATTTTGAATTCGAATGAGACTTTTATTCATCAACTATACCTGGGGAACCATCTTCATTATAAGTTGGTCTCAACCAAAGTGGTGGAGATTATTATCATGGCACATGGCACATGCCACCCTCATACCCCCTTTCTATCTTTAGGTATTTACTCCTAATCTTATCATCATCAAAATCACTCATTGACATTACCTCCTCAACATCATGCCTTGATCTATTCACATGAATGTTGGGCATCTCTCTCACATTTTTCACTTGCTCATGACAAGATAGGAGCCGGCCATGACTTGAAATTCGGCCAGCCCCTCCTCATTTCCTTCTCTTGCAAGCCTTGCCTCTCAACTACCCCAACAATTAAATGGGCAGCCACCCACCTTAGCCAATCAAAATGGAGGCAGCCACCATCCTCCCTCTATATAAGAGCTTGGCCGGCCACCTCCACTCCCCTTTGCTCATTTCTTTCACACTCCACTCCCTCATACCTTCCTCCTCCTTCCTCCCCACGAGCTGCTGCTCCCCCTTGATCACATGGCCGGCCATGGCCATAGAAATCCACCAAGATGAAGCTCCCCTCCTTCCTCAAGCTTCCCCTCACCATGAGAGCTTCCCTCTCACTCTCTTCTCCCCTAACCCTAGCTGAATCCCCCTCTATTTCTCCTTTCTCCTCTCACAAGATTGGATCTTGATGCAGGTGCATGTTGGTCCAAGCATGGAGAAGGTTGAGCAATCCTCAGATCTCAAACTCTTGACCCAAGTTCGTCCAAAACCTTGCAGTAATTTCTGCTATCTTGCTGTTTCAGATTCTGGTACGATTTTGTAAAATCCGTCAAATCCTGTGTGCAGATCCAAATCGAGTGATTCAAAGTTCCACAGATAGGTATTAAAAAGCTCTACAACTTGGCGTTGGTCTCATCCTCAAATTCGTTACGGATTTTGCATGGTAAATAAAGTTCTGCAAACATGCAGAATCACTGTTTGTTAGATTTCTCCCGTTTTCCAAAACCTTTTTGGGCAAACTCAACTGTGGGTGAAAGCCCTGTCCAGTACCTCATTTTGGCGTTGGTTTCACTTTAAATGACCTCCTGAAATTGAAATGGTTCACAGATCAAGATCTGGTCAGATCTGACTTTGTCGAATTAAACCAGGAGCCTGGAAACCAATTTTTGAATGAAACCAATTGGGTAAGAACCACCTATTCAATACCTTTCATACGCAGCTGACCTCATATTTCTATGATTTATGTACGATTATTGGTGAGTTAAACTTGTTCTGTGTGTTCTGCAGACATGGCTGTTAGCTTTTAAATCACCAAAAATCCATCTTTAATCCAAATTGAGTGATTCCAATTCTGTAGGATTACTGAATGTTTTCTTAATCATCTCGAACCAGTTTCAAACCATTATCTGTTCTGTAACTCCTTATTTAAAGCAAATGGTACAGACATGCAGTAATCTTGTTAACCCATTTGTGAGAGTTTCAGGAACAATTTGAACCCAAATCCAATTGTGTATGCATCTCTGTTTAATTACCTTTCAAATGCAAGTGGCCTCATATTTGTAGGATTTCTCTACGATTTATGGCTTACAGATCTTGTTTTCTGTACAGTCAGATTCAAAGACATTCCTAAAATTGTAGGTTTGATATTTTTGGGTGATTCCAATTGGGTTAGTCTTGTATTAGTACTGGCTATATAGGAAAAATATTATTAGTCTCTGTTCATACATATTTGTTGCTGTTAGTAATGTTTATGTGTGACATGCATTGTTGAAGCAAAACTTTTCGGTTTATTTAAAACCCTTGACCAACTCTTTTTAGTAGAGATGGGCAACCTTTGTTTTATGCTTGCAAAACAACACCTCTGCAACCTAACTTTAGCTATTTTGTTTTGCTTAAGTTTTCAAATGATGTGGTATATGGTTTGCTTCCTATTTTTGTATAATGTTAAGTGAGCAAATTAAATTAGGAAAGCTGATTTCTGCTTTTCCAAAAATGTTTGAAATTATGTTGTGAATGTTTGTGATGCCAAACTAATGCTCTTGTCCTCTTCATGATGTTATCTACCAGGGGATAATTGGTTTATACCATGGTGATAACCGAGAGAGGCAATTGCTAAAGTTGTGATGCACTCATACCTTTACTAGGTAAATAAATGGGGTTTTCTAAATTAAAACTCTTAAAGTTGTTTTGTGGTATCTATAAGTCCTTAGTATGTTATACCTTGGCTGCATGGTTAGTTGTTGCTTGTTGAATGTTGTCTTGTTGATGCAATGTGATTGATTGTGTTCCTTTTATATTTTCCGGCGATAGATGCGAACAATTCCGGAGAAGAAGAAGAAGTGGAATCGGACGAGGATTTTATTTATATATGTTGTTGGAATTCTTATATTGATGGAGTTGAAGAAGTACAGGGACAAATAAGCCAAGGCAAGCCATCTTTTGATCTCTTGCTATTTATCCTTCTTGTTGTGCTCATTGCTCCATTATACACTTGGTTCCTTGTATCATATGTGATTTTTGGTCCTCTACTCTATGCATGCTTATTCCCAAAGTATGTTGAACCCCTTGTTGATGCTTTGCATACTTGCTCCCAAGTATGTGAACCCCCTTGTTGATGTTATGCATGCTTACCCTAATCATGTATGCCCCCTTGACCATATCCATGTTGTCATCTTCTTAGTGGTATGATGATTAACATCATGACCCCTGTTTGAATCATCTTAATTATGTTGTCCCTATACATGCTTATCCTAAGTATGTATGATCCCCTTAACACCTCAATTATCATCCCCTTAGTGGTATGATGGCTAGCATCATGTCATTGTGACTCTTAGTTCCTTCATAGAACTATAGGTTGGGAACCCCCTTGGAAAAATACCTTGTTGAAAATAATTTTTGAAAACCTTGGGTGAGTTGGACTTACCCAAGTGTGTGTTTATGAAAGGAAAGGATCTTGGCAAAGATGGTTGGAAAGAAAATCTTGTTTTCAAAAACTTTGGCGTCTAAGTATTCACCCGTGACAATTAACCCGCGCAACCACATTACCCTGGAGTGGGACGTGGCTTAGCTCGTAGTTTGTTCTTCTTAACATGGGACACCGCACAACTATATAAGGGTAAGGTTACCCCTGAATCCGGATTGTCGTTGGTTGAAACAATAGTATAACGGGAGGCCTTCGGGGCTGACCCGTCCGGAAGACACTATGGGTCTCCTAGCTTGGCGGTGGAGCCACGCTCAAAGTGAGGTGAGCTGCCACGGTGCCGGGGAGGTACATACTCCATAGGGTAGGATCCCGTGCTAAGACGAATAGGCGAAAGGCTATGTCCGAGTTTTTGTCATGGCATAGTTGATATGCGGGGATGATGCCCACATGATGAACTCGCGGATCTTGTGGGGAAAGTGTGCAAACTCTGCAGAGTCAAATCTATTCGAATAGCCGTGTCCGCGGTCATGGACGGTTGGAATGGCTGTTGCTTAGCCTAAAGAGTTTTGTTTTATGAAAGTGTTTGACAAAGGAAAGGAAGGAACTTGTTTTCGGAGTACCAGGAAGGTACTGGAAAGTTGTGATGGCCATTTGGAGATGGTCGGAAAGGAAATAAACTGGGTTACTCCCATCATAGTGTTTTATGTTGTAGAACTCTTTTGAAGTATCTTCTTCAACAAAGATATAGAGATATCATAGGATCTTCTTAGTGTCCCCTTCAACTATGATGTTGGGATGCTACATCCACAAGAGAAACTATTTCTCTTTCTCATGCTACATCCACAAGAGAAACTACTTCTCTTCTACATGCTATTTCCACAAGAGAAATTAGCTCTTCCCTCTTGTCATCTAGATTAGCACTTGTTATCTTGCACTCTTGCAAAGTACCTTCTTGATGGTTTGCGAGTACAATTCCAAATGCACTCACGGCTTTGTCCCTGGCTATTTACTTGGCCAGACTTGGAGGAATTCGACAAATGAAGAAGGATTGGACGACGTCTATGCGAGCTAGGAACGTTCTCCCAGTCAGATGCCTGTAGGGTTAAGGCAGATGACTCGGGCTCTACGCTGCTGATGTGATTCCGCTACTCTGATGATTAAGTTAGGCCCTTCGAGGCTATATGTAATTATTGGTCATGTGACCGCATTGTAATTTTTATTATTCCGCTTTGTAATGGATGGTGTAATTTGATATCAGTTCAGTTATGTGTTCACGACGCGCTGATCATGGGATAGTGAACTATATACATAACAAGGAATTTCGGACAGCTAGTCCGGGGTCCTCACAGACGATTTTGAGACGTTGTCTATCAGAACTTTTCTTGTAGTGTAACTAATTTTTTGTGTGTTTTTAATATGGAGATCAAGGTAGTAAATAAAGTAAAGCTAGCAACTAAATTTTTTTGTGTTTTGTTTTAGTGCAGCAAACAAAGTAGTAAATAAAATAAAGCAAGACAAAAACAAAGTAAAGAGATTGGAAGTGGAGAGTCCCCTTGCAGCGTGTCTTGATCTCCCCGGCAACGGCGCCAGAAAAAGAGCTTGATACGCGTACATCACGCATCCGTTGGGAACCCCAAGAGGAAGGTGTGATGCGTACAGCGGCAAGTTTTCCCTCAGTAAGAAACCAAGGTTTATCGAACCAGTAGGAGCCAAGAAGCACGTTGAAGGTTGATGGCGGCGGAGTGTAGTGCGGCGCAACACCAGGGATTCCGGCGCCAACGTGGAACCTGCACAACACAACCAAATTACTTTGCCCCAACGTGACAGTGAGGTTGTCATTCTCACCGGCTTGCTGTAACAAAGGATTAGATGTATAGTGTGGATGATGATTGTTTGCAGAGAACAGTAAAACAAGTATTGCAGTAGATTGTATTCGATGTAAAAGAATGGACCGGGGTCCACAGTTCACTAGTGGTGTCTCTCCCATAAGATAAATAGCATGTTGGGTGAACAAATTACAGTTGGGCAGTTGACAAATAAAGAGGGCATGACCATGCACATACATGTTATGATGAGTACTGTGAGATTTAATTGGGCATTACGACAAAGTACATAGACCGCTATCCAGCATGCATCTATGCCTAAAAAGTCCACCTTCAGGTTATCATCCGAACCCCTTCCAGTATTAAGTTGCAAACAACAGACAATTGCATTAAGTATGGTGCGTAATGTAATCAACAAATACATCCTTAGACATAGCATTGATGTTTTATACCTAGTGGCAACAGCACATCCACAACCTTAGAACTTTTTGTCACTGTCCCAGATTTAATGGAGGCATGAACCCACTATCGAGCATAAATACTCATTCTTGGAGTTACAAGTAACGACTTGGCTAGAGCCTCTACTAATAACGGAGAGCATGCAAGATCATAAACAACACATAGATAATAGATTGATAATCAACATAACATAGCACTCACTATTCATCGGATCCCAACAAACGCAACATGTAGCATTACAAATAGATGATCTTGATCATGTTAGGCAGCTCACAAGATCCAACAATGATAGCACAATTAGGAGAAGACAATCATCTAGCTACTGCTATGGACCCATAGTCCAGGGGTGAACTACTCACACATCACTCCAGAGGCGACCATGGCGGTGAAGAGTCCTCCGGGAGATGATTCCCCTCTCCGGCAGGGTGCCGGAGGCGATCTCCTGAATCCCCCGAGATGGGATTGGCGGCGGCGGCGTCTCTAGAAGGTTTTCCGTATCGTGGCTCTCGGTCCTGGGGTATTCGCGACGAAGACTTTAAGTAGGCGGAAGGGCGGAGTCGGAGGGCTGACGGGGGCCCCACACGCTAGGGCCATGCGGGCCCCTCCTAGGCCGCGCCGCCCTAGTGTGGCGGCGCCTCGTCGCCCCACTTCGGTTCCCTTTCGGTGTTCTGGAAGCTTCGTGGAAAAATAGGCCCCTGGGCATTGATTTCGTCCAATTCCGAGAATATTTCCTTACTAGGATTTCTGAAACCAAAAACAGCAGAAAACAGCAACTGGCTCTTCGGCATCTCGTTAATAGGTTAGTGCCGGAAACTGCATAAATATGACATAAAGTATGTATAAAACATGTAGGTATCATCAATAAAGTAGCATGGAACATAAGAAATTATCGATACGTTGGAGACTTATCAGACGTTCAGCTCTTTCAGCCTCCCGATCGGCCACCATCATTTGCAACATATGCATCATTGCATCTTGATTGGTGCTGCGGGTTGGAGGGGCCATCTGAACATGGAGATAGATCATGAGATAAGGGGTAATTTTTCTATGGCTTGTTTTTGGGGTAAAGTTCAAAATTGTTACATTTGAAACATGAGATGATGAAAATTTAAACACACATTCATTCATTCATTCAAACTAGCACACCATGGTTTGAAGAACCATTCATCATTCTACGATACAAGGGATGGGATACAAACTCACACCTACACATGTGAACAAGTGAGACTACACCTCATCAACATCTATCGGAGTGAGAGCATCCACTCCGGCTTCCAGTTCCTCATAGCCATCCACATAGGGGTGGAAGGCCAGGTCTTCATCTTCTTCTTCTTCGTAGTCATCGTCATTGCTCACATAGGAGTATCCATCTCCCTGGATGTCTTCTCCTTCTCCTTCTCCTTCCAGGTCCTTCAGCTGGTTTTCCTGGGCTTCGACAGTCTCCTTCAGTGAGGCTATCTTTGCTCGGAGGCGAGCGATGGTGTAGTCCTTCTTTGCATTCTGGGGGCGAAGAGTCATGCACTCCTTGGCAAGGGTCTTGATGGTCTCGGCTTGCGGAGCCTGCTAGAGGTGGGTGTAGTTGGTGTAGGCGCAGGAGTTATCCAGCTCCTTGCTGGTCTCCCACAGCATGAAGTCGAGGTGCTCCACATGGTACTTCACCTCGGAATGAGGTGACAGATCCATCGGTACTCCCATGGAGTCATGCCTTGCGAGCTGGAAGTAGCGACTTCCAATGATTTGGGGCAGTTCCTGCTCGCACAGACGGGCGAGTGCTTCCTGCAGACCACGAGCGAGTCCGTCCATCCAGTTGCTTTCCCTGAAGGAGAAGAGGATCCTCTCAGAAGTAGGAGGCTCCATCTTGCCCCTCAGATCAGCCGTGATGATCCACTGAAGTACCCCTCCGGGCTGGTCGTTGACCTCGACTCCGTGGAACTCAGGGTGGGGGCGTCCAAGGAAATCTGATAGGGCATTTAAGTCCTTTTCGAAGATCAGCCTTCCGCCATTCCTCAACTGGTAGAACTTGGTGTTGGCGACTTGCTCCATCTGAAAGTGAAATGGATGAGTAAGTTAGAGAAGTGAGCAAGTTTTTCAAAATTTTATGTATATTCTTAAGAAGGGTAGAGCATGAATTTCTCTTTTGGAAAAGATCTCAAGGATAAGAGTGTGAATAGATTTTCCAAGATATTCACCTTATTTGGTTTTTGAAACTAAAATTTTCAGACGTCCATTCTAACTAGGGTCTCCTAAGGTCAAACTATGGCTCTGATACCAACTTGTCAACACCCGGATTTTTAAGTCCAGATGCCTATTATGCATACATCGCAATCCCAGGAAGATGGTTTTTGCGAGACATAACAGCTGATATCATGGAGTCATCATTCATTACAAACCATAGTCTTCTTACAACAACAGATCACATGATCCACACTTACAATAATAGTTGATCTAATGATCAACAACACAACACATAGCGAAAGCGAAGTAGTAGTAGTCCATCTAATCCACAGGCAACGCTTGACGTT
Source organism: Lolium perenne (assembly GCF_019359855.2). NCBI lineage: Eukaryota > Viridiplantae > Streptophyta > Magnoliopsida > Poales > Poaceae > Lolium > Lolium perenne. The sequence goes on along the minus strand of NC_067246.2, from coordinate 35,957,901 downwards.
AGGAGATGATCCTAATTATCGTAGACGTCATGTTGTCCATCTTCCTGATACTGCTGCTCCTCTTCATGGTCTGGCCATTGGAATAGCCAGGGACATAGCCATGAGTACTTTAAAGTACTCGCAAACTAATACTAATGTAAGTACTATTAATTTTATTCAGAGGTGCTAAGCTATAGGTTTATTTGCATAAAGCCAATTTTATTTCATAAACCTTGTAAAATAAAGACTCCTTATTTTCCTAACTTAACTCAAGTGGGAACATTAGTGTCATTCCCACAACCATGTTGTTTTCAAGTCAAATCCTCATTCACTTCACCATTCATTTTTAGGAACATCTGACAACGGAACAGTATGGCCTTTCCAATCGTCCGTAACCGTGGACAGGGCTATTCGAATAGGTTTACACTCTGCAGAGGTTGCACACTTGTGCCACAACTTTTGATTACATCTGTCAGGGATAACCCGGAATAATCATAACTCAGTATGCGGATCATCAACCATAACCTTTCACTTATAAACTCTAATATAGGCACCTCTCCCATGAGCTTGGCCTCCCGGTGATAACCAACTATTCTCCCGGGAACTGCACGGGGCTTGGGTCGTACATTCACCTCATTTCACGTCATTTCACTTTCAACGGAGGCAGCCTCGGCATAACCTCTATGACGCTTGTTTAGAGGGAACCCATACTAAAATGCACAAGTTTCTAGTTAAGCCTTACCCAAAATCAGGTATTGTGGGGGTACTCAAAATTGGAAAGGTATCGCATTCAAACCCAATCATCAGTTTTTGTCAAAGTCACCAAGTCATTCATGTCATCTTCAACTTCAAAATCTTTCAATAGAATGACTCATCATTCCAAGGTTTTCAAAGTCATTGGTTTTCACATGTTCCCATCTAGAATAGTCATTTTTAGTTTAGCACTAGCAACTAGTCCTGAAGGGTGCTAATCTATCTTGTCTTTCTCTAGGCTACCTTTGATGTTCTGGTAACATTCTAAACTTAGACCAAAGTTAACTATAAGTAAGCTTTGATAAAAATAAGGTAAAAGCTTGCAAGAGTAAAACTTGGTATTTGGATCCTTAAGTAGAAATAGAAAGGTAATGGTGCCTTGCTCCATTTGAGCTTCGCACTTGGGAAATTTGCAAGAGTGTTAGCTTGCCTTGAGTGGTGTAGTGATCAAAGTTCTCTTCCTCCTCCTGAGAGTAAACCTCCTCCTCCTAGTACTCCTCGGTACTAGCGTCTATACACGAATACGAGGTATACAATCACTAAGCAAAACTTAAGTGCTAGACTAAAACACACAAGGGTTCACACAAGCCATTCTAACATCACAAACTTATTCACATGGTTGTTGACTTGGTGTTCTTATTTAAGAAAAAATAATGTCCTCTCATTATATCTTGTTAAGATTTAATCTCCTCAAATAACAAAGTATGAATACATGTTGACCAAGGTCAACACTTCATAATGGTCATTTGGGAAAAGATTTAAATGAGATACTATATCTCATGTGATTTAAAACTTCTAGGAAACAATTTAATATCATTAAGTAATCACACATGAGGTCCTATAAACTAAGATCATTACCTTATATTGGATTACTTAAGACCATGATTTAAATGAGAGAGTAACTCTCATACCATTTAATCAATTTAATTTAGATGATTTAAATGGACTAGAAATGGCTCCATAGCCATTATTTTTCTCTAGTCCACGATCATACAAACAACTATGCTATCTTTTTGCAAAAACAATTAGAGTATGTCAAATGTGATTTATGAGAGTTGGAATAAACTCAAAATCACTTATGGTTGAAATTTAAATAAAGTTTGAAGTTTGAAAAGGCCCTGCCTTGTTATTTTTACTATTTAAATTCTACACTGAATCTGAGGGTGAGACCAGTGTGGTTGCTTAAATCTATTTCCAAGCTTTCCAAAAATATAAAGTTCACAAAATTTGGTTCAGCCGATTTGAAACTATTTAAGTTTTAGCAAAGGATCTGCAAGCATTTCAAATAAATCCTAAATCCAAATTCAAACGTGTGGGCTTTAGGCGGGAAGGAAAACTGGGCCGCAGAGGGGAAAAGAAGTTGGGCCAGCCCATCTGCGCGTCTCGCGCGAGTGGGCTGCCTGACTGGTGGGGCCCTCTGTCAGCGAGCGTTTTACAGCAAAACGGTATGGATGAATCTGAGGCGTAGGATTAGAAATAGATCTAACGGCCAGCGCTCATCGTCGTCTCCGATGAGAACCCGTAGTGCTGGCGGCGGAGCTAGGGGTGGGAGAGCCTACCGATGCTCCAGCGGTCGACGGCGAGGTGCGCGGCGATGTTGGCGTGGACGACGAGGCTCCTGGTACCGGCGGCCTGGCTTGGGGAAGCTCCAATCGACAGCGCCGATCCGCGGGTACTGGCGGGCTCCAGCGTTGAATTGGCGCAGCTCCGGTGACGATTTGGCTAGCGAACTGGTCGAGGAGAATCAGAGATGGGAGGAGAAGCAGTGAGCGTGAAGAATTGGGGTGCGGGAGGGTCCTATTTATAGCGGCGAAGAGGAGCTGCGGGTGTCCGTGAAGGTCGAGTATGGCGCGGAGTCTCCGGTGCGCGAAAGGCCAAGGCAAGGATGGCGTGGCGTAGCTGGCATCCTGGCGATGCTCAACGGCTAGCTGGTGCAGAGAAAATGTGACGGGATCACTCACGATGATGAAGAATCTGTCACGGTACTGGCGGCGGAAAGTCGACGAGGACGACGGCGACGGTGCACGCGCAGGTGCTCAAGCGTGTCTACGCGCTAGAGGGTGTAGTGGCGGTGCTTGATGCAGAAAGAGAGGTGTAGGGGAGGACGGTGGAGATGGGTCGAGGCCATAGTCTGGCGCGTCCAGTACGCGGTGAGCGCGCACGCTGGCATGCCTGGGCGTTCTGGGCGCGAGCTGGCCTGGCCAATGCCAGCCTCTCGCGTGCCAGGGCCGTGCACGGTGATGATCAGGGTGGCCAGGAGATTCTGCTGGACAAGAAGAAAGTGAGAGGGGGAGGCTTTGGTGATCGATGGCATGAGGGCCGGCACGGTGCACGACATGGCATTGCTTTAGCCCTCTCTAGGCTTTAATCACCACGGGCAAGTACATGGCTTGATGCATGAGATGCAGAGGGACCATAATGAGAGCAAAGCAAAAGAGGTTTAGGCCAAAATCCGCTGGATAAAGAGGTGTGTGCAAATTCCAGATTAGTGCCTGCAAAGTATTCGACGAAATGGCCGCATGAGCATTTTGTTCAAACTTTGTAAATCTTTTTGGGGAGATTGATTTGAATAATAAAGGGATTAGAATGGTGGTGGTGGTTTGAGAAATGGTGCTGGTTTGCAAAGTTTCAAAAAGGGGATGATCTTCACTTTGTTTCAAAGTCTCCACTTGTCACCCTTATATTGGTCAATGTAAGCAGAGTCAACCCTGGTGGTCAACACAAGAAATGCTCACCTTGATATGCTCTTCGATGAGGTGGCAAGAGCTGGCAAGGTTTAGTTTGGGATTTGCTAAATGGAAGGGCTCAAAGGGGGTGACATTTTATTTTGGGCCGAAATGCCCATTATCATATGTGATGGAAATTTGAATTTTCCTTTGCTTTTAAAAGTGTTTCTTTGATTCCAAAATGTTTGTTATTGATCTATTAAGGTTTCCCAAGCATTGGCACAAGCCAACATGGTCTTGGTTGAGGATTTGCAAAGTTGGCCAAATGTGTATGTGAGTGAGATTTGCAATTTTTCCCATTTCTTTTATTTCCCTCCTTTTTGACGTTCTAAGATCATGTACTAGGGTTTAAGCACCCTTGGTAAACACACAAACACTTATCATGGCAATTGCACAAAAGAAAGCATGCACACTATGTATAGCACTATATGCAAAAATGAAAGTTTTTGTTAGTTCCAAAATTTGAGCATTTGAAATTTTTGTCTTCATTGAATTGAAAACTTGGGATGCTAAAGTGTGCTTGGAGCTAGGCAATGCTTGCTTCAAGGATGCGGTTGCCAAGAGGCACGAGCTACTCCTTGACTGTGAACGCCTCCGCGAAGAGAATCTAACTCTAAATGGGAAGCTCAATGAGGCTATAGATGACGCCATCTTGGCGGACAGCGAGCTTGTGGATGCCTACACGAAGCGCTCTGAGATGCGCAACACGCTTTTGGATTTAAAGGATAAGCTAACTCGCTTCAGGAACTCTAACGACGATCTGAGGAAGAAGATCAATGACATGCGCGCCCAAAAACGTTTGGTGGAGGTTGTCGATCAGCTCGTTAATCTTATCTGATGTTCCCATTGTACTTTTACCAGGAATGACTCATGTAATTATAAATTCTATAAGTGGTCTGCCACTCGTATGAATCTAGTTAATATTTGCTAGTTCTCTGCGCTAGCTGAGAATTAAGTTTGTGCTCAGTCGAGTCCTACACTGTTTACCAAGCGGCAGGTTTGGTTAGCTGCTTGTGAACAAACAATGAGCAAAAAAAAAGTCCTACACTGTTTGATTGGTTATGTGATTCGTCATAGTTATCACTTGCAACATTAATTGCAACTAAAATTTGATGACAGAACGAAGTTAGTTCTCGACTGAGAAATAGCCATACCCATATTTAATACCGATTTTAAAGTTACTTACTCCCTCTGTCCCGGTGGATTGGGCTCAATAGTAGTTTCATCGGGACAGGCAGCAGGGGATTGGGCGCTTAAACTTTTTCACACAAGATATTTCATCCAATCACGACCCTAATACTCCACATTCATTAGAGCAGCTATTGTTGGTTTGAGGATGGGAACCGATGGAGGACATCTAGTGCATACACGCATGTACATTGACAAGTCAAAGAAGAGGAGAGTATGTTAAACTAAGAATAGTAATTGAGCTTTAATCCATGGTTAAACTGGGAAAAATATATTTTGGAGGTGAGCACAATTCACCGGGACGGAGGGAGTACTCCCTGTGTTCACAATTACATAGAACCTTTTCAGAGACTGATTCTGTACGATGGAGTACTACGTACTTTTTTGTATATGTGTTACTAGTTGGATTATAAACTTGGATACTCGTTCTGCATTTTTTGTATTGAGAATCGTTGTATAACATTTATCAGAAAGTTTAGTTTGTTCGGATATTAGGCCCAAGAAGGCAGAGGCCCCAAATATAAGTCCACCTTCATTTGCCGTAGAACAAATAATTGAAGCTAACTTCTTAAAAAAAACTGGCTAGTCGGAGCAACAGACTATATAAGCTGGGCTCCTCTGCGTGTCTGTGTTCATTTAATCTCCCGAATATAGGTAAGGGCACATCGGAGAGTAATTGGCCAGTCGGTCCAACAGACGATATAAGCTGGGCTCATATGCATGTCTTTGTTCAAATTGAATAAATAGGCCTTGGGCCTTTAGTCAGCCAATCTGGCCCAAGGACACCACGACGCGTAGCTGGTAGGTGGGATACATAGTGAATCCAGTAGGTCCCACAGATACATGTGGGCCCGACGGGGTCTGGACAAGGGACCCACCAAGCTCCGACATACGGGTCCCACAAGTTCTGACATATTAGGTCCATACTCTGGCATGTTTGGCCCACCAAGCTCGGGCATGCTGGGACCCACCAGGCTCTGACATGCGGACCCCACAGATCTATGGCATGCATGACCCACTAAAACTGTCATGGTCCGACAAGGCTCTGAAATGCGGCCCCCACAGATCTCTAGCATGCCGGACCCACCAAAGCTGTCAGAGAAGGGACCCACCAGGCTCTGACATGCGGCCCCCACAGATCTCTGTCATGTCGGACCAACCAAAACTGTCAGAGAAGGGTCCCACTAGGCTCTGACATGCGGCACCCATAGATCTTTGTCATGCCGGACCCACCAAAACTGTTAGAGAAGTGTCCCACCAGGCTCTGACATGCGGCCCACACAGATCTCTGGCATGCCGGACCCACCAAAACTCTCAAAGAAGGGTCCCAGCAGGCTCTGACATGCGGCCCCCACAGATCTCTGTCATGCCGGACCCACCAAAACTGTTAGAGAAGGGTCCCACCAGGATCTGACATGCGGCCCCCACAGATCTCTAGCATGCCGGACCCACCAAAACTCTCAGATAAGGGTCCCAGCAGGCTCTGACATGTGGCCCCCACAGATCTCTGTCATGCAGGACCCACTAAAAATGTCAGAGAAGGGTTCCAGCAGGCTCTGACATGCGGCCCCCTCATATCTCTGGCATGCCGGACCCACCAAAACTCTCAGAGAAGGGTCCCAGCAGGCTCTGACCTGCGCGGCCATGCGTCCAGAATTGACAGCAGGCAGACGCTTGTGCTGGCACGTGCGCAAAAAAATTGGCATGTCAACTGATATGTGGAACCCATGTTGGTGGTACTGACAGTTCTGGTCCACTTCGCATGCTGAGAGGCTGTCGGAACGGGTGGCCCCACGCAGGTGGGTCATGTCGGCACCTGACATGCGGGCCCGAGTGGTGCAGGCCAGGTACATGTGTGCAGACGGTGGTTGTCTCTCCTTACAAATATGGGTCCCAGTGCTGCAGGCCTTGGACTGTTGTGCGGACAGACACAAAAGTACGTGAACATGAGCGTGTAGAGTGTGGGTCAAGTGTATCCACCAGCCCGAAGCCCAGTTGTTGTGATGCCCGCCCACTGCTGACTAAGCAATTCGGGCAGCCAACCACCCGCGATGCTCATTTCTGCACGATCGCTGACATTTAGACCTCGTCCGTCACTATTTTTCGGGCCGAGCAGCCCAAATCATCATATGTGACGCAAAAACGCCCTATCGTCATAGAAAAAGACAATCGCTGATGGATTTCTAAACTGTCAGTATCATACCGTCATTGAAGACCCATATGTTACTAGTGCAATGTGGCGTAGGCATATTCTCGGCCGAACAATGCACTTGTGCCTAGATGGTCCAAGCCTTAACCGAGGCAACTAATGATCAACGTTGGTGCATCTTTCCACATTGATATTTGTGCAGTTTCCCTTGGAGCGGTGATTCGAGACGATCGTGAGACCTTTATCGTTGCTTCAATGGCTACCTCACGTGGCTTCGAGAAATGAGGGATTATAACAGTAAGTAGCAATTTATCATTTGCTAGTACTCTTATTCATTATCCTTCCTTACTAATTTGATTTTCTCGTGCTCGCTCTATACATATAAGGTTGTTCATAGTGCTAAGTATCATATAGTAGTATCATGCATATGATATTTCTGTATGATACTATCTCTATAGTGGGTGATATCATGGAGTAGTATCATAGTTATGCTATATTTATTGCTATTTAGAATCTCAATGCAAATTGATGTACAATATTTGTTTGGAATTAATTTTCTCATGATATGCGCTATGATACGGTATCCACCTATGATACTCTAATCTCATCTCTCCTCCTTAATTAGCTGCCACATCAATATTTTTGTGGGACCATGATACTAGCTAAGATACTACCAATATGGCTAGCCTAAGCTCATTACATACTCCGGGAGAAGTTCAACCATTAATTTAGTCAACAAAATAGATAAAATTAATGGTCAAAAAATTTCCCGGAAACTTTAGGGGGGATGTGAGCAGTACCATTCATTGATTCTTCTTCATTATTGTACTCATTTGATTTACTTGCACTATCTTCATTTATTAATTTGATATGGTATTACTACTACATACCATGAAGAAAAATGATTGGACATATCGTAATTAAGGAGCATCATTTATCGTAAGGATTTTCTCCCGTCCAGCGTCCTCCATATATGAGTTGCACGCGTTCGGTACAGGTAACAACTCCTAGGTGCAAACTGCATACGAGCACAATGGCGAGGGCAGCAACGATGTCCCTACCTATGTCTCTCATCCTACTCGCCGCGATGTTCTCCACCCTTCCCGCCGCCCACGCCGACGCTGGCTTCATCTCCTACATATGCAACAAGACCAAAAACGCCACCATGTGTGTGGCCGTGCTGCGCGACGACCCGGAGAGCGCCAAGGCCTCCACCGTGCGCGACCTCGCCAACATCGCGCTGCAGATCACCATCAACACCACCGACCACAACGCCGATGTCATCGACGACCTGGCCAAGAAGAGCCAGGGTACGTCCCAGGGACACGCGCTGACCGTCTGCCACAAGGCCTATTTCGGTGCCTCCATAGACCTCAACATCTTCGGTCGCTACTGCTTCGACGGCGGGGACTACGCTGAAACGTCCAAGATCTTGTCGAGCGCAAAGGGCGCCAGCGATAAGTGTGAGAACGCGTTCAAGGGAATCGGCAAAATGCCCCCCGTTACCGCCATGGATATCATGATGACCGAGCGCTGCAGTGTTGCCGCTGACCTCGTTGACTTGCTTGTCGACAAGTGACCACAAATTGTTCTTGGCTTGCTTATGCATGTTGCTATCAATTATGAAATAAGTTTTATTTACGTCAAACCTTGTTGGTGATTGATTTTTTCATAAAGAAATGAGGGAACACATATCGTTTTATTTACGTCAAACCTTGTTGGTGATTGATTTTTTCATAACAAATCAGTTTACACCCCAAATTATCTAGTATAAAAAGTAAATAGACCTCACAATTCAGAATTTACCTCGAATGTATGTGATTTTCAATGCAGCTGATGTCAATGGAAGTAAGTCCTCGATTGTTTTTTCAACTAGATGACCCGTTACGCTATCGCGCAAATGGCATAATCAAATTAGAATTTAAACCATAAGTTTTAGCTTATTTTGGTATTAAGAATTACCTCAAAATTTAACTGCTTTAGTATCTTCCACACATCGGTGCTGCAGTAAGATATGATAATTTAGTATGATTTCACACCATTGTTTGCAGTTCTTATGCTTATGTATAAGCTCCGGCGGCAAATTATGGTTATTGTATCGAAAGAGATAGCATCGTTAAAGAAACATAAAAGGATAATTACTAATTTCAAGAAGAATGTTTATGCTTATTGTGAGTGGCCAAATAGAAAAAGTTTGGTTCGAGATTTTGAGCCTCTTAACTGATACCACTGCTACCACGGAACGAGAAACTATTGCAAATGTTTGCCCCGCGTAAACAATTTATTGGCTGACACCGTCTATCCCATCACAATTTGCGTTAACGGTACAATTTCTTCCTCTTAACCTATCTCTCTAACTCTTCTCCTTGATCTGCTACAGCTCCCTTCATCGACTCCACTCCATGTAATCCGCTGACCAAGTACTCCATCGTGGCCATCCACGCCATCAGCCATCCACTGCTCGCCCCAAGATTTACCTAACAAACTTGATAGAGGACAAAGCCAATTAAACATTTCAGAAACCTAAGAGAATATATTGTCATTTTAGAATCCTAACACTATACATTTAGAGAAATAGTCGGAAATCTTTAAGATCTCAGCTGGAAGATAAGCTAATTTACTGGGAGTCCTTTCAAGCATAGCAACTTTTTCTTTGGTAAACATGTTAACAAGAAACTTAATAATATATATCTGAAGCACCACATTTAACCAGGGTGTATGCCTTCTTTCTTCAAAAACATCCTATTCCAAATGTTTATCCTACAAAATTCTAAAAATTACAAACTATGACTTGCACGCCAGCCCATGAACCGACTACTTCACTTGAAGGAATATGAAACCCCTCTTAACAGCTTTAAACACAACGACGTGCACAACTATCACATATAGGCCTACAGAGTAACCACTACTTTCTCAAACGTTTGTTCAGATTTTGGTATAAGTTAAACTAAGAAATACGACTAAAATTTGGGAATACTCTTGGTTGATTGCAGCAAGCACTCACCATGGTAAAAAGTTCCATTGCAGCCTCCTGCTTCAAATTGTGTTTCTATCTATAAATCCAATACACCTCCTGTAAGAAATTCATCAAGAACTTCATGAGGAAAAAACATAGATAAATATATAGCTCAATAACTCCATAAATTGATCAAATACAGGGATCTTAATCAAAATTCTGTACATACATATAGATCAAATAAAATAAGAAAATTGTTAAAGTTACAAAGAGGGTTAAGATAAGAATGGAGAGGATCCATGTCCTCAATAACTCCTTCGTTTTGTCCCATAGAGCCATTGCTTCCCTCGGTGAAGATGGAAGGCTTAATACATCAACATAGATTATATACACTCTCAAAGCCACCTGGATACAGGAAGAACTTGGTGTATTAGAACCAGATCATTTTAGTTAATTATTGGACAGTAGAATGACATCATAAGCAACAATAGAGAACCTGAGTAGGAGCCATACCTTTGGAGAGCTTAAAATCAGAGCCAACGGGGCTAAGAAGACCAGCTGCTTTTTCCAAATGATTGGATTCACAATCTTCAATCCATGGTTTTAAAGGCGGCCAGGTGTCCCAAGGCTGGGGGGCGCCTCAACGCCTAGGCGCTCAAGGCGGGTTGCAAGGCAACACCTTTGAGAGGGCTGCGCCAGGGGTAGGAGTCGCCAGAAGCTTGAGAGGAGCTCCCTCCTCTCTCTTCTCTCCCAACCTGATTCCCCTGGTCTGTTCCCCTCTCTTTCCCTTGTCCCTGGCACCAATTTCCCTCCCTGCTCCCTCCTCTCTCTTCTCTCCCGCCCCCAATTTCCCTCCCAGCCCGCCAATTTCTCTCTCAATCAGCTGATTATTGTGAGTAATTGGTTCCTCCCTGTCTTCTCTCTCTATTTCCCTCAATTACCGCGGCCAATTTCTCCAATTCCTGCTCCAATTTTGGATTCCCACTCGGGCTGCTCCGTTTCCCGCTCTACCAGGCCATGGCGTCCAAAATCGCCCAGAGCGAGGCCTTCCTTGCCTAAGCGACGACCTGGACGCCTAGGCGGTTCAATTGGGACGCCTTCGACAGCAGTCCAAGGCGAGCATGACACCTTGACCGCCTAGGCGACGCCTTTAAAACCATGCTTCAATCTATATGCAGCCAAAAGTGCTTCAACCAAAAAATGAAGACATGAACAATCAGAGCAAACAATATCGATGTGTTCTGTAGGATATCTCTAGCATTAAGCATATAGGCTGTACCTTTTGGTAGGCCTCTTAGCCATGTATGCATTCTGTTATAAATTTAGCTTGTAATTGTTGGCTGAAGATTCGAAAATACATCAATAATCTGCAAGCTTGTCACATTGCAGCTATCTGTGTAAGCTGATGTTACTTTACAAACATATATTGCTTGGGATAATTTCAAAGCTATTATGTCCTATCTTAAGTAACAACATTACTAACACTGAGGCTCTGGTTCCCAATCAACAAACTGCAGCCACCCGCATAAGCTACTACTAATTCACAAACCTATAGCACTTGGGTTAATTTCTAAAGTTGATATGTTCCAAAAAAAACACACTCTATCAGTAAATTTTAATTCACACACTTATTTTGGTAAAATTTCTTTGTGCATAGTTTCCTTCCGTCAGGATCTTCATTATGCTTCACTAAGCTCATTATTTTGGATATGTCATAAATCATACATTGTTTCTTTTCACAGTGAACCAACAAAGGACCACCCCAGTAGCTAAGAAACCTTTAAGTGGGACAAGATAATATTCAATAAAAGGTCATACAGAAACCAGTCATCCCACTACTTTACCAAACTATGTGGTATTTCACCATTAAATAGCTGCTTGTGCGGTAACAAATTTAAAAACTGAACAAAAAAGATAGTTCATATAATATAGTAAATTCCACCGAGTACAGATACATGAGCAAGCTGACAGAAAATTAATATCAGCAAGAGAGGGAATTTCCAATGAACATGGGAACCAGGGGAAGCTAAATGATCCGAAGCCCATGGATCCCCATTTGCTTCCAAGATCACTATACCACCCTTTTGTACACCTGATGCCAAAAGCAGAAAAGTGCTATATAACGTGCTCAGCACGAATCTCGACACCACTGCGGCTAGGATCAATTTGATGGCACGTCATGTATAAAGTGGCACCTAATAGATAGGTGTGTAAAATGGATTTTTCCACTTCATAGCTGATCGTCTCTCATCCTCTCGCAAAAAGGTTGAAAAGAATGAATATATTCCTTATAGCAGATAAAAATATGAGCAAAAATATGAGCAGAACATGTGGAGATGTTAGAAGTGAGGACAAGACATTGTGATTAATATAAGAGCTAACCATCGATAGGAGGATTATCTAGAATTGCAGGCTGGAGGACGCCCTCAATAGTTAGCCAGTGAGATACAAATGCTGTGTCGAGAGTTTGGGTAGAGGAGCTTCAGTAATATGTATGCGGCAGACATATGTCCAATTCATTATCAAAATAAAGAAAGTGTAAATTTATCTGATTCATTTATCAATAATATCCTTGCCTCTTTGAAATCGACCTCCCTGTCATCGATATAGAAGAGATCATTATGGTACACAGCTCTTTTAAACCGCAAGGGGTCACCAGAAGCAAATCCGTATACAGGCTGAGTGAAAATGCAAAGCAATAAAGCACATGGCGTCAGCTAGACTGCTTGAAAACTTCTGAACTTGATTCCAAAACAAAATCAAGGGAAAATGTACCAAGATAATTTAACTACCAAAGTCACATATACAAGGCATACTATGTATAGTTATCTACCAACTCTGCATTTTTATCATCCTATTTTTAGTTGTTGGAAGGGAACGCACCTTAACATTCCTGAGGTTGAGAGCACCGTCAACATCGTCTGTGCTCAGAACTGTCCTCTTTGCATGCTTCATACACTTGGGGGGCTCCTGGAACAATGCACACCACACTTAAATTAATATAACATAATACCAAGGAGTAATGATATATCTTGAACATGTGAGATTGTGAGCTACAATTAAATACAGAGCATGAATATCATATATTTTCAGGAATCCATGGAAACTTCTCGAGTGATGAAATTAGCATTTGTAGACAGGAGGTGAACTACCTAGTTCAATATAACGGAACTACCTAATTCAATATAACTATAAACAACTAATTTCCCACTACTGCAATTTGGTCCACCGTCCTCACTCAACCAGATTGTGAGCTACAATTAAATACAGAGCATGAATATCATATATTTTCAGGAATCCATGGAAACTTCTTGAGTGATGAAATTAGCATTTGTAGACAGGAGGCGAACTACCTAATTCAATATAACCGAACTACCTAATTCAATATAACTATAAACAACTAATTTCCCACTACTGCAATTTAGGAGGAGCTCACATGGTGTTTAGGCAGATAAGAAAAGTAACATTGTTTTGGCAAATAAGCTCAAGTTTAGCATCTCCTAAGCTCCTAGCCACTTTAATTTAAGACAGATTAACTAAAAACAAATGGCATCTTGTACCAAACAAAAGGATAAGGAAAGCAAAACATACAACTGAAATGAGCAGAACTACATCAAGAAAACAAACATGAATGTATTGTTGTACCTCCAATTGAGCACCTGTTACCTTCATAGCATCGAATGGACAATTCCAAGATCATAGGTCGTTCCCTGAAACCCATAATACCAGACACGTGTTCAAATAAATGGGACCTGAAGTTCATATACAAAAACGTCGCAAGATTATATGTACCATTCATCATGAAACACTTCGGCACTCACAGAAGCCCAATGGATTGAGAGGCATAGAGTCTATATCTTAAAAAACAGTGATGATAACCATGGCACTTTGCTTCTGCAATGCCATAATTCATGTCTTTGTGTAACAGTCACTTAAAAAATATGTTACGGAGTACATATAATTACATGAAGTGAAAAGTTAATTAAGATGGTCTCTATGCAATAATGATCATGGGGAAAGAATGTCATTTCAACTAAATTAATAGTGTTGTGTGGCTGCCACACTAAACATTACCAACTAAATGTAACAAACTCGTAGGGAGCTTTTACAACTGTGTACAGTACCATTCGCATCTGGATAACATTTTACTCAGAAATTCAAACAGAATAAATCAATAGCATGTACTACTGTAACCATTAGTATGGCCATGGCAACTGGCAAGGTACTACTTAAAGCTTATAACTTATACTACGCCATTTCAAATAGAAAAAAATCAATAGCGTGCACTAAACCATTAGGATGGCCATGGCAAGGTACTACTTAAAGCTTATAACTATAAAATCATCTTAAATATTATAAATTAACAGTATTATAACTATATCGAGGCCCTTTAACAAACATACTCGCCATGAAACTAAACAAATATTTGTCTTAATTGATTTTAGATGCTACACAAAGCAACCAGATTCTATGGGATTACTTTTTATAGCAAGCCCTAGTGTATTAAGATTTTTCTGAACCATGTCGAATGAAATGGGTCACTCCTATCTTCCTTCATTATGAAACTCTTTTTACATGCTTGTTTCAATCTCCGTCTGTATGTTTTAATCAATATAATAGCATATGAACCTCTGCTTATGTTTGTTTCACCAGAGGCATTTACCCTACCATGAATAAGGCCTTGGTGCTGGTTATCCAAAAAGGGAAAGTGCAAGCTAAAGATATTCATGGCAATATATTCCCTGACATAAGCATCGAGAAGTTAAGAATCATAGGCTACGTACCTAGACACTGACAGTGCCAATCAATCCTTCAGATATCTTCAGCGTACCTTGCAGCGCGGCCAACTGGCGCTGGAAATTTTGGGATAAAAGTTATTAGTATATTGCATTCTAGAGAGACATGGCATTAGCTGTAGACAATAAGCAACATTGTTATGTGCTAGTTCAAATCAGAGAGTATGTATGAACGAATTAAGAACCTGACCAATGTATGAATGAATTAAGAACCTGACCAATGTCTTCCTTACTTCACCTTCTACTGAACAATGGGATGCTGCTCTAGCAGGTAAACCAGTCATCGAAGCGAGTAAAGTAGAAAAAGATAGGAAACCTAATTTCTCGTATACATTCATAAATTTATAAAACTGAACTTCAGTAACTATATATCAAGAATAAGAATAATAATAAAGAGCAAGATAAGAAGTTCTACCAGTACCGAATTGACATGCACAACGCGAGAAAGGGGAATGAATTTTTCATACATGCATTAGAACCGATACATCCTAGAAAAGATGCATCAGCACCAACACTGTGAATCAACAATGCAAACTTTTGAACTGCTCCCGTGTATGCAATTCAATAATCTGAACAGGTACATGGGATGAGAAGGGGGAAATATACCAACACAACACATCAGTTTTGGGACCTCATAGATTTGAAGGGAACACTTCGCTGACAGCGATTAGAATATTAACACGAGCATACTTAATAGTCTTTCTATGTTACCCAATTGCATTGCTGCTGAATAATTTCCTCCGCACATTATAAGGACTCCAAAATGGAAAAAAGAAGTGATTATTGCACAGAAAATAAAAATCTGAACCGAGCCACATGGTCTAAGCAAAGATAAGAGGCATTTTCAGACTATTCTAGCAAGCAATCACTTCCAAGCAAATCATTTAAAGATGACACAAAATGGCTGCAGCTGGCGGTGCCTGGAAACATTCTCTGATTTAGTATGAACTCAAACCCGATGATGATACTACACATAAAGAACACCATAATACAGATTCATTGAAGAGTAGGAGATACCTACAGGTTAACATTGAGAAAGCAAATATTGCGAAGATCTTTTAATCCTCCAGTGTAGTACACTCTCTCTGCTTCTGAAAAGAGCTTCCAAAGAATCCATGGTATGACCAAGCTGCTATGAAGTGCTTTTAACACCCAACGATCCATATCCCAAGTCCAAGAGCAACAGCTATAAGTCTATAACCATGTTGGTGTCCTTCCCAGCGGAAAGCTATACAAATTCAACAAGATGTGTCTCAAAGTCTTTTTAGAGAAAATGAACAAGCGCTGAGCACAGACCTAACAAAACCCACCACGGCAGCGTCATAGAAGGAGATCCCATGTGGCAGCGATGTCGTTGTCTTCTTTTTCTTCCGGCAGCAGTCCGTCACATTATAAATATCTCTGCTTGGCCGGCAGCTGCTTCATCAGCAGCAATAAAGAATTGGCACAGACGAATTTCATCAAACAGTTCACACGCAGGACCTGAAAGTATGAACAAATCAAACTTTGACGAACAAGAAAGGGGCGTGGGTAGTGAACCAGCAAACATGGCAGATCCGAGAATAGAGGGAGACGCTCACCTTGGTGTCATAGCCATTGGCAAGATCCGTGAGGTCGAGGTGGCGCCATGGAAGAAGGATTGAAGGCTTCATCTCGCTGCCTCTCGATCTGTTGCCTCCTCGCCTAAATAACATGGCTGGGCCGTCATCGTCGGGTGCAGAGGCAGGGAAGGATGAGGCGGGGGATCTCGAGCCTCGCCGCCGTCGCTTCATCCAGTCTCCCCGCGCCAGTTCGAGCGGATGTCCCGCACCAAGGACCGCCGCCGCATCCTCCTCTCCTGAGGCAGCCGCTGCCGTTGTGCCCGCATATGCGGCCGGGAGGGTGAGACGGCGCGAGATCGACCTCTGAGCCAGTCTCCTCGCCTCGCGGCCCGCGCCGCTAGCCTCCTCCGGGAAGCCGCCCGCGCCCGCCGCTCACCGTCGACGACCAGCACAGCGGGAGAGAAAGCGAGAGGAGGCGGCGGATTCGGGAGGAGGAGAGGAGCGGGGATTCGGGGAGAAGAGTGGGCACGGGATTGGAGAGGAGAGAGAGGCTCTCAGATGGCTAGGGTTTCACCGTTTTTGGGTTTCTCGCGGACGCGAGCAGGAACGCTCGCAGTCCCAGACGAGTGGCCCCAAGCACGCACGGGCCCAGGCGTCACAAACTCAGAATGAGCAGGGAAGGGTGAGAAAGAAATTACTGAATCTAACGGCTGAGGTAGAAAGTGGGATGTAAAAATCACTGTAGCAGTAGAAACGTGCGACCAGGATTGTTTTGCCCCTCTCAGACCCCCTGGATGGCTGAGTAGTCTTGCAACATTTATAGGAAGAATCAGCACTTCTGTGGTATACTTTTATTGGCCAAGAACATTTCACTACAACATGAGTTCCCTTTAGCCCACTCTTTGTTTTAAGACAGAGTCATTATTTGTTTTCCTTGCTCTTTTGTGGGTAGTAAATTTCATCTATTTTTTTGCACTATCCTAGAATGCTTTACCAACTGTTGTCTTACATTAGCCGGCGAACACTGGTTGCCAGAACATAAAAAAATGCAGTTCAAGAGGCTCAAAGGTGCTTCGAGGATTTTCAGACGTCTGATGGACTTGATAAGTGATGACCCACAAGTATAGGGGATCGCAACAGTCTTCGAGGGTAGTATAACCCAAATTTATTGATTCGACACAAGGGGAGGTAAAGAATACTGATAAGCCTTAACAACTGAGTTGTCAATTCAGCTGCACCTGGAAAAGCACTAGCAATAGGGGTGATGTGAAAGTAGCAGTAATATGAGAGCAATAGTAACAGTAACACAGCAGCAGTAATAGCAATATGAGAGCAATGGCACCAGAAAATAGTTGATACTACTTCCAATGACATGTAGAACAAGTATATAATGATGAGAGATGGACCGGGGTTCCCAGCGATCTACACTAGTGGTAACTCTCCAATAACAAGTAACAAGTGTTGGGTGAACAAATTACAGTTGGGCAATTGATAGGAATCAAAGCATTAAGATAGAACATCAGGCTTATTAATTATGTAGGCATGTTTTCCGTATATAGTCGTACGTGCTCGCAATGAGAAACTTGCACAACATCTTTTGTCCTACCAGCCGGTGGCAGCCGGGCCTCAAGGGAAACTACTGGATATTAAGGTACTCCTTTTAATAGAGTACCGGAGCAAAGCATTAACACTCCGTGAAAACATGTGTCCCTCACATCACCGCCATTCCCTCCGGTTGTCCCGATTCTTGTCACTTCGGGGCCTTTGGTTCCGGACAGTGACATGTGCATACAACTTGTAGATACAATCTAAGCAACAAGTATAGAGCTCAAATCTAAGATCATGCCACTCGGGCCCTAGTGACAAGCATTAAGCATAACAAGATTGCAGCAACAATAACTTCACAAACTTTATAGATAGACTAATCATAATGTATCATCCATCGGATCCCAACAAACACAACACCGATTACATCAGATGAATCTCAATCATGTAAGGCAGCTCATGAGACCATTGTATTGAAGTACATGGGGGAGAGTATACCGACATAGCTACTGCTAGAACCCGTAGTCCATGGGGGAACTACTCACGGAGCATGGCGGAGGCGGTGGCGTTGATGGAGATGGCTTCCGGGGGCACTTCCCCGTTCCGGCAGGGTGCCGGAACAGAGTTCTGTCCCCCGAATTGGAGTTTCGCGATGGCGGCGGCGCCACAGTAACTTTTCTGGAGTTTCGTCAATTGGTACTGCGTTTTTAGGTCGAAAGGGATTTTATAGGCGAAGAGGCGGCACAGGGGGGCACCTGAGGGCGCCACACCATAGGGTGGCGCGGGCCCAGGCCAGGCCGCGCTGCCTTATGGTCTGGTGGCCCTCTGGCCCCTCTCCGACTCTTCTTCGGTGTTCTGGAGCCTTCCGGGAAAAATAGGAGGTTTGGCGTTGATTTCGTCCAATTCCGAGAATATTGCCCGAATAGCCTTTCTGGAACCAAAAAGCAACGAGAAAACAGGAACTGGCACTGTGGCATCTCGTTAATAGGTTAGTTCCGGAAAATGCATGAAATCATCATAAAGTGCAAGCAAAACATGTAAGTATTGTCATAAAACAAGCATGGAACAACATAAATTATGGATACGTCGGGGACGTATCAGCATCCCCAAGCTTAGTTCCTGCTCGTCCCGAGCAGGTAAACGATAAAAAGAATAATTTCTGTAGTGACATGCTACTTACATAACCTTGATCATACTATTACAAAGCATATGAAATGAATGAAGTGACTCAAGGCAATGATCTATAGTTGCTAACAAATAGATAACATATAGCAAAACTTTTCATGAATAGTACTTTCAAGACAAGCATCAAAAGATTGCACAAGAGTTAACTCATAAAGCAATAGATTCAGAGTAAAGGCATCGAAGCAACACAAAGGAAGATATAAGTTTCAGCGGTTGCTTTCAACTTTCAACATGCATATCTCATGGATAATTGTCAACACAAAGTAATATGATGAATGCAAATATGCAAGTATGTAAGAATCAATGCACAGTTAACACAAGTGTTTGCTTCTAAGATGGAAGGAAGTAGGTAAACTGACTCAACATAAAGTAAAAGAATGGCCCTTCTACGAGGGAAGCATTGATTGCTATATTTGTGCTAGAGCTTTGGTTTTGAAAACATAAAGAGAGCATAAAAGTAAAATTTTGAGAGGTGTTTGTTGTTGTCAACGAATGGTAGTGGGCACTCTAACCCCCTTGCCAGACAAACCTTCAAAGAGCGGCTCCCATGAATTATTTTATTTTTGGGTGGCACTCCTTCCAACCTTTCTTTCACAAACCATGGCTAACCGAATCCTCGGGTGCCTGCCAACAATCTCATACCATGAAGGAGTGCCTTTTTATTTTAGTTTTATTATGATGACACTCCTCCCAACCTTTGCTTACACAAGCTATGGCTAACCGAATCCTTCGGGTGCCGTCCAACAATCACATACCATGGAGGAGTGTCTATTTAGTTTGATTAATTTGGGACTGGGAATCCCATTGCCAGCTCTTTTTGCAAAATTATTGGATAAGCGGATGAAGCCACTAGTCCATTGGTGAAAGTTGCCCAACAAGATTGAAAGATAAACACCACATACTTCCTCATGAGCTATAAAACATTAACACAAATTGAGAAGCATTTTGAATTGTTTAAAGGTAGCACTCAAGCAATTTACTTTGGAATGGCAGGAAATACCACATAGTAGGTAGGTATGGTGGACACAAATGCATAGGTTTTGGCTCAAGGTTTTGGATGCACGAGAAGCATTTCCTCTCAGCACAAGGCTTAGGCTAGCAAGGTTGTTTGAAGCAAACACAAGTATGAACCGGTACAGCAAAACTTACATAAGAACATATTGCAAGCATTATAATACTCCACACTGTCTTCCTTGTTGCTCAAACACTTTACCAGAAAATATCTAGACCTTAAGAGAGATCAATTATGCAAACCAATTTCAACAAGCTTTACGGTAGTTCTCCACTAATAGGTTTAAACCACATGCAAAAACTTAATCATGATCTACTTGAGAGCTCAAAACAATTGCCAAGTGTCAAATTATCCAAGACATATGAGGCATTTTCCTTTTCCAACCAAATAATAATAAGTATTGTAGCTTCCAACTTTTATCATTGAACATTAAAAGTAAAACGAAGAACAAGTGTTCATATGAAAAAGCGGAGCGTGTCTCTCTCCCAAACAAGGATTGCTAGGATCCGATCTTATTCAAACAAACAAAATGAAAATAAACACACAGACGCTCCAAGTAAAGCACATATGATGTGACCGAATAAAAATATAGTTTCAGGGGAGGAACCTGATAAGTTGATGAAGAAGGGGATGCCTTGGGCATCCCCAAGCTTAGACGCTTGAGTCTTCTTGAAATATGCAGGGATGAACCACGGGGGCATCCCCAAGCTTAGACTTTTCACTCTTCTTGATCATATATCATCCTCCTCTCTTGACCCTTGAAAACTTCCTTCACAACAAACTTCTCATAAACTTCATTAGAGGGGTTAGTACTCAAAAAATTTGAATCCACCTTGGTCCTGTAGTGGCACATTGCAAGAACTCAATAAAACATTAGCTACAGCTCTCTATGTCTAGAAAACCTCGCTTAAAGTCCACAAGAGACAATGCAAAAAACAGAGACAGAATCTGCCAAAACAGAACAGCCAGTAAAGACGAATTTTAATAAAATACTTCCGTTGCTCAAATCAGAAAACTCAAAACTAATGAAAGTTGCGTACATATCTGAGGAACACGCACGTAAATTGGCATAATTTTCTGAGTTTCCTACAGAGAATTAGACCCAGATTCGTGACAGATAGAAATCTGTTTCTGCGCAGAAATCCAAATCTAGCATCAACCTTCGATTAGAGGCTTCACTTGGCACAACAAAACACAAAACTAAGATAAGTAGAGGTTGCTACAGTAGTAAACAACTTCCAAGACACAAATATAAAATAAAGTACTGTAGCAAAATAACACATGGGTTATCTCCCAAGAAGTTGCTTTCTTTATAGCCATTAAGATGGGCTCAGCAGTTTTAATGATGCACTCGCAAGAAATAGTATTTGAAAGAAAAGAGAGCATCAAAAGGCAAATCCAAAACACATTTAAGTCTCACATGCTTCCTATGCAAAGGAATCTTGTACACAAATAAATTCATGAAGAACAAAGTGACAAGCATAAGAAGATAAAACAGGTGTAGCTTCAAAATTTTAAGCACATAGAGAGGTGTTTTAGTACCATGCAAATTTCTACAACCATATTTTCCTCTCTCATAATAATTCTCAGTAGCTTCATGAATAAACTCAACAATATAACTATCACATGCAGCATACTTTTCATGATTTCCAAACACATAATTTTTATCAAGTTCAAGAATAGTGGAATTAAAACTTTCAAACTTACTTTTATTAATAATATAACAAGGTAGTTGATCAATCTCAAGAGATATGGGACACATAGATAAAGTTAAATCCTCTCCAATCCCATTTTCATTAATAGTACAATTAATATTATCAAGTAACATAGGACCATCATCTAAAGCTTTATCATAAACATTCGCTACGCAAAATTCTTTAGTACCACGCATTTCGACATCAGGCACAAACAAAGTATTATCGTAAGATTTATCAAAGTAGCATGGATTATCATAAATAACAGTAGTATAATTATTCTCACAAGTTTTACTCATAGGTAATATTTCAAGAGAATCCACAGGAACATAACATTCAACCTCTTTCGGTAAGCATGGAGGACAATCAAATAATGTAAGAGATAAAGAGTTACTCTCATTAGAAGGTTGGCATGGGTAGCTAATCCATTCTTCCTCCTTTTGTTCGTCGCTCTCCTCTTCTTTTTCATCCAATGAGCTTTCAAGTTCATCAATTTCCTCCTCTTTTTCATCCAATGCGCTTTCAGGTTCATCAGTTTCTTCTTCCACAGGTTCCTGCAAATTGTGAGTGCATTCTTGTGCATTAATGTGTCTCTCTTTATAATCAAGGATATAAGGATTCCTACTGTAGCATTCTATGCAAGAATTAAGGATAGTAGAGACATAATCTTTAAGGTCCTTACAAATAGCACAAGTTTCATAATTCTCAACCATGAAGGATTCTATCTCAGAGGCTCCCATAAATAAGACAAATTGTTCTACCTCTTCGAACCCATAATGAATATAGCAATTCCGATTATAGCTCTTAATTAAAAATTTCTCACTAGAGCCACATTGAAATTTAAAATGCTTATCCTGTTGAGAGCAACAGTTTATATCATGGCGTCTAAGCAAGATTCTAGCCATTGTATTCAATTTTTCTATCATAGCACCCATTATTTTACCAGTTCTTGATTCTCTATAATTATTATAGCATTCTATAAGCTCCAAGTAGGTTGTAGGTTCTCCCATAACAGCAGTTTTTTATTTTTTGGTTTTTCAAATTTTTATGGATTTTTGGGTATATGAGACAAATAAAACAAGACAAAAATAAA
This sequence comes from Lolium perenne, assembly GCF_019359855.2. Lineage (NCBI taxonomy): Eukaryota > Viridiplantae > Streptophyta > Magnoliopsida > Poales > Poaceae > Lolium > Lolium perenne. The sequence continues at coordinate 35,935,284 of NC_067246.2, read as the reverse complement.
CTAAGCAAAAGTAAAATACGCAAAATAATACTAGACAGAAATAAACTAAGCACAAATAAACTAGACAAAAGTAAACTAAGCAAAACAAAATAAAATAAAAACAGAGAGAGAGGTAGAGTGTACTCCCCAGGTGAACTTATGAGTAGAGCTATGCCTCCCCGGCAACGGCGCCAGAAAACAGTCTTGATGACCCACAAGTATAGGGGATCGCAACAGTCTTCGAGGGTAGTATAACCCAAATTTATTGATTCGACACAAGGGGAGGTAAAGAATACTGATAAGCCTTAACAACTGAGTTGTCAATTCAGCTGCACCTGGAAAAGCACTAGCAACAGGGGTGATGTGAAAGTAGCAGTAATATGAGAGCAATAGTAACAGTAACACAGCAGCATTAATAGCAATATGAGAGCAATGGCACCGGAAAATAGTTGATACTACTTCCAATGACATGTAGAACAAGTATATAATGATGAGAGATGGACCGGGGTTCCCAGCGATCTACACTAGTGGTAACTCTCCAATAACAAGTAACAAGTGTTGGGTGAACAAATTACAGTTGGGCAATTGATAGGAATCAAAGCATTAAGATAGAACATCAGGCTTATTAATTATGTAGGCATGTTTTCCGTATATAGTCGTACGTGCTCGCAATGAGAAACTTGCACAACATCTTTTGTCCTACCAGCCGGTGGCAGCCGGGCCTCAAGGGAAACTACTGGATATTAAGGTACTCCTTTTAATAGAGTACCGGAGCAAAGAATTAACACTCCGTGAAAACATGTGTCCCTCACATCACCGCCATTCCCTCCGGTTGTCCCGATTCTTGTCACTTCGGGGCCTTTGGTTCCGGACAGTGACATGTGCATACAACTTGTAGATACAATCTAAGCAACAAGTATAGAGCTCAAATCTAAGATCATGCCACTCGGGCCCTAGTGACAAGCATTAAGCATAACAAGATTGCAGCAACAATAACTTCACAAACTTTATAGATAGACTAATCATAATGTATCATCCATCGGATCCCAACAAACACAACACCGATTACATCAGATGAATCTCAATCATGTAAGGCAGCTCATGAGACCATTGTATTGAAGTACATGGGGGAGAGTATACCGACATAGCTACTGCTAGAACCCGTAGTCCATGGGGGAACTACTCACGGAGCATGGCGGAGGCGGTGGCGTTGATGGAGATGGCTTCCGGGGGCACTTCCCCGTTCCGGCAGGGTGCCGGAACAGAGTTCTGTCCCCCGAATTGGAGTTTCGCGATGGCGGCGGCGCCACAATAACTTTTCTGGAGTTTCGTCAATTGGTACTGCGTTTTTAGGTCGAAAGGGATTTTATAGGCGAAGAGGCGGCGCAGGGGGGCACCTGAGGGCGCCACACCATAGGGTGGCGCGGGCCCAGGCCAGGCCGCGCCGCCTTATGGTCTGGTGGCCCTCTGGCCCCTCTCCGACTCTTCTTCGGTGTTCTGGAGCCTTCCGGGAAAAATAGGAGGTTTGGCGTTGATTTCGTCCAATTCCGAGAATATTGCCCGAACAGCCTTTCTGGAACCAAAAACAGCAGAAAACAGGAACTGGCACTGTGGCATCTCGTTAATAGGTTAGTTCCGGAAAATGCATGAAATCATCATAAAGTGCAAGCAAAACATGTAAGTATTGTCATAAAACAAGCATGGAACAACATAAATTATGGATACGTCGGGGACGTATCAATAAGTAATATTGTTCCCAACCCAATTGATTTTTTGGAGGGAATCCTTTTCGATTCTTATTCCCTTTGCCCAACCTATCCCTTGAGAGGATGAGTACTACTCTTGGATTTCATTGCAACCGGCACCGTACCCACATGAGCAACTGACTGAAATAATTCCCCAACAATAGCACATCAGTTGTCTCATTTGTTTGTTGATGAAGAAAACATCTCCAGTCGCGTGATCGCATCATACTTTTATTTTTCTTACCGATGCCCTTGTAACTTCCAGGTTGACAAATGACGAGTGGTACCAGCAGCACCGATGGTTGACTCGGTAGATCTCCAGGTGAACCCTTGCCAGGTCTTGGGCAGCCGAAGACTAGGTAAAGCTGCCTGCTATCGCAGGTCTTTCTTCATTGGACTCCTCGATGATTGGCATGGGGTTGTATCTACTTAGACTCCGATATTTTTTCCAACAAGGTCTACCATTCTAATAGATAGCTTTGTGTCATATGTTGTTTCCTAATTCTGATACTAGACAACTTTGTTGGTTTAGCTTGTAACTAATTTTGTTATGTATGTGTTTTTGTTTGTTATCGTCGGTAAAAAGCCAAAATCACTGTTGTTTTGCTTGCTAATTTGAGGATCTGCACCTCATCTCTGAACTTGTGGAAGTAACCCCAGAGAGAACAGTGTGCTGCTAATTTTATATACAAATCAAGGGTTCTTGGTTTGAATGATGAGTAGACTGTGACTTGTGAATAGTAAATGAAGACTTCCAAGAAGGATTTAACTACCATCTTTGCCAAGGTGTAGTATTCATTCTATGTTCATACGATAAAAAGTGGTGAAAAGGAACAAGTGCGAAGAACATGTACAAACATGTACGGAGTAGGCCCGTAGCGTCCACTCCTATTCTGACAAATGATAGATTTAACACACACACACACGTAACTAATCCTGCAGGGAACTGGTTGACAACACGAGCTACACCACACATAGGCTACTTCGACAAGATGCAACAACCAAACAATCAAACATGACGGTTAAATAGCCAAGTTCCCTTTCTTGTGCAATGTAAACCGCCACCCTCTAGTTTGTACTAGCAATGGAGAACTGAGGCCATAAACGATTACCTCTTCCACCTTTTTGGCTCAACCTGCAGTTTATGATACCAAATTAAAGAGGGATGCGAGATACAAATGTAATGAGGAAAAGCTATATCATATACTCCCTCCATCCAGAAAAAGGATATCGCAGATTAGTCTAGATACACGGAACAGATGGAACCGAGATGCTAATGGATGACAATATCTTGTGTTAGGCCAGACAATCTGTACACACACACATACACACAAACCCTATCACTGCTAAAAGATTAGGCCATAAAGCAGATCACAAACATTCTCTACATTCTACAAGTTACTCTTGTCAGAGCTTTAATTATGTATTCCAAGATAATCGCACAAATCACTTTAAGGTCCAAACTTATCTTGTCAACCAAAGGACAGTAACATTAACCAGTAACATTAACCAGATAACATAAATAGAGCTCGGGGTCCTTGGAGTTCATGTAAAAGAAAATCGAAAAACACATTTCATTTGTTAAAAAGGTCTTAAATTTTTCAACAGCTATACGTATATATATTTATGCTGACTACATACCTATTAAATTTTACATAATTTCTTTTTTTTTTGAAAATTTTGGGCTCCAAGGCTCTGGGGATCCAAAAAACCACACTCGGCCTATTTAAGATTGCCAGCAGATGCAAGATTGCTTGACAAGAGACAAACTAATGTCCCGCAAACACAATACAGTAATCTTTTTCGTAAGAAAGAATAAGCATGCATAGACTCAAGGAACTCATGAAACAAAGTTTAACTATCGCATGACTACTTGTTTAGATAACACCAAACATTATCCAAGGAAAAGTTGAGGAACAAAGGAAGAAACACCAACTTTGAATATGGAATTCTTGAAGTTTGTACTATAAGATAGATAAAGCTATCTACAGGCAGAACATTTAGTTAACTTCACGAACCTTAGAATCAGAACTTGGTGAGCCTGGGTATGAATTTAAAGTTCTCTATGTGTCATTTTGTTAGCATGATCCGAGCACACGTAATTATCTAACTCTTTGCTCTCCTCAATACTCATTTACATGTTGGATGGAACCTGCACATGTTCAATGGTACATAATCAATATGCAAGCAAAGAAGGCCAATGTTAGCTTACAAAGAAGAGAAAATGAAGGTGCAGGATACCAAATAGCAACATTTTTGCTAAATAGTATGAAAGGGCACAATCACATGTCTACCCAGTTGGTGGCAATAGGAAGTAGGAAAAGAAGTGTTGAATGCATAGACCCTGATTGGTGGTCAGATAAGATAGAAGTGTAATGGCAAATTTGCTGAACCAAATACTCCTAAAAGAGACCAAACATTATTTATGCAGAGCAGGCGACATTTTAGGAAGAAAAGACAAACATTTTTATTTGTTGTGCACCTTTATGAAGTAATAAGTGGACCAAATCTCTTTTGTTTTGCATCTGTACGGGGCAATAAATATGCAATGATGTTGTTCCTTGAATCCTTGAGATGATAGTCTGTATGCCTGTAGGTTAGGTGGTCCTTGCACCAAATAAGATGAGATGAAATGCCTTACCCAAATTCAGGTATTGTGGGGGTACTTGTAAAATTGGAATGGTATCGCATCCGAACCCAACCATCAGTTTTGGTAAAATTCACCAAGTCATTCACCAGTCATATTCACCTTCAAAATCTTTCAATAGAATGACTCATCATTCCAAGGTTTTCAAAGTCATTTCACTTCACAAGTTCCCAACTAAAGTAGTCACTTTTAATTTAGCACTAGCATCTAAGTATGAGGGGTGCTAAGTACTTTGCTTTTCTTCTAGGCTAACCTTGATACTCTTGTACTAATCCAATACTAATCAAGTGAATCATAAATCAAAAAGTACTTTGATAAAACAAAAGTAAATAAATCTTGTAAAGTAAAACTGGGAAATAAGATCATAAACATAAAGTAAATGGGGTAATGCCTTGCTCATGGTGAGCTTTGCACTTTGCAAGAGTATTATCTTACCTTGATTGGTGAATTGGCCAAAGTGGTATTCTTCTCCTTGGAAGTAGACCTCCTCCTCCTCTGGATACTCCTTGGTACTAGCGTCTAAAATACGAATACGGGGTATACAATCATCATACCAAACTTACATACTAAACTAAGCACACACAAGATTTACACAACTTAATCTAGCATCACACACTACTATTAAGTGGGTGGAGGTGTTCCTTTCTTATTTTAAGAAAAATAATTTCTTCTCATACTAACTTAGGTGTTACTTTTAATTACTTAGAGAAATAATTTCCTCTCATTATCTTATTAAGATTTAATTTCTCTCATGAATAATATGTGACCTAGGTTGACCAAAGTCAACCTCTTCACACTTATCATTTAAGAAAAATGATTTAAATGAGGTGAGCACCTCATACCATTTAATCCTAACATGTTAAAGATTTAATATCAACAACAATTCATATGAGACTTAAATGACCAGAGTCTCTACCTCATTTTGAGTTGTTGGTGACAAGATTTAAGTGAGAGAAAAATTCCCTTATGATTTATTAATAGTTTTGGACAATATCTTTGACTAGAAATAGCCATATAGTCCTTTAATTAATCTAGGCCATGATCATTCAAAATAAGCATGGCATATTTTTGCATAAACAATTAGTACAAGTGTAATGTGATTTATAGGAGTTGGAATTTACTTAAAAGCATTTGTGGTTGATTTTTAATAATTATTCTAAGGCAGAACAATCACTGTCTTGTTTATTTTGCTACTTTAATTCTACAACAGATATGGGTTTCAATCCAGTGGCATTGTGTAGAGAAAACTCTATGCTTTCCAAATATATAAAATTTGTAAAATTTGGTTCAGTAGATTTGGAGTTATGCATTTTTGAACACAGCACCAGTATTCAAATTTGATTTAAAACTAGGGTTTGAAATGTGAAGGACTTGGGCTGGCGGGAACGTAATTGGGCCTAAAGATTTGAATCGCAGATAGGCCAGCCCAACTAGCGGCGCGGGCCAGCTGACAAGGGGTCCCATGAGTCAGCGAGAGTTCTCACTCGAAACGGTACGCAGTGCTTAAGGTCGTTGGATCAGACGACGATCGAACGGCGCAGGGACGTCGTCTTCGTCGGGGGAGGAGCTTGCTGGAGCGGCGGCGGTAGGGGGTCGGAGCGGCCGTCGGAGCTCCGGCGATCGTCGGAGTGGTGCGCCGCGACGTTGGAGTCGATGAGGAAGTCCCTGGAAGCAGTGGCGTCGTCCGGGGTGGCCTTCTTCTCCGGCGATTGCTGGCGTTGGTGCGCGGCAGTGACCTGGCGATTGGGGTGGTGCGGTGGCGAATCGAGCGAGCTAAGGTGGCGAGGAGAGTAAGGGTGAGGAGAGGAAGCTGTGGGCGTGCTCAGTTTGATCGGAGAGGGCCTCTATTCATAGGGCGAGGGGGTGTTGCGGGGTGCCGTGGTGGGTCGACGACGAGCTCGTCGATTCAGGGCGACGAAAGGGCAAGGCATGGGTGTGGATTGTTGGCGACGTCAAGGCGATGCTGAAGCGCATCGTGGTGCGGCCAGAGGAGGAAAGGTCGCGTCGTCATCGTCATCGTCCTCGAGTCATGGCAGTACGGCGGCGGAAAGTCGTGGATGATTGCATCGTCTACAGCGGGTCCGTGGCCAAGCGGCGGTGTCTGGGAGGTAGAGGGCCTCGTGGCGAAGCGACTTGTGCCTGGGGAGAGCGAGGGGAGGTGTGAGGCGACGGGGCATGGCGATGCTCTGGCGCATCCAGGGGACGTCACCATGCGCACCGTGGCGCGCGTGGGCGTTCTCTGGGCGTGTCTGGGCGCGCTGGTCCTGGCCAATGTCGACGTCCTCTCGAGTCAGCAGGTGAATGGTCGTGATCAGTAGAGTGAGGGCAAGGTATGTGACATGCTGAGGCGACTTGGATGGGAGAGGAGAGGGGGTGAGCATGGTGAGTGACAAGAGGGCCGGCATGGTTTTATTTTGGTCAAGATGGTCCAATGCAAAGGCAGGCAAGTGGAGGGTGAGGTAAAGGAGAGGTGCAGGGAGGCTCCAGAGCAGCAGAGAGGGGCAGAGGTGGACTTGGTCCAACCAAATTTGCAGCATGGGCTTCATATTAGATTCTGCCCACAAGGTGCTTGTGAAAATGGCCGCAAGAGAAAAGTTTTCAAAATTTGGAAATTCCTTTGGTGGATCTCATTCATATAATCATAGAGATGGAATGGTGGTGGTGGTGGTCAATTTGGTGTTGTTTTGCAAGTTTTCAAATTTGGGGTTAATCTTCTCTTTATTTCAAAGTCTCCTCTTGTCTCTTCTATTCTGGTCAACCTAGACAGAGTCAACCCTAATGGTCAACATCAAACTTGTTCATCTTGATGAGGTCTTGGATGACATGGCAAGAGTTGGTCAATGTTGGTTTAGGAAAAGTCAAAACCAGGGGTGTAAAGTGGGTAACATTTTATAAATGGGTCACATGACCATTATCACATGTAAGTTGCATTTGCAAATTTCTTTGATTTGAATTGGGTTTCTTTGATGCATTTGTGTTTGTTATTCATATATAAGTGTTTTACAAAAAATGGCACAAGCCAAAGTGGCCTTGGTTGAAGATTTGCCAAAATGGCTAAATGTGTATGTGAGTGAAAATGGGATTTTCTCACTATTTGATTTCTCTCTTTTTGATTTGATTTTTCTTGACTCTAAAGTGATTCTTAATAGTTTAGGAACATTTCCAAACCATTGAAACCATTCCAAAAGGTCTAGCTCAAAGATTTGCAAAATTGGCCATAACACATAAGAGGTGACATGTCAATTTTTCTTACTCTTGTAATTTGTTCTCCTTGCTTTACTTGGGCATGGGTTAGGGTCCATATAATGTGAGATTAGGTTTAGAGAAGGTTTCACACCATTTGGTCAAGGTAGAAGTGCATAGGTCAAGATTTGGTGGAATGGCTATGTGTCACATATGCGTCTATGCATATGTTGCATTTGATTTTTAATTTGACTATGCTTGACCCAATTGATGTTGTTGAATGTTGAAATGGTATATAGGAGTGATCCAACCATTCACTACAAGTCTTATGGTCAAGATCCTCAATTTCACAAATTTGCTATTTTGCTCTCATATGCCTCTATGGCATTTTTAGTTTTCTTTTTATTTTCTTTGTTTTCAACTTGGAAATGATTTGAGAAGTACTAGATAAGGTTTATGAAGGTTTTCCAATCCTCTAAATAGAGTGGAAAGGTCTAGGGTAAAGTTTTATAAAAATAGCCATAGGCTCATATGCCTCTTTCTTATTTTAATTATTTTTATTTTATTTTAACTTGGATTGAAAAAAAAGAATGTGAGGTTTAGGGTTTAAGAGTATTTGAATATACTTTAACAAGCAATCATGGCAATAGCACAAGAATTTAGCAAGATTACTATGCATCAAACTTAATTTAATAAAAGTTTTTGTTGGTTCCAAAATTTGGAACTAGGGAAATTCATTTTGTTTGTTTTGAAATTTTTGGGATGTTACAAACCCTTCCCCCTTAAACAAATCTCGTCCCGAGATTTTAAGAAAAGTTAGGTTCCTAAGAAGGATTGAGCAGCGGGGTTAACAGGGGAACATACTTGGCATGGCCTGAGGGGCTTCCTGGGCTTCATTGGCAGTCATGTGGTAGAAACGGCCGTTGTTGTTGTTCTGGTTCCTTCTTCCTGCAAAGCGGCGCTGTTGCTGAGCAGGTGCTGCGGTATTGGCGGCAATCTTGGCAAGCTTCTTGGGGCACTCGTTGGAGTAGTGACCCACCAATCCACATTCATAGCAGTTGACGGTGGACTTGTCTTTGGGGTTGACGGGAACAGCGTTACTCCCAGTCACGGGGGCAGTATTGGGGTGGTTGTTGTTGCCATTGGGGTGGTTGTTGTTGTTGTTGTTGTTGGTGCGGTTGCCGTTGTTGTTGTTGTTGTGGTGGTGGTTGTTGTTGGTGTTGCGGTTGTTGTTGTTGTTGTTGCTTGGGTGGTAAGCCTGAGCTGGGGGCTTGTTGTATCTTGAGGCAAATCCTCCAGTTGAGTTGTTGCGGTACTTCTGGGCGTTGTTGGGCCCATTCTGGTTCATCATCCTTCTCTTGTGGTTCTCATTGGCTTGGTGTAGCTTCCCTTCCATCTGAATGGCTGAGTCCACCAGGGCTTCGAGGTCAGCGAATGGAATGTTCACTAACACAGTTTGCATCTCATCATGCAGTCCGTTCAGAAATCTCTCCTTCCTTTTCTCGTTGGTGTCGGTATCATCCGGGGCGTACCTTGACAGAGTAAGAAACCTGTCGCGATATTCCACCACGGACAACCTTCCTTGTTTGAGTTCGCGGAACTCGTCTCTCATCTTCTTGATCAGTCCTTGGGGCACATGGTATTTGCTGAACTTCAGCTTGAAGTCTTCCCAGGTCGTCAACTGTCCTGCATTCATGGCACGGGTGCTGGTCCACCAGGCTCTTGCGGGTCCTGCTAAGTAGTGCGTGGCAAACAGCACTTTCTCGGCGGCTTCAACTCCCGCAACTTCGAGGTTGTTCTCCATTGTCTGGAGCCAGTCATCAACATCAAGGGGCTCTTCAGTCTTGTTGAAAATAGGTGGGTTGGTGTTCTGAAAGTTCTTTAGCTTTGATCCTGGGTGATCATGATGGCCTTGATTGTTGTTGGCAAGCTGTTGAAGTGCTGCAATGTTGGCTTGTCTTTCAGCTCTTTCTGCTTCTCTATCTTCCAGCATGGTTTGCAACATCTGCATCATGGCCTCTTGACTTGCGCTACGAGTGGGAGGGGCCATCTGAACAGTGAGGTAGCTGATAAGATAAGAGGGAAATTTCTATGGTTTGTTTTGTTAAAGTTTAAAAAGTTCACAATTTGAAATTTTGATTAGTGTTGCGGGGGTAAAAACCAACAACACTTTTTCATTCATACCAATCATCACACATTACAAATCTAACACACCGTTGGTTTGAAGAACCATTCACTCGCTCTACGATACAAGGGGAAATCCTGATACAACTCACACCTACGAAAGTGCTTACAGATACTACTCTTCAGGGGGGATTCTTCATCTTCACGGGTAATGTGCTTGGCGAAAGGCGAGGGCGTTGTCCAACTCCTTGCGGGTCTTGTACAGCATGTAGTCCAGGTGTGCTACATAATGGTTCATCTCCAGGTGCGGGGGCATGGTTATTGGTCTTCCCATGGGATCATGTCTTGGGTAGTAAGTGAAGCGGGTATTCTTGAGCTTGTTCATATTCTGTCCACACAGACGGGCAATTCCTTCTTGCATGGCTCTGACTAGTCCTTCTTTCCAGGTGTTTCCCGTTACAGAAAACCATATGGTTTCCCATATTGGGGCTCCACGATTTCTTCGTAGATCTGCCGAAACTTCCCACCGAGTGGGTCCTCCCAACTGATTTTTGAGGGGTGTTCCGAAGAACTCAGGATACGGGTGATACGTCCAATTTGCATCACTATTTTATATCATAATTTGCTGTTATTCATTGATATATTTCATATTGGGACACAATACTTATGTTATTTCATCTATTTTGCATGTTTCATCATTATTGGAGGATCGAACACCGGAGCCAGGATTCTGCTGGAAAAAGCACCGTCAGAACGCAATATTTCGGAAGATCAACTCTGGAAGGAAATTATACCAAAAATCCTATTTTTCAAGATGACGAAGGAAGCCAGAAGGAGGAGCCAGGAGGAGCCAGGGTGGGCCCACACCCTAGGGCGGCGCGGCCCAGGCCCTGGCCGCGCCGGCCTATGGTCTGGGGGGCCCACGACCCTTTTCGCCTCCTTTTCTTCGCCAAACCCTTCGTCCCGAAGACCTAAGCCACAGAGGGTACCTCGCGAAGAGTTACAGCCGCCTCTGCGGGGCGGAGAACACCAGAGAGAAAAGAGCTCTCCGGCGGGCAGGAATCCGCCGGGGAAATTCCCTCCGGGAGGGGGAAATCGACGCCATCGACACCGTCATCGAGCTGGACATCATCGCCATCACCATCATCATCATCTCCACCATCATCACCGCCGTCATCACCGCTGGACACCGCCACCGCCGTAGCAATTTGGGTTTGATCTTGATTGTTTGATAGGGGAAACTCTCCCGGTATCGATTTCTACTTGTTGTTGATGCTATTGAGTGAAACCATTGAACCAAGTTTATGTTCAGATTGTTATTCATCATCATATCACCTCTGATCATGTTCCGTATGATGTCTTGTGAGTAGTTCGTTTAGTTCTTGAGGACATGGGTGAAGTCTAAATGTTAGTAGTGAACTATGGTTGAGTAATATTCAATGGTGTGATATTTAAGTTGTGGTGTTATTCTTCTAGTGGTGTCATGTGTGTAGGATAACGTTGCATAGAAAACAAAAAATTTCCTACCGCGAACACGCAACCCAAGCCAAGATGCAATCTAGAAGATGGGAGCAACGAGGGGATGATCAAGACTAACCCTTGAAGAGATTCCAAAGCCTATAAGAGTAGGCTCTTATTGCTGCGGTAGACGATCACTTGCCGCTTGCAAAAGCGCGTAGAAGATCTTGATCACGATCGGTTCCGGTGCCACGAACGGGCAGCACCTCCGTACTCGGTCACACGTTCGGTTGTTGATGAAGACGACGTCCACCTCCCCGTTCCAGCGGGCAGCGGAAGTAGTAGCTCCTCTTGAATCCGACAGCACGACGGCGTGGTGTCGATGGCGGTGAAGAAGTCCGGCGGAGCTTCGCTAAGCTACGCGGGCTATATGGAGGAGAGGGGGGCGGCTAGGGTTTGGGAGGGGGTGGCCGGCCACTCAAGGGGGGCGGCCAGCTTGTGGTCTTGGGGTGGCCGGCCCCCTCCCTTGGCCCCTCATTATATAGGTGGATCCCAAGTGTTGGTGTCCAAGTCTTCGAATAAGACCCGAAACCAAAACCTTCCATAAGAGGTGAAACCTAGCCCAACTAGGACTCCCACCCAAAGGGTGGGATTTCCACCTCCCATGTGGGGGGGTGGCCGGCCCCCTATGGTGGAGTCCACTTGGGACTCCACCCCATCTAGGGCTGGCCGGCCATGGTGGTGGAGTCCCATGTGGACTCCACCTTCCTTGGTGGTTTCTTCCGGACTTTTCTAGAACCTTCTAGAACCTTCCATAGAACCTTCCGCGACATTTTATTTCACATAAAATGACATCCTATATATGAATCTTATTCTCCGGACCATTCCGGAACTCCTCGTGATGTCCGGGATCTCATCCGGGACTCCGAACAAATATTCGAACTCCATTCCATATTTCAAGTGCTACCATTTCAACATCCAACTTTAAGTGTGTCACCCTACGGTTCGAGAACTATGCGGACATGGTTGAGTACTCACTCCGACCAATAACCAATAGCGGGATCTGGAGATCCATAATGGCTCCCACATATTCAACGATGACTTTTAGTGATCGAATGAACCATTCACATATATTACCAATTCCCTTTGTCTCGCGATATTTTACTTGTCCGAGGTTTGATCTTCGGTATCACTCTATACCTTGTTCAACCTCGTCTCCTGACAAGTACTCTTTACTCGTACCGTGGTATGTGGTCTCTTATGAACTCATTCATATGCTTGCAAGACATTAGACAACATTCCACCGAGAGGGCCCAGAGTATATCTATCCGTCATCGGGATGGACAAACCCCACTGTTGATCCATATGCCTCAACTCATACTTTCCGGATACTTAATCCCACCTTTATAGCCACCCATTTACGCAGTGGTGTTTGATGTAATCAAAGTACCTTTCCGGTATAAGTGATTTACATGATCTCATGGTCATAAGGACTAGGTAACTATGTATCGAAAGCTTATAGCAAATAACTTAATGACGAGATCTTATGCTACGCTTAATTGGGTGTGTCCATTACATCATTCACACAATGACATAACCTTGTTATTAATAACATCCAATGTTCATGATTATGAAACTAATCATCCATTAATCAACAAGCTAGTTTAAGAGGCATACTAGGGACTTCTTATTTGTCTACATATCACACATGTACTAATGTTTCGGTTAATACAATTCTAGCATGATATATAAACATTTATCATAAACATAAAGATATAAATAATAACCACTTTATTATTGCCTCTAGGGCATATCTCCTTCAGTCTCCCACTTGCACTAGAGTCAATAATCTAGTTTACATTTGTAAAGATATAACACCTTGGCCTTATGGTGCTTTATCATGTATTGCTCATGAGAGAGGTTTTTAGTCAACGGATCTGACACGCTCAGAAACGTATGTATTTTGTAATTCATTTGCATCTCAACGCATCACTCATTTCCAAATGAGTCGGCATTTAAATATGTTTGGTCTTCTGGTGGAACCTTAATTCCGCGGTCTGAAATATGTCACTAATATTGTCATACACAATATAGCTTCAAAGTTCTGACTCTGTCGGAACTACACCAAATTCTCAAAGAACCTCTTGACTTAACATCCTTTGTCATTGTCAAAACAATGACATACTCTGCCTTCTTTTGTAGAATCCGTCACAATATTTAGAACTCTTCTAAATCTAGCATAGACAACTTCTAGCTCATTGTGCTACCTTTTAAACAATACTTAGTCTAATTTGAGATTGAATTTATATTTTATATGTGACAAAACCAATATCGGTGTAACACCTTACAGCGATTTGTTTGTCATTTCTTCATACAAAAATATATATATATATCCTTAGTTCTTCTAAAGTACTCAAGGATATTCTTACTGTTGTCCAATGATCATCATATGAATCATTCTGGTATATGCTCATAACACTTTATAGCACATGATATCTGATTGTGTACATATTATTCGTGATCTAAAATCACTCATGTGTTTTTACTCATCGAGTGTCAGACACACTCAAGTCTTGTTAATCCTTCACATGACAAGAACATTTTCTTAATATTTCTATATTGAACTACTTCAATATCCATTCTATGTACTTTGACTTAAACTTATTATGTGTTTCAATCTATCTTTATAGATCTTGACACTAGATATGTTTCAGTCCATATCCTTTCATTGAAATTAATTTCTCAATGAAACCTTTTAATCAAGTATATAATTACATCATTTATAACCAACTATATGTCACCTACATAAAGTATTATAAATATGTCTTAGCGCTCCCACTTAATTTCTTGCAAATGCAAGCCTCTTCATCATCTCTGATGAAATCAAAAAAAAACTCTTTGACTATTTCATCTGGTGAAGATTCTAACTCCGTGATACTTACTTCATCCAATTGAAGTTCGTATACTTATCTAGTATTCCACGGACCAGCAAAACTCTTGGTTGTATCTTGTATACTCCTTTAATACACACTTATGCTAAGTAATGTATTTTGCCATCCTACTAACATATCTCATAAAAGAAATATGTAGTGATTACTAGAATAATCCACATAGACTATAATCAATGCTACGGAAGATCTAATCTTGTTGTAGTCAACTATTTGAACTTTGTCGTAAACAACTTTTCGACAAGTCAAGCTTCTTCAAGGATATTTCATCCAAGTCCATCAATTTTATAGATCCATTTACTTTCAAAAAGTATTCATCTATCTTGGATTTCATGGCGTATAGCCATTTTAACGGAGTCAGGGCCCATCATAGCTTCTTTGTTTGTAGTTCGTTTATCATTGTTCATAATCAACCCTTTGTCCACAAATCATTTATTTGATCACAAAGTAAACCATACCTACAAGGTTCAATATGTACTTTGATTTCCATGGCTAAAACACTTTGTAGTCATGGGAGCCATGATCGTCGTGGTCGCTTCCGGAATCAATTTCCGATGCTGCGCTACACTGATCATTATGCTCAGGTTCATAAACCTTATCAAATTATATTGTCCTCCCACTCAAATACTTCACTAGAAACAATTTCTTGGAAATAAGAAACATTGACAAACACTTTTGTCTTTGTCTACATAGTGGGAAGAATTCCCAATCAATTCTCTGGGATAACCAACAAAGACATTCATCCGATTTTGGTTGTAAACTTATTTACTTATGCTATGCATACCAAAATTTTAAGAAAAGACTATTAGGATTCATACCCATACCATAACTCGTATGGTGTCATTTCAACGGATCATGATGATGCTCTATTAAGTGTAAAAGCGGTAGTCACTAAAGCATAATCCACAAAAATATAATGGCATCATAATATTTTATCTCATCATTAATCCAACAAGGTTTGGATACATCTCTCGGATACTTCATCATCACTATGATACTCCAAGAAACGTGAGTTGTAGAACAATTTCATAACTCTCTTAGATGTTCGCTAAAACTCGTAATTCAAATATTTCCACCATGATCCAATCATAGATATTTGACTTTTCTATTACGATGATTTCCACTTCATGCTGAAATTTATTTGAATCCATTCAAAATGTTTCAAACTTTTCCTTATTGAATATATCCACATATATACTCAATTCATTGTTTGAAAGTTTTCATGAAGTAGAAGAATCTCCCGCACACAACTATGCCCAGTGAACCACATACATCATCATGTATTTTTCACTAAGTTAGTTGCCCGTTCAACTTTTGGCCTATGAACGGTATTTTAATCATTCTCTTTAGAAAAGCTTTGCAAGCGCCAAATGATTCAAAAATCAAATGACTCCAAACATCCATTTGCATGGAGTTCCTTCATGCGTTCCTTTCTAACATGACCTAAATGGCGGTTCCACAAATAAGTGGAATTCAAATCATTTGCCTTATGGCATTTTAGCGTCAGTGTTATGTATGTGTGTTTCACCATTAAGATTTATAATAACTTATCCATCGTACATGGAGTAATGTCATAATTTAAACAACTCATTGTTTTTATTTGACCAGAGCAAAATAACAATTTATTAAGCTCTTTATTATAAATTCTAAGGGCTAGATAGAATGCCAATGACGAACATAATAACACTTTATTTTTGTTCCTGACGTGCATTCCTATCATATTCCTTGTCAGTCACTTAGGCCATTGTATTCTTGTATTGCGTTGTTTTGTATGACACTTCATACCAACCAATATAGTACTAATACCCAAGAATTTCATAGTGTGAGTTAACTAGGAATACAACCATAACATGTATATCATTTATATACACCTGAGCTAGACTTTCTAGTCTTCTCTTTTCTTTTTGCCAAAATATCTTTTGCAGTTTCTCTTTTAGCTTTCCTCATTATTCAGAAAAACACTTCAACATCATTAACTTCTAGGTTTGTTGGTCAAATACCAATAACCTTGAGGTTCTTACCTTGAAGTTGATCATCATATGATAAGTGTTCCAGATTTCACTATTAGTAACTTTGTAATATGATGAACAATTTCACTCATAATTTTATCCATCATATCATGACGACTTTCCGAGACCATGTCTGTACATGCTAGGCTCGTAAAGTTTTAACCTTGGTATTTGCATGTGCAAATCTAGCTTGCACCCGTTTTATGCACACGTAGAATCTATCACACCCGATCATCACGTGATGCTTCGAAACGACGAGTCTTAGTAACGGTGCATATTTAAGGATGGTCACTTCATGGATATGCGAATATCGTTAGTGCCCCAATAGTTGGAGGATTGTGACGCCTTGCGTCTTCAACCTTCGTACATTCCCATAAAACTTATGAGTTTATGTAGTCTCACCAAACTTTATTCTATCATCTTGCAATAAGGTCTTAGATATCACATATATCTCATACCTTGATTATTTCTGAAACCTAAATTTTCAGCTCCTTACTTTTCAAACAGATTTGAATTTCAAGTTTCACGGAGACAAGATAACTTTAGGTACTAATTGAAACCATAGCTCTTTGAATCAACAATGTGAGGTTTACTAAAAGTTTGCAATAGGACTTAATCAATTCTTGATTCTTTAACAATACGGTACCAATCCGTAAAGTTTCTTGTCAGATTTTAACAGTATTTCTATCTCAATTACAAGACTAGCGCATGGTAGAAAACGGATGCCAATACTACAAAATTAATTCAAAATACTACTCAGACTATGTTTATGATAATTAGTTCATGTTTTAATCTAATTACTAATGAACTCCCACTTAATACAACATCCCTCATAGTTGTTAAGTGGTACACGATCCAAATTCACTACACCAAAAACCGATCATCACGTGAGATGATGTAGCTTCAATGGTGAACATCAACATGTTGATCATATCATCCATATGACTCGTGTTCAACCTTTCGGTTTCCGTTGTCCCGAGGCCATGTCTGTACATGCTAGGCTCGTCAAGCAAACCCAAGTATTCCGCGTGTGCAACATGGCTTACACCCGTTGTATGTGAATCGTTGAATCTATCACATCCGATCATCACGAGATGCTTCGAAACGACGAACTGTTACAACGGTGCATACGAGGGGAGAACACTTTATTATCTTGATATTAATGTGAGGGATCATCTTATAATGCTACCGTCGCGTTCTAAGCAAAATAAGATGCATAAAAGGATTAACATCACATGCAGTTCATATGTGATATGATATGGCCCTTTTGTCTTTGCGCCTTCGATCTTCATCTCTAAAGCATGGACATGATCTCCATCATCAACGGGCATGATCTCCATCATCGTCGGCGTAGCGTCAAGGTTCATGGCGCCGGCTTCATGGTTGTTCACCTCATGTAGCAACTATTACAACTACTTTGAAATACTACTCAACATGAAAATTAAAGACAACCATAAGGCTCCTGCCGGTTGCCACAATACAATAATGATTATCTCATACATATTCATCATCACATTATGGCCATATCACATCACCAAACCCTGCAAAAACAAGTTAGACGTATCTAATTTGGTTTGCATATTTTACGTGGTTTAGGGTTTTTGAGAGAGATCTAATCTACCTACGAACATGAACCACAACGGTGATACTAATGTTGTCAATAGAAGAGTAAATTGAATCTTCACTATAGTAGGAGAGACAGACACCCGCAAAGCCTCTTATGCAATACAAGTTGCATGTCAAACGAGGAACAAGTCTCATGAACGCGGTCATGTAAAGTTAGTCCGAGCCGCTTCATCCCACTATGCCACAAAGATGCAAAGTACTCAAACTAAAGATAACAAGAGCATCAACGCCCACAAACCATTGTGTTCTACTCGTGCAACCATCTATGCATAGACACGGCTCTGATACCACTGTAGGATAACGTTGCATAGAAAACAAAAATTTTCCTACCGCGAACACGCAATCCAAGCCAAGATGCAATCTAGAAGATGGGAGCAACGAGGGGATGATCAAGACTAACCCTTGAAGAGATTCCAAAGCCTATAAGAGTAGGCTCTTATTGCTGCGGTAGACGATCACTTGCCGCTTGCAAAAGCGCGTAGAAGATCTTGATCACGATCGGTTCCGGTGCCACGAACGGGCAGCACCTCCGTACTCGGTCACACGTTCGGTTGTTGATGAAGACGACGTCCACCTCCCCGTTCCAGCGGGCAGCGGAAGTAGTAGCTCCTCTTGAATCCGACAGCACGACGGCGTGGTGTCGGTGGTGGTGAAGAAGTCCGGCGGAGCTTCGCTAAGCTACGCGGGCTATATGGAGGAGAGGGGGGCGGCTAGGGTTTGGGAGGGGGTGGCCGGCCACTCAAGGGGGGCGGCCAGCTTGTGGTCTTGGGGTGGCCGGCCCCCTCCCTTGGCCCCTCATTATATAGGTGGATCCCAAGTGTTGGTGTCCAAGTCTTCGAATAAGACCCGAAACCAAAACCTTCCATAAGAGGTGAAACCTAGCCCAACTAGGACTCCCACCCAAAGGGTGGGATTTCCACCTCCCATGTGGGGGTGGCGGCCCCTATGGTGGAGTCCACTTGGGACTCCACCCCATCTAGGGCTGGCCGGCCATGGTGGTGGAGTCCCATGTGGACTCCACCTTCCTTGGTGGTTTCTTCCGGACTTTTCTAGAACCTTCTAGAACCTTCCATAGAACCTTCCGCGACATTTTATTTCACATAAAATGACATCCTATATATGAATCTTATTCTCCGGACCATTCCGGAACTCCTCGTGATGTCCGGGATCTCATCCGGGACTCCGAACAAATATTCGAACTCCATTCCATATTTCAAGTGCTACCATTTCAACATCCAACTTTAAGTGTGTCACCCTACGGTTCGAGAACTATGCGGACATGGTTGAGTACTCACTCCGACCAATAACCAATAGCGGGATCTGGAGATCCATAATGGCTCCCACATATTCAACGATGACTTTTAGTGATCGAATGAACCATTCACATATATTACCAATTCCCTTTGTCTCGCGATATTTTACTTGTCCGAGGTTTGATCTTCGGTATCACTCTATACCTTGTTCAACCTCGTCTCCTGACAAGTACTCTTTACTCGTACCGTGGTATGTGGTCTCTTATGAACTCATTCATATGCTTGCAAGACATTAGACAACATTCCACCGAGAGGGCCCAGAGTATATCTATCCGTCATCGGGATGGACAAACCCCACTGTTGATCCATATGCCTCAACTCATACTTTCCGGATACTTAATCCCACCTTTATAGCCACCCATTTACGCAGTGGTGTTTGATGTAATCAAAGTACCTTTCCGGTATAAGTGATTTACATGATCTCATGGTCATAAGGACTAGGTAACTATGTATCGAAAGCTTATAGCAAATAACTTAATGACGAGATCTTATGCTACGCTTAATTGGGTGTGTCCATTACATCATTCACACAATGACATAACCTTGTTATTAATAACATCCAATGTTCATGATTATGAAACTAATCATCCATTAATCAACAAGCTAGTTTAAGAGGCATACTAGGGACTTCTTGTTTGTCTACATATCACACATGTACTAATGTTTCGGTTAATACAATTCTAGCATGATATATAAACATTTATCATAAACATAAAGATATAAATAATAACCACTTTATTATTGCCTCTAGGGCATATCTCCTTCAATGTGAACGTCGACTACATGACACTTCACCATTTATGGGCCTAGGGGAATGCATCTTGTATTCGTTTGCCAATTGCGGGGTTGCCGGAGTGACAGAAACCTAAACCCCCGTTGGTATATCGATGCAGGAGGGATCGCAGGATCTCAGAGTTTAAGGCTGTGGTTAGATTTAATTCTTAATTACTTTCTTGTAGTTGCGGATGCTTGCAAGGGGTATAATCACAAGTATGTATTAGTCCTAGGAAGGGCGGTACATTAGCATAGGTTCATCCACACAACACTTATCACAACAATGAAGATTATTTAGCCGTATGTAGCGAAAGCACTAGACTAAAATCCCGTGTGTCCTCGAGAACGTTTGGTCATTATAAGTAAACAAACCGGCTTGTCCTTTGTGCTAAAAAGGATTGGGCCACTCGCTGCAATTATTACTCTCGCACTTTACATACTAGTACTTTATTCAACTGTTACATCAAACCCCCCTGAATACTTGTCTGTGAGCATTTACAGTGAATCCTTCATCGAAACTGCTTGTCAACACCTTCTGCTCCTCGTTGGGATCGACATTCTTACTTATCGAAGATACTACGATACACCCCCTATACTTGTGGGTCATCAAGACTATTTTGTGGCACCGTTGCCGGGGAGTGAAGCGCTATTGGTAAGTGGAATTGGTAAGGAAAACCTTTACTGTTGTGCTGATTTTATTTCTGCCTGCTGCTATAAGTCATTATGGAGAGATCTTCTCTTCAATTTCTATTTGGGAAATCTACTACTACTGCAACGGTAGTGGATGAGGCGCCAGGTGAGGAAGTGATACCATATAAAATACCTATGAAAATTATTGAACGTGTTATGGATAACCGCTATGAAGGGGATGGAACTGTCCATCCTGGTGATCATTTACTGTTTTTGCATGAATTATGCGGGTTATTCAAATGTGCAGGTATTGCTATGGATGAAGTGAGGAAGAAACTATTCTCTTTGTCGCTGTCCGGTAAGGCGGCGCATTGGTATAAATTACTGGATAATGGGGATTCTCTTGAATGGAATGATATTGTGCCCCGGTTTTATTCTAAGTTCTATCCTCCAAGTGAAATTCATAAGGATCGGAATCGCATATATAATTTTTGGCCTCATGATGGAGAGAGTATCGCCCAAGCTTGGGGGAGATTGAAGTCTTTAATGCTCAAATGCCCCATTCATGAGCTTCCTGGTAATGTTATTATTGATAATTTCTATGCAAGACTTTCTTTTCAAGACAAGACCTTGCTGGATACTTCTTGTTCTAGATCATTTACACGCAACAAAGAAGAGTTTAAAAGGGACCTTCTTGATCGGATCCAAGAAAATACTGAAGGTTGGGAGAACGACAAGGATAGAGAATCAGGTATAATTTATGATTATAAATGCATTGAAGCTTTTATGGATACTGATAAATTTCGTAATATGAGTGCTATATATGGTCTTGATTCTCAAGTTGCTGTAAATCTTTATAAAGCTTTTGCCTCTCATTATGAATTGCCAAAGAAGAATTTTGATAAGTATCATGAACCGTATAAAGATAAAATTGATTCATCTATTAATAAATGCGTTGTAGTTGAAACTGCTGATCGTGTTATTCCTGAAGCTTATATTGAAAAAACTCCTTTCCCTGCTAAAATGAAAGAGTACTCTGTTATAAATAGTGCGGTTCATAAAAGTGAAAAGAAACCTGTAGAACCTGAAGAACAAATAAAAGTTGAACCTGCTGTTGCAATAGTTAAAGATCTTGTGACTGAAAATGTGGAGGATGGTCATATTATTTTCTGTGAAGATGCTTCTAATATTGTTTCACATCCTAATAAACCCAAACAAGCTAGTGTTCCTATGATATCTGTTAAAATTGGTGATCATTGTTATTATGGATTATGTGATATTGGTGCAAGTGTTAGTGCTATTCCGTATGAGCTTTACACGGAGATTATGCACGAAATTGATTCTTGTGAACTTGAAGATATTGATGTGGTTATTCAGCTGGCTAATAGAGAAACTATTTCTCCAATTGGTATTGTTCGAGATGTGGAAGTTTTATGCGGTAAGATTAAATATCCTGCTGACTTTTTGGTACTTGGTTCTGCTGCTAGTGATTATTGTCCTATTATTTTTGGTAGACCTTTTCTAAATACTTGTGGAGCTATTATAGATTGCAAGAAAGAGAAAATTTTGACTAAATTCGCTGGTGAATCTTATGAGTTTAACTTCTCTAAATTTACTAAAACTCCTTATAAAGCTGATTTGCCTAGTAATGATTTTAAAATGGAGCAATGTGCATCTATTGTTCTTGTTCCTAATAATCCTTTGCAGCAACATTTGGAGGATAGCGAGAGCGAAATTTTTAGGAAAGAAAGAGATGAGCTTGAGGAAATTTTTCTTCGCCAACCTATTCTCAAGCATGATTTACCGGTGGAAGATTTGGGTACAACACCGCCACCAAAGGAAGATCCTGTTTTGATTTAAAGCCTTTACCTGATAATCTTAAATATGCTCATATTGATGATAAGAAAATATATCCTGTTATTATTAGTTCTAAGCTTTCAGAGATTGAGGAAGAAAGGTTATTGGAAATATTGAAGAAGCATCGAGGCGCTATTGGCTACACTCTTGATGATTTGAAGGGGATTTCTCCGTCTATATGCCAACATGCTATTAATATGGAAGATGATGCAAAGCCTGTTGTTGAACCTCAGCGTCGTCTAATTCCGAAGATGAAGGAAGTGGTAAGGAATGAGGTATTACGACTTCTTGAAGCTGGTATTATATATCCTATTGCTTTGATAGTAGATGGGTTAGTCCTGTGCATTGCGTTCCCAAGAAAGGAGGTATGACTATTTGTGCCTAATGATAATGATGAGCTCATTCCTCAAAGAGTAGTTGTAGGGTATAGAATGTGCATTGATTTTCAAAAAGTTAATAAAGTTACTAAGAAAGATCATTACCCTTTACCATTTATTGATCAAATGCTAGAAAGATTGTCTAAAAATACTCATTTTTGCTTTCTTGATGGTTATTCTGGGTTTTCACAAATTGCTGTTAAAGCTAAAGATCAAGAGAAAACCACCTTTACTTGTCCTTATGGAACTTATGCTTATAGACGCATGCCTTTTGGTTTATGTAATGCTCCTGCTACTTTTCAAAGATGCATGTCTGCTATTTTTCATGGTTTTTGTGAAAGTATTGTAGAGGTATTCATGGATGATTTTTCCGTCTATGGGAATTCTTTTGATAGTTGCTTGCGAAACCTTGATAAAGTTTTGCAGAGATGTGAAGAAACTAACCTTGTTCTTAATTGGGAGAAATGCCACTTTATGGTTAATGAAGGAATTGTATTGGGACATAAAATTTCTGAGAGAGGTATTGAAGTTGATAGAGCTAAAGTTGAAGCAATTGAGAAGATGCCCTATCCGAGGGATGTTAAAGGTATTCGTAGTGTTCTTGGTCATGCTGGGTTTTATAGGAGATTTATTAAAGATTTCTCCAAGATTTCAAAGCCTCTTACTAATCTTCTTCAAAAAGATGTACCATTTGTTTTTGATGACGATTGTAAGGAAGCTTTTGAAACTCTTAAAAAAGCCTTAACAACTGCTCCTATAGTTGAACCCCCTGATTGGAACTTACCCTTTGAAATTATGTGTGATGCTAGTGATTTTGCTGTAGGCGCTGTTCTTGGACAGCGAGTAGATAAAAAACTGAATGTTATTCATTATGCTAGTAAAACTCTTGATGCTGCTCAAAGAAATTATGCTACAACTGAAAAAGAATTATTAGCTGTAGTCTTTGCTTGTGATAAATTTAGATCTTATATTGTTGATTCAAAAGTTACTATTCATACTGATCATGCTGCAATTAGATATCTAATGACAAAGAAAGATGCTAAGCCGAGGCTTATTAGATGGGTACTTCTTTTGCAAGAATTTGATTTACATATTGTAGATAGGAAAGGTGCTGATAATCCTGTTGCTGATAATTTGTCTAGATTGGAAAATATTGCTTATGATCTTGTTCCTGTTAATGATAGTTTTCCAAATGAACAATTGGCTGTAATAAAGGTGAGCTCGCGAGACAGTCCTTGGTATGCTGATTATGCTAACTTTATTGTTTCCAAGTACTTGCCTCCAACCTTTTCAGCTCAGCAAAGGAGGAAATTCTTTTATGACTTGAGGCATTATTTCTGGGATGACCCACACTTATATAAAGAAGGAGTGGATGGTATTATGCGAAGGTGTGTCCCTGAATATGAACAACAGGAGATATTGAGTAAATGGCATGGTAGTGCTTATGGAGGACATCACGCCGGAGAAAGAACCGCGCAAAAGGTTCTACAATCAGGTTTTTATTGGCCAACTCTCTTCAAAGATGCGAGAAAGTTTATTTTATCTTGTGATGAATGCCAAAGGGTTGGTAATATCTCCAGACGCAATGAAATGCCTATGAATTATACTCTTGTTATTGAACCGTTTGATTGTTGGGGATTTGACTTCATGGGACCTTTTCCGTCTTCGGAAGGTAACACTCATATACTTGTTGCTGTTGATTATGTTACTAAATGGGTGGAAGCTATACCTACAAAAAGTGCTGATGGTGAGACCTCTTTAAGAATGCTCTTAGATATTATTTTTCCTAGATTTGGAGTACCTAGATATATTATGACTGATGGAGGTTCTCATTTTATTCATGGAGGTTTTAGAAAAACTCTTGCTAAGTATGGTATTAATCATAGAATTGCTTCTGCTTATCATCCTCAAACTAGTGGTCAAGTAGAATTATCAAATAGAGAGATTAAATCTATTTTGGGAAAGACCGTTAATAAAACTAGAAAGAATTGGGCTAGTAAATTGAAGGATGCACTTTGGGCTTATAGAACTGCTTATAAAAATCCCATGGGAATGTCACCTTATAAAATGGTTTATGGGAAAGCTTGTCATTTACCTCTAGAACTAGAGCACAAAGCTTATTGGGCTGTTAGAGAATTAAATAAAGATCCTAAACTTGCCGGTGATAAGAGGTTGTTGCAATTGAGTTCTCTAGATGAATGGAGAAGTGAAGCATATGAAAATGCTAAACTCTTTAAAGAGAAAGTTAAAAAATGGCATGATAGGAGGATTATCAAAAGAGAATTTAATATTGGGGATAAAGTCCTATTGTATCGGTCTCGTCTCAGATTCTTTGCAGGGAAATTACTCTCGAAATGGGAAGGACCATATGTTGTCGAGGAGGTGTATCGTTCAGGAGCAATCAAAATTAGCTCTCTCCAAGGCAATGCTACGCAAGTGGTGAATGGACAAAGACTCAAGCATTATATCTCAGGTGATTCCTATAATGTTGATGTTGATATTATTCAAGTGGAAACACCGGAAGCTTTCATCAAAGGACAAATTGACAGTCCGCCAGAACTCGACTTTGAATAGGTAACAGTACTGGTAATGAAAAGTACGCAATTTACTTTCCGAACTATATTTTTGCTGTTTTTGGAAAATATGAGAAATTACGAGTTCGAAACGGAGTGGAAAGGACGCACGAGGGGGTGCCACCATAGGGCGGCGCGGCCTGACCTGGGCCCGCGCCGGCCTATGGTTTGGCCGCCTCGTCGCCCCTTTCCGACTCTGGTTCGATCTGGTGCTTTCCTTTTGACGAGAAAAATTTTGCTATATAATCCCCCGGACCCCTGGAGGTCCGTATATCGTTTTCTCGATGTGTTTTGTTTCGAGCTGTTTCTGCCAGGATCTGTTTTCGGTTTAGAAGCACCATGGCCTCCAACAACAAGGGCAAGGGGCTTTTGGAGGAAGAGAAGGAGGTGCCATCAAGACAAGAGCAGCAAGCCGGAGGAAGCAAGCAAATCATGGTGGGATCTGTTGACACTCGACGTTCTTTTTCTCATAACCTGCAGGGACCTTTACCACCCGCTCTTAGCCTCGACTCTTTCCCCATGATGGAAGAAGTCATACGGATTACCGATGAGTTTTGTGATCAATATCGGGCTCTACGAAGAGAAGTGGAGATACTCCAGGAGGAGAATTGCCGTCTCCGAAGAATGATTGAATACCACTCGATTCGCGTCACAAGGTCGTCATCGCCAACTTCGGATAACAATGAATCTCTTCGAATCTTAGTGCAGAATTGTCAAGCTGAGAAACTGAAGACGAAGGAGCTTATTAAGAAGCTCGGGAGGAGTTCATCACCATCATCGCCAAAGGAGTAATTCATCATCGGTATTGGCATCCCCTTGGTTTGTTCCAAGCTTGGGGGAGTGCCGCGGTATCACATTATCACTACCTTTTACTTTTATTGTCAAGTAGTATCATATCATGAGTAGGGAAGTTATCATATAAGATGGGTTGTGTTTGGAAGTATCTCTCCTTTAGTTGGTTATCTATGTATCCCTTGGTGTGAGTTATCGTTATGGAATATTAATGAGAAGTCTTATCATTTACATATTGCACATCTTATTTTAGTTTGCAATCTCTACTATATGATTCACCTTGTTGTTAGTATTGGTATCACTTTGGGAGCATTGAATAAATCTATTTGGTTTTGGCAAACTTAGCATTGGTCAATAGCAACAACACTTTGAGGTTTAAATAGAAAAGAGAAATACATGTAGATGTTTCATTGTCTTTCTTGTTAGCTCATAGCTTATTATTCTGAAGTTAAAATTGTTTGTACTTACAAGGAAGATGCATGATTGTTTCTATCACATGTATATTTGTTTGTTTCCCTCGACTCTTATGCTTGCTAATTAACCTTGCTAGCCAAAGACCTGTCTTGAGAGGGAATACTTCTCGTGCATCCAAACCTTAACCCAAACCTATGCCATTTGTGTCCACCATACCTACCTACTACATGGTATTTTCTGCCATTCCAAGTAAATACTTCATGTGCTACCTTTAAACAATTCAAAACTTAGTATCTCTTATTTGTGTCAATGTTTCATAGCTCATGAGGAAGTATGTGGTGTTTTATCTTTCAATCTTGTTGGGCAACTTCCACCAATGGACTAGTGGCTTCACCCGCTTATCCAATAATTTTGCAAAAAGAGCGGCAATGGGATTCCCAGTCCCAAATTGATTAAACTAAATAGACACTCCTCCATGGTATGTGATTGATGGACGGCACCCGAAGGATTCGGTTAGCCATGGCTTGTGTAAGCAAAGGTTGGGGGGAGTGTCATCATCATAATAAAGCTAAAATAAAAAGGCACTCCTTCATGGTATGAGATTGTTGGCAGGCACCCGAGGATTCGGTTAGCCATGGTTTGTGAAAGAAAGATTGGAAGGAGTGCCACACAAAATGAAAATAATATGGGAGCCGCTCTTAGGAGGTTGTCCGGCAAGGGAGTTAGAGTACCCGCTACCAGTCGTTGACAACAACAAACACCTCTCAAAATGTTACTTTTATTCTCTTTATATGATTGCAAAAATTGAAAAAGCTCTAGCACATGATTTAATCCCTGCTTCCCTCTGCGAAGGGCCTGTCTTTTACTTTATGCTGAGTCAGTAAACCTATTTCCCTCCATCTCAAGCAAGCATTTGAGTAGTTGTGATCAAACCATTATATTGTGATTTGCTACATCATGTCTTTTATTCTTCTTTGTTTAGTACAAGTTTTATCTGAATGAATATAGCTTTGCAAGTTATCAATGATCATGAGAAAACCATTATGATTGAGTATGCAAGTTGTGCCTTATAAACTTTAACATGGGAGCGCTGCTCAATGAGATATAATCTGTTAATTGTTCTCTGACCAAGAACGAAGTTTGCCATCACCAATTATGATTTCTTATGCACCTTTACTTGTGATTACCTTATACTTGTTTCAATATGAGTTATAAGAGATTGTTTACTATAATGTCCTGTGTGAATGAATATGATGCTTCTTGTCCGTATTTTATTCATCGACTCTTCACTCCATAAACATGTGGTCATGTCTATCGAGCTCGATTTCGCTTGGGGACAAGCGAAGTCTAAGCTTGGGGGGAGTTGATACGTCCAATTTGCATCACTATTTTATATCATAATTTGCTGTTATTCATTGATATATTTCATATTGGGACACAATACTTATGTTATTTCATCTATTTTCCATGTTTCATCATTATTGGAGGATCGAACACCGGAGCCAGGATTCTGCTGGAAAAAGCACCGTCAGAACGCAATATTTCGGAAGATCAACTCTGGAAGGAAATTATACCAAAAATCCTATTTTTCAAGATGACGAAGGAAGCCAGAAGGAGGAGCCAGGAGGAGCCAGGGTGGGCCCACACCCTAGGGCGGCGCGGCCTGTGCCCCGGCCGCGCCGGCCTATGGTCTCTGGGGGCCCACGACCCTTTTCGCCTCCTTTTCTTCGCCAAACCCTTCGTCCCGAAGACCTAAGCCACAGAGGGTACCTCGCGAAGAGTTACAGCCGCCTCGCGGGGCGGAGAACACCAGAGAGAAAGAGCTCTCCGGCGGGCAGGACTCCACCGGGGAAATTCCCTCCGGGAGTGGGAAATCGACGCCATCGACACCGTCATCGAGCTGGACATCATCGCCATCACCATCATCATCATCTCCACCATCATCACCGCCGTCATCACCGCTGGACACCGCCACCGCCGTAGCAATTTGGGTTTGATCTTGATTGTTTGATAGGGGAAACTCTCCCGGTATCGATTTCTACTTGTTGTTGATGCTATTGAGTGAAACCATTGAACCAAGTTTATGTTCAGATTGTTATTCATCATCATATCACCTCTGATCATGTTCCGTATGATGTCTTGTGAGTAGTTCGTTTAGTTCTTGAGGACATGGGTGAAGTCTAAATGTTAGTAGTGAACTATGGTTGAGTAATATTCAATGGTGTGATATTTAAGTTGTGGTGTTATTCTTCTAGTGGTGTCATGTGAACGTCGACTACATGACACTTCACCATTTATGGGCCTAGGGGAATGCATCTTGTATTCGTTTGCCAATTGCGGGGTTGCCGGAGTGACAGAAACCTAAACCCCCGTTGGTATATCGATGCAGGAGGGATCGCAGGATCTCAGAGTTTAAGGCTGTGGTTAGATTTAATTCTTAATTACTTTCTTGTAGTTGCGGATGCTTGCAAGGGGTATAATCACAAGTATGTATTAGTCCTAGGAAGGGCGGTACATTAGCATAGGTTCATCCACACAACACTTATCACAACAATGAAGATTATTTAGCCGTATGTAGCGAAAGCACTAGACTAAAATCCCGTGTGTCCTCGAGAACGTTTGGTCATTATAAGTAAACAAACCGGCTTGTCCTTTGTGCTAAAAAGGATTGGGCCACTCGCTGCAATTATTACTCTCGCACTTTACATACTCGTACTTTATTCAACTGTTACATCAAACCCCCCTGAATACTTGTCTGTGAGCATTTACAGTGAATCCTTCATCGAAACTGCTTGTCAACACCTTCTGCTCCTCGTTGGGATCGACATTCTTACTTATCGAAGATACTACGATACACCCCCTATACTTGTGGGTCATCAACGGGCGTCCTAGATACTCCACTAGTGGCTTCAAATCCTTTTCGAACATCAGTTCTCCTCCGCGACCAAGCTGATAGCACTCCCATTGGTATTCCATCTATGAACAAAGAGGAGGAGTAAATTAGAGAAGTATTCCAGTGTGCAAAATTTTATGTAGGAATGGCAAGGAAAAGTAGGGCATGAATTTCTCATTTTGAAAATGATCTCAAGGATAAGAGTGAGAATAAGTTTTTCGCAAATATTCACTTCTTTGGTTTTGAAACTAAGTTTTGCAGACGTCCATTCTAACTAGGGTCTCCTAAGGTCAAAGGCTCTGATACCAACTTGTCAACACCCGGATTTTTAAGTCCAGATGCCTGTTATGCCATACATCGCAATCCCAGGAATATTGTTGTTGCGAGACATAACAGTTGAATATCATAAGTCATCATTCATTACATACCATAGTCGTCTTACAAATTCAGATCACATGATCCATATTACACAAATAGTTGATCTATTGATCAACGGACACAAAGTTCATAGTTCATAGCGGAAGCGTAAGTAGAAAGGACTCTCTAGTCCACAAGCCAACGTCTGACGTCAGAAGATTCCCTAGTTGTCGTAGGCGTCCTGCTGGTCGGCATCTTGATAGTTCTGCTCCTCTTCATAGTCTGGCCATTTGAATAGCCAGGGACACAGCCGTGAGTACTTTAAAGTACTCGCAAACTAATACTAATGTAAGTGCTAACAATTCTAGTAAGGGGTGCTAAGCTCTAGTTTATTTTGCATAAAGCCAATTTTAGTTCACAAGTATTTGAGAAAAGACTTATTCAAGTGCTAACTAACTCAAGTGGGAACATTAGTGTCATTCCCACAACTCTGTTGTGATTCGAAGTCAAAGTCACCTTTCCAATTCAAATTCACAAGTCACCATTCAATTCAAATTCACAAGTCACCATTCACCATTCATAGTTTTAGAAAAGTTCTGATGATGGAACAGTATGGCCTTTCCAACTGTCCATGACCGCGGACGCGGCTATTCGAATAGGTTTAACTCTGCAGAGGTTGTACACTTGTGCCACAACAATTGCAATAGTTCGTCAGGGGTAACTGGCCCTGATTTATCGTACGCAGTACGCGAACTACCAATCCTAACCTTTCATTTACATACCCTAGTATAGGAACCTCTCCCCATGAGCTTGGCCTCCCGGTGAAAGCAAACCGCCAACGCCGAAACTGCACAGGGCTTGGGTAGGACATTCACCTCATTTCACGTCATTTCACATCATTCCTTTTTTTTGTAGAGGCAGCCTCCGACATAACCCCGATGACGCTTGTTCAGAGGGAACCCATACTAAAATACATAAGTTTCCAGCTAAGCCTTACCCAAATTCAGGTATTGTGGGGGTACTTGTAAAATTGGAATGGTATCGCATCTGAACCCAACCATCAGTTTTGGTAAAATTCACCAAGTCATTCACCAGTCATATTCACCTTCAAAATCTTTCAATAGAATGACTCATCATTCCAAGGTTTTCAAAGTCATTTCACTTCACAAGTTCCCAACTAAAGTAGTCACTTTTAATTTAGCACTAGCATCTAAGTATGACGGGTGCTAAGTACTTTGCTTTTCTTCTAGGCTAACCTTGATACTCTTGTACTAATCCAATACTAATCAAGTGAATCATAAATCAAAAAGTACTTTGATAAAACAAAAGTAAATAAAGCTTGTAAAGTAAAACTGGGAAATAGGATCATAAACATAAAGTAAATGGGGTAATGCCTTGCTCATGGTGAGCTTTGCACTTTGCAAGAGTATTATCTTACCTTGGTTGGGGAATTGGTCAAAGTGGTATTCTTCTCCTTGGAAGTAGACCTCCTCCTCCTCTGGATACTCCTTGGTACTAGCGTCTAAAATACGAATACGGGGTATACAATCATCATACCAAACTTACATACTAAACTAAGCACACACAAGATTTACACAACTTAATCTAGCATCACACACTACTATTAAGTGGGTGGAGGTGTTCCTTTCTTATTTTAAGAAAAATAATTTCTTCTCATACTAACTTAGGTGTTACTTTTAATTACTTAGAGAAATAATTTCCTCTCATTATCTTATTAAGATTTAATTTCTCTCATGAATAATATGTGACCTAGGTTGACCAAAGTCAACCTCTTCACACTTATCATTTAAGAAAAATGATTTAAATGAGGTGAGCACCTCATACCATTTAATCCTAACATGTTAAAGATTTAATATCAACAACAATTCATATGAGACTTAAATGACCAGAGTCTCTACCTCATTTTGAGTTGTTGGTGACAAGATTTAAGTGAGAGAAAAATTCCCTTATGATTTATTAATAGTTTTGGACAATATCTTTGACTAGAAATAGCCATATAGTCCTTTAATTAATCTAGGCCATGATCATTCAAAATAAGCATGGCATATTTTTGCATAAACAATTAGTACAAGTGTAATGTGATTTATAGGAGTTGGAATTTACTTAAAAGCATTTGTGGTTGATTTTTAATAATTATTCTAAGGCAGAAAAATCAATGTCTTGTTTATTTTGCTACTTCAATTCTACAACAGATATGGGTTTCAATCCATTGGCATTGTGTATAGAAAACTCTAGGCTTTCCAAAGATATAAAATTTGTAAAATTTGGTTCAGTAGATTTGGAGTTATGCATTTTTGAACACAGCACCAGTATTCAAATTTGATTTAAAACTAGGGTTTGAAATGTGAAGGACTTGGGCTGGCGGGAACGTAATTGGGCCTAAAGATTTGAATCGCAGACAGGCCAGCCCAACTAGCGGCGCGGGCCAGCTGACAAGGGGTCCCACGAGTCAGTGAGAGTTCTCACCCGAATCGGTACGCAGTGCTTAAGGTCGTTGGATCAGACGACGATCGAACGGCGCAGGGACGTCGTCTTCGTCGGGGGAGGAGCTTGCTGGAGCGGCGGGGGTAGGGGGTCGGAGCGGCCGTCGGAGCTCCGGCGATCGTCGGAGTGGTGCGCCGCGACGTTGGAGTCGATGAGGAAGTCCATGGAAGCAGTGGCGTCGTCTGGGGCGGCCTTCTTCTCCGGCGATTGCTGGCGATGGTGCGCGGCAGTGACTTGGCGATTGGGGCGGTGCGGTGGCGAATCGAGCGAGCTAAGGTGGCGAGGAGAGTAAGGGTGAGGAGAGGAAGCTGTGGGCGTGCTCAGTTTGATCGGAGAGGGCCTCTATTTATAGGGCGAGGGGGTGTTGCGGGGTGCCGTGGTGGGTCGACGACGAGCTCGTCGATTCAGGGCGACGAAAGGGCAAGGCATGGGTGTGGATTGTTGGCGACGTCAAGGCGATGCTGAAGCGCGTCGTGGTGCGGCCAGAGGAGGAAAGGTCGCGTCGTCATCGTCATCGTCCTCGAGTCATGGCAGTACGGCGGCGGAAAGTCGTGGATGATTGCATCGTCAACAGCGGGTCCGTGGCCTAGCGGCGGTGTCTGGGAGGTAGAGGGCCTCGTGGCGAAGCGACTTGTGCCTGGGGAGAGCGAGGGGAGGCGTGAGGCGATGGGGCATGGCGATGCTCTGGCGCGTCCAGGGGACGTCACCATGCGCACCGTGGCGCGCGTGGGCGTTCTCTGGCCGTGTCTGGGCGCGCTGGTCCTGGCCAATGTCGACGTCCTCTCGAGTCAGCAGGTGAATGGTCGTGATCAGTAGAGTGAGGGCAAGGTATGTGACATGATGAGGTGACTTGGATGGGAGAGGAGAGGGGTTGAGCATGGTGAGTGACAAGAGGGCCGGCATGGTTTGATTTTGGTCAAGATGGTCCAATGCAAGGGCAGGCAAGTGGAGGCTGAGGTAAAGGAGAGGTGCAGGGAGGCTCCAGAGCAGCAGAGAGGGGCAGAGGTGGACTTGGTCCAACCAAATTTGCAGCATGGGCTTCATATTAGATTCTGCCCACAAGGTGCTTGTGAAAATGGCCGCAAGAGAAAAGTTTTCAAAATTTGCAAATTCCTTTGGTGGATCTCATTCATATAATCATAGAGATGGAATGGTGGTGGTGGTGGTCAATTTGGTGTTGTTTTGCAAGTTTTCAAATTTGGGGTTAATCTTCTCTTTATTTCAAAGTCTCCTCTTGTCTCTTCTATTCTGGTCAACCTAGACAGAGTCAACCCTAATGGTCAACATCAAACTTGTTCATCTTGATGAGGTCTTGGATGACATGGCAAGAGTTGGTCAATGTTGGTTTAGGAAAAGTCAAAACCAGGGGTGTAAAGTGGGTAACATTTTATAAATGGGTCACATGACCATTATCACATGTAAGTTGCATTTGCAAATTTCTTTGATTTGAATTGGGTTTCTTTGATGCATTTGTGTTTGTTATTCATATATAAGTGTTTTACAAACAATGGCACAAGCCAAAGTGGCCTTGGTTGAAGATTTGCCAAAATGGCTAAATGTGTATGTGAGTGAAAATGGGATTTTCTCACTATTTGATTTCTCTCTTTTTGATTTGATTTTTCTTGACTCTAAAGTGATTCTTAATAGTTTAGGAACATTTCCAAACCATTGAAACCATTCCAAAAGGTCTAGCTCAAAGATTTGCAAAATTGGCCATAACACATAAGAGGTGACATGTCAATTTTTCTTACTCTTGTAATTTGTTCTCCTTGCTTTACTTGGGCATGGGTTAGGGTCCATATAATGTGAGATTAGGTTTAGAGAAGGTTTCACACCATTTGGTCAAGGTAGAAGTGCATAGGTCAAGATTTGGTGGAATGGCTATGTGTCACATATGCCTCTATGCATATGTTGCATTTGATTTTTAATTTGACTAGGCTTGACCCAATTGATGTTGTTGAGTGTTGAAATGGTATATAGGAGTGATCCAACCATTCACTACAAGTCTTAAGGTCAAGATCCTCAATTTCACAAATTTGCTATTTTGCTCTCATATGCCTCTATGGCATTTTTAGTTTTCTTTTTATTTTCTTTGTTTTCAACTTGGAAATGATTTGAGAAGTACTAGATAAGGTTTATGAAGGTTTTCCAATCCTCTAAATAGAGTGGAAAGGTCTAGGGTAAAGTTTTATAAAAATAGCCATAGGCTCATATGCCTCTTTCTTTAACTTGGATTGAAAAAAAAAGAATGTGAGGTTTAGGGTTTAAGAGTATTTCAATATACTTTAACAAGCAATCATGGCAATAGCACAAGAATTTAGCAAGATTACTATGCATCAAACTTAATTTAATAAAAGTTTTTGTTGGTTCCAAAATTTGGAACTAGGGAAATTCATTTTGTTTGTTTTGAAATTTTTAGGATGTTACAAATGTACACTAACTATCCGTAAGAATCAAGCATCAGGCTGTAAGAACCGCAGATGTTCATCGGTTGCACTTAACTATCTTCAGTTATAAGTAACCAACCATTTATCTTCAGAGACTAACTAGTCTTTGCATCCTCTGATACAGTTATGCGCTGCTGCCTGCATCTCCGTTTGACAGCAAGCTGCCCTGTCCATACCTCAGCTCAACGCCCGTTAAAATAACACATCAATCAAGAAAGCAAGAAAAAGAAACAAAGTCTCGAATCCGAATCTAAATCTGAACATATCGAGAAGAAGAGGACTGTTTCTTCTAGAGCACTCTACTGGGTGGGGCGCGGCTTCTTGTTGGCGGCGGCGGCGGGGCCCTTGGCGAGGAGGGAGCCGGAGAAGGAGGCATCATCGTGCTGGCTCTGCGGTCCTCGGAGACCTTCTCCGCCTTGAGAACACCGTGATGCTAGGGTTTGATATGGTCGCTATGTAAAGGTGATGAGCATGTACCTCTGCTGAATAAATGCAAAATGTCGATCCTAGGAATTACTGCCAATGTGGCGTAGGCATATTCTCGGCCGAGCAATGCACCTGTGCCTAGATGGTGCAAGCCTTAACCGAGGCAACTAATGATCAACGTTAGTGCGTCTTTCCACATTGATGTTTGTGCAGGTTCCCTTGGAGCGGTGATTCACGACTACCGGGAGACCTTTATCGTTGCTTCAATGGCTTATCTACCTCATGTGGCTTCAAGAAATGAGGGAGTATAACAGTAAGTAGCAATTTATCATTTTCTAGTACTCCTATTCATTATCCTTTCTTACTAATTTGATTTTCTCGTACTCACTCTATACCTATAAGCTCATTACATGCTTCGGGAGAAGTTCAACCATTAATTTAGTTAACAAAATAGACCAAATTAATGGTCAAAGTTTTTCTCGGAAACTTTAGGGGGGATGTATATAGAGTGAGTAGTAGTGCTATTCATTGATTCTTCTTCATTACTCATTTGATTTACTCGCACTATCTTCATTTATTAATTTGATATGGTATTACTACTACATACCACTAGTTAGCGTGCATGTGCAACGTACGTTTCTGTGATACTCCATTTTTGAATCCTTTTTATTCAATGAGTTGTTTTTCCACAGCTTTTGTTCTTGTCTCTTATCATATTTTAAGTCAAAATATTGTAACTTTGGGCCTTCTAAAGATGTCAATATTTATTCAATAAAATGAAGCTTTGTTATGCATCAGGTAACTCCAATAATCAAAATAAATTCAGATTCTAAACGAATCATGCATGTGCTCCCACAGATAGTTTTTAAGTTAAATCAATCACTGTACAATCTGCTTCAAATAGAGGAACATTTTTTCCCTAATATTCAGTGCGAATAACATAAACTAAGATAAGAAAAAACAAAAAAGGTCTATTGCAGTCTTCTATAGTTCCATATGAACGGCTCAATAATTTGTGCCTATATGACAAAGAAGAACTGCCATATAATCCGTTCTCCACGTTAGCACAAAACCTCATCAAACCGTGGTCTCGATTTCCTTCAAACAAATAAGGACATAACCCTGTTAAGAGCATAAAACAAAGAACCTCTTATACTGCACAATTTTATGCAATTCCAACTCGTCTACTAATTACAAAATATCCTGCTCATTAACTCTTTGCTTACCCCTAGTTGATTCAGCTATGACAAGTTGTCAAAGACATACATCTCTACTATATAAAAAAATTAAGAATTCTCATAGTATTACAATAAAATCACATTAGGCAACATAACTACTTATTTATTAAAAACTTGCATGACTTATCTGATAGAGGGAAACATATAACATTTACCTGTTGCATTTCAAGAACAGTAGTAGCAGTCCAATAGTATGGCCGGTAAGTTCATATCAAAGACCTCTGACTTTTGTACAATAATTACTAACCTTGTATGCTGCCACACAAATCAAGAAAGAACAATATAGGGACCATCAGGAGCTCTATACTTCAGGTGTTCAAGAAGCAAGAAGACTCTACCGAAAGTGGTAATGAAAAACGGCTCTAGATGTTCACAGCCAATTGCAATACTGCAATTACTCATTATTATGTCAATCCCCAATCACTTAGGCTGAAGAGGACATGTAAGGAAGCCCCAAATTCTAAACCGAGTCACAATATTAAGAACAAAAATAATAAGATATCAATGATCACCCGCTCATCAGTACAATAACACAAGTGGTCTACAAATTCTGTAATTGGCATCTCCTAATAAATTAGCATGGCAATCTGAAATTAGAACAGAACAATGCACACTTTTATGAAATATCTTCTTCACATCAAATTATTCATCAAATAACTTAACGAAAAATATCGGAAGTGGATTTTCGTAGTTGAATTACGTGGTGACTGAGAAATAGTTCATGGCAAGTCTGAAAGAGGACAAAATGGACTGTAAACTGCAATATATCCTTCTGATTGGTGGTTAATTATTTCATTCATAAAGGCCCTAACAGAAAAGGTGGATGGCTACTGATTGACCAACATAAGAAAAGCACACAGTATACATGTTTACCAGATGGCATGAATAATCATTTTGTTCATTGTACCTTGTGTTGCTGACATGATTCTCAAAAATATAACAGACTTAAACTTGAATGAACAAATTTTCTTCAACACTTAACCAAAGGATACTTACCATATCATATGCTAAGAGCTTGGCTAAGCTACCTTACGTGTAAGTTATTTTATATAAATCAATATACTGAACTGACAATATGAACCCTAATTTCCCAATAATCTGAGTGAGAAAGAGAATAGTAATTATAAGCTAGTGCCTCTCAGCCTGATGCAATCATGCCACTGAATCAAATTAACTAACCCTTGTTACAATGTTTTTCTTGTGAATAACTAAATCAAAAGTCAGCAAATTGGTTCGTTTTATTTTTAAACGAAAATTGGAAGCTCATATTCAGCATAAACATTCTTAAGCTGACCATAAAACGTTTTACCATATCTTGAGTTCAGCTTGAGGGATGTGAAGAGGATACGTCTGAATATGCAGTAACCTGTGCGGAGAAAAATGCAATACATGATAATCATGCAGACAGAACTGGATGAATATTTGTCCAGCATCGTATAATGAGGAAAGTAGATCAAAGTAGCATGACACGCAATTATCAACATCTATACATTCATTTGAATTTTACGCACAGACCAAACAATACATCGGAAACCCCATACTTTAAATTTGAGGTACCATCCATCCACGCCTAGAAACTAACAGCAAAACACATGAAAAAGAAAAGAAGAGAGGCGCGGCAACCTTGCTCCTGCAGGCTAGGCGAGCGAAGCGAGCTCGGCGAGTTTGGCAGCGGCGTCCAGGCCAATGTCTTCGCGCGAGGAGGGGCCGCGGTAGCGGATCATGCAGGCATCTGACTGAACGTGGTCTGGTGGGGGAGTGAGGAGGGCCTGTGATGTGAGGAGCGTGGCAGGCCGGTGAGGAGCGCGGCGAGCCAGTGAGGAGAGCTGCGAGATGACCCGCCGGCGAGGCGTGGGGATTGGCGGGGTAGTGATGGAGAGGCGCCGGGAGGATGGAGATATGGGCAGTGTTGTCGACGGTGATTGAAGGCGGAGGCGGTAACTCCGGCGGCGGCAGCCAGCAGCGAGGAGGAGGAGATCGCGGGAGGACTGGAAGAGGCGAAAGAGGAGGAGGAGATCGCGGTAACTCCGATGTTTTTGGATGTTTTTGGGTCTGATGAATGGATTTTGTTTCTCACAGCAAGGGAAGGGCAGATGCGTGCGATGCGGCCGAGATTGGAGGACACGGGATCTGGGGAGGGGAGAACAAATGAGCCTCAACCGTGTGATGCATGTAGATAGACGGTTCAGATTTAATTTTCCTGCGGTACTTCGTGCCTTTATAAGTATATATAGTAGAATAGTAGAGATGAAGAAAAATGAATGGACATATTGTAATTAAGGAGCATCATTTATCGTAGGGATTTTTTCCCGTGCAGCGTCCTCCATATATGAGTTGTGACACGCGCGGTGCAGGTAACAACTCCTAGGTGCAAATTGCATAAGAGCACAATGTCGAGGGCAGCGACGATGTCCCTAGCTATGTCTCTCATCCTACTCGCCGCGATGTTCTCCACCCTTCCCACCACCCACGCCGACACAGGCTTCATCTACCACACATGCGAGAAGACCAAAAACACCACCATGTGTGTGGCCGTGCTGCGCGACGACCCGGAGAGCGCCAAGACCTCCACCGCGCACGACCTCGCCAGCATCGCGCTGCAGATCGCCCTCAACACCGCCGACCACAACGGCGCGGTCATCGGAGACCTGGCCAAGAAGAGCCAGGGTACGCCCCAGGGAGACGCACTGGCCGTCTACCATAAGGCCTATGTCGGTGCCGCCATGGACCTCGACATCTTCGGCCGCAACGACTTCGACGGCGGGGACTACGCTGGCACGTCCAACAGCTTGTCGGTCGCAAAGGGCGCCAGCGATGCGTGCGAGAACGCGTTCGAGGGGATCGGCAAAATCCCCCCGTTACCGCCATTGATATCATGATGACCGAGCGCGCCGACCTCGTTGACCTGCTTGTCCACAAGTGACCACAAATTGTTCTTGGCTTGGTTATGCATGTTGCTATCAATTATGAAATCAGTTTTATTTACGTCAAACCTTGTTGGTGATTGATTTTTTCATAAAGAAATGAGAGAATGCATATCGTTTTATTTACGTCAAACCTTGTTGGTGATTGATTTTTTCATAACAAATCAGTTTACTCCCCAAATTATCTAGTATAAAAAGTAAATAGACCTCACAATTCAGAATTTACCTCGAATTTATGTGATTTTCAATGCAGCTGATGTCAATGCAAGTAAGTCCTCGATTGTTTTTTCAATCAGCACTTCTGTGGTATACTTTTATTGGCCAAGAACATTTCACTATAACATGAGTTCGCTTTAGCCCACTCTTTGTTTTAAGACAGAGTCATTATTTGTTTTCCTTGCTCTTTTGTGTGTAGTGAATTTCATCTATTTTTTGCACTATCCTAGAATGCTTTACCAACTGTTGTCTGACATTAGCCGGTGAACAGTGGTTGCCAGAACAGAAAAAAATGCAGTTCAAGAGGATTTTCAGACGTCTGATGGACTTGATAAGTAATATTGTTCCCAACCAACTTGATTTTCTGGAGGGAATCCTTTTCGATTCTCATTTCCTTTGCCCAACCTATCCCTTGAGAGGTTGAGTACTACTGGATTTCGTTGCAACCGGCAGCGTATCCACATGAGGAACTGACTGAAATATTCCCCACCAATAGCACATCAGTTGTCTCATTTGTTTGTTGATGAAGAAAACATCTCCACTCACGTGATCGCATCGTACTTTTATTTTTCTTACCAATGCCCTTGTAACCTCCGGTTGACGAATGACGAGTGGTACCAGCAGCACCGATAGTTGACTCGGTAGATCTCCAGACGAACGCTTGCCAGGTCTTGGGCAGCCGACGACTAGGTAAAGCTGCTTGCTACCGCAGCTCTTTCTTCATTGGACTCCTTGATGATTGGCATGGGGCTGTATCTACTCAGACTCCGATATTTTTTTTCCAACAAGGTCTACCATTCTAATAGATAGCTTTGTGTCATATGTTGTTTCCTAATTCTGATACTAGACAACTTTCTTGGTTTGGCTTGTAACTAATTTTGTTATGTATGTGTTTTTGTTTGTTATCGTCGGTAAAAAGCCAAAATCACTGTTGTTCTGCTTTGCTGATTTGAGGATCTGCACCTCATCTCTGAACTTGTGGAAGTAACCCCAGAGAGAACAGTGTGCTGCTAATTTTATATATAAATCAAGGGTTCTTGGTTTGAATTATGAGTAGACTGACTTGTGAATAGTAAATGAAGACTTCCAAGAAGGATTTAACTACCATCTTTGCCAAGGTGTAGTATTCATTCTATGTTCATACGATAAAAAGTGGTGAAAAGGAACAAGTGCGAAGAACATGTACAAACATGTACGGAGTAGGCCCGTAGCGTCCACTCCTATTCTGACAAATGATAGATTTAACACACACACACACACGTAACTAATCCTGCAGGGAACTGGTTGACAACACGAGCTACACCACACATAGGCTACTTCGACAAGATGCAACAACCAAACCATCAAACATGACGGTTAAATAGCCAAGTTCCCTTTCTTGTGCAATGTAAACCGCCACCCTCTAGTTTGTACTAGCAATGGAGAACTGAGGCCATAAACGATTACCTCTTCCACCTTTTTAGCTCAACCTGCAGTTTATGATACCAAATTAAAGAGGGATACGAGATACAAATGTAATGAGGAAAAGCTATATCATATACTCCCTCCATCCAGAAAAAGGATATCGCAGATTAGTCTAGATACACGGAACAGATGGAACCCAGATGCTAATGGACGACAATATCGTGTGTTAGGCCAGACAATCTGCACACACACACACACACACACACACACACACACACACACACACAAATCCTATCACTGCTACAAATCCTATCACTGCTAATAGATTAGGCCATACAGCAGATCATAAACATTATCTACATTCTACAAGTTACTCTTATCAGAGCTTTAATTCTGTATTCCGAGATAATCGCACAAAACACTTTAAGGTCCAAACTTATGTTGCCAACCAAAGGACAATGACCTTAACCAGAAAACATAAATAGAACTCGGTTTCTTGGAGTTCATGTAAAAGAAAATCAAAAAACACATTTCATTTGTTAAAATGGTCTTAAATTTTTCCACAGGTATACATACATATATTTATGCTTACTACATACCTATTAAATTTTACATAATTTCTGATTTGTTTTGAAAATTTTGTGCTCCAAGGCTCTGGGGATCCAAACAACCACACTCACCCTATTTAAGATTGTGCAAGATTGCCTGGCAAGAGACAAACTAACGTCCCGCAAACGCAATACAGTAATCTTTTTCCTAAGAAAGTATAAGCATGCATAGACTTAAGGAACTCATGAAAAAAAGTTTAACCACGCATGACTACTTGTTTAGATAATACCAAACATTATCCAAGGAAAAGTTGAGGAACAAAGGAAGAAATGGCAACTTTGAATATGGAATTCTTGAAGTTCTGTACTATTAGATATATAGAGCCATCAACAAGCATAACATTTAGTAAACAGCGCGGGGGCGGGGGGGAGGGGGTTACCTCAGTAACCTTATAATCAGAACTTTGTGAGCCATGCTATGAATTTAAAGGTCTTTCTTTTTTAGCACGATCCGAGCACATGTAATTATCTAACTCTTTGCTCTTCTCCATACTCATTTACAGGTTGGATGGAACCTGCACATGTTCAAAGGTACATAATCAATATGCAAGCAAAGAAGGCCAATGTTACCTTACAAAGAACAGAAAATGAAGGTGCAAGATACCAAATAGCAACATTTTGCTAAATAGTATGAAATGGC
Organism: Lolium perenne; assembly: GCF_019359855.2. NCBI lineage: Eukaryota > Viridiplantae > Streptophyta > Magnoliopsida > Poales > Poaceae > Lolium > Lolium perenne. The sequence goes on along the minus strand of NC_067246.2, from coordinate 35,893,177 downwards.
GCAATAGAAAGTAGGAAAAGAAGTGCTGAAGTCACAGACCCTGATTGGTGGTCAGATAAGATAGAAGTGTAATGGCAAATTTGCTGAACCAAGTACTCCTAAAAGAGACCAAAAGTTATTTATGCAGAGCAGGCGACATTTTAGGAAGAAAAGACAGACATCTTTTTTGTTTTCCATCTTCATGAAGTAATAAGTGGACAAAATCTCTTTTGTTTTGCATCTTTATGGGGCAATAGATATGCAATGTTGTTGTTCCTTGAGATGATGATACTCTATGCACCTGTAGGTTAGGTGGTTCTTGCACCGAATAAGATGAGATGCAATGCTTTAACCACAGATAAAGACCATTCTTAGGATTGAAAATAAGGATATGCTTGTCAAATGCAGAATTTTAAGGAATTGCATGGTATGTCTAAGAGATGCTTATGTAGATCATCTTTGTCGTTAAAAAATGTTGCAAATTTTATGAACACCAAAGAGACAATGAGTTGTGAGTTGTAACCAATATTCACTTCCCAAGCATAGAACGGGAAATGGCAATAAAGCTGGGACACGGTTCTTTTAAAAGAGATTGCTGAATTTTCTAAGAGAAAAGCAGTCCCCTTCAACTATACGAGCTTAACACTTTTGTTTAGAATTATATTTCTAATGAAAACAACGAACGCAACATCAATGTACACTAACTATTGGTAAGAATCAAGCATCAGGCTGTAAGAACCACAGCAGTTGCAGTTAACTATTTTCAGTTATAACCAAACATTTATCTTCAGAGACTAACTAGTCTTTGCATCCCCTGATACAGTTCCGCACTGCTGTCTGCATCTCTGTTTGACAACAAGCTGCCCTGTCCACTCCCTGTGCCATCTTCTTTAGCACAATGCGAGCACAGGAAATTATCTAACTTCTTAGCCTGCTCACTAGTCATTCCCTACAGGTTGGATGGAACCTGCACAGGTTCAAAGGTACGTACTCAATCAATATGCAAGCAAAGAAGGCTAATGTTAGCTTACAAAGAATACAAAATGAAGGCATATGATACCCAAATAGCAACATTTTGATACATAGAAAACAGAAAGGGGACAATGCCATGTCAATATCCTATTTTGGCAATAGAGTGTAGGAAAAGGAGTGCTACAGGCAGTCAGCCTGATTGGTGGTGTACGTAAGATAGAATCGTAATGGCAAACTAGCTGACGCAAATAGTATTAAAGGAGTGAAGGAATTATTAATGCAAAGCAGGCAATATTTCAGGAAGAAACTAGAGGAGAAGAAGACAAACAACTTTTTTGCTTTGCATCTTTATGGCCAAAAATCTCTTCTGTTTTGCATCTTGATGGGGCAATAGATATGCAATGCTGTTGTTCCTTGAGATGATACTCTGTACGCCTAGGTTAGTTGGTCCTTGCAGTAAATAAGAAGATGATATGCAATGCTTTAGCCACAGATAATAACCATTTTTAGGATTGGAAATAAGGATATGCATGTCAAATGCTGATTTATAAGCTCTTACATGGTGTGTCTAAGATATGTACATATTATGTAGACCAAACATCTTTGGAGTTAGAAAAAAGTTGCAACTTTTATGAACAGCAACGAGACCTTCAGTTGTGAGTTGTAAACAATATTCACGTCCCAAGCATAGAACGGGAAATCAATAAAGCCAGGACACTGTTCTTTTAAAAGAGATTGCTGAAAAGCAGCCCCTTTCAACTATACGAGCTTAACACTGTTCTTTTGAATTATATGTCTAATGAAAACAACGAACGGATAATCAATGTACAGTAACTATTTGTAAGAATCAAGCATCAGGCTGTAAGAACCACAGCAGTTGCAGTTAACTATTTTCAGTTATAAGTAACCAAACATTTATCTTGAGAGACTAACTAGTCTTTGCATCCCCTGATACAGTTCTGCGCTGCCGCCTGCATCTCCGTTTGACTACAAGCTAGCTGCCCTGTCCATACCTCAGCTCAACGCCCGCTAAAATAACACATCAAGAAAAAGAAACACGTCTCGAATCTGAATCTAAAACTGAAGAGAAAAGAAGAGGACTGTTTCTTCTACAGCGCCCTACTGGGTAGGGCGCGGCCTCTTGTTGGCGGCGGCGGCGGCGTCGTCGGGGCCCTTGGCGAGGAGGGAGCCGGAGAAGGAGGTGGAGAGGTCCGAGTAGAGGCCGACGACGCGGGCGATGTTGCTGTTGAGCTCGCGGATGAGGGCGACGTTGCGGCTGAGCCCGCCCGCGTCGCGCGACTCGTGGTTCTGGCCGATCTCCTGGATCAGCATCCGGTTATGCTCCAGGATCCCCTGCACCTCGCCGAAGCTCCGCTGCAGCGCCTGCACCGCCTTCCCGTTCCCGTTGGGAAGCGCCTCGCCGCCGTTGCTGCTGCCGTTCTCCATTACTCAGCCGGATCTAACTCTGCGTAGGGAGACTGGGCGGCGTCACGCGGAGCACGAGGGAGGGAGCGAGGGGAGGCGGAGGAGATTTGGTGGGGAATATATCATCAGGGTCAGAGTACCTGGAAGCTGGGAGACACTGCTGAGATCTGTCGACATGGACGGTCCCACGAATTGCTACTCCCGAAAATGCTGATTTATGGGGAAATACCGGTCAACTATTAAATCCCGAAAATTTCGGACGGTCCGTTTACTTCTCTGGTTTATTTGAGGAATTTTTTTGGCTCATCCTGGATCTTCTCCTAGAGTAAGCTTCACCCTCCGGTTTTCTCACCCACAAGGTCAACCTCGTGTTTTCGGTCGTGGATAGGGGACGAGAGAGGGAGGTGACGTGGCGGCGGCGACAGGCGGCGGGGACTGAACAAGCAAACCACAATGGAGACGAAGAGATCCTGCTCCGGCGACTGGTCCCTGTAAGTCCTCACGCTTCCTCCCCTTTTCCCCTCCTTCCTAGCTAGGGTTTCTTCGTGTCGCTCTCGTCTCCTTTCCCCACCGGAGCCAGAGCACAGGGACGAAAGAAATATACCGGGGTCACGGGTTCACGGCGGCGATTTTGACAAAAATAACCCTTCACGAAAGTATAGCAGGAAATAACCCTCAGCGAAACTATTTCGGTTGACTAACATTTTTGTATGGCGCCTATACGAGCAGTGTCATACTTCATTGTGTCGCAAATGTAGTGCCGCTCATATAGACGCCACACATCCACTTATGTGAGCGAGTCGCCCCATCATGACCTAGCCTCATCTCCTCTTTGTTTCTTCTTCTCTTCTTCTCCTCAAGAACGAGGCCGATGCCTCTCCTCTCTCCCCCACCAAATCCCTCTCAAATCTTGATGGATTTCTATAGATTTGTTCGTGCATTATATTCCCGACTCGTTTCTTAAGGTATTCTCCTATGATCCCCTTCTTTTCATCCAAGATTTGCATGGATTTAATTAGATTTAGACATAAAATTCTAGATGTGAAATCCTAGGTGTGATGGTCGATATTCATGGATTTGGATTTGGTTTAGACATGGAACCCTAGATATGAAACCCTACATGTGAAACTATTCAATTTCCAACCATATTTTTCATGTATTTGTGATGTATTATATGTATGGTGATAATATGCCTAATATTTGCTTACACATGCCTCATATTTGTGGAACAAATGCCTCATATTTGCTTAGAAAACCATATTTGATAGAATATGTGTCATATGTATGGTGATAGTATGATATAACTCAATTTGTATTTGTCAAAAAAAATGTAGGATGGTGTGGCTTCTCGGTGGTTACTATGACACTAGCTACCGAGCCTATCATCAAGCGGAGAAAGGGGAGGTAATAATTTTTGTAATGGTGAACACTATTTGTTTTGTTCAATTGGATATGGCATAATAGTATCTTTTCAATATGTGCTTGTAGGTCCTCTCGTTCATCTCGCTTGTAAGCCGGTCGATGCCAAACTTCAACGCCGCGACAATTACCACACTCGTCGACCGGTGGAGGCCCGATGCGCACATGTTCCACTTGAGGGCCGGCGAGATGACCATTACTCTTCCTAATATTTCCATGATCCTTGGACTTCCTATTGAGGACGAACCACTCGGTATGAACACGGGTTCCGATGGGTGACAAGGGATTAACTTGTCAATGCCTACAGATTGTAGACTAGGGTTTTTAGGAAGTAAAGGGCAAGTAGATCTCGAAGGTTCAGCCGGAAAAGTACTCGACTGCTAAAAACTAGGGTTGTGTTGACAATGCAATCGATGCCCTCTTTGTCCCTCGACTCCCCCTTATATAGGAGGCGGAGCCGAGGGTTTCGTGATGTACAAGTTACAAAGTCCGGGAGACTCTTTGAGTTCGTCCCGTAATAGTTACAAGTCATTATTCCTAATACAACTCTATATTTCCAAACTACATAACTGGGCTTCCAGGCTTCATAAACTTCGGGTCTTGGGCCTTCAGTAAACCCCGGGTACCTTCTTCGGCAGGCCCATTGGGGATGCCTATGTCAGTAGCCCCCGAGATTTTGCTTGAATCGAAGAATCAAGGAGAATCTCCATCCTTAACAATTACCATATGATTTCTTCGAATCGATAAAGAACATTTATAAAGCAATTATATATTGTACAGGGATAACGGTAATTGGGGCTGGTTCATCTGACGGATCAGGTACCAGTTAACTGCTCTTGTAGCAATCCGCAAAAACCTACTTCAAGATCACGTCCCTGGACATGATCTCGGGATACTGGTGTAATTCGACATGTGCCGCTTAAGGTCTTACCAGATGCCGAATTCCAGTTATGTTTTATCGGGTATCTAACGCGTCCGTTAGAATTTTTCTTCGTATCTGTTGATACGGAAAAAGTAACAAAACGCCGTCAGAGGCGGTGCTACGCCTCGCAGGACAGATCCTGGGGACTTACCTTCGCAAAGTATTGCGGCATTCAGAGATTAATTCGTGACTGAGACGCTCTGAGAATATATTGTCGAGTGCTTTTTTCGGTTGTTGGAATAGCACATTTATTCGAGTCAACGGATGACTTGTATATTGTTATCTTTCCCTCCCGATGGGAATATATGAAGAGTTATTTTGTAAAACTCGAAATATGCTCACCATGCCTTCTTTAACTTCATCGGGCACGCGAACAGCGTTCCCGATGGGAGTAGCCCCCGAGGCTACAGCCAAGTGCTTGTACTTGGTTGTAGGCTCACCTTTTTAGCATCTTTGTCGCTATATTGTCCTTTCTTCTAATTCTCCCAACTTTATCGGGTGCGCGACCAGTGCTCCCGATGGGAGTAGCCCCCGAGGCTACAGTCGAGTATTTATACTTGGTTGTAGGCTCAACTTGCTTTACTGTTGAACAACTCTATATTTTTATCATCCACTTTATTCTCTTATCAGAAGTACAAACAATACTTCTGATAAGAGTAGCCCCCGAGCATATGAACAAATGCTTGTATTTGATCATAAGCTCTCGCTTTTTCCTTGTTGAAGCACTCGAAGTTTCCCTGTCGATATCCTTAATGAAACCTCTTTAAAAAGTAGACCCCGAGCATTTGAACAAAAACTTGTATTTGATCAAAGGCTCTCGAAATTATCATTGACACTCCTCTGTCGACAATCTTCAAAACAATTGTAGCCGTAGTTTTCTCCATAGTAACGTCATTGCTGACGATAGCCACGATCACTGTATCAGGAAAACGCGAGTTCTGTCCTGTCGCTGACATGTGGACCCAAAAGTCCGCAGTGCTTGACACGTTACGCAAGTGGGGGACACACGTCCTCCACTTTCCCTGGCACGCGCGTTGTAGCGCCTGTCCAGTTCCGTCACAGTAAAAAGACCTTCTTACCATGGTGACACGTGTAGATCATCAAACCCATTCCTGCTGCATCCAACGGCACGGCGATTCGTGGATCCTGCTATAAATTACCTTCTTCCTCCTCCAGTTTTCCCCTTCGCTGCGCCGCTCAAACCTAAAGCCTCTCTCCTCCATTGCCACAGCAAAGCTCTCTGCACCTTTGCGTTCTCCAGCATCGCAATCCACCAAATTGATGCCACCGCGGGCGAGGCTCTCCAAGCACACTTCCCCAATGGCAACGGAAAACCTGCATCTCTCGGAGTGGGAGAGATCCAAGATGTCCAACCAGGATGCAAACCTGCTGAAGAAGCTCGAGTTCATGAAGAAGGAGAAGATGCTGATCTTCCCCGGCGAGGAAAGCTTCCCCACACCATGCATCGGATACCGGGTAACATTCGTTGACCACCTCATCCGTGGTTTGTCTACTCCTATCCACGAATTTCTTCGTGGATTACTCTTTGTTTACAGGCTATAGCTACACCAGCTCACCCCCAATTCCATCCTGCATATCTCTATCTTCATCACCCTCTGTGAATGCTTTCTCGGGACCCCTCCCAATTGGGGCCTGTGGAAACCCATATTCCTTGTCCGCCGCAACAGCTCCCACAACACCGCCTATAATGTAGGTGGTGTTGTTATCTGCGTCCGCCCAGATGTCGAATACTTCGATGTCAAATTCCCTGACTCTGTTCAAGGGTGGCGCAAAAGATGGCTTTACATCCATGAAGAACACATCAACTTGCAAGAGTACAATATCGCTCTTTTTGATGGTGGCGAGAAGATCCTCCGACGCCGGTCATGGGATGCTGAAGCTACTGTCGTCGTGGTGAACAGACAGATGCCATAGGATGGCTTAAGTTGGGGCCGAGTTGGACGCTAGAGGATTCGGGGGAGGGTTTTGGATCAGGTAGGACGAACTTCCGGGTGCTTTCCTCAAGAACTTGGCCAAGGCCAGAGGTAGAAGAAGAGAGACACAAGGATGAACTCCGTTTTAGATCTTCTCTATTCCATGAACAAGGTTACAGGAGGTTTTCATACAGACATGCTCATGCCCGTGAAGAGGGCTGCCCCCTCTCCTTATATAGGGGAGAGGGTGGCTTACAGGGGAAGAAACCCTAATGGCATCTTTGAACAGACAAACTACTTTACAAAGCTACTTTAATCACAGGTGACGCCGGTATCTTCTTTAAACATGGAGACTGATGTCCTTCGGTTGCTTTGGGCGTCACCTTCGTCTTTTACGTCATGGCTTCGTTTAAAGCCACTTTGCTTAGGTCATGCTTGTCCTCTAGCTCCCGAGGGAATCTTTGACCAGCTCTGCTTATACCGGTAATCCGGTATCTTCTTAGCTCGTTCCGGCATGCTCCTCCTTGGGCATACCGGTATAGGTTCCTTAGCTTAGGTTCACAGTCTGGATTAAACTGTAAACCGGTATCTTGAAAAGCCAAACCATCCGGTTAGGCCTGCCTTTGGCATACCGGGGGTCATCCCCCCAACATTAGTCCCCGAAGCTGGTATAGTCCGGTGGATTTTACCCGACAGGCTATGCCAGGTTCCTATCTCACAAGGTACCGGTTTAATCTTTCCGGCTCCCTGTTCGAAGATGCCGGCCTCTTTGCCTTAGCCTCTTTCTGTTATCTTCCGGACCTCCCCGGTATCTCATGTCATACTCACATTTTATTTTCTTTGCGAAGTGTCTCCGGTGCGTTTTCTCCGGTGTCATCATCATTAACTCCCTCCTCGGTGAAGTCGAGCATTTATCGGGTACAGCGCCTGTCAGGGACATGCGCACTGTGCCTGACGCCCCAGTGTCAGGGGTCACTTCGCTTCGGCTTCTACGCCAACATTTAATGTGCCACACCGGATCCTCCTGGCCATTCCGGATCCGTGCGGCGACCCTATGGCCTCTTTATTTTTACGCGTGTATCTTCGTGCCACGTGGCGGCCCACGAGACGAACCGCCGTGGCCCGACAGTTTTTGGCCCACTAACTCCTTCTCCTATATAAGGGCGGAGCGGTTCCACTTCATCTTCTCCTTCGCATTTGCCCCCATTTCTAGAGCACTTCGAGCCCTTCGCCCCTTGCTTCCTCGCCGCCACCGGTCGCCGCCAGAGCCTTGCTCCCGACAAACCTGCGCCGTTCTCCTCGCCGCGGTGAAGCTTTCCACCGCGCCAAGTTTCTGCGGTGCTTCTGCTCCGCTGCTACTTCAAGCTTTCTCCAGCGGACCTCGCTGCTCTCCGTCGCCGGCCCTCATCGACGGTCAGGCCCTTGCCATTTCTCCAGCGAACCTTTCCTTCGCGTCTCCCGCAGCCTCAGGTGAGCCCCAATGCTTATTTGCTTTCTTTCTCTCGTTTTCTAGATCTTGGGTTGGTAGGATATTTATTCTTTCCTTTCTTTTGCTTTTTTCTCTTACTCGTAGATCTTCGCACAAGGGTAGATCTTGGGAAATCTGTTTTTAAGTAGATCCCGGCATCCCGTAGGCCCGTATGTCTAGAGGGGACCATCTTTCTGAATCTTCCTCCAGCAGCCGTGAAAGTCAAGCTTCCGGCGAGCCTTCGGCTGAGCGCATCCGGATGGAAAGCGATACCGGAACAAGTCAAGATGCCGGCAGTTCTAGCCAGGCTTCCGGAGCAGATCTTTCCGGCGTCACTCGTGGAGCCTGGAAGGGCTCCGAGGTGACTCAGCATGAGATTGACTGGTTGTACCGGTCTAGAAGGATACCGGAAGAAGTATCCTGCCGGATTCCGAAAGACGAGATCGAACCGGTTCTGGAAGATGGTGAATTCGTCGTTTTCCTTGCTCACTTCGAGCGCGGCTTCGGCCTTCCCGCCTCTGATTTCTTCCGCCAATTTCTTGACTTCTACAAACTCCAACCTCACCATCTCCCTGGCAATGCCATCTTCTATCTCTCTTGCTACGCAACCTTCATGGAGGCCTACATGGGTCTCCGCCCCACTCGCGAGACTTTCGCTCGTTTCTTTTCCCTTTGGATCAACTCCGTTCAGGGCAAGGAAATCCCCAAGCCCAAACCTCCCGTTCGATGCGGGTCTTGTATCATTGGGTCCCGCCAGGGGAGCCCCTTCTTTAAGTTTGCCGGTATTGACTCATGCCGAGCATGGGAAAGGACCTTCTTTTATGTGAAGAACACCGGCGCCCCCAACCTTATTAATCTGCCGGCTTTCAATCCGGCGGTGCCCACGAAGACCAACTGGAGCTACAACCCGAAGGAGTCTCACATAGAAACCAACCGGATTGTACGCTTCATGAAGCAACTTATGAAGGACACCGCCATCTGTTCGGATGATATTGTTAGGACATTTATCTCGCGCCGGGTGCTTCCCCTTAAGCGCCGGGCTCATAAAATGAGCGAAATGTACGGCCCTGGCGATCCTACCAAGATCACCAGCTTCCCTCTCACCAAGGAGGACGTAGCCCTTAAGGCTAGGCACATCTGCCAAAGCGCCATGCCGCTGGATTGGGAGTGGGGCCTTCTGCCTCTCAGCTCCCTCAACCCTCCAACTGACGAAGTAAGAAACTAGGCAATCCGGGTTGTTTTCCGGTATCTTTTCGATATATTACTAACTGTCTTTCTCTTTCTTTCCAGGCCAAGCAACGCTTCCCTCGCATCGCGGCGGAGCAGCGAGGCCCTCCCCGGAACCGGGCTCTGGACAAAGAGGACCCGGATCCTTACGTCCACTGGACCGACCTTAAGGTGGGCCGGACTCACACTCCACGCCACGGTAACTTTTCCAACAAAGAATCCGGTTCAGACAATGAAGTTGTCATACTTGAGGTATTTAGTTCTTTCGTTTCCTCACTGGTTACCTTTTTGTAGACGCTCCCTCAGCCAGCACCAACCCGCAGGTCCGCGAACACGTGGCTCCGCTGCAGGCCGAGGTCGGCCATGAGTTCCTGGAGAAGCTCAGCTCGCAGCAGAAGAGAAAGGCTCCGGCACCGGAAGCCGGCTCCAGCGAGGTTCCTCCCGCCAAGCGCCCCAAGAAGAAGCCCTCTAAGAGGCATTATGTGAGGCGAGAGATGCCGACTTCTGCCGGGTAAGATTCTATCTTCCGTTTTGCTTTGTTTGTTCTTTTTCCGGATCGTTTTCCCGACCTTCTTTTTCCTGTCTTTCCAGCCCGGCGCTCAAGATTTCCATGAGCGCTGCCGGCATGCCTCCGGAAAGCTCCGAAGATGCCGCAAGGCCTTCGCCTCCTCCTCAACAAAGTCCGGTGCCTTCTGGCGCCGGCAACTCTTCTGCCTCCCCTCTGGGGGGCACAGCAAGTGCGGGGCGCGCGGCCCCTACACCGCCAGATTACCGCGCGGAGGAAGACATCGTCTCCCCTCCTGAGAACCGAGACACCGGCGCCAGCAACACCGGCGCCGATACTGAAGATGCCGGGCGGGCGGAACCTCAGGTTCCTCGTGTCCCAAAAGAAAAGAAGAAGAAGAAGACTTCCGCTTCCTCCCCCTCTACGTCTGTGCCGGAAACTTCCGCGCCGGGCGTGCCTGATGCCTCCGCGCCGCCCAAGCCTACTACCATGCCTCCTCCAGCGAGTTCAGCCGGAGGTTCCAGCCCGGCCAAGCCTCCAACACCGCCGCCAAGCCAAGAGCCTGTTGTGGCCAAAACTAAGCCGACGCCGCCGTCAGAAGGCGCCAAGCTGCGCGTGTCGGAACCTTTTAAGGCGAAGGCAACGGCTTCCAGCCCACAGTCGCTGGTGCTACACTCCGGCCCCGCCGCTGTCGTGGCTGGAGAGAGAGCTACCGGCCTCCTTGGCCGGATTACAGAGCTGAAGCGCGAGGGCAAGGAGCTGGGGCACCTGCTTGATTACGCTGAGAAGTGGAATCAGGCCGACGTGTCCGCGGCTACGCGCGGTGTGGGGAAGGACCGGCTTCCTATCCCCGACCCAGCCGGCCCCCGGAGCACCGAAGAACACTTCATGCGACTTAAGCGCGCAGTGAGGGAGTTCGATAATGCGTGGCACAACGCCACCAACAATGTGGTGGTAAGTTTCACCAAACTTTTTGCAATTTTTCTGTTGATGCCGGTTCTGTTCTTTCCAGGTTCATATATATCCTCCCAGTCCCCGAGTTTCGGGTTGAGACCGCAGCTTTTAGCGCGAAACTTTCTCTAAAATATTCGAAACCGGCGCCTTTCTCATACTCATTTTCCTTTGAATAGAGCACGGCGGATGCCCGGAAGGAGCTCTTCGAGGAGCTTCTTTGGGAGCACCGGGACCTTGCCGAGGCCCACAGCCACTGCCAAGGTGAGTCCTTTTGCCTCCGGCATCTTCCTACCGGAAGCTTTTTTCTTCTTTGTTATTTACAAGTTTTTCGCATAACAGCTATCCCGGAAGCCTCCATTGAGGCCCTTAAGATCCAGGTTGGCAATCTCCAAGGTACTGTTCTTTCTCCGGTTGCATTGTTGCGCTTTTCCGGTTAGATTTTTGTTCAAACTTCTTTCTCCGGGTTTCAGCTGAAAAGGAGCAGCTCCTCCGGGATCACCAGAAGGCCTTGGATGCCCAGCAAACTACCTCCAGGGAGCTCAAGGAGAAAGCTATGCAAGCCGCGCTCCAGCATAGCCAAGAGCTGAAGGATGCCAAGGCAGCAGCCGAGGCCAGGCTGGCGGAGGTCGTGGACGATTCCGCGAACTCCACAGCGGTGCTAAGGGCAGAGCTGGATGAAATGGGCAAGTTCCGGAAGGCTGCCGAGGACCAGGTCGCCCGCTTAACCGCGGAGCAGAAGGAGTACGATGAGCTGGTCACGCGGACCGACGCGCTCGCCGTCAGTAAGTGTTTCTTCTTTCTTTTCCGGCTTTGCTTATAAGCTTATATGCTCTGGTAGCATTTTCCTTATGCCTTACCTTTATTTTGCAGGACTCTTTCCAGACTCGCAGGTGCACGCAGAAAAGAAAGTTTCGGATCACCGGATTGCACAGCAATTTCGGGATCTTGCCGCGCCTTGGGATCCTTATGATCACCTGGTTGCTCTTTCTGCCCACATCCAGCACATGCGCGCTATGGACCGGCACCTTGCCGACCTGCCTGACGTAGCGATCCAGCTCTATAAGGTCTTGTGGCCTGGAGAAGCGCTGCCGGCAAACCTGACACTCACCTCCGAGCGGCTGAAAGATGCCGGGCGGAGGATCCGCGAGTGGCAGTGCTCTTCGGCTCGTGCCGGAGCGGATGCGGCGTTACGCGTCGCCTGCTCCTGGTACGTAGATCTGGACTTGTACGCACTTCACACCTTGCGGCAGGATGCTCCCACCGACACGGATCCGGTCCTCACCGCGAAGCGGAAGGACCGTGCCTACCGGATCGCGGAGTTCGCCTCGGTTCGCACCTTTATTCCCCCACCTCCTCGAGTCGAAGACTGGCTCAACGACGAAGGAGAAGAAGAGGATGCCGAAGATGCACCCCCGGAAGCTCCAGCAGCCAGTGATGCTCCCCCTGAAGCCCCCGCTGTTTGAACACTTATTGTGATATGCTTATCTGCCTCTGCTGTACCTGAGCTTCAGAAACAATGTTTGTTAAATTATACCCCGGTATGCCGGGGTCTTATGATGTAACATAAAACTTATCGTTTTGGTTGTGGTACAACTTCATGCCGGTATCTTGCATACCGGTAACTTATTGAGTCATGTTGGTTGATTAACTTAGCATGTTGCCTTTGTTGTTTGCTTTTATCTTGTACCGTGAAGATTCCGAAATCGTTTCCGCATCCAATTTGATGCACACTTGGTTCTTTCCCTTTGCCTCTGCCTACCTCTTTTGGGTGTTTTGGCGTATGAGTTACAAAGTTCTTTTGCCAAGCGAACACTTCCTTGAACTTAGGTAAGATTCGAAATTTTTCACAAAAAACCGGTAAAACCGGGGTTAGTTAAACTTTTCCGGATTGATCGTTCCCACTTCCTCTTTTCGCAGTTCACGTGCTTAATTCCTACCGGTTTATCTTGCTTGCCATGAAGCCGGTTTGCGGACAGCAGCAGAGTCAAAGACTCCGGTAAGTTTAGCACGTTACTAAACCGGAAAGAAAAAATGTTCACAGGCAACCGGTAAACTGAAAAAATAAACAGATTACATGCAAGTTTGATAGAGGCAGTCCCCGGGAAACATTCGAGGTGCCGGATTCTTTTATTCATAGCATAAGGTACAAAAAGGAACTTCTTACAGTACAACTTCATGAGTAGAAAGGACGCAGTAATGCTATGTTCCAAGGACGCTTGGTCTCATCTCCGGATTTGTCTGCCTTTCCTTCTTTCCATTCCTGTGCGTCAATCAAGTAGTATGCATCATTGTGCAGAGCTTTGCTTACAATGAATGGCCCCTCCCAAGGAGGTGAGAGCTTGTGCCGGCCTTCAGTGCGTTGCACTAAGCGTAACACCATGTCTCCTTCCCGGAAAACTCTCGGGTTAACCTTCCGGCTGTGATAGCGTCTGAGGTTTTGCTGGTAAATGGCTGTTCTTGGCAGTGCCAGTTCTCTTGCTTCTTCCAGCAAGTCCACATCGTTTTCTCGGGCCTCTTTTACCTCTTTTTCGGTATAGAGTTGCACCCTTGGTGAGTCATGGAGAATGTCGGTTGGTATTACCGCTTCTGCTCCGTAAACCATGAAGAATGGAGTGTATCCGGTGGACCGGTTTGGAGTCGTTCTTATGCTCCACAACACTAATGGCAGTTCATCAAGCCAACAACCCGGTGTCTTTTCGAGTGGTTCAATGAGCCTTGGTTTTATACCGGAAAGCACCAGCGCATTGATTCTTTCAACTTGGACATTGCCTTGTGGGTGTGCCACTGAGCACAAATCCAGCCGGATGTTGTTGTTCTCACAGAACCGCTTGAACTCTCCTTGGGCAAAGTTTGAGCCATTGTCAGTTATGATGCTATGCGGATATCCATACCGGAGAATGACATCTTTTAAGAATTTCACCGCTGTGTGACCATCACACTTTGCGATAGGTTTCACTTCCAGCCACTTGGTGAATTTATCCACCATTACCAAGATGTGGGTCATGTTTCCCCTTGCAGTTTTAAATGGGCCAACCATGTCAAGGCACCAAACAGCAAATGGCCATGTTAATGGTATGGTTTTTAAGCTGGAAGCTGGGGTATGATTTTGCTTGGCGTACCTCTGGCAACCATTGCACTTTCTTACGAAATCTTCAGCATTTTCCAAAGCCGTGGGCCAGTAGAACCCATGCCGGAACACTTTTGCCACCAGCGCCCTTGATGAAGCGTGGTGCCCACACTCTCCTTGGTGAATCTCCTTGAGCATCTCTTTTCCTTCTTCCGGCTCCACACATCTTTGGAGGACGCCGGTAACACTTCTCTTGTATACCTCACCATTGATGAAGGTGTAAGCTTTGGCTCTCCGTTGGATCCTCCTTGACTCAGTTTCGTCAACCGGCAAGTTGCCGTTGATCAGGAATTCCTTAATAGGTTTAACCCAAGATGGTGCTTCTCTAACCACGAACACCGGCACGTCTATGTCCATGCTGTCCACAAGCATTGCTTCCTCCGGTATGGGCTTCGCAGTCCCCGAGCTTACCGGTGCAGTCCCCGAGTGTGCCGGAACAGCCCCCGGGTTCCCTTCGTCAATGTCCATTGGCACCACGTGTGATTACGGTACGAAAATTGATTCCGACTCCGGACTTGGCTTGATTGATGGAACTCTTAAGTGTGCCAAGGCTATTCCGGGAGGAATTTCTTGTCTGGAGGAACCTAGCTTGGATAAAGCATCCGCGGCATCGTTTTCAGCCCGCGGCACATGGTGAAACTCACATCCTTCGAAGAAGCCGGCAATCTTTTGCACATGGAACCGGTATGAGGCCATGTTGGCATCTTTTGCGTCCCAATCTCCGGAACACTGCTGTACCACAAGATCTGAATCACCGTAGCAAATGATCCAGTGTGCACCGATTTCTTTTGCGACCTTAAGCCCATGTATCAAAGCCTCGTACTCAGCAACATTGTTTGATGCCCTGAAGTGCACTTGCAAAACGTAGCGGAGATGGTCCCCCTTTGGCGAGGTGAGTACCACACCGGCACTTAAACCCTCCTTGAGCTTGGATCCGTCAAAGTGCATCTTCCAGTATTCTATTTTGTGTTCTGGCGGCTTGTATTGCATCTCCGCCCAATCGACCAGGAAGTCAGCCAAAGCTTGTGATTTTATGGCGTCTCTTCTTTCGTATACCGGTACATATGGTGACAACTGAATTGCCCATTTTGCAATCCTGCCGCTGGCATCTTTGTTGCCCATGATATCCGAAATGGGTGCTTCACTCACCACCTTCATGGGATGCTCTTCAAAGTAGTGCTTGAGCTTACTGGCGGCCATGAACACGCTATAGGTCATCTTTTGGAAGCGAGGGTAGTTTTGTTTTGAGATGGAGAGCACCTCGCTCAAGTAGTATACCGGTCTCTGCACGGTTTTTCCTTCTTCCTCTCTTTCTACCACAACCACAACACTTACAACCCGGTTGGTTGCTGCTATGTACAACAACATGGGCTCCCTTTCCAAAGGTGAGGCCAGTACCGGAGCGGTGGCTAGCATTGTTTTCAGCTCTTTGAACGCTGCGTCTGCCTGTGGGGTCCAGACGAAAGTATCCGATTTTTTCATTAATGCATAGAGCGGCAAAGCCTTTTCTCCTAGCCTACTTATGAACCAGCTTAGCGATGCCAAGCTTCCGGTAAACTTTTGCACATCCTTTAGTTCCCGTGGGACAGTCATTCTCTCTATCGCCCGGATTTTTACCGGATTCACTTCAATTCCCCGACTTGACACAAGAAAGCCGAGCAGCTTACTGGCAGGAACACCGAAGGTGCATTTTGCTGGATTAAGTTTCATCCGGAACCGTCTTAGGTTGTCAAATGTTTGCCGGATGTCATCGATTAAGGTGTCTTTTATCTTAGTTTTTATCACAATGTCGTCCACATAGACTTGCACATTCTTTCCGATTTGATCAAACAAGCATTTTTGCATACAGCGCTGGTACGTTGCACCAGCGTGCGCAAACCAAAAGGCATAGTAACATAGCAATAAGCCCCGTGCGGGGTAATGAACGCAGTTTTTATTTGATCTTCCTTTTTCAGGGGGATTTGGTGGAAACCAGAGTACGCATCCAGAAAAGACAACAACTCACACCCAGTAGTGGAATCAATCACCTGATCGATCCGGGGCAGAGGGAAAGGATCTCTTGGGCAGGCCTTGTTGAGGTTGGTGTAGTCGATGCACATGCGCCACACCTTTGGAGCTTTTGCCTCCAGGTTCTCATCTTTCTTCTTTTCCACCATTACCGGATTGGCCAGCCACTCAGTATGCGTGACCTCCACGATGAAACCGGCAACCAACAGTTTTGTCACCTCTTCTCCAATGATTTTCCTCCTATCTTCAGCGAACCGGCGCAAAGGTTGTCGCACCGGCTTGGCATCCTTCCGGACGTTTAGAGAGTGCTCAGCCAGCTCCCTCGGAACACCTACCAAGTCATCAGTAGACCAGGCAAAGATATTCCGATTCTCACGGAGGAAGCTGATGAGCGCGCTTTCCTATGCTTGATTGAGGCCGGCACCGATACGAACGGTGCGCTCTGGGTAAGCCGGATCCAGCACAATGTCCTTTGTTTCATTTGTCGGCTTGAACGCCGGTGTGCCCAAGTTTCCACTCATTGCCGCTAAGCTCAACTGTGAGGACTGAGCCAGCGCAACCGCGGTTTGCATCCTTCTTTTTTCCTCTGCGATCACCAGCGATTCCGCTAGGTTTGATCCGGCAGATGCTGTTTCCAGTGAGACTTTGTAGTTTCCCACCACAGTTAGGGGTCCACGAGGTGCCGGCATCTTCATCTTGAGGTAAGCTGTATGAGTTGTGGCCATGAAAGCTGCCAATGCCGGTCTTCCTAGCAACGCATGGTAAGGACTGTCCAGGTCCACCACCTCAAACAGAATGTTTTCCACCCGGCAATTGTCACGTCCTCCGAATGACACATCTACCCGGACTTTTCCTACCGGTGCGCAGGACAGGCCCGGAACGATTCCATGGAATGTTGTGTGAGTCGGCTGCAGCATGTTTTCGGTTATGCCCAGTGTACGCATTGTATGCTTGTACATGATGTTTATGCTGCTTCCATTGTCTATCAGCACTTTGCTGAATTTTACTCAAGTTTCTGGCCCTCTCATGATTGGGTCCACAACAAGAGCGTATCCACCCGGATTCGGCATGACTTTGGGGTGATCCTTGAACGACCAGGTGATTTCCTGATCTGACCACAGCATGTACTTGGGAACTGCCGGCATCACAGCGTTTACTTCCATAGAGCGGCGATGCACACTTTGCCTGTCGGTTGGCTCAGTGACAAAGACAACACAACACAAATGTGGGTCCTCGTAAACATTCCGGCCTAAAGGTGCCGGCGGAGGTGGTTGATCATGATTTTCCTCCACCCGGTTAACTTGCTGGTATTGTTGTACCGGTATGGTATTGGCTCCGGTAAGAGGTGGCGGTGGTGGTAATGGGTGCTGGTGTAGCATGTCGTGCGAGGGCGGCAATATTGTGGAACAGCCATCTGCTTGCGCATCTTTTGCCACTCCTCTCAGCATCAAGTGCTTGATCCAGGAACAATCTTTCATCAAATGGTTTGCCGGCTTCGACGGGTGTGGAGTGTGAAGCTTGCACGGCATGTCCATCGCCGCTTCCATGGTGTATCTCATATGCTCTTGCCAATCTTTTTTCTGTCCCCATCCTTCTTTTTGTACCCATTTCTTCTTAGGACCCGACCATGGCTGCGATCCGGTTTTTTGCCTTTGGTTTCCGCTGGGGCCAGAATTTTCCTGCACTGCGGCTACTTGCTGCGGACCATACCTTCGATCCGGGAAATCTTCCCTTCTTTTGTTATGCCGGTTGTCCTGATGTTGATCTTGCCGGGGTTGGTTTGACTGCGCCGGTTCAGCTTGCACAGCCGGTTGCAGTGGGTCTCCCAATGCATAGTTTTCCGCCACTCGCATCATTTCAGCCAATGTGCTTGGCATGTTTCTCTGCAGCCTTTGCCACAGTGGTGATCCTCTCCGGCATCCCTGACTGAACCAAGCAATTGCTTGTGCTTCAATCACTCCTTCACACGTGTTTCTCATTGAGTTCCACCGGGTGAGATAGTCTCGGTCTGTTTCACTTGCACGCTGCTGGCATAAAGCAAGCTGCTGGGGCCGGTTTGGCCTCTTGTAAGTGCTGCTGAAGTTGCTCACAAACGCTTCTTCAAAATCCAACCATCCATTTATGCTTCCTGCCGGCAAGTTGTTAAGCCAGATGCGCGCAGGTCCTACCAGGTAGGACGGTATGATTCTTACCGCCCAACGCCGGTTTACTCCGCCACCAGCTACATAGACAGTTGTGACATAGTCCGCCAGCCAATCTTCCGGCTTGGTCGTACCATCATATGTTTTTGTGTCTCGGGGCAACTGGAAATTGCGCACTGGTGGCTCTTCTCCCATGATTCGTGGGCCAAAGCACCTAGGTCCAGGGGGACCCTCAGATTCGATCATCTCGGAAAGATGCACTCTGTCCAGCCTGTGCCTCGCATCCCGGCTTGGCAAGCACCTTTCCCCCACGCGTTCCCCCAAGGGGTTCCGATAGGCTCTGATTCATTCCACCTCGGAATCTCCTTCTTCATATCTTTCCGGTTCCGCGGCTCTTGCATGCCGGTACCTTGGCGGTCGCATTTCTTCTTCAGCATACGCTGCCCTTGCAGCTCGATAATTTTGCCCGGTCTCGTGTCTACCGACATGATTGTTTCCGGCATAGCCATAGCCATTTCCGGCATAGCCACGACCTGCTCCATAGCTTTTTTCTCCGGCATTATGTGGCCCGGCTTTTTGTTTTCCGGCAAGAACCGGATCGTACACGGTCATCTGCCGCGCGTTCATTTCTTTTTCTCTTCTTTTGTCTGGATGAGGGGACGAAGCCTGCCCCTGGGACTTGCTTCCGGCAACTTTTGTCGACCGGATCGATTTTGACTCTAGCGCTGCTTTGTTCATCCTAGCAAGCTCATCATTTTGTGCCTGTATGGTATCAAGCAGCTCTCTAACTCTATCCTGCTGCTTTGCCAGAGCCTCACCGGATAACGAATCACACATTTCCATGGCGGCCTTAGCAGCTTTTATAGTTTTATCCGGACTATTGTACTTTGGTTTCTCTATGATGCTCACAGATGCAGAGGTACTCTTGCCGGCATGAATTTCCTTACGCAAATCCTGATCTAGATTGCGAGCCTTAAGCCGGTTTTCCGGCATCCTAGCAGCATGAGCGCTAACTGAAGCAAAGCCATGGGCAGCGTTATACTCACGTAGGGTCAGGTTCAGCTCACGCTGCGCCTGGAGGATGTTCGCGCCGCCGGTAAGCAGCGCCTTGCGTGTCTCCTCCAGCTGCGCTTGGGCCGCAGCCGGATCGATGTTCTGCACGATAGGCGTCGTCAGCACGTTCATCGCCGCTTGAAGTGGCGTTTCCGGTGGTGCTGAAGATGCTCCCGCAGCGCCTGCGTCGCGCTCCAGCGGTGGCTTGGCCGCACGGGTCGATGCCGCACGGCCAGCACCTTCTTCCACAGCGCCCTTGCCGGCGCCAGCCACACCGGCCATCATGACCTCCACGCTGCCGGCGGCGCGGCCAGCACATAGCCACCTTGGCGGATCCGGTGCCACCAGCACCGGCGAGAGGTACTGGCGCACGGGGACGGTGCCAAAGTAGATGCGGTGGCTGCCGAACTCGATGATGCGGCCGTTCTTGGGGAACTTACCGCCGTTGGCGAAGCAGCCTACGTTGTCGTTGATGAAGTCCATGGCGTAGATGTTCTGTACGAGCGCGGACACCGTTCGCTCGCCATCGACGTCGAGGAGGCCCGCCCGAATATGGACTCCAGCAAGCGCCTCTCTCTGCCCCACGGTGGGCGCCAACTGTCGTCGTGGTGAACAGACAGATGCCATAGGATGGCTTAAGTTGGGGCCGAGTTGGACGCTAGAGGATTCGGGGGAGGGTTTTGGATTAGGTAGGACGAACTTCCGGGTGCTTTCCTCAAGAACTTGGCCAAGGCCAGAGGTAGAAGAAGAGAGACACAAGGATGCACTCTGTTTTAGATCTTCTCTATTCCATGAACAAGGTTACAGGAGGTTTTCATACAGACATGCTCGTGCCCATGAAGAGGGCTGCCCCCTCTCCTTATATAGGGGAGAGGGTGGCTTACAGGGGAAGAAACCCTAATGGCATCTTTGAACAGACAAACTACTTTACAAAGCTACTTTACAAAGCTACTTTAATCACAGGTGACGCCGGTATCTTCTTTAAACATGGAGACTGATGTCCTCCGGTTGCTTTGGGCGTCACCTTCGTCTTTTACGTCATGGCTTCGTTTAAAGCCACTTTGCTTAGGTCATGCTTGTCCTCTAGCTCCCGAGGGAATCTTTGACCAGCTCTGCTTATACCGGTAATCCGGTATCTTCTTAGCTCGTTCCGGCATGCCCTCCTTGGGCATACCGGTATAGGTTCCTTAGCTTAGGTTCACAGTCCGGATTAAACTGTAAACCAGTATCTTGAAAAGCCAAACCATCCGGTTAGGCCTGCCTTTGGCATACTGGGGGTCATCCCCCCAACAGCTACTGATACGTCCC
Source organism: Lolium perenne (assembly GCF_019359855.2). Lineage (NCBI taxonomy): Eukaryota > Viridiplantae > Streptophyta > Magnoliopsida > Poales > Poaceae > Lolium > Lolium perenne. The sequence continues at coordinate 35,872,736 of NC_067246.2, read as the reverse complement.
AAACATATCTATAATTTCTTATGTTCCATGCTACTTTTATGATGATACTCACATGTTTTATACACATTATATGTCGTTATTATGCATTTTCCGGCACTAACCTATTGACGAGATGCCGAAGAGCCAGTTGCTGTTTTCTGCTGTTTTTGGTTTCAGAAATCCTAGTAAGGAAATATTCTCGGAATTGGACGAAATCAACGCCCAGGGTCCTATTTTTGCACGAAGCTTCCAGAAGACCGGAGGGGAGACGAAGTGGGGCCACGGGGCGCCGCCACACTAGGGCGGCGCGGCCTAGAGGGGGCCCGCGCGGCCCTAGCGTGTGGGGCCCCCGTGACTCTCCCGACTCCGCCCTTCCGCCTACTTAAAGCCTCCGTCGCGAAACCCCCAGTACCGAGAGCCACGATACGGAAAACCTTCCAAAGACGTAGCCGCCGCCAATCCCATCTCGGGGGATTCAGGAGATCGCCTCCGGCACCCTGCCGGAGAGGGGAATCATCTCCCGGAGGACTCTTCATCGCCATGATCGCCTCCGGATTGATGTGTGAGTAGTTCACCCCTGGACCATGGGTCCATAGCAGTAGCTAGATGGTCGTCTTCTCCTAATTGTGCTATCATGCTCGATCTTGTGAGCTGCCTATCATGATCAAGATCGTTTCTTTGTAATCCTACATGTTGTGTTTGTTGGGATCCGATGGATATTGAATACTATGTCAAGTTGATTATCAATCTATCATATATGAGTTGTTTATGTTCTTGCATGCTCTCCGTTGCTAGTAGAGGCTCTGGCCAAGTTGATACTTGTGACTCCAAGAGGGAGTATTTATGCTCGATAGTGGGTTCATGCCTCCATTAAATGCAGGACGATGTGAGAAAGTTCTAAGGTTGTGAATGTGCTGTTGCCACTAGGGATAAAACATCGATGCTTTGTCTAAGGATATTTGTGTTGATTACAGTACGCACCATACTTAATGCAATTGTCTGTTGCTTGCAACTTAATACCGGAAGGGGTTCGGATGATAACCTGAAAGTGGACTTTTTAGGCATAGATGCATGCTGGATGGCGGTCTATGTACTTTGTCGTAATGCCCTGATTAAATCTCATAGTACTCATCATGATATATGTATGTGCATTGTTATGCCTTCTTTATTTGTCAATTGCCCAACTGTAATTCGTTCACCCAACATGCTATTTATCTTATGGGAGAGACACCGCTAGTGAACTGTGGACCCCGGTCTATTCTTTACATCTGAAATACAATCTACTGCAATACTTGTTCTTTACTGTTCTTCGCAAACAATCAACTTCCACACAATACGGTTAATCCTTTGTTCACAGCAAGCCGGTGAGATTGATAACCTCACTGTTACGTTGGGGCAAAGTACTTTGGTTGTGTTGTGTAGGTTCCACATTGGCGCTGGAATCCCTGGTGTTGCGCCGCACTACACTCCTCCGCCATCAACCTTCAACGTGCTTCTTGACTCCTACTGGTTCGATTAAACCTTGGTTTCTTACTGAGGGAAACTTGCTACTGTGCGCATCACACCTTCCTCTTGGGGTTCCCAACGGACGTGTCAACTACACGCATTAAGCAAATTTCTGGCGCCGTTGCCGGGGAGATCAAGACACGCTGCAAGGGGAGTCTCCACTTCCAATCTCTTTACTTTGTTTTTGTCTTGCTTTATTTTATTTACTACTTTGTTTGCTGCATTATATCAAAACACAAAAAATTAGTTGCTAGTTTTACTTTATTTACTGTCTTGTTCTCCATATCAAAAACACACAAAAAATTAGTTACTCGCATTTACTTTAGGGATTTCTATTTTCGTGCCCCTGCTTCGTTAGTTGTACTCAGTTTTCCCCACCCCCTTAGTTTTTCCTCAGCTTTCCCCTCCCTCTAGTTTGAAACCCCTCGAAGACGCGGGTTGCCGTCAGGTCAGAGGCCTTACCGTTACCGTCAGGTCAGTTCCTCTCTGACTGTCTCATGCTGACGGGTAGCCATCCATCTACCGCTGACGCGTGGGCCGTTTTATTTCCTGATTGTATGCGCGGTGCTGCCAATGACAAATGGGGCCGCTCTATGGGGCTGCCGCAGCCAATGACCAGTGTGTCGTCTATTTATTTATAGAAAATTATATATTGCCGCTCTGTGGGGCCTCCGCAGCCAATGACCGCTGTGGCAGGTGACTATTTTCGCAGCTTAATCTAAAGTGACTCTTATGCTAAACATTGTGCATCCCGACGTTGACCTAGCAGTGGCAGCGAGCATAGCCGTTCTGACCATGCCGATATTGGCATCGGCATTGGCATCGTTTGGAGGATGTGGTGCTCGAATAATAGTGGAAATGCGATATTATTTTTTACATGCATAATATATAGAAAATAGCTAGATCTCTAAATCGATGCATATGAAGCTGCATATATATTCTTGGTCATAATCCCCTTATCTAAAGGGGATGGATGCATGGCTTCACGTCGTCGTCGCTTTCATCGTCAGTATCTTCGTCGTCTGAGTAGTAGTACCTCCTGCACATTGTTCCGTCGAACACCTTCACTGTGAGCACATCATCGCCTTCATATTTGAAGTGTACGTAGCAGCCGAAATCCACACCGTGCGCGATAGCGAATTTCTCCCAGCCCTTGTCGAGGTACATCCGGCCTTGTCCGTCAAATAGGACCTCCACGGTCCAGAGACGAGGACCGCAGTCAGCTGCTCGCAGATACACCTTAGCTGGCTCCTGGCCGTCAAGATAGTCCGCAAACTTTTTTGGGAGTTCCTGCAAAGAGATCGAGCGCCGATCGTTTGAAATTAAAGGTTTTTGAGAACATGCCCATAATTAATCACATGTATCATATATGTGGGAACGCGTACGTACCTTCTTGACCAAAGGGTCTTCATAGATGACGATGATGAACTCCTCTATGATCAATGGCAGTGTTGACGGTGGTGGTGGCAATGATGATGATCCACTTCCCCTTCCCCTTCCCCTTCCCCTTCCCCTTCCCCTTCCGGTCCGCGTCCGAGACGTGGAAGCCATGGCAATGGATGATCAAGTGTATGTGAACGAAGAAGAGAGAGGCAGAACCTATTGACACAAGGGATGGCCGTGTGGGTGTTTATAAGGGAGAGATGACCGTTGTAGGGGTTTACACAATAAAATAAGGAGGAGGTGAACGTTGGTGGGGGTTTACACAATAAATTAAGGAGGAGATGACCGTTGTGGGGGTTTACACAATAAATTAAGGAGGAGACGACCGTTGTGGGGGTATATATCTCAACAAAAAAGTAATGCGGACTATCTTGACGGAAATGGAACTTTGTGATAAGTTTATCATTTTATCGTGAAAAGTAATGCCTAAAAGAAATGGTAATTCGTGATAGTTTATCATTTACCGTAATGGCTACAACAAATCGTTGATGGTTTATCATTTTTTGCGTGAAAAGTAATGGCTACAAGAAATGGGTGATGGTGTATCATTTTTTGCGTGCAAAGTAATGGATACAACAAAATCGGTGATGGTTTATCGTTTTTTGCGTGAAAAGTAATGGCTACAAGAAATGGGTGATGGTGTATCATTTTTTGCGTGCAAAGTAATGGCTACAACAAAATCGGTGATGGTTTATCGTTTTTTGCGTGAAAAGTAATGGCTACAAGAAATGGGTGATGGTGTATCATTTTTTGCGTGAAAAGTAATGGCTACAACAAAATCGGTGATGATTTATCGTTTTTTGCGTGAAAAGTAATGGGTACAAGAAATGGGTGATGGTGTATCATTTTTGTGCGTGAAAAGTAATGGCTACAACAAATCGGTGATGGTTTATCGTTTTTTGCGTGAAAAGTAATGGCTACAAGAAATGGGTGATGGTGTATCATTTTTTGCGTGAAAAGTAATGGCTACAGCAAAATCGGTGATGATTTATCGTTTTTTGCGTGAAAAGTAATGGGTACAATCCCTACAAGAAATGGGTGATGGTGTATCATTTTTTTGCGTGAAAAGTAATGGCTACAACAAATCGGTGATGGTTTATCATTTTTTGCGTGAAAAGTAATGCCTAAAAAGAGTTTATAATTTAGCTCGTGAAAAATAATGCAGAAAACCAAACTTTGCGTGAAGCTAACCGACGACAGAGAGAGAGGGTGGTGGCCCCGACCAGAGAGAGAGATAGGGGTTATCCTGCCCGTTAGATCATACGATCAACGGTCGGCGGGCACGATCCGCGTGACATGGGCTAGACCAATCAGGGCAATGTTGGGCGTCTGTGAGAGTTTGTGAAGGGAGAGGGCAAAACTGAGTAGTATCAAGAAACCAAGGGCAAGTGAGTAGTAAACAGACTAAGGGATTCAAATATGAGATTTAAAAAATGGAAAATGCGTGTTTTGTACAATGAAACCCATCTTGGCCTACCTCAAACTATTTGCAATACAAATCTACATGAGTGTGAAAATTATGGCCTCATTCAGACAAAGTATGTTTTGGGGAAAGCTGTTTTGGGTAGGGCTTATTATGGAAAACCATGCACCTTCATAGCTACTAGGTGATTTGAGAAGTGGCAATTTGTGGTGAAACTTGATTTATCTATGATTTATCTATGATTTGAGAAGTGGCAATTTGTGGTAAAGACTCCATGAGTAAGTGCCACTCTTTTTCGGAATTTTTTGCACATTAAATAACTCATTTAACTAGTTAATCCCATTTGTTGACTCTCTGTTGACCAGCCACTTGAGGGTAAAACTGAGTATATTACACTAGCCGCATTAGCACTCAAGGAGAAAACTGAGCACACAAAAAATGCTAGTATATGACTCGGGGGTATACTTGAGTATATCTAAATTTCCAGGGTTAGACCCGAGGACGCGTGTTGCGGTGCAGAAGTGCAAGACGTGCCATTGTTGACGCGTGTCGCGGTGCAGACGTGCAAATAGTGGACGCGTAGGACGCGGGTCGCATTTAGGACGCGTAAGCCCCACCCTCCCTCCCTCTCGCACACGATCGTCTCATTCTCGCTCACGCATGAAACCACCCCTCTCACGTCCCATCAACTTCTCCAAATCGAAAAAACCCCAACCGCCGTACGCACGCTACCCTGCCGGCGATGGAGAAGAAGAATGCGCCGGCGGCCGTCGCCTCCGAGCCCGTCGCCTCCGAGCCCGTCGCCTCCGCGCCCGTCGCCTCCGAGCCCGTTGCCGCCGAGCCCATCGCCGCCGAGCCCGTCGCCGCCGAGCGCGCCGCCGCCGAGCGCGTCGCCTCCGAGGGCGGCGCATCCAAGCGCGGCGCCTCCGTGAACTGGGCCTCTCTCTCGGCTGATGGACCACTTCACAAGATCGGCCAATTCTTACTGGCGAACGAGGAGTACGCCGACACCTACTCTGCTATGAGGCAAGTCTGTAGAAATTGGCGCTCAGGTTTGCCTGAGCCCGACGTGCACCTGGACGAATGGATCATGCTACACCACGCCCTTCCACGCGTCGCTGAGTTCACCTTCCTCCAACTCGGCACATCACGCTACGTCACCATAGATCTATCGGAAGTTCATACAAGGTTCAAATTCCTCCATATCTACCTTTTTATTTTCAATCTTAAACACATCTTAGTGCTGAATGTTATCTTCATCAATATATTTTAGATACTACTTCATCGGCTTTTGCCGTGGTGTCATCGTGCTTGCCCAGAAGAACCCGCCGCACAAGATACGGCTGCTGAACCCACTCACAAAGAAATCAAACACTATGTTTGAGGCACAGATGCCATCTGTTTTTCTGAAATCAGTCGCTGTTATCAAATCCCCGACTATGGTCTTCGTTGCCGCACATTACCCGTCGGAAATTGGTTGGGTCGATGAGAGCACTCCAACTAAGGATATAAATGAAGATTGGGGAGAAGGAAGATTTTCGATCAAGAACCATTGTCCGCGTTGCATTACCCCGTTCAATGGTGAACTGTATGCAGTAGCTGCGGACAATTTTGAGATCGGAAGAATAGTGTGCACCAATGTACAGTTGCGGCAGCGCGCGAGCACTGTCAAGATGGAGACACTAATTTCATTTCCAGAACTTGGACGTCAGAAGTTCTACCTTGTGAAGTCGGATGGTGATCTACTGCTTGTGTTGTTGGTCAGCGAGGCTTTGGCGGGCAAACCTTTGGTGTACCGTGTGGACACTCAGAGCCGCTCTCTCCATCCGGTCAGTAACATTGGCAGTAATGCCTTCTTCGTAAATTATATCCGGTGTATCTCCGTTGACACCAGAGTGTACCCGACACTTCGACCTGGCAGCATCTACTACGCGGATTTGGGTTATATCAGAGAGTACTCTCATGATACAAAGGCCTGGGATGAGTGGCCAGTACGTGTGGATAGAATAGGAAGCTACAGTATGAGAAATGAACACAAGCCATACCGTTTGGAGGATGTATTGGCCGCACACTGCAGACGGAAGGAGTTCAATGAATATTTCCTTGGGGAAATGCACGAATGGAGCGACGAAGAAATATATGAGGAGGAATGAAGAACAAATTCATTCATCCTAATCTTTTTGTTGTCCATACATTGCGTGCGTCTTGTATATTTTTCAGCTTAGTTTGTCGTGAACATTAACAACGTTATTGCCTGCTTTTGGCTGCTGTATGCAGTTTATGTATTATACTTAGTTTTTTGATTATGCTGTTGTGAATTTATCATATACTAGCTTCTAGATTTGCTACTAGATTTGCTGCCATATTGGGCAAAAAACGAGGGCCAAAAGACATAAATAACCCCAGAGAATTGCTACTAGATTTGCTGCCATATTGAAGAAAGACAGAAATAGAAGCTTCTCTAGATTTGATACTAATTTGGTGAAAAAGACAGAGAGAGAAAGAGGGGAAAAGGTGCTCTTAAAAATGCCAATTTGGGCCGAGAGAGACAAAACCCAGCTCCTGCTCACGTGCAACCAAACGCTTCTCGTCCTGTCCCACGCGGTCCCTTTCTACCAGCCCCACGCGACGCGGCCCCACACGACGCGGCCCCACACGACGCGGCGCAACACGCCAGCACAGAATGTCCAAATAAACGGATTCCTTCCGTCTGAGCTCCTTCTGCGGGTTTCAGACATAGGCTTGGGGAAAACTGAGGAAAAACTAAGGGGCTGGGGAAAACTGAGTACAACTAACGACCCGAGGGCACAAAAATAGAAATCCCTTTACTTTATTTACCTCTTGTTTATTTCATCATGTTTCCTCCTAAGTACACTCTAAAAGACATACCGGTAGGCTGAGGGTCTATAATTGGAAGAGATAATATAGAAAATTTCTTCACTCATGTTAGTACCGCTGAAGATTTTGAAGATAGACACTTGGTAGAACTTGCTCCTACTTATGAAATTGCTGCTGCTTCTTTAGTTCGCATGTTGGAAACTAAATTTGTTAATCTCAATCCTATAATCCAACATATGTTTCTTACACTCTCTGATATGGAGGAAGGAGAAAAGAAAGATTTTGTCTTAGAAACCCTTCTTAAAGAATTTGGTGGTGTAGCAAGAGAGGCCAGAAAGGTCTTTATTAAATACAATATGCTTGGTTCTTACACCAACTTTGCTAGTACCCTTAAAAAGATGGACATTGATAGGATAAAGTACACTAATGATGTTAACGATGTAGGGGATATTAAGACATCAATACCTTGCAAGCTCCTAGGAATGCATGAAGCTCTAGAAAATAATTATGCTTGGCTTGTTCTTGAAAATTTGTTTGATGAGAATAGTAAGCCTAAAAGCGTACAAAGAGGAGTTACTTATATAGACCAGATAACATGCATTGTTGAGGAAACTCCCAACACCCCTGGTAATGATGTTGATGCTTCATCTCTTGATAACACTTGATTCACACTTTCTGCGCCTAGCTGAAAGGCGTTAAAGAAAAGCGCTTATGGGAGACAATCCATGTTTTTACTTCTGCACTTTATTTTATATTTGAGTCTTGGAAGTTGTTACTACTGTAGCAACCTCTCCTTATCTTTATTTTATTGCATTGTTGTGCCAAGGAAAGTCTTTGATAGTAAAGCCAATACTAGATTTGGATTACTGCACAGGAACAGATTTCTTGCTGTCATGAATCTGGGCAGAATTCTCTGTAGGTAACTCATAAAAATCTGCCAATTTACGTGCGTGATCCTCAGATATGTATGCAACTTTTATTCAATTTGGGCATTTTCATCTGAGCAAGTCTGGTGCCACTTTAAAATTCGTCTTTACGGACTGTTCTGTTTTGACAGATTCTGCCTTTTATTTCGCATTGCCTGTTTTGCTATGTTTGATGGATTTCTTTGTTCCATTAACTTTCAGTAGCTTTGTGCAATGTTCAGAAGTATTAAGAATGATTATGTCACCTCTGAATATATGAATTATGCACTGACCCTCTAATGAGTTTGTTTCGAGTTTGGTGTGGAGGAAGTTTTCAAGGGTCAAGAGAGGAGGATGATACAATATGATCAAGAAGAGTGAAAAGTCTAAGCTTGGGGATGCCCCCGTGGTTCATCCCTGCATATTTCAAGAAGACTCAAGCATCTAAGCTGGGGGTGCCCAAGGCATCCCCTTCTTCATCGACAACATTATCAGGTTCCTCTAATGAAACTATATTTTTATTCAGTCACATCTTATGTGCTTTGCTTGGAGCGTCTGTTTGCTTTAGTTTTTGTTTTGTTTGAATAAAATTGGATCCCACAATCCTTTATATTGGAGATATTACGCTCCGCTGTTTCGTATGAACACATGTGTTCTTAGCTTTATTCTTAAATGTTCATTGCGAAAGTTGAACTACCTCATTCATTGATATATGGTTGGAAACGGAAAATGCCGCATGTGGTAAATGGTATAATGTCTTGAATAATGTGATACTTGGCAATTGTTGTGCTCATATAGATCTTGTTTAAGCTCTTGCATCATGTACCTTGTACCCATTAATGACTAACTACATAGAGCATGTTAAAATTTGGTTTGCATGATTGTTCTCTCTAAGTCTAGATATTTTCTGGTTGAGGTGTTTGAACAACAAGGAGACGATGTAAAGTCTTATAATGCTTACAATATGTTCATATGTGAGTCTTGCTGCACCATTTCATACTTGAGTTTGCTTCAAACAACCTTGCTAGCCTAGCCTTGTATTGAGAGGGATTCTTCTCGTGCATCCAAATCCTTGAGCCAATAACCATGCCATTTGTGTCCACCATACCTACCTACCACATGGTATTTCTCTGCCATTCCAAAGTACATTACTTGAGTGCTACCTTTAAAATTTCTATTCTTTGCCTTTACAATACATAGCTCATGGGACAAAATAGCTTAAAAACTATCGTGGTGAAGAATATGTACTTATGTGTCTTATTTCTTAGTAAGTTGCTTGTTGAGCATTAACCATGTTTTCTGGGGACGCCATCAACTTTTACCTTTGTTGAATATCATGTGAGTTGCTATGCATGTTTGTCTTGTCTGAAGTAAGGGAGATTTTCATGATCAAATGGTTTGAGTATGCATATTGTTAGAGAAGAACATTGGGCCGCTAACTAAAGCCATGAATCATGGTGGAAGTTTCAGTTTGGACATAAAACCTCAATCTCTTATGAGAAATATTAACTGTTGTTGAATGCTTAAGCATTAAAAGAGGAGTCCATTATCTGTTGTCTATGTTGTCCCGGTATGGGTGTCTAAGTTGAGAATGATCAAAAGCGAGAAATCCAATGCGAACCTTCTCCTTAGACCCTTGTACAAAGTGACATAGAGGTACCCCTTTGTGACACTTGGTTGAAACATATGTTATGCAATGATAATCCGTGTTAATCCAAGCTAATTAGGACAAGGTGCGGGCACTATTAGTATACTATGCATGAGGCTTGCAACTTATAAGATATCTTATACATAACTCATATGCTTTATTACTACCGTTGACAAAATTGTTTCTTGTTTTTAAAATAAAAGCTCTAGCACAAAAATAGTAATCCATGCTTCCCTCTGCGAAGGGCCTATCTTCTACTTTATTGTTGAGTCAGTCTACCTACTTCTTTCTATCTTAGAAGCAAACACTTGTAAACTGTGTGCATTGATTCTTACATGTTTACCTATTGCACTTGTTATATTACTTTATGTTGACAATTATCCATGAGATATACATGTTGAAGTTGAAAGCAACCGCTGAAACTTATATCTTCCTTTGTGTTGTTTCAAAGCTTTCTACTAAGAATTTATTGCTTATGAGTTAACTGTTATGGAAGTCTTATTGATGCTTGTCTTGAAAGTATTATTCATGAAAACTCTTTGCTATATGATTCATTTGTTTACTCATTATCTTCATCATTGCTTCGAATCGCTGCATTCATCTCATGTGCTTTACAATAGTATGATCAAGATTATGATAGCATGTCACTTCAGAAATTATCTTTGTTATCGTTTACCTACTCGAGGGCGAGTAGGAACTAAGCTTGGGGATGCTTGATACATCCCAAACGTATCTATAATTTCTTATGTTCCATGCTACTTTTATGATGATACTCACATGTTTTATACACATTATATGTAGTTATTATGCATTTTCCGGCACTAACCTATTGACGAGATGCCGAAGAGCCAGTTGCTATTTTCTGCTGTTTTTGGTTTCAGAAATCCTAGTAAGGAAATATTCTCGGAATTGGACGAAATCAACGCCCAGGGTCCTATTTTTGCACGAAGCTTCCAGAAGACCGGAGGGGAGACGAAGTGGGGCCACGGGGTGCCGCCACACTAGGGCGGCGCGGCCTAGAGGGGGCCCGCGCGGCCCTTGCGTGTGGGGCCCCCGTGACTCTCCCGACTCCGCCCTTCCGCCTACTTAAAGCCTCCGTCGCGAAACCCCCAGTACCGAGAGCCACGATACGGAAAACCTTCCAGAGACGCAGCCGCCGCCAATCCCATCTCGGGGGATTCAGGAGATCGCCTCCGGCACCCTGCCGGAGAGGGGAATCATCTCCCGGAGGACTCTTCATCGCCATGATCGCCTCCGGATTGATGTGTGAGTAGTTCACCCCTGGACCATGGGTCCATAGCAGTAGCTAGATGGTCGTCTTCTCCTAATTGTGCTATCATGCTCGATCTTGTGAGCTGCCTATCATGATCAAGATCGTTTCTTTGTAATCCTACATGTTGTGTTTGTTGGGATCCGATGGATATTGAATACTATGTCAAGTTGATTATCAATCTATCATATATGAGTTGTTTATGTTCTTGCATGCTCTCCGTTGCTAGTAGAGGCTCTGGCCAAGTTGATACTTGTGACTCCAAGAGGGAGTATTTATGCTCGATAGTGGGTTCATGCCTCCATTAAATCTGGGACAGTGACAGAAAGTTCTAAGGTTGTGGATGTGCTGTTGCCACTAGGGATAAAACATCGATGCTTTGTCTAAGGATATTTGTGTTGATTACATTACGCACCATACTTAATGCAATTGTCTGTTGCTTGCAACTTAATACCGGAAGGGGTTCGGATGATAACCTGAAAGTGGACTTTTTAGGCATAGATGCATGCTGGATGGCGGTCTATGTACTTTGTCGTAATGCCCTGATTAAATCTCATAGTACTCATCATGATATATGTATGTGCATTTTTATGCCTTCTTTATTTGTCAATTGTCCAACTGTAATTTGTTCACCCAACATGCTATTTATCTTATGGGAGAGACACCGCTAGTGAACTGTGGACCCCGGTCTATTCTTTACATCTGAAATACAATCTACTGCAATACTTGTTCTTTACTGTTCTTCGCAAACAATCATCTTCCACACAATACGGTTAATCCTTTGTTCACAGCAAGCCGGTGAGATTGACAACCTCACTGTTACGTTGGGGCAAAGTACTTTGGTTGTGTTGTGCAGGTTCCACGTTGGCGCCGGAATCCCTGGTGTTGCGCCGCACTACACTCCTCCGCCATCAACCTTCAACGTGCTTCTTGACTCCTACTGGTTCGATTAAACCTTGGTTTCTTACTGAGGGAAACTTGCTACTGTGCGCATCACACCTTCCTCTTGGGGTTCCCAACGGACGTGTCAACTACATGCATCAGCTACCGATGAAGAAAAGATGGCGATAGAGGCGTTGATGAAGCGCATCCACGAGCTCCAGAATACCCGCGGCAAAGAGCTGTCGGGTATTCAGATTACCGCTTATTTTCTCAGGATCAGGGTGCAGCCTCTGCAGGCTCGCAAGAAACCTCTCTGGATGTACGCTGGCGACAAAGACGTGGACCGCTTCTCCAAGGATCTGTCGGTGAAAGACTTGGAAAAGCTTGTCCGGAAGATTTCGTCACTAAGCAAGAAAGATTCCATTCTGTCCTCATGTCGCGTGGAGCCGTATAGCGGCACCAACGCCCTCCCCAAGGTAAACTATCTTTGTCCTCGATGATTTTAACTTTGTCGACTACTATTTTGCTGAGTTCACTGGTGTAACTTGTTGTCGGTATATTTTTTCCTTCTGTAGAAACATCAAGTTATATCCTCTCTACCTCCCCTTCCTGAAGGCGGCGAAGTCGAGGAACGAACCATCATCACCGACGATACCCAGGGTACTTCTCGCCCTGAGAGTGAAGTTGCGGGTTCTCAAATATCCGCGGCTTCCTCTGAAAGAGAAGCTGAATCGGAGGCTTCCGAGTCGACGCATTCTCTCCCTTCCGCTGTTTCTCCTAGGAACAAGAGGAAAAGGGGTGATGGCGAAGATTCCGGCACCTCCAAAGCCGGCGGATCACCTGCCGAGGAAACTTCTCCCGAAGAGCAGGATGTTTGCGATCCTTACACTGATGATCTTGTTAGCTCGTAAGTTATTCTGCCGTCTCTTTCTTTATATATTGTTTTTTGAGTATTCTTATACTGTCTTTTGTACATAGTGGCGATGAAGAGGAAGAGCCTACAACCAATGTGACTACTCCCACAAGCACATCACAAACTTTAGTTCTTTCGGAAACTCGTCCTGCCACGGAGGAAACCTCGCCTCCTCAACAGGATCTGCAAAAGTCAACTCCTATCGCTAGCCCCCGAGCCTCCTCGCCAAAGAGAGCGAGGATTGAACTTGGCGAGGAACACAACGTAGCCGGGAGTTCAGCGACTCCTCCTTTGGATGATGTAAGTATCTTTGCATCTTTTGTTGTTTTTTGTCGAGTTTTTGCCGCTCTGAGCCTTTCTTGTCATCTTCCTTTTCCATAGCCTCTGATGCAACACTTCATCAGTCTCGGCACTCAATTTATTGGGTATCACGACACTGTCAATGGTCTACAAGGTACACTGTCGAATTGACTATCTTGTTTTTTGTTATGTAAATTTGTATTGCTCCCCATGTTATCTTGACTTATGTTGTATTTCCTTCCAACAGAGGCTCTCGCCACGGCTAACAAGCGTGCTGATGACCTCGCCGTTAGTCTCGAAAAAAGTGACAAGGCTCGCGAGAAAGCTGAAAAGGATGTTGCCTCCGTCGGAGATCTTCGGAAGAGGCTCCATGAAGCAGAAACTGCTTTAAGCAAGAAGATTACCCAGCAGATTGCTCGAGAGGAAGATATCATTGGCCGTTTGGAGTCGCATAATCGTCTTTTTGCCAGTAAGTTCTGATAACCCACAAGTATAGGGGATCGCAACAGTCTTCGAGGGAAGTAAACCCAAATTTATTGATTCGACACAAGGGGAGGTAAAGAATACTTATAAGCCTTAACAACTGAGTTGTCAATTCAGCTGCACCTGGAAAAGCACTAGTAACAGGGGTGATGTGAAAGTAGCAGTAATATGGGAGCAACAGTAATAGTAACACAGCAACAGTAGCAGTAATATGAGAGCAATGGCACCAGAAAATAGTTGATACTACTTCTAATGACATGTAGGAACGAGTATATGATGATGAAAGATGGACCGGGGTTCCCAGCTATCTACACTAGTGGTAACTCTCCAATAACAAGTGTTGGGTGAACAAATTACAGTTGGGCAATTGATAGGATTGAAATAGCATTAAGACAGAACATCAAGATTATTAATCATGTAGGCATGTTTCCCATATATAGTCATACGTGCTCGCAATGAGAAACTTGTACAACATCTTTTGTCCTACCGGCCGGTGGCAGCCGGGCCTCTAGGGAATCTACTGGAAATTAAGGTACTCCTTTTAATAGAGCACCGGAGCAAAGCATTAACACTCCGTGAAAACATGTGATCCTCATATCTAAGCCTTCCCCTCCAGTTGTCCCAATTTCTGTCACTTTGGGGCCTTTGGTTCCGGACATAGACATGTGCATACAACTTGTAGATACAATCTAAGCAATAAGTATAGAGCTTAAATCTAAGATCATGCCACTCGGGCCCTAGTGACAAGCATTAAACACAACAAGATTGCAGCAACAATAACTTCATAAACTTTGTAGATAGACAATCATAATGTAACAATCCATCGGATCCCAACAAACACAACACCGATTACATAAGATGAATCTCAATCATGTAAGGCAGCTCATGAGATCATTGCATTGAAGTACATGGGGGAGAGAATACCAACTAGCTACAGCTAGAACCCGTAGTCCATGGGGGAACTACTCACGGAGCATGATGGAGGCGGTGGCGTTGATGGAGATGGCTTCCGGGGGCACTTCCCCGTCCCGGCAGGGTGCCGGAACAGAGACTTCTGTCCCCCGAATTGGAGTTTCGCGATGGTGGCGGCGCCCCTGGAGTCTTTCTGGAGTTTTGTCAATCGGTATCGAGGTTTTAGGTCACCAGGGCTTAAATAGGCGAAGAGTCGGAGTCGGAGGGGCCACGGGGCCTCCTCACACTAGGCCGGCGCGGCCAGGGTGGAGCCCGCGCGGCCCTGTTGTGTGGGCCCCCAGGGCACCTCTCTGGTCCCCCTTTGACTTTCTGGAAGGTTCCGGGAAAAATAAGATGTTGGGTCTTCGTTTCGTCGAATTCCGAGAATATTGCCCGAACAGCCTTTCTGGAACCAAAAACAACAGAACAACAATCGGCCCTTCGGCATCTCGTTAATAGGTTAGTTCCATAAAATGCTTAAAAACATTATAAAGTGCAAGCAAAACATGTAAGTATTGTCATAAAACAAGCATGGAACATCAGAGATTATAGGTACGTTGGAGACGTATCAGCATCCCCAAGCTTAGTTCCTGCTCGCCCTCGAGTAGGTAAACGATAAAAAGAGTAATTTCTGTAGTGACATGCTACTTACATAACCTTGATCATACTATTATAAAGCATATGAGATGAATGCAGTGACTCAAGGCAATGATCTATAGTTGCTAACAGATAGATAACATATAGCAAAACTTTTCATGAATAGTACTTTCAAGACAAGCATCAAAAGTCTTGCATAAGAGTTAACTCATAAAGCAATAAATTCAAAGTAAAGGCATTGAAGCAACACAGAGGAAGATTTAAGTTTCAGCAATTGCTTTCAACTTTCAACATGCATATCTCATGGATAATTGTCAACACAAAGTAATATGATGAATGCAAATAAGCAAGTATGTAAGAATTAATGCACAGTTGACACAAGTGTTTGCTTCTAAGGTGGAAGGAAGTAGGTAAACTGACTCAACATAAAAGTAAAAGAAAGGACCTTTGCAAAGGGAAGCAGGGATAAAATCATGTGCTAGAGCTTTTTAAGTTTTGAAATCATATAGAGAGCATAAAAGTAAAGTTTTGAGAGGTGTTTGTTGTTGTCAACGAATGGTAATGGGCACTCTAACTACCTCATCAACCAGACTCTCAAGAGCGGCTCCCATGAAGGACGTTATCTCTACCAGCAAGGTAGATCATCCCTCTTCTCTTTTGTTTACACATGTATTTTAGTTTTATTATTTATGGATGACACTCCTCCCAACCTTTTGCTTACACAAGCCATGGCTAACCGAATCCTCGGGTGCCTTCCAACATTCACATACCATGAAGGAGTGTCTATTTGCAAAATTAAGTTGCTTACTGATGAATCAGAGCAAAACATGTGAAGAGAATTATTGATGAAAGTTGATTAATTGGGGGCTGGGAACCCCGCGCCAGCTCTTTTTGCAAAATTATTGGATAAGCGGATGAAGCCACTAGTCCATTGTGAAAGTCTGTCCAAAGTAAATGACAAGATCGAAAGATAAAACACCACATACTTCCTCATGAGCTATAAAACATTGACACAAATAAGAGATAATAGCTTTTGAATTGTTTAAAGGTAGCACATGAAGTATTTGCTTGGAATGGCAGGAAATACCACATAGTAGGTAGATATGGTGGACACAAATGGCATAGGTTTTGGCTCAAGGTTTTGGATGCACGAGAAGCATTCCCTCTCAGTACAAGGCTTTGGCTAGCAAGGTTGTTTGAAGCAAACACAAGTATGAACCGGTACAACAAAACTTACATAAGAACATATTGCAAGCATTATAAAACTCTACACTGTCTTCCTTGTTGCTCAAATACTTTTACCAGAAAATATCTAGACCTTAGAGAGACCAATCATGCAAACCAATTTCAACAAGCTCTACGGTAGTTCTCCACTAATAGGTTTAAACTACATGATGCAAGAGTTTAATCATGATCTACTTGAGAGCTCAAAACAATTGCCAAGTATCAAATTATTCAAGACAATATGAAGCATTTTCTGTTTCCAACCAAATATCAATAAGTGCAATAGCTTCCAACTTTTACCATTGAACATTAAAAGAAAGTTAAGAACACCAGTGTTCCTATGAAAAAGCGGAGCGTGTCTCTCTCCCACACAAGGATTGCTAGGATCCGATCTTATTCAAACACAAACAAAAATAAAAACACACAGACGCTCCAAGTAAAGAACATATGATGTGACCGAATAAAAATATAGTTTCAATAAAAGAAACCTGATAAGTTGATGAAGAAGGGGATGCCTTGGGCATCCCCAAGCTTAGATGCTTGAGTCTTCTTGAAATATGCAGGGATGAACCACGGGGGCATCCCCAAGCTTAGACTTTTCACTCTTCTTGATCATATATCATCCTCCTCTCTTGACCCTTGAAAACTTCCTTCACACCAAACTTCTCATAAACTTCATTAGAGGGGTTAGTACTCAAAAAACTTTAATCCACTTTGGCCCTGTAGTGACACATTGCAAGAACTCAATAAAACATTAGCTACAGCTCTCCACGTCTAGAAAGCCTCACTTAAAGTCCACAAGAGACAATGCAAAAAACAGAGACAGAATCTGTCAAAACAGAACAGCCAGTAAACACGAATTTTTAAACGGTACTTCCGCTGCTCAAATCAGAAAACTCAAAACTAACGAAAGTTGCGTACATATCTGTGGAATGCGCACGTAAATTGGCAGATTTGTCTGAGTTACCTACAGAGAGCCCTGCCCAGATTCGTGACAGATAGAAATCTGTTTCTGCGCAGAAATCCAAATCTAGCATCAACCTTCTATTAGAGACTTCACTTGGCACAACAATGCAATAAAATAAAGATAAGGAGAGGTTGCTACAGTAGTAACAACTTCCAAGACACAACAAAACAGTAGCAAAATAAACACATGGGTTATCTCCCAAGAAGTTCTTTCTTTATAGCCATTAAGATGGGCTCAGCAATTTTAATGATGCACTCGCAAGAAATAAGAGTTGAAGCAAAAGAGAGCATCAAGAAGCAAATTCAAAACACATTTAAGCCTAACCCACTTCCTATGCATAGGAATCTTGTACACAAATAAATTCATGAAGAACAAAGTGACAAGCATAAGAAGATAAAACAAGAGCAACTTCAAAATTTTCAGCATATAGAGAGGTGTTTTAGCACCATGCAAATTTCTACAACCATATTTTCCTCTCTCATAATAATTTTCAGTAGCTTCATGAACAAACTCAAAAATATAACTATCACATAAAGCATGTTTCTCATGATCCATAAACATATAATTCTTATCAAGCTCAAAAATAGCGGGATTAAAACTTTCAAATCCACTTTTATCAATAATATAACAAGATGATTGATCAATCTCAAAAGATATGGGACTCATAGATAAAGTCAAGACTTCTCCAATCCCATTTTCATTAGTAGTACAATTAATATTATCAAGTAACATAGGACCATCATCTAGAGATTTATCATAAACATTTGCCAAGCAGAACTCTTTAGTACCATGCATTTCGATATCAGGCACAAACAAAGCATTATCATAAAATTTATCAAAGTAGCATGGATTATCATAGATAACAATAGCATAATTATTCTCACAAGTTTTACTCATAGGGAATATTTTAAGAGAATCCACAGGAACATAACATTCATCCTCTTTCGGTAAGCATGGAGGACAATCAAATAGTGTAAGAGATAAAGAGTTACTCTCATTAGAAGGTTGGCATGGGTAGCTAATCCATTCTTCCTCCTTTTGTTCATCACTCTCCTCTTCTTTTTCATCCAATGAGCTTTCAGGTTCATCAATTTCCTCCTCTTTTTCATCCAATGAGCTTTCAGGTTCATCAATTTCTTCTTCCACAGGTTCCTGCAAATTGTGAGTGCATTCTTGTGCATTAATGAGTCTCTCTTTATAATCAATGATATAAGGATTATCACTGTAGCTTTTTATGCAAAAATTAAGGATAGAAGAGACATAATATTTAAGGTCCTTACAAACAACACAAGTTTCATAATTTTTAACAATGAAGGATTCGATCTCAGAAGCTCCCATAAATATGACAAATTGTTCTACCTCTTCGAACCCAAAATGAATATAGTTATTCCAATTATAGTTCTTAATTAAAACTTCTTCATTAAAGCCACATTGAAATTTAAGATGTTTAGTATCCTCTTTAGAGCAACAATTTATATCATGGCATTTAAGCAAGATTTTAGCAATTGTATTCAATTTTTCTATCACAACACTCATAACTTTTCCCGATCTTGATTATCTATAATTATTATATAATTCAATAAGCTCCAAATAGGTTGTAGGTTCTCCCATAGCAACAGTTTTTAATTTTTCGTTTTTCAAATTTTTATGGATTTTTGGGTATATGAGGAAAGTAAAACAAAACAAAAACAAACTAAACAAAAGTAAACTAAGTAAAATAATACTAGACAGAAATAAACTAAGCACAAATAAACTAGACAAAAGTAAACTAAGCAAAACAAAATAAAATAAAACAGAGAGAGAGGTAGAGTGTACTCCCCAGGTGAACTTATGAGTAGAGCTATGCCTCCCCGGCAACGGCGCCAGAAAATAGTCTTGATAACCCACAAGTATAGGGGATCGCAACAGTCTTCGAGGGAAGTAAACCCAAATTTATTGATTCGACACAAGGGGAGGTAAAGAATACTTATAAGCCTTAACAACTGAGTTGTCAATTCAGCTGCACCTGGAAAAGCACTAGTAACAGGGGTGATGTGAAAGTAGCAGTAATATGGGAGCAATAGTAACAGTAACACAGCAGCAGTAGCAGTAATATGAGAGCAATGGCACCAGAAAATAGTTGATACTACTTCTAATGACATGTAGGAACGAGTATATGATGATGAAAGATGGACCGGGGTTCCCAGCTATCTACACTAGTGGTAACTCTCCAATAACAAGTGTTGGGTGAACAAATTACAGTTGGGCAATTGATAGGATTGAAATAGCATTAAGACAGAACATCAAGATTATTAATCATGTAGGCATGTTTCCCATATATAGTCATACGTTCTCGCAATGAGAAACTTGTACAACATCTTTTGTCCTACCCGGTAGGTGGCAGCCGGGCCTCTAGGGAATCTACTGGAAATTAAGGTACTCCTTTTAATAGAGCACCGGAGCAAAGCATTAACACTCCGTGAAAACATGTGATCCGCATATCTAAGCCTTCCCCTCCAGTTGTCCCAATTTCTGTCACTTTGGGGCCTTTGGTTCCGGACATAGACATGTGCATACAACTTGTAGATACAATCTAAGCAATAAGTATAGAGCTTAAATCTAAGATCATGCCACTCGGGCCCTAGTGACAAGCATTAAACACAACAAGATTGCAGCAACAATAACTTCATAAACTTTGTAGATAGACAATCATAATGTAACAATCCATCGGATCCCAACAAACACAACACCGATTACATAAGATGAATCTCAATCATGTAAGGCAGCTCATGAGATCATTGCATTGAAGTACATGGGGGAGAGAATACCAACTAGCTACAGCTAGAACCCGTAGTCCATGGGGGAACTACTCACGGAGCATGATGGAGGCGGTGGCGTTGATGGAGATGGCTTCCGGGGGCACTTCCCCGTCCCGGCAGGGTGCCGGAACAGAGACTTCTGTCCCCCGAATTGGAGTTTCGCGATGGTGGCAGCGCCCCTGGAGTCTTTCTGGAGTTTCGTCAATCGGTATCGAGGTTTTAGGTCACCAGGGATTAAATAGGCGAAGAGTCGGAGTCGGAGGGGCCACGGGGCCTCCTCACACTAGGCCGGCGCGGCCAGGGTGGAGCCCGCGTGGCCCTATTGTGTGGGGCCCCCAGGGCACCCCTCTGGTCCCCCTCTGACTTTCTGGAAGGTTCCGGGAAAAATAAGATGTTGGGTCTTCGTTTCGTCGAATTCCGAGAATATTGCCCGAACAGCCTTTCTGGAACCAAAAACAACAGAAAACAGCAACTGGCCCTTCGGCATCTCGTTAATAGGTTAGTTCCATAAAATGCTTAAAAACATTATAAAGTGCAAGCAAAACATGTAAGTATTGTCATAAAACAAGCATGGAACATCAGAGATTATAGGTACGTTGGAGACGTATCAAGTTCTAAGATCATTTTACTCGGGTCTATGTTGGTAACTCATGCTTTTCCCTCAGCAGAGAAAATGGGGCAAGATTTTGAGCTTGAAGAACCTGAGGAAGATCGTCTTCGAGATGCCCTCTCCTTACTTGAAATTCATGGGGATTTGGCGCGTCGCACTATTGTTGACGCGAAAACTGCCTTTACGCGCCTCTTCCCCTATTTCTGATGGGATTCGTAGCATAGAAAACAAAAAATTCCTACCGCAAGAACGAATAACAAGCCAAGATCCAAACTAGAAGATGGTAGCAACGAGAAGATCATGAGACTAACCCTCGAAGATTTCCAAAGCCTACGAGATTAGATCTCGTTGTTGCAGAAGATGATCACTTGCCGCTTTCAAAAACGCGTAGAAGATCTTGACGGTGCCACAGTCGGGCAGCACCTCCGTACTCGGTCACACGTTCGGTGTTGATGACGACGTCCTTCTCCCCGTTCCAGCGGGCAGATCCTCCTCGGAATCCCGACAGCACGACGGCGTGGTGGCGGTGGTGGTGGAGAAATCCTGCAGGGCTTCGTTGTAGCCGTGCAAGAGGGAGGAGGAGGAAGGGGCGGCAAGGGTTTGGGGAGAGGGAGCTAGGGCTGCGACTTGTGCACCTCTTGGGGATCCCCTTGCCCTCCTTTTATAGGTGGAAAAGGTCCTTGGGTCGTCCAAGACCTGCCCCAAAAGTTTGGGAGAGTTCTGGTAGGTTTCTGTCAGCCGAAACCTACTAGAACTAGGACTCTTTTGCCAAATCCGAATCTGCCTTAGGGGAAACTTCTTAACCCTTAAGGAAAACATGGATACACCAATTATGGAACCCTCTGGACTTCCTTAGACAGCCCGGGTCGTCCCGGACACTTCCGGAACCTTCCACAATATTCCGGACTATTCCGGTCCTTCCAAAACCTTCTAGAAGCTCCGATCAAAACACCGAACTTTTTCCGAACCCCGGAAAATGACTTCCCATATATGAATCTTATTCTCCGGACCATTCCGAACCTCCTCGTGATGTCTCGGATCCCATCCGAGACTCCGAACAACATTCAAGCTTCATTCCATATTCCATATCTACTTAAAACGACATCAAACCTTAAGTGTGTCACCCTATGGTTCGTGAACTATGCATACATGGTCGAGACTCCTCTCCGACCAATAACCAATAGCGGGATCTGGAGATCCATAATGGCTCCCACACATTCAACGATAACTTAGTGATCGATTGAACCATTTACATACGATACCGATTCCCTTTGTCACGCGATATTTTACTTGTCCGAGGTTTGATCATCGGTATCTCCATACCTCGTTCAACCTTGTCTCCGACAAGTACTCTTTACTCGTATCATGGTATATCATCTCTTATGAACCATTCATATGCATGCAAGCTAATCAGACGACATTCCACCGAGAGGGCCCAGAGTATATCTATCCGTCATCGGGATGGACAATATCCCACTCTTGATCCATATGCCTCAACTCATACTTTCCGAATACTTAATCTCACCTTTATAACCACTCATTTACGCAGTGGCGTTTGATGTAATCAAAGTACCCTTCCGGTATAAGTGATTTACATGATCTCATGGTCGAAGGACTAGGTAACTATGTATGGGAAGCTTATAGCAATTTGAACTTAATGACGTGATCTTATGCTACGCTTATTTGCACTACAAGAAAAGTTGCCATGGCCGACGAAGTTGAAGTCGCGCCGTGGTTGCTGGTGCACTATGGCCGACGATTTTTGGTCTCTCTGTGGTGCATGTCAAAACTTTTTTTCTCGTTTTTGAGGCCACCTGGCCCGACGAAAACGGCCAAAACGTCTCCTATGGTGGCCCGGGACGTGGTGCATCTCGAATTCTCGGGTTCACCGGCCGAGTCAACGCAAATCCGCACCACCCAGGGATGTAGGGCCCAGATGGCAGCCTCTCTAGCATTGTTTTTTTCTCGATCGCGCCATCTCGTTCAACGCTCTCCGATCGAGCCGTTTACGATGCAGGATCATGGGTCCCACATGTCATCCTCTATGAACCAAAATTCTTTCTTTTCTTGGATTGTTTTTGACCCCCTGATTTCTGGCTACTTCCTTTTTCTTTTGATCCCGTGCTGCCTTGGAAACGTTGAGACCGCTGCTGCTAAATGGGACTGCATGTCATCCTCTATGAGCAATCAACTTTCTTTTCTTGGAGTTTGTTTGGCACCTCATATTTGGTCACTTGCCTTTTTCTTTCGATCCCCTGCCGCCTCTCAAACGGTGATACCGCTGCTGCAAATGGGACCCGCATATTATCCTCTATGTACTATAAAACTTTCTTTTCTAGGATTTTTTTGGTACCTCATATTTGGTCACTTGCCTTTTTCTTTCGATCCCGTGCCGCCTCTCAAACGGTGAGACCGCTTCTGCTAAATGGGACCCGCATGTCATCCTCTATGTACTATAAAACTTTTTTTTCTTGAATTATTTTTGGCTCCTGATATTTGGTCACTTGCCTTTTTCTTTCGATCCCGTGTAGCCTCTCAAACGGTGATACCGCTGCTGCTAAATGGGACCTGCATGTCATCCTCTATGTACAATCAAGTTTCTTTTCTTGAATTATTTTGGCTCCTGAATTTGGTCACTTGCCTTTTTCTTTCGATCTCATGCCACGTTTGAAACGTTGAGGAACCTGCAGGCTCATGGGACCCGCATGTCATCCTCTATGTACTATAAAACTTTCTTTTCTTGGATTTTTTTGGCACCTCATATTTGGTTACTTGCCTTATTTCTTTCGATCCCCTGCAGCCTCTCAAACGGTGATACCGCTGCTGCTAAATGGGACCCGCATGTCATCCTCTATGTACAATCAAGTTTCTTTTCTTGAATTATTTTTGGATTCTGATATTTGGTCAGTTACCTTTTTCTTTCGATCTCATGCCACGTTTGAAACGTTGAGGAACCTGCTGGCTCATGGGACCCGCATGTCATCCTCTATGTGCTATAAAAGTTTATTTTCTTGGATTTTTTTCACCCTCTGATTTTTGGCTATTTCCTTTTTCTTTTGATCCCCTGCCGCCTTGGAAACGTTGAGTAAGCTGCTGACTCATGGGACCCGCATGTCATCCTCTATGTACAATCAACTTTCTTTTTCTTTTGATCTCAAGCCGCATTTGAAACGTTGAGACCGCTGCTGCTAAATAGGACCCGCATGTCATCCTCTATGTACAATAAAGTTTCTTTTTTTGGATTATCTTTGGCTCCTGATATTTTGTCACTTGCCTTTTTCTTTCGATCTCATGCCGCCTTTGAAACGTTGAGTAAGCTGCTGGCTCATGGGTCCCGCATGTCATCCTCTACGAACAATAAAAGTTTTCTTTCTTGGAGTTATTTTTGACCCCTAATTTCTGGCTATTTGCCTTTTTCTTTTGATCTCCTGCCCCCTTTGAAACGATGAGGACGCTGTTGGCAGGTCGGTCCCACATGTCATCCTCTATGAACAATAAAAGTTTCCTTTGATGGATTTATTTTGAACCCCTAATTAATTTCTGGATATTTCCTTTTTTTCTTTTGATCCCCTGCCGCCTTGGAATCGTTGAGGATGTTGCTGCCTCATGGGTCCCGCATGTCATCCTCTCAGAACGGTAAATGTTTCTTTTCTTGGATTTTGTTTACCAAACGATTTTTGGCTTATTTTTTCTTTCGATCTCCTGCCGCCTTTAAAACGTTGAGGACGCTGCTGGCTCACGGGTCCCACATGTCAGCCTCTATGAACAATAAACGCTGAGGATGCTGCTGCCTCATGGGTCCCGCATGTCATCCTCTCAGAACGAAAATGTTTCTTTTCTTGGATTTTTTACCAACAGATTTTTGGTTTATTTTTTCTTTCCATCCCCTGCCGCCTTTAAAACGTTGACGACGCTGCTGGCTCATGGGTCCCCGGGATTAAGAGCGAGGTATCCACGCAGGAACCAATGAAGCCAAGTCGAAGAAGATGATCGACGAAGTGGTGTAGCATGCACGTGGCGCATGTTTAAGCCCATATATAGAGTGACTTATTTAAGTGGCACACGTGATTGGGTTGGGATACCTCGACGAACCTCGGATGGTTGGGCACAATAAACCGTCTCGGTGAGAGTACCATGTAGAAACACATTGTTGATGTCAAGCTGATGAATCAGTTAGTCTGGAGCAACGACGATGGACAAGACGGTCCGAACAGTTGCCTGCTTAACGACCGGGATGAAATATCGACCAGATGGCTAACTCATTGAAATCTAATTAAGTAAATCATGCATTAGCAAAACCTATTCAATAAGTTCAACATAACACGATTTTGCAAGTTCTGATTCTCTTCTACCGGAATGACACCAATAATAACATATCATCATTTTTTATGAAATTGAGGATGGGACCCTGGCCTCCGCATCAAAAATATGCATAGGACATTTTTATTAATTTATTTAACAAAGGACGAACAAATAGCATGCATCGAAAAACCTGAAGCCTCCACACAACACTTACAGGCCCAACAATCACTAAACATCATGTCAATATGACATTCTACCCAGAAAACAACAAAATCCCTTCATCTGGTTTAGCATATTCTTAGCGAGCATCTCATATACACGCTAGAGATGTACGTCCGAAAACCCGCTGCCGCCAAATGAAGGGAGCCGCAACCCATGGAGAAGGGCAGGCCGCCTTTCGCTCTGTGGGCTTTGCCCAACAACCTCATCCAACGGCAATGAGGGAGGAGATGGGTAGAGTGGCGGCTAGAGTTAGGTGGAAGGGGTTGGGGGCAACCTAGAAGTTCGGGTGGCCCGTAATCTAAACGATCAAAGTTTAAGCTTGCAATTTTGCAAACCAAGTTATATTTCTTAATAAGAACAAACCACATGTCAACAAATTCAATACAATTATTATACAACAAACAAATAAAAATAAACATTACATTTGTAGGTTATGTTTACTAGTCAGCGTGCCCTGCCAGCACGCTCCTGATGATGCTGGGACTCCAAGTGTAGAGTGTTACGTCAGCAGAGTATTTTCCTCACAAGGTTGACTCGAGGGTTATATCGAACTCTCAGGCAATTAGGAAAGAGGTATCTCCCTTCCTCTTATTATAGCAATCCTGCAAAGTAAAATAAAGCCGTGTGTACCAACTCCATTGTGAAGCCCAAGGTTTCGTATTAGTAGGAGTAAATAAAAGTAGTAACACAAGTAAAGTAAACTAAACAAGTAAAATAAACTATGTAAAAGCGGTAAAGGAATGATTGTTTCTAGGTTTTGTGTGTAATTAAGAGAATTAAATATTTTATATTTTCGAATTAAAATAGTGCTGCAAATAGAAAGTAAGATAAATGCAATGAAAAAGTGTTTCTTATGATTAAAATTGGACCGGGGTTCATGGGTTTACTTGTCTACTCTCTCTTTAAAGTTGTAGTGGATAATAACAATTCATCAGTGAGATAATAATAATAATAGAACTTTAATATGTGTAAGATACACATTCATATGGGCATCACGTAGCAGCGGACGCAAGAAGAAATTATAGTGTGGGCGCACCTCTAATTTTTTTTTGCACTTCTCAATTGTGATAAAAATTTGCCAAATGAACAATCTATGAGACCAATCAGTTAAAACGCGGAGGGCATTAGAGCACACCCTTGCAGCGTATTTGCGAGCAACGAGGCGGCGCTAGGTGGTCTATGTGCGGTGGTGGAGGCCGTTGAGATAGCATGGGAATGGATCTAGGTGGTGCTGCATTGTCGAAGATACCGAAAGGGAAGGCGGCGGCGCTCGGGTGCGAGGCCCCGCGCTGAATGGAAAAGACTGGCCCTGCGCTGAACTTGGCTAGTCCTCATATGTTAAAGAAGATGCAATATCTTCTTTGCTTCATGTTTCTCGTAATTTCACGCAATTTGGATTGCCCTCTTCATTTCTACACAACAAAATTATAGTAACATATAAATGACATATTCACATATATTCCTCTCTTTATTCTACACATCAAATATTTTTTACGAGTGCCAAACTACAAGTTGAATCAGTACAAAGAATAGGACATTTTGACAACAGTATGGACAGTAATACAAAGAATAGGACATTTTGACAGTGTCCTGAAACCTAATCTTGATTCGACGGGAGAATACCTGCATAGGAGGCAGCGGCGGCAGGCAGGAGGAGCTGGGCAGTCGAGCACGGAGCTGTCGGAGTACCTGCTTATGCTTCAGCGGCCAGGGGGGAGAAAAGGGGGCAGCAGGCTAGCGGCGACCGAAGTTAAGGAGGGGAAACGAAAGGTGAGTCGGCGAAGGGAGGCACCGAGGTGGCCAGTGGGGGAAGAAGGGGACTCAGCGATGCGGCTGTGGCAGGGGGTCGAATTGGAGAATCGTGCGACTCTCCCTCCCCTGCAGTTGCGTTTTGCGGCTGACTTTCTAGGTCTGCTTGATGTCTGGATCAACAAACATGTCAATTGAGCTGTTTTCAAGCACTAACATTAGGGGTACAAAAAAAATCCAAAAATTCTGGGTGGGCCACGGCCCCCTCGCCCCCCCCCCCCCCCCCGGGTACGCCCATGACATCACGTCCTACATAGAGATGATGCAACACATCTCTCTTATACTTCACAAGAAAGGAAAATTCCATGCAATCTTGTATTAAGAATTAACACAGTATAACCATAAGTACTTTGACATGATGTTTGAATGTCAAATATGCTACATTGAACAAACAAAATCATCAGTTTTGTCACGTTACGAACATAGCACTATCCCTAGTGAGGTAGCAAAAGAAAAGGAAAATCCATAATATTTGTTGTCACTATCCGATCACTAAAACCATGCTACTCCATCTAACACACATCTTTCCACACATATTCTTGCATACAAGTTGGATCAGAATCAATACTTAAGAATGAGGTACATAATATGCATCTATCAATACATCTTACACAAAATAGATTCAAATCCCATATCCAAATATCATAGAATAAATATCCACCGCATAGGAATTACATACATAACCATAATCATGTTGGGCAGCTCATATGCTACTAAGATCTATGAAGAACACGAGACAAATAGATCAAGCTACTGCCATAAACCTGTAGTCCAGAGGTGGACTACTCCCTATTGATCATGGTGTTGATGAGGAAGACGTTGGAGAAGATGGAGATCCTCCGAGATCCTCCGGCGGCGGCTCCGGTGGAGTTTCCCCCTCCAAACTTCGCTGATGCCACCTCCATTTTCGTGTTTCTGTGTTTTTGCGGCGCTCTATTCAGAGAACCCTCGGGGGTCATATATTGCGCTTTATAGGGCAAAAGTGGTAGGTTCGCGAAAGAATCAAACGAATCGACGATCGATGGTCAAAAGAGGTGGGGTGGTGCGCACCCTTTGCTGGGCGCGCCACGTGTCCTCTTTTGAGCCTCCAGGCCCACCAGGTCAGGCCCAAGTGCTAATGCTGCTAAAAATGGCATCCCGAAATTCTAGCTTAATTTAACTCCATATAAATTTCTGGAAGTGAAAAATAATTTAGCGACCATATTGGAACAAGAACAAGAATAACAAAACAAAAGTTTCATGTTCTGCAGAGTTATTTCACCATTTAGCTAGTTTGCGTTTTTTCTTAGAAAACCAAGATAGTTTACTGATTGATAGTTGTTTAGCGACAATATAGGAACAAAAATAAGAATAGGCTGCAAGTAAGGACGTTCGATTTTCGGGGTTGGGTGATCATCGGCCAGCCGTTAGAGTAGCAGCGGAGAAGAGTTGAGCCCATGAACGCTCTCTTACGTTCATATGGCCTTATCTACACTACTTAAAAAGGAGGAACATGTTCCCTATTCTGCCACTACAACAAATATTTTGGTTGTCCTGGTCGCTCGACATCCTTTCGCCCCTCTGCTCTGGAGTCTGACTCCACCCCCTAATCGTGCCTATTATTCCTCATTGCCATCAGCGGTAATCAAACTTTTCATTCCCCAAACAACGCCAGGCGCTGCACATGCCCACATCCCTACCGCATCGCGGCCGCGCTGCACGAGCCTGCTGGCCACCGTCGCGCGATTCTACCCGCCGCCGCCTCGATCCTGCATACCCGGTTGCCACGATCCTGGACGCGAGGCCGCCACCCTGCACTCGCTGGTCGCCGCGCGTGCCTTCCCGCCGATGCGTGCCGATCTGGCCGCTGCTTCGAGTTGGGGTGCGGTGACGCCATCGGCGTGGTGGCGGAACAGTGAGCAGGGAGCACCGGGGACGGAGGCGCCTACATCGACCACAGGTCCAACGGCGAACAACGGCGGTGCGTAGGTACGTACCTGACTTTTCCCTCCTTTACTCTCCTCTCCCTCTCTGGCCTCACCTCTTCTCCCTCTGCTAGCGAGCGCAACGGCGGGCGAACCGGAAGATCTCGATCTTCGCTGCCGCATCCTTGGCTCCACGGCTTCTGCCAGCGGCGTAGTTTGGCGGTCGGGCGGTGGAGGATGATGCAGCCATCCCCGTGGTCGGTCCCCTTTCCCAAGTGGAGGAGAGGCCTGCACGTGGTCGTCGGCGGAGCGACGGGATTGGATTGGGGGCGGAGCTCCAGCCTCCTTCTATCTCACCGGAACCGGCGATCAAGGCCGGCATCCTCCTCTCTCCCTCGCCGTCGCCGCCGCCGCCATAGGGCACCTGGACAGTTCCTCCCTCTATATAAGCTCTCTTTTTATGTCTGCTTGGCTGAGGACACGAAGCGGGAGGAGGGGGAAATCCGCACTTGTTCACATCTTCCAAAGGCCTGGCCCCCGGCGCCTCATCCTGCCTGGCCGCCGTCCGCATACATCCGTCATGGAGGCACGCCCTGGCCCCCACCCCACTTCCCAGGCCGAGCTTCTCTGTGTCTGCCGGATGCAGCTTCTTATGACCTCGCCGGCTGTTCCGTCGTGTGGCTGCTCCATAGCCAGCAGCGCCACCTCCTTCTCTCGCCAATGGTGACAACACATCTAACTCTGTAGGAGGAGGCAACAGCGAGCAGGCGCTGATGCGCTAGAGTGAGGCGAAGGGAGAGGAGATGGTGGTGAGGGGAACGGCAGAAGGCTCGGTCTGGATAGACTGGACAGAGGCGTTGTTCTGTTTCTGCTGATACACGTCCAGGACGAGGTGGTTCTCCTGATCGTCGGCATGGCGGCGTCTGCGGCTTCGTATGCGGCCAAGTCACCTTAAGCTGGCAATGGATCCAACAGCAAGGCAAGTTTTTCGCTAACCGATCTTTGTGTTTTCTGCTTTTATCCTCTTTTCTTCAAGAAGTAGTCGATCGGCAAGTCAAGTTCTTCCCTGACTGATCTATGTAGTTAGATAACAAATACTAGACTATTACCATGTTTCTATTTCTCTGGATCACATGTTGTCTGGATACTTATCGATATAGACAACCTACTTGCATGCATTCATGTGTTTAGGTAACCAGTATACTGATTAAAAGATTCAGTATTAGTTATTCACTTCTATTCTTGCAAATACCAATTTTTCTTTCAATCCAACGAACACTGAAAATCTTCTTCTATTCCAGGGTAACATAATAGAGGGGTGCTAGCTGCATAGATCGACTGAAGGCACAGCTCAAAGAAAGTTCAGTTTACACCTTTGAAATGTTCATGGTTGTTGATACATGGAGGAAGTACAAGATAACAGATTATCCATACGAAATCAAGATTACTCATCGCTCAAAGATCCAATAGATTATCCCACTTGAGGTCCTCCAAGCATGTACTGTCGACAACACACTTCTATATGGTATTTTATTTACTCCACACACTTCTTTAATTATTCATTCTACCCTATTATTATTATTATTATTATTATTATTATTATTTTCCCCTCTAACTGCCATTTTCCTACTAAGCCAATACTTTTCTCATGTGTCACAAGATGTTGGTTTAGTGGATGTGGTGACAGATATCATACCATAAGAAACAAATCAAGACCCAAGAACAAATATTCACCTTATCGACACAAGGTATAATTTCCAACACATCCACCGATAGTTTGACTTCTAATTAGAACACGACACAGGGTATAATTTCCAGAACACAGTTTCAGATAATTTGAATTCAAATAGTTTTTTGTACTGCCCTGTCCAGAAACTTGATGTTACATGGTTTCATCAAACTAGAACTCTTGGGAGTGCATTGCATGTTGAGTTAAATTTGGCTAGAATATTATTGAGTAATTATTTCAGCTGAAAATTTGTTCGTGATGCAGATTGTGGGCAATCATGGATAGGAGATACAATTGATGTTTAGTAATATTCACTTCATGGTATGTTTCCCCTTTCACCGTATTTTGTATATTAGAGAAAATATGTTGTGACCTTCTGGTCTAGCAGATGCTTCTTGATTTGAGGATCCAACACTTTAAGTGATTCATTTTCGTGATTCGTTTTCAAGTCCATGTAGATTACTCATTTGAATAACAAGAACAGTATCTTCTACCAGGTTGTTTGAGCACCCTCTATCAGATAGTCAAGCATAGGTACATCTTATGTTAGTTCCTGATTCACGTTTTCCTGGACTCATATATGTATGTCCACATATGCAGAACAATAATATTTTTTTGTGGTATTGGGAGTATCTTTGTTCTTTGCCTCAAACTGGCCCAACGGGGAACATTATCCACCTACCTACCGATGTAGGCATGCGTACCACCTACATTATCAATGCATTGGGGATTGTTTGTGCTTTCTAGATAAAATTATGTTGTATAATACTGTAAAATTATTTGTTGCCTCAATGGTTTGGACCCTCCAGAAAGTTTTGTGGGCAAAGTAACGTTAATTGTGATTTTTTATGCTTTACTACTTGTACGTATCTGCAGACGAAATATGATTAATTATTCCTCATTAGAAAGTGTGGCATGTTGATCGATAGATGTGCATTCTCTCCAGCTGCTACAAGAGCAACGAATGGCAATTAATAAATTACATGGATGGTGTCAACCTATAGCTTCCGTGTATCCAAGTGGCTCTCCTAAATTTAACTTGCAGCAGTCCAACTCAGCGGGAAGGAAATTTAAGGAAAAAGCCTTCGCCGAAGGCCAAAAAGGCTTCTCCAAAAGGTATTCAGTCTAAGTTTGTCCATGCGCATTATATTATGCTGTTATCTTCTTGTAACAATAAGACTAGCTGCGAAAACTTTAAAATGAATGGATCTTACATATATTTATTTTCCTTGATTCCATTCCATCTTTGTTGAAAATCATTTTGCTATTGGTTTGACCGTCCATGTTTTGACCCTAGCCGCCTCTATCTCCGATGAGGACTTCTACATCGGCGCCTCCCCTCCTTGCAGTCTCCGTTTCGATTCTGCAGGGGCTTTCTTACAAGCTACGGAGAATTTGGGATTTGTTTATGCACATGTATGTAGTCCACCTGTCTTATTTGCAAACCCTTGATAATGCAATAATTAATTGTGCTATAGTTGATAAAAATTCCTGCAGGGAAAGTAACTAACTATGTTAACTTTTCATTCAGAAAGTGCATATTTAATGGAAATGGAAGACATTGGAAGATCTTGTTTTAGCCGCAGAGGGTGGAGTATCTGAAAATATAGACAGTGAATTTGATTTTGATTTGGAAAATATTAGTACCGATGCTGAGTTGCAGGAAATAAAGTGCCTGTTTTGTTCTCAAAATATTACCATAGGTACAATTATCCCTCCGATGTTCCTTGTTGCTCTAATCTCAAGGGAGATTATCTTAGTTGATGGATATATAAGGATATGTATTGGTTTCTAAATTCAAGCATACATGGTAAATAGTCCTTGTGGAGGGGGCATAGCATCACAGAAGCGTTGGCGAGGTACACGGTGGGTACGGAGATCACAATTGGGCTTGTCAAATCTACCTGGAAGCCTAAATTTGTAAGGATGTTCAGAACATATCAATAGACACAGTAGAATGGATCGGAATTAGAAGGTTCGATTCATTTGAAGCAAAATACAGACTGCAACGTTCATACTGAAGTTCAGAAGAGATATGATGACATGTTATATAGGTATAGCTGAAGCTTATTAGACTAATTATTGTAGAATACAAATACATAGATCTTTGAGATGGCTGAATTAGGATGGCTAGCTGTAGGGCATCGAGCTATACATTATTTTGTTGCTTAAAGCATATGAATATGCAGAAAGACCGAGCACCGCCGAAAATAGAGATTGTGGCCTAGCCAAGGGTACATCTTGTTTTATCAGTGGTGGAGCAGAGCATATCCACGTCAAAACCAAATTTGTACTATTATGAATCTACTTTGAGTGTCATAATTTAGAGACGTTCCTTGTGCTTGAAACGAAAATGATACTGTATTTGGAAGTAGAGTTTTTCTGAGCATGTATTTTTTCTTCCCCTTGTTTACACCTCAACTTGGAAAAACTGGCATTTACCTCCAGTTTGGGCATGCCTGCATCCGCCAGCTTACACCAAAAACCAACAAGAAAGTCCATTGAACTAATTTATGTTATGCCGATTTAGTAATTTTGCAAAGTTTGGCTAATTATTTTTCTATCAAACATGTGCTTCAAAATATTGCCTCCTTACAGGGTGTTCCCTATTGGCTGGCTGCTAGAATTTTGAATTTTCATGGCATGTAAGATGATGTGTTGCTGTTCACAACATGGCCTTCTTGTCTACGTGTGGTATAAAAATTGTTCAGGGAAGTAATGAAAAATAAATCAGACTATAACACAAACATTCCTTCTCTCAGATATATACGTAAATCACATTCCAGATTATTCATGTCACTACATTGTTATTCATTCTTCAATACTTCCTCGAGTTATGTTATGCTAAACAATTTAATCACAACCAGATCAGCCATCGACCTGGTGGAGCTATTGAATGCTAAAAATGTCACTGTGGTATGTGTTCAATAAATGCAATTTGCATATAATCCAGATTGGCGGATGGGTATGTGGTTATGCTATCGAAATTGGTTCTTGCTTCCCTGACAAACTGTTGGTGGGTATGAAAAGGGCAAAAACAATTCCTTAACATGGGAGGCCCAATAAGCCAATCGTTTACACCCAAATTATTTTGATAACTGGGTTACATCCAAATCATTTTAACCAAATGCCACCTAGAATTTTTTGTGCTCGAGTGGCAATGCATGCTTGAGATGTTCGAATATTCGCATGCATTGTGTTTATATACTCAATAGAAAGGAATGGCAACACATGTAAATTTTACTATGAATATCAAAGTGTTGATTAGACTAATCAGAAAATAACTATTCCTTCAGTTATACATGTGTTTGCAGCCCCCATGTTTTGTGAGACAATAATACATGCAAAAGAAAAGGTTATTGAGTTGATAGTTATGACGACCTATAACACAGGTGTGGGATTTACCGTGAAAAAGCAACAAGAAGACTCAGAACTTGGAATCACGCAGAGGCACAACAATACTGTTTTGTTATTGCGTTCGGCATTATCATGTTGTAGTAAATTATGATATCCCTAATTTTTTTGAATTCTCATAGTGAATTCTGAATTATATATGTGCATTGGGAAATAAAATTTGAAAACCCGTAGCAACGCACGGGCATCTGAACTAGTAATAATTACAGTACGGGCCACATGATCCAGGAGGTGGAGGTCTCTGTTTTCTCGCAGGGTGCAAAGGGGTTGATGGAATCGCGACCCTGGAGCCGACTCAGGCGATCACCGCCGCCGGATGGATCCGACCTCATCAGCGTCCTTCCTGACGAGATGCTTCGCCTGATCATCGCGCGCATAGGCTGCGTCCGCGCTACCGTCAGGTCCGGCCTCCTGTCGCGCCGGTGGCGCGGCCTCTGGATCGGCGTCGGTCACACCAATCTCATGCTGCGGGATTTTACGCCCGCCATGACCGAAGCTCTTCTCGCCCGCTTCGCCGCATCATCAGCGCTGTCCACCATCGACATCCGCCTTTCGAATAGTATAACCTCGTCGGACCCAGTCAGACAAGTCAACTCGTTGCTGCGGACCGCCGCTCTGTTGTCGCCGACGGAGCTAGCCTTCACCCTCACGGAAAATTTCGTGAACTACGCGGTCTCTCCCTTGGACATCGAGCTTCCTTGTTTCAACCGCGCCACCTCGATTGAGCTGGACACTGGGTCCCGTCGCATGAGGCCGGCGGCGCCGGCGGGCGAGTTCACCCAGCTCCAGAGCCTGTCCCTCAGGGGAAAATTCGTCGACCTTGGTGCCATGCTGGACCGCTGTCCGCGCCTGCGCACCATCAACCTCGCCTTCCGCAGCGTCGCGCCAGATTCAGTCGAAGCGACACTCGCCTCGCTCGACGCGGCAGCGCCCGGCGCCTCTGTGTGCCTCCTTGACATCTGCATCCATCAAGGACATCATATCGATGCCGCTCGTTTCGCCTCGTTGCTCCGCACCCTGACGAGGGTCTCACCGCAGGAGCTGGTCTTAACGAGACCTGCTCCTGACTTCACTCACCGACGAATCCATCATGACATGACCATGATTGATGCCCAGCTGCCCTGCTTCAACCGTGCCACATCGATCAACATGTCCTTGCACAAGATATGCTTCACGCAACTGCCGGCCGGCGAGTTCATGGCGCTAGAGATGTTGTCCCTCTCCGGAAACATAATCACGGACCTTGCCACATTGCTCAACCGCTGCCCACGCCTACGCGAGCTCACGCTCGTCTGTAGTGAGTCTACAAGCAACATCAGAATCCACTCGATGACGCTGCAGAAGCTCAATGTCTACAGGGTCAGGGAATGCCAGAGCATCGACATCGTGACTCCGGTGCTTCAGCAACTGATGCTCGAGGTGCACGCCGACACAAAATTGAGCATCGACATCGTGACTCCGGTGCTTCAGCAACTGATGCTCGAGGTGCACGCCGACACAAAATTGAGCGTCTCCATCTCAGCGCCAATGGTGCAGAATGTCATGTGGGAGCGCTCGTACATAGGGTTGCCTTCTGTGTTTGGTTTTTGGAGCATTCCGTACATGAGCTTAAAGACGGTTCATCAGCAATCACGCGTACATGTCTTATGCTTGCACATATCACCCGATGTAGGTCGCATATATGCTCCCTGCTAAATCTATTGAATTTAAACAGTACTTATCTAAATTAGTTTTACGTGATATCTGCTCTTTTTTCTTTTTTCTTTTCAGGATCCTCTAGGTGCGGAGCTGGACTTTGCAATAGAGATGGAGAAAATTCTAGTTACTGAATTCTCTATGTTGGAGTTACATCTCGGAGCGACGAACCATATTTCTGGAGGACTTGTGTCGCGACTCCTTGGGATGCACCGCATCCAAGCTGCTACCCAAAGGTTTAAGGTCATTCTAGAGCATCCCTCCAAGGTAATTCTTGGTGCTCTTTATATATCTTATTACATGCATAGTATACCTGTTAAGCATACTTTCTCTAGATAGTATCGAGATAAGGTCTCAATTTTCATGAACCAATAAGCAATGTGGTGCATAATTATCATATTCTCCAGGTGATAACAGAATGCCGAGGTTGTCCATGTGACGAACCCAAGAACTGGAGCAGCCAATGTCTATTCTTGCCTCGTCTCGAAGAAGTAGAAATTGAAGGCTTCAATGGAGATCATCGCCACCTTGATTTGTTGAAACTGCTATTGAGATGTGCGCCAATTCTGAAGACAGTAACTATAAAGCTGGCATCTGGGCTTCATAGAGAAAACTTCCGCGGTGGCTTCAGGAAAATCTACAATATTTTGTGTGTGTATCCATCCGTTAGTTACTCTGTTTATGTCTGCACTGGTGGACTGTTTGGGTGTTCCCCTGCTTAGCGTGCTCCTAGATGCAACAACAATGTTTTCATACATTTCACACACATGAGAGTGCAGGCTCGTGCGTGGCATGGAGCAATTTTCTATGAGATATTCTTTCGACCGATGTGGGTAATTTTTGCCGCTGTGGAATGTTGAGATTCATCATTTTTTAATTAAAGAATTTTCTTGGTTGGTTTCTTGGATAAGCAATTTGATCGAGGAAACTTGATCCATGTGGATGGAAGGAAAGTGAGAAGTGTGGGTCGTGCAGTTAATGCTAGTGAAACCGCCCGTGGATCACTCATTTGATCCGTGTCTTTGGATCGATCATCTAACATTTTTTTTACAATCAATACCATATATATTTATAGTGGCACATAGCACATGGTATAGTTCACTTAATTTGTGTAGTATAGTTCACTACATTAGGTTTAGAAGTGCACGTGTTTTTATGTTTGTTTTCAAACCATAGAGAAATTCTTGTTGGCAACTTTAATGGAAAGCTGACGACACACCAAGCCGAGCTCTAGATTTCGGCTTTTTCCTCTAAAGAAATAAGGAGAGGACATATTCTATCATTCATAAAGTAGACTTTACTTTCAAAGATTTTAATTTATACAATAAGAATATTAATTCTTAACAAAATGAATTAGCTTATAGATAGAGGGAGCAACTCTCTGACAGCAATTTATAGATTATTTTGAAACATGATCCATGTACACAATTTACCTTGATTAAGCCGTCTAGGTGTTTTTAATTCAAACCACAAGAAACGGCTCACTCATTTCTCTCTACTCGATGTAAAAGCCGAAGGAAATGGATGGAAACAATGCTGAGAAAACAGAGACGGGCAAATTTATCAGCGGAAAACCGGCATAGATATGGGATACAAGTGTAGGCCCGTGTCACAAGTTCCTGCTCAATGTATTTTTTCAACCGGTCTTCCACCCCTTTCCATTGCATTTAAAGGAAATGACAGGTCTTATGTCAAGATTACAATGCAGAAATAGGAGTAGGGAGACATAAGCGAGCTGGTGCAGTATCAGGAAACCCACTGCGGGTATTCGACATCGAATACTCATCATGGGACAAAAACCTGGTACCACAAGCATACGGTTTTAGAAAAGGGGTAGTTCAAAGAAACAAAACAGGAAAGGAAACAAGTCTAAAAAAGCAAAAAGCTACAGGGAGCAAGGGGCATCAACTTTTGGCAGCATCTGAGAGATATGACCAACAACAAGAGAGCAAGAAAGTCTTCATTTCCTTCAGGCACCCGTAATCATCAACATCTGGCCTGGGGCAGTGGAGCCTCACGAGCGTAGATGGTCGAAGCGGCATGCATCATCTTCTGAGCTCCCATGGACAGACGTTCTTTATCCTCCGCTTTCTGCAAACCTGCCCAATACATTAACAAGGAAATGGAAAAGAAAGTGATTTCGCTAGAGGATCTCAACACATGCTCTTCAAAGGTCACTTTATTTCTTACTTTCCAAATAGCCCATCAAGTGGCTCTAATTAACACCATAAAAACTTATCAAAAACAGGACTGTACTTATGAAACCAAGCCATAGTTTGCCAAAATTTGCCGGCGCACAGCTAGTACCCATTGCTGATCCCAAAACCCCCCCACATGGGTCAATCCGTATTCCGTCCAACAGCAATCTTCGCTAAGTCAGTGCAAATTTCCAACATCATTTTATGGGGTGTGAAAATAACAATCTACTCCTAGCTATTACTACATAGAGTTCAAGTGTGTCTCCTATATATATATTGAAAAGCACAAAAGCTAAACGGAAACCTTAGGTTTAGGGGAGTCCAATAAATCACGCTTCGTAGGCCACAAACAAACCCAGATCCATGTACAACTGATCTTCTAATATTTTGCCAGGAAAAACAATCAATTCACATATCATCTTTGCGATCAATGGCGTCTTCAAGACCTCGGCGCCCGTCCACATGGCCGGACCTGCCGAATCTCTTGGGCGTCGTACTTCGCGGCTTCCGTTCCCTCGCCGACAGCGTTCGCCTCCATGCCGTGTGCCGCCCGGGGCACTTGAACGCCGCACCCGTGCTGCACCAGTCTCCGCCACAACTACCCTGGCAGCCTGGCTCACTTTCCACGAAGGCACAACGTCTCCAACAACACCGCCCACCGCCCGCGATTTCCGAACGAAGGCGCGAGCTACTACTGCGCCGGCGAGAACATGCTCTTCCTCCTGCATGGCGACGGCCGATGCTCCTAATAAACAACTTCTGCAATGATGTGACCCCTCTCCCCGAGCTAACCACTCTCCTGAAGGCTCACGACGTCGAGAGCACTGATCACTTCTGCTCCGGTGCTCCCCCTAGCAGAACTTTGGATGCGAGAAAAACATGAACGGTGGAGATCCTTCCCATACCCCTTCGTAAGTGGGGGCTTGATTGTAAAATTTAAAAATCTAGCGCGTACGTACAACCTTGTAGTGGTCCATATGCCCGTGTTGTCTTGTATGAATAATTTATGTACGTAGTGTACTAATACGGTCCCACGATATCACCGGAGGTGGTGGATACGACCGGCGCGCCCTTAATTAGCTGAATCCCTGCCGGCGTAGCGATACCATTGTCCGATGGTGCCGTTGTCGGATCCTAGCAGCAGGTTTCGAAACCGCATGCACGACGTGGAGCGGTAGTTAGGAAACTGGGATGTTACCTGGTCACGTAACCTGTTTTTTTCAACACAGTGTATAGATAACGTATGTATACAGACGAATATATATATAAGCTAGATATGGGTTTCGGTGGTCCTAAGTTAGGAGAAAAATTCGAGTATAACCCCGTAACTTCTGTTAGAGGGAGCACGGGAGCAGGACCCAGCACTGATATCATCAGGGTGCTGGTGTCCTCGGCGCCTCGAATTGTAGCGGTTCTGTTCAGGTCCACCTATGGATCCGGCATTCTGGCTTCTATCTGCTGGCCAGACAGCAAGATTCAGTCGTGCCAAGTACTGAAGAGTGACCGGTACATTGGCAAGATCTGCGACAATGTTATATAAGACCGAGAGAAGGGGGGACGAGGGGGGCTTAGCCACCCCCATTATTGGGATTTTATGAAGAACTAGCAAAGTGCCCGCGCTTTGCTGCGAACTTTTCGCTCTCAATTTTTTAAAACTGGGCCTACACTATATTGTGTTATGCCATTGTGTATAATGCAACCAACCATGATACTAATCAGGTATACAAATGCGTTAAAGACGATATACTGGATTTTCTTCTCTCGTTCACTCACATTACTCTTGTTCTTAGTCACTATCTTTGTGGCTACTATGCCAGGTATATTTGTAAAATGTGTTTGCTCCAGTACAACCTCTTTCCATAAATGCAAACACAAAAATAGCTGAGATTGTTTGATACTTCTTTACAATTAAGACATGGTGGTCTTTAAAAAAAAAAAAAAAGATATACATAGCCCTTTACAAAACCCAGATGGCCCAACTTGTATGCATGAATATAGCACAATAATTGTGGGTTGCAACAGTCCATCAAATAAAAATATTTTTTTGAAAATAAATTATTTAAAAGATTTCATCTTCACCACGAATGAGAATATTCTTTACCGGGAGCAACCATTATGTCGGTATTCAGTTTTGCGGGACCCTCTTTTCATCTTGTCCAGCGATACCTATCCAATGCTCAATCGACCAATCTAATTTGATCCGCAATCAATTGAGTGATCCGGTTTCACACTTACTTTCAATCTCGGAATACCCTTTTGTTGCCATGGGACAACAAAATACATGTAATGTCTTTTTGGATGTGTGTATTCAACCTTGGAATTGAATTAGAGTTGGAATATGAAAACCGAGCTGGAAAAGAAATGGCCTCCAATAAAAAGGTGTCATCCAATTCCAATTCATGTTTGATGTAGAAACCCGTTGAATTGAATGTTTTGTTGATTTTGGACAATATAGAGTTGTCTAGTGCATATACATAAAATAGTCGTGTTTATACTATATTTTTGTATACAACTTTGTGCCACTTTCTACCCAATTTAACAAAAAATTCTCAAAACTACCCCATTTAAGAAACTTGTTTCCACTTTTTACCCCCTTTATATTTTCTCCCATTCTTTTTTTCTTTTTTTGAAACGAGGCAAAAGCTTTGCCTTTCATTGATATAGGAGAAAAGAGTTGGCCCGTTTATGAGGAAAACTGGCCAAAAACCGTTACAACACGACACCACACGCCAGCCCCGAGGCTGCGCTCCACACGGGTCGACGACCATACAGGTCTACACCACACCTCAACGCAACAGGCGGATGCGAAAGACCGGAGACATCGCTCCAAACTACCACGCCGGCCCCAAGGCCGCGCCCCTCCTGGCCGAAGACGAGACCACCTCCGCCGAACCGCCAAAACACCCCGCAAGACCCTCTGACCGGTGGACGTCCAAAGCGCGGCCCCAAGAGGCAATGCGACACAAGAGCGCCGCCCATGCCCGATCCTTCTAAGGATCTAGGGTTTCCCCCGGAGAACCCGGGCAGAGGTCAGGAAAACCCGCTTCGACGACGCCTTCAAGAAGGATGCGGCGCCCACGGGCGTCACCGTCGTCGGTCCTGGCCGGCCGCCAAGACAAAGCTTTCGCCTAGCAGGGAGTCCCAAGACCTCGCGCCCGCCCAAACAAGGACCGGCACAAACCACCAACTGCAACCACCGCAACGCGATCCCCGGAGAGACGCCGCACGTACCCCACCACCGCCGCGCTACACAACCTGTAGCCATCGGAGTACCGCCGAAGAGCGCCGTGGGCGCAGCCGGAACGCCACATAGAGGGGACGCCGACCAACACCGACACGAGGCTCGAAGACGAACGCCGAAGACCGCAGACTTGCGCAACACACACATCCACATGACCGCCACCCCGGCATCCAGCGCCGCGCCCTCCCCAACATCAACGTCGGAGCAGACCAGGAAGAAGAGCCCACGCCGCAGCCCCGGCGACCACGACCGAGCCCGCGCGAGACAGGGGGAACTCCGGCCAGCCCGCCGGAGCCCATCTGGGCCCGAGCGCCCGCCGCGACGCCTGCGCCGCAGCACCACCGCCAAGCTCCGCTACGCCTGCGCCGTTGCACCACCGCCGCTTCCCGACCGCGCGCCAACGCTCCGCCCGGTGCCCGGCCCGCCGGAGCCCATTCGGGCCCGAGCGCCGCCGCGACGCCCGCGCTGCAGCACCACCGCCAAGCTCCGCCACGCCTGCGCCGCTGCAACCACCGCCGCTCCCCGTCCGCGCGACGACGCTCGGCCAGCGCCCGCCGCCCCGCGCCCGACGAGCTCCCTCTCGCCAGGGGACGCGGGGGGAAGGAAAAGACCGCCCCGCCGCCACCTTCCCTGGGGGGCGCGCGGCTTTGCCGGCCCCCCTCCAGCGGCGGCGAAGCAGGGAGGAGGGCGGAGGGGTCTACTGGCGCGGCGGCTAGGGTTTCCCCCCTGGTCGCCAGAGGAGGGCGACGCGGGTCTTCGGTCTTGGGTTGTATTTGCCTTATTTTCTCCCATTCCGACCAATGGGTCCTAGCTCTCTCTCTCTCCAACGCGGCGTGTTATAGTCAGTTTCTAGCGCCAAGCCGTTTAGAAAGTGGTGGTTTATTCTGATCTTAGTCTAGGACGGCCAGCCCTGTATTTTGCCGAGCTAAACCAGATCGCATAGACGTGTCCGCGGTTTAGTAACAACAAGCAGAACAGGAGATGGTTGTCACAGCATCCAGCTCGCCGCCGCCGCTACTCCGCTACCGAACGAAGCCCGCGTAGAGCATGTCGCCGTAGGACTCGTGACGCTGCCGCGGCTTCACAGTCACACAAAGCTCGCGCCAGAGCTAGTGGCCGTACCACACATGCCACCGCCAAAGGTGCTCCGCTAGGTGCAGCACAAAGACCATGGCGGAGGAGGTAGCCTAAGGGCATCTCCAGCGGCGCGACGCATTTTAGCGTCCGCGCGCGTTCGTTTGCGTCGGTCCTTTTGGTCGAAAACGACCGCGCGTCCGTTTGCGTCGGGGGTGGCTCCAGCGGCACGACGCATTTTTTTTTAGGACGAACCATTTTTTTGAACTGAAACATAATTTACAAAAACTGAAACATAACTTACATACTTGAAAACATAAAAAAAAACCTAAAACGCCTACTGGTCGCTGTCGTGGTCGTGCTGCTCCTCGTCACTGTCGAGCACGATGACCTCCGGTATGTCCCACGGCCAGTTGCCATCCGGGGGAGCGTACGCCGGGCGCGATCGCGGTGCTCGAGGTTGAGGAGGCTGCGGCTGAGGCGGCGGTGGAGGCGCCCAGGGCTGCGGCTGTGGCGGTGGTGGGGGAGGCGCCCAAGGCTGTGGCGGCGGTGGAGGAGGCGCCCAAGGCTGTGGCGGCGGTGGAGGAGGCGCCGCCGAGTCCAGGAGCGCCTGTCGAAGGGCTTCATCCGCGGACAGGCCCGGCGGCATGACAGCGGTGCCGTAGCGGGGCAACGGCGGCTGCACAGGCGCGTCGTACTCGGAGACGAGGAGGCCGAGCTTGGCTATCTCGTCGTCCGTCATGTTATCGGGGAACTCGAAGTTCCGGCCCTCCGCCATGGCCTGCTGCCATTCGTGGAAGACGAGGCCGACGTAGTCCTCGCTGTCGTCCTTCACCTCCTCGCTATGGTACGCGAGCGCCTCGATGTAGTCGTCGTCGTCATCGTAGACGGCGTAGGCTTCGTCGTCGTCGTCCTCGTCCTCGCGGTCGTTGTGCTGCGGCTGCTCACGTCGCATCGGCGCCTGCTGACGACGAGCCGGCGGTGCAGGGCCGAAGGGATAATCCCTGTCGCCCATGAAGCCAGCCCTGCGTCTACTGTCCGTCTCCGTGGACAGGTACGTACGCCATTGCTCGGAGTCGATGGCGTACGCCGGATCGGCGCGGAGGTCCGCCGGCAGATACCGCCTCCTGCGCCGGATCTCCTTGGTCCGCTCAGGCTCGCGCGCAGGTACTGGAGGGATGGGCATCCGGCGGCAGCTGAGCCGCCAGCCGCCAGGCAGCTGCACGCTGGACCAGGCGTCGCACGGCACCCATTTGCCGTGCATGAGCCTCCCCACCGTGACGGGGAGCGCCACCTTCTTGCTGCCGCTGCCGGAGGCCTCGAAGTCGTTCTTCTTCCCCATGGCGCAGCGGCGGTTGTGGTGCGAGTGGAGCTGTGGGCGAAGGAGCAACGCGGCCGCTGGACTTTTAAGGGCGGCCGCGCACGGGATACGATGCCATTGAAGGCGGCGCAGAAGCCCAGCCGCCGCCCGCCAGTGCACGCGCAGAACAGGAAGCTGCGGCATTCATGGCGAAGGTTGCGGCGCAGACGCGGAA
Organism: Lolium perenne; assembly: GCF_019359855.2. Taxonomy (NCBI): domain Eukaryota; kingdom Viridiplantae; phylum Streptophyta; class Magnoliopsida; order Poales; family Poaceae; genus Lolium; species Lolium perenne. The sequence goes on along the minus strand of NC_067246.2, from coordinate 35,828,876 downwards.
GCGCTGACCGCGGAAGCGATGGCCGCGGAAGCGATGCCCTCCATGCAGGCTCGCTGCCAGGCGGGCCCAGTGGAGACCGCAGCGGACACTTTACGCGTCCGCGCAGCGTCCGCCGAGACGCAAACCTGGCGCATATTTGGGCCAGGTTTGCGTCTCCGCGGACGGCCCGGTCACTTTGCGTCGTGCCGCTGGAGAGGGTGCCAGACGCATTTACGACCAAAGCGGACGCAAACGGTCGTGCCGCTGGAGATGCCCTAAGCCCAATTGACACCATCGCCAATGGTTCCCTGCCGCACGAACTAACGCCAGAGCATATGGCTGCAACAGCCATCACGTTGACGCCGGTGCTCTGTTGTCGCGTACTCATGCAAGTAGAAAAACATCATGAAAAATACAAACGGAGCCATGAACGAAGAGACAATGACTTGCCGCTAGACGCCCAAGAAAACCCTAATTCTCCAATGCGCAACTCGGTCGCTCAATCAGGCAATCCTGGTTTGTTCACCAATTGGTGTGGAAGATGTTTGTGTCGATCAATCCCACATGGCACGCAATTTCAGCTCAAAGACACGGACAAGAAATTGCATTGGCGATGAACATGAGGCATCTCCAACGGGAGCGACGCAAAACAGACGCCTAAATTGTCCACGCGCGTCTGTTTGCGTCGGCCGAAATGGTCGAAACTGATCGTGTGTCCGTTTGTGTCGGGGCTGCCACCAGCGGCACGCACAATTTTTTATGGTCCGTCATTGTTTGAACATAATTTACATAGTGATAAAAAGAAAATATATAATATATAAACTAAAAGCCCTAGCCTACTCCTCGTTGTAGTCGAGCACGACAAAGTCCGGTACCTGTCACGGCCAGTTGGCAACCGCGGAATGTACGCTGGTTCCGCCAGTGGTGGAGGTGGAGGTGGAGGAGTGATACGTCTCCAACGTATCTATAATTTCTGATGTTCCATGCTTGTTTTATGACAATACCTACATGTTTTGCTCGCACTTTGTAATGTTTTTATGCATTTTCCGGAACTAACCTATTAACAAGATGCCACAGTGCCAGTTCCTGTTTTCTGTTGTTTTTGGTTCCAGAAAGGCTGTTCGGGCAATATTCTCGGAATTCGACGAAACGAAGACCCAGTATCTTATTTTTACCGGAAGATCCCAGAACACCGAAGGAGAGTCGGAGGCGGGCCAGAGGGCCACCACACAATAAGGGGGCGCGACCCCAGGCCTGGCCACGCCAGCCTACTGTGTGGGCCCCCCAGGCACCCTCCTGCGCTGCCTCTTCGCCTATAAGACCCCTTTCGACCTAAAAACGCGAGACGAATTGACGAAACTCCAGAAAGACTCCAGGGGCGCCGCCGCCATCGCGAAACTCCAATTCGGGGGACAGAATCTCTGTTCCGGCACGCCGCCGGGACGGGGAAGTGCCCCCGGAAGCCATCTCCATCGACGCCACCGCCTCCATCATGCTCCGTGAGTAGTTTCCCCATGGACTACGGGTTCTAGCTGTAGCTAGTTGGTACTCTCTCCCCCATGTACTTCAATACAATGATCTCATGAGCTACCTTACATGATTGAGATTCATCTGATGTAATCGGTGTTGTGTTTGTTGGGATCCGATGGATTGTTACATTATGATTAGTCTATCTACAAAGTTTGTGAAGTTATTGTTGCTGCAATCTTGTTGTGTTTAATGCTTGTCACTAGAGCCCGAGTGGCATGATCTTAGATTTAAGTTCTATACTTATTGCTTAGATTGTATCTACAAGTTGTTTGCACATGTCTATGTCCGGAACCCGAGGCCCCAGAGTGACAGCAACTGGGATAACTGGAGGGGAAGGCTTAGATATGAGGATCACATGTTTTCACAGAGTGTTAATGCTTTGCTCCGGTGCTCTATTAAAAGGAGTACCTTAATTTCTAGTAGATTCCCTAGAGGCCCGGCTGCCACCGGCTGGTAGGACAAAAGATGTTATGCAAGTTTCTCATTGCGAGCACGTATGACTATATATGGAAAACATGCCTACATGATTAATAATCTTGATGTTCTGTCTTAATGCTATTTCAATCCTATCAATTGCCCAACTGTAATTTGTTCACCCAACACTTGTTATTGGAGAGTTGCCACTATTGTAGATAGCTGGGAACCCCGGTCCATCTCTCATCATCATATACTCGTTCCTACATGTCATTGGAAGTAGTATCAACTATTTTCTGGTGCCATTGCTCTCATATTACTGCTACTGCCATCGCTATCTTTGTTATCACATTATCTGCTCCCATATTACTGCTGCTTTCACATCACCCCTGTTACTAGTGCTTTTCCAGGTGCAGCTGAATTGAAAACTCAGTTGTTAAGCCTTATAAGTATTCTTTGCTTCCCCTTGTGTCGAATCAATAAATTTGGGTTTTACTTCCCTCGAAGACTATTGCGATCCCCTATACTTGTGGGTTATCAAGACTATTTTCTGGCGCCGTTGCTGGGGAGGCATAGCTCTACTCATAAGTTCACCTGGGGAGTACACTCCACCTCTCTCTCTGTTTTATTTTATTTTGTTTTACTTAGTTTACTTCTGTCTAGTTTATTTGTGCTTAGTTTATTTCTGTCTAGTATTATTTTGCTTAGTTTACTTTTGTCTAGTTTCTTTTTGTCTTGTTTTATTTTCCCTATATACCCAAAAATTCATAAAAATTTGAAAAACCGAAAAATTAAAAATTGTTGTTATGGGAGAACCCACAACCTATTTGGAGCTTATTGAATTATATAATAATTATAGAGAATCAAGAACGGGAAAAGTTATGAGTGCTGTGATAGAAAAACTGAATACAATTGCTAAAATCTTGCTTAAACGCCATGATATAAATTGTTGCTCTAAACAGGATACTAAACATCTTAAATTTCAATGTGGCTTTAGTGAGGACGTTTTAATTAAGAACTATAATTGGAATAGCTATATTCATTTTGGGTTCGAAGAGGTAGAACAATTTGTCTTATTTATGGGAGCCTCTGAGATCGAATCCTTCATATCTAAAAATTATGAAACTTGTGTTGTTTGTAAGGACCTTAAAGATTATGTCTCTTCTATCCTTAATTTTTGCATAGAAAGTTACAGTGATAATCCTTATATCATTGATTATAAAGAGAGACTCATTAATGCACAAGAATGCACTCACAATTTGCAGGAACCTGTGGAAGAAGAAATTGATGAACCTGAAATCCCATTGGATGAAAAAGAGGAGGAAATTGATGAACCTGAAAGCTCATTGGATGAAAAAGAAGAGGAGAGTGATGAACAAAAGGAGGAAGAATGGATTAGCTACCCATGCCAACCTTCTAATGAGAGTAACTCTTTATCTCTTACACTATTTGATTGTCCTCCATGCTTACCAAAGAAGGATGAATGTTATGCTCCTGTGGATTCTCTTGAAATATTCCCTATGAGTAAAACTTGTGAAAATGATTATTCTACTGTTATCTATGATAATCCACGCTATTTTGAAAAATGTTATGATAATGCTTTGTTTGTGCCTGATGTCGAAATGCATGGTACTAAAGAATTTTGCTTAGCAAATGTTTATGATAAATCTCTAGATGATGGTCCTATGTTACTTGATACAATTAATTGTACTACTAATGAAAATGGGATTGGAGAGGTCTTGACTTTATCTAGGAGTCCCATACCTCTTGAGATTGATCAATCATCTTGTTATATTATTGATAAAAGTGGGTTTGAAAGTTTTAATCCCGCTGTTTTTGAGCTTGATAAAAATTATATGTTTATGGTGTAGGGATTCGTTGCATAGAAAACAAAAAATTTCCTACCGCGAGAACGCAATCCAAGCCAAGATGCAATCTAGAAGACGGGAGCAACGAGGGGATGATCAAGACTCACCCTTGAAGATTTCCAAAGCCTATAAGAGTAGGCTCTTATTGCTGCGGTAGACGATCGCTTGCCGCTTGCAAAAGCGCGTAGAAGATCTTGATCACGGTGCCACGATCGGGCAGCACCTCCGTACTCGGTCACACGTTCGGTGTTGATGACGACGTCCTTCTCCCCGTTCCAGCGGGCAGCGGAAGTAGTAGATCCTCCTCGGAATCCCGGCAGCACGACGGCGTGGTGGCGGTGGTGGTGGAGAACTCCGGCAGGGCTTCGCCTAAGCGTATGCGGGAGTTGTATGTGGAGGAGAGGTAGCTAGGGTTTGGGGAGAGGGGGCTTGGGCGCCGGCCACTTGGGGGCTGCGGCCAAGAGTGGCTTGGTGTAGCCGGCCCCTCCCCTATGCCCCTCATTATATCGGTGGAAATCCCCAAGAGTTGTAGTCCAAGTCTTCGAATAAGACCCCAACAACAAAACCTCCCATAGGTGGGAAACCTACTCAAGGGGGGAGTCCTACCCAAGGTGGGACTCCCACCTTTCCCTTAGGTGGGGTGGCCGGCCACCTATGGTGGAGTCCACCTGGGACTCCACCCTTTAGGGTTTGGCTGGCCATGCAAGGGGACTCCACTTTCCATGGTGATTTCTTCCGGACTTTTCTAGAACCTTCTAGAACCTGCCATAAATGCACCGGATCATTTCCAAACTTGGAATATGACTTCCTATATATGAATCTTATTCTCCGGACCATTCCGGACCTCCTCGTGATGTCCTGGATCCCATCCGAGACTCCGAACAAAACTTCGAACTCCATTCCTTATTCCATATCTACTTAAACGACATCAAACCTTAAGTGTGTCACCCTACGGTTCGCGAACTATGTAGACATGGTCGAGATCTCTCTCCGACCAATAACCAATAGCGGGATCTGGAGATCCATAATGGCTCCCACATATTCAACGATGACTTAGTGATCAAATGAACCATTCACATACGATACCAATTCCCTTTGTCACGCGATATTTTACTTGTCCGAGGTTTGATCATCGGTATCACTCTATACCTTGTTCAACCTCGTCTCCTGACAAGTACTCTTTACTCGTACCGTGGTATGTGGTCTCTTATGAACTTATTCATGTGCTTGCAAGACATTAGACGACATTCCACCGAGAGGGCCCAGAGTATATCTATCCGTCATCGGGATGGACAAATCCCACTGTTGATCCATATGCCTCAACTCATACTTTCCGGATACTTAATCTCACCTTTATAACCACCCATTTACGCAGTGGCGTTTGATGTAATCAAAATACCTTTCCAGCATAAGTGATTTACATGATCTCATGGTCATAAGGACTAGGTAACTATGTATCGAAAGCTTATAGCAAATAACTTAATGACGTGATCTTATGCTACGCTTAATTGGGTGTATCCATTACATCATTCACATAATGATATAACCTTGTTATTAATAACATCCAATGTTCATGATTATGAAACTAATCATCTATTAATCAACAAGCTAGTTAAGAGGCTTTACTAGGGAATCATTGTTGTTTACATAACACACATGTATCAATGTTTCGGTTAATACAATTATAGCATGGTATATAAACATTTATCATAAACATAAGATATATAATAACCACTTTTATTATTGCCTCTTGGGCATATCTCCAACAGTCTCCCACTTGCACTAGAGTCAATAATCTAGATTACATTGTAATGTACCTAACACCCATGGCATTCTAGTGTTGGTCATACTTTGCCCTAGGGAGAGCTTTAGTCAACGGTTCTGACACACTCAGAAACGTATGTATTTTGCAATTCATTTGCGTCTTCACGCATCACTCATTTTCCAAATGAGTCGGCATTAAATATGTTTGGTCTTCTGGTGGAACCTTAATTCCGCGGTCTGAAATATGTCACTAATATTGTCATACACAATATAGCTTCAAAGTTCTGACACTATCGGAACTACACCAAGTTCTCAAAGAACCTCTTGACTTAACATCCTCAGTCATTGTCAAAACAATGACATATTCTGCCTTCATTTGTAGAATCCGTCACAACATTTACAACTCATCTAAATCTAGCATAGACAAATTCTAGCTCATTGTGCTACCTTTTAAACAACACTTAGCCTAATTTGAGATTGAAATTTTATTTTTATATGTGACCAAACTAATATCGTTGCAACACCTTACAACGATTTGTTTGTCATTACTCATACAAAACTATATATCCTTGGTTCTTCTAAAGTACTCAGGGATATTCTTTACTGTTTATCCAATGATCATCACATGAATCATTCTGGTATATGCTCCTAACCATTTAGAGCATATGACATCTGATATTGTACATATTATTCGTGATCTAAAATCACTCATGTGTTTTTACTCATTGAGTGTCAGATACACTCAAGTTTTGTTAAAACTTCACATGACAAGAACATTTTCTTAATATTTCTATATTGAACTACTTCAATATCCTTTCTATGTATTTTGACTTAAACTTATTATGTGTTTCAATCTATCTTCATAGATCTTGACACTAAATATGTTTCAGTCCATATCCTTTCATTGAAGTTAATTCTCAATGAAACCTTTTATAATCAAGTATATAATTACATCATTTATAACCAACTATATGTATTTACATAAAGTATTATAAATATGTCTCAGCGCTCCCACTTAATTTCTTGTAAATGCAAGCCTCTTCATCATTTCTGATGAAATCATAACTCTTTGATCATTTCATCCGGTGAAGATTCCAACTCCGTAATACTCACTTCATCCAATTGAAGTTCGTATACCTATCTAGTATTCCACGGACTAGCAAAACAATTGGTTGTATCTTGTATACACCTTTAATACATACTTCTGTTAAGTAATGTATTTTGCCATCCTACTATCATATCTCATGAAAGAAATATGTAGCGATTACTAGAATAATCCACATAGACTATAAGCATTGCTACGGAAGATCTAATCTTATCATAGTCAACTCTTTGAACTTTGTCGTAAACAACTTTTCGACAAGTCGAGCTTATTCAAGGATATTCCATCCAAGTCCATCAATTTTATAGATCCATTTACTTTCAAAAAGTATTCATCTATCTTGGATTTCATGGCGTATAGCCATTTTAACGGAGTCAGGGCCCATCATAACTTCTTTGTATGTAGTTGGTTTATCATTGTTCAAAAAACAATCCTTTGTTCACAAATCATTTATTTGATCACAAAGTAAACCATACCTACAAGGTTCAATAAGTACTTCGATCTCCATGGCTAAAACACTTTGTAGTCATGAGAGCCATGATCGTCGTGGCCGCTTCCGGAACCAATTCCGATGCTGTGCTACTCTGATCATTATGCTCAGGTTTCATAAACCTTATCAAGTTCTATTGTCCTCCCACTCAAATACTTCGCTAGAAACAATTTCTCGGAAATACGAAACATTGACAAACACTTTTGACTTTGTCTCCATAGTGGAAAGAATTCCCAATTAATTCTGTGGGATAACCAACAAAGACATTCATCCGATTTTGGTTGTAAACTTATTTACTTTATGCTATGCATTCCAAAATTTAAGAAAGGACTATTAGGGTTCATACCCATGCCATAACTCGTATGGTGTCATTTCAACGGATCATGATGATGCTCTATTCAGTGTAAAAGCGGTAGTCTCTAAAGCATAATCCACAAAAATATAATGGCATCAATATTTTATCTCATCATTGATCCAACAAGGTTTGGATACATCTCTCGGATACTCCATCATTATTATGATACTCCAAGAAACATGAGTTGTAGAACTATTTCATAACTCTCTTAGATGTTTGCTAAAACTCGTAATTCAAATATTTCCCCCATGATCCAATCATAGATATTTGACTTTTCTATTACGATGATTTCCACTTCATGCTGAAATTTATTTGAATCCATTCAAATGTTTCAAACTTCTTCCTTATCGAATATATCCACATATATACTCAATTCATTGTCGGAAGTTTTCATAAAGTAGAAGAATCTCCCGCACACAACTATGCCCAGTGAACCTCATACATCATCATGTATGTTTCCACTAAGTTAGCTGTCCGTTCAACTCTTGGCCTATGAACGGTATTTTAATCATTCTCTTTAGAAAAGATTTGCAAGTGCCAAATGATTCAAAAATCAAATGACTCCAAAATTCCATTTGCATGGAGTTCCTTCATGCGTTCCTTTCTAACATGACCTAAATGGCGGTTCCACAAATAAGTGGAATTCAAATCATTTGCCTTATGGCATTTTAGCGTCAGTGTTATATATGTGTGTTTCACCATTAAGATTTATAATAACTTATCCATCGTACATGGAGTAATGTCATAATTTGAACAACTCATTGTTTTCATTTGACCAGAGCAAAATAACAATTATTAAGTTCTTTATTATAAATTCTAAGGACTAGATAGGATGCCAACGACGAACATAATAACACTTTATTTTTGTTTCAGAAGTGCATTCCTATCATATTCCTTGTCATTCACTTAGGCCATTGTATTCTTGTATTGCGTTGTTTTGTATGACATTTCATACCAACCAATATGGTACTAATACCCAAGAATTTCATTGTGTGACCAAACTAGGAATACAACCATAACATGTATATTATGTATATACACCTGATCTAGACTTTCTAATCTTCTCTTTTCTTTCTGCCAAAATATCTTTTGTAGTTTCTCTTTTAGATTTCCTCATTATTCAGAAAAACACTTTAACATCATTAACTTCTAGGTTTGTTGGTCAAATACCAATAACCTTGAGGTTCTTACTTTGAAGTTGATCATCATATGACAAGTGTTTCAGATTTCACTATTAGTAACTTTGTAATATGATGAACAATTTCACTCATAATTTTATCCATCATATCATGACGACTTTTCCGAGACCATGTCTGTACATGCTAGGCTCGTAAAGTTTAACCTCAGTATTCGCATGTGCAAATCTGGCTTGCACCCGTTGTACGCACACGTAGAATCTATACCTTAGTATTCGAAACGACGAGTCTTTAGCAACGGTGCTTACTAAGGACGATCACTTCATGGATATGTGAATATCGTTAGTGCCCCAATAGTTGGAGGATTGGGACGCCTTGCGTCTTCAACCTTCGTACATTCCCATAAAACTTATGAGTTTATGTAGTCTCACTAGATTATATTCTATCATCTTGCAATAAGGTCTTAGATATCACATATATCTCATACCTTGCTTATTTCTGAAAACTAAATTTTTCAGCTCCTTACTTTTTCAAACAGATTTGAACTTCAAGTTTCATGGAGTCAAGATAACTTTAGGTACTAATTGAAATCATAGCTCTTTGAATCAACAATGTGAGGTTTACTAAAAGTTTGCAATAGGACTTAATCATTTCTTGATTCTTTAACAATACGGTACCAGTCCGTAAAGTTTCTTGTCAGATTTTAACAGTATTTCTATCTCAATTACAAGACTAGCGCTTGGTAGAAGAACGGATGCCAATACTACAAATTAATTCAAAACACTACTCAGACTATGTTTATGATAATTAGTTCATGCTTTAATCTAATTACTAATGAACTCCCACTTAATACAACATCCCTCATAGTTGTTAAGTGGTACACGATCCAAATCCACTACACCAAAACCGATCATCACGTGAGATGATGTAGCTTCAATGGTGAACATCAACATGTTGATCATATCATCCATATGACTCGTGTTCAACCTTTCGGTTTCCGTTGTCCCGAGGCCATGTCTGTACATGCTAGGCTCGTCAAGCAAACCCAAGTATTCCGCGTGTGCAACATGGCTTACACCCGTTGTATGTGAACGTTGAGTCTATCACATCCGATCATCACGAGATGCTTCGAAACGACGAACTGTGCAACGGTGCATACGAGGGGAGAACACTTTATTATCATGATATTAATGTGAGGAATCATCTTATAATGCTACCGTCGCGTTCTAAGCAAAATAAGATGCATAAAGGATTAACATCACATGCAATTCATATGTGATATGATATGGCCCTTTTGTCTTTGCGCCTTTGATCTTCATCTCCAAAGCACGGACATGATCTCCATCATCAACAGGCATGATCTCCATCATCGTCGGCGTAGCGTCAAGGTTCATGGCGCCGTCTTCATGGTTGTTCACCTCATGTAGCAACTATTACAACTACTTTGAAATATTACTCAACATGAAATTTAAAGACAACCATAAGGCTCCTGCCGGTTGCCACAATACAATAATGATCATCTCATACATATTCATCATTACATTATGGCCATATCACATCACCAAACCCTGCAAAAACAAGTTAGACGTCTCTAATTTGGTTTGCATATTTTACGTGGTTTAGGGTTTTCGAGTAAGATCTAATCTACCTACGAACATAAACCACAATGGTGATACTAGTGTTGTCAATAGAAGAGTAAATTGAATCTTCACTATAGTAGGAGAGACAGACACCCGCAAAGCCTCTTATGCAATACAAGTTGCATGTCGAACGAGGAACAAGTCTCATGAACGCGGTCATGTAAAGTTAGTCCGAGCCGCTTCATCCCACTATGCCACAAAGATGCAAAGTACTCAAACTAAAAAACAACAAGAGCATCAACGCCCACAAAACCATTGTGTTCTACTCGTGCAACCATCTATGCATAGACACGGCTCTGATACCACTGTAGGGATTCGTTGCATAGAAAACAAAAAATTTCCTACCGCGAGAACGCAATCCAAGCCAAGATGCAATCTAGAAGACGGGAGCAACGAGGGGATGATCAAGACTCACCCTTGAAGATTTCCAAAGCCTATAAGAGTAGGCTCTTATTGCTGCGGTAGACGATCACTTGCCTCTTGCAAAAGCGCGTAGAAGATCTTGATCACGGTGCCACGATCGGGCAGCACCTCCGTACTCGGTCACACGTTCGGTGTTGATGAAGACGTCCTTCTCCCCGTTCCAGCGGGCAGCGGAAGTAGTAGATCCTCCTCGGAGTCCCGGCAGCACGACGGCGTGGTGGCGGTGGTGGTGGAGAACTCCGGCAGGGCTTAGCCTAAGCGTATGCGGGAGTTGTATGTGGAGGAAAGGTAGCTAGGGTTTGGGGAGAGGGGGCTTGGGCGCCGGCCACTTGGGGGCTGCGGCCAAGAATGGCTTGGTGTGGCCGGCCCCTCCCCTATGCCCCTCATTATATAGGTGGAAATCCCCAAGAGTTGTAGTCCAAGTCTTCGAATAAGACCCCAACAATAAAACCTCCCATAGGTGGGAAACCTACTCAAGGGGGGAGTCCTACCCAAGGTGGGACTCCCACCTTTCCCTTAGGTGGGGTGGCCGGCCACCTATGGTGGAGTCCACCTGGGACTCCACCCTTTAGGGTTTGGCTGGCCATGCAAGGTGGAGTCCCTTCGGGACTCCACTTTCCATGGTGATTTCTTCCGGACTTTTCTAGAACCTTCTAGAACCTACCATAAATGCACCGGATCATTTCAAAACTTGGAATATGACTTCCTATATATGAATCTTATTCTCCGGACCATTCCGGACCTCCTCGTGATGCCCTGGATCCCATCCGAGACTCCGAACAAAACTTCGAACTCCATTCCTTATTCCATATCTACTTAAACGACATCAAACCTTAAGTGTGTCACCCTACGGTTCGCGAACTATGTAGACATGGTCGAGATCTCTCTCCGACCAATAACCAATAGCGGGATCTGGAGATCCATAATGGCTCCCACATATTCAACGATGACTTAGTGATCGAATGAACCATTCACATACAATACCAATTCCCTTTGTCACGCGATATTTTACTTGTCTGAGGTTTGATCATCGGTATCACTCTATACCTTGTTCAACCTCGTCTCCTGACAAGTACTCTTTACTCGTACCGTGGTATGTGGTCTCTTATGAACTTATTCATATGCTTGCAAGACATTAGACGACATTCCACCGAGAGGGCCCAGAGTATATCTATCCGTCATCGGGATGGACAAATCCCACTGTTGATCCATATGCCTCAACTCATACTTTCCGGATACTTAATCCCACCTTTATAACCACCCATTTACGCAGTGGCGTTTGATGTAATCAAATTACCTTTCCAGCATAAGTGATTTACATGATCTCATGGTCATAAGGACTAGGTAACTATGTATCGAAAGCTTATAGTGTTATCACCAGAATTTGACCGAGTCAGAGGTGGGCCGCGATCAAGATGGGCTTGAAGAATATACATGGAAGGAATACATGAATTAGCCTTATATGCAAGGTTTGGGCTAGTTCGCCCGTGTATCTGTAATATAGTAGGATACGTATCGATTAGATAGAGTTTGGCTCGTGCCCGGTTGGGATTATTCCCACGTTAGAAAGTCTACGGACTATAAATATGTATCTAGGGTTTATGAAATAAACAACAATCACGTTCACCACAAACCAATCTAGGCGCATCGCCAACTCCCTTGTCTCGAGGGTTTCTTCCGGGTAAGCATCATGCTGCCTAGATCGCATCTTGCGATCTAGGCAGTACACGTTTATTCGCTGTTCATGTGTTGCTCGTAATGAAGCCTTTTTGATGGCGAGCAACGTAGTTATCTTAGATGTGTTAGGGTTAGCATTGTTCATCGTATCATATGTTGTCGTCGTGCAACCCTTAGGTGTAAGGGCGGCACCCCGCTTGATCATTATTTAGTAGATCCGATCCGTTATGATTGCTCCTTGTTCTCCAAGGATTAGTTTAATATCTGCATAGTTAGGCCTTACAAACGGGTTGAAGGATCCAGTGGCGCGTAGGGTGTAGTTTGCTAGCCCTAGACAGGATGTTCCGGGGATCAACTTCGTGTTGGTTTTTAGGCCTTGTCTAGGGTCGGTTTACGATCACCGTGCGTGGCCGCCAGGCTCAATCACGAGTAGGATGTTCCGATTATGTGGTGAAAACCCTAAATCGTAGTAGGTCGTTTTAGCTTTATTTTGATCAAGCAGGACCACCATATATTCGTACACCTCGTACGGATCATGGGTGGATCGGCTCTTTGAGCCGATTCACAGGACAACCTGAGAGCCGATCGAGGCTCGTATTTAATGTTTACGTGTATGCCATGCAGGAAACTAAGCGAGGCACATCCATCACCTTCCTGACTAGGTATAGGTCAGGTGGCACGCCCTTGCACCAGCATCGGACGTGCGTGCCGAGTCTTTGCGGGCCGTCGCTCGGAGGGACCAGGGCCAGCCGCAGTCCTGGGAGCCTCCCGGCTCTTCGTGTTGCCCGTCGCTGCTCGCCGGTGGGTTTCTGACCGCAACACATTCTGGCACGCCCGGTGGGACCATCTTCGACATCAACCGCATCGCCATCTACATCTGAGATGGCGGAAGGCACTCCAGTCACGTACGAGGATCTGACCGAGGAGCTCAAGAAGAAGTATGACGAGGTCAAAGCAATCCTCGAAGCCGACCTCATCGGCTCTTTTCACGTGCCGCTCACATGGCATCAGGTGGAAAGGGTTCTCACCTGAAGGCGCGCTCGATGGAGTGGACCTGTCCGTCCCGTCAGAAGAACGCACCAGGTCCCTGCGTCAGGAGATTAACTTCATGGTAGCTCACTCGCTGCACCGCCATTCTGAGAGCCTGGTGAACACTTTGGAGCGTGTCGCTCTTCGGGTGATCAAGGAAATCATGAGGCATCAGTACTCTCCGTCAGGACCAGCTCTAGGGACTTACCAAGGAGAGATGCCACTCCAGTCCCGTCCACCGCTGCCATTCGCGTTGGCAGCACCGTAAGTGCCGAATTCACCGGCATACGTCGTCTACAAGATCGGTGGTGACCCTAGTGACTACCGGTTCTTGCATGAGGCGCCTAAGGAGATCCCTCACGGATACACGTGCACATACGTGCCGCATCGCGAGAATCGGGCACTCACAAACCAGGCTGCAACAGCGGGGACTTGGGAACAGCGGGAGGAACTTCGGGAACAGATCTTGAGAAGCGCACGTGGCTAGCTAAGTATGCCACTCCGACAAACCTCCGCAGCTCAGCTCCTGCGCAGCTTGGCTCGTAGCTGGAAAAGCAAGCATGGCTGGCTAAGTATGCACTCCGGCGAATCTTCAGAGTTCGACTCCTGCAGCCAGCACCGCGGATCAGATCAGTACAATCCTGAGAGACCAGTTCGGCATGGTGCCGAAAAGGAGGACAATCGGCTATTCCAAGTCGTACCCCAACGAGTACGAGTTGATCCCGCTACCACCCAAATATCGGCTCCCTGATTTCTCCAAGTTTAATGGATCAGATGGTTCCAGCTCCATCGAGCATGTGAGCCGATATTTGGCACAGCTGGGCACGATCTCAAAGATCGGATGAGCTGCGTGTGAGGTTCTTCGCACGATCCCTCACAGATCGGCTTTCGGGTGGTACACATCGCTGCCACCAGACTCAGTCCGAACGTGGAAGCAGTTGGAAGAGCAGATCCACATTACGTATCACTCAGAGGCTTCCGAGGATGGCATAGCCGATTTAGAACAAGAACGACGAAGCGCGGAGAAACAAGTGTCGAATACGTCCGCGCTTCAGACCGTTAGGAACCGATGCTATTCGGCTCGTGTGACCGAAAAAGAAGCGATCGGGTGGCGGTGGTGGGTCTCGCATCACCGATCAAGGACGTGGCCTCCCATGCAGACTACCCTTCACTGGCGCACATGGTGCAGAAGTTGTCAGTATATGAACAGCGCCACCCAGATGTATACCAGGATAAATTCAAGCGTGCGGTGGTCCTGGTTGAGGCAGATGAAGACGAAGGCTCTGTGGGAGATCAAGAGGTAGCAGTGGCTGAATGGACTCGGGGGGCAAGCCCCGTGTCCTGCAAGTGGGTTAAGCCACAAGGTCCTCCCAGAGGGTTTGACTTCGACGTTACCAAAGCTGAGCAGATTTTCGACCTCTTACTTAAGGAGAAGCAGCTAAAGGTACCCGAAGGCCACAAGATCCCCACGGCGCAGGAGCTGAACGGAAAGCCATGCTGCAAGTGGCATAACACGTTCACCCATGCCACCAACGACTGCAGGGTGTGGCGGCAGCAGGTCCAAATGGCGATAGAACAAGGGCGTCTAATTTTCAGCCAGTACGCCATGAAAGTCGACACACACCCCTTCCCCGCCATTAACATGGTGGAGTGCACTTACCCTGGAGGGTGCCAGCCAGGATTCTCGTTCAACATCAACATGGTAGGACCTGGACACCACTCTGGTAAGGACGGAGACGAGGGCAGCTGCTCTCATAGCAAGGACACAGAGGAAGCCATTCCACGCGATCGGCTCCATCACGATGGCAAGCGCTACATCACAGAGGGAGAAGTGAGGAATGTGAGATATCAGCGACCTCTCTCTGATCACCTCCTCAACAAGTATGTGGGTCAATATGACCAACGCCGACGACCCAACGACGGTGATGAAAGAGATCGTCTGGCTAGGGACGCCAGGAGACATCGTCGGCATGATCGCGACGAGGAGAGATATGAGCGCCATGCCAAGGAAAAGTCAAGAGAGCAAGACGACGAGGATAGGCACTGGGACTGTCCCTTCTTCAGACACTGCTGGGATTCAGGAATGAGCCGATTGCCTACAATCGGCAATCGCCGTAATGTAGACAGAAGAGGAAGGATGCAGCTAACGTGTCCGTGTTCAAACGTCTAGGGCCTCTCCCGCCTCAGAACAAGCACGCTGAGTCCTCTCGGGTGGAAGATCTCGAGGATTTGGAAGACGATGATGAAGAAGAAGAGGATAAGTACCACCGGCCAAGGTGGTGCCCTAATGGACTCAGCCGGTCCCAAAAGCGTAGGGTTCAGCGACTACGTGGTTTGGAGGAAGCCGAAAGGTTATACCTGCACACGTTGAGGAAGGCGCGGCCTGATCTGGCCGCTAAAATTCAGCGAACCCTGGACGAAGAAGGTCGGCCACAAAGGAAAGAGTGGCGCCCCAGACAAAAGAAAGCCGATGATGAAACATCGGCTGGCACAAACATGGTGTTCATCCTTCCGACGGAGTTTAGTGCTCCAGGATTAGACGAAGCACCTGTGGCACAACTTGACTGCGGCCCACGGCCAGTTATCTTTGAGAAGCCACGAGAAAGAAGCTACAGACATCTGAAGGCCCTGTACTTGCGAGGTTATATCAATGGGCAGCCTGTCAACAAGATGCTGGTGGACATCGGAGCGGCAGTCAACATTATGCCATACTCCATGCTACGTCGGTTGGGACGCTCTAGCTCGGATCTGATCAAGACCAACGTGACACTGAGCGATTTCAACGGCCAAGCGTCTGACGCACAAGGTGTTCTGAACGTGGATCTGACCGTAGGAAGGAAAACCATCCCTACGACGTTCTTTATTGTCGATAGCAAGGGCACCTATGCTGTCCTACTAGGAAGAGATTGGATCCACGCCAACTGTTGCATTCCATCCACGATGCACCAATGCGTAATACAGTGGGATGGAGATGAAGTAGAGGTCGTCCATGCAGATGACTCAGCCGAGATTTCAACGGCTGGCATGAACGCTTGGGAGACAACAGGCCAAGAGCCACTCTCAGGCATCAATTTGGACGACTGCGAGCGCATCGACGTGACGAAGGACGGGGTTAGGCTGGTCTTATCCACCGGCCTGACCGTATAGCAAGAACAAACCTCTGGACAAACGTGGCGAGGCCGATCCTTGGGATCGGCCCCAAAGATCTATGGAGGAACATTGCAAAACCTTCATTGAGCGATTCAATCAACATGGAGGCCGATTCCAGCAATCGGCCAAAATTATCCTCACCATACGTTCTGCCTGTGTTCAACGTCGATCTAATGGGCAGCGGTTTTACGTCGGCTGATGAGCTGGAAAAAGTCAACATTAGTCCTAACGGAGCCGACGTTCAAATACAGTGCCTTGGCTAACTACAGAGCCGATATCTGCAGTTACCTGGCAGATTCGGCTCGGGGGGCACCTAATCAGATGAACATGTGCGATACATGTGCAGTGAAATATTGGGGGGCGGGCCGATAAAAAAATCGGCCAGTAAAAAAAAATTCTCATGGTATACAGCCGATGCACGGACATCGACTTTAGAGCTAAGAAACAAAGCCGATGCACAGCCATCGACTCTAGTACAATTACACAGGATCTACCCGCTGCGTGTTCAAGACGCGGATTTTCACCAAGTCGGTCTTCAGTTCAGAGTGAACAATGAGAGCTTCCTCAGCTGCAATGAGCCGATTTTGGTGCCCGAACTTTCTCTTCGAGGACTTCCAACCCTTTGCGCCAGTTCAGCAGTACTGTCAGAAGCGTCAGTTTTGGCATGCAAGGCAGCCTTTTGATCATTAAGCCGTTGGTGTTTCGTCTACAATATCGGCTTTCAACGGAAGAAGAGGCGATCGATGGGGGCAAGTTTGGCTGGCTCTGCATGGTGGCTGTCTCAGAATTACCTGAGTTCAAAGCCCTTTGTCTGATCTGTGCATCCTCACCGCTATTCTCGCCTTGACTGAGGCTCGGGGGGCAGCTGGCCTGGTAGATGCTCTGATTTTAGAAGCCGATTGGGGTGTCATCGGCTGGTCCTTCGTCGCAACCTTCTTCAAAAATGGTGAGTTCTTGCAGAAGAGGATCACTGGAGCTGGTGGGAGGAATTTAAGGGCTCTCTTGAAGGCAAGGGTCTTCCACATTATCCACCAGATCTCAAAGTCATCAGTCGAAGAGTTGAAGGATAGATTGTGAAGAACCGATGCGTTGCCATCGGCTCATTGAGCATTGGCTAAGTGAACAATCGGCAAAGTTAGTATGAGGGGAAATCGGCTAAATTAGCTTAAAGGAAATCGGCAAAATCAAACTGGGGGAAATTCTTCATTGATAAATAGGATTTCTTACATAAAGAGCTGATTGCTCTCAAAAGGAAGTACTAGGGGATACATTGCCCCATCTACGGCTACTGATCCTATGCTAAGGGTCCTATCTACGGGCCGTCGCTGCCCTCGTCGTCGCCGTCGTCGCCGCTGTCGGCGCTACTCCCGGCGGGCTCGTCGTCGCTGCTGCAGCGGCCGCCGGCAGGGCCCTCGTTGTCCACGTCCTCCTCGTCAGCGTCGTCGTCGTCGCTGTCGAAGTCGCTGAGGTTCCCCGGCCGAGGCGTAAGCGCTTGGCCGGCGGTTCGTCGGAGGAGGTGTCGTCCTCCTCCTCCTTCTCCTCCTCCTCCTCGGGGGAGGTGAAGTCATCACAGGAGAAGCGATCGTCATCGCTCTCCTCCTCCGTTTCCCCGTCGGCAAGGAAGCGGAGGTCACTTTCCCCGTCGGTCGAGGACTTGTCGTCCTCAGACCAGACGGAGAAATCGTGACTGGACTCCTCCCCGGCTTCGATGGCGCAGCGGATGTTGGCCGCATGGGCCTCCTCCGGGTCCCACTTCGGCGTCGGCTCGCGGGAGGAGGAGGATTGGGTGGAAAGACCCGATGAGGCAGAGGAGGAAGAAGACATGGTGGCGCAGGAGGGCTTTTGGAGTGCTAATGCGAAGGGGATGAAGAAGCAAACTGTTTGGAGCGGTTAAATAAAAGGGGATATAGTGGAGATTCAATGCCACAGCAGTTTCCGAGGAGGTGGTGCCCAAAGAAAAAAAAACTGCCAAGTCACGCGGAGAAGTTGAGAAGGCAAGGCATCATGATGAAGGATACTGCGACGGTTCTGCCACGACATGACCCGACGAAGAAAAAGCGGAGTGATTTTGGAATTATCAATTCCAAAACCAGGGGGGCATGTGTTATCACCAGAATTTGACCGAGTCAGAGGTGGGCCGCGATCAAGATGGGCTTGAAGAATATACATGGAAGGAATACATGAATCGGCCTTATATGCAAGGTTTGGGCTAGTTCGCCCGTGTATCTGTAATATAGTAGGATACGTATCGATTAGATAGAGTTTGGCTCGTGCCCGGTTGGGATTATTCCCACGTTAGAAAGTCTACGGACTATAAATATGTATCTAGGGTTTATGAAATAAACAACAATCACGTTCACCACAAACCAATCTAGGCGCATCGCCAACTCCCTTGTCTCGAGGGTTTCTTCCGGGTAAGCATCATGCTGCCTAGATCGCATCTTGCGATCTAGGCAGTACACGTTTATTCGCTGTTCATGCGTTGCTCGTACTGAAGTCTTTTTGATGGCGAGCAACGTAGTTATCTTAGATGTGTTAGGGTTAGCATTGTTCATCGTATCATATGCTGTCGTCGTGCAACCCTTAGACGTCTAGCCGCCCTTACACCTATCTTAGGTGTAAGGGCGGCACCCTGCTTGATCATTATTTAGTAGATCCGATCCGTTATGATTGCTCCTTGTTCTCCAAGGATTAGTTTAATATCTGCATAGTTAGGCCTTACAAACGGGTTGAAGGATCCAGTGGCGCGTAGGGTGTAGTTTGCTAGCCCTAGACAGGATGTTCCGGGGATCAACTTCGTGTTGGTTTTTAGGCCTTATCTAGGGTCAGTTTACGATCACCGTGCGTGGCCGCCAGGCTCAATCACGAGTAGGATGTTCCGATTATGTGGTGAAAACCCTAAATCGTAGTAGGTCGTTTTAGCTTTATTTTGATCAAGCAGGACCACCATATATTCGTACACCTCGTACGGATCATGGGTGGATCGGCTCTTTGAGCCGATTCACAGGACAACCTGAGAGCCGATCGAGGCTCGTATTTAATGTTTACGTGTATGCCATGCAGGAAACTAAGCGAGGCACATCCATCACCTTCCTGACCAGGTATAGGTCAGGTGGAACGCCCTTGCACCAGCATCGGACGTGCGTGCCGAGTCTTTGCGGGCCGTCGCTCGGAGGGACCAGGGCCAGCCGCAGTCCTGGGAGCCTCCCGGCTCTACTGTGTTGCCCGTCGCTGCTCGCCGGTGGGTTTCTGACCGCAACATATAGCAAATAACTTAATGACGTGATCTTATGCTACGCTTAATTGGGTGTATCCATTACATCATTCACATAATGATATAACCTTGTTATTAATAACATCCAATGTTCATGATTATGAAACTAATCATCTATTAATCAACAAGCTAGTTAAGAGGCTTTACTAGGGACTCATTGTTGTTTACATAACACACATGTATCAATGTTTCGGTTAATACAATTATAGCATGGTATATAAACATTTATCATAAACATAAAGATATATAATAACCACTTTTATTATTGCCTCTTGGGCATATCTCCAACATATGGATCATGAGAAACATGCTTTATGTGATAGTTATATTGTTGAGTTTGTTCATGAAGCTTCTGAAAATTATTATGAGAGAGGAAAATATGGTTGTAGAAATTTGCATGGTACTAAAACACCTCTCTATATGCTGAAACTTTTGAAGTTGCTCGTGTTTTATGTTCTTATGCTTGTCACTTGGTTCTTCATGAATTTATTTGTGTACAAGATTCCTATGCATAGGAAGTGGGTTAGACTTAAATGTGTTTTGAACTTGCTTTTTGATGCTCTCCTTTGCTTCAACTCTTATTTCTTGCGAGTGCATCATTTAAATTGCTGAGCCCATCTTAATGGCTATAAAGAAAGCACTTCTTGGGAGATAACCCATGTCTTTATTTTGCTACTGTTTTGTTGTGTCTTGGAAGTTGTTACTACTGTAGCAACCTCTTCTTATCTTTATTTTATTGCATTGTTGTGCCAAGTGAAGTCTCTAATAGAAGGTTGATACTAGATTTGGATTTCTGCGCAGAAACAGATTTCTATCTGTCACGAATTTGGGCAGGGATCTTTGTAGGTAACTCATAAAAATCTGCCAATTTACGTGCGTGATCCTCAGATATGTACGCAACTTTCATTAGTTTTGAGTTTTCTGATTTGAGCAACGGAAGTACCTCTTACAAATTCGTCTTTACTAGCTGTTCTGTTTTGACAGATTATGTCTCTGTTTTTTGCATTGTCTCTTGTGGACTTTAAGTGAGGCTTTCTAGACATGGAGAGCTGTAGCTAATGTTTTATTGAGTTCTTGCAATGTGTCACTACAGGACTAAAGTGGATTAAAGTTTTTTGAGTACTAACCCCTCTAATGAAGTTTATGAGAAGTTTGGTGTGAAGGAAGTTTTCAAGGGTCAAGAGGGGAGGATGATATATGATCAAGAAGAGTGAAAAGCCTAAGCTTGGGGATGCCCCCGTGGTCCATCCCTGCATATTTCAAGAAGACTCAAGCGTCTAAGCTTGGGGATGCCCAAGGCATCCACTTCTTCATCAACAGTTTATCAGGTTTCTTCTATTGAAACTATATTTTTATTCGGTCACATCATATGTGCTTTTACTTGGAGCGTCTGTTTGTTTTTATTTTTGTTTGTGTTTGAATAAATTCGGATCCTAGCAATACTTGTTTGGGAGAGAGACACGCTCCACTTTTTCATATGAACACTCGTGTTCTTCGCTCTTACTTTTAATGTTCAATGACAAAAGTTGGAAGCTATTGCACTCATTGTTATTTGGTTGGAAACATAAAATGCTTCATATTGTCTTGAATAATTTGATACTTGGCAATTGTTTTGAGCTCTCAAGTAGATCATGTTTAAGCTCTTGCATCATGTAGTTTAAACCTATTAGTGGAGAACTACCGTAGAGCTTGTTGAAATTGGTTTGCATGATTGGTCTCTCTAAGATCTAGATATTTTCTGGTAAAAGTGTTTGAGCAACAAGGAAGACAGTGTAGAGTCTTATAATGTTGCAATATGTTCTTATGTAAGTTTTGCTGTACCGGTTCATACTTGTGTTTGCTTCAAACAACCTTTCTAGCCAAAGCCTTGTACTGAGAGGGAATGCTTCTCGTGCATCCAAAACCTTGAGCCAAAACCTATGCCATTTGTGTCCACCATATCTACCTACTATGTGGTATTTCCTGCCATTCCAAGCAAATACTTCATGTGCTACCTTTAAACAATTCAAAAGCTATTATCTCTTATTTGTGTCAATGTTTTATAGCTCATGAGGAAGTATGTGGTGTTTTATCTTTCGATCTTGTCATTTACTTCGGAAAGACTTTCACCAATGGACTAGTGGCATATCCGCTTATCCAATAATTTTGCAAAAAGAGCTGGCAGCGGGGTTCCCAGCCCCAATTAATTAACTTTCATTAATAATTCGCTTCACATGTTTTGCTCTGATTCATCAGTAAGCAACTTAACTTTGCAAATAGACACTCCTCCATGGTATGTGAATGTTGGAAGGCACCCGAGGATTCGGTTAGCCATGGCTTGTGTAAGCAAAAGGTTGGGAGGAGTGTCATCTAAAAAATAAAAAATAAAAAATAAACTAAAAGTACATGTGTAAACAAAAGAGAAGAGGGATGATCTACCTTGCTGGTAGAGATAACGTCCTTCATGGGAGCCGCTCTTGAAAGTCTGGTTGATGAGGTAGTTAGAGTACCCGCTACCATTCGTTGACAACAACAAACACCGCTCAAAATTTTACCTTTATGCTCTCTATATGATTTCAAAACTTGAAAAGCTCTAGCACATGATTTAATCCCTGCTTCCCTCTGCGAAGGGCCTTTCTTTTACTTTATGTTGAGTCAGTTTACCTACTTCCTTCCATCTTAGAAGCAAACACTTGTGTCAACTGTGCATTGATTCTTACATACTTGCTTATTTCCATTCATCATATTACTTTGTGCTGACAATTATCCATGAGATATGCATGTTGAAAGTTGAAAGCAACTGCTGAAACTTAAATCTTTCTCTATGTTACTTCAATGCCTTTACTTTGAATGTATTGCTTTATGAGTTAACTCTTATGCAAGACTTTCGATGCTTGTCTTGAAGTACTATTCATGAAAAGTTTTGCTATATGTTATCTATTTGTTAGCAACTATAGATCATTGCCTTGAGTCACTTCATTCATCTCATATGCTTTACAATAGTATGATCAAGGTTATGTAAGTAGCATGTCACTACAGAAATTATTTCTTTTTATCGTTTACCTACTCGAGGGCGAGTAGGAACTAAGCTTGGGGATGCTGATACGTCTCCAACGTATCTATAATTTCTGATGTTCCATGCTTGTTTTATGACAATACCTACATGTTTTGCTCGCACTTTGTAATGTTTTTATGCATTTTCCGTAACTAACCTATTAACAAGATGCCACAGTGCCAGTTCCTGTTTTCTGTTGTTTTTGGTTCCAGAAAGGCTGTTCGGGCAATATTCTCGGAATTCGACGAAACGAAGACCTAGTATCTTATTTTTCCCGGAAGACCCCAGAACACCGAAGGAGAGTCGGAGGCGGGCCAGAGGGCCACCACACAATAAGGGGGCGCGGCCCCAGGCCTGGCCGCGCCAGCCTACTGTGTGGGCCCCCCAGGCACCCTCCTGCGCCGCCTCTTCGCCTATAAGACCCCTTTCGACCTAAAAACGCGAGACGAATTGACGAAACTCCAGAAAGACCCCAGGGGCGCCGCCGCCATCGTGAAACTCCAATTCGGGGGACAGAATCTCTGTTCCGGCACGCCGCCGGGACGGGAAAGTGCCCCCAGAAGCCATCTCCATCGACGCCACCTCCTCCATCATGCTTTGTGAGTAGTTCCCCCATGGACTACGGGTTCTAGCTGTAGCTAGTTGGTACTCTCTCCCCCATGTACTTCAATACAATGATCTCATGAGCTGCCTTACATGATTGAGATTCATCTGATGTAATCGGTGTTGTGTTTGTTGGGATCCGATGGATTGTTACATTATGATTAGTCTATCTATAAAGTTTGTGAAGTTATTGTTGCTGCAATCTTGTTGTGTTTAATGCTTGTCACTAAGGCCCGAGTGGCATGGTCTTAGATTTAAGCTCTATACTTATTGCTTAGATTGTATCTACAAGTTGTTTGCACATGTCTATGTCTGGAACCCGAGGCCCCAGAGTGACAGCAACTGGGATAACTGGAGGGGAAGGCTTAGATATGAGGATCACATGTTTTCACGGAGTGTTAATGCTTTGCTCCGGTGCTCTACTAAAAGGAGTACCTTAATTTCCAGTAGATTCCCTAGAGGCCCGGCTGCCACCGGCTGGTAGGACAAAAGATGTTATGCAAGTTTCTCATTGCGAGCACGTATGACTATATATGGAAAACATGCCTACATGATTAATAATCTTGATGTTCTGTCTTAATGCTATTTCAATCCTATCAATTGCCCAACTGTAATTTGTTCACCCAACACTTGTTATTGGAGAGTTGCCACTAGTGTAGATAGCTGGGAACCCCGGTCCATCTCTCATCATCATATACTCGTTCCTACATGTCATTGGAAGTAGTATCAACTATTTTCTGGTGCCATTGCTCTCATATTACTGCTATCAAGCATCGTGTTATCGTTACTACTGCTCTCATATTACTGCTGCTTTCACATCACCCCTGTTACTAGTGCTTTTCCAGGTGCAGCTGAATTGACAACTCAGTTGTTAAGGCTTATAAGTATTCTTTGCTTCCCCTTGTGTCGAATCAATAAATTTGGGTTTTAATTCCCTCGAAGACTGTTGCAATCCCCTATACTTGTGGGTTATCAAGGAGCCCATGGGTTGAACGACGGAGGTGGAGGCGGCGGCGGGTGCGGTGCCGAGTTCTGCAACGCCTGTTGTGGGGCATGTTCCTCTATGACGCCAGGCGGCATAAACTGGGTGGCGTATCGGGGCAGTGGCGACTGTACCGGTCGGTCCACCGCCGAGCCTATCGATCTCCTCATCGGTCATGGTCGGCGGGAAATCGAACTTCCAACCCTCCGCCACGGTCGTCTGTCATTCGTGGAAGACGCATGCGATGAGGTTGCCGCTGTCGTTCTTGGCTTCCTCGTTTTGGTCGCCTCATCCTCGTCCTCATCGTCGTCCTGTGGAGGCGCCGGTGAGTGCCGTGTTCGACGACGATGTGACGGATTGTGCGCGAACGGGAAGTCTCGGTCGCCAAGGAAGTCCACCACCCTCCTCGGATCCTCGTCGGTCTCGCGCCAGGTGTGCCAGCTATAGAGTCGACATCGAAGGTGGGATCGGCGCAGAGGTCCGGCGGTAGGTACCGCCGCCTGCGCCGGATCTCGGCGCTCCTCTCCGGCTCGCGATGAGGCACCGGCGAGATAAGCACCCGGCGGTAGCTAAGCCGCCAGCCGCCGCCATGAAGGTGCACGTCCCTCTAGCGATCGCATGCCACCCAGTTGGCGTGCAACACCCACGCCATATCGACGGGGAGCGGCACCCTGCTCGCCCCCGCGTCCTTCTTGCCCGCCTGTGGACGCCTCGGAGTCGTGCTTTTTATTTTCCATGGTGGATGCGGCAGCGCGCGGAGGTGAGCGGACGTGTTGTTGGTGTGGGTAATGGCAGGGACGATGCCCGTCGCATTTTAAAGGACGGACGCGCGGGACATGATTCCATTAATGGCGGTGTAGAAGCCCAACCGCTGCCCGCTGATGTCTACAGGTGCTTCTATTCTTGTAGACAGTGTTGGGCCTCCAAGAGCAGAGGTTTGTAGAACAGCAGCAAGTTTCCCTTAAGTGGATCACCCAAGGTTTATCGAACTCAGGGAGGAAGAGGTCAAAGATATCCCTCTCATGCAACCCTGCAACCACAAAGCAAGAAGTCTCTTGTGTCCCCAACACACCTAATAGGTGCACTAGTTCGGCGAAGAGATAGTGAAATATAGGTGGTATGAATAAGTATGAGCAGTAGCAATGGCACCAGAAAAGTGTTTTGCTGTCCAGGACTGGCGTGTGGTTGATGGTGGTAATATTGCAGGCAGTATAAATGCAGTAAAACAGTAAACAAGCAGCGATAGCAGTATTTAGGAACAAGGCCTAGGAATCATACTTTCACTAGTGGACACTCTCAACATTGATCACATAACAGAATAAATAAATAGATGCTAGACTCTACACCCTCTTGTTGGATGATGAACACCACTAATTGTGTAGGATTACACGAACCCTCAATGCCGGAGTTAACAAGCTCCACAATATTCAATGTTCATATTTAAATAACCTTAGAGTGCTTAACAGATCAACATAACCAAACCAAGTACTAACATAGCATGCACACTGTCACCTTCACGCTACGAAAGGAGGCATAGATCACATCAATACCATCATAGCAATAGTTAACTTCATAATCTACAAGAGATCACAATCATAGCCTACGCCAAGTACTACACGATGCACACACTGTCACCATTACACCGTGCAGGAGGAATAAACTACTTTAATAACATCACTAGAGTAGCACACAGATAAATTGTGATACAAAACACATTGCAATCATAAAGAGATATAAATAAGCACTTCACTATGCCATTCATAACAGCGAATAAATATTCTGTGAAATATAGCCTAAGAGACCCACACGGTGCACACACTGTCACCTTTACACACGTGGGACAAGGAGTCTCCGGAGATCACATAAGTAAAACCCACTTGACTAGCATAATGACATCTAGATTACAAGCATCATCATATGAATCTCAATCATGTAAGGCAGCTCATGAGATTATTGTATTGAAGTACATAGGAGAGAGATGAACCACATAGCTACCGGTACAGCCCCGAGCCTCGATGGAGAACTACTCCCTCCTCATGGGAGACAGCAGCGTTGGTTAAGATGGCGGTGGTGTCGATGGAGAAGCCTTCCGGGGGCACTTCCCCGTCCCGGCGGCGTGCCGGAACAGAGACTCCTGTCCCCCAGATCTTGGCTTCACGATGGCGGCGGCTCTGGAAGGTTTCTCGTACCGTGGCTTTTCCGTATCGTGTTTTAGGTCAGGGACCTTTATATAGGCGAAGAGGCGGCGTCAGAAGGTCAACGAGGCGACGACACAACAGGGGGCGCGGGCCCCCCCTTGGCCGCGCCGGCCTACCATCTGGTGGGCCTGTGGCCCCCCTCTGGCGGCTCTCGGGTGTTCTGGAAGCTTCATGCAATCCTAAGATGCTGGGCGTTGATTTCGTCCGATTCCGAGAATATCTCCTTACTAGGATTTCTAAAACCAAAAACAGCAGAAAACAACAACTGGCCCTTCGGCATCTCGTCAATAGGTTAGTTCCGGAAAACGCATAAATATGACATAAAGTATGCATAAAACATGTAGATATCATCAATAATGTGGCATGGAACATAAGAAATTATCGATACGTCGGAGACGTATCAGCATCCCTGCTTAGTTTCTCGCTCGTCCCGAGCAGGTAAACGATAACAAAGATAATTTCTGGAGTGACATGCCATCATAACCTTGATCATACTATTGTAAGCATATGTAATGAATGCAGCGATCAAAACAATGGTAATGACATGAGTAAACAAATGAATCATAAAGCAAAGACTTTTCATGAATAGTACTTTCAAGACAAGCATCAATAAGTCTTGCATAAGAGTTAACTCATAAAGCAATAAATCAAAGTAAAGGTATTGAAGCAACACAAAGGAAGATTAAGTTTCAGCGGTTGCTTTCAACTTATAACATGTATATCTCATGGATAGTTGTCAATGCAAAGTAATATAACAAGTGCAATATGCAAGTATGTAGGAATCAATGCACAGTTCACACAAGTGTTTGCTTCTTGAGATGGAGAGAAATAGGTGAACTGACTCAACATAAAAGTAAAAGAAAGGCCCTTCGCAGAGGGAAGCATTGATTGCTATATTTGTGCTAGAGCTTTGGTTTTGAAAACAAGAAACAATTTTGTCAACGGTAGTAATAAAGCATATGTATCATGTAAATTATATCTTACAAGTTGCAAGCCTCATGCATAGTATACTAATAGTGCCCGCACCTTGTCCTAATTAGCTTGGATTACCGGGATTGTCATCGCAATACACATGTTTTAACCAAGTGTCACAAAGGGGTACCTCTATGCCGCCTGTACAAAGGTCTAAGGAGAAAGCTCGCATTTGGATTTCTCGCTTTTGATTATTCTCAACTTAGACATCCATACCGGGACAACATAGACAACAGATAATGGACTCCTCTTTAGTGCATAAGCATTTAGCAACAATTAATGTTCTCATATGAGATTGAGGATGTATGTCCAAAACTGAAACTTCCACCATGATTCATGGCTTTAGTTAGCGGCCCAATGTTCTTCTCTAACATTATGCATGCTCTAACCATTAAATGAGTGGTAAATCTCCCTTACTTCAGACAAGACGGACATGCATAGCAACTCACATGATATTCAACAAAGAGTAGTTGATGGCGTCCCCAGGAACATGGTTATCGCACAACAAACAACTTAATAAGAGATAAAGTGCATAAGTACATATTCAATACCACAATAGTTTTTAAGCTATTTGTCCCATGAGCTATATATTGCAACGGTAAAGAATGGAAATTTTAAAGGTAGCACTCAAGCAATTTACTTTGGAATGGCGGAGAAATATCATGTAGTAGGTAGGTATGGTGGACACAAATGGCATAGTGGTTGGCTCAAGGATTTTGGATGCATGAGAAGTATTCCCTCTCGATACAAGGTTTAGGCTAGCAAGGTTATTTGAAACAAACACAAGGATGAACCGGTGCAGCAAAACTCACATAAAAGACATATTGTAAACATTATAAGACTCTACACCGTCTTCCTTGTTGTTCAAACTCTTTACTAGAAATTATCTAGACCTTAGAGAGACCAATTATGCAAACCAAATTTTAGCAAGCTCTATGTATTTCTTCATTAATAGGTGCAAAATATATGATGCAAGAGCTTAAACATGAGCACAACAATTGCCAAGTATCACATTATCCAAGACATTTTACCAATTACTACATGTAGCATTTTCCGTTTCCAACTATATAACAATGAACGAAGCAGTTTCAACCTTCGCCATGAACATTAAAAGCTAAGAACACATGTGTTCATATGAACCAGCGGAGCGTGTCTCTCTCCCACACAAGGATGAACTTATTCAAACAAAACAAAAACAAACAGACGCTCCAAGTAAAGTGCATAAGATGTGACCGAATAAAAATATAGTTTCAAGAGAAGAAACCTGATAAGTTGTCGATGAAGAAGGGGATGCAGCTTAGACGCTTGAGTCTTCTTGAAATATGCAGGGATGAACCACGGGGGCATCCCCAAGCTTAGACTCTTCACTCTTCTTGATCATAGTATATCATACTCCTCTCTTGACCCTTGAAAACTTTATCCACACCAAACTCGAAACAAACTCATTAGAGGGTTAGTGCATAATCAAAATTTCACATGTTCAGAGGTGACACAATCATTCTTAACACTTCTGTACATTGCACAAAGCTACTGGACATTAATGGAACAAAGAAATTTATCCAACATAGCAAAAGAGGCAATGCGAAATAAAAGGCAGAATCTGTCAAAACAGAACAGTTCATAAAGACGAATTTTAAAGTGGCACCAGACTTGCTCAAATGAAAATGCCCAAATTGAATGAAAGTTGCGTACATATCTGAGGATCACTCACGTAAATTGGCATAATTTTCTGAGTTACCTACAGAGAATTAGACCCAGATTCGTGACAGCAAGAAATCTGTTTCTGCGCAGTAATCCAAATCTAGTATGAACCTTACTATCAAAGACTTTACTTGGCACAACAATGCAACAAAATTAAGATAAGGAGAGGTTGCTACAGTAGTAACAACTTCCAAGACACAAATACAAAATAAAAGTACTGTAACAAAATAAACACATGGGTTATCTCCCAAGAAGTTCTTTCTTTATAGCCATTAAGATGGGCAGTTTTAATGATGCACTCGCAAGAAATAGTAGTTGAAGCAAAAGAGAGCATCAAGAGGTAAATTCAAAACAAATTTAAGTCTAACATGCTTCCTATGCATAGGAGTTTTGTAAATAAACAAGTTCATGAAGAAAAAAGTAACAAGCATAGGAAGATAGAACAAGTGTAGCTTCAAAAATTTCAGCACATAGAGAGGTGTTTTAGTAACATGAAAATTTCTACAACCATATTTTCCTCTCTCATAATAACTTTCAGTAGCAACATGAGCAAACTTAACAATATAACTATCACATAAAGCATTCTTATCATGAGTCTCATGCATAAAATTATTACTCTCCACATAGGCATAATCAATTTTATTAGTTGTAGTGGGAGCAAATTCAACAAAGTAGCTATCATTATTATTCTCATCATCAAATATAGGAGGCATATTGTAATCATAATCAAATTTATCCTCCATAACAAAGTGTACTAAAAGACCAATATCATTATAATCATCATAAATAGGAGGCAAAGTATCATCAAAGTAAATTTTCTCCTCAATGCTTGGGGGACTAAAAATATCATGCTCATCAAAGCCAGCTTCCCCAAGCTTAGAATTTTCCATATCATTAGCAACAATGGTGTTCAAAGCGTTCATACTAATATGTTCCATAGGTTTTTTAATTTTCGCATCAAACCATCCATGTCTTAAATCAGGAAATAGAATAAGAAGCTCATTGTTGTCCATTATGCCTAACTAGTGTAAACAAGAAACAAAAAGATGCAATTGCAGGATCTAAAGGAAATAGCTTCGAGCACACACACACAACGGTAACAGAAAAGTACTTTACCTGGGACCGGAGTATGAGTGCCTTTTACCTTTCCTCCCCGGCAACGGCGCCAGAAAAGTGCTTAGTTGCCGGGGTCCGGTGTGTGTGTGCCGTTTACCTTTCCTCCCCGGCAACGGCGCCAGAAAAGTGCTTGATGTCTATGGGTGCTTCTATTCTTGTAGACAGTGTTGGGCCTCCAAGAGCAGAGGTTTGTAGAACAGCAGCAAGTTTCCCTTAAGTGGATCACCCAAGGTTTATCGAACTCAGGGAGGAAGAGGTCAAAGATATCCCTCTCATGTAACCCTGCAACCACAAAGCAAGAAGTCTCTTGTGTCCCCAACACACCTAATAGGTGCACTAGTTCGGCAAAGAGATATTGAAATACAGGTGGTATGAATAAGTATGAGCAGTAGCAATGGCACCAGAAAAGTGCTTTGCTGTCCAGGACTGGCGTGTGGTTGATGGTGGTAATATTGCAGGCAGTATAAATGCAGTAAAACAGTAAACAAGCAGCGATAGCAGTATTTAGGAACAAGGCCTAGGGATCATACTTTCACTAGTGGACACTCTCAACATTAATCACATAACATAATAAATAAATAGGTGCTAGACTCTACACCCTCTTGTTGGATGATGAACACCACTAATTGTGTAGGATTACACGAACCCTCAATGCCGGAGTTAACAAGCTCCACAATATTCAATGTTCATATTTAAATAACCTTAGAGTGCATAACAGATCAACATAACCAAACCAAGTACTAACATAGCATGCACACTGTCACCTTCACGCTACGAAAGGAGGCATAGATCACATCAATACCATCATAGCAATAGTTAACTTCATAATCTACAAGAGATCACAATCATAGCCTACGCCAAGTACTACACGATGCACACACTGTCACCATTACACCGTGCAGGAGGAATAAACTACTTTAATAACATCACTAGAGTAGCACACAGATAAATTGTGATACAAAACACATTGCAATCATAAAGAGATATAAATAAGCACTTCACTATGCCATTCATAACAGCGAATAAGTATTATGTGAAATATAGCCTAAGAGACCCACACGGTGCACACACTGTCACCTTTACACACGTGGGACAAGGAGTCTCCGGAGATCACATAAGTAAAACCCACTTGACTAGCATAATGACATCTAGATTACAAGCATCATCATATGAATCTCAATCATGTAAGGCAGCTCATGAGATTATTGTATTGAAGTACATAGGAGAGAGATGAACCACATAGCTACCGGTACAGTCCGGAGCCTCGATGGAGAACTACTCCCTCCTCATGGGAGACATCAGCGTTGGTGAAGATGGCGGTGGTGTCGATGGAGAAGCCTTCCGGGGACACTTCCCCGTCCCGGCGGCGTGCCGGAACAGAGACTCCTGTCCCCCAGATCTTGGCTTCGCGATGGCGGCGGCTCTGGAAGGTTTCTCGTACCGTGGCTTTTCCGTATCGTGTTTTAGGTCAGGGACCTTTATATAGGCGAAGAGGCGGCGTCAGAAGGTCAACGAGGCGACGACACAACAGGGGGGCGCGGGCCCCCCTTGGCCGCGCCGGCCTACTGTTTGGTGGGCCTGTGGCCCCCCTCTGGCGGCTCTCGGGTGTTCTGGAAGCTTCATGCAATCCTAAGATGCTGGGCATTGATTTCGTCCGATTCCGAGAATATTTCCTTACTAGGATTTCTGAAACCAAAAACAGCAGAAAACAAAGAATCGGCCCTTCGGCATCTCGTCAATAGGTTAGTTCCGGAAAACGCATAAATATGACATAAAGTATGCATAAAACATGTAGATATCATCAATAATGTGGCATGGAACATAAGAAATTATCGATACGTCGGAGACATATCACCCGCCAGTCCTTCAGCGGAAGAGGAAGCATCACCATTGATGGCGAAGGCTGTAGCGCAGAAGCGAAAAAGAAGACCGCCGAAGCGACGGCCGCGGAAGCGATACAATTGAAACAGGTCGCTGCCAAGCCGGCCCGTGGGAAAACCTGCGGATACTCGGCACGACCGCGCATCATCCACCGAGACGCATCCGAAGCGCAAATATGCGCCGCGTTTGTGTTTCCGCGGACGCCCCTGTCACTATGTGTCGGGACGCTGGATCTGGTTCCGGACGTACTTTTCGGCCGTGCGGTCGAAAACGGACGCGGATCAACTGTTTGCGTCCCCCGGCTCGAGATGCTCTGAAGAAAAAATATATGTTTTTTTTTTCAAATCAGGAGCTTCATTACAGAATTACAATCATGATGTATCGATTTTTTCTTGAAACTATCATGCTGTATCGATATGTTTTGGTGGGGGTGACATCAACCATATCAATCACGTCACTACTGGATCGATCGATTCGTCGTATGAGACAGGGACTCGGACGCGGACGCGGGCGACGCCCGCCTGTGTGCGTTGGTGGGCGAGTACACTAGCTTCCTAAGGGCATCTCTAACGGGGCGATCTAAATCACGCCCGCGCGTCTGGATGAGTTTAATCGGATAAAAACACGGTCTATAGCGCGGACCCATCTCTAAAACGGATGGCGTCCAGGACGAGCCAAACCTGGCCTAAATCTAGGGCGAGTTTGCGTGGCCGCGGGCGCCGATGGCTGACCGCTCGCGTCCGCTCCTTGTCCACTCATGGCCCGCGTGTCATAGAAATAGAAAGTTTTTTTCATTAAAAGAACCATTATATTTTTTTTAGCCTACTACTTCTATCCTAATACGTACGGGGCCAGCGACCCTCGCCGACAACTCCTCGCCGGCTCGCCGTCGGGGCCGTGGATTTCACTCGACGCGGGCGGCCTGCACGCGTGAGGATTCCACTCCAGCTTACGAGCTGGGTGGCGCGGCGGAGGCCTTCATCCTCCTCCTTTCCGCCCGCGCGCCTCGGGCGCGCTCGCGCTCCGTCTCCTGCGGCGGCACCATCCGCTTCCCGCATAGCTCCAGCTCCTGCAGGGTGGCGCGTTCCACAGCGGTGCGCGCCTCCAGGCGGACGCGGCCGGCGGCCTGGGCCTCGTGGTTCTCGTTCCGCCGGCGCATGCGTTCTTGTCGGCCGCGCTCCGCCGACGCAACAGCCTCCCGGGCGCGCCGCTCGGGCGAGGGCATCTGGATGAGGTGGCGGGCTGCTCGCATAGCGAGCAGCTCGTTCTTCTGGCCGAGGAGGTCGCCTAATCGGCGGCGGCCGGCCCGGCAGGTGGCCTCGTGCTCCTTCGTCACGCGCGTGAGGTCGGCGAGACGCTCCTCGATGGCAGCGTTGATGTGCGCCAGCGCGAGGTCCTCCTCGTCGACGGGCTCCTCCTCCGCGGCGGCCGCCCCCTCCTCCGCGGCCTCGTACCAGCCGTCCGCGGTCTCGTGCCAGCCGTCCGCGGCCGCCTCCACCATCTCCGCGTCCCCTCCCTTCTTCGCCGCCGCCTCGGCAGCGACGCGGAGCGCCTCGTCGTCGGCGACCCACCGCGAGTCCGCGCGCTCCTCCTCCTCCGTCCGCGGGAACCTGGCCCGGGCGGCGAGGGAGAGCTTGGCCCACGTGGCCTGCAGGGTGCGCGGCATGGCGATGGAGAGGGCGCCGGAGAAGGTGGAGGGGGAGAGGACGGCGGAGCGGGTGATGCGGTCTGTGAGACCGGCGCCGTCTTTTATAGCCGGCGGCCTGGCGGGAAACTTGGGCGCGAGTGTTCGCACGCGCGGGAACCTTGGCGCGCGCGGGAACTTTCCCGCACGTTCCACCGCCCACCATTGCTGTCCCGTCGAGGCCTGCCATGGCGCAGCGCCATGCAAGGAAGACGAACCACGTGGCGTCTTTTTGGATCGCCGCGTTGGGCGCAGCGTGCGACCCAAACGGACACGCGGACGCGGGCCGCTGTCCGCGTGTCCGCTCGGCCACCCAAATGGCCCAAAACGGACGGCTCAGCGTGTCCATTTGAGTCGCTCGGTTGGAGATGCGCTAAACTCGGGGATACACTGCTGCCTCCCACACGCACTGAAGATGTACAGCTTCTGCAATTTCATCCGCGTCAGAGTTTCAATCCACCCGATCGATCTATGGTCGCGGTCGAGCTGCCGAGGGAAGGTCTTCTCTCGTTCTTTTTTCCTTTTGTTGAACGGTTTTGCTATGTCGAGATTTTCTTCAGTCTAAGTCAATTACAAAAATGTGCTTTGAGTTGCACTTTTCTATTAAAAAGTGCAATTACACTTTTCTGATAGAAATGTGCAACTAACCGAGTTGCACTTTTCTTTAAACTGTAGTTGCACTTTTCTGAGTTGACTGAGACTTAAGAAAATCTCAGTCAACTTAGATATAGGCACACCCTTTGTTGAAACGGTACCCATATCCTGCGAGGTCGGGTGAACACACGCGGGGGCATATTTAGGCCCGTAAAAAAGCAAACCCATGTGGTAAAACTGGCCCAAGTGTGACAGCAGCCACCCATCTATTTCAATTTAATAGTAAGATGGGTATGTCTAGGGCTGAGTCTACCCAGCATTAGCTTAGAGCTCTGACGTCTTCACCTTCTTCGTCCTGTCCGGCAACGCCCCCGCCTCCACTATTGGCCTAACCGTTGACCTTCCCGGCCGCGGCCGGTACGCTGCAGTGCCGCCTCACTGCCCCACCCTGTCGAAGCTCCTCCTCCGTTGGTCCTCCCCCGCCCCGACCATTCCTCTAAGCCCCGTCTCTTCTTCTCCGGTGCAGGCGTCCCACACCCGCACCCCTAACCCTAAGTTTCATCCTCGCCTTCACCGGCTCTAGCTCGGCGGAAGTTCCCCTGCCCCCTCCCTCCTCCCGCTCGATATGCGCAAGGTAGAAGACAACCGCGTGAATCTTGGCGTGATTCAACGGCCGCAGATTTTACTGAGATCTAAGTTAAATCCCATTTTACCGAGAATTAGCAAAACCATATGTTTATGCCTTAGCAACTAGATGCAAATAGTTAACATCAATGTCTTTTCAATACTTTTTTGTGTGAAAAGAAGTAGACATTGATGTTTTTTCCGTCATGGGGTCTGTCTTCGTTTAACAGTGTCACCGAAACCATCACATATGTGATCTATCAAATTATTTAATTTCAGGAGAACATTAGTTTCAACATATATATTTACATGAACATGTGTAATCACCAAGGTTTTAAAATAGCGCGTTATTTATTTGCTAATGGCGCCCAATAACATATTTTAACAGTAAACGCTAAATTTTACTAGTAACTTCGCTCGCTATGACGCTATTTTTGAAATAGCATCTTATATCGTGCTAAAACATCGTAGCGTTAGCTCGCTATTTTTTATAGCCTGTTGGTACAAGGGTTCGAGTTTTCCTCGTTTAGAAAAGAAGAAATTTATGTTTGTTTTTTTGTGGTGATGAACGTTAATCTGTTGATTCTTTTTCTAAATCAGAAGATGATATTTTTAAATAAACAATTTATACTATGTTGTTTCCTCGTGAAATACTAATGTTAGGCTTCTAAAAAATTGGTGAACTATTTTTGTATGTGATTATGAATGTACGAATCTACCACTTTTGGACTCAAATCCTTTATTTTAAGAATTTATCTGATATATTTTTTCAACACGTCATTTGAAATATACCACGATATAGCGTTTATATTATTTAGAGGATGCCGCCACTATTTCTTTTAGCCTGCTATTTTAAACCTCGGTAATCACCAAAGACTACCCTTGACGTGGCCATCCGATCAAAAAAGATCCAACGGCGAGATGGGTGGCCAACGAATAATCAGTCGATCGAACGGAAGTCTTTTTCCAATCCGATC
This sequence comes from Lolium perenne, assembly GCF_019359855.2. Classification (NCBI taxonomy): domain Eukaryota; kingdom Viridiplantae; phylum Streptophyta; class Magnoliopsida; order Poales; family Poaceae; genus Lolium; species Lolium perenne. Next base: position 35,792,679 of record NC_067246.2, on the reverse strand, counting down.
GAATCTTCCCTCTAGCCGGAGCTGGAGGGGACGTCGCCGCCGGCGATGGCGCTGGTGCCCGACTGCCCCCCGGATCTCCGGATCTACAAACCGATTTTCGATTGCGGGTTAGGTTTGCGCCAAGAGCAGTCTGAGCATAGATCGCGGCTGCTGCGCAAGATCCAAGACTCCTACCGCAAGGCGCTGGAGCGGCTGAACCCCAGGGCGAGGCCCGGCATGGCTGCGCGCTTCCTCGACGGCGGGGGATTCTGCCTGGGCCTCCTCGACCCGGTCTCCAACATCGTCGCCAACACGCTCGTCTCCTACGGGCGCGCGGTACCGGCCGCCGCCGGCGAGTGCGACCTCGTGTACGTCCCCGAGGAAAAGCTCAGGGACCTGGAGCGCCGGTCGCTGGGCGGCATGGTCACCTTCCTCACCCGCTTCTTCCCTTACCTCCCCGACTGCCACGCGGTTCGCTTCCTGCTGCTCGCCGACGCCGATCTCATGGTCGCCTTCCGCATCGTCGCGTTGGACCTCGGCATGAGCCGAATCGGGTCCGACAAGCCCGCCTTCGACGACGCCCTCGGCATGGCCTTCAAGTGCGCCGCCATGGCCGCCAAGCACCCAAACCCTGACCAGCTCTCGTGCGACTGGCTCGCCATCTCCAGCCGCCTCCACGACACCGCGCGCCTCCTCGACGAGGTGCGCCGGCGCTCCCCCTCATCCAGCCTCGACAAGCTCGCCAAGCTGCTCGACGGATCGCCGCTGCCACTCCACTCATCCATGTGGGCTCCGTTTGTAGCCGTCGCAGATTCTCGTTGTCCCCGCAGCATGCCGTACCTGCACAGCAGCGCTCTCAAGGGAACACTCCAGGACGCCATCCACGGCTTTTACCTCAATGCCATGGCCCGGCTGCCGGCCGGCGAGCTGCGCTCCCGCTTCCACCGCAGCCTGCTCATTGCCGGCCACTGCTACGGCCCGCTCGATCCTGTCTCCAACATCATCATCAACACCATCTGGTACGACGCAGCCTTCCCACCTACCGTAAAGCTCGAGGTGGATGTGATCGGCACAATGATTCTCCACCGGATGGAAACCCGCTCCACGTTCGGCCTCCTATCCTTCCTCTCAACACGTTACCACCATATCGATTTCAATCGAGCTATTGGCTGCCTGCTCCAGGCAGATGGCGACCTCCTCCTAGCTGATCGTCGCCTTGATGCTGAGGCGACTGCTGACTTGGAGAAGGCCTTTTTCGCTGCCGCTACGGCTGCCCATCACCCCAACCCTGATGCTCAAGCAAAGGTTTTGCATTCCTGTCCATCTCAGCAGATATCAATGCTACTGAAGGGCAGTGGCCAACTCTCTTCTGAAGATGTTCAGTGCCTTGCCAGGTTGTTGTGTCCTGAGGCCGCCTGCAGTGAGCAGCCACTTCGCCCGTTCGCTCATCCATGGCACCTGAGTTCACATACAAGAATTTCCGAAAAGATCAATGCTGCCCTGAGTGCGTATGCTGCAATGCAGAGTGCGGTAGGTTTGTTTCGCTCGGTGTTTGTTTGTTTGGCGCTAACATTTTGTCACATGTTTGTGCTATGCCAAAGTAGCTCCTCACTGAACTAATCTAATTTACTTCCTCTCTCCATTTACAGGAACCCACGTATGAGCTTCATACTATCTGTGGCGTGAACAAATACGTGTCAGGCCCAGTTGGCACTGTTGGTAAGTGCTACCGCACTCATGTCAATTTCCTGGCAACACCCAAAGGCACTCAGTTTCCTACCGGGACAACTCCGCTGCTATTCTTCGCTGAGTTTTGCAACGATGATGAGAAAGACAGAGCTGGAACACTACCCTTTGTCTGCCGTGTGTCAGTGCCGCTACCATGCACAGGTATGTTTTAGCTAGCCCTGTGTAAATTGCTTTCGTATAGTATCCTTAACCTTATCGAAAAATATAGTATCCTTAAGTAAACATGTGAAAAGCATGAATTTTATGTATACTTTTTGGTTATCTAGTTGTTGCCAAGTAGTGTTGCTAGTTAATCTATTAACAACTACTCCCTCCGCTCGTAAATAATCGACGCGGGGTCATGCCAGAAGTAAACAACGTCTAGGCAAAGTGTGTGTCAATTAATTCAGACCAGAGGTAGTAGCTGTTAATAAATTAAATACTTCTGTTAAGTGTTGGGCTGATGGGATCGGATCCTCAAGTCAGAGCCTCAGAGGTACCGTGTCTTCATGGTTCCAGCAAAACAGCGCACCGGGCCAACTTTCGGATTTTATCAAACTAAATGACTGTTCCATGTGATCCTATTGTCATATAACAGCACTTCGACTTGGTCTTAAAATCAGCAAACTGAATAAACGAAGTTCTGCATCTTGACATTTCTGTCAAACCTTTAGATCCATGTTTTACTAAAGATAATCTGGATTGTACGACAACTAAAGTTCTGAAACTTGTGGACTGAGTTCTTTTTTCCATTGGAATCTGTCGATGTTTTTCCATATGTCCTGGGAAAACCCAAGTTCTGAAATTTCGAGACTATAGCTGCTACATCATGCTGTTAAAATATTCCAGTAATCCGGAGGTCATTTTGTGCTAGTGTTTGACAGTTGTATTCTGCAGAGCAAACACCATTTAGAATCACAAAGCATGTAAATTGCAAATGGAGCGTACCGCCAACAGATCAATAATAACTCGTAAGGAATCCCCTTGTGAACCATTTGGAATGCTCCCATAATCTTGCACGGCTACTGAACCAAGGTTGTGATGTGCTACTCATGTTGTCAAGTTGCTGCAAATAAACACAAAGGTCAATCAAAATATGTCTTTATTAAAACAAACAAGAAAGTAATTTTTACTTTATAAAAAACATACCACGGGTAAATCTTGTTTGTCCTTTCTTACCTTTCTTTGTAACTTTAGTTGGTGCATTATTTTTCTTAGTTTGCTTGATCACATTGTTGCTAGCAATCAAAATCAGTGCAAAGTGTCAGAAAAAAAAAAGATTTTGTTGAACCAACATCAAAGGAATTATTCCCTATCCTAGTATATAAGGAAAATACAGTAGATAATTCTTCTTTCTTCCTTTGCTTAAACCATTTCCTGTATTACCTCTCAATCCAACGTGCCTTTGGCTTTGAACTTTTTTTCTGAGGACGGTGTTGAGCACTTTAGATAGCATTTGACTCCTCTGATATCTCTTGGGTATCATATCCAGCACCAGGGCTACTCCCACATAGATTATTCATGCGTCATTGTCATTGTACTTAAGGGTATCAAGGTCATTCTCCACCAAAATTCAACAATCTTCAGACTTAGCAGCTTGAGTAGCTCAATTGCCAAATTTGTGTAAGAGTAACCTATGGCGAGGATGGTGTCCAATACTGGATTTTCAACAACGTTCCTTTTAATAGTTCCACACAGTGCTTTCCGAGTCCACCACTTCAAAATGTAATGTGCCGGCCATATCATAATATCTACTATCCATCAAATCAAGAATTATTAGGGAATGAGCACTTCTTATTCTCTGCCCACAACTGCAGGTAGTTGCTTGTTCCAACGGATTAACCATGGATTCATCATCAAATGTGGGATCTTCCGGTTGACTACCAAGTGCTACTGTAAATTTCAATTCACATTTGGTAGTCTAGCATAAGCTGGTATAGATTTCTTGTACTCTGATTTTTATCCTTGGTACTCTATCCTTTGACTCGTATTCTGCATCCAACTCAAGGTCTCGTTTTCCTTGCAAAGCCTGTTCAAAATGCTTCAAAAACTGAACAATGTCAATCTGATTTCCGTGGTGTTTTTTGTCATTGTTTAGGCTACCACTTAGTTGCGTGCACTTTGCATTTCCAAGGTGAAAGCATCCCTCATTTAACATTCAGCCCACTTATATTTGTGTTCCCAATTTTTGGCCTAATTGTCACATAAGGTTGGAGTTTGCAGCCATATGAGGCATAATTTGCTCTAAAAAAAAGAGGCATAATTTTTTATTCCGTATCATAAAATATACTAGTATCATTTATTATAATATTTGTCCCAACGCATAATTGTTAGTGACCTTTGTTGTTGACAGAACGAGTACGGTGCCTTTACTGTGATCACATGGGGATTAGGATCGTGCATCCGGTTGGGGAAGATTTCCATGGGCGCAAGTTGGATTTTGAGAAGATGGTCTGTGGAGAAGACCCTTGCGATGATGATTTTGATCCTGCAGTGGAGAAGCCATATTACACCAACATGAACATCATCGAACATAGCCGTGGGACGACGGAGATGGTTAGAGGTAGGGTAGAAGAGGATTGCCTTTACAATGATCCGTTGGAGCATAGTAGTGATGAGTATGGCCGTGACCTGACTTTGATGAGCGATGAGTATGATAGTGATTTGGATTCCATGGCTGATAAGCGTCATGTCTCTCACCCCATGGTAATAACATCGTGTTGTAGTGTTTATTAAGATGTCTGTAAAATTGAAAGTCAATGTGCAGCGTAGTGTTGTGACTATGCTAGAGAACATTGTCTTAACCTGAGTTCAAGATGATGCCCAAGTAATATAACAAATGACTAGTGTACTAGAATATCCTCCTACTATGTTCACCGAGACACCGACTGTGGCATTGATTTAGAACCGACAGTTTATTATTGTTTGCATTGAGGGAAATCCACGACTGATCTCGAGCTCATATGCTCCCTAAATCACAGTTGCATAGTTGCCTTGTGATCTGGGCCAAATACTATATTTCGTTGTGTATTGATATTGTATTCTGTCTTATGAAGGCACACGTGAGTGCACTGACATGTTCAGGACCCACCGATGAGGTGCAGCGGTCATAATGTTCCCAACTTTGCTCGTTTCCGTTCAGTTCATCAGTTCAAACTAAGGACAATCAATGCGCAAGCAATTAATACCTGCCCCATCAGTTCATGCCATGACTAGTGTCAGCGAAGTACATAATCAGAGATATTTGCACAACTAATCAACAAGCATGCCTGTTAGCAATGGGATGACAATAAGCATTAGCTTCACTAGGGAACCGCTATATTGCCTCTCACTTAAGTTCTTAAGTAAAAAATGGTTCTAACAAAAGCACCTGAATTATTTGCGGCAATTTCTCACTCGGCAACTCATAGTCCAAATGTAGTACAGTACAATGTTTTTGAACACAAAAAAATGCTTTGGATAAAAATCTGTCCCAGTCGGACAACATGTTTTTACGGTTGGACCATCCTATGTCCTCATAATTTGAGAAAGAAAAGCAAGACTAGAAACAAAGTCAAGGAAATAATTAGGGGATTAGACACAAATATTCAAACTAATTTCAACAATTTGCGCTAAACATGAGAAAAAACAACACGGGAACAAAAACTAATATTGTCCTAGTGTACTGTGTACTCCATTGTCTGGTGGAGTGGTGCACTATGTCTCCTCTCGATTCTGCCGACTGCTATTACTTACACATCACACTTTGTATCTATTATTTTGCAACGTTTTGTATTTGTCAAGCAAAATACATTGACACAGCTCTCAATGCTCCTCATGACCAATCAATTGAGCGGGAGCAGATGAGTGTAGAAACACAGTGTCCCCCTTTGTTTGCGAACTTGTATGTTGAAATGTTTCTTGTGAAAATTTTGGTTGTGCAACTTCGGTATTCGAATTTCGTTGTATTTTTTTGTTTTTCCATTTATTATATTTTCATAATTCTAGAAAGATTCACTGTCCATTGTCATTCCAGCTGCCTAGCATAATGCGTGTAGTGCATGTACATGTTTACTAGTTAACATAGAAATGGATAAATTTTTTTACTTCATTATAACTCATCAAGTCATTAAAGCTATGTTCTTTTGTTGATATAAGTCATCCATATTACTATCTTGAATATAATTTAAAGTTTTAGTTACTACAATTTCAGTCTAAACACGCTAATGCATACTAAGGTTCGTATGACACATTGTCGTAATATGTATCATTACAAATACATTTTTATTGCTAAATTGAAATCTTTTTTCACAAAATTGTGTGTAGTTTAGTTTGAGATGTTCTAGGAACTATTTAGTGACAACATATTTCTTTTTAAATCTAAGCAAACATATAGATATCATGACATTACTAATTTGTATGCATGTATTGTTTTTAATAATATCCTTAAATATCTAGAGAACTCGGTGGATAGTTAGTGTGCATAAATCTAAAAAGTAACTGGCTAAGTTTTGGGGCGTACAAGACTTAGGTGAAACTAAAAGCATCATTCTAGATAGCATGAATGTCAACTACTAGTTTTGTCCTTGGATCCGGTAGTAGCCCATGATTTTCGAAATTAGTATTCGAAATAATTATGTGGCGGTCATGATGTTTGAAAGGGTAATAACCATTAGAGTGATGGTCTTGGCATGACAATGTGTACACTGTCCAAACAAATCACTAAATAGTTAGAAATTTTAACAAGGAAAACATACATCTTAAGCTTTTGGTGAGTTTTCTTCTTACATATTTTACAAGCAAGATAAATACAAAAGGAAAAAAAACATAGCTACTATATTTGGCGGATGAAGCCTGGTGACCGGGTGTATACGTGAGCACGCACCCAATGATCGACACGTGTCTAACAGCCTTGGCTCGTCCGTGAAGTGATAACAGGAGCCGATCCTCCTTACAAAAAGGTTGAAGTACTATCTTATCCCTCATCCCCTGACCTGCTCCAACTCCCTTACATCGCCGCCCCCTGCCCCAGCCTCCACTACATCGCCGTCGACAGGAGCTCGAGGGGCTGCCAAGGTCGAGGGTCCTCCTGCCGTGCCCTCCGCCTGTCCCCCGTGCGCCGCCCTGGCCGGCAGCACCCCGCGCGCCGCCGGCGACCTGGTGCTCCTCCACCTCAACTCCAACCGCTTATGCTGGATCGTCCCGGAGCCATTAACAGCGGCGGCGCGGTGGGCTGTTCGTGAGGTGCGGGGCGGCGGCGGTCGCGTCCCTCGCAGCGTTGGGCGCGTCCACGATGGGAGAGGGGCAGCGGTAGTCCGGGTCAGGGCGCCATCCCGCCGGCGCTCTTCGACCGTCCGCTCGACGCCGGGTCGTGGGCGCTGGGAGGTGTCCTGGCGCACGAGCTGCAGCGCCATGTACGGAGGAATCAGGATCGAGCCAACCCCTCGGCCTCGTGGTCGACCTGGCGCGTTTCGGCATGGGGCTGAGTGTGCCATCGCGGTGGAGGTGGACTGCGGCGGCGGCGCTAGGCCCGATTCAGCGATGGAGATTGGACATCAGCAGGTCCTCATGCGCGCAAGCAGGTGGCCCGCCCTCGCTTTGCCATGGTGGCACGATCTGAACAGCCGTGTTCAATCCTAGGTGAGTAATTTTCTCCCTGATTAACCTCCGGTTCTGTATTCCTTTCAGGTGTAAACAGAGAGACTAGGAAGTTTGCGGCGCGGCGCACGCCGCGCACGCGTTGTTTACAGTGCGGCATTCTTTTTTAAAAACAATATTTTTAGGTTTAAGAATGCGGGATTCCTTTTCAAAAATAGCTGAAGAAACATATAAAACTCGGCTGTGCCCTTGGTATGAAGATCGTTGGTTACAATTTTGTAGAAATAATAAATATCTGGGTTGTTGAAGTACCGCGGAAGTGCCTATGAAATAGACGGCGATGGTGGAGTGCTTTTGTTTCTAGATCTCTGGTTAAAATATTATAGAAATAAAACAATATCTAGGTTGCTGAAATACCGCGGAAGTGCCGATGTAATAAGCGGCAGATGGTGGAATACATTTATTTTCGGTGTTGCTATAAAAGGAAATGGTAGTATTTCTCGGGCCGAAAGAGGCAACGGGTGATGGAGTAAATCTATCTTCTAAAGTTATTGTAGAAGAAGGTTATCCTAGGTGAAAATGTGACGGATGGTGGAGTAAGTATATTTTTTCGATGTTATCACAGAAGAACACAATATTATTTTCCCCGAGTAAAAGAGGAGGCGGATGTTGGATTTTTCTTTTTTAATCACCATTGAAGAATTATTCACTACTAAAAAATATTGGTGGGTAATTATTATCCAGAACCACAGTTGAGGTTGAAGGTTCGTGTAAAAATTACTACCCTTGAGCGTCATTGCAAAATGAGCTACGGAGAAATATGCAATATTAAATAATTAATTATAGGTAGTTAACGACGTGTTTCATAGTTGACATGGGCAATGTTCAAGATATCTACTGAGAAATTTCTTTCTACAAAAATAATATAGGGAGTTGCCGCCTCACAAAAAAATATTGCTGAAACTAAACTTGGGGTTGAAATTACTATGTCGTTGAACCGTTGAGAAATTATCGTCGTTGGAATATGCACCCTGAAATAATAAAATACCAAAAGTCCCAAAAGAGAAAAACTAAAAATAAAAAACATATTGTAGCATATGCCACATGCCGCAGACTGATTGAAACGGAAAGTTGTGCCGGAAAATGACCATCGAGTAAATAAAAGGAGTTGGGAAAATACAACCGAAGAAGTAGGCTAACTAACGTCAAAATGTTGCGGCCTAAAATATGTATCAAATCAAGTTGCGTCAAATATTAAGGCCGGAAAGTTGTGCCATAAGATTACCATCAAGTATTTTTTTAAGGAGCTAAAAAATATACGGTCTACGAAATATGGCTATAAAGGCATGTCAAGCAAAAATACCAGTAAGTAGTATTAAAAGAAGAGACATAAAATATTGTTGTAGATGTAGATAATTTTTTTGTTTGAGAGGTAGACATACATCAAAAAAATTAAAGATAAAAAGTTGTCGCATGTAAAATTATATAATCCAAAAGTCTTAAAAAAGAAGAAAAAATGAAACAAAAGCACATTGCAGTAGTCTATGTGGCGGAGAATGATTGGATTAAAATAGATGTCTACAATGCATCAACGTGGAGCACTATGGTGCAAGCTAAGAAAAATGAAAAATAAACACATTGTAGCATAGGCTACATGTCATAGGGCTGATTGGAACGGAAAGTTGTGCTGAAAAATAACCATCGAGTAATTAAAAGGAGCTGAGAAAATAGAACTGTAGATACCAGTAAGTAGTATTAAAAGAAGAGACATAAAATATTGTTGTAGATGTAGATAATTTTTTTGTTTGAGAGGTAGACATACATCCGAAAAATTAAAGATAAAAAGTTGTTGCATGTAAAATTATATAATCCAAAAGTCTTAAAAAAGAAGAAAAAATAAAACAAAAGCACATTGTAGTAGTCTATGTGGCGGAGATTGATTGGATTAAAATAGATGTCTACAATGCATCAACGTGGAGCACTATGGTGCAAGCTAAGAAAAATGAAAAATAAACACATTGTAGCATAGGCTACATGTCATAGGGCTGACTGGAACGGAAAGTTGTGCTGAAAAATAAGCATCGAGTAATTAAAAGGAGCTGAGAAAATAGAACTGTAGACATAGGCTAGCTACCGTTGAAAATTTATGACCGGAAATATATACCGAATCGAGTTGCATCAAAGATTAAGGTCGAAAAGTTGCGCCAGAAGATTACCGTCCAGTAATTTTTTTTATAGGAGGTAAAAGAATATAAGATCTGAAAATTATGCCCATGTTAAAAGAAGAGATATAAAATACACCGTTTTAGACATATGTAACCTTTTTGTTTGAGAGGTAGATGTAGTTAGCTACAAACGGGAAGATTGTCAACACCCGGATTTTTAAGTCCAGATGCCTATTATGCCGTACATCGCAATCCCAGGAATAATGTTTTTGCGAGACATAATAGTAAGTAGCATAGAGTCATCATTTATTACAACACAGATTGTGTTACAACCATAGATCACATGATCCAATATTACACGAATATATTGTTCAACATCACAAATAGTAGCGGAAGCGAAGTAGTAGTGGACTATCTATTCCACAGGCAACGCTTGACGTTAGAAGACGATCCTAGTTATCGTAGACGTCCTGTTGTCCGTCATCCGGATACTGGTGCTCTCCTTCATAGTCTGGCATTTGAATAGCCAGGGCAAAGCCATGAGTACTTTTAAAGTACTCGCAAACTATCTCTACAATAATTACTCATTAAGTGTAATCTGGGGGTGCTAAGCTCTAGGTTTATTTGCATAAAGCCAAGTTTTAGTTTGATAAACATTTAGTAAAGCCTTGTCATGTGGTAGACTAACTCAAGTGGGAACATTAGTGTCATTCCCACAACTCATATTGATTCACCACAATATCACCTTTCAATTCACCATACATTTTTAAGATCAAAATATATTAATGATAACGGAGGTAGTATGGCCTTTCCAATCGTCCGTAACCGTGGACACGGCTATTCGAATAGGTTTAACACTCTGCAGAGGTTGTACTCTTGTACCACAACTTTTGATTACATCCGTCGAGGATAACCCCGAATCATCGTAACACAGTACGCGGATCATCAACCATAACCTTTCACTTATATATGCTAGTATGAGCACCTCTCCCCATGAGCTTGGCCTCCCGGTGGAAACCGCAGTTAACCCGGGAACTGCACAGGGCTTGGGCCGTACATTCACCTCATTTTAACATCATTCCACACTTAACGGAGGCAGCCTCGGCGTAACCCCTATGATGCTTGTTTAGAGGGAACCCATACTAAAATACACAAGTTTCTAGTTAAGCCCTACCCATAATCAGGTATTGTGGGGGTACTAGTATAATTGGAAGGGTATCGCATTCAAACCCAATCATCAATTTTATCAAAAATCACCATCTTCTCTTGTTCAAATCCACCTCCACTTTACTTTCTTTCAAAGTCAAATCCACTTCACCATGTTCCCATCTAAAGTAGTCAATTTTAATTGATTAGCACTAGCAACTATATGAGGGGTGCTATCTAGCCTTGATTTGTGCTAATCTAACTTCAGGTATTGTTCTACTCTAGACCAAGTGAATCATAAATCAAAGAGTACTTTGAAATAAATAAGCAAAAGTAAATGTAAGTAAAAACATGGGATAGGTAATACATAAAAGTAAAGTGTGATGGTGCCTTTGCTCTTGTAGAGCTAAGCACTTGTGTTTAGCAAGGGTTAGCTTGCCTTGAGCTGAGTAGTTATCGAAGTTCTCTTCTTCTTCCTGAGAGTAGGCCTCCTCCTCTTGGTATTCCTCGTTACTAGCGTCTATAAACGAATACGAGGTATAAATACTAAACCAAGCTCACATACTAAACTAGAAACACTCAAAAAGGTTCATACACTAATCCTATCATCAATCAAACATGGCATGGGGGATTATTGGATGAGTTCTTATTTAAAAGAAGAATAATTTCCTCTCATTATTCCTATTTCTCAAATTTGGTATGTAGATCCTTAGAGGAATTCATTTCTTCTCATTACATCTTATTAAGATTTAATATCTTCATATAATACTCAGGTATGAAATATAGGTTGACCCAAGTCAACATTTCATATCTATTATATGTGAGTAACTTTAATTGAAGTGCTACACTTCACATAGTCTTAAAACTTAATATTTAAATGGATTAAAATCTCTAAGTAATACTTATCAAGGGTTCATTAGCCTAAGTCATTCCCCCTGGTTATATTACTTAGGATCAAGATTTAAATGAGAGGTAGCTCTTATATTAGTTGTTGAATTTGAATTCCAAATTTAAATGCTCTAGAATTGACTACATAGCCATTTTATTTGATCTAGTCCATGATCATGCAAATAACATGTCTATATTATTGCATAATCAATTAGAGGACATCATTTGTGATTTATTAGAATTGGAATCAATTCAAAATCAATTATGGTTGAATTTTAAATAAAGTTTCAATTTGCAAAAGTCCTTGTCTTGTTATTTTTATCAGATTGATTCTACTTTGAATTTGGAGCTGGGACCAGTGGCATTGGATAGATAATTTCATTGGCTTTCCAACGGTATAAAGTTTGCTAGATTTGGTTTGGCAGATTTCAAAATATTCAAATTTTACTAAACCATCTGCAACACAATTTGAAATAAGTTTAAACCTAACTTTGAATCGTGGGCTTGGGCGGGAAACCTTAACGGGCCGAAACGGTATTTAATTTTACTGTGCAGCCCAACAAGCCACGGGTGCGAGTGGGCTGCCATGACGAGGTGGGGGCCACCCGTCAGTGGCTCTTAACCACGCGAAACGGTACGCGCGCTGAGAGGCGTTGGATTAGGGGAGGGATCGACGGCCAGCAATCGTCTTCTTCTCCGACGAGAAGGCGAGGTTCTGGCGGCGGACGTAGGGGGTCGACGGCCTTACCGGCGTTCCCGCGGGGCTCTACTGGTGGCGAGGTGGCGTTGTCGAGGATGCTGAGGCTCCTGGTAGCAGTGGCGAGGCTCGGGGTGGCGTCAATCGATGGCGAGGATCTGCGAGCTCCGGCGGCCTTCGTCTTGCGATTGGAGCAGCTCCGGTGGTGTGGTGTCAAATTGATGAGTGGAGAGGAGACAGGGATGAGAGGGGAGCAGATGTTGTGAAGAAATGGAGCTCAGAGCTCCTCTATTTATAGCGGGCGGAGATGACCGTGAGGTGCTGTGGGGGAGCGGCCATGGCGCGGTGCTTGGGGTGCTCGAAGGGGCAAGGCAAGGACGGCAGCGTGTAGGCGGTGTCCTGGCGATGCGCTAGGTGCAGCTGGCGCAGGAAAAGGGAGATGGGATCGATCGGTGGCTTGTTTCGAGTGCGGCAGTACCCGCGGTACTTCTCCGGCGAGGACGACGGTGACAAGGCGGCGGCAGGCGTTTGAGTGTGTATATGCGGTAGAGGAGAGGGTGGCGGTGCTCGTTACAGGCGTAGGGATGCAGGGGAAGGACGAGGGCGACGGCACGCGAGATGCTCTGGCGCGTCCAGAGCGCGATCACCGCGTGCCTGGCACGTTCTGGCACGGTGCTGGGCGCGCGTCTCCTGGCCAATGCCGTGCCTGCGCGAGCCTGGGCCGTGTACCGTTGTGATCACCATGGTCAGAGGCATGTACTGGACAAGGTTGGCGAGGGACTGGAGGGCCAGAGAGAGGGTGACCAAAGGTGGCCGGCATGGCAAAGTTTGGCATTGTTTAGGTTTGTTTCCACGCTTTAATCGACGGGTCAAGGACGAGTAGAGGTGCAGGGGATGTAGGAGAGGGTGATCATCACAAACCAAAAGTGGTTTAGTCCAAAATCTGCTGGACAAAGAGGTGTAACATCAAACCAGAAAACTGCCTGCCAAGTGTTCGACACAATGGCCGCATGAACTTTGAATTTGAATTTCGAAATTCTTTTTGGTGGAACTCAAACATATTAATTATAGGTTAGTTTGGTGGTGGTGGGGTTCAATTTGGAGTTGTTTTGCAAAATGGCAAATGTGACATGATCTTCTCTTTATTTCAGCATCACTACTTGTCACCTTTATACTGGTCAACCTAGTCAACTCTAGCCATGGTGGTCAACATCAAAGTTACTCACCCTGACATGGTCTTGGATGACATGGCTTTGGTTGACCAAGTTTAGTTTAAGAATTGAGAAAACCAGAGGGGTAAAGTAGTGAAGAAAATATTTTTGGGCCATATGACCATTATCATATGTATGTAGAAATTTTGATTTCCTTGTGTTTGATTCTTGATCCAAGGATGCAATTGTGTTAGTTTATCATATTGAAGTATTTTACAACCAAGGGGGCAAGCAATTATGGCCTAGGGTGAAGATTTGCAATTTGGCATATTGTGTATGTAAGTGAAATATGGGTTTTTCCCATTTTCTTCATTTCCCCTCAAACTAGGGTTTGATGATCTTTGTTAGGGTTCAAATAGCAATTGATAATCATACTAACACTCATCATGGCAATTTCACAAAAGAAATTCACTCAAATGCAAGAAACTATATGTGGCACTATATGCATATAAAAAGTTTTTGTTATTTGCAAATTTTGAGTTTTGGGGAAATTTTCATTCTTGATTATTATTGTTGAAACTTGGGATGTTACAAACCCTTCCCCCTTACAAAAGATCTTGTCCCGAGATCTGCGAGAAAACTTGGTACTAAAGAGATCTGGGTACTCAGTCCTCATGAAGTCTTCTCTCTCCCAAGTGGCTTCTTCTTCGGTGTGATTACTCCATTGGATCTTCAGAAACTTGATACTTCGGGTATGGGTGGTTCTGAAAGCTTCTTCCAAGATGCGAATAGGTACTTCGCGGTATGTCAGATCTGAGTTGATATCCACAGCTCGATGGTCGATGTTCTTGAAAACCTCGGTCTTCTCAGGCACTTCTAAGCACTTCCGGAGTAGCGAGATGTGAAACACATTGTGCACCGCTGACATTTCTTCTGGTAACTCCAGTTGATAAGACACTTCTCCTCGGCGGCTCAGGACTTTGAAAGGTCCGACATATCGGGGTGCGAGCTTTCCTCTAAGCTGGAATCTCTGCATTCCTTTAAGAGGGGACACTTTGAGATATACGAAATCTTCGATCTCGAAGGTCATCTCTCGGCGTCTCTTGTCGGCGTAGCTCTTCTGTCTTGATTGGGCTGTCTTGAGGTACTCGCGGATCTTGTGAACCTTCTCTTCGGCTTCTCGGAGAATATCTGGTCCAAAGACTTGACTCTCTCCGACTTCCGACCAATTCAGAGGGGTACGGCACTTCCTTCCGTACAGTGCTTCAAAGGGGGCCATCTGCAAGCTGGCTTGGTAGTTGTTGTTGTACGAGAATTCTGCGTACGGTAAGCAGTCTTCCCACTTAGATACATACTCTAGCACACATGCTCTCAACATATCTTCTAGTATCTGGTTGACTCGTTCAGTCTGTCCATCGGTCTGCGGGTGATAGGCGGTGCTGAAATTCAGACGGGTTCCGAGTCCTTCATGTACTTTCTGCCAGAATCTGGAGGTGAATTGGGATCCTCTGTCGGATACTATCGACTTCGGGGTTTCGTGCAGGCTGACTATTCTTGAGATATATAACTCTGCAAGTCTCGGTCCTTGATAGGTGGTCTTGACGGGGATGAAGTGGGCGACTTTGGTTAGTCTGTCGACCACTACCCAGATGGAATCATTTCCTTTACTAGATTTGGGCAGTCCGGTGATGAAGTCCATTCCTACGGAATCCCACTTCCATTCGGGAATCTGTAGGGGTTGCAACAGTCCGGCGGGGCGTTGATGTTCTGCTTTGACTCTTTGACAGATGTCACATTTGGCGATGTCGCTTCCAATTTCTCTCTTCATTCCATGCCACCAGAATTGTTCCTTCAAATCCTGGTACATCTTGGTTCCTCCGGGGTGGATGGAGTATAGGGTGTCGTGAGCTTCTTTCAGGATAACTTGCTTCAACTCTGAGTCTAATGGCACGCAAAGGCGCTTGTTATACCATAGCACTCCTTCTTCATCCACGGTGAATCCCGGTGCTTTTCCGGCGGCTATTTGGCTCTTGATTCCATCAATGCTAGCATTCCCTTTCTGAGCTTCCTTGATCTGACTAATCAGGGTGGGTTGGAGTTCAATGCTGGCGAGATATCCTTCGCTAACCAGTTCCAGTCTAAACTGTTCAAACTCTTCAAACCGGCTGGGTTGCTCAATTGCTAACATGGAGTTCAATTGACACGGCAGCCTACTCAGAGCATCCGCTACCACGTTGGCCTTGCCGGGGTGATAGTGGATTTCCATGTCGTAATCCTTGATTAACTCTATCCATCTGCGCTGTCTCATATTCAGCTCCTTCTGCGTGAAGATATACTTCAGGCTCTTGTGATCCGAGTAAACCTCGCATCGATTACCCATGAGGTAATGACGCCATACTTTCAGTGCTAAGACCACGGCTGCTAGTTCTAAGTCATGGGTTGGATAGTTCTGTTCATGCTGCTTCAGCTGTCTTGACAGGTAAGATATCACTTTGCCTTCTTGCACCAGCACACATCCAAGACCAATCTTGGAGGCGTCACAGTACACATCAAAGGGCTTGGTAATGTCCGGCATAACCAGTATTGGGGCTGTTGTCAATCTTAGCTTGAGCTATTGAAAGCTCTCTTCACACTTGTCGGTCCATTCGAACTTCCGGTCCTTCTTCAACAATTGAGTCATCGGTCTTGCTATGCTCGAGAATCCTTCAACGAATCGGCGGTAGTATCCCGCCAATCTGAGAAATGCACGGACTTCGGTCTGAGTGGTTGGGGCTTTCCATTCTTCCATAGTCTTGATTTTTGCGGGGTCAACGGCAATTCCTCTGGCTGACAAGATATGACCCAAGAATCCTACTTCTTTCAACCAGAACTCACACTTGCTGAACTTGGCATACAACTGATGCTCCCGAAGGGTATCTAGGACCACTTCCAAATGTTGCTCATGTTCTTCTTCGGACTTGGAGTATATAAGGATGTCGTCGATGAAGACAACGACAAACTTGTCCAGGAAGTTCATAAAGATCTTATTCATGAGATTCATGAAGTAAGCGGGGGCATTGGTCAATCCAAATGACATGACATTGTACTCATACAATCCATATCTAGTGGTGAAGGCAGTTTTTGGGATATCGGTGGCACGAATCTTCAGCTGATGGTATCCTGTTCGTAGATCAATCTTCGAGAATACTTGGGCTCCGGTCAGCTGGTCAAACAGATCTTCTATCTTTGGCAACGGGTACTTGTTCTTGATGGTGACATCGTTGAGCTTACGGTAGTCCGTAACCAAACGAGTGGCACCGTCCTTCTTATCCACAAACAAAACTGGCGATCTCCAAGGTGACGCACTTGGTTGAATCAGACCTTTGAATAGCATATCATCCAGTTGCTTCTTCAGTTCCACTAACTCTGCCGGGTTCATGCTATAGGCTCTCTGGGCTATCGGTCCGGTTCCGGGGATTAACTCGATGATAAACTCGATATCCCGATCTGGGGGCATACCAGGTAGATCATCCGGAAACACATCAGGATATCGACAAACGACCCTGATCTGATCCAAGGTGGGCTTGGCTAGGCTTTGGTTACAGGTAAACTTTCGGGGCATCCTTTCAGATATGTGTTCGACTATTATTCCGGTGCTACTAGTCATGGTGATGGCCTTCTTGGCACAATCAATCAGTCCATGATGTTTCGCCATCCAGTCCATTCCTAGGACTACTTCCAAACCTTTGGCTCCCAGAACAATCAAGTTTGCATAAAATTCTATTTCATGTATTCTGATTGGCACATCTTTGCAAATTTTTCTAGCTTTAGTTGTTGATCTGGGTATTTGAACTATCATGACATGCTTCACACTGATGGGTTGAATCTTACTAGTGCATGCAAAATCTTCGGTAATAAACGAATGCGATGCTCCAGAATCAAACAACACTCTTGCAGGTATTGAGTTAACAGAGAACATACCCAGCACAACGTTTGGGGCTTCCTGAGCTTCTTCGGCATTCATGTGGTAGAGGCGGCCGTTGCGGTTGTTCGGGTTGTTGGGGGCGAACTTCTTGTTGGTGGTGACACGACGCTGCTGCTGAGCAGGGCCTGAGGTGTTGGCGACATTCTTGGCGAGCTTCTTGGGGCACTCATAGGAGAAGTGCCCCGCCACTCCGCACTCATAGCAGTTGTAGGTGGACTTGTCCTTGGGGGTGATGGGAACAGCATTGCTCCCAGTCCTTGGAGCGGTGTTGGAGTTGTTGTTGGGGGCGCGAGGTGGAGCGCGGTTGAAGTTGTTGTTGTGGTTGTTGTTGTTGTAGTTGTGGTGGCCTCCTGGCCTGGGGTTTCCTCCACTCCGGTTCTGATAACTCGGACGTGGATTCTGCATCGGGGGCTTGTTGTTTCTTGGGGCGAACCCTCCACTTGAGCTGGGGCGATACTTGTGGTTATTGCTGGGCCCACTCTGGTTCATTGATGGCGTGTATTTCACACGTTCGTTGGGCAACCCCAAGAGGAAGGTATGATGCGCACAGCAGCAAGTTTTCCCTCAGAAAGAAACCAAGGTTTATCGAACCAGGAGGAGCCAAGAAGCACGTTGAAGGTTGATGGCGGCGGGATGTAGTGCGGCGCAACACCAGGGATTCCGGCGCCAACGTGGAACCTGCACAACACAACCAAAGTACTTTGCCCCAACGAAACAGTGAGGTTGTCAATCTCACCGGCTTGCTGTAACAAAGAGTTAACCGTATTGTGTGGAAGATGATTGTTTGCAGAAAACAGTAGAACAAGTATTGCAGTAGATTGTATTTCAGTAAAGAGAATTGGACCGGGGTCCACAGTTCACTAGAGGTGTCTCTCCCATAAGACGAACAGCATGTTGGGTGAACAAATTACAGTTGGGCAATTGACAAATAAAGAGGGCATGACCATGCACATACATATCATGATGAGTATAGTGAGATTTAATTGGGCATTACGACAAAGTACATAGACCGTCATCCAACTGCATCTATGCCTAAAAAGTCCACCTTCAGGTTATCATCCGAACCCCTTCCAGTATTAAGTTGCTAACAACAGACAATTGCATTAAGTATGGTGCGTAATGTAACTAGTGACTACATCTTTGAACATAGCACTAATGTTTTATCCCTAGTGGCAACAGCACAACACAACCTTAGAACTTTCTCACATCGTCCTGTGTCAATGCAGCATGAACCCACTATCGAGCATAAGTACTCCCTCTTGGAGTTACAAGCATCTACTTGGCCAGCATCTACTAGTAACGGAGAGCATGCAAGATCATAAACAACACATAGCATAACTTTGATAATCAACATAACAAGTATTCTCTATTCATCGGATCCCAACAAACGCAACATATAGAATTACAGATAGATGATCTTGATCATGTTAGGCAGCTCACAAGATCCGACAATGATAGCACAATGGGGAGAAGACAACCATCTAGCTACTGCTATGGACCCATAGTCCAGGGGTAGACTACTCACACATCACACCGGAGGCGACCATGGCGGCGTAGAGTCCTCCGGAGATGATTCCCCTCTCCGGCAGGGTGCCGGAGGCGATCTCCGGATCCCCCGAGATGGGATCGGCGGCGGCGGCGTCTCTGGAAGGTTTTCCGTATCGTGGTTCTCGGACCGGGGTTTCGTCACGGAGACTTTTTATAGGCGGAAGGGCAGGTCAAGAGGCGGCACGGGGGCCCCACACCACAGGGCCGCGCGGCCAAGGGGGGGCCGCGCCGCCCTATGGTGTGGCCCCTCCGTGGCCCCTCTTCGTCTCTCCTTCGGACTTCTGGAAGCTTCGTGAGAAAATAGGCCCCTGGGCTTTGATTTCGTCCAATTCCGAGAATATTTCCTTACTAGGATTTCTGAAACCAAAAACAGCAGAACAAGAATCGGCACTTCGGCATCTTGTTAATAGGTTAGTTCCAGAAAATGCACGAATATGACATAAAGTGTGCATAAAACATGTAGATAACATCAATAATGTGGCATGGAACATAAGAAATTATCGATACGTCGGAGACGTATCAGCATCCTGCTTAGTTCTGCTCTCGTCCAGTGTAAAACGATAACACGTATAATTTACGGAGTGACATGCCATCATAATCTTGATCATACTATTTGTAAAGCATATGTAGTGAATGCAGCGATCAAAACAATGTATATGACATGAGTAAACAAGTGAATCATATAGCAAAGACTTTTCATGAATAGCACTTCAAGACAAGCATCAATAAGTCTTGCATAAGAGTTAACTCATAAAGCAACAATTCAAAGTAAAGATATTGAAGCAACACAAAAGAAGATTAAGTTTCAGCGGTTGCTTTCAACTTGTAACATGTATATCTCATGGATATTGTCAACATAGAGTAATATAATAAGTGCAATAAGCAAATATGTAGGAATCAATGCACAATTCACACAAGTGTTTGCTTCTTGAGGTGGAGAGAGATAGGTGAACTGACTCAACATTGAAAGTAAAAGAATAGTCCTCCATAGAGGAAAAGCATCGATTGCTATATTTGTGCTAGAGCTTTGATTTTGAAAACATGAAACTATTTTGTCAACGGTAGTAATAAAGCATATGCATCATGTAAATTATATCTTATAAGTTGCAAGCCTCATGCATAGCGTACTAATAGTGCCCGCACCTTGTCCTAATTAGCTTGGACTACCGGGTCATCACAATGCATTGTTTTTACCAAGTGTCACAAAGGGGTACCTCTATGCCGCCTGTACAAAGGTCTAAGGAGAAAGCTCGCATTGGATTTCTCGCTATTGATTATTCTTCAACTTAGATATCCATACCGGGACAACATAGACAACAGATAATGGACTCCTCTTTTATGCATAAGCATATACCAACAATTAATAATTTTCTCATTTGAGATTTGAGGATTGTTGTCCAAAACTGAAACTTCCACCATGGATCATGGCTTTAGTTAGCGGCCCAATGTTCTTCTCTAACATATGCATGCTTAACCATATGGTGGTAGATCTCTCTTACTTCAGACAAGACGGACATGCATAGCAACTCACATGAAATTCAACAATGAATAGTTGATGGCGTCCCCAGTGAACATGGTTATCGCACAACAAGCAACTTAATAAGAGATAAAGTGCATAATTACATATTCAATACCACAATAGTTTTTAAGCTATTTGTCCCATGAGCTATATATTGCAAAGGTGAATGATGGAATTTTAAAGGTAGCACTCAAGCAATTTACTTTGGAATGGCGGGAAATACCATGTAGTAGGTAGGTATGGTGGACACAAATGGCATAGTAGTTGGCTCAAGTATTTTGGATGCATGAGAAGTAATCCCTCTCGATACAAGGTTTAGGCTAGCAAGGCTTATTTGAAACAAACACAAGGATGAACCGGTGCAGCAAAACTCACATAAAAGACATATTACAAGCATTATAAAACTATACATCGTCTTCCTTGTTGTTCAAACATCTTACTAGAAATTATCTAGACCTTAGAGAAACAAAATATGCAAACCAAATTTTAGCATGCTCTATGTATTTCTTCATTAATGGGTGCAAAGCATATGATGCAAGAGCTTAAACATGAGCACAACAATTGCCAAGTATCACATTACCCAAGACATTTATAGCAATTACTACATGTATCATTTTCCAATTCCAACCATATAACAATTTAACGAAGAACTTCGCCATGAATATTATGAGCTAAGAACACATGTGTTCATACGAACCAGCGGAGCGTGTCTCTCTCCCATACAAGCATTTATTCAAACAAAAACAAAAACAAGAAACATACAGACGCTCCAAGTAAAGTGCATAAGATGTGACCGAATAAAAATATAGTTTCAAGAGAAGGAACCTGATAATTTGTCGATGAAGAAGGGGATGCCTTGGGCATCCCCAAGCTTAGACGCTTGAGTCTTCTTGAAATATGCAGGGGTGAACCACCGGGTGCATCCCCAAGCTTAGAGCTTTCACTCTCCTTGATCATGTTGCATCATACTCCTCTCTTGATCCTTGAAAACTTCCTCCACACCAAACTCGAAACAACTCATTAGAGGGTTAGTGCACAATATAAATTGACATATTCAGAGGTGACACAATCATTCTTAACACTTCTGGACATTGCATAATGCTACTGGACATTAATGGATCAAAGAAATTCATCCAACATAGCGAAAGAGGCAATGCGAAATAAAAGGCAGAATCTGTCAAAACAGAACAGTTCGTATTGACGAATTTTAAAATGGCACCAGACTTGCTCAAATGAAAATTCTCAAATTGAATGAAAGTTGCGTACATATCTGAGGATCATGCACGTAAATTGGCTTAATTTTCTGAGCTACCTACAGGGAGGTGGACCCAGATTCGTGACAGCAAAGAAATCTGGAACTGTGCAGTAATCCAAATCTAGTACTTACTTTTCTATCAACGGCTTAACTTGGCACAACAAAACACAAAACTAAGATAAGAAGAGGTTGCTACAGTAGTAAACAACTTCCAAGACACAAAGTACTGTAGCAAAATAACACATGGGTTATCTCCCAAGAAGTTCTTTCTTTATAGCCATTAAGATGGGCTCAGCAGTTTTAATGATGCACTCGCAAGAAATAGTATTTGAAGCAAAAGAGAGCATCAAGAGGCAAATTCAAAATAAATTTAAACCTAACATGCTTCCTATGAAGATGAATCTTGTAAATAAACAAGTTCAAGAAGCATAATGCAACAAGCATAGAAAGATAAAACAAGTATAGCTTGAAAAATTTCAGCACATAGAGAGGTGTTTTAGTAACATGAAAATTTCTACAACCATATTTTCCTCTCTCATAATAACTTTCAGTAGCATCATGAGAAAACTCAACAATATAACTATCACATAAAGCATTCTTATCATGTGTCTCATGCATAAAATAATTACTACTCCCAACATAAGCATAGTCATTCTTATTAATTGTAGTGGGAGCAAATTCAACAAAGTAGCTATCATCATATATAGGAGGCATATTGTAATCATAAAAGAAAATTTTCTCCTCAATGCTTGGGGGACTAAAAAGATCATGCTCATCAGAGCCAGCTTCCCCAAGCTTAGAATTTTCCATAGCATTAGCAACAATGGTGTTCAAAGCATTCATAGTAATAACATTCCCATTAGCATGCATATAAAGTTCCATGGGTTTTTTAATTCTCTCTTCAAACACATCATGTCCTAATTCAAGATAAAGTTCATAAAGGTCTCTCATATTTTTGTTGTTTTCCATTATGCTTAACTAGTGAAATAAAAACATGCATGATATTAAGTAAAGTAAATGCAAGTAACTAATTTTTTTGTGTGTTTTGATATAGAGTGCAAACAAGATAGTAAATAAAGTAAAACTAGCAACTAATTTTTTTGTATTTTGATTTAGTGCAGCAAACAAAGTAGTAAATAAAACTAAGCAAGACAAAAACAAAGTAAAGAGATTGAGAAGTGGAGACTCCCCTTGCAGCGTGTCTTGATCTCCCCGGCAACGGCGCCAGAAATCTATGCTTGATGGCGTGTATTTCACACGTTCGTTGGGCAACCCCAAGAGGAAGGTATGATGCGCACAGCACCAAGTTTTCCCTCAGAAAGAAACCAAGGTTTATCGAACCAGGAGGAGCCAAGAAGCACGTTGAAGGTTGATGGCGGCGGGATGTAGTGCGGCGCAACACCAGGGATTCCGGCGCCAACGTGGAACCTGCACAACACAACCAAAGTACTTTGCCCCAACGAAACAGTGAGGTTGTCAATCTCACCGGCTTGCTGTAACAAAGAGTTAACCGTATTGTGTGGAAGATGATTGTTTGCAGAAAACAGTAGAACAAGTATTGCAGTAGATTGTATTTCAGTAAAGAGAATTGGACCGGGATCCACAGTTCACTAGAGGTGTCTCTCCCATAAGACGAACAGCATGTTGGGTGAACAAATTACAGTTGGGCAATTGACAAATAAAGAGGGCATGACCATGCACATACATATCATGATGAGTATAGTGAGATTTAATTGGGCATTACGACAAAGTACATAGACCGTCATCCAACTGCATCTATGCCTAAAAAGTCCACCTTCAGGTTATCATCTGAACCCCTTCCAGTATTAAGTTGCTAACAACAGACAATTGCACTAAGTATGGTGCGTAATGTAACTAGTGACTACATCCTTGAACATAGCACAAATGTTTTATCCCTAGTGGCAACATCACAACACAACCTTAGAACTTTCTGTCACTGTCCCAGGTGTCAATGCAGGCATGAACCCACTATCGAGCATAAGTACTCCCTCTTGGAGTTACAAGCATCTACTTGGCCAGAGCATCTACTAGTAACGGAGAGCATGCAAGATCATAAACAACACATAGCATAACTTTGATAATCAACATAACAAGTATTCTCTATTCATCGGATCCCAACAAACGCAACATATAGAATTACAGATAGATGATCTTGATCATGTTAGGCAGCTCACAAGATCTGACAATGATAGCACAATGGGGAGAAGACAACCATCTAGCTACTGCTATGGACCCATAGTCCAGGGGTAGACTACTCACACATCACACCGGAGGCGACCATGGCGGCGTAGAGTCCTCCGGGAGATGATTCCCCTCTCCGGCAGGGTGCCGGAGGCGATCTCCTGGATCCCCCGAGATGGGATCGGCGGCGGCGGCGTCTCTGGAAGGTTTTCCGTATCGTGGTTCTCGGTACTGGGGGTTTCGTCACGGAGACTTTTTATAGGCGGAAGGGCAGGTCAAGAGGCGGCACGGGGGCCCCACACCACAGGGCCGCGCGGCCAAGGGGGGGGCCGCGCCGCCCTATGGTGTGGCCCCTCCGTGGCCCCTCTTCGTCTCTCCTTCGGACTTCTGGAAGCTTCGTGAGAAAATAGGCCCCTGGGCTTTGATTTCGTCCAATTCCGAGAATATTTCCTTACTAGGATTTCTGAAACCAAAAACAGCAGAAAAACAAAGAATCGGCACTTCGGCATCTTGTTAATAGGTTAGTTCCAGAAAATGCACGAATATGACATAAAGTGTGCATAAAACATGTAGATAACATCAATAATGTGGCATGGAACATAAGAAATTATCGATACGTCGGAGACGTATCATTCATCATACGGCGCTTGCGGTTCTCATTGGCTTGGTGTATCTTCCCCTCCATCTGAATGGCGGAGTCAACGAGGGCTTCTAAGTCAGCAAAGGGGATATTGATCAGCACGGTCTGCATCTCATCATGCAGTCCATTCAGAAACCTATCCTTCCTCTTCTCGACGGTATCCGTCTCATCCGGGGCGTACCTTGACAAAGTGAGGAACTTGTCGCGGTATTCCACCACGGTCATTCTGCCTTGTTTCAGTTCCCTGAACTCATCCCTCATCTTCTTGATCAAGCCCGGGGGCACATGATACTTGCTAAACTTGAGTTTGAAGTCCTCCCAAGTCATCATTTGCCCCCCATTTAATGCGCGGGCACTTGTCCACCAGGCACGTGCAGGTCCAGCCAGATAGTGGGTGGCGAACAACACCTTCTCGTTGTCCTCCACTCCGGCAACCTCGAGATTGTTCTCCATGGTTTGGAGCCAATCATCAGCATCGAGGGGTTCCTCGGTCTTGCTGAACACCGGTGGGTTGGTGTTTTGGAAGTTTTTCAGCTTCGACCCTGGGTGGTCGTGGTTTCCGTGGCCTTGATTGCCCTGAGCAATCTGTTGAAGTGCAGCTAGATTGGCTTGACGGTCAACTCTCTCTGCTTCTCTCTCTGCCATCATCTGTTGCAGCATTTGCAGCATTGCGGCTTCGCTGCGAGTTGGGGGTGCCATCTGAACAGTGATAGGGATCATGAGATGAGAGGGAATTTTCTATGGCTCATTTTGGGATAAAATTTCACACAACTTAAAACTTGATTTCATAAATATAATAATATTACACACACACAAACATAGTCATGGAGGTAGCAAATATTACAAGCCAAATGTTCCGGAGGGTTTGAAGAACCCTTTCAACAAACTACGATACAAGGGGCGGGTACAAAGGACCGATACATAACATGGGACGCAAGTGCTCAGACGGGACTACTCGCCATCGACGTTGATAGGGTAGACGTTGTCTACCCCGGCAGCAAGGTGCTCGTGGCCATCCTCGTAAGGGTGGAACTCCAGGTCGTCGTCTTCCTCCTCCTCTTAGTCGTCGTCGTTGCTGACGTAGGAGTAGCCGTCCCCCTGGATGTTCTCCCCTTCACCTTCGCCTTCCAGCTCCTGGATCTGCTCAGCTTGGGTGGCGATGGTCGCCTTCAGAGTGGCGATCCTGGCCTTGAGGCGGTTGATGGCGTAGTCCTTCTTCTGGTTGGCACGGCGGAGTGCCCTGCGCTCCCCGGCGATGACCTTTATGGTCTCCGCCTGCTGCGCCAACTGAATGTGAGTGTGGTTGGCGTGTTCGCGGGAGTTGTCGAGGTAGATGCGGGTCTCATTCAACATGAAGTCGAGATGATCCACATGGTGGCGAAGTTGCGGGTGCGACGGCAGGTTCATTGGCACCCCGAGGGAGTTGTGCCTTGCATAGTGCACAAAGCGGCTATCCTCGAAGTCCATGAAGTTTTGCCCGCACAGACGTGCGAGCCCTTCCTGAAGTCCCCTTGCGAGACCATCCGCCCAGTTGTTCTCCCGGAAGGAGAACTGGATCCTTGCGTTCATTGGGAGCGTGAACCTTCCACGAAGGTCCACCATGATCACCCACTGGAGTTAACCACCGGGCTGGTCATTGATCATTCCACCAAAGGCTTCCGGTGGTGGGCGCCCGAGGAACTCTGAGAGGGAGAAGAGGTCCCTCTCGAAGATGATCTCTCCACCGTTCCCCAACTGATAGAACTCAGTCTGGAGAAAGGGCTGCGCATCAACGACGTGATCCATCTGTAGAGTGAGTAGATGATTAAGTTAGAGAAGTGCAAGTGTTCCAAATTTTAATTCACTCATAAGAAAGAGCATGAATTTAAAGTTTGCCAAAGACTCTTCAAGGTAAGAGGGGGAATAGAGTTTCCATAACTAGTCAATTCATGGTATTTGAAACTAAGTTTTTGAGCGTCCATTCTAACTAGGGTCTCCTAAGGTCAAACAATGGCTCTGATACCAACTTGTCAACACCCGGATTTTTAAGTCCAGATGCCTATTATGCCGTACATCGCAATCCCAGGAATAATGTTTTTGCGAGACATAATAGTAAGTAGCATAGAGTCATCATTTATTACAACACAGATTGTCTTACAACCATAGATCACATGATCCAATATTACACGAATATATTGTTCAACATCACAAATAGTAGCGGAAGCGAAGTAGTAGTGGACTATCTATTCCACAGGAAACGCTTGACGTTAGAAGACGATCCTAGTTATCGTAGACGTCCTGTTGTCCGTCATCCGGATACTGGTGCTCTCCTTCATAGTCTGGCATTTGAATAGCCAGGGCAAAGCCATGAGTACTTTTAAAGTACTCGCAAACTATCTCTACAATAATTACTCATTAAGTGTAATCAGGGGGTGCTAAGCTCTAGGTTTATTTGCATAAAGCCAAGTTTTAGTTTGATAAACATTTAGTAAAGCCTTGTCATGTGGTAGACTAACTCAAGTGGGAACATTAGTGTCATTCCCACAACTCATATTGATTCACCACAATATCACCTTTCAATTCACCATACATTTTTAAGATCAAAACATATTAATGATAACGGAGGTAGTATGGCCTTTCCAATCGTCCGTAACCGTGGACACGGCTATTCGAATAGGTTTAACACTCTGCAGAGGTTGTACTCTTGTGCCACAACTTTTGATTACATCCGTCGAGGATAACCCCGAATCATCGTAACACAGTACGCGGATCATCAACCATAACCTTTCACTTATATATGCTAGTATGAGCACCTCTCCCCATGAGCTTGGCCTCCCGGTGGAAACCGCAGTTAACCCGGGAACTGCACAGGGCTTGGGCCGTACATTCACCTCATTTTAACATCATTCCACACTTAACGGAGGCAGCCTCGGCGTAACCCCTATGATGCTTGTTTAGAGGGAACCCATACTAAAATACACAAGTTTCTAGTTAAGCCCTACCCATAATCAGGTATTGTGGGGGTACTAGTATAATTGGAAGGGTATCGCATTCAAACCCAATCATCAGTTTTATCAAAAATCACCATCTTCTCTTGTTCAAATCCACCTCCACTTTACTTTCTTTCAAAGTCAAATCCACTTCACCATGTTCCCATCTAAAGTAGTCAATTTTAATTGATTAGCACTAGCAACTATATGAGGGGTGCTATCTAGCCTTGATTTGTGCTAATCTAACTTCAGGTATTGTTCTACTCTAGACCAAGTGAATCATAAATCAAAGAGTACTTTGAAATAAATAAGCAAAAGTAAATGTAAGTAAAAACATGGGATAGGTAATACATAAAAGTAAAGTGTGATGGTGCCTTTGCTCTTGTAGAGCTAAGCACTTGTGTTTAGCAAGGGTTAGCTTGCCTTGAGCTGAGTAGTTATCGAAGTTCTCTTCTTCTTCCTGAGAGTAGGCCTCCTCCTCTTGGTATTCCTCGTTACTAGCGTCTATATACGAATACGAGGTATAAATACTAAACCAAGCTCACATACTAAACTAGAAACACTCAAAAAGGTTCATACACTAATCCTATCATCAATCAAACATGGCATGGGGGATTATTGGATGAGTTCTTATTTAAAAGAAGAATAATTTCCTCTCATTATTCCTATTTCTCAAATTTGGTATGTAGATCCTTAGAGGAATTCATTTCTTCTCATTACATCTTATTAAGATTTAATCTCTTCATATAATAATCAGGTATGAAATATAGGTTGACCCAAGTCAACATTTCATATCTATTATATGTGAGTAACTTTAATTGAAGTGCTACACTTCACATAGTCTTAAAACTTAATATTTAAATGGATTAAAATCTCTAAGTAATACTTATCAAGGGTTCATTAGCCCAAGTCATTCCCCCTGGTTATATTACTTAGGATCAAGATTTAAATGAGAGGTAGCTCTCATATTAGTTGTTGAATTTGAATTCCAAATTTAAATGCTCTAGAATTGACTACATAGCCATTTTATTTGATCTAGTCCATGATCATGCAAATAACATGTCTATATTATTGCATAATCAATTAGAGGACATCATTTGTGATTTATTAGAATTGGAATCAATTCAAAATCAATTATGGTTGAATTTTAAATAAAGTTTCAATTTGCAAAAGTCCCTGTCTTGTTATTTTTATCAGATTAATTCTACTTTGAATTTGGAGCTGGGACCAGTGGCATTGGATAGATAATTTCATTGGCTTTCCAACGGTATAAAGTTTGCTAGATTTGGTTTGGCAGATTTCAAAATATTCAAATTTTACTAAACCATCTGCAACACAATTTGAAATAAGTTTAAACCTAACTTTGAATCGTGGGCTTGGGCGGGAAACCTTAACGGGCCGAAACGGTATTTAATTTTACTGCGCAGCCCAACAAGCCACGGGTGCGAGTGGGCTGCCCTGACGAGGTGGGGGCCACCCGTCAGTGGCTCTTAACCACGCGAAAGGTACGCGCGCTGAGAGGCGTTGGATTAGGGGAGGGATCGACGGCCAGCAATCGTCGTCTTCTCCGACGAGAAGGCGAGGTTCTGGCGGCGGACGTAGGGGGTCGACGGCCTTACCGGCGTTCCCGCGGGGCTCTGCTGGTGGCGAGGTGGCGTTGTCGAGGATGCTGAGGCTCCTGGTAGCAGTGGCGAGGCTCGGGGTGGCGTCAATCGATGGCGAGGATCTGCGAGCTCCGGCGGCCTTCGTCTTGCGATTGGAGCAGCTCCGGTGGTGTGGTGTCAAATTGATGAGTGGAGAGGAGACAGGGATGAGAGGGGAGCAGATGTTGTGAAGAAATGGAGCTCAGAGCTCCTCTATTTATAGCGGGCGGAGATGACCGTGAGGTTCTGTGGGGGAGCGGCCATGGCGCGGTGCTTGGGGTGCTCGAAGGGGCAAGGCAAGGACGGCAGCGTGTAGGCGGTGTCCTGGCGATGCGCTAGGTGCAGCTGGCGCAGGAAAAGGGAGATGGGATCGATCGGTGGCTCAAGTTGAGTGCGGCAAGTACATTCGCGGTACTTCTCCGGCGAGGACGACGGTGACAAGGCGGCGACAGGCGTTTGAGTGTGTCTATGCGGTAGAGGAGAGGGTGGCGGTGCTCGTTACAGGCGTAGGGATGCAGGGGAAGGACGAGGGCGACGGCACGCGAGATGCTCTGGCGCGTCCAGAGCGCGATCACCGCGTGCCTGGCACGTTCTGGCACGGTGCTGGGCGCGCGTCTCCTGGCCAATGCCGTGCCTGCGCGAGCCTGGGCCGTGTACCGTTGTGATCACCATGGTCAGAGGCATGTACTGGACAAGGTTGGCGAGGGACTGGAGGGCCAGAGAGAGGGTGACCAAAGGTGGCCGGCATGGCAAAGTTTGGCATTGTTTAGGTTTGTTTCCACGCTTTAATCGACGGGGCAAGGACGAGTAGAGGTGCAGGGGATGTAGGAGAGGGTGATCATCACAAACCAAAAGTGGTTTAGTCCAAAATCTGCTGGACAAAGAGGTGTAACATCAAACTGTAAAACCGCTCGCCAAGTGTTCGACACAATGGCCGCATGAACTTTGAATTTGAATTTCGAAATTCTTTTTGGTGGAACTCAAACATATTAATTATAGGTTAGTTTGGTGGTGGTGGGGTTCAATTTGGAGTTGTTTTGCAAAATGGCAAATGTGACATGATCTTCTCTTTATTTCAGCATCACTACTTGTCACCTTTATACTGGTCAACCTAGTCAACTCTAGCCATGGTGGTCAACATCAAAGTTACTCACCCTGACATGGTCTTGGATGACATGGCTTTGGTTGACCAAGTTTAGTTTAAGAATTGAGAAAACCAGAGGGGTAAAGTAGTGAAGAAAATATTTTTGGGCCATATGACCATTATCATATGTATGTAGAAATTTTGATTTCCTTGTGTTTGATTCTTGATCCAAGGATGCAATTGTGTTAGTTTATCATATTGAAGTATTTTACAAGCAAGGGGGCAAGCAATTATGGCCTAGGGTGAAGATTTGCAATTTGGCATATTGTGTATGTAAGTGAAATATGGGTTTTTCCCATTTTCTTCATTTCCCCTCAAACTAGGGTTTGATGATCTTTGTTAGGGTTCAAATAGCAATTGATAATCATACTAACACTCATCATGGCAATTGCACAAAAGAAATTCACTCAAATGCAAGAAACTATATGTGGCACTATATGCATATAAAAAGTTTTTGTTAATTGCAAATTTTGAGTTTTGGGGAAATTTTCATTCTTGATTATTATTGTTGAAACTTGGGATGTTACAAAGATTATTGATAAAAAAAATTTGCGTCTAAAATTAGAATCATAGTGTGTCAAAGAAGGAAGAAAAAAAGAAAAAAACACATTATAGTATAGTCTACGTTCGAGTAATTAAAAGGAGCTGAGAAAATAGAACTGTAGACGTAGGCTAGCTATCGTTGAAAATTTACGACCGGAAATATATACCGAATCGAGTTGCATCAAAGATTAAGGTCGGAAAGTTGCGCCAGGAGATTACCGTCCAGTAATTTTTTTATAGGAGGTAAAAGAATATAAGGTCTGAAAATTATGCCCATGTTAAAAGAAGAGATATAAAATACACCGTTTTAGACATATGTAACCTTTTTGTTTGAGAGGTAGATGTAGTTAGCTACAAACGGGAAGATTATTGATAAAAAGTTTTTGTGTCTAAAATTAGAATCGTATAGTGTGTCAAAGAAGGAAGAAAAAAGAAAGAAAAAAACACATTATAGTATAGTCTACGTGGTAGATTTTGATTGGAAGAAAATGGACATGAACAGTGCATGCACATGGAGCAATGTGGTGAAAGCAAACCCCTTTAGCTTTAATATATAGTACTAGGAAGTTTGCGGCGCGACGCACGCCGCGCCCATGTTGTTTACGGTGCGGTATTCTTTTTTAAAAACAATATTTTTAGGTTTAAGAATGCGGGATTTCTTTTCAAAAATAGCTGAAGAAACATCTAAAACTCGACCACGTCCTTGATATCAAGATCGTTGGTTACAATTTTGTAGAAATAATAAAATATATGGGTTGTTGAAGTACCGTGGAAGTGCCTGTGAAATAGACGACGGATGGTGGAGTGCTTTTGTTTCTAGATCGTTGGTTAAAATATTGTAGAAATAAAACAATATCTAGGTTGCTGAAGTACCGCGGAAGTGCCGATGAAATAGGCGGCAGATGGTGGAATGTTTTTGTTTTTGGTGTTGTTACAAAAAGAAATGGTAGTATTTCTCCAGCCGAAAGAGGCAACGGGTGATTGAGTAAATCTATCTTCTAAAGTTATTGTAGAAAAAGGTCATCCTAGGTGAAAATGTGATGGATGGTGGAGTAAGTATATTTTTTTGATGTTATCATAGAAGAACACGATATTATTTTCCCCGAGTAAAAGAGGGGGTAGATGTTGGATTTTTCTTTTTGAATCACCATTGAAGAATTATGCACTACTAAAAAATATTGGTGGGTAATTATTGTCCAGAACCACGGTTGAGGTTGAAGGTTCGTGTAAAAATTACTACCCTTGAGCGGCGTTGCAAATTGAACTACCGAGAAATATGCAATTTTAAATAATTAATAGTATATATTTAATGACGTGTTTCATAGTTGACATGGGCAATGTTCAAGATATCTACTGTGAAATTGCTTTCTATAAAAATATAGGGAGTTGCCGCCTCGCGAAAAAATACCGCCGAAACTAAACTTGAGGTTGAAATTACTATGCCGCGTTGAGAAATTATCATCACTGGAATATGCACCTTGAAATAATGAAACACCAAAAGTCCCAAAAGAGAAAACAATTTATTGTAGCATATGCAATATGGCGCAGGCTGATTGAAACGGAAAGTGGCGCAGGCTGATTGAAACGGAAAGTTGCGTCAAAAAATGACCATCGAGTAAATAAAAGGAGTTGGGAAAATACAACCGAAGAAGTAGGCTAGCTAAGGTCAAAATGTTACGGCCTAAAATATGTATCAAATCGAGTTGCATCAAATATTAAGGCCGGAAAGTTGTGCCATAAGATTACCATCAAGTATTTTTTTTAAAGGAGCTAAAAAATATACGGTCTACGAAATATGGCTATAAAGGCGTGTCAAGCAAAAATACCAGCAAGTAGTTTTAAAAGAAGAGACATAAAAATATTGTTGTAGATGTAGGTATTTTTGTTTGACGGGTAGACATACATCCGAAAAATTAAAAATAAAAAGTTGTTGTATGTAAAATTATATAATCCAAAAGTCTTAAAAAGGAAGAAAAAAAAGAAAAACAAAAGCACATTGTAGTAGTCTATGTGGCAGAGATTGATTGGATTAAAATAGATGTCTATAGTGCATCAACGTGGAGCACTATGGTGCAAGCAAACCCCTTCAACTTTAATATATAGTATATATATATTGGTTCTATTATTTGATTTACTTTGATCTTTCTTCTTTTCTTGGAATTGGTAGACTGAAGCTCAAGGAAGAAAAATCCCGGCGGGGAAGATCTCGCGGGCAGCTACAGGCAAACACGCAGGCATTTTGGAGAAGAAACTCGTTTTGGTCTTCATCTATACAGGAAAAAATTAGCAATTTATTGGATTTGCAAGTTTGGTGTTCTGATTCCCGGAGATACTAATTAGCACTTGCTTGTTGATTTTGTGTGCGAGTATAGAGTATTTAGTTAATTAGCGTTGGAGATTTATTTTGTCTCGGCGTCGTCGTGTTCGCGCACAACAAGCTCGGCGGCTGCATCCCGCCCTCCATCGGCAAGATGGCCGAGACGCTCAACGAGATTGTGCTCATCAGGGACGAGCTCGTCGGGTGCGTCCCGCCGCAGGTCGGCCTGCTCCTCCTCGACGAGTCATCTCGACGCCTTCCTCCGGCGCGCCGCCTCCTCGCGCCGGCCGGCACGGCCCCGCCTCGAGCTCTCCGCCGCGCCCGCGCCGTGGTTGGAAGGTGCTGGCAATCCGCGGCTTCCTCCGGCACCGGCGCTGGAGCCACGGTCAGGGGCTTCCTCAACCTTGATGGCCACGGTGACGGCCTCGCCGACCGAGAGCAGCATCCACCAGCTCGTTTAGATTTTT
Source organism: Lolium perenne (assembly GCF_019359855.2). Taxonomy (NCBI): domain Eukaryota; kingdom Viridiplantae; phylum Streptophyta; class Magnoliopsida; order Poales; family Poaceae; genus Lolium; species Lolium perenne. The sequence continues at coordinate 35,759,137 of NC_067246.2, read as the reverse complement.
AGGATTGTTGGGGAATTTGGTAATTGAAGGTGAGAGAGAGACTTGTGTGTCAACAGCATGTGGTCCACGATACTACGAGAGCGGACAACAAACGCAAAGAAAAGCAGATTCGTTTGTGTGGCCGTTAGGACCGTGTGTGGCCGTTAGTTTGGCTCGAGAATCTTAAAGCAAATCCAACGATGATGACCGCGTTCACACCTATACACCCGGTCACAGAATCCACTCTCCTATATTTGGTGGCAACTTTATAATACCCATATATAAATAGTCAATACATATTTAATGCACAATATTTTGAATATTCAGCTGAAAACCTCGGATTGTGTTGCGACTTGGCCCTGTTAGAACCCTAGCCCCCCAAGTCCAAACGCAATCTCCACTCCATCCACCTCCAGCAACCACTCTAGTGTCGTGGGGAGAAGTTTGCATATCTCATTAGGCGTAGGAAAATTTCAGTTGTTTGATTTTGGTGTCACTGCAATGTTTTTTCAGACGGTGATCGTCAATTGATTCTTGTTGTTGTTCGTTGGCGTGGCTCCATTAGTACCATCAGCGAGATTGTCGTGTTCAACAACCCCTTACTTTGAGCATTTGCTAGAAGGATCATCGACCTGGTCTAGCAATGTTAACGGTAAGGTCCCCTCGGCGATATGCTTGGCAATTTTGTTGTATGCGATGGTCTTCTATTGCGGCGATTCCACAAGCTATGATCGTCTATAGGTCTTTGCAGATACTTTACTATTGCTACAGTGGAACCAGAATGACGAGTTTGATTGCGGCTTTAGGGAGAATTTTGAGGCTTATGGTCATGGTTGTATCTTTCACTGCTTTATTTAGGGTTTTTTCAGCTTATGTGGGTCGTATGGGTTCCATAACTTTATTATCTGACTTCATCTACATGGTTGCAGCGATATTCTCCTTTATCTAATAAAACCATATCTAATTGAGAAAACATATGTTACAGAACTTAGAACTAGAAATAGACAGTTAATTGAGATAGAATTAGCTAAGGTTTCATATTTGAGAACCAAAATAACGGAGAAGAAGAAAAAAGCCTTGGACACGTAATGGATCCTGAAGCACTATTTCTTCATCCCCAAGACCAAAACTGCTGAACAATGAAAATACTAATGGATTTGCTAGTTCTCAGTAGAGGCTGAGAACACTCTTACAACATCAAATTTGCATTGTGATTCATGCATTTGAGTTGCAAATTAGGTTGTAACTGAGATATTTTCAGCTACATGTTGGGTTGCAACTGAACTAGAAAAAAAATCTTTTAAACCGTTAGATTTACTTCGTGATCAGTGCTAGATGAGAAGAAGTTAGTTCTTGATAGAACAAGAAAGTCCACTTCTCGTCCTCGAACTTTTGAGGAAGTTCACTTTTCGTCCTAAAATTTATTTTTAGTTTAGAACGGGCCTTGAACTCTCAGAATAGTTCACTTTTCATCCTTTTTTGGTTTAATTGAGAAAATCGCTGACATGGAAAGAAGAAACAATCAACCAACCGAATTGTTTTTGAACTAGACCAAACCCAAGCTAGTTGAGATGTCGAAACCAACATCTTAATGAAAAAATAGAAACCCTTGTGTCCCCGGACCAGTCTCTCGCTCGATATATCACACACACACTCTCTCTCTCTCTCTCTCTCCCAATTCACTTGAAGGCATGCTTGCTTTGCCTATCAACATCGTCCTGCCTAAAAAAAATATCATCCTGCCTCTGTGCTCATGCAATGTCGCCTTGAGTCTTCTGCCACCCGTGGTAAATAATTTCCTAGCTCAACTGAGGTAAGGACTAAAAGTGAACCATTCTTAGAGTTTAAGGACCGTTTTGAACCAAAAAAAAGTTTTAGGACCAAAAGTGAATTTCCACTAGAATTCAAGGACCAAAAGTGGACTTTTTTCATAGAACAATAACTGTTCACACCCAAGAACTAACAATACGTGTCAAAACAGCGAGACGATAAAGCTTGTATCACCGGGGCGAAGTGAGGCGTCCTAGTAGATGCAGTACGGACAAAGAACGAAAAGATCAAAGGAAGACATGCCTCGAAGCTCAGTCGATTGCTCGAACTACTACTCTAGCTACTACTCTAGGATTCCACAGTTGGTGACTAGAATCTTTGTGTAAGGGCGGTTGAACCCTCGCTCTGCAACCACCGCTCTCTTGTCCCCGATCAGCTTGGCCACCCTGCATTTCGCAGCAACACACAATCAAATCCAAACAAAAGAAACGCAATCGTACGTGCACAGAAGATTGGTGATCGAATTTGCAGCTAGTTAAGGAGCACCGACTTGAAGTAGCCGGAGCCGCTGTTGTCCTTGACGGTGGGCACGGCGGCGATCTTGGCCACGACGTCCATGCCGTCCACGACCTTGCCCACCACCAGCGCCGACGCGTCCAGCTCGGGCGAGTCCCTGGTCGCGATCACGAACTCGGTGCCGTTGGGCACCACGCCCGCCTGCTCCTCCTGTATCTCCAGCTTCCCGCCCCGCGCCACCAGCTTCGGCCTCGGCGGCGGCAGGCTCGGGTCCCGCACCACGATCGACACCGCCCCCGCCACGTGCATCGTCGTCCCGCCGCCGCCGCCGGCGCAGCGCGCGCGCACCGCGTCCATCTCGGCAGCTAGCCGGTCGGTCACCGCCGGGAGGGCTGGGTACGACACCACGCCGGCGTGCTGCACGTACCCCGGCACCACCTTCACGAACTCCTTGCGCCGGTACCCGACGCCCGTGGCGAGGGACAGGAACCGGGCCGCGCCCGCGGGGGCCGCGTCGCCGAAGAGGCCGATGGTGATGCGGCCCGCCGGCTCGCCCCCGATGGACACGTCCAGGAACGCCTTGGCCGTGATCGGCAGCTCATCGATGCAGGCCGCCGCTGCCGCTGGCACCACTTCTTGAGCTGCTGGTGCCGCTTCTTGCGCCCTGGCGGACGGTGGTGCCACCACCACAGGGGTGATTCCGAGGAGCGCCGGCGAGACCGCGATAGCGACGGCAGCGGCGCGGCGACCGAGCTTTGGCGGCGGTTGCGGTGGAGGGTGGTGGAGCTGTGGCGGCGGCGGCGAAGGCGGCAGTGTGGGCTTGGAGGTGTTGAGGATTCGATGCGACATTGTTGCTGCGGCGAGGAGTGGACGCGCATGCGCCCGTCCGGATGAGGAGCCAAATCCGTTTGCTGTTGCCGGGCGTCGTCACTTTGGATTTCCCGCTATCTCAATTGTATGGTCTACGTTGATTGAATAGGCTGAATAAAGCATGCACACACACACATACATGTACCACTCCTCTAATTTGGAAGTTGACATCAAGACTATCTTGGTACAAAAGGAAAACTGTGAGTTCAAATTATCTTAGCGGTCTAATCTGATTTAGCAATTCAAGAATGAAATTATGTCGAGGGCCAATTTGGCCCTCCATCATTCTGATTACCATCTGGAACATTTGAGATGCTCGCAACGCAAAGATATTCAGAGGAATCAGTCAAACACCATTTGTAACAATCTCTATCTGCTCGATTCGTCTCACTCTTTGGGCTAGCCAATATAGTTATGTAGAGATTTAGTTCAAAAGGATCATTCCGATATGTGGTGTCTGAATCATTAAGTGGGTCCACCAGATACATCGAAAGTTTATCTAGGGCGATCGCGGTTCCACTAGGGTTTTCTTCTTGAGGGTGGTGAGGTTTCCTGCCGGCGGACGAGATCACGACGGCGCGATCCCCTCTGGTGGCTGGATGTGGGGTTCACAAAGCTGTCTCGGGCTGCGGATCGATTGGGAAGGCCATGGCTACTATGAATCGCCGTGCAGCGATGGAAGGCAGCGCGTCTAAGGCCACATCAAGATCGATGATCAAATCGGGCGCTCATGATCTGGCAGCATGTCTATCCGCGAGGATGGGCGACTTGTTGCTGACGACAAGGAGGCATATGGCCTTGTGTTTAAAGAAGTGGAACCAAGGTTAGTTCCTCGCCCCAAGTGGACGATCTTGGGTATGGTTTGTTTGCCTCGTAAGTTTATTATTGGTGTTCTAGAGAGAGTGATGCAGGGAGCATGGGGTATTTATGGATCAACGCAGACCAAAGATCATGTTATGAAGAGTAGACCATGGTAATTTGATTTTCATGCTGCTCTTCTACAAGAGTTTAAGGCTCAATTAGGCCGTATGTTATGGTGTTTAATTCTTTGGATATCTGGGTCAGAATCCTAGACTTGCCGAATGGATATGATGAATATGGTTTATTGGGAATTGAGAGGCGGCTAGATTGGGATATATATTTCGGCTGATGTGGATGAGGAAGGCATGGCATGGAGCGAAGATCTGAGAGTCGGAGCGGCTGTCAAAGTAGACAAGCCACTACTTCAGGGTGTTAGCCTAAAGGAATCCGAGGAAGATAAGGAAGGAAGATGGGTTGGTCTGAAATATGAAAATGTTCCTCACTTCTGCTATGACTACAAGTGTTTGGTTCACCCTGATAAATGTGTGCGCGAGGGTGAAGAACGAGGAATCTGAAGAGAATAAGCAGTGGGGAGAACGGATGCACGCCTCCCCTCGCCGTAGCTACAAACCTCCACCTCCCGCTCGCCCGTCGATGTCCTCGGTAAGGTTCGGCAGCAGAATGTCGAGCGACTTCTGGCCAAAAGGAGGAGTTACTGTTCGGGACATTCCTCCTCGCATGAACCTTTCATGAGATTTCGCGCACTCTTCTTTGTCCCACACTGGTGGGGTCGATTAGAGGGGGGTTTCGACAATGTTACCAGTCCCGATAAGCGTCAGAGGGCGCGCGCGGTAAGAAGAACAGAAAGGGAAAGAGACGCAAAATGGCAATGCTAGTGGAAGGCGTAATCTCAAGTCGGGGGCAGGGCACTTTTGTGTCGTCGGCCAAGGAAGAATTAATTCAGGTCATTCTCCCGACAGTAATCAGATGCCACATGGCCTTTGCATGAACTCCAACTCTAGCTTGGAAAAACACGATAAACTAATACTATAAACAGCAACAAAGGTACATGTTGAACAATATTTGAATTAGACTAAGAAGTGGATAATGATGAAGTGAGATATACGCCTAGTTAGCAAAAATGATACCCCTATATGTTGAAGTCACCACAATGGATCCCATGATTTGTGGATTGGATCGGCATCTGCCTGCCGCCGTAAGAAATTCGCAATCTGGGCCCCCTAATCCCGCCCGCCCGAGCCCATAAACCGAAACACCATCCCATCCGCAGCACAGCAAAACCGGATCGCCCGCCCGCCTAGGGTTTCTCCATCTCCATCTCCTTTCCCCATCGCTCTCGCTCTAGCCCTAGCAATCCCGTGGCGGCCATGGCGGCCGAAGCGCCACCGCCACCACCGCCCTCGTCGTCCTCCTCCTCCTCGTCCGCGCGGCCGCCGTCTGGGGCGGCGGCGTCGCCGGAAACGTACCTCGGGAGCCTCATCAGCCTCACCTCCAAGAGCGAGATCAGGTACGAGGGCGTCCTCTACAACATCAACACCGAGGAGTCCAGCATCGGCCTCCGCAATGGTGAGAATCCGTCCGCCCCTTCCCCCTTCCCCCACCCCCCGCACGCCCCGCGCGCCCGCTTCCGCACCGTCCTTCGCCCTAGTCAGATGCGCTTGCGTTAGCCCTAGATTCGGTTCCCGCTGCTGCTCCCGACGAGGCAGACCCTAGGTCTTACGCACGCCGCGCGCGCGGCGCCAGTCGAGGTGAAATTGGACGGTTACCCGATAGAATTATTACGCCGACCGTTTGTTGTGGCAGCAGTAGTATTTCCCTTTCCTTTTTTGTTACGATTTGTCAAGTGAACTGCCGCATCCTCTCGTACTCCTACGCAATAGCTTTATAACTGAGGTGGTAGCTTTACTGTTGCTTTCCTTTCCGCGTGGGTCTGCGCTGCGTTTGTGCCTAATCTACACCCATTCATTTTCTCGTTTTGTAGTGCGGTCATTTGGAACCGAGGGACGGAAGAAGGACGGGATACAGATTCCCGCTAGCGACAAAGTTTACGAGTACATACTCTTCCGCGGAAGCGATATCAAGGTACCTTTGTGTGCAATTCCAACGTTCTTCCTGTTATTGTTGCTTGAAGTAATCCCATTGTGTTTCTGTTGCCTTATTTCCACTGGGTTAATCCACATACAGAGATTACATGTAGGTAGGATTTTTTTTTTTTGCTTATCCCTGTTTGCTCGACCAGTGTAGGGCTGTCACGGGTTAATTTATTTCTTGGTTACATGAAATTGAATCCATAGTCGGTGGTCATGTTGTACTTCACAGCATTGTCCGTGCCTTTCTTTTATTCTTTTATTAAATGTAAAAATCCTAATGTAGTGCTTGTAACACCATGTTATGCTTTGAATTTTGTTGTGGTAGGACTGCATAATATACATCACAACTAAGACATATTATGATGGCTAGATCGTGTGCAGGTTTTATCTTGGCAATGCATTAATTTAGTTTCCACAGTATGTTTTTGTCAGTGCACACCTTTCAAATTGCTTCAAACTTTCCATTTACAGTATCTGCTATGAGCTATCTACTTGAGTCCTTTGTTACTATTGTATCTTACCGGAGAAGGACAATTGACTTTGCTTCTGCAGGATTTGCAAGTTAAGTCGTCGCCACCACAACCACCACCTCCACAACCAACTCCCCTGCACAATGATCCTGCCATAATCCAGGTACTACTATGATGTGAATACATGGATTGTGCCTTATGGGACATTCAGCTGATGCAATATTTATTCTGCAGTCACATTATCCTCAGCCAGCATCGACTTCGTCAAGTTTGCCGACTGCTGGTGGTGCAGCTTTACCAGACCTCAGCTCCCAGGCAGCTCAATATGGGTTTCAGAGGCCAAGTTTTCAGAGTAATATTCCTCTGTATCAACCAGGAAATACTCCGTGGGGATCTTCTGTCCCACCTGCTGGAAATGGTGCAGGGCTCTCAGTCCCCCCGATGTACTGGCAGGGATACTATGCACCTCCAGGTAGCCTTCCACAGCATTTGCAGCAACCTCCTTTGCTTCAGCCCACACCTGGATTATCAGCTCCACAGACTTTCCAGTATCCAGGAATGAATCCCTCTTTACAATCTGGGCCACAGAAACTTTCAGAACTTCAGCCCCCCTTGTTACAACCATCAGTTGCTGGTCAAGGCCCTTCCTCAAGTATCATGCCTGCTACGACGGCACCTTCTGCTAGCTTATTAGGTCCAGAAGCATCAAAGCCTCTGCCGAACATGGTACCTTTGTTTACTCCTCCGGTGCCATCTCATGTTACCTCCCTTCCTATAGCCAGCCAGCCAATTTCCATGACTGAAACTAATGCGACAGCATCAAAGAACTTAAATTCTGCCGCAAATCCAAGCTCAACACTGTCATATCAAACAGCATCCCAGGCAATTTCTTCCACTGTTGCCTCATCTAGTACAGTTGGATTGGAGATGCCAGCACCTTTTCTGGCATCATCTGGTCAATTATTGCAGAATGCTCCATCCATGCTTTCATCATCTCAGTCCATGCAGACACCTTTACAGATGAGCAGCAACATTGCTAAGCCTGCTGACCCTAAAACACGGGTTGCGGAACCATTGCTACCCGATCCGCCGACACGTGCTCTACCTGAAAACAATGAGCCTATACTACCATTGCCGAAACAGACACCACAAAAGGTATGCCAGCATTTCTATGTCTGTTTTCTGCATGGATTTGCATTCATGCTTTTCTTCAGAGCTATACTATAAAACTAAAGTCCTGATGATCTTATTATCATGATAATTTTGCTTGATTTGCCGAAAGGAATTGGCAGTGACCCCTCTGCTTGTTATATTCCTTTTCTCCAACATTCTGTTCTGGAACCATAGAACCTACTATTGTTCTTTAAGCATTAACTTTTGGTAGATAGTATTTTGTAGGTTTTCTTTTCAAATTCAAAACACCGCTAATTGTTTGAAACTTGAGTCTGATATAGAGTGGAGTTTCAGTTATTTTACGAGTATAAACTTGCAAGGTAGTGTAAAACCAGTTAGCGTCATTAGAACTTCTATGAGGATAATTCTAGATCCTGTCCAGTGTTACCTGTGGTAACTAGTTGTTCACTAGTCAGTTTAAGTTATCAAATATGAAATCAAGTTCTGAATCTGGATTAGTGCCTGCTTGAAAGCTTTATCGTCCACTAGACAGTAAATATGAAATCAAGTTCTGAATTTGGATTACTGCCTGCTTGAAAACTAACGTTTAAGTTATCAAATATGAAATCAAGTTCTGAATTTGGATTACTGCCTACTTGAAACCTTCAACGTTTGGTTAACCACCTGGAAACACTGTTCGCGTTCAACATAAAATATTTCACAGTTTTCTGATTGATAATATTTCACAGTTTTTCTCTAGTTATCTTGTTTCTTAAGGCATGGTGATGGATGCTTGCATTTGTTTTGCAGCTATTCTTTCGTCAAATTTGCTTTTAACAGAACATTTTGTACACTAACCAGACATATTTCCTCGTAACAAATTTCTGGTTTATCTTTATCTTACTGTGCTCATTTTTAGGGCTGTACTTATTATTTTCTCCCTCACTTCGCTTTCAGTACAATGGAGCTAGTTCACAGAGCCACCACCACTTTAGAGGCTGTGGAAGAGGTAGAGGCAGTAGTGCGGTAAGCCACTTACAATCCAGCATCTCTTCTTGTTTTGTGTTCACATTCTCAACATTGAATATTCATTTTAATCTTAAATGTTGCTGCCTGCGTTATTGTGCTGTTACAGTTTCCCTTTGTTATACATTTATTGTTTTCACCAGAATCACTATTTTTAACAGGAAACATATGTTATCCAAATTGTCTTCTGCACCTTCTTGTTATCCATGCAAAAAAATAAATGATAATTGTACATAACTATCGACAATGTTTTTATAGTTAGAGAATATTTATACTATTCACATAAAAAACTTTGGTTTGCTCACTTCTGTTGTCTCAATAAATTTATTTTTTTAGTTTGTGGTACATATGTTATGTTACCTTTTATCTTCAGTTCTGTTAGTATAAAGTTAGGGATCCACATGTTTCCATGCACAATAAAATAGAGATATGAAGGATATGATCTACCTGAAACTAGAGGAGAGGAGTTTTAAACTTGAATCAATGAAATTCAAAGCCCTTCCACTATAATGAGGTCTCAATAAATGTAAACAGCATTCCTGTTATCTATTTTGTAGAGCTCGACTCTTGTATCATATTTACATGTTCTTGTATGAAACATGGTGAATATGCTGCTACAGAAGAACATTTGGCTTGAGTTACTCATGCTTTCTGGTTTCTTGCATGCAGCTGTCGCAATCACTAACAAAATTTACTGAAGAATTCGATTTCATGGCCATGAATGAGAAGTTCAACAAAGATGAAGTATGGGGTAATCTTGGTAAGAAATCCCAGTCTAGGGATAAAGATGGTGAGCTAGGAGATGATGTATTTAATGAAGACCTGGAGTACGATGAAACAGACAATCCAGAGTTAGATGTTAAGGTTTGATAGTTTCCTTATTCTTGTTGGACATTCAAAGGTTTGCTCGTTCCTGCAAAAAGTTAACCCATTTCTCATCCTTTATGCAGCCCGTCTACGTCAAGGACGATTTCTTTGATTCCCTTTCTGGTGGAACATTTGGACGCGGAGGGCAAAATGGAAGGCCTAGATTTTCAGAACTGAGGAAAATGGATACAGAGGTACATTAGCAACTCCCTTTCTTGATGTATACTACTTGCCATCTGTACATTCTCAAATAAAAAACTTACCATCTATCCCTGATGCTTATCTTTTGCACAGACTTTTGGCGATTTCCCAAGGCATCGCCAGCCCTACCGTGGTGGTGGTCGGGGTTATCGTGGCGGTGGTCGTTCCCGTGGGTCGTACTATGGTGGTAGGGACTATGGAAACATGGGTGGTGGAAGAGACTATGGAAACATGGGAAGGGGTGGCCAGGAAAACTACTACGGTGGAAGAGGAGGTGGCTATGGAAACACGGGGAGGGGTGGCGGCCAGGAGAACTACTACGGTGGCAGAGGAGGCTACGGAAACACAGGGAGGGGTGGTGGCCAGGAGAACTACTATGGTGGCAGAGGAGGCTACGGGAACACGGGGAGGGGTGGTGGGCAGGAAGACTTCTGAGCGCGCCCGCTGTACCCCTGGTGTTGTAGCCTTACCGCAGTGCATCTCGCTCTTACCGTTCTGCAAATAAACGCTCCTTGGCGTGTGGCCCTCGTCCCAGCAGCAGGGGGACCTGTGGGCTTGTAGTTGATGCGGGTTGGTTCATACACCCCTCTGGTGTTGTGTAAGAGCTGCCGGTGGACAGACGAGCAGCTGTCTGATGCTTTGAGCGTGTACCGCGTGTCTGAGATGTAGTTGTATAGGCCGATCTCGTACCTGGTACCGTAGCGCTGGGCTTTTATCTCACACTCAGTAGCTCCTTTCTTGATTTGCTTACTCTAGCTGTATCTTGTTACTACCTGTTTTCAGTACTTGACAAAGAGTGCATGTTATTATTGTTGCCAGGATATGGATTCACAGGTCATGTAATACTACATTTGTAAACACAACTGTTACAACTGATGACAAGCTTTTATTTAGTTCCCATTTTAGTTTCCTTTCTGTCCCCTGTAGTTTGGAAGGGACACCTGGAGCTGTGCGGGAAAGAGTGCGTGTCTGTTTATGGCACCCGGTTGTTTGGTTTGTTGGTTGGGGATGATGCTGATAAGTTGGGGCAGCGCTTTCATGGGTTTGGTAGCAGTCGGCCATGTACCTCCTCTGTTGATCTTTGGGAAGGAAAGCTGTACAATGTACATTGTAGTTGGATTTTGGAAGCAGCCATCTTGGTGGATTTGCATTTGCGTGGTTGGCTTAGAATGAAGGTCCGGCAGGTGGCGCATCTCGTCTTGGCTTGACAGAAAGGCATCAAGAGAAGAAGGAAGTACACGTGCACCTGGTGCTGGACCAGACACGGCACGGGAAAGCAACGCATACACAGCTGGACTGAGATCCGGTGCCTCGCTGAAAGCAAGGCACGGAGCGCCTTGAGGCACCGGATCTGCCACTCAACCGACATCGAACGGACAACAGTGGAAAAGGCTGGTCAGAAACGAGTCATTTCTGCGTGAGGAGATGAGGGGAGGCGGGCTGTTGACTCGGTTCTGACCAGCCATTTCTGCTGCTGTCCGTTGGATACCGGTTGAGCGGCAGATCCGGTGCCTCAAGGCGCTCCGTGCCTTGCTTTCAGCGAGGCACCGGATCGTGCTGACGAGAACCCAGCCAAACTCCCGTTTGAATAGTCTAGATCCAAAGCATCATGGCCCGTTTGGGATCCATACACTTTTGCTGATGACCACAGTTTTAACCTTGGCTAGCAGGACTTTGTACAGTACAATTTCCCGCGTTTTAAGCACATCCGGTTTCCAGGAACAGGAGGCCGTAGCTGCAGGGGCATGCACGAAGCATGATCCCTGAAGAAACAGGCGGACGGTGCACACCAGGATCACAGGGTTCGGTTGGTCGGCCACAAGAAGTTCAGTGATGCAATGCACGGATTCAGCGACATGACACGGCGTCCCCTGTGAAGCTAAGCTAATCCCACAGAGATGTGCCAAGCAGAGGACGACAACACAAGCAGCCGAAACTATCAACTGTGCATCACGGCCCTGCTTGTCTCTAATCATGCACCCACCGGCTAATTCAGCTCAAAATCGGTGGGCTTGACACGGAATCTCTCCTGAATATCAATGATTTGCTCATCCGAGGCATATGGGTGGATCCCACATTACAACAACAGAAATGAAAGGAAGCCAAAAAAAAGTTGATCAGCTCACGATCACCCCTTAGTTGCTCAACAATGTCAGCAAACCCAGATACTCATTTGAATTATAGTATAGGACAAACGATATTCGTGTGTATTATATTATGACACAACCTGCTTGCCAGTATATATATGTGCGACTAGCGTGACATAATAATCAACTGCCCGCTATCATCATCCCTCCCCATGGGCCATGGCACATTTCATAATCGTTTCCACATAATCAACCACCTGCTACACTAGTTGAAACGACACAATTTCTTGTCATGATCCACAAGATAACGAAGCTCCAAACCTAAAGTAATTGATCTAAACCACTACCCCCAACCTCTAACCCGTGACGAAAACGACCCATCTCCCTCCCTCTCTCTCTGTCTAACCGGCGCCGCTGGTCGGTTAACCGCAAGCAAGTAATTGAGCACAATTGCGCTCGATCATCGAATATGCTGGTATGCACTGCATAGCACTCGGTAAGTTTAGCTGTCGTTTCGAATGCCGACATGGCCTCGAAATGTAAGTTTAGCTGAGAATTCACAGTGCAATCTGCGTATAGAACCAAACAAATTTTGTGCTATCGGCCAAGCACGTGATCCGTCGCACGCAGGCAAGTTAAGTCGAGACTTTTCAATTGAGCAAACCATTTTGGACAGGTTAGCAGTATATAGCATGTTAATTAATACCACTCATGGTAACACAAGCACAGGAAGGTAAGCTAAGCTATGCTATGCCAAGCTAGAGGTCCCTCACTCCCTACCTCTGGTCCCAACAGCACCTTCTCCATTCCTGAACTCTTGCTAGCTTAGCTAGGTAGCTACAGCTTCTCACCAATCCTTCCATTCTCCGTTCATCATGCCAACACGCCAGCGAGGTTGATGATGCGTCTGTTTAATTGCCGGGATTAGTCAGCTAGCTCGGGTTCTTGCGTTTGGGGTGACCAGTTAACAATGGAGACGCAGAGGGTGGCGGTGCTGGTGGAGGACGCGCCGGCGTCCCGGGCCGCGCTGCAGTGGGCGGTGCGCAACTTCATCCGCGGCGGCGACTCCATCGCGCTGCTCCACGTGTGCCCGCCCTCGCGGTCCAGGCGGCGGCGCCGCGGCCTGCGCCTCCGCGGCTTCCAGCTCGCGCTCGCCTTCAAGGACCTCTGCAACGGCATCGCTGAGGTACGGTAAACCAGTGAATTTCTCTCTGTCGTTGTCGTCCATGGTTGATTGGTTTGTGAGCTGAGCTGATGGCGGGGAACGCGCGCGTGTACATAGGCGAAGGTGGAGATCGTGGTGCGGGAGGGGGAGCTCGGGGAGACGGTGGCGGCGGCGGTGGGCCAGCTCAAAGCCACCACGCTCGTGCTCGGCATCCACGACAAGAGCTTCATCTACAGGTACTACTAATTCTTGGTCCCAACAATCAACAACCAAGAAATATATATATGTCTGAATTTCTGCGTGTTCTTGCGTTGTCCAACTCTCAGCGCGCCGAGCCCGTCCGCCGGAGTGAGCAGCCTGGGGTGCAGGGTCCTGGCCATCCGGCAGAACGCCACGGCGCGGCACGGGTTCATGGAGGCGGAGCTCATCCAGATCGAGACCATCAGATTGCAGTAAGCCAGAGCCCCCTACCCAAAATATCGATGCTGATGATGCAGACGATGAGAGGTTTTGTTGTTAACATTTCTGAACTTTTACAGCGTTCCGGCGCCCAAGATCCCGTTCCCGATCTTCACGCTGCCGCTGGGCGTGATATGGAGGAGATCTTCGTCAAAGAGGAGGAAATGATACAAGGAAAAAAGAAAGAATAGAAAGAAGAACAGTGTTGATCATAGGATGGGTTTTGTCATAGGGAGCGGCAGATCGAGCCGGCCTGTACTGGCCATGCTGTTCCTCTGCTGGAGTCATCGATCCCTTGCTTGCTTGCTAGCCTTGCCTTTGTACAAACATCTTCTGTAGTTTTATCAGAATTTGACTGACACAGCACACCACATCAAGATAAGAGAACAAGTGCATGATTTACTACTTCTTCGTCTACAAAAGGTGCATAGTTTTTTCTTCTTCTTACGGAAATATCGGAAAGAAGGTGCATAGTGTTGGCACGCTAGTTGCTTTCGGCAAAATGGCACTCCCTCTGTTTTTTTGTACCATATATAAAACCACAAACTTTCATTTTAGATATAAAAAAACACAACCAACTAACAAGTAGCATAATTATTTATGTAGAAATATTCAGTAAACATAATGCATATGGTGACTCTTTTTCAACGGTTGCATGCCGGCGTGCGTTGCCCCTTTTTTGTGTGTGGTGGGGGCTGGTGTCCCCCAAACGGGTAAAATGAAGACACTCAAATTCGACAGAAACACTAAAAAAGCTAAATTTAAACTAAACCTAACGGCCTACTCATCGTGGGTTGAGGCAGCGAGGTGGTGACGGATGCGCGAGTGTGAGGCTCGTCATGCGATGGTCGAGCTTCCATAGCCAGAGACGACATAGGAAAAAAGGCGGAAGGCAGGGGAGCAAGGGAGGAAAGGAGCGGTGTGCATTAGTGCCATCGCATGGGGAGGCGTAATGTCGACGAGGAGTCTCACCTGCCTCCACAACCTCGGGAACCATGGTACAATTAGGAAAATGCGGTTGTCTATGGTTGTGTCTAAGACAGGCGTGGCCCGCCAAGAGCCACGTCGTCAACGGCCCATGTCCGTTAAACCCACCACGCTTCCCATGGATCAGGGATGCTCTAATAACGCTGAACAACATATTAACCCGTAGCAAACAGAAAAATCAGTTTGGGACACACGATCGGGGATGGTCTGCTCTGATGGCATCGGATTCACACACTCTCTCATGTTCCCACTCTCACTATATACAAGGAAGCAAAGTGGTAGGTTGTCAAGGTGGAATCCTGGGATCTCACTTTTAGTGTATTTTACCTTTCCTAGTTTAAAATTTATGTCAAAATTTACACCAGTAAAAGCAAAATGTATTAAACGTGGAACTTAGGTAGGATTATACTTTACACCCTACAAAGTGGATGGGCTGGTGGCCTGGTAGCGAGAGCATGGTGGTTGTCACCGTGTTCAACAGAGTTGGAAGCAAGTCCATGGGCTCTTGGCACAATAGTGGGAGCGGGATTCATGGAAACACATTGACCTTGAAATCTAGCAGGCCAAAATAACCATTCATTTTTATTTATTATACATTGGTACAGTTTTCTTTTGTCTCAAATATTTTTCTTAATTAAATTCCCCGCTCATTCTTTTGTTTTAAAAAATAAATTAAAAATGGCAAGTAATTTTTTTTGAGGGAATGCGAAGTAAATATATGATTGAAAACATGGAGGAAAACCGCCAAGTAGGCATCTAGAGTAGACACGCTTTGTACCTGTAACAATTTCGACAATGGTTTTCTTTTAACATTTCTACGATTTTTCATTGGATTTTAGACCGAAGCTGACCAAATCTCTATCTATTTCTTTCTGTACACCACCGAGCTTGTTAAATTGTTGGCAGGACATTGGATAGACCAAATTTTAGACAAATCTAATACATTTATTTATGATCGAAGAAAGTATTGATTATTAAAATTTCGATCTGATGTTTTTTCCCTCATTTTTTGGCTTTATAAAATCTGCTCCTCAAAGAAAAAAGAAACAAAAAAAAAAATTAACATACAAGATTAGCTGCAGCTGGCACCACTAGCATTAGCAGAGTGGCTCGCCAGAGAAGGAAGGAAGGAAGCCGGCTGGCGATCGAGCCGGCCCCTTCCGAACCCAGCCCAAAACTCAACTCGAGCTCGGACCCAACCAAACCCTAGCTGCGAGCCAGCCTCGCTCCCCTCCCACCCCCGTCCCGATCGGCGCCGGCGCCGGCTCGCCTCCCAAACCCCCTTCCCTCTCTGCCGGCTCGGCTCCTCGCCGCCGCTACCGACCCATCGGCTCGCTCGCTCGCTCCTCACCCACGCGCGCTCTGCTGACATTCCCGAGCTCCTTCGGTCGGGATGGCTGACATGACTCCCCTGCCGGTCGCCGGCGACGGCATGGAGGGGGGCAAGCCCAAGAAGAAGAAGACGATGAAGTCCCTCTACCTCACCTTCTTCGAGACGGCGCCTGACGGCAAGAGCCGCGCCTGCACGCTCTGCGGCAAGAGCTACTGCCTCACCACCGCCACCGGTAAAACTCTGCACACATATAAAACCCAGTCTCTTTTGGTTGCATTTTCAGAACCTTAGCTTAGCAAGAACAATGCCTCCTAGTATGCGCATTTGTTCCTTGATTGGTACATGTTCGGTGCAGAATTGGGTACTAGCTGTTTAGTTTTTCTTGAATTCGGTAGCTGTTTAATTAGTTTGTACTGCCTCACCCACCGCCATCGGTAAAATCGAGCACACATTAAAACCCAAACTTTTTTGAATTTTCAGAACCTTAGCTTCCAACTCCTAGTATGCACATTTGTTGCTTGAATTAAACATGTTTGCTGCAGAATTCAGCAGCCTTTTTTGTTCTTGGTGAAGTCGGCATATAAGCTCCATGTTGCCTGCACTCGTGCGTCCTCTGGCCTGCCTAAGGAATCAAGCCAACCAGACCCCATTTGGGAAAGGATCTAGGCTCTGCCTTGCCTTATGAAAGTCAAACAGTTTGCCTGGCGACTTGCTCATCATAGTCTACCGCTGTGAATGAACATCAATAGGAGGGGTATTGAGCTTGAGACCACCATCTGCCCGATGTGTCAAACAAGCGATGAAGTGGGTGCCCAAACCTTCCTCAACTGCAAGGTGATGAAAGCTTGCTGGAGGACTCTTGAGCTCGAGGACATTCGGCTCAGCCTCTGCGGATGTGCAAATGCCAGAGAAGTTGTCTGGGCCATCCTTGAATTGAACATTGAACAAAAACTCTGTGCCCTGATCCTGTGTTAGCAGTGGTGGAGTGCTAGGAACAAGGTGAATGCCGGTGACAAGGCGAGCTCGGCTAATGAGGTGTGTACCACGCCGCTGCGACTTGGGGCATGACGAGGATTCATATCGAGACTGACTCAACCATTCTAACCGAAGCCCTGTCCACAAACAGATTTGATCGCACGGCTGCTGGTGCTATCTTCAAGGACGCTAGGGCTTTTATGCGCTTAAATTTCGATTCCTGTATGAGTAGTTTCAGCCCTCGGGCATGTAACAAGGCAGCTCATGAACTGGCTGCTTTGGGCGCCTCAAGTGAGCCAGACTCGTTCGTTTATTTAGCTGAGGCTGCCCCATTTGTTGTAAGTGCTGTTCTGGCCAGCGATTTTGCTGCGTCCAGTGAGTAATGGAATCCTAGTGTTCCGATTCAAAAAAAAACCCTGCCTCTTTTGGTTGCATTTTCAGAACCTTAGCTTACCAAGAACAATGCCCCCTAGCATACACATTTGTTCCTTGATTAATACGTGTTTGGTGCAGAATTCGGTAGCTGTTTAATTTTTTTTTGCGAATTAGGTAGCTGTTTAATTAGTTTGTACTGCCTCACCACCGCCATCGGTAAAATCGAGCACACATCAAAACTCAAACTTTTTTGAATTTTCAGAACTAAAAAGCTTACAACTCCTAGTATGCACATTTGTTCCGTGACTTAAACATGTTCGCTGCAGAATTCAGCAGCTGTTTTGTTTGTACTCTCTGAACTGCGAGCAGTGAACATAGATGTACATCCAGTGGTAATGTGCTGCGCTGTTGTGTTACAGGGAATCTGGGGAAGCATCTGAACAACCGGCACCCCGGATACGACCAGCTCGCCGATCAATTTCAAGGTGACCCTACCCAGAGCACCATTGTCAGCATGTTCGCGAGGAACAAGAAACCTCACCCTCCGATGCGAGCTCGACCGCACGCGCAACCGCAACAGCCTCAAGTCCAGGTTCAGGTTCAGGCCCAGGCTCAACCAAAAGTTCTTCGTGCGCAGCCTAAACCGAAGCCGGCTGTCGATGTCGACTACGTAAACTGGTTGCTTCTCCGGTGGCTCATCAGCTCCTCCTTTCCGCCCTCCGCCCTCGAGGACAGCACCTTCGCCGACAGTTGCAGGTACCTGAGCCCTTCTGTCAGGCTTTGGCCGAAGGAGAAGGCTCAGGAGATCACCCTCCAGGTGTTCAAGAGCATGAAGGAGGACGTCAAGGCGTCGCTGCAGCGTGTCCGGTCCCGGCTCTCCATCGCGCTCGACTTCTGGACCTCTTACGAGCAGATTGTGTACTTGTCTGTCAAGTGTCAATGGATTGATGAAAGTTGGGTCTCGCAGAAAGTCCTGCTTGACGTGTGCCAGATTCGGTACCAGTGCACCGGGGCCGAGGTTCTGCGTGTTCTGTTGACTGTCTTGCGGGAGTTTAACATTGATTTGAAGATCCTTGCTTGCACACATAATAACAGCCAACATGCGATCCAAGCTTGTCATGAGCTCAGGCAGGAGCTCGAGTCTCGTAAGCTCCCCTTCTGCTACATCCCCTGTGCTGCGAGGACGTTGGAGATCATCATAGAAGATGGCCTGAAACATGTGAAGTCACTTTTGTACAAGACCCGTGCGTTTATTCTCGAGACCAATTCGAGCCAGGTGATGATGGAGGATTTTAAGCACTGGGCTGAAGTTTACCAAGAGGGCTCGTGGAAACTCCCATTTGATCATTCGATAACTTGGAATGGCAATTACAATATGCTTGATGTAGTAAAGAAGGTACTGCACAGGTCCATAGCTGCATCCCATTTTCCATCATGGTTGATAGTTCCAATTTTCATCTTTTAAACCTTTTTCCTGTAGGCCCCTAATGCGATGGATAACACCATCAAGAAATTTGAAGACATATTTGGACCAAGGGACTGGGTTCTGAGCGCTGAGGAGAAGTCAGTAGTCAATTCGTTGCACTCATACCTTGAACCATTCTATAAAACTACGACCAACCTTTGCACTTGCAAATTACCAACAGTTGGCCTAGTGTTCTTCTTCATGGACCATGTCTTTGAGTTGATCAATATCTGCCATAACAGCAGCCACCAAAAATTATTTGAGAACATTGCCAGAGACATGTCCAAGACAGCTCTTGACTTCACATCTCAAGCTTACAACATCTACACCTTCACAGCTGCAATTCTTGATCCAAGGATCAAAGGAGAGCTCATCCCTGACGCCCTCAACTCCCCAAGCAACTTGGAGGATGCAAGGGACCATTTTGTGAGAGACTACAGCAGCATCTTCCAAGCTGCTGGAAATGGCTACAGCATCCAAGACAGTGCTGATGATGGTGGAGCATTCTCCTTTGCTGAAGAGATTATTCGTAAACGCCGTCGTGTGAGCATGAGCACTGCCGCTGATGAGCTTACTCAGTATCTCGCTGAGCCCCCTGCACCAATTTCCACTGATGCTCTTGAATGGTGGAGGGGGCACTCCTCCCGTTACCCACGGCTCTCTTTGATGGCCCGTGATTTTCTGGCAATCCAAGGGACCTCATTGGATCCTGAAGAACTGTTCACAAGCAAAGGGGACAGTATCCACAAGCAGCAGTACTGCCTTCCTCTCAGTAGCATGCAGGCTACAATGTGTATAAAATCATGGATGCAAAGTGGGTATCAGTTCAATTTTCAGTCGACCATTATTGATTTCGAGAGATTAATCGAATCTGCTACTGCTCCTGATGCTGTAGATGGTCTGGTTTCTTCTTGATGAAAAAAGTGTCAGAAATTCAGAGTTCTAGCTTAGTTCAGCGGCCTGTGTTCTATTTGTCTTTGGTTCTCATGTAAATAGTTCATTGACAGGTTTGTAGTGATCTTCGCATATAGTCTCATAGTCAAAACTATATGCCAAACAGCTTGTAATTTTGGAATCATGACATTTAAGAACCTTGGAGTCATGGTAATGAGGAGAAACAATGCAATTTAGGTTTGTTTCTTGTGAAGGTCGCCTGGTGCTGTGAGTTACATATTCCTTCATGTGATCAGGAGTCCTTTTGCTACCCTTGGCTCTATAATGATGTAATTCTGTAGGCAGTTCGCTTCAGTTTTTTTTTTATTGCAGTATTATTACTGCACCAGTACACAGAGTACAGAATGTGGCCATACGTGATGTGATTGGAAAATCACTAAATACTGGAGTCAAGTCTGAAATTATATCAATGTTAATATATTTTTCTTATTCAATCTTGATGCCAAAGAAAAAGATGTGTATCTGATTCTTAACAGGAGAAGAAACTAATAGATGAGCATCTTCTCTTATGCGCATTAAATTCATGTGATTTTATTGATTATTTTTTGTTGCAGACGGAAGAGAAAGCAACTCAAAGTTTGCGAGGCAGGTAATGCCCCTCACGTCCTTGGCCTAACTCAATCAAAAATTTAATGATATGGGACTCCATGAATTGGCGATCCTGGTGGTTTTAATTTAAGATCTATGCTCGAGAGTCACATGGGAATGGAACTGAGAAGTGAGAATAATGCATGCATAACTAGATGGTGTGCAAGAATCTGTAGATTTTATTCTGCTGGAATGTGATCCCACGGAAGTACAGAAGTACAGAATCGACTGCCATGCTCACCGAAACATACACAGGACACACCCCATGCTTACTGATTCTTTTGGGATTCACTTGCATGACCGTGGTGTAGAACCCCAGAAGCAGAAATCTTACCTTTTTTTTAAAATTGCCAGTATTATGTCTTTCTGACTTCTGAGTCCCCCTAAAGTGTTATTTTAACATGTTCTAAAAGTTCTTAAGTATTCATGTTAGATGGTATATATTTTTTGAGAGCAATGGTGTATTTCATTAATAGAAAAAAGTTACATACAAACTTGGTAACCAGACAGACCAGAACAAAACATTTGTATTGAAAACTTTGTAGATAGAACCCTAAAGGGTAGAAAAATAATAGAACCATCCCTATATTTTCCTACACTCGCTGCCGCGAAACTCCGACGCTGCCTAGACACACGTTGAAAGAGACACCGAGCCTCCACCATTATCAGATCCAAAAAAAAAAAAAAAAACACCGTAGCCAAGGAGGCCTTGTGAGCCGATGAGCTGTTGCAAGCACATGTCGTTGTGCCACATCAACCAGGGGATGTCTCTGTATTGTCTTGGACCAAGATCAACCGCATCCCATCGACGAAGTCGAGGAATAATGACAGGTTCACTACCTTTGGACCTACATCATCGTTCCAGAGCATCCACCTCGCCATGCCCTAGCGCCGCCATGGATTACGAGGAAAGCCAACGGAACACTGAGAAACTAATCTCGCCAGATCTGAAAAACGACAAGAATATCAAGCCGCCGATCTGAAGGGTCGACAACCACACGTTGCCATCAACTCCAAGACGCCGATGTGGAGTAAAGTTGAGGCAGATTTACTTGCTCGTGAGCCGCTCCCACCACCCCAACAATGCACCACAGCGAACAAACCCTAACTCTAGACACTAGTCCAGAACGGAGAATAGAGGTCACTCCTCCCTCATACCGCTGGAGCGGCGAGCTGAAAGAGAGGAGACCAATGCATGGCCGGTGGAGATCAGGAGTTGGTCACCTCGGAGACTAGAGGAGGCCAAAACGGTTCTGTAATATTTCAAGCTTCATCATGGCCATACTTGAGACACCAATTAGTTCATATATTTCTAGGGAAGGAAACAAATCATGGTACAGCGTTGCCGTGTTGGCGTTGATTCATGAGCTGAATACTATTAATGTGCTATCAAGCAGCCATACTTGTATCTTCATTCTGACTTGTTTAGCTCATAGAATATATGGCACTGTACCAATTGTCAACAACTAAAGTAATGGAGTTCTCACATGGTCGAAACTGTGATGTGACCTTGGTTTTGCACGACTGGAACCTAAAAATCTCTAGATCTTAGGACCACATGCTCTCACTGTTTTTTCTTCTCTGCATTCAAGACACCGACCAGTGCATGACACAGCATCTCCCTGCATCATTTCCTGCCTTCCTGGCCATTATTGCATTGGTTAGGGATTGACAGGGTCTTAACAACAGTGTTTTATCGTAATCATATCGATTATGTTCTGATAGATGATTTGATGAAGATGCTAATGACAGTCAGGTTCCACATGTCAAGCATCTGACGATGTGTTATCGTGCACTTAATGCAGTGTGATGGTCAGCTACAATCTCTTTCTTTTATTCAGAAGAATTTCATGACACTATTAGTCACTACGATTTTTTGCTCGGACTCTCCATTCAGTTCTCAAGTTTCTTGATCCAGCATTTTCATTATCTCAGATCTATGTGATCGACAAGATAAATATCGTCGTTGTTACCTGCACGTATTTCCCTCATTCTTGCACGAACTTTACATATTGACAATTAACCGCTTATAGTTTTGGTTTTCTGTTCATTCTCAGATGAAGGCCAGATTGGATCGGCAGTTTGTTTGCCTTTTTTCAGCAAGTCGTGTTCATTTATGATATCATACGGGATGCTTCCTTCACTTAGTTCTCAACTTTCTTCACCTAGTGTTTCAATTATTTTGGTGATCGGATTTTTTGAAGCTTAAGAAAAAAGATGTCTTGGGATCATTTGTAATGCAGAAAATTCGCGTAAACACAATTTGATTCCCACAGGGAAGGGGAAAAGAAATCTGTACCTATATATTCTGAGTAAGTTCCACTTCTCAATCCCTGTTTGTGCCTACTGTTAAAAAGAACCCTCATTTAAGTTTTTCCTCTTTTTACCATCTACCTGTGCATTACTCTACATGTTACCCCGTTTAACCAGCCTTTCCCATCCACTACGGGAGAGCACAGATGTGCCGACGGCTGTCGTGTGTGCCGACGGCCAAATATCAGGGCCGTCGGCGCAGAAGCCTCCGGACCGCGGTAACAAGGATGGCCGTCGGCGTTAAAATGGTCGTCGGTACAGGCCGGTTGTGCCGACGGTCACCGTCGGCACAGTTCTGGCCGTCGGCACAGGACCAGTCTGTGCCGACGGTATAACCGTCGGCATAGCTTTTTCCTATTTCTGCACGACAGTCTTCAAAAAAGCATAACTAAATCATTCTAATTGAGAAAAATAAGTATAATATATCAAATTTTGCAGAAAAACAAGATCTATCATAGAAAAATATAAAAAATGGAATATTTCAAATACGTAAATAAATCTTCTTAGAAATGAGCTATAATGTTCGAGTTTTCATGACTTTCACACACGCCAAAAATGAAAATATTGCCGCTCATGGGTCGGATTAGAAATGCGCGTCCGGGGTCTTACTTCCCATCCTAGGACCCACACACGTGTCAAATATGATCTCGTTTTGGCAAACTATGCCATGTCGAGGCCGTTTCCCACCTCATTTCCCCTGAAATCCATAGAACTCCCTACGTGATAGCCCTTTTCGTGAAGGATTTTTCGAAATAATTGTCGTATCCCAGTTTTAACAAACGGAATAGTTACTATGACATATAAAATGATGTCACGCGGCTCCGTGGGATTTTTGGACTTCGTTCAAATTGCCATCTGGCCAAAACAGGAGCACCGGGACATGCGGTATCGCCGTACCGGGCGTGCGGGTGCACCCATTCGCGAACAAACTAAACGAACAAAGATTAGCACATATAATGATGTGTTGTTGAAGTAAAAATAATTTTTCCGAAATTTCTGGAGCGACGGATAGTTGACCCCTAGTTCAAATCCGGTCACTTTCCAGCGGATTCGGCGGGACACCGCCGGAAGCCGTATGGGTTCCCAAAAAGCTAACGCATGCACATGTCATGTGATAGGTGGTGCATAGGTGGTCTACTATCATCGCACAGAGGTTTCACGTGATACTAAAATGTGCTCCATGTAGTTGCTTCACAAATAAAAACCGTTTGGGCACGCTAAAAATGAAAATATGGTAGTCCGTGGGTCGGATTAGAAATCTGCGTCCGGGGTCTTGCTTCCCATCCTAGGGTCCACACACGTGCCAAATATGATCTCGTTTAGGCAAACTATGCCATGTCGAGGCCGTTTTCCACCTCATTTCCCCTGAAATCCATAGAACTCCGAACGTGATAGCCCTTTTTGTGAAGGGTTTTTCAAAATTATTGTCGTATCCCAGTTTTGACAAACGGAATAGTTACTATGACATATAAAATGACGTCACGCGGCTCCGTGAGATTTTTTGACTTCGTTTAAATTGTCATCTGGCCAAAACAGGACCCCCGGGACATGCGGTATCGCCGTACCGGGCGTGCGGGTGCACCCATTAGCGAACAAACTAAACGGACAAAAATTAGCACATATAATGATGCGTTTTTGAACTAAAAATAATTTTTCCGACATTTCTGGAGCGACGGATAGTTGACCCCTAGTTCAAATCCGGTCACTTTCCAGCGTATTCGGCGGGACACCGCCGGAAGCCGCATGGGTTCCCAAAAAGCTAACGCGTGCACATATCATGTGATAGGTGGTGCATAGGTGGTCTACTATCATCGCACAGAGGTTTCACGTCATACTAAAATGCGCCCCATATAGCTGCTTCACAAATAAAAATCGTTTGGGCACGCTAAAAATGAAAAGATGGTAGTCTGTGGGTCGAATTAGAAATCCGTGTCCGGGGTCTTGCTTCCCATCCTAGGGTCCACACACGTTCCAAATATGACCTTGTTTCGGCAGACTATGCCATGTCGAGGCCATTTTTCACCTTATTTTCGATAAAGTCAGTCAAATTTAAACTAGATGTACTTGATCTAATGCTCATGATTTTTGGGTAAGTTAACTTTGTAGGTTCAAAAGATGATATGGATATCATATTTGTTTTCCTCTCATTTTCCTGATCAATTTAGACATATTATTTGCCAAATTCGCATTTACTGATATTAATTATTCCATATTAAATAAAAAGACAAAAAATCATTTAATTGTTTTTCAAATTTATATTATTATTATTTATATATATATATTCATTGTTGTTTACTTAAGTAATTGTTTAGAATTCAAAAATATAGAGGTGTGACATCACGGTCAAAGGGGTTAATATGATAGATATGGTAATATTAACATCAAGGTGTCATTTCTTTCATGGAAGCTCAACCAAAGAGAACCAAGAAGTTAAGCGTGCCGGGGTGGGAGTAGTGTGAGGATGGGTGACCAACTGGGAAGTTTGACCACAAGTGCAATGTGATCCAAGATTAAGTATACTAAGTTTGATTGTGAGAGATTAACAAGTATAAAAGTAGAAGAAGAAAAATAAAAATTTACAAAAAAAATTTTTGAATATTTTTTCGAAAATAATTTTGAAAATTTTGAAATACTATGCCGACGGTCAGTCTGTACCGACGGTGATTGGGTAGTCCCCGACCAGAACTGTGCCGACGATGGTACGCCGACGGTCACCGTCGGCATAGCCTGTGCCGACGGCCTTCTGAGCTGTGCCGACGGCTGGCGGCCGTCGGCATACTCAATCTCTCCCGTAGTGATATCCTGAGACTAGCCTCTGACTGAAATTTGCTCATATATTTATTTAGCAAGTTCGTGCACAAATTTTACAAAGTGACACCTGACACAAGAAATTATAGTTCACAGTTCGTCTCAAATGATGGTGGAATTAGATAACATCATTTTCAGCAAAACCCATTTTTGTCGACATATTGTGTCTCCACTGCACTGAAACACAAGCATTCTAGGATGAGCGAAAGGAGTTGTTCTCAAAACCCCCTCTAACCACTTAGTAACTGCAATTAATTCTAGTAGCATTACAAAACTGTTTGGCTAAGAGATAAAAAGCACAACCAATATCTGCATGGCCTCCGCTTAATGACACGGAGCTATCAATGGTAAACCAAAAAAAAAAAACAATGAAATTACTTGTATTCAGAGATAAAATGAGCTGGTAATGTTCTTTCAGATTTTTTATAATGTTTTGTATAGTTCGTGAAGTGGCGTCCAATACGTATGTCAAGTGGGTCCGAGCTGTTGGCATTGGAAAACTTGATGAATGGGGTAAAATGTGAAAACAATGCATGAACTCAACGACACAAACACGGGGTACACAAAAAGGAAGTTTAGGGCCTGTTTGGTTCCTAGCCACACTTTGCCAAGCCAAAGTTTGGCAATTTGGCATGTGTTTGGTTCTTGCCACACTTTAGAGCTGTCACAATTCACTAATCATATGGCCCACTTGTCATAGAGTGAATTTTTTGCCAACTTTTGCCACACTTTGTGGCTTCCAAAATCCTAGCCACACTTTTGTGGCTTCCACACTTGCCAAAGTTAGTCTTATAGTCTCCTCACAAATGCTTGCAAAAATTTTACAAGGTGACAGCTGACCGCATGAAATGTCACAGTTGGTCTCAAGTGATGGGTGGGATCGGAGCAACAATTTTTCAATAACATGTTTCTCTGTTGCCAAATTGTTCTCCGTCTCACTGAAACATGACGGTATCATCATCGTTCTAGTATGAGCAACGAAGCAACGAGTTGTCTTCAGCCTCCTCTAATCACGCACTAACTGCAATTAATTCGAGTTGTATTATAAAACTGTTTGACTCGGAGAAAAAACACAAGCAGCTGCATGATCTCCGATTGGTGACGTGACCCTATCAATGTTTGTAGCAGAAAGTCCGTGGTTGGCAGAGGTATATGCTCCTGGATTCTATATTTTTGCTTTGATTTATCTTGTTCTTCAGTAAGATCCCTGACAAATATTTTCAATCTCGATCTAGACCCAGTGAAAAGAGGGGGGAAAATGAGACTTGCACGATCATGCATTCGTGCTTGTTCCACCGCCCAAAAGGCAACTAATTAATAAGCGTTTTGATCTCAGTAAGGTTTCCTTTCGTAAATACACAGGACCCAATGGATGATTTTACATTACGTATTAAAAAAACTTCTCTTATTTACAAATGCCGGGTACAACATAAATGCACAAACACAATCGTTGAGAGTGGGAACCTTGGCACTTGATCTATCTTGTTGAACTTCGAAAATTGTCCAGATTTCACTAATCTTTTGATAAACACCATTTTTTTGTTTGCGTTTCGTTAGACAAATTGCAGTGATCTGAAGGCTCATATATACTTGTGGAGTTGTGGTGACTTACTTTGTCCTCTAAATAATATCATTGACAAATATTTGTCAATCTAGATCTAGACCAAGTGAAAAAAGAGAGAAAAACAATAAGAGTAATATTTTCGCTATCATGCATGCATACTTCTACGGCCGTCCAAATAATTAACTAAATACATATTTTGATGTCAAGAAGAATCCCTCTATACTCCCTCTGTTTTATTTTATTTAGGTGTATTTTTTGTGCACAGTGACCAAGGTACTTGTTCAAGTATAATTCAAAAAGAAACTACACCAAAAAAATCAGGATTTACCTACTCCCACCGATCCATATTAGTTGCCACTAACATAGACGTATCTAGGTATACTCCTATTTTAGTTCCAAGTACATTCATACTAGTAGCAAGTAATATGAATCGGAGGGAAAAAAATAAATCTAACAAAATGGAACAGAGGGTGTAATTTAGGGTCTAAGGCAGTATTATGCTTCACCGGAAACATCACCTCTGTTTACCTTGTGAAGAACAATTTATTCGTTAATGTTTTATTGTGCTAAATACAGTGGCGAGAACTCTAGTCTCCAATTCACAAAACAAGAAGAATTGATCTATAAGAAAAAGCTGAAGCAAAAGCATGATCCATTATAACTAATTCTCAGCTCCAAGATCGACTGCCATGTATGTTTACAGAGCTTGTGCTCTCTTTTCTTCCTTACATGCGCCAAGATCAACTAAAACTTGGCAAAAACTTGACATGGATGCATAGCCTAGGATTGATTCTGAGACAGGATGGCGTCTAGGGCGTCCTTCACTTGAGACAGCTCCGGGGCTTTCCCTCCTTGCACCGGCCAGAACTCATCGGTCGCCAACACCTGCACAAATATGCACAAGCTGGGTTATAAATTACAAATCAGACACTGGAGTATAGTTTTTTTTTACATGAACATCAGAATATAGTTAATACTAAGCGAATTATGTAGAAGGAGTGGTCGTATTGATGACGTATTGATGACCGACCGCCGCATACCTTGACTTGCAGCTGCAGAAACTTGACATAGTTGATTGCCTTCTCTAGCATGGTGACCATGTCCACCTACAGGAGTTGATTCCATCCAAATTAACAACTAACAACCAGGCCATTTTGAGAGAAAACTGCACTGAAGCAGGTTCATGGCATGCATGGGAAACAATCATGATAGACGCACCTTCGTGCCATTGGGAACGAGATCCTGCAGAACTTTGAGCCTCTCACTGATGCGCTCTCTTCGGACCTGTATATGATCGAGTGCTTTGGATTAGTTCGGTCTTATCGAAACAATTTCTATGGCACAATGAATCTTGCACAATAGTAGGGAGAAACCAACTCATTCTAATTGTACCTTTGCAACGGCGCTTTGAGGATCCCCCTTGGTAGGGGCAACTTTGGCCTTGCTCTTCCTGCCTCCTCCACACTGCTTCTTAGCCGCCGCTTGCGTCTCACCGCCCTTCACGTATGCACACAGATCACATTATTATTCGCTCCAATTCCATGCTTAATTCCTGACTTGCTACAAACAGATCGTGATGCAGTGAGTGATTAGAAGTAGACGCTTACCGGGCACACACGCTTCTGGGACGCCTTGGCTGGCAGCTTGATGTTGCTCTCCTGGATTTCTGGGCCAACATCATCCGACCCTGGGTTCACAAACCCAAACTTGGCTGCACAGTGCTGGTCGGCCATGCCGTCCATCCAGAGCGTGCAGTCATCATCACCTGCCCCAGCGTTGTAAGCCAGATGATGACCTACACCGCCGGCATGCTCAAAGCTGAGAACCGACGAGCTGGAGCTGGAGCAGGCACCCGAAGTTCCAACGGAGGCATTGTACGCCCAGCTGTAGTAGTCGGCTGAAGACCCACACCCGCCTTTGAAGTTGTCGACAAAGGCGAGCTGGGGCAGGGCAGTGGCAGTGTCATCGTCATCACCGTCAACGACCACGCCATGGTAGCCGAAGAGCTCAAGGGACATGGAGGGCTCATCGTCGTACATCGTCCGGAGCTCCCGTGTGGTGGCCCGCTTGCTTGCCATCGGCTAGGCAGGTAGAACTGTGTCACTGTCTCCTACCTAGGCGAGATCGAGCTACTGGTGATGGTGTTTAGGGGAACTAGCACAGTTAGCTAGCTAGGGTTTACGGCAACTCTTGGCAGCTAGCTAGTTCTGTTAATGCATGAGACGTGCAAGCATGCGGCTACTTATATAGAGTGAGGGGTTCCTTAATCGAGTAGGTGGTAGGATGCAAAGCTTAATGAGCCAGCAAGGTGTGCCATATTCTAGTGAGGTTTTGAGCTGTCAGTGGAATATAGGGTCAAGTGCTAGGAGAGAGACATCGGTGGATGACAAGCCGCATACATCCATGATTAATTGCTTGTTATGGTCAGCTAAATAGGGTGATTAAGCAGAAGTGGAATTAAAATCCCCCATGTTCCAGTGGAAGAGAGAGCCACATAATTTACACTCCTCCACATCCGGGCTCTCTTCACGTGGCATTCAAAGCCAAGTTGATTCCTGTTTACATTAGTTAAACAAGGGGGGGAGCTAGGTGGTGATAACATTGTGACAAGCTTCGTGTATTTTATTCAAGCTTAGCATGCATGGGAAACTGTAATGTAAATAATGAGCTGAGATGGCATTCTTCCATAAATGCGCTTCTCAACTTCCATTGCCATGGCTAGCTAGTAATGTTGGGTAACTTAAATAATTTCTCTAGGATTATAATTGATCAGCCGTACGTGTATGAGTATGTAGGTTTCACAACAGTAAATGTTCCTCAGGTTTGATAGTGTATTGTTAACACCAATGGTTACAGTGGAAACAAGATTACCTATCAGACTACTTCCTATGGCAGCAGATGATAGTAACTTGTTTTCACTGTAACTTCCCATGGACAGGAAAAACCATTTGACTACATCAACGACCAACACAGATCACCAACGGTTGCACGCGACGGTTCGTTTCAGAATTTGCAAAACCATGTGACTACGTATACATGCTCTCCAAACCAATTGCAGTGAACTGAACCGAAGCTTCCATGCATATCTTACGCACATGGAAAATAGTTTGTTACACACACACGTACCTTGCAGAATATCTTGTGCCGGGTGATGTGTAGATGAACTCCATGGACATCGCACACAGATCAGGATCTCCTCCAGCTTCGACGTGCACTCACGTCAACACGGTAAATACCCTGTACGTGGCTAATGCTCCCTAATTAAATTAGTCCTTGCAGTGGCCTTTCAAAGCTTCACATGGCTTAGCTAGCAGAGCTCAACAGTGCAAGTGTCACACTTATTGCAAGCACATAAACAAACCCCTCCCTGAGTAGACTGATAAGCCTGGACGTGCGACGCAGTCGTGCAGCACCTACATACCCGACACTACCTACCAGATGGAGCTCCTCCCCGTGCATCTCGCTGTAGGAATACACATCAGAGACAACGTACATGTACTATATTAAGGCATCTCCAGGATTACACAAGTACGTATGCAATTATACATATATACTCGGTTTGTGTAAACAACTACTGCACGCCTGTACTATTCCTTGTTGATCAGGTAAAATGCATGGGGATATATGGCTGCTGCTTCAAGCAGCAAAGCCTTTGCAGGTCAATTTTTTAGTGTGGATTTCTTATCTGAACTATCTATTGATTTATCTCTTATCTGAATTCTCTAATGGCTGTACAGCTCCAGATTATGATACCAAGGCTAGCTGCTCCTTGCCGACCTCCACACGCATACCCACCCACCATCTTGTTCCTAATAGCTAGCGTAGTCAGTACATAAAGATAAGTAACACCAGCATTTCTATAATGTCAAGGATATACTAGTGACAGTACAATATGGAACTGAGGTTAATTAGAGATAAGAGAGTTACCTCGTTGAGCCAATAGAACACTACTTTAAACTGCGGTTACTTCGATGTACCCCTCTTGTTCTGGTTCCAGCCTGCACTGCAAAATAGAACTTGGTCAAGACATAAGATTCATTAGTAATATGCTTGTGTAGGCGGTATGAACTCTAACTTGTCATGCAACCCAGGTGCTCATCTTAGCCTGCTGCTGCATGCATTTACCTGCCATCGACTGCAGGATACAGCTCATCATATCCTACGGGTGAACTCTGAAACTCTTCACTTATGAGACAGAAACTCAGTAGATTATGCAAGTCAATGATAACGGCTGAATCAGGACTCACGCATTGCTGAGAAGCTGAGAGGGTGAGTCTCCCAGCTCAAAGGAGTTTCTAGTAACTGTTCTTTCAACCCTTTAGTTAAACTCGTGCACAAGAGTAACATTGCGCCCTCAGCAATAACTGTTCTAAAATAACCATCATAATTCACTTCAAAGAAAAAAATCATAAAACATGACATCCCCAGAAATTTGGATAACAAGACTACATTATACAGCATGTAAGCTTTGTGTTGCCTATATGACATGCCTACTGTCGCTAGGTTATAATGGGGCCTGTATGGCCCAATTTAAGCTTTGGCTTATGAGCAGTTAAGTGAGGACTTAGGACAAAACAGCTAGCAAATTCAGGCTTAGCATCAAACAGAACATCCCTAACATAATTGAGTCAAAGCAAGTAAATGGGCCTCACTTGTGCAGCAGTTCTTGAGTTGTTAGTTTGGTTGCTTAAACAGCTTCAGGCTTATCCATATAACTCTATAGGCCAATGAACACCTTACAGGATAAGCCTAGTGGCACGCAGAAACTGAATATGCAAAGCATGTCTACGACCAACTAAATTACTACAACTTTTACTGACTGGTAGAAATAAGAACATTCTCTTCGTTAGAGACAGTTCCTCCAAGAAGCAAACACTTCTGTCAGAAGAAACAGAAGTATCGAACACCTAGAAGATGCCACGTCAATGAGGATAAACTTGGTTATATAATGCATGCTGATGTATTAGACTACATGTGTCAGGACTCCAGAATATAACCTGTGTATTGTGCAGTACATCACTCCACCCATGGGCTCAAGCTTGTGAGGAGAATGAATGAGATGTGCTCACCTATCGGGTGAGGTGGCCTCCAAGTGGCAAGTACCAGGGTTGAATTAAGTCAAAGGTACGAAAACCTGGCAGGGGTAAAAAGAAAATAAACGGTGTTACAAGTACATGGTCCTAAACTACCATTTGGAGTTCCAGGTTGAAATGTGGACTCTGGGCAGAGTGGAATTTTGCTATGGATCATTGTCTCAACTCTCAGTTGAAATGCAAAATACATAGATAGATATGACTGTCACAAGTACAGATGAAACAGCAAAGAAAAAAATGGTATTAGGAGTACAGGGTCCTAAACGACCATTTTAGAGTTCCAGGTTGAAATTTGAACTCTGGGCAGAGTAGACTTTTGCTATGGATATTGTCTAAACTCAGTTCAAATGCCAAATACATAGATAGATATGACAGATGCGAGTACGGATGAAACAGCAAAGATAAAAGGGAGATGTATCCATGTTTAGGAGATAAGAGATCCATTGCAGTTTCAGCTATGAGCCACAAAATTCCAGCACAAAATATTTTTCTGCAAATACTCGAAGATATAACTGAGATGAAGCAAACTACAGGTAATCCCATACAAGCAACCTAGCATTACAGAAGTTGCAGAAAACATCACAGTATTGTGACGTTGCATAGCAATCTGAAGAAAGTTGCTACTTCTAGTGTTTGACAGACGGAACAGAACGTTTCCAAGAGCCATCACCTATGCTGTTCACCCTGTTCTAGAGCGCAGTTACGAATCCACATCCAATGAGGCCATCTGTCTGTTGAGTTCACTGTCCGCCTTCTTGAGAAACACGTCCCAGCCACTCCCATCCCCCCAATCCAGCATATCATACGGCACCGCTGTCATTAACCCTGGCCTCACTGCGCCTTGCTGCATGACCACTCTAAACTCGAGCTCATCATCCCCTCTCTGCTCCTCCTCAAGCTCCTCCCACTCAAACATGAGCGGCAAGGTATAGCCACCCCAAGGATTGAAATCGATCAGCTTCACCCGGCCATCCGCTCTCACAGAGACGTCAAACGTGTAGTTCTCTGAAGCAAACTGCGGCTCGACTATGTCGTCAAAGAAATCCTCGATCTTTGGCTGCACCTCGGCCCTCCACCCAGGCAGCGAGGGGTAGTATGCTGACGGGTCGCGCTGCGAGACACCGACCAGCTTCCGTCCCCACACGAAGCAACGGAACTCGGACTCGGGGCGGAGGCCCGGGTACCACTTGCGGAGCGCGAGGTAGTACTGGAACCCGTCTTCCAGCCAGGAATCGTCCTCTTCCGATGTATCACTGTCTGCCTCGTCGCGAGCAGGATCGTTGAGAGGACCGGAACCGTTGCTACTCTCAACTCCATTCGGTAGAGCACCAGTGCCCTGTCTGGCATTCCGTCGAACACCCTCTGGGCGCACGAAGTCCTGGCAGGAGGCACGCGCGGAGACGAGGTCGTGCGCGATGCAGTCGGAGGCGCGGAGCAGCATGGCGACCTCGGCGAAGCAGGTGCAGCGCGTGGTGGCGTCGGCGGCCATAAAGACGGCGTCTTTAGGCGCGCTCCAGTTGAGCTTGGGGAGCGCGGCGCCGCCGAGGTCGGCGATGGCGGCGTCGACGGCGGCCTCGAGCTCCGGGAAGGCCGGGCGGAGAAGGTTCTGTTCGTCCTCGTCGTCGGAGGAGGAGCAGGAGTCGAAGATGAGCTCGGAGGCGTCGTGGTCGAGGAGGGAGACGGGGTCGGGGAGGTGGGCGCGGACCGGCGGGAACGGGGTGCGGCCCGAGGTGATCGTCGGGAGGAGGAAGGGGAGAGGGCCGTCTTCGTCGGAGGCGGCGGCGGCGGGGTCGGGGTAGGCGGTCTTGCCGGCGAGGTAGCGGAGGAAGGCGGCGGGGAGGGGGATGATGACGGTGGGGACGGTGTGGCGGCGGAACGCCGGGTACCACTCCTGGATCTGGCAGCGGAGCAGCTCTTCCAGCAGCATCTCCGATAGCTCGCTTGGATTCGCCGGTGCGGCGGTGCGGCGGTGGTGGTTCCCGTCGCCGCCTTTGGCCTGCGCTCGTGCTCGCGTTCTTTGTTTCTACTAGGGCTCGTAAACGAGGGTTGCCTTGGACCTACTTGTGCGTGGGCTGTCCGCTGCAATTGGATACTTTCTTTAATTCTGTCGTAGTTAAGGCCCATGAAGATTCTTCTTTTTCTGGGGGGGCAATTAAGATTCTTATGCCAGTTCATAAAAAAAGTTCTTAACTCGCTTAAAAAAAACACTGCCAAGGCATACATACTTACTACATACGTGACACCCCCAGTAAAATAAAATAATGTAGATACTATACTGTAGAAACTATAAGTATAGAATCTTCTACTATGATATTTGAACATGCGAAATGGACATACATAGAATTTATAAAAACACTATAGTACATCCATGTGTACAAAGTAGTCCATACGGTGTCACCCATGTATATGCTTTTTCTTAGCCACACAAGGTGTTTAGTTAGTGAATGTCCCAAACTAAAATTTCCATGATAATTAACTTAATTTTCATGAAAGGGTTCTACAGTTGGAACGGTGTATTTTATAACATAGAAATCTTAATTATGCAAGAATGCAAATGTTCCCTCCGTCCCACGAAACATGTCTGAGATTTATAAAAATTCAGATGTATCTAGATCTTATTTAGTGTTTAGATACATCTAAATTTGGACAAATCTCCAATACGTTTCATGGGACAGAGGGAGTACAAGACAATATGCAGAGCTATATAGTTCGCGTTTTTAGAGATAAGTAGTTGATTCTCCACGCGTTGCTGTTGACATTTGAGATGATTTTCATAAACACCGAAGCATGAATACCATACGAATGGATGAAAACAACCTTGAGTAAGCTCCAATACGTTGTTGAATCAATCATTCAGCTTTCTTAAATCCTTCAAATGAATCGGTTGGTTTGTTAACTTTTGTTATTTAGTTAACTTGTTAGATCTATCTTTGCACGATTGGTTTGTTATTTAGTTTGCTATTAGGGTAGTTTTGTCATTTAGATATGGCTTTGTATATGTACTAAATGTGGTATTTTTTAATTACTTCACATCTATAAATTATTTGTTAATTGAACTTGTATACTTGTGAACTTGTATAGTCTTGTATGGTTATGTTAGATCTACATATGCATTAGGCCGGCTATGTATCACCATCTACAATAATGTCCTAACCATATGACTGCAGATTACAAGATGAAAAATATAGGATAGCTTTCTCACATCTATAATAATTATGTGCGGAAACAACTGGGTTGTAAGAAAATAAGGACGCTAAAGCTCACAGCCTTCCTTCTACCTTGTACCATGTCATCTGAAGTTGCACGTAAGTGACTAGTTGTTCAATTAGCACATGTAATGATCATTTCTATTTGTGTATAAAATTCTCATATTGAAGAACATTTTAAATTGTATTTTCAAATTCTTTAAGCAATATTTTTTGCATGTTGCAGCTTCTACCTATAAGGGAGAAGCAGTATCATGACTGGATTGTTCCCTTCAGCGTGCTCCAAGTCGATGGTGACGCTACCGATATCCTTACAAGTTACATCATGGAGACGAAGACGTAACGAAGAAAAGCCACAGATTCTTTTCTTTTGGGAATACATCTCTACTATATGTAATGCTACCTATAGACATGATGTATAAGACGTGTACTGAAATATAGTTAAGATTTGGTACCATACTTCCATGAGTATTAAGCTGAGCACACATCGGTTGCGGGTGCTACTAGTTCGTGTGCGAAATAAGATGAACACATACAACTAGAAACACAAAATGTTTGTGACCGTACGAAACACACATGCTTAGAAGAGAAAAGTCGTTTGCGAAGGCCATTATATTCGCACATGGTTGGATTAAAAAAAAACGTGTGCGCAAGGATGCCCCATCGTACACGGTTACGCTTTTGACGTATCACCTACCCTCGCATAGTGACGGGTAGGTTTATCGTGTGTGACATGTCTTTTCAGCGGTGTGTGTGTGGCCCGATCTGTACTAGTGCGCTAGGATGGCTTGCACGATGTGATACCAGTTAGTACTTAATTAGAACTGGGAAGTTTGCCGTGGGCAGCACGCCGCGTCCTTTGTTGTTAGGCTGTTTGTTATAGCATTTTGTAAGTACTGCAATATATGAGTCATCTTAGGTAGTACTGTAAAAGTTTTGGTGCTCTGTAAAAGTAGTGTTGTAGCGCCATGGTTTAGACTTTTTCCCAGCGCCCGTAGGTATAACTTGAAAAAGTAGAGCGATTTTCTCGTAAAGAAAGCACGAGTGAGATATTCTTCGTTAATAGGGATCTCAATTGCAGGAACAAGCAGAAGTGGAAGTGTCAAGCTCCTCTACCGGAGAAAGACATTGAACGGATTGTAGCGAACAAGATCGAGGGGGGTGAATGATGCTATGCTAAGTTTTACCCTTTTTGAGTTTTTTGTGCAACGGAAGTAAAGGTGATAGCTTTGATGCTCGAGATGATCCTAGTATGATTCTAGACAAGTGCAACAAGTAAAGGAACCAAGCATAATAGTAAGAGTAAGGAGCGGGACAACTGGAGGGCGCGGAGACGAGGCGAGGTTTGTTTCCCGCAGGTCCTCCCACAAAAGGAAGTACGTCTGCGTTGAGGAGGTGCTAGCCTCACACAAGAGGCTAGCGGCCACTCCACGAAGGAAGGCCTCACCTTCTTCCCCGAGAGAGCTCCACAAAGGGGCTCCCCCTTCTCCACTAAGGCACCGGTCGAGGCGGTGGTTCCTTCACAAGGTTGGGCGAGCTCCACAACACTAGGAGGCTCCCAACAACCTATGGGGCTAGCACAACACCAAGCTAGCCTCCATAGGTGCACTTCCTCCAAGATCCCACCATAGGAACCCTCACAACAAGATCCACTAAGGACTAGCACGAATTGGTGAATTCTCTCTTGGTAGTATGATAGAGCGGGGCCTCCTCCACCACTCCTCCAAATTTGGGCAAGATTGATTGGCTAGGTGGGGAGAACCACAAGGTTTGAACTCAACAACAATGGAGGAGAGAGAGAAGAGCTAAAAACGAGCTGGAGAAGAAGGGGCCTTTTTATAGGGTCCCTTCAATCCAACCGTTATGTTCAGGTTTTGCCTAAGCGGTACTACCGCTTTGGCAAGCGGTGGTACCGCTCTGGATTCGAAATCCCCCACAGATCTGGCCACGTGTACACACAGCAGTACTACCGTCTGCGGTACCGCTTGAGGTACCGCAATGGCCTCTAGGAGATACTGGATCACGTGCGGTACCAAAGCAGCCGTACAAGGTGAGCCACTAGACGATTCATGCTTAAAACAACCCGCCATGTATGCTCCCTGTGCAATAAGTGCATGCACAATCTTAGTCCCTTTTTTCCCGCCGTTCCATCCATGCATGTTCCCTGTGCAATAAGTGCATGCACAATCTTAATTCCTTTTTTCCCGCCGTCCCATCCATGCATGTTCAATTCAACCCAAACAGTTTTACCAGTGGGCTGTAGTATAATATGTGCCATTTATTTACTCGGCCGGCAGGCAACAAGGCCTAGAGTTAAGGCCCATGCAACCGCATGCAGCAACGGGCCTTCATTCTACCCAGCGTAAAATTGCATAGTCGGCCAGGAAAGCTGCTAAGAGAAGAGATTTTAGTCCCACACTGCTAAGGGGTGAGAGTTGAGAGCAACTTATAAGGGCAGCTCTTCTAGGCATGGAAAATGCTAGAAACACACGTAGGGCTGCAGTTCACATAGCGCGTGCACTCGCGTGAATATTCGCGACCTAAGACTTTGGACGCTTGGCGATCGCGCGGACTAGCGCATATAATCTATCCTTTTTCCATATTTTTTTAATAGAAAAACCTGAGATTTTGGACGCGTGATCCCAAACAACATCAATCCGAAGATTTTCAAGTCACACACTTAAATTATTATCTCAAAATTTATGATTAGCTGATCATAGACTGGCACAAGCTGTAGGTGTTGGGTCCTTTACTGGAACTTCAGCAGCTGCCTCTGCCGCTGCTATCAGGTCAATACTTCCTCCGTTTCCTGAGGAGAGGGAATATATAGTCAGGCGCAGGAATTACGAAAAGAAAGGCATGCAGATTTGTTTCCAATCTTACCCTCAATTAATCAATTACCTTTCCTGCTTTTTATTTCGTTTGCTGCACCATCCTCCTAGATTCTAGCCCATAACCGCACGCGCTCTCACCTGATTGCCTGACTCCCCTTTAATCTAGCGCTTGCTATGACTACACACCACGATTTTAGAGGGTTAATTCTGGGAGTCCATCTACTCCTAGCCTAGCATCGCTAGCGCCTTCTCCTCAGGAACGGAGGGAGTATGGCTAGTATTAGCTAATTTGGAAATTATTCGCCAAGCACGAGCTACAGTTCAACCTATCCAAATTCAGGTTCCACTATTATATCTTTTTCTCTTTGCAAAATACTGAAATATTGCTAGGAGTAGTCAAATCTCTAAAGATTGGGAAACTTCCTGTAGCCCCCGAGCACACCGGCGCTTGTTTTTTTTTTTCTTCAAAATATCGAAAGTGATATGGAGAACACGCGTAGTTATCTAGGAAAAGTTTTGGTATATTTTGGAACTCCAAAATAAAATTTGCAAATTAAAAGAAAATAAAACAGACTGGAGCTCTGGGTGCCACAAATCCGCATTCCCGAAGATTTTCCTAGTTCAGGCTCAGAACGAAAGCAGAGTATGGTCTTGGGATCAAACCAGACATGTGACGATTGGCTAGGCCTAGGCTCACTCAAAACAAAAACTAAGCAAAGAATTACTTCAGTTTGAACCTGTCCGAATTGGAGTGCCAGCACAAAATATTAAGGAGTACTACTATATGTGGCCAAGACACCGAAGTAAACGAAACCAAATTTCCCCGAAGTAAACAAAAATTAAGCATTTTGTTTCCGCGTGACCTGCTGAGAAAGAACATGGTCTTTGGGTCAAAGCAGCCGCGTGGCGCGTCGTGGTTGGCCCACGCGATACAGACTAGACCGCCAGTCTCCGGTCGAGCGGGCGACGACCCGTCAACCTGAATTGTCTTGCACGGCCGATGATCTTCAGTCACCATTCTGTCCAGTCTCCAGTAGCAGCCGTGCTCGTGCGTGCATATAAACAGCAGCTAGTTTCCTCCATCTTCTCCATAGTTAGTCTCCCTTGCGTCGGCGAGACTAGAGACAAGCAAGGAGCCATCGACCACACGCACACAGGACGCAGCAAGCTCTTCCCGGCCCAACAAGCGCAATGGCGAGGCTCCTCCGCTTCTTTTCGTCGTCCACACCGACCACGGTACCGACGCGCCAACGGCGCCTCTCGTTCAGCTTCTCCTCCTGGGCCTCCTCGTCTCGGCGGCCGTGGTGTCGACGCTCTGCACCAGCAGCACGCACGGCAAGCTGTGCACGCAGCGTGGCAGCGGGCGGCGCTGTCGCCAGCAGCAGCAGGAAGCACATGCTCGTGGCGAGCCTGAGCGGGATCGGCGGCAAGGCGGCCAGGATGGTGTCGTGGAACAGACGGTCCCCGTCGGGCGGCAGCAGCGACGACGACGAGGGGGCGGCGGTGGAGGATGAGGCTGAGGACGCCGTGTGGAGGAAGGCCATCATCATGGGGGACAAGTGCCGGCCGATCGAGTTCTCAGGCCACATCGCCTTCGACTCCGACGGCAACCAGCTGCCACCTGCGACGGCTAAGAAAACCGCCGCCGACGTCGCCCAAAATTAACATCGTTCTACGGGCTACAGCCTATGGGGGATTTTGGGGTCAATCGATCAATGTCTCCCGTTTAATTATAGAGTGAATTATGTATCTGTGATACTAATTAATTACATGGTCGAATGAAAATTCGTGTAGATTACCCAATTGAAAAAATTAGACCTTTGTTTTCTCATATGTGTTTATCGGGCAAGGTGTTAGATGATCATTGAGGTCCAAAAATATTAAAGCGATAGTGAGGAATTGAACATACGGATTAAAAATGTTTAGACATAATTATCCATTAGACTCTCTGATATTTACATATTTTGTCACTCCACATCGACCTGTTACTATTATGCATATCCTATCTAACAATTACAAGCAAAATGCTAAGCTGAGGCTAAATCGTATTTAAAATTTTGAAGTCTCATAAATGAGATATTTTTGTAGATGTTGCACTAAATGGGGTCATATGTGTCACCAATGCATAACTATACAAAGTAAAAAATGAAATTCACTCAGATGGGCTAAGCTACTTTTAAAGAGGATATCCTACCATCCCAAAAAGATAATCCTTTATTTAGCATTGGACCATCTATAGCAGTCATATCAATTTTGTTTTAGCCGATCTTAGTATTGCTGTTTTTTTATGGATTGCCATTTCAAGTATCGCTTCTATTGGACTTCACATGGAAGGACTAATTTTATTTCTCATTTATTGCCGCATCAAAATGATTATGGTGACATCTCTAAGAATTTGATTAAACTTTGTTTAGCCTGAATTATTTTTACAAAAAGTAGGCCTTATTTATTGGAACACCCGGATGTACTACGTATTTGCAGTATAGCTTAATGACACGACATGCAATTTTTGCATGTTCTTGAATAAAAAATTGCAGGGGCTATATTTTTGTAGGGAAACCATGGGCTCCAACGTGCACTGCCTCCGTTAAATGATATCACTAGTGGCAGATAGCGAAGTAAGAACGGCGATGGGTGATTTCACATAAGCGTCCAGCCTTGCTGCTACAGTTTTCTGTAGTGCAATAGTTTTTTTTAGAAAAAATTGTAGTGCAGTGTACTGTCGCTCCTGCCCTCAAAATCAATTAGGCCCAGATCCAGATGGCCTGCTGGCCCTATTAAGAAGGGCCTTCAAGACCTTGCCTGCAAACTGAGGCCTGCGGAAAAAAAAAAACAAGAGAACATTGCCTTCATCCATGCTGTGAAGCTGCCTCGCAGCCGACGAGGCGGTTACGCAGCATGGATGGAGGGGCTCGGGGGCGGTTGAACATGCAGAGTATTTTTGGTACACATAAGAAGAGTAGACTATGCTATCAGCTATGTATGGCAAAGACCAAATCAAAACAAGAATGCCAAAAAGAAATTTAGCGCCAATTGCATGCTATTATTACAAGAACGCGCGGCGGGAAAACTATCGTCGCGCTCCAAATACTGTATGGTACTAGACAGGCTTGCTGCACGTTTGCCAAACCCCAAATACACGGTCCATATGCAGAGATTCATCACGCATATGTGCATAGATAAGTGCACGTACACACGTACAAATACAAGGTGCAAATTACGTACACAAGCACGCATACGTACGAAAAAGAAACAGCACATACTAGTTGCTGTTGCTGGCATAAGTTTACTTATTGTTCACCGGGTATAAGCGGCCGGTGTAGGAGCTCCGGCGAGCATGCATGCAGCTGGCGTTGGCGTTGGCGTTGCGTAGGCCGGTCAGCGGCGGCGGCGGTTGCCGGAGGGCTCCCTCTGAGAGTTGAAGTAGACGACGGCGACGGGGAGGCCGAGCTCGTGGTTGAAGGCGAAGGCGCGGGTGTTGAAGTAGGGGCGGTCCGCCGGCGGCGCCGCGTAGCCGTCGACGATGCGCGACTTCTGCTCGAACAGCACCAGCACGTAGCGGTGGATGCCCACCGGCGGCTGCGGCCCCAGGTACGGCATCACCACATCGATCACCTGCCCAAGCAAATATATACCCAGCCGTAATACCCACACCTCGTACATGCAGACGAGAACATACTGCATATTTAATTACTGCAAATTAAGTAGGGACATGCATAGATTCACACGTGTCAACTTTTCAGAAAGAACGTTTGGTAGCAACGGCGACACGTGTGCCCGACTGGGGGCAGCGACACGTGTGCTGCCAGCTTGGCCTGCGTGCGTGCGGCGCAGTTGCGGCGGCCATGGGTGGCCGGCTTGGATGCATGCATGGGTGCACGCTGCTGCTGCCTCA
Organism: Lolium perenne; assembly: GCF_019359855.2. Classification (NCBI taxonomy): domain Eukaryota; kingdom Viridiplantae; phylum Streptophyta; class Magnoliopsida; order Poales; family Poaceae; genus Lolium; species Lolium perenne. Next base: position 35,717,312 of record NC_067246.2, on the reverse strand, counting down.
GAGTTTGTGCCATGCAATCGCATGCATGCACTACGTACCTTAAAAAGATATACATGGAATCTTGGATATTTTGTGCATTATGACATATCAATCCCTTTCTTCTTATTGAGGGAAGAAGACAAGGAAAGAAGTTTGTTTAGTTTCTTGGGTATGGGGTGTGGCCGGTTCGTCTATATAGTTGCACCTACAAGTAGGGGTGTAAGATTAGGGGTTTTGCTTTTCTTGAAAGATCATGATCTTCTTTAATCTTTGTAGGTTTACTCTAAATAGCAAGAACCAAAAGGATTGGTTTGTAAACTGTCACGAGGTAGGATGCCAAACAATGAATTGTTCTATGGCCAATGAACTTATTTATAACCTATACTGTCCACCGCTATCCTCGAAGAAATAGTACTAGTCCACCACAACATAACAAGCAGATATAGATGCATGTGCGTGTGGAAGGACCACCGGATGTCGGTATCTGTATAAAGATAGGTTTGCATATGGTCCCAACGTATATAAGGGCACACGGTGTGACATAAGCTATCTCTTACGTATCGCAGTTGGGTCTTAGGTGAGATCGAGGACTTTTCGATCAATCCAAATATGTCTCGAGGAACAAAGGAAATTGGCACGAGAACCAACATACCGGCTATATGTGGTTGTAATGATTGAGACGATATCATAAATTATGTATGTACATAGGTGCAGGTAGTGCGCTGAACTGTAACTATAGTCAATTGTCAATGTATCGTTTTCTTATTGCACGGGTTGTCTATTATGGTATCAATGTCAATGTCTGGCGTTAACCGTTAAAGATGGTTTAGCATCTAAGAAACCTAAGAGCAGATGCGTGAAAATATTAAAGACTTAGCACTTTCTATAAATCATCATTTTAGTTAAATTGAAATGTTTGAAATCTTCAGAACCTATACTTGTTGTTGTTCAGATATGTGTGGCCGTGTGTGGGTGGGGTGGGGGATCTTAATAATTTCGTAATAAAGGAAAACAAATGGTGTAAAATTCTCTCTTTTTTGTGTGGGACGCAATAATTTAGTATGGTAAACATAACATCACACTATTAACCCGATCTAGAGAATGTAGTGTAAGGACACTCCAAATCCAACTGAATTGGCTGTTTTAGTCCTTGCCATCGAACTAAAATGTTGATAACAGAAGCATGGAAATAAGTTGCTAACTTATGTTAAAAAAAATTCTTAGACTGCTAATTAACGGTCAAAGAAGAGAGATTTCACACATCCATTTATCACAATTTAGGTGTGTTGATGAAGACTAGATGTGAACATAATCACTCACCTTTAGTTGCATCTGTTCCACCTGGTATGTTCATGACTATCCTGTGACATATATATCAATAGAGCACACTGAGTATACTTGCAAGGTAATAATACCCTGATCGATCAGGCATGAAATTCAGGCACCAACTAGCTCTGCCCGCAGACATACATACAGCCAATTGATTAAAAAAATGACACTTGATAGGATCGAAGGATATTATAGGAGGTGTACTGTAGGGAGATGGAATTGACACTTGTTCTTGTGCCAGATCAGGGATACATACCAGTGGAGGTACTCCCTCATGGTCGGGTCGCTGGGGCTTGGCGCGTCGGGATCCGTCATCAGCTGCAGGCACCATGCAGAGGGGGGAATCATCGGCAGCAAGTTCCCATGCATAGATATGAACAAGTGTGCATAGTAGCTGACTACGAGGCGATCGAGGTAGCCAGCCAGCCACATGTGGTGTGGACAGTACGTACTAGCGTGTAGAGGTCGTTGCGGCGGCCGGAGATGCGCACGAGCGGCTGGTCGGCGGCCATGGAGGGCTTGACGTGGCAGCCGTTGCTGACGTCCTTGGAGCCGTAGGAGACGGCCATGGCCACCGACGGCACGAACAGGTCCACCACCTCCCCGATCACCCTCCCCACCACCAGTGGATCGACGAACCGAGACATGGTGTACTCTCAGTTTTCTTTTCTTCTTTTCTTTCTCTCTGTCTCTGCTTGCTCTCTTTGTGCAAATGAACGGCCAGTGCAAATATATGACGCCTGCCTGCATATGTATAAGTAGCGAGCGAGCGCGGATTAAATGAAGGTTTTGTCACGGGGGTTGGGACTTGGCGCCTTGGCAGCATGCGTACATGCACTCAGCGTATACGTATGGACTGATGATGCATGGATCATGGACAGGTCAGGCGACACGTAGCTGCAAGATCTGGCTCTCGAAGGAGCGGCAAGCCACGTGTGACCTGATGATCTGGGTGCCTCTACTGCATGCGAATCTCCTGGACAAAGCAGCTGCGTGTGTATACGCATGCATCTTGAACCATTTTACCATGGACAAAGCTCTGTTAGCCATGTGAGAATTCTAATGGGCCATAAACCTCAAAGCAACTATCCCCAGTTGCTGCCATCGGCCCAAGCAGTAGTAGGCCTAGTCAACCCTGCTGAAATTACCCTCATTTGTACCCAAGGCCCTCTTAACTTACATAAGTTACCCTAAAAAAACTTACATAAGTGGTCCCTTCTCCCAAATATTCCGGCAGCCACCGAAATCACTTAAAGTCGGTGGATTCGATTTTTAATTTCTGCCAAATCATCGAAATTTCTGTCCAAATTTGTGCAAATGTTCAAAAGTATTTTCAAATTTACTTGACTTCTCATGTACTACTGAAATGTCTACCGAAGTTGCTTCTGAAATTTAGTGATGAATGTCGATAAAGGGGACACTAGCACAGACTTAAAATAGTTGTAAAAATTGAGATACCGGTGTATGTTGACCATGGACCCCTTTGCGAAAGAGGCATTCCCACTGCGCAACAACATAAGTTGTTTTAGTTATCCGATTTGAGCCTTGAAAGAGTTTAATTTGAACTTATCCAATTTGTTTGATGTATTTCTGTTGCGGTCAGAAACCCACCGGCGAGCAGCGACGGGCAACACAGTAGAGCCGGGAGGCTCCCAGGACTGCGGCTGGCCCTGGTCCCTCCGAGCGACGGCCCGCAAAGACTCGGCACGCACGTCTGATGCTGGTGCAAGGGCGTGCCACCTGACCTATACCTGGTCAGGAAGGTGATGGATGTGCCTCGCTTAGTTTCCTGCATGGCATACACGTAAACATTAAATACGAGCCTCGATAGGCTCTCAGGTTGTCCTGTGAATCGGCTCAAAGAGCCGATCCGCCCATGATTCGCACGAGGTGTACGAATATATGGTGGTCCTACTTGATCAGAATAAAGCTAAAATGATCTACTACGATTTAGGGTTTTCACCACATAATCGGAACATCCTACTCGTGATTGAGCCTGGCGGCCGCGCACGGTGATCGTAAACCAATCCTAGACAAGGCCTAAAAACCAACACGAAGTTGATCCCCGGAACATCCTGTCTAGGGCTAGCAAACTACACCCTACGCGCCACTGGATCCTTCAACCCTTTGTAAGGCCTAACCATGCAGATATTAAACTAATCCTTGAAGAACAAGGAGCAACCATAACGGATCGGATCTACTAAATAATGATCAAGCTGGGTGCCGCCCCTACACCTAAGATAGGTGTAAGGGCGGCTAGATGTCTAAGGATTGCACGACGACAGCATATGATACGAAGAACAATGCTAACCCTAACACATCTAAGATAACTACGTTGCTCGCCATCAAAAAGGGTTCAGTACGATCAACGCATGAACAACGAATAAACTTGTACTGCCTAGATCGCAAGATGCGATCTAGGCAGCATGATGCTTACCCGGAAGAAACCCTCGAGACAAGGGAGTTGGCGATGCGCCTAGATTAGTTTGTGGTGAACGTGATTGTTGTTTATTTCATAAACCCTAGATACATATTTATAGTCCGTAGACTTTCTAACGTGGGAATAATCCCAACCGGGCACGGGCCAAACTCTACCTAATCAACACGTATCCGACTATATTACAGATACACGGGCAAACTAGCCCAAACTTTGCATATAAGGCCGATTCACGTATATTCTTCCATGTATATTCTTCAAGCCCATCTTGATCGCGGCCCACCTCTGACTCGGTCAAATTCTGGTGATAACACATGCCCCCTTGGTTTTGGAATTGATAATTCCAAAATCACTCTGCTTTTCTTCGTCGGGTCATGTCGTGGCAGAGCAAAACCGTCGCAGTATCCTTCATCATGATGCCTTGCCTTCTCAACTTCTCTGCGTGACTTGGCAGTTTTTTTTTTGTTGGGCACCACTTCCTCGGAAACTGCTATGGCATTGAATTTCTACTATATCCCCTTTTATTTAACCGCTCCAAACAGTTTGCTTCTTCATCCCCTTCGCATTAGCACTCCCAAAAGCCCTCCTGCGCCACCATGTCTTCTTCCTCCTCTGCCTCATCGGGTATTTCCACCCAATCCTCCTCCTCCCGCGAGCCGACGCCGGAGTTGAACCCGGAGGAGGCCCATGCGGCCAACATCCGCCGCACCATCGAAGCTGGGGAGGAATCCAGTCACGATTTCTCCGTCTGGTCTGAGGACGACAAGTCCTCGACCGACGGGGAAAGTGACCTCCGCTTCCTCGCCGACGGGGAAACGGAGGAGGAGAGCATGACGATCGCTTCTCCTGTGATGACTTCACCTCCCCCGAGGAGGAGGAGGAGGAGAAGGAGGAGGAGGAGGACGACACCTCCTCCGACGAACCGCCGGCCAAGCGCTTCTGTCCCTGGCCGGGGAACCTCAGCGACTTCGACATCGACGACGACGACACTGACGAGGAGGATGAGGACCACGAGGGTCCCGCCGGCGGCCGCTACAGCAGCGACGACGAGCCCGCCGGGAGTAGCGCCGACAGCGGCGACGACGGCGATGACGAGGGCAGCGACGGCCCGTAGATAGGACCTTTAGCATAGGATCAGTAGTAGTAGATGGGGCAATGTATCCCCTAGTACTTCCTTTTGAGAGCCATCAGCTCTTTATGTAAAAAATCCTGCTTATCAATGAAGAATTTCTCCCAACTTGATTTTGCCGATTTCCTTTGAGCTAATTTTGCCGATTTCCCCTCATACTGATTTTGCCGATTTGCTCACTTAGCCAATGCTTAATGAGCCGAGGGCAACGCATCGGTCCTTCACAATCTACCCTTCAACTCTTCGTCTGATGACTTCAAGCTCTGGTGGATAATGTAGAGTTTTCAAGAGAGCCCTTAAATTCCTCCCACCAGCTCCAGTGATCCTCTTCTGCAAGAACTCACCATTTTTGAAGAAGGTTGCGACGAAGGATCAGCCGATGACACCCCAATCGGCTTCTAAAACAGAGCATCTACCAGGCCAGCTGCCCCCCGAGCCTCTGTCAAGGCGAGAATAGCGGTGAGGATGCACAGATCAAACAAAGGGCTTTGAACTCAGGTAATCTGAGACAGCCACCATGCCGAGCCAGCCAAACTTGCCCCCATCGATCGCCTCTTCTTCTGTTGAAAGCCGATATTGTAGACGAAACACCGTCGGCTTAAAGAGCAAAAGGCTGCCTTGCGTGCCAAACCGACGCTTTCCGACAAGATCTTGCTGAACTGGCGCAAAGGGTTGGAAGTCCTCGAAGAGAAGGTTCGGGCACCAAAATCGGCTCATTGCAGCTGAGGAAGCTCTCATTGTTCTCTCCCTCGAGGAAGCAGAAGGCCTCACAGCTGAACTGGACTTGGTGAAAATCCGCGTCTTGAACACGCAGCAGGTAGATCCTGTGTAATTGTACTAGAGTCGATGGCTGTACATCGGCTTTGTTTCGAATTTTTTTTTACTGGCCGATTTTCTATCGGCCCCCAATATTTCACTGCACATGTATCGCACATGTCCCTCTGATTAGGTGCCCCCCGAGCCGAATCTGTCACGTAACTACAGATATCGGCTCTGTAGTTAGCCAAGGCACTGTATTTGAACGTCGGCTCCGTTAGGACTAATGTTGACTCTTATCAGCCGACGTAAAACCGCTGCCCATTAGATTGATGTTGAACACAGGCAGAACGTATGGTGAGGCTAATTTTGGCCGATTGCTGGAATCGGCCTCCATGTTGATCGAAGCGCTCAATGAAGGTTTTGCAATGTCCCTCCATAGATCTTTGGGGCCGATCCCAAGGATCGGCCTCGCCACGTTTGTCCATAGGTTTGTTCTTGCTACACGGTCAGGCCGGTGGATAAGACCAGCCTAACCCCATCCTTTGTCACGTCGATGCGCTCGCAGTCGTCCAAATTGATGCCTGAGAGTGGCTCTTGGCCTGCTGTTTCCCAAGCGTTCATGCCAGCCGTTGAAATCTCGGCTGAGTCATCTGCCTGGACGACCTCTACCTCATCTCCATCCCACTGTATTACGCATTGGTGCATCGTGGATGGAATGCAACAGTTGGCGTGGATCCAATCTCTTCCCAGCAGGACAGCATAGGTGCTCTTGCTATCGACAATAAAGAACGTCGTAGGGATGGTTTTCCTTCCTACGGTCAGATCCACGTTCAGAACACCTTGTGCGTCAGACGCTTGGCCATTGAAGTCGCTCAATGTCACGTTGGTCTTGATCAGATCCGAGCTAGAGCGTCCCAACCGACGTAGCATGGAGTATGGCATAATGTTGACTGCCGCTCCGGTGTCCACCAGCATCTTGTTGACAGGCCTCCCATCGATATAACCTCGCAAGTACAGGGCCGTCAGATGTCTGTAGCTTCTTTCTCGTGGCTTCTCAAAGATAACTGGCCGTGGGCCGCAGTCAAGTTGTGCCACAGGTGCTTCGTCTAATCCTGGAGCGCTAAACTCCGTCGGAAGGATGAACACCATGTTTGTGCCAGCCGATGTTTCATCATCGGCTTTCCTTTGCTTGGGGCGCCACTCCATTTTTTGTGGTCGACCCTCTTCATCTAGGGTTCGTTGAATTTTCGCGGCCAGATCAGGCCGCACCTTCCTTAGCGTGTGCAGGTATAACCTTTCGGCTTCCTCCAAGCCACGCAGTCGCTGAACCCTACGCTTTTGGGAACGGCTGAGCCCATCAGGGCACCACCTTGGCCGATGGTACCTGTCTTCTTCTTCTTCATCATCGTCTTCCAAGTCCTCGAGATCTTCCACCCGAGGGGACTCAGCGTGCTTGTTCCGAGGCGGGAGAGGCCCTAGACGTTGGAACACGGACACGTTAGCTGCATCCTTCTTCTTCTGTCTACATTCTGGGCAGTTGCTGATTGTGGGCAATCGGCTCATTCCTGAATCCCAGCAGTGTCTGAAGAAGGGACAGTCCCAGTGCCTATCCTCATCGTCTTGCTCTCTTGACTTTTCCTTGGCACGGCGCTCGTACTCCTCCTCATCGCGATCATGCCGACGATGTCTCCTGGCGTCCCTAGCCCGGCGATCTCTTTCATCATCGTCGTTGGATCGTCGGCGTTGGTCATATTGACTCACGTACTTGTTGAGGAGGTGATCAGAGAGAGGTCGCTGATATCTCACATTCCTCACTTCTCCCTCTGTAATGTAGCGCTTGCCATCGTGACGGAGCCGATCGCGTGGAACGGCTTCCTCTGTGTCCTTGCTACGAGAGCAGCTGCCCTCGTCTCCGTCCTTACCAGAGTGGTGTCCAGGCCCTACCATGTTGATGTTGAACGAGAATCCTGGCTGGCACCCTTCAGGGTAAGCGCACTCCACCATGTTAACGGCGGGGAAGGGGTGCATGTCGACTTTCATGGCGTACTGGTTGAAAATTAGACGTCCTTGTTCTATCGCCATTTGGATCTGCTGACGCCACACCCTGCAGTCGTTGGTGGTATGGGAGAACGAGTTATGCCATTTGCAGTATGGCTTTCCGTTCAGCTCCTGTACCGTGGGGATTTTGAGGCCTTCGGGTAACTTCAACTGCTTCTCCTTAAGTAAGAGGTCAAAAATTTGCTCAGTTTTAGTTACGTCAAAATCAAACCCTCTGGGTGGACCTGGTGGCTTAACCCATTTGCAGGATATGGGGGTTGCCCCCCGAGTCCATTCAGCCACTGCTACCTCTTGATCTCCCGCGGACCCTTCATCTTCTTCTGCCTCAACCAGGACTACCGCACGCTTGAATTTGTCCTGGTACAAGTCTGGATGGCGCTGTTCATATAACGACAGTTTCTGAACCATGTGCGCCAGTGAAGGGTAGTCTGCTTGGGAGGCCATATCGTTGATTGGTGATGCAAGGCCCACCACCGCCAACTCGACTGCTTCTTTTTCAGTCACACGAGCCGAATAACATCGGTTCCTAACAGTTCTGAAGCGCTGGATGTATTCTGCCACGGTTTCTCCACGCTTCTGACGTACTTGTGCTAGATCGGCAATGCCAGACTCGGAAGCCTCTGAGTGATACTGCATGTAGAACTGTTCTTCCAACTGCTTCCAAGTCCGGATCGAGTCTGGTGGCAACGAGGTGTACCACCCGAAAGCCGATCCTGTGAGGGACTGTGCGAAGAACCTCACGCGTAGTGGATCTGATGCTGAGATCATGCCCAGCTGTGCCAAATATCGGCTCACATGCTCGATGGAGCTGGAACCATCTGATCCATTAAATTTGGAGAAATCAGGGAGCCGATATTTGGGTGGTAGCGGGATCAACTCGTACTCGTTGGGGTACGGCTTGGAATAGCCGATTGTCCTCCTTTTCGGCACCATGCCGAATCGGTCTCTCGTGATTGTACCGATCTGATCCACGGTGCTTGCCGTAGGAGTCGAACTCGAAGATTCGCCGAGTGGCATACTTAGCCAGCCATGCTTGCTTTTCCAGCTCTGAGCCAACTGCAGGAGCTGAGCTGAGAGGTTTGTCGGAGCGGCATACTTAGCTAGCCACGTCGCTTCTCAAGATCTGTTCCCGAAGTTCCTCCCCGCTGTTCGAAGTCCCCGTCGTTGCGGCCCGGTTTGTGAGTGCCCGATTCGCAGTCTGGCACGTATGTGCACGTGTATCCGTGAGGGATCTCCTTAGGCGCCTCATGCAAGAACTGGTAGTCACTAGGGTCACCACCGATCTTGTAGATAGCGTATGCCGGTGAATTCGGCACCTCTGGTGCTGTCAACGCGAATGGCAGCGGTGGACGGGACTGGAGTGGCATCTCTCCTTTGTAAGTCCCGAGAGCTGGTCCTGACGGAGAGTACTGATGCCTCATGATTTCCTGGATCACCCGAAGAGCGACACGCTCCAAAGTGTTCACCAGGCTCTCAGAATGGCGGTGTAGCGAATGAGCTACCATGAAGTTAATCTCCTGACGCAGAGACCTGGTGCGTTCTTCTGACGGGGCGGACAGGTCCACTCCATCGAGCGCGCCTTCAGGTGAGAACCCTTTCCACCTGACGCCATGTGAGCGGGTTCTGTGAAAAGAGCCGATGAGGTCGGCTTCGAGGATCGCTTTGACCTCGTCATACTTCTTCTTGAGCTCCTCGGTCAAATCCTCGTACGTGACTGGGGTGCCTTCCGCCATCTCAGATGTAGATGGCGATGCGGTTGATGTCGACGATGGTCCCACCGGGCGTGCCAGAATGTGTTGCGGTCAGAAACCCACCGGCGAGCAGCGACGGGCAACACAGTAGAGCCGGGAGGCTCCCAGGACTGCGGCTGGCCCTGGTCCCTCCGAGCGACGGCCCGCAAAGACTCGGCACGCATGTCCGATGCTGGTGCAAGGGCGTGCCACCTGACCTATACCTGGTCAGGAAGGTGATGGATGTGCCTCGCTTAGTTTCCTGCATGTCATACATGTAAACATTAAATACGAGCCTCGATCGGCTCTCAGATTGTCCTGTGAATCGGCTCAAAGAGCCGATCCGCCCATGATTCGCACGAGGTGTACGAATATATGGTGGTCCTGCTTGATCAGAATAAAGCTAAAATGATCTACTACGATTTAGGGTTTTCACCACATAATCGAAACATCCTACTCGTGATTGAGCCTGGCGGCCGCGCACGGTGATCGTAAACCAATCTTAGACAAGGCCTAAAAACCAACACGAAGTTGATCCCCGGAACATCCTGTCTAGGGCTAGCAAACTACACCCTACGCGCCACTGGATCCTTCAACCCTTTGTAAGGCCTAACCATGCAGATATTAAACTAATCCTTGAAGAACAAGGAGCAACCATAACGGATCGGATCTACTAAATAATGATCAAGCGGGGTGCCGCCCCTACACCTAAGATAGGTGTAAGGGCGGCTAGATGTCTAAGGATTGCACGACGACAGCATATGATACGAAGAACAATGCTAACCCTAACACATCTAAGATAACTACGTTGCTCGCCATCAAAAAGGCTTCAGTACGAGCAACGCATGAACATCGAATAAACTTGTACTGCCTAGATCGCAAGATGCGATCTAGGCAGCATGATGCTTACCCGGAAGAAACCCTCGAGACAAGGGAGTTGGCGATGCGCCTAGATTGGTTTGTGGTGAACGTGATTGTTGTTTATTTCATAAACCCTAGATACATATTTATAGTCCGTAGACTTTCTAACGTGGGAATAATCCCAACCGGGCACGGGCCAAACTCTACCTAATCAACAAGTATCCTACTATATTACAGATACACGGGCAAACTAGCCCAAACTTTGCATATAAGGCCGATTCACGTATATTCTTCCATGTATATTCTTCAAGCCCATCTTGATCGCGGCCCACCTTTGACTCGGTCAAATTCTGGTGATAACAATTTCCACCTCTTGCTAAGCCATTCCCCGTCTCCGGGTGCCTAGGTATCCACCCACGAGCTTTTTTTCAAACCAACATTTCTAAGGGACGGGTGATATATTATATTAGTCACCGAAAATCATGGTTAAGAAAAAAAATCCATGGCTGCTTCATATATTAGACAGGCTTGTGCTTCTATAGATCCTCAAACCTAAAACCAATGTAAATCCCTAAAGGGGTATCATAGTATCGTTTAATCTCAGCTATCCTACCTCTAATTTCGAACATGTATTGTTTAATCTCAGATGTTCTTGTGTTTCACTTAGAAAACATTTCAGTCCAATAGTCTTATTTTTTTCAAAAATCGACACATGACATGAGCAGGAGCACACACTGGTAGATTTGTACAACTGATGTCGCGTCTCACGTACGTGCTTGCATGCACCGGACGGGCCAAACTTTTAGCTTCAAAGAACTAGTAATACGGCGTAGAAAAGAAAATTAAACCTGAGACTAATCGATCGCCATAATCCACTATAGAACGAAGTTACTTCTCGGCCGCGACGTCGGCTTTCTTGACTACCGGCGGCAGCTGGTTGCCGTCGGAATCGAAGGCGATGTGGCCGGAGAACTGGAGCGGCCGGCACTTGTCCCCCATGATGATGGCCTTCCTCCACACGGCCTCCTCGTCCTCCACCACCGCCTCCGCCTCCTCGTCGTCGTCGCTGCTGCTCGGCGCCGGAGACCGCCTGTTCCACGACACCATCCTGGCCGCCTTGCCGCCGATCCCGCTCAGGCTGGCGGCGAGCATGTTCTTCCGGTTGCCGGCGACTCCCGTCTTCTCCAGCGGCGCCGTCGTCGTCCCGCGCTGCTTCCACAGCTTGGCGTGCGTGCTGCTGGTGCAGAGCGAGACCACGACCGCCGCGACGACAAGGACGACGAGAAAAACGACGGGGAGGGGATGCGCCGCTGCTGCTGCTACAGGGGCGTGGACCGCGAAGAAGGTGAGCCTCGCCATGGCTGCGTCCCGTGATCGATCGTTCCTTTATTTGCTTCAGCTTGGCCGACGCGAGTGAAGCACTAGTGCGAGCTTAGCTTACAAGCTGGGGAGAGATCTTTGTCTGAGACTGAGAGTAGCACTAGTCATGTGGACTAAATATGGAAAAGATGAGGAAACTATCTGCAGTCTATATGCACGCACGGCTGCGCGCTCTGTCCGTCAGTAGACAGAATCGTGACAGGGGATAGTTCAGCGGCCGTGCAAGACGATCCAGGTTGACCGGGCGACGGCGATTGACGGGTCGTCGCCGGCCCGGGCGGAGACTGGCGTTAGCAGACACGCGTGGGCCACCCAAGCGCGTTGGAATGTAGCAAACGATCAGGCGCCGTGTCACTGGTTTGACCCAAAGACCATGCTCTGGGCTCCTACTTGATTCTGTACTGGTAGGAAAATCTTCGGAAATTGCATTCGTACATTCCGGTGTTCTAGTCAAAGATAAAAGTAAAAATCGGCCCTGCATTAGAAATTGGAAACTGCTGGGCGTCCCTCGGGGATCTAATTTTCCAGCCCCCGGGTCGCCAGCCGTCGGATCGGCCATCTTAGACGATCACGTTTTTACTCAATGTAGCAAGAAAACACCTCCCGGCAGCAAAAAATAACCCGCTTTTGCAACATTGTAGCTAAAAACGGTTCAGTCACAAAATCAAATAAAAAGGTTGTGACGAAGACCTCGCCTTCGTAGCAAAATTTCTATACTAAAGTAGCAAAACAACAAAACAATGATAGCAAACAAAATAGCACACAACATTTTTTACAAGTCAACCTCACTGGAGACATTGATAGAGAACTTGTCGGTGACATTAATACATTTTTTACAAGTCAACCTCACCGGAGACATCGCCGAAGATAACATAGCAAAAATAATTTACTATTGAAGCAAAATCACACAATGTTTGTAGCACAAATTATATGGTATTATAGCTAAAATGATCTCATCAGAGACATCGGTGAGCCGAAGACATTGTAGACAATTTTCAGTACCAAATTAGCAAATCAGGAGAACAATTGTAGACAAAAAATTAGCAAATCACCGCCAGCCAAAAACAAAAAATCCCATTGGTAGCAAACACACATCACTGTTGAAAGCAACTTCGATCACCGTTTGTAGCATGGGCGACCATCGACGGAAGCAAGCTCCAGTGAAAATTGTCGGGGGCGGTGGCCTTAGGTCGGGTCGCCGAAGTTGCAACTAGGACCGGCTATGCCGAGGGATGCCGCCCTGCTAGTTCCCAGCAAGGTCTAGCACCAACAACCTCCACTCCAAAATGCCCTGCTCCGGCCACTCCCTGCCATGGCCTCCAACGACGGCATGGTTGCGCGGGGGAAGCATCGCCGAGCTCCGGCTGGACAAGACTCCGCACTAGGACGCACGTGGCTATAGCGGCGGCGCGCGGGGAAAGAGGCCAGCGGGCAACGGGAAACAAGGCTGGAAGCCATGGCGTTGGCGGCGGCACGCAATCACCATCAGAGGAGGCCATTGCGGAGCTCGACGCACCGGTGGGAGAGGAGCGTGGCGGAGCTTGCGTGAGGCAGAAGACGGCATGGCGGAGCCGTCTAGTGGCGTGTAGTAGGAGGGGGGCGCGGCCGGCTTAGGTGTGTGGAGTCGGCGGCGCGCTAAAGAATGCGGGCGGCAGAGCAGTTCTGGTGCGGGAGGATAAGGAAGAAGGTAAGGTGTTATTTTGGTGGGCCTCCACAGGGACGCGTGGCGCGCTAGGGAGCCGGGGGCTGGAAAGCGACGGATCCCCGGGTGATCTGAATCATTTTCCTTAGAAATTCGGGCAGGTTTGAGCAGTAGCATATTTGGCTGATTTTTTTTTTGTTTGAGCGTAGCCAACAATCATACACCACACGTCTAGTTTGACCCGCAGACCATATTAGAGGTTTTTTTTTTTTGTTTTCATGCTGGCCATCTGCCGCGGACGTAAGATACTAGGCCATGATGGGCTTTTGGTAAATTTTCGTTTAAATTTTGGCCAAGGTAGGCATTTTGATAATTCTTTGGTTGTTGGAGAATCATCGGAAAATTTTCACTCGTATATGTTATTATTTTAGCCAAAAGAGAAAAAATGGTACACTTGGATTCGAAAGTATTGTAACTTTAGCAATTTTTTGACAAAATTTCTAAGGTCGCATGAATTGGTTATTCATGGATATTTTTGTTTTTTCTAATTAAGATTTGTTAATATCATATTTTTGTTGTCATAAAGTGGAACTAATATAATTGTTCATCGACAACTGACTACACGTACAAAATACTCTGATGGACTAACATATGATGACGAATTAAGGCGCATACAATACCAATTATACATAAACAGACAAACCATTAGGAAAAAGGCACGAATGAGGCTTGATTACGAAATAACATTTAAATTGTATTATAATAGAATGAAAAGAAGTGAAAATACAATACATAATGTCATGATAGATGAAAGTCAATGTATGTTAAGAAAGGAAGTCAAAATGTTATGGGGTCTGCATCTTCTACCATCGCGACAGTGATATCGTACGAGGGTTGTGAGGTTCTAATACTGTATTGGCACTGGCGGAGCCTCTTGGAGACCATACTGGGCTCCGGCCCAGTCTTGCAAAAGTGCAGAATGTTGATTAACCCCTGTAGACACTAGAGTTTATATTTCGCTTTAGCTTCCAGGCTCTAGCGCTCTGAGCTATGCATAGTTGTCTAGATTCTCGACGTGTATGCACTACGGCAATCCCAGCACCCCTAGCTCTCTCCTTCTTCCACTTACAAAGGCTTTTGGTTCTCACTATAAAATGTTTCCTAATCCTTTTTGTAAACATGGTCTCTCTAATTCTCGAAGTTCATTCAGGTCAACAGCTTGGGATCGTAAAGGCATTGGCCATCCGTTGTTGCTTGTCACGCTCCGCCACTGTGTATTGGGCCGCATTAAAACCGCTCACACATTTCACTATTTTATCTATCAACAAACATGTAGGTAGTTGTGTATGCGTCACTATAGTTACCGATGCCTCCTGCCGTCTATCAGTATTAAAAATGATCATAGTATGTTTGTACTAAACATTCTTACTTTTCTAACATACAGTTTATCATTAAACGTAATGAGGTTTTCTAATTTGTAGAGTTTACATATAATGTCAACAAGTAATTGTAATGCAATGTTAACTAGTACATCTTAACTTTCTGTGTGAGAATGTTAACCATATAATGTACTGGTCGAAATGTAAGTTCGTTGTTGTATAGTTCACACATCTATATTTACATACATAATATCCCAAAATTAGAACCATTCTTCTACAAAAAGTAGAACCCCTGTTTCAGATTGAAATTATACATTTTTTGAGTTCTTTTAGTTTTTTACCTTTTTCTAACGAAATTATTTCAAGAATATATAGAAGAGAAAGATGCAACATAATGTATTTATAAATTTTTATGTCTGTTTAGTGCAGACCTTATCTATTTTGTTTTTGACACACATACAGTAGGGAAAAATCCTTACTATGTCATTTTCTATTAAATAATTAAAATGAATAATATTTACATGATACAGGTTCTGGAGGGAGCTAGTGCTCATAAAATATCTTGCCAGGATTGCATGCCCTCTTTGAGACTGGGCTTAGCTCTATGAAGATTAATGGTGCAATAATATTTGAAGATAATATAATGGTGAATTCTATTGATAGCTCCACATTGTTGAAGATAAAACTATTTCTTTGATCCCATAAGCTAGCTCCAACATCCTGCGATATGATCTCTGTGATAAAATATTTGTTGTATCTGATTTTGGCGTCCGAAATCATTTGGTGAATTTGTAAGCCATCGTTCCATTCAATTCCAAGCGCCCACCAGAAACTCTAGCTAAAAGAGCATTCACAAAAGAGGTGCATGAGACTTTCTTCAGGGCATGAGCCGCATATGATGCAGTCATTGAACTCAACAGAGAAGTTATTTTTGTCTCAGAATATTGCATGTCTTCCATATGTCAAGAATTGGTTCAGGAGGGTGGTGCTCGCTAATCCGAGATCTATAAGAGCATCTCCAGTCGCATCCCCCAAACCGTCCCCCAAAGCGATTTGGGGCGAGCCGGACAAAAAAAATGCTTCTAGCCGCGTCCCCCAAAGCCCTTTTTTTCCCGGCGCGGCCCGATATGGTGTCCGGCTCCCGAGCCCATCCCCGGCCCACAGGGGACACACCGGGGACGCCGGACGCACCGAAAAGCTAGGCGGGCTCCCACATGTCAGCGACTATTTGCATAAACCGTTGATTCGCGCCTTTTTTTTCTCGTCGCTCTTTCCTTCCCGCGCCTCCCACCCCTCCGCCACCGCTGGATTTGCCGATCGTTTCGGTGTCTGATCTCTTCTGAGAGTCGGCACCGTCGACGCGGCTGGCGCTCCCGCCGGTCGTTCCGCCGCCACTGCTTCGCCATCGCGTCCCAGAACGCGGCGTCAAATCTGCCCCACCTCCGCGCACACAAGGTGCTCGACGACTTGCCAGGTAGGCGCGATTGGCCGCTGTTTGTTGCGTCGTCTGCCTTGGCGCAATTTAACCATTGATTTTGCTTCAGACATGGATAGCGACGACGAGATGCTTGCCCTGCTGCTGGAGGGCCCGCTTGCGGAGGTTGATCATGAGGTGCCTGCAGATTTTGCTGATTTCCTCGTCATGCACGCAGAGATCCGTGACAACAATGTTCATGATCAACTTCAAGCTGATCACGTTGAGCATTTGTGGAGGATCAAAGGAAATGCCGCGGCACCTTGATCTAGCCCTATTTATTACATTTGTTTAGTTTTATTTATTGTTTGTTGTATTTTAATTTGAAAACAATCTCCACAAACATATTTATTTCTATGCTATATTTGATAAATGATTGTGTGTTAAAAAAACTTTAAAAAATGTTTGGGGGCGGCGTTTGAGGGACGCGGCTGGGGAGCGATGTCCCACAAACGCGGCACGAACAAAACACGTCCCTCAAACACTCAATCCGGCGCGCTTTAGGGGACTGTTTGGGGGACGCGGCTGGAGATGCTCTAAACTTTCTTGGTAGAAAAGGTAGCATTGCTCCATGTAAAGTCCCATGAGTCAGGCTGGGAGCTTAATTCAACATTGTTGATTTCGTCTTGAACATCATGAAGCTCATCATGGGCTTCAATTGAGAGTGGCAGTTGGAAAAAATTATATAGAATCCTTAGTCAGGGCTTTCTTCATAGACACGTCTTCGTTAAGTGGAAAGGAATGCAGATGAGGATATGTGAATTTATGATTCTCATCATACCATGTGTCATGCTGATACATCTAAAATGTATCTATTTTTTAACTACTTTGCACAATATTTTGCACCAGAATCTCATCATACTTGAATAAAAACTGTTGAATCCAACGCTATTTTTAGCGAAAAAAAATTCTGGCAGTTTTCGCAGAAAATAAAATCAGGGGAAAATTTTGATCAGTCTAACCCATAGATTTAGGATCTGCACATCCTGCAAAATGCAAGCACCACAACAAACGACAGCATGTTACGATAAGTTTGTGCTTCATCGTTGTTAACCAGCACGTACATAGGAGTATAGTAGTTTCATAATTCTACGCAGATCACTTTCATCGGTAGAATAGTTAGAGGGCGGAATGCAATTGCTTGTTACAACATATATACGCACCTCAACAAACAGGAGTAGCTTTGAGAGGGTCTTCACAACGCTGATGCGCACCACTAAATCGGAGCAGAAACAGGAAAGAATGTCACGATAATGAACCTGCACGCAGGCCTTGCCGATTTGGCCAGAAAACCATGCACCGGTACTAATTTTCGAATTCAAAATTCATTACGATGAACTTCTCTCAAAGACTAATGCAAGAGAGAAAATCAGCTCCAGACTTGACCAATCTAATCCATCAGTTCAAGATCCCAGCAACATGTTACATATTGTGCTTGACCATTGTTACCCGGTATACCGTATACGTACTAGTTTCTGTTGGATAATTAGGCACAATTTCCATGATTAATTTCAGAATATAAAACATGATGGCAGCAACTAGCAACATGTGAAACTCAAACATACTAGATGCATTAATCAACATGAGTAGCAGCAGCGCAAACGGTAAAGCATCCATTGCTAAACAGATCGAGATATGTCGCACGTACCGATCTGGTGGAGGTGGCGGTGGAGGTGTAGCAGATGATGTCGCGGCAGTAACGTTGTTGATGACAACGTTGTTGATGACGGGGACGACGGGTCGAAGTAGACGGCGTTGAAGACGACGGTAGGCAGCACCGCCCGACTTGGACGGAAGGCGACCCGTGATGAAGAGCTTGAGCAGTCGCGCAGAGCGCTTCCCAAAAACCTAATTCACCCTCTCCCGTACAGGATCGCAAGGACGAGCGGTTCCGGAGACCTGCTCTCCCGTTCGCCTATGCACGTCGGCGCGCGGGATGGAGTAGGCTACGATGGCGGCGCAAGCAGAGAGAAGTGGAAACCCTAACTCGTGTATTAGATATATTTCTGCGGTAGCCGGGCAGGAGATTATATAGGCTCGGGAAACCCTAGGCAACGTGGGCCACACCCACGTCGCACGAACGTTTGAGTCGGTTACAGATAGCCCACGATCCGGGAGCGACCCGAACCGACTAACTGCGACGCGTCCGTCTAGGACTCTGTTCGTTTTCCTGAGCTGCAAAAAGTAAGGAAAGTCTCGGCTCGAGGCTCAATCCACTCACCACGAGCGCGGCGCACGCGTCGTGTCGAGTCGAGTCGAGACGAGTGAGGAAGAGGAGGAGCGCGCGCGTGTAGCACTCCTATTCTCACTCACTTACTAGTGGTGGAACAACCCACCTTATAAGGTGGTCTAACTTCCTCCCAACTTTCCATGTGGGACTAAACTTCCCACCTCTTGCCACTCCCTAGTGAGCTGCCACCAACTTGGGCTCAAACTCACAAGGCTGCCACTATGTGGGCTTTGAGATTTATAGGAAAAACTGAAATCTAATTTGGGCCACTAAAAGTGGGCCCAATATTTCAACAATCCCCCACCAGATCTCAAATCCCTATTTAGAGATTTACCAATACTCGCTGCTTGTTTATATACCAGTGTTTCAGCGGAGACTGTTAAGTTGAACTTCCGCCTAGAACCTTAAGTTACATCCACTCACACTTGAACAATGGACTAAGCCTTGAATTGCAAGTTTTGCGTGAACAAGGTTTCACTCAAAATCATGACCAGTACATGGCTGCCAGTAGCCTACCCCGCGGGTGAAGCATATGCGTCATACTTCATGGTCTCTTCATGAGTTTACTAGAGATCACCCAAATCTCATAGATTGCGACGTTTAACAATCGGACTCATATAGTTGTGTTATTTCAAGAATGCTCTGTAGGACAGCATCTTTGCTAAAATAGCCAACATAAGCACATTAAGGCTTGTTGCCAACCTGCCTTACAGCAATTGAGAGTTGTGCATCTTCACATAGAGAGGGTTACATAATACTCTCCTCAATTAAACCACTAGTTTGTTCTTCCCAGGTCCCAATTCACGGGATCTCCGATCATAAAGGTTGGGTTACCACTATGGTGTAACATCAATGGGTCTCAAACCCATCTCCCTCGATGCACTTTCTATCACATTACGTGATAGTCCCTTTGTAAAGGGATCTGCCAGGTTTTTGTCTATTTGAATATATGTAACAGTTATTACTCCGGAGTTTCGCAATTTCCTGACAGACTTCAAACGTCTCTTGACGTGTCTTGATGACTTCGCGTTATCCTTAGAATTGTTCACTTTGACAATTACAGTTTGATTGTCACAATTCAAAAGGATTGCCGGAACAGGTTTTTCAACCACAGGCAAGTCCATCAAGAGCTCACGCAACCATTCTGATTCAACAGTGGTTGTGTCTAAAGCAGTAAGTTCTGCTTCCATAGTTGACCTCGTCAATATGGTTTGCTTGCAAGATCTCCATGATACTGCGCCACCTCCAAAGGTAAATACATACCCACTTGTGGCGTACAGATCAGCTACATCTGAGATCCAATTCGAATCACTATATCCTTCAAGCACAGCTGGGTGCCCTGAATAGTGAATCCCATAACTCATTGTACCACATAGGTAGCGCATGACCCTATCAAGTGCATGCCAATGATCAGTACCCGGGTTTGACATGAACCTACTCAACTTGCTAACAGCAAAAGAGATGTCGGGTCTAGTCGCGCTCGCTAAGTACATGAGTGAGCCAACGATCTGAGAATATCTCAATTGATCTATGGCAATCCTCCGGTTCTTGCGTAGTGTCACACTGGGATCATAAGGTGTTGAAGAAGGCTTGCTATCAATATAGCCGAACCGGCTCAAGATCTTCTCAACATAATGAGATTGCGTTAGAGTAATCCCACTCTCGTTCTTAATCAGCTTGATATTCAGAACTACATCAGCTTCTCCCAGATCTTTCATATCAAAACTCTTTGACAAGAAAGACTTGACCTCGTGTATTACTTTCATGTTTGTACCAAAGATCAGAATATCATCCACATACAAACATAGTATAACACCTTCGCCCCCACCATGGCGATAGTAAACGCACTTGTCAGCCTCATTGACAACAAAGCCTACAGAAGTTAAAGTTCTGTCAAACTTCTCATGCCATTGCTTAGGTGCTTGTTTTAGGCCATATAAAGATTTCAGCAACTTGCACACCTTTCTTTCTTCACCTTTTACTACAAACCCATCAGGCTGATCCATATAGATTTCCTCTTCCAACTCTCCATTAAGGAAAGCTGTCTTTACGTCCATTTGATGAACGATAAGACCATAGGAGGCAGCCATGGATAGTAGTACTCGAATGGTGGTAAGTCTAGCGATAGGTGAATAGGTGTCGAAGTAATCTTCGCCTTCTCTCTGTGTGTAGCCTTTCGCTACAAGCCGTTCCTTGTACTTTTCAATAGTACCATCAGGTCTTAGCTTCTTCTTGAACACCCATTTGCAGCCTACAGGCTTGCATCCATGGGGTCGTTCTGACAACTCCCAAGTTCCATTAGAAAGAATCGAGTCCATCTCATTATGAACAGCTTCTTTCCAGTCATCTGCATCTGGAGATGCATATGCCTCTACAATGGATGTGGGAGTATCATCCACAAGGTACACAATGAAATCATCACCAAAGGATTTTTCAATCCTTCGTCTCTTGCTCCGTTTAGGAGCTTCATTGTCATCCTTCTCAGTAACATTCTCATGTGATTGTTCAAAATACTCATAAGATGTACTGGACTCAGGAATTATCTCAGTAGAAATTCTAGCAATGCTATGCATATCTTTCATAGGAAACATATTCTCAAAAAATGTTGCATCACGAGATTCCATAATAGTATCAACATGCATATCAGGTACCTCGGATTGAACTACTAAAAATCTATATCCTACACTCCGCGGAGCATAACCTAGAAAGATACAATCCACTGTTTTTGGTCCAAGTTTGCGCTTCTTAGTAATTGGAATATTGACTTTCGCCAAACATCCCCATGTGCGCAAATACGAAAGTGATGGTTTTCTCCCAGCCCACTCCTCGTAAGGGGTTTTATCTTTATTCTTGTTAGGAACTCTATTCAGGACATGACATGAAGTCAACAAAGCCTCCCCCCACCATGCCTTTGATAAACCAGTAGTGGCTAACATGGAATTCACCAAGTCAGTCAGCGTGCGGTTTTTCCTCTCGGCCACCCCGTTTGATTGGGGTGAATAGGGAGGCGTCCTCTCATGAATAATGCCATGTTCCTCACAGAATTCATCAAAGATTTTAGGAAAATATTCGCCACCACGATCCGACCTAAGACGCTTGATCTTTCTCTCTAGTTGATTTTCAACTTCGGCCTTATAAATTTTAAAGTAGTCTAAAGCTTCATCTTTAGTTCGCAACAAATAAACATAGCAGAATCTAGTCGCATCATCAATCAATGTCATGAAATATCTCTTTCCACCTTTTGTCAACACACCATTCATCTCGCATAGATCAGAATGTATGAGTTCTAGAGGTGCCAGGTTTCTCTCCTCGGCTGCCTTGTGAGGCTTCCGAGGTTGCTTTGATTGCACACAACTATGGCACTTAGAACCTTTGGCAATGGTGAAATTCGGAATTAAACTTAAACTGGATAGCCGAGACATTAAACCAAAATTAATGTGACATAAACGAGAATGCCAAACACTGGTATCATCACTAACATTGCCACAAATATGGTTCACAGACTTATTACTGAAATCGAAGCGAAAGCGGAACAAGCCTTCGCACTCATAGCCTGTACCCATAAATTGTCCAACCTTGGAAACAACTACTTTATTCGACTCTAAAACAACCTTAAACCCATCTCTCGCATAGAAGGGAGCCGCTAACGAGATTCTTATTCATAGTAGGGACATGTGCACGTTCCTCACCGCACGATCTTCCCGAAGTGAACTTCAGATCTACCGTGCCAACACCACGAACGAAGCATGTGACCCATTCCCCATCAAGACGGAAGAATCCCGGGCGACCTGGTAAGAAGTGAACATGGATATGTCAAGACACACATGAACATTAGCACCTGTATCAATCCACCAACATGGAGATTGAAATACCGAAATAACAAGAAAGAGATTACCGTACCCATCAGCATTGCTAGCGGTCACCGTGTTGACTTGCCTCGCCTTTTTCTTGCGGTCTGCCCTCTCTGGACAGTCCTTAGAAAAGTGGCCAGTCTCTCCACATGTAAAGCAGCTCAGATCTGCTTTGTTTATCATCTTCTTCTTCTTGAAGGTTGTAGTCTTCATAGGCTTATTGAAGGAGGGCTTGTTATTCCCTTTGTTCTTGCTGTAGGGTTTCTTCTGCACCATGTTGGCGCTAGACTGACCCTCTCCTTTCTCAGTATTATCCTTAGCCCGAGCTTTCTCCTCAACATGAAGAGATGCTATCAGATTTTCAACTGATATCTCCTGTCTCTTGTGTTTGAGAGTTGTGGCAAAGTTCCTCCATGAAGGGGGCAACTTAGCAATGATGCATCCAGCCACAAACTTGTCAGGTAAGGCACACTTAAGGAGTTCGAGCTCTTTCGCAATGCACTGTATCTCATGAGCTTGTTCGACTACAGAACGGTTGTTTACCATCCTGATGTCATGGAAGCTCTCCATGATGTACAGTTCACTGCCTGCATCGGTTGCACCGAATTTAGCATTCAGTGCATCCCAGAGCTCTTTACCATCTGTTATGTGCATGTACACATCAGACAGACGATCAGCAAGAATACTCAGAACGCATCCGACGAAGAGAGTATTGTTTTCCTTGAACTTGTTCTGATCTTGGTCAGATATAGTTCCTTCAGGTAAACCATCACTAACTTCGAACACTTTCAGATGAGTAAGCCAGAGCGTGGCCTTAACTTGCCACCTCTTAAAGTGCACACCGGTAAACTTATCCGGCCTCAGTGCATCAGCAAAACCAGCCATTGTTAACTCAGGAAATTGCCTACAATTAGGTTTTTGGATTGTTGGATAATTAGGCACAATTTCCATGATTAATTCCAGAATATAAAACATGATGGCAGCAACTAGCAACATGTGAAACTCAAACATACTAGATGCATTAATCAACATGAGTAGCAGCAGCGCAAACGGTAAAGCATCCATCGCTAAACAGATCGAGATATGTCGCACGTACCGATCTGGTGGAGGTGGCGGTGGAGGTGTAGCAGATGATGTCGCGGCAGTAACGTTGTTGATGACAACGTTGTTGATGACGGGGACGACGGGTCGAAGTAGACGGCGTTGAAGACGACGGTAGGCAGCACTGCCCGACTTGGACGGAAGGCGACCCGTGATGAAGAGCTTGAGCAGTCGCGCAGAGCGCTTCCCAAAAACCTAATTCGCCCTCTCCCGTACAGGATCGCAAGGACGAGCGGTTCCGAAGACCTGCTCTCCCGTTCGCCGATGCACGTCGGCGCGCGGGATGGAGTAGGCTACGATGGCGGCGCAAGCAGAGAGAGGTGGAAACCCTAACTCGTGTATTAGATATATTTCTGCGGTAGCCGGGCAGGAGATTATATAGGCTCGGGAAACCCTAGGCAACGTGGGCCACACCCACGTCGCACGAACGTTTGAGTCGGTTACAGATAGCCCACGATCCGGGAGCGACCCGAACCGACTAACTGCGACGCGTCCGTCTAGGACTCTGTTCGTTTTCCTGAGCTGCAAAAAGTAAGGAAAGTCTCGGCTCGAGGCTCAATCCACTCACCACTCACCACGAGCGCGCGCGTCGTGTCGTGTCGAGTCGAGTCGAGCGAGGAGGAGGAGGAGCGCGCGTGTAGCACTCCTATTCTCACTCACTTACTAGTGGTGGAACAACCCACCTTATAAGGTGGTCTAACTTCCTCCCAACTTTCCATGTGGGACTAAACTTCCCACCTCTTGCCACTCCCTAGTGAGCTGCCACCAACTTGGGCTCAAACTCACAAGGCTGCCACTATGTAGGTTTTGAGATTTATAGGAAAAACTGAAATCTAATTTAGGCCACTAAAAGTGGGCCCAATATTTCAATAGTTTCACGATTGCACGCAAACTCTATTCGGCTGAATAGCTAGAGGGGATAACACAACTGTTTGTTAGCACATACATACCTCTACAGGCAGCAGACAGGAGCTGCTTGAGAGAAGACGGATCTGCTTTTTTTTTTCTTCCCCGAAGCGCTAATGATGCGCCTCTAACTCAGAGCAGAAACACGAGGAGGGAGGGAGGGAGGGAAAGGCTTTGCCTAATCTTTTTTTTAGAGTAATCACATATTTCATTAATCGAACACCAAGTTACATGAAGCAACAGATGTGGAAACTAAAAGACAAACCGGGATAAAATGATTATCCCGAATTTGCAGATAAAATCCTAAAAGATCGAGAAATACAAAACGATCCCTAGGATTTCCTGCAACCACCGTAGCAAACGGCCGCCATCCAATTCCAACGCCGCCGAGACGAACGCAAGAAGAAACATCGATCCTCCACCGTTGCAAGATCCAAAAAAAGCACCATCGCCAACGAGGCTTTGTGGGTCGATGAACAGGCCTGCTGCAAGCAGCGAGGCACATGTCGCTGTGGCACGTCGACCGGGGGACGTCCCCGTGCTGTCTTGGACCAAGATACGCCGCCTCCCATCGACGAAGTTGGAGAAGAACGACATAACCACCACCTCCGGACCAACATCTTTGCTCCAGAAGAACCACCTCGCCCCGGCCCCCAGCGCCGCCGTGGACAACGACAAATGCCAGTGACACGTCGAGAAACAGATCTCGCCAGATCTGAAGAACGGCGAGAAGACCAAGCTGCCGACCTGAAAGATCGACAAGCACACGTTGCCAACAACTCCGAGACGCCGCCGTGAAGGTCGCCGCTGGTGTGGGAGTGGAGTTGTGGCAGATTTATTTGCCGGACGCCGCTCCCACCACCCCAATGACGCACCATAGGAGACAAAAACTAACCCTAACTACTAGGCCAGAACGGAGGAACGAGGTTCCCCCTCCCTCATGCCGCCGCCAGAGCGGCAAACGGAAGGAGAGGAAACCAGGCCCAACGCCCTGGCCGGAGATTGGGAAGATTGGATCCCGCCGCCGCCTCTCACGAGCGACGAGGGAAAAAACGGTTCGTGAGGCAGTATCGCCAGACTTTGCCTAATCATGATGCAAAATAGAGACGCTGCTTTGGACATGGTGTTTTGGCTCATTGGTGTAGATGCACCAATTATGAAATATGTATTTTATTTCAAAATATTTAAAAATTTCTAAATAAAATTCGGAGTGTGCGTCCTCACATTCTATGTTAGTTCACAAAAGTTTGGCACGAAAAAACATTTTATGTGCACTATGTAAAAAAGACAAAAAATATCTCATTAAAAGCTATTTTAGAGCGTCGAAAATTGTTTGTTTCCACTGGCCATAAAAATTAATATTTTTCTGTGAAACTTCATGCTGAACATAGAATGTCTAGGTGTACACCTGATAATGTTTCAGAATTTGTAAATATTTTAAAATATAATTTAAATAGTGGGTGCATCTACACCTATGAACCAAACTAGATTTCCCCGCTGCTTTGGCTAGCTTTGCTTTTTCTAAGACTACTCACAATGAATGAGTAGTATCATAAACTAGTATCATGCATATGCTATTAGTTTATGTTACTAGCTCCACAATGGGGGTATCATAAGTGTGGTAACAAAGAGAGTTTCATTTATTATTTTGTGGGATCTATCCTAGTACTTCAACTTTGTGATCTCTTTGTGACATGTACCAATATAAAATTTTGTTTATTGCTACACATAGACACGATAAATTTTTTGAATAGATCAATGCAAATAATATAGCGTCAATATATCATTATTAAATTATATGTTGCATTACATGGATCAAGACTCGAAAATAATCTAATGAGGCCCGAACTTTTTCCAAATATTCTCAATCAAATCATCTTTTAGGGCTCTATGCGTTGGACGATTGCGGATTCTAGCATCTCTTTCAAGTACCTCGGCGAAAACTGGCATGTCACCATGAGTAAATACCGATGGAAGGACAATTGATGTTCGTGCTTCCTCATTCAAATCAAGAATATTGCCCGCCTCTTCTTTTTCATCATCGACGATCATATTGTGTAGAATGATGCAAGCTATCATAATGTGGTGGAGATCGGCCCGGTCATATAAGCGCGTCGGACGCCGTAAAATGGACCATCGGGCTTGGAGCACGCCAGTCCTTCCTTGCTCCTTCTTGATATTGAGCAAACAACTTGTGCTTTTCCGTTTGAGCCATCGGTATTGACTTCACAAATGCTGCCCACTCGGGGTATATTCCATCTACAAGGTAATAACCAAGTTGGTATTGCTTCTCGTTGACACTATAATTTACCCGTGGAGCTTTCCCTTTCAGTTGCTCAATGAACAACGTGGATTGATTAAGCACGTTGATGTCGTTGTTCGATCCAGCAAGACCAAAAAAGGCATGCCATATCCAAAGATCTTGAGAAGCAACCGCCTCTAGAATAAGAGTAGGAGCGCCTTTATACCCATTGGTAAATTGTCTCTTCCATGACATAGGACATTTCTCCCATCGCCAGTGCATACAGTCAAGACTTGCTAACATGCCAGGAAGCCCACGACTCTCGCCAATATCAAGTAAGCGTTGCACATCATCAACATTGGGTCTTCGCAAATACTTATCGCCAAATATATCAATCACACCTTGGACAAAAAAAAATTAAGCACTTAACTGAAGTGCTCTCAGCAATCTTGAGGTACTCGTCCAGAGCATCCGCTGGGGTACCATAAGCCAACTGCCGAATAGCCGACGTGCATTTTTGCAATGGAGAGAGTCCATCACGATCAAGAGCATCTCTCCTTTGTGTGAATTCCGGAGACCATTCTCCTAATGCATGAATAATACGCTCGAAGGGAGGTCTCCTCATACGGAATCTTCTACGAAACACTTTGCTAGGATAGATAGGATTATCACAGAAATAATCCCGTACTAACTGCTCAGCGGCTGCTTCACGTGGTGTGTCCACATAATTCCGTGGACCTCTTCCAACCGACAGTGCTTGAGATTCAAGGCTTCCCTTCACTTCCACTGCAATCTCCTTGGTAAATGAGATTGGAAATTATATGGATGCATTGGTGAGAGTTGTCCAAAACCAAGCAAACCATCGGGTGCAGGGTTATACAATGGCCTCCTATTAGAAGATTTATACATCAGTTAGGCATATGACTGGAAAAAGATCACAGAACCTCTGAAACCAACTTACTGTAACTAAAACATCAGTGCTCTAAGTTCTAGTTCTTTGTTCAGCTAACACTTTTAGGAACCTTGCTGTAATTTACAAGTTCAATTCTCACATGAAAGTTCATAGGAATTTGAAAGTTCATATCAAAAGCTGCACTAAAAGTTTACTAACAGAGATCTGATGTAGTTGTTGTATTAGTTTACTGATAGAACTTGCATCTATCAAGATGATTCTCAAAATTGATGCAAAACATGTTTACTGACCATACTTTACCATTGATTCAGAGAAGGGTTGGCGGAGGAGCTCATCGAGGCGCTCGGGTAGAAGTGCGGCGGTGTCCATGGGTTGGCGGAGGAGCTCGCCGGGGCGCCAGGGAACTGTTGTGGTTGTGGAGAGGGATTGACGCATGAACTCGTTGGGGCACCGGGGAGCTGCTGCGGTGGCGAGCTGGTCGATGGCCGGACTTGTGCAGTCTTGTTACGGGCTCTAGATCTTGCCATGGAGATCTGAAGCGAGAGGTGGAGGGGCTGGGCAATAGAAGAAGGTGGAGGCGAGAGGTGGAGCTGCTGGGCGGGAAGTGGAGGCGCCGGGCGGGAGAAGGAGGTGCTGGGCGGGATTGCTCGGAGGCGGTGCGAGCCAGAGAAAGGTTGAGGAAGAGCACAAGGGATCGTTTTGGAATAAAAATAATCTGGTAATCTATATCTCTTATAAAGCAAAACCCCACTAGAGGGTTATTTAAGTTGTTTATCTCAACATGCAAGCTATCCACATCATCCATTTTATTAGCCATCCAATTGTCCATGTCATCCCCCACTAACATTCATTAATACTCTACATGCAAGCCGCATCATCTATTTTTAAGCCATCCAATTATCCACATCATCAACTTTTAGCCGCCAACTACATAACCATTTCAAGTTAGTTTTTTTTTTTTTAAGTTAGCCTCTTGACTATTTACACCAATTAAATCATTTCCTACAAATAACATCCTATTTCAGTCAACTTGAGGGTTATTTAAGTTGTCTATCTCAACATGCAAGCTATCTACATCATCCATTTTATTAGCCATCCAATTATCTATGTCATCCCCAACTAACATTCATTAATACTCTACATGCAAGCTACATCATCTATTTTTAAGCCATCCAATTATCCACATCATCAACTTTTAGCCGCCAACTACATAACAATTTCAAGTCAGTTTTTTTTTAAGTTAGCCTCTTGACTATTTACACCAATTAAATCATGCATGTTCCTACAAATAACATCCTATTCCAGTCAACTTATATCCTTTTGCTTTTTACAAAATAGAGTTATCGGAGAAATTCCCGCTGCAATGCGCGGGTATCCTTCTAGTTTGGGCTATGATACAGTATCCAGTTATGATACTCAACCCTTCTCTCTCTTCCTTAATTCTGTGCCATGTCAGTATTTATGGTGCATGATACAGCTCTAGATACCAGCGTTTGGGGCTAGTCTAAAGATTGTTCAGATGCTCCTACACATTTGGTTTTCGCACCATGCTGGCTCGTCCGATGTCATTGTCCAGCAAAGTGGAGCAATTTCCTTAAAGTAGCAACCCGGACGAGAAGGGCAAAGTCGCTCGAGATAGGATCGGATGCCTAGCTCCACAGAGATCGAAATGCCGCAGGACCGCAGCGCGCGCAGATTACTTTGGTTGGAGTCCCGGCTCGAACCAATTTCATTAAACCATCTCCACCTCCGCCGTGAACTCAGGGCCGCCTCTATCCCTGGCCGTCTGTTGCCGCTTTCGCATGTCTACTGCTCCCGCGTAGATCCGGATCTCCGCTTTTCCCCACGCCCAGCCAACCCCTCTGCGGCTGAGGAATCGATCTCGGCCTTTGGAGGTTTCCAAGGGATTGGGGATCATCCTCTGTCGATCCAGGCGAGACTGACAAAGGAAGAGGAACCTAGGCCAAAATGTTGGTGCTGTGGTAGGCCACGCCAAATCAAAATCACCATAAAAGTTTGGGGCACGCCTTGAGGGCATCTCCCGACCATTTTGAACACGATTTGTGTCCATTTACATCGGATACGGACAATCCATACTAACCCAATTCTACTGCCAACATGTCTCGCTCCGTACGTCAGAAGTTTACCTCCTTTTTATATAAATTTGAATCACAACATAACAAATGCGATCATCTTAGTGACTTTGAAGTTAGTTATTCTACTGTTAAGAGTTCTCGGTTTGTTGTAAGTCATGTTTCTCTAGGTTTGATTGAAGTTATAGACTGAACATGTCAACATCTACAACGTTAATCTATATAGTACCAAAAATAATTGTGCGATTAATTTAATAAAAATACATAGGTGATTTAGGAGTCGTTAACTTGGTCAAACCAAAATTACATTTACTTGGAGTACAAACCTAGAACACTAGTTAGTGTGGATATGAGGGAGTATGCAACGTGTACAAATTAAGTCTTTTGGCCAAAGTGAGCACGTTTTCATTTATCTTCAACAAGTTGACTTCTGAGCTACTACTTCTAAACTAAACCTTGGTTTTTTTTTTGTCTTCCGCATTGTGTGCCTATTTATATGGCATTTAGAGTTTTAGACCCCCAACAAACGAGCATCAAGATACACTGACAACCCACTATGAGAACACTTCACACAGCAATCCTTGTCCTCTTCATCCTCCCATGCCTTTGCACGGGCTACTCCGGCAGCCAGAGCCGTTTCACCTCCATCGTCAGCTTCGGTGACTCCTATGCCGATACCGGTAACTTGGTCAGATGGGCTGACCCCGTCCTTCCACCACTGCCTTTCAGCAACCTCCCCTATGGCCAGACCTTCTTTGGCCACCCCACCGGACGGATCAGTGATGGCCGTCTCGTGCTGGACTTCATCGGTAATAGACTATCATGGACAATTCTTAGTTAGCTAATGTCTATAAGTCAACCTTTACTGATCTTTGCTGCTTTTTTTTGTGCACCGTGTATAGCGGATGCCCTGGGTCTGCCTTTTGTGCCGCCCTATCTGGGCAATGAGAAAGATTTCACCGCCGGAGTGAACTTCGCGGTGGCAGGAGCCCCGGCTCTGAACCTGACGTACCTACAGGGGCAGAATTTGACATTGAGTCCCCCAATCAGACACTCTCTCGACGACCAGCTCGTGTGGTTCCAGGAGCTGAAGCCTTCGCTCTGCAGCAGTAAGTAGCTATATTAACATGCTTTTAATAGTATCAGGATGAAGAGTTTTTTCTAGAATACAATTTCAGGAAGAAGCGTAATTTACCTCATTGTCCATGGCATGCAGGACAAGGTGCTAACTGTTTCGGGAGCACTCTGTTTGTCATGGGAGAGTTTGGAGGAAATGACTACCTGAGCTTCCTATTATCGAACAGGACCGTTGAACAAACTGGAGTTTATGTTCCAATAATTGTTGACAGCATTTCTAGGGGCGTGGAGGTACTTACTCATCCGTACTACTCTCTCCGTCCTTAAAGTTATCTGAAATTTGTCTAGATTCGGATATATCTAGACACTAGATACCTCAGACAAATTTCATGGAACGGAGGGCGGGTGTATACCGTAAGTCGTAACTGTACACCGGCTGGATGTTTTCCAAAAATGGGGAAACCTCGGTATGGGAATCGATTGATGCACACCGGATGGATGAAATGTCATTTTCTACATTTGATCCCCACGTGTTAATTTACTCTCAATCATCTTTCGTCACACTGGCCTTTTCTAAGTCTGCAATGCTGCAATAATTGCTGCTATATATCTATATTCTGAAGATATGATCCGTGAAGTTCATTCACGTAATCACTAGACAGAAAAGAGCCAACTGGATTAGAAAATTTGAACAAGTGGACAGGAACGAGCAGTTTTCAAAGTCAAACCGGTTGACGGAATAACTTTGAATCATTTTTCTGGGACTAATGTAGCGTGTGGAACTAGACTACTGAAATTTAAATTGCAATCGTCTTCACTCACGCAGATACTGATTCAGCGCGGTGCCAAGTACATAGTCGTGGCGGACATCTTCCCGGTTGGCTGCCTTCCCGGAGTGCTCACCGTGCTCGCGAGCACAGACAAGGCAGACTACGACCGGCACGGATGCCTCGCCGGTGTAGAGAGGCTGTTGTCGAGATACCACAACTCTCTCCTCCGCCGGCGGATCAAGGTGCTCCGGAGCAAGTACCCACACACGACGATCATCTCCACCGAGTACTACCGACCCTTCATAGCATTTCTACATGAGCCAGCACATTTTCGTGAGCTATCTAGTCCTCTCAATTCATTTTTTTGTTGCAAGAGTAACCGACATTGTAACATGCTTTCCGGTGTATTAACCCAAAAATATATGCAGGATTGAACCGCAGCACGACCCTCTTCAGCTGCTGTGGAGCAGGAGGCCCTCCATACAACTACAACTCCAGCTCAGCGTGCGGCCAGCCGGGCGTAATGGCGTGCGCACATCCGTCGGAGGCGCTTCAGTGGGACGGCTTCCACCTCACGGACGCCGCCCAAAAGCTCATCGCCGACGGGTGGCTCCACGGACCATACGCGGATCCTCCTATACTGCACGTCGCACACTAGCTTCGTCAGGACAAAAAGGTGTAAAATTGACTTTATATTTCTGTCTTATCCAGCCATGTAAACATCTGCCTGCGTCATAGGCCACAAAATATTCTCATTGAAAAATAGGATTACCGAGTCGATGCACGCAATGAACAAAGAAGGCGCCACTGCTGCCACATGACGTCTTTGTCAAGTTTCATGCAATAGTCAAAGCAACCAAAAGTTCGAACTGAAATAGGACAGGGATGAAAGATTTATCTTCAATTTTAGCATCAAACTGAATGTTATGTTTATTTCCTGACATGCGCATAGAAATTGCAAATACACATAGTACTCAAAACATGTACACTTGTGAATTTTATTTCTGACTTTTTTTTCAAAATGCTCTTTTAGCTGAGCTCATGTAAAGCTGTGCTTTGGCTTAGAATTTTCCCCATTCATCCATTGGCGGCGCTGGGGGTATGCACCTGTATTCAGGTGAATACCAAAGAATCTGTCAAAATAAAATTTTATACGAGTACATCTATCCATTTATCGTGCAGCAGCCCACTAGCCCATGTGTCAAACCCGCTCACGATCGGCACACAAACCTCAATGCAAAAAAGAAGTATTGACGTATTGATACTTGATTTAAAAATTGTTATAGTGGTACTAAAATTATGGTCATATGTCTTATACTACATAGCAGCCGTTTTTGTTCATATATTGCTTTGAGATTTTTTTTTGCAATGAATACCTAGTATGTAAATCCTGGAGCCGCCACTGCATTCATCCCCTCCTCTTTTAGCTGAGCTCATGTAAAGCTTTGCCAAAATTCAAATTGGGCCAGTAATCAAGATTGTTTCTGTTATGATGTGTCTTAGGCTGCTCTTCGGTTGTGAAAAATAAAACCAGCAGCGTTCTAGAACAAAAATATATGGTATAAAAATAGTATGTTAATACCTGTTGATGCATTTTGGCACACAAACTTCACCAACTTTTTCTGCCTGCATCTGTAGCTCAGCTACCAAAACAGACATAGATGAGAATGAGAGCACAGCTTCATCGCTGGGTCTCCGTGTCCATACACTTGCAATAGAAGAAATAGCATGATCATTTGAGTCCAGTAATATAGTTGTAAGGGCCAGGCATGAAAAGAGCATTTCTTTTATCAACTCTGTAACGAAGATAAAACATGGTGAACTTCATGCGCCTAGGTCCCTACCACTTCCTGTTAAGGAAGATATTGATACCCACCAGGCCTGCCACTTTCTGTTCAGCAAGATATTGGCATCCACCAGTATGAAATAGCCATCTTCACTGAAACCTTAACAAAAAAAATAAAGATTCATTTAACCAGTCCGCATGTATCTTGTTTCAGACTATAGTTATCATTAAAAGTTTTCTAACAGTAACTTTATCCAGCTTTCTAATAGCAACTTTACCTGGAAAACTGAAGAAGATTAGCCAATTGTACCTCAGCTTGCACCAACACTGTGTGCACACTTAAAGACTCAAGTACCAAAACAGACATGTGGCACAGCTTAATGATTGCACCTCCAAACACATAATCCATAGAATTATAGAAGAAACAACATAATTGTTTGAGCTCAGTGGTTGCATTGGACTTGTATATGGAGCATCGAGCATGCCTGAAACATTACATGGCTTATATCAGGAGGGGTACACTCACATACATTTGAGGAGAGTAAACAAATATCTTATTTCAGAATTGCATTAAAAAAAACTTATGTATCCCAAACAAGCTACATACAAATTTCAGTAAGACAGATTAACTCACAAAAAAATTGAGGTGTTGACTTTTGAACAAGAAAAAACACCCAGGGAATCTAATCACTAACCATAGTGATAACAAGCTAACTCAAGATTCTAATTCATGTGTAGCTGCATATTATTCCACAAAGTCAAGATATATTTGAAAGAGATAGATGATACTAACCAAAAGCCAGAGACTAGAGCAGAAAATATGTAGGACGATATGTTTAATTGAACCCTTCAATATTGCGAACACCAGGCCACGTTGAATTAAATGAATAAAAAATCATCAAACACATCATTTGCTAACACCAAAACAATCCATCACCTAGGTGCAAATGCTGAAACTAGAATCACAATGGACATCTTCTTGAAACTAATATGCATATTCTTCTCCTATGTACAACACCAATTCTGTCCTTCAAATCCTCGTGTTTCTTTCTTATAAATACATAAATATGAAACATAAGCAGTCTGCAACCTTTCTTTTGGTTCAGTTCAGAACTATGTTTGCACCATCGTGTCGGGTGTGCCCAGCCTCCAGCTCACACTGGCTTCTGGAGTCATGGATGGAATAGCAGAATGATCAGGTACCTCATTCATCAACTTGCAAGGTTCGCTGCCTTATACTGGCTTTTATTTGGGGAGCCATGTATTGGTATTAGATGCTTATTGTTATGTCCCTGAAGAAAAAATGTTAGTGTGAGATAGACCAAAGCAATAGAATCACCATATACATATATTCATGACCAAAAGTGTGTGTCATAACTCATAGCATACCCCAAAGAGACAGCAGTTATCCACTTGTCTTGGGAACTATTCCGAGCATAGCGGCGATCAACTAAGCACATTCCATGTCGACCACCACAGGTAGCAACCTCCGTTGGGTTGTAAGGGCACATACTTGCATATCGTGAATCTCAGCAGGTCATCTGAAGCCTGCAGTCTACCCTGCTGTGAGCCATGTTCATCAAGCAGATCAGAGAACTGAAGGAACCAAACAGCTAGCTGACAGTGAAAGAAAATAATTATATCTAGCTGAACATATTGGTTCATCACTACCTAGGTAAATATTGAATACCACGGAAAGATGGAAGGTAGATATACTATCACATAAATGGAATATCTCAAAAAAATTCGAAACACCAAGAAATACGTGGCTTAGAAAGGTTTTACCATAAAGCAGCTGTACAATAAGTTGCTTGATAGTAATAAGAAAATCACAACCATGAGAGAGAGATTCTGAACACGGACCCGATAGTACTGGTTTTATGTTGCATAACCTGATAACCCACACGTAAATTCAATTTTTGATTACATCGGTCCACAGTCCAACATGACAACCAGACTACTTCACTTCCCCAGCAAACAGAAGGACCACTCCACTATTACAACGGATTGGGTAGGAGAAATACGACCATCTTGGCATGGGTGAGGAACTTCCCTCCAGCGCCTAGCTACTTCGTGCGGAGCCCATGATCACTGTTATGCGCAATGTAGCAAAGCATTTCCACCTAGGGATGAAAACGGAGCCAATATGCCACATTTGTTTTCATATTTTTTTGCGGAGACAAAAACGAATACAGAAACCCCGGAACAAAAACGGAAGCAGATATTGTCGGAAACAGATACATACCGAATACAGCGCAGAAATGGAGCAATGTAGATATTTGCCGGAACCAAGAAAACCCTTGAATCATGCAAAAAAATCAAGCATTCAAGAAAATCAGCAAACGTGTTTCCTAATTCTAATGTACTGCTCAATTTACCAGGATATGCAAAAGGTCGAACAGTGGAAACCTCCTCAAATGTATGAAGGATTACTTGACAAGGTCATGTAATGGGATTTGTACATAAATATCAAACCTAAAGCGGAAATTTCATTTTAGCCGGAAACAGAAATCCCGTTCCGTGTCTGTTCCTCCGGAAAACGCTGTTTCGTTTCCATTTCTGTTTCCGTCAAAAAGTTCCCTTTTCCAGTTCCGTTTTGCAAATTTCCATTTCCATATTCATATTTCCATTCCGTTTTCGTTTTTCCATGGAAAAATCGGAAACTTTCCACTCCACTTTCATCCCTATTTCCACCCATGCCACCGTGACCAGCTCCCACCGATCAGCATCAGCTGCTGCTGTTTCAATCTTGAGCAACTCCGAAGAGACACTGCTCACACGGGCAGCTACCACACAAGCAGATAAACTGGCTCCACTGATGGCACAGACATCGTGGCGAGACGCAAGACATGCCATCTCGAGGAAGTTCCTCTTACCAGGGTGGCTTGTTTCCTAAATTCTCCCGTCTCCCATCGGCCATAACAGATGGTAACATACCCGTCACTACCAAGTACCAACCATCAACTTGCACTGGTAGACAAGGTGCATGATGTAGGAAAGTATTGGTTACAGGTTCTAAATTTGGAGGGCATCTCATCGGAAACCAAGCATGTGATGTCTGTCACAACATGCCAGAGCAAGGCACTTGAGATAAGATCCTTACCTTGGCAGATGTCGTTGATGGCCTGTTGAGCTCCGCTCTGCCCAAGAAGGAAGAAGGCTAGCTTATGATGAATTTCTAACTCATCCGTGACGGCAAGAAAATTGATCATTTTTTTTTTACCTCTCAAGCATTCCGACGAACACGTTGTGGACTTCTGCATCGATGACGCCGGAGGCCCAGCAGGGGGAGATGGCACCGCCGCAGCACGGGCAACCACGCCTGCTTCTTCTTCCGCGGAGCCTTTGGGCTTCTGAACACGCGGAACGCCTCTGTCACCGCGGCGGCCATTGGACGGGAGGCGAGGAACGATGGCGGCACGTGGGAACGGGGGCAATTTGGTTTCGCGTGACACAATCCTGGGATGCAGGGCTGCAGGCGCATGTTAAAAATGAGTTGGGACGTGGAGTTCAAAACCAGTTTTTAGAGGCTAAAAGTTCGAAAACTGTTATTTTAACGTCTTAGAAAATTGAAATAATTTATGTATATTATATTGATACTTACATGTGCAAATTTATAAGAAAAAGTACGATTGTATAACCTGACCTACACAAAAGAGAATGAAATTTTGTATTTCTTCAAACATCCAATCCATATATTGTTGCTTCAACATTTTGTCACTTTCGCTGTAATTTCTATTGTACTAGGTACACCGACATCTTTCACAACAATATTAGACATATCTCATAAAATATGCTTTACACTGTATTTTCTATGATCTACAAAATATTTCCCTAGCGTTGTGAACATTTTTCATACGATGGATCCAATTTTATAAATTATAGTAACAACTACCAATATCTAACATATTAATCTTATGTACAATGTAGGAGAATTTCAAATTTTATATTCTTTTAACAGTATTTATACTTTTCTATTTTTCAATTTTAAAGAAAAGCATAATACTTTTTTAATAATATAAATAATAAGCTCTTCTCTTTTTTTTGTATCCTCTGGAAATTGTTGCTGGGCCAGAACGGGCCGGCCCATATTGGGCTGGATCAGGTTCGACTTGCACAATAACTTTTTTTTCGGTGCTGCCATAATTCAAGAAAGCTATGGAATCTTTGGGCCGTGAAAGCTGTCACTTGGCGATCTGTTGCTCCGCAAAGCTACAGGCCTGTACCACTTTGCTCCGCGTGAAAGCAATAACCAGTTTCTGTACATTTTTTTTGCCAGCTTACTCCCTCCGTCCACAAATAAGTGGACGGGCGCGTGATTTCCAAGAGACCATAAATTTTTTGTAAAAAAATTCCTCATTCCTTCAATCAATATGCTCATTAATCAAAAAGATGCTTTAATTTAGGCGCTAATAAATGTTGTGCATGCTAGTAACCAATAAAACAATATTGAGAAACCAAAAATGATTAATGGAAGCTGAAATCAAGGGTGCACTAGGGGTCTAAATGTAAAAACTATACCAAAAAGTCTAGATGTACACTTATTTGTGGATTTTTTAGAAGACTAGATGTGCACTTATTTATGGACGGAGGGAGTATATATTTTGTCCAACAGTTGTATGCGACGCCGTAACAGACAACCACCCCTCTACGATTCTATGAACAACTCTGAAATGTCAGAGTTGGTGCCCGAGGAATGGGAATAAGAAGTTGGTGGAAAGAGAACTATGGATGTTCACTTTCTCCGTAAAGTAGATTTGTAGGAACTGAGAATTTTTTCAAAGATACATCATGAAGAGACGTATCTGATTCATAGAAGAAAGACCAGTCAGCCATTGTACAATACACTCCTGACACATTCGCCAGAGGAGCGCAACCACACTGCCTCCGAAAGGCAGCACACACACTACGGGATCACTCGCGACATCTTCACTTATCCACGTCTACAAGAACACCTCTGAACTCTGAACAGTCCCGGCAGCACACCACAACTCGGCCTCCTTGGAAACCCAAGAAACTACCACGCCCATAGACGGGGTGGCACCTTCGAAAACTACATCGTTTCGGTGGCGCCACAGACATCAACAGACTAGAGTGATTGTCGTCCAAAGATCTCGGTCCTTCCCCGGTCCACCATGTTTTGCTTGCAGCCATTGGACAAAACTTGTGTCAACCTGCGACATCCAATGGAGTTTGCCCCACCATTTCAGGCACGTTGCCCAGACTTGCCGCGCCAGGACGCAACCTAGCAGAAGGTGATCCAACATCTCAGCCTCCTGATCACAGAATGGGCAAGCCGCCAGGTGCGGGAGGCCATGTCTGCCCAATCTGTCCGCAGTCCAACATCTATTCTTAGCTGCTAGCCATAGGAAGACTCTGCAGTTTGGCGGAGCCCTTGAGCGCCAAACCTGCATAGCGCTAGCCATCTCCACCCTAGCTCCAAACATCACACGATAGCACGATCGTGCAGAGTAGGAGTAACCTTGCTCCCAGCCCCACCGGAAAGCATCCTCCACACCCTCACCGAGGGTAACATCAGTCAGACGGTCTGCCACTTGGAACAGCTCTCTGATAGCCAGAAGTCCAAGATCCGGGGGAATGTCGTCTAACCAGGTCCATGTCAGGCCGTCACGGACCAACCACTGTCTGAGAGCACGCCTCGGTACCACCGCGAACAGATTTGGCGCAATATCACATATCCGCCCATAAGGAACTGGAATGACAAAACAATTTCAGAAAACAACAGACCCACCCGATGCATCAACTCCAATCTCTTTTCGCTGGTCGTCACATGACAATAACCTTTGAGTGCAGTCGTCACCTCCAAGTTGTTACCTATTTGTTTGATGTCAATTTAGATAGTTAGAAACAGAAGACAAGTTGCCACAGAACTGACAGATACAGCTTCGGTTTCCTGTTCACGTCAATGGTTCTAATCCGTAGCGGTCAGACACGCATACCAACAGTTATAGAGTAGTTTCGTAGAAATTGAAGAGTGCATAATAAGGCAAGATCACTAAAAGGAAAATATATATTGATGTGAGGGAAGATAAGGGACACCCACCACACCTCATCATGTGCAGACACATACAAGCTGTAGTCTATCCTGGAGAGGAAGGAAGGATAGGGTCACCACAAACGCTGCTGCCCGCTGCCTGCTTCATTCCAGTGGAGGAGGTTGTTGTTGCCCACTTGGCTTTCCCGGCCTGCATTATCAAGCGTCCTGCCCTTCCAACCCTCTCTTTTGCAGCCAAAACAGTCGTCAGATTTGGTGGGCAGTCCCCATCGTAGCTAGGCCTGCTCTCCAGTGCGCAATCAATCTTGCGGATGCCCCAAGCTCCATGCGCGCCTTTTCTTTGATGTTCCTTCAGAAGATCAGTGTGCTGTGCTTGATATCCTGCTCAGCATCACGACTAATCGATTCTCGCAACCTGATAGGTGCTCCATGCCTCCATCTCATATGTACAACAGGATTCACGATATGATCTCCAGAAGCATCCTGAGATGTTCAAAGCTAAAAGTTTACTGAATACTAACCAGATTTTATTTAGCTGTTACTTTGTGAAGAAAGAGAACTTCCGTTTCAGACAGGCGGGCAGGCAGGAGGATCCTGGATGCCATGATTGGGAAAGGGACTTTAGTAGTGAAGCAAAAGGCGCGCAACAGCAGTTCGTGCACTGTAACTGATCAGTATCCGCTCATGATCGAGCGGTTATGGAACGATGTTCACCGACTTGTCACTCACTTACTTGTCAAGGTGAGAAACAGACATGTAAGCTGTCTTCGTTTTGCAGTTCATTAACTGAAGATAAAGTGACGTTTAGTCGACAGTACCCACACGTAATTAACACACGTCTCAGTCCGTCTCACTTTCAGAAATTCAGTACAGTTAAACAAGCACTTCACCCGTTGACTAGCAGCTGCCAGCGTCAAAAGATGTTCTTGACCTAGCGGAGACAGATGATGTTTACAGTTTACTTTACCCCTCTGTGGATGAACGTCGCTGCTATGGCTGTCACTTCGCAGAGGTGAGGTGAGAGGTCTCATCTTTCAGCAGCAAACAAGTTTTTGTACCGTTGCAGCGAGACGCGGCACCGACGCACGGCTCGATCGCAACGTCTCAACCTAACCGGAGCTTAATCAGAAGCTCACACGATCCGAAATTCTCCAGTAATTGCGCGCCAAAATTACAGTGCTCCGATGACGATTGAGATGGTTTCCACTACTGTAATAACCGTTAGCAATCTTCTCCCGGCAGCCGTCACTGTCTCCCCGCTACTTAACCATCGGAACGTGCCGGAGTAGGGACGCCCACTAGAGCCTCACCCACCCCACCACCGAAAAAGATTCCCAAGAAGAGCGGCGACCAGCGAGCGAGCGAGGATGCGATCTCTACGGCCGGCGGTCCTGCTCGTCGTCGCGGCCGTGTGCCTGTTGTCAGTCGCTGGAGCTCTGGCCGACAACGGAACCACCACGGCGTGCCTGTGCACCGGCCCGCAGTGCTTCCCGCCGTGCCCGACGACGCCGCAGTTCCCCTTCTGCCCGCCGCAGCCGCCGCCGTCGCTCGTGCCGTTCCCCTGGCAGTCGTCGTCTTCGCCCAAGACCGGCGAGTTCATCCCCCAGGAACCAGGATTCCTCGCTGCGGCGGCGACATGGCGTGGTCAGACGGCAGCGGCGTGGGTGACGGTCGTCGTGGTGTGCTCTGCTCTCTTGCTGCTTGTAGATCAGTAGCGGACTCTCTGAGTTCTGGATCGCTGCTGTAGATCAGTACATGTAGGTGCGAGTTCAGGTTCCACTGTCGTCTGAATACTGAGGCTGCTTTGTGCGCTGACATGCTGTCTATAATCAGATTATGTATTTCAGGCCTTCGATTCATTCCATATATGCAGGCTACGAACAATCTGAGGATTGACTGGGTTCCTGCTCTTCCATTCTGTTCTTCTGATGCTCCGTTCTTTTGTTCAGAGAGAAGTGTACTTTTTTCACTGCAACGAAAAAAAGGCTGTCAGATAGAAAGTACACATAATATCATTTATATCTGTATGATTGGAGCTTCATCAGATGTTCTGATAAGTAGCCTGGAACATGCATACGTTCTTCAGAGTATTGGCAACACCGTTCGACATTATCACCTCACAATCTTGCAGAGTAAAAGCCCATGCTTCAATTTTTGGCCGGTGGGGGAAACACTGAAACTGTTAGTACACATTGGAATGGTGGTTCTTCTCTGGAAGAAAAAAGGAAAAACACTCCTGCACTGCAACTATGAAGGAAATCCTTTCTCTCAGTAGTTCGTGGCACAGTGTGCTAGCCAATAATTCTGAAATTGCCACTGTCAATTTGGTTTCTAAATAGCTCCGTGTGTGTAGTAGCACTTAGGTGGTGAAAAGACCCAAATTGCCAATTCATTTTGCATAAATGAATAGAGGAGTACAACACTTCTGATGTCCTGGAAAGAACGGCTACAGTTACCGCTTGTTGGGGCAGCTGATTGTTCAGGAAAATGCAACTATCAACCTATATAACAGTTACTTGCGTGTGCAATAAATCAGATAGCAGTGCTTCCGTTCCTGGAGTAACATGCAGCTAAAAACGACCGAACATCTGTAGGAGCCTCAATGCCTCATTAAGAGAGCCAGTTACTCCTAATCGAGTTACTCGGAGGAGCGTTCTCAGAACGGGCATCACTGAAGCGTCAAGGCCGTCCTCATCCAATTCTCTCGCTATCTGCCTGTCAACACTCACCAAAGGTAAAGAAAACAACAGCAGAAAGACGATTAGACGCCTCCAACGTTCTGAAGAACCACCAATTGCCGACATGGCCATTAATCTATATGCACAAACACGCAAAAAAGAAGAATTGCTCCACGTAGTGCTAGTATCTGAGTATTCAAATTCAGATTCGGAGAACGAAAATTGTGTCGAGGGACAGTTGGGCACACAAATGAAAAAAATGTCCCAATCACTTTCAGCAGTCGACTGGAAATGCAGAGGAAAGTGTAGGGTATGGTAGGATCGAGTGAGGTGATCGCGTACACCAGAAAATGGAGTCGTTTAAATCACGTCACCTTTTCCCAAGGACATTGGTCCATCTACAATATGATTATTGGTTAGCTTACTAACTTCGCCACCAGAACAATATTCCGCGCGCCGCTTAGCTTTGGCCTGTCTGTCCACCGGAACCAAACACACGCAGAAAAAGGAGCAGAGACGAGACGACGACGACCTCCACCGCACCGCTCGCTAGCTAGCTCCACTCCACTCGGCAAAGCTAAAGCGTATCGAAAGCCGACCATTATAACCCACACAAATTCATTCCTCATCGCAGAAAGAGGGAGGAGAAAGGGAGAGGAGTGGAGGAAGAAGAACAGTCGCGCGCGTAGAGGGCTAGAGGTTGCAAGAAAAGCTCGAGCTTTTCTTGCGCGCGCCATGGCGGCACGGTGGGCGGTGCTGTTGGTGATGATCGTGGTGTCCGGGGTGGTGGCGGACGACAGCGGCGAGAAGTGCACGGGGGAGTGCGGGAACCCGTGCGGCATCCCGTGCACCTACTCCAGCCCGCCGCCGCCGGAGCCGGTGCTGCCCCCGCCCGTCGTCTACTCGCCGCCACCGGCGCCAGTCTACTCCCCGCCGCCGGCCGTGCCGGACTACCCGCCGCCCACGCCCACGCCCACGGCCGACTGCCCCCCGCCGCCGTACGGTGGGTACACGCCGACGCCCGGGTACACGCCCACGCCCTACACCCCCGCCACGCCGTCCGGCGGTGGGTACACCCCGACGCCGTCTGGAGGTGGCGGTGGCTACAACCCCACGCCGTCCGGGTGGTTCACGCCGCCCAACATGCCGTCGTACCTCACCCCGCCGGGCCCGCTCTACCCGCAGGACCCCGGGTTCCATCCCAACGCCGCGCCGGCTTCCGACGTGGCGTGGCGCGCGGCGTCACTCCTGGCGGTGGCGGTGGCCGGCGCCCTCGCCTTGTGATCGACGACACGAACCGATCGCGCTCGATCGTGCACACGTCGCCGGCCGGCCGGGAGCGAGCAGCTGCACCGAGCGAGCGATCGACCGATCCATCCGTGGAGCCAACCATGGTAATCGATCAAGTGCGCGCGTTGGCGTTTTAATTCCGTTGATGATTCCGTGTTCAT
Source organism: Lolium perenne (assembly GCF_019359855.2). Lineage (NCBI taxonomy): Eukaryota > Viridiplantae > Streptophyta > Magnoliopsida > Poales > Poaceae > Lolium > Lolium perenne. Next base: position 35,674,041 of record NC_067246.2, on the reverse strand, counting down.
AATAAGGTTAGGGAAGATGCAAGTCTCGATCTGTCATAGCAATAATTTTTTGAATTATTCGTGTTGTTCATGTTGTGGATCAGTCAGTCGTTCTTGCTTTGTTCGTCATGTACGTAAGTTGGTCCTGGTTACTTCACTTGGTCATAGGAAGGAGAAGATGTTCATCAGACTATGTGATACATACATATATATGTCTCTGATTAATCACTTTCGAATTTATGTTTTTTCATGCCTCAGTTTCCTTCTCTCAGTGATCACCAAGTCGCAAGGTGCATTGTGATTGTGTCTCTTCTTGTGCTGCCTTGACTTATACTTTCCTCTCTGGATTCGTACGCAACCTAACATCTATTTTAGATCTCTGAACTAAGCACTGCATGTCAACACTGCCGTTCCGTCAACATTCTCAGCGTTTCTTATGCACATGCTCTGCACCGGTACGTACAATCATCTACACACTATCGATTCGAACTTAGCATAAGTGAAGTAGCATCACCGTAAACGATTACGCTAGTGGCAGGCAGGAACCAATATTGAGATGGAGATAACAAATTAGGATATCCCGTCAGAAAGCAATTGGCCGGGCAATGCGAAAATGTGCGTCGAGGCAAACGTGTCGATGTCCAAGGAGTCGCACTCCATGGATCGGTGGTATGTGTGGTTGCGACGTCGCTGTCGACCGCCATGTTTTAATTTCCACACCCATGCGCGCGCGCTGGTTGTACTATGTTGACGTGCAAATGCGGGTGATGCATGATCATACCTTTGCTAAGACGAACCGTACACATGCAAACTGATCACGATCATCTACACATGCCTAAACCTAATTAACACAAATTATTACTCCCTTCTATTTAAATTAATTGACTCCACTTTATCTAACAACGGATATATGTAGATGTATTTGTTGACTAGATACTTTCGTATTTATATAAAATGAAATCAATTAATTTAGATTGGAAGTAGTAATTGCTACGTATGCACAATATAAGTAGTATACAGTAAGTAATATACGAAGACGAACTGCACACATGGAGATTGATGTATGTACAATATGTAAGTGGTCCCGATCGCGTGGCCTCCTTCCTGCTTCCTAAACCCTAAACCCTAAACGAAGACAAGCTCTACACACGAAAATTGATTCTCCGTCCTAAAATTTAAGGTCCCTCAAAATGTAAGGTGTCTAAACTTTAGCCAAATCAACATCCTCTAAGTGTGATCAAGTTTATAAGAAAAAATATGGATATCTACAATATCAAATGGATATTTTGAGAAACTATACTTTCTGACGAATCTACTGATCCTGATTTGGCATTGTGAATGTTTATATTTATATGTAAAAATTTGGTCAAACTTAAAATAGGTTGACTTTTGACAGAAGCTTAGGTGTCTTACATTTTGGGACGGAGGGAGTATGTAATAGCATAGGACACTCCTAAAGAGATACACACACGAGGCTCCCGGGCCATCCCGAGGGCAACTTTGGAGCGACCCCAGTCGTGAGAAGTCCCTATCGCGCGACTTCCCTCCATCGCTACCGCCGACAAGGGCCGCGGTGGCGGCAGACCCTGGTGCCGAACGGTGCTGAGGATGGGGGGTTGCGGCGAAATCCTCGATGGGCGGCTAGAGCGTCGTCAATAGTCCGGTCCTGGATCGCTCACGGTGTTTGCGGGCGGTGGAGGCGGGCCACGGGTTTAGGGTCCCGCCTAGCCCCTTCATCTATGTGGCGGCGTGGTGGGACTTGGGTGATGGGATTCATAGATCCTCCTCGGAATTCCGACAGCACGACGGCGTGGTGTCGGTGGTGGTGGAGATCTCCGGCAGGGCTTCACCTTAAGCACTATGGGAGAAGAAGGAGGAGGGAGAAGCGAGGGTTTGGGAGAGGGGGGCTCTAGGGCGCTGGCCTCAATGCCCCTTTGGTGGTGCGGCCAACTTGGTGGCTGGCCCCCTCCCTCTCTCCCTCATTATATAGGTGGAACCCCCTAGGGTTTGCCCCAAAACCAATCTGAAGTCCAACTCCAAAACTGCCATAATAGGGAAACCTAGGTGGAGTGGGATTGTTCCCCTTCCTTGTCTTCATGGCTGGCCAACTAGGTGGAGTCCACCATGGACTCCACCTTCCCACTTGGTGGGTTGAGTCCCTCCGGGACTCCTTCTTCCATAGTGATTTATTCCGGATAATTCTAAAAACAACCTTACATAAATTCACCGGACCCTTCCCAAACTTGGAGAGTGACTTCCTATATATGAATCTTATTCACCGGACCATTCCGGAACTCCTCGTGATGTCCTGGATCCCATCCGAGACTCCGAACAAAATTCGAACTCCATTCCATATTCCATATCTACTTAAAACGACATCAAACCTGAAGTGTGTCACCCTACGGTTCGTGAACTATGCAGACATGGTTGAGACTCCTCTCCGACCAATAACCAATAGCGGGATCTGGAGATCCATAATGGCTCCCACACATTCAACGATAACTTAGTGATCGATTGAACCATTTACATACGATACCGATTCCCTATGTCACGCGATACTTTACTTGTCCGAGGTTCGATCATCGGTATCTCCATACCTTGTTCAACCTTGTTACCGACAAGTAATATTTACTCGTGCCGTGGTATGTCATCTCTTGTGACCTAGTCACATGCTTGCAAGCTAATCAGACGACATTCCACCGAGAGAGCCCAGAGTATATCTATCCATTATCGGGATGGACAAATCCCACTCTTGATCCATATGCCTCAACTCACACTTTCCGAATACTTAATACCATGTTTATAACCACCCGTTTACGCAGTGGCGTTTGATGTAATCAAAGTACCCTTCCGGTATAAGTGATTTACATGATCTCATGGTCGAAGGACTAGGTAACTATGTATAGAAAGCTTATAGCAAGTTGAACTTAAATGACTTGATCTTATGCTACGCTTATTTGGGTGTGTGTCCATTATATCATATATAATGACATAACCTTGTTATTAATAACATCCAATGTTCACAATCATGAAACCATGATCATCTATTAATCAACAAGCTAGTTATACAAGAGGCTTACTAGGGACTCCTTGTTGTTTACATAACACACATGTATCAATGTTTCGGTTAATACAATTATAGCATGGTATGCAAACATTTATCATAAACACAAAGATATATTATAATAACCAATTTATTATTGCCTCTTGGGCATATCTCCAACATTGGGGCGGTGCGGTCAGCGGTTGGTCGCTCCTATCGAGCGACTACAGGGAGGGTGAAGGCGGCAACCATGCGGTCGCGTGATTCGATTTGCTGAGATCTAGGCTGATTCGATTTGTCCACGCTAGTGATCTGCGACAGTGCTCTGGTCTGGTATCTCCTTTACGATCTCGGCCTGAATAAAAGGTGGTAGTCCTAGGATTTCTTCCCGCGCATAGATGATGACCCGCCAAATGTCTATCCCTACTAATCTAGCTGCAATGTCGTGTTCTGGAAGGATCCGCCTACGAACTCCAATGTGCGATTCGTGCCTGGAGATTGCTGGATCGGGTAGAATTCGATTGTTTGCACCTGTGTTTTTTCTGACCGTTTGGTTTCAGACGGAGCGCTTCGAAGTTCTGCTGGTAGTTAATATCATGGAGACGCTTTCTCTCCCATGGTGATGTCGAATAATGTCATGACATCCAAGATGTAGGGACAAACAATTGTGGTTCGAGTCTTTGTGGCGATGATGAATTGTCTTGATGTTTTGTTACTTGTAGCAGTGGCACGCAAGTGGGGAAATTACATAGCAGGAGTTCAAAGTCTTACCTTTCAGGGTAAAAATCTATGGTCTGGATTTAATTAGTTGAACGTGTCAATGGTTTTGTTGAAGGTATTATTATGAGAGCGAGGGTTTTCATCAGGATGAAAACCTAAGATCTGTGATCGGGTGATGATGATGCTTTTGCATTGTTCCGTTATTGGAGGCGTCGCTTTTGAAGAAGCTGGACTTCTGATGTTTCATAAAATAGACCACTATAGCGGGAATTTTTTAATTATTATTTTTAGCTGTGTGCATCCGTAATGCCGCCAGGAAAATGTGTTGTTGCAAAGGCTAAGTGTAATTGTTATATCGGCAATATTAATATATGCTCTTTGCAAAAATATATATAGTTTCAACCAACTTTCCAATATAACAAAATTTGCATGATTTTTTCGTCATCTGCATAAATGGTGGTGACATTTCATTGACGCGTACTCACGTGGGCGCCATGCACACGTGGCAAGGCTTGAAAGGTAAATCTATCCGATATGAGCAGAGCACAGCCAAGCTCCCAGTTGTTCAACTTCTAGTACTGTATTCCTTATTCCATTTGACAAAAGAATAACAGTCTTTTGAAATGTGGACCTCTATTTTCTTTTACTACATAGTACACTTTCGGCTTAGTGTGTATTCTTTGGTTAATCAAGAGGACCAGCCGCTTTCACGCTTTCTTGTAGTCATGCCCTGGTTGTTCTGCTTGTAGCTACTCCCTTTTTTGTGTTTCACAAAAAAAGCTTTATAGGCTTTTTGAAAATGCGGCAGCCATGGATTGTTTTTTGCATGTCACCAGTTATCTTTTGACCTCAATCCATGTACTGTATTTTTTCTCAACCAGAAGCTATATGTTGTTCAGACGATAATATGAAGACCAGAAAAGAACGTTAGGATCCTGTGTCTTTTTTCCATAAAGGAGGTTTTCATCATAATGATAAAAATTAGAGTGATTTACACCTAGTCTCTACAAAACGAGATGCACACGACCTGTAAACATGCAAATAATAAGGCTTCCTTTGGGAACTCAAATTTTCAAAACCATAGATTAGTTACGTCGTCGTCCTTGGTCCTTGGTTGCTCGCTCCATTACATGCCCTTGTGTCCAGGTCACTGCAAGTGTGCCAACTGTCAAACCACAATGTTTGACATAAGACATCATCTCCAAGAGGAGCCCTGCTTCAGTGCTCAGCCCTAACTAAACTTGAGTGATTATATTTGGATTTTTTCCTACCTTAGGTCCACTAAAACCTATATCCAGTCCATGTATACTCATCTGAATGCATATGGTATCTATACATCGCGTTAGAAAAGAAGAGGTCACGTGACCAGGTAACCATCCCAGCTGCGTAACTACCACACCCCACGTCACATACGCACGTAACAGTATTAGTACACCATACGTACATAAATTACTCATACAAGACAACGCGGGCCATACGAGCCACTACAAGGCTATGCATACATGTCAGCTTTTTTAATTTTACGATCATGCCCCCGTTTACGAAGGGGTATAGGAAGATCATCACCATTCTTGTTTTTATCTCGTCTAGAATTTTACCAAGGGTGGAGCACCGGAGCAGAAGTGCTCCAAGAGGGATATGCATTTTCAAATTTTGATTTTGATCAGACCCTCTAAGCAAGTTGCCAAATATATTTACAACATCCTATGGTTGGAACTAAAGTTTGACGGAGAGCGTTCGACGTGGAGCAGTGTGTCGAGATCAACAACTTCCGTCACCATCAACGCTTTACGGTGCTCATCTACCATATGATCTCTACAAACGAACCCTACACCATGCATGAACAGCCGCCTCCTTACTCACCATTGCCGACATGCTGTCACCAACACAAATTTTGTTCCTTTTTTACAAAAAGCATATGCACAGTCTTTCAAATGTTGAACGTTTTATTTCTTCAGCGTTGCGGCACTTGATTTCAGCGGAATTTCTGAAAACATATAGGATGCTATTTTCTTGTTGAATTAATTGGTCAAGAAGGATGAATTAAGGGGAGCAGAGCATGCGAAGAATGTTCTACCCTTTTCTCCGTTTTCTTTCTCAAGAAAAGCAGAAAGTCCTTTGAGGCGTAAGTGCATTTTCCTTTTGCGTGTCACCACTCGAAAGAGTACAACTTGGGTAGTGGACTTGCGGCCAACAGAAGGCAAAGGCAGGCACGCCTTTCTGCCACCAAACTAGTAGGACTTGTAGGAGGACCAAACAAAGCAATCAATAAGTGTCCAGAGAAGAAAGAATTTTAGGCACAATCAAGGCGGTGCATTTTGGGCCTTGGGCGCATTTCGTCTCATCTGTAACCGAATATTTTGTGGCGATCCTTGAGATGGGACTGAGATCAGGGCCAGCCTGTAAGGATATGTATATTGGTTTAGATAGGTCATATATAGATAACGATATAACCAGTGTGTGTAACCTGTCCGTAAAAAGTCTACAGACTATCTAGAACGTTATAGATAGCCTCCCTCTCTCTCCTCATTTTCTTCCCCCCATATCACTAAAATCACCTATAACACCCCTTACAAATAGCTGAGTCATCATCATTGTACATACCCTAAGCAGAGAAAATAGGGTGTTAGATTATTTCCGTGTAAGTTTAATTACCGAAAGCAGCATTACAGATGCACACGTATACTTAACCACAAACATCAGACTAAGCACATACATCAGATCTGAACATGGAACAAGTAGCAGTGCAAGGTAGGAGAGAAAAACACGTACATCGCGACCGGAAAGGTCGCACCAGTAGCAGCAACACCACCATTGGAATTGTTGATGTCGCTCATGGTGTAGTCGGATTCGTAGAGGAAGCAGTCGAATCGGCGAAGAAGAACACGAACAGCAGCGAGCAGTCGCGCCGAGACGCTCCCCAAAAACCTTATCACCCACCTCCCGGTGCAGGATCTCAATGGACGGGGTTTCAGAGGCCTGCTCTCTCGGACGGCTGTGCACGCAGTCGCCGGGATGGGGAAGACTAGAGAGTAGCGCAGCAAAAGAAACCTTTTTTGTGAGAGAGGCAGACTCGGGAGTTCTGAGTTGGTTGTCTCCAGATCTGATCCGTCTCCTAGTATAGCCTGGGAGGAGAGTGATAACCCACAAGTATAGGGGATCGCAGCAGTCTTCGTGGATAGTAAAACCCAATTTATTGATTCGACACAAGGGGAGACAAATAATACTTGAAAGCCTTAACAACGGAGTTGTCAATTCAGCTGCACCTGGAAACAGACTTGCTCGCAAGAGTTTATCAGTAGTAACAGTTTTATAGCAGTAGCAGTAGTGAAATAACAGCAGCAGAGTAACAGAGACAGCAGTAGTGATTATAGTAAACAGCAGGATTAAAATACTGTAGTCACGGGGACGGATAACGGGCGTTGCATGGATGAGAGAAACTCATGTAACAATCAAGCAGGGCATTTGCAGATAATAATAAAACGGTGTCTAAGTACAAAGCAATCAATAGGCATGTGTTCCAATTATAGTCGTACGTGCTCGCAATGAGAAACTTGCACAACATCTTTTGTCCTACCAGCCGGTGGCAGCCGGGCCTCAAGGGAATCTACTGGATATTAAGGTACTCCTTTTAATAGAGTACCGGAGCAAAGCATTAACACTCCGTGAACACATGTGATCCTCACATCACTACCATCCCCTTCGGTTGTCCCGATTTCTGTCACTTCGGGGCCATTGGTTCCGGACAGCGACATGTGTATACAACTTGCAGCTAAGACCATAAACAATGAATATCATGATGAAATAATAACATGTTCAGATCTGAGATCATGGCACTCGGGCCCTAGTGACAAGCATTAAGCATAATAAGTTGCAACAATATCATCAAAGTACCAATTACGGACACTAGGCACTATGCCCTAACAATCTTATGCTATTACATGACCAATCTCATCCAATCCCTACCATCCCCTTCAGCCTACAGCGGGGGAATTACTCACGCATGGATGGGGGAAACATGGCTGGTTGATGGAGAGGCGTCGGTGATGATGATGGCGATGATCTCCTCCAATTCCCCGTCCCGGCGAGGTGCCAGAACGGAGTTTCTGGTCCCGAGACGGAGTTTCGCGACGGTGGCGGCGTACTGGATGTCTTCTCGCGATTTCGACTTCCCCCCGTGCGTTTTTAGGTCGAAGGCAATAAGTAGTCCGAAAGAGGGCGTCGGGGGCCAGCCGAGGCCGCCACACACTAGGGCCGCGCGGGCCCCTCCTGGGCCGCGCCGGCCAAGTGTGTGGGGCCCTCGGGCCCCCAACTGGCTTGCCCTTCTGGCTCCGTCAGTACTCTAGGAAAATAGGACCTTTCGCATAAATTCCGAGGATTTTCCTGAAAGTTGGATTTCTGCACAAAAACGAGACACCAGAACAGTTCTGCTGAAAACAGCGTTAGTCCGTGTTAGTTGCATCCAAAATACACAAATTAGAGGCAAAACAATAGCAAAAGTGTTCGGGAAAGTAGATACGTTTTGGACGTATCAACTCCCCCCAAGCTTAGCTTATTGCTTGTCCTCAAGCAATTCAGTTAACAACTGAGCGATAAAAGAATTTTCACGAACACATTTGTTCATATGATGTAAATATTCTCATGCTATGGCTAACACTTAGGCAGTTCATAATAAGATACATGCAAATAAGATCATCCAATAGCTATGTCAATCATGGAAAGGTACCAACAATTAATAATAAGCATCATGAATCATGTATATAAGCAGGATTGCAATGTCCATAAAAGAGTATGATAGAGTGGTATCTCGCTTGCCCATATTTGATCAGCAAAACATAAATGCTCAGGCACCTCTGAAGTTCATAGAAAGACTAGAAATAGTGATTGTCAAAGATAAGAGCATCAAAGTTATACCACAATTAATCATATTTTGGGACAAGCATATTATACTAAGAATGACAGTTGTGCTCTCAAGAAAGTGCTCAAAGAAAGGACGGAGACTCAATGTAAAAGTAAAAGATTGACCCTTCGCAGAGGGAAGCAGGGATTAACATGTGCTAGAGCTTTTCATTTGTAAAACAGGAGTAAGAGAGGTGTTTGTTGTTGTCAACGAATGGTAATGGGTACTCTAACTACCTCGTCAACCAGACTTTCAAGAGCGGCTCCCATGAAATTTTATTTTTGGGTGGCACTCCTTCCAACCTTGCTTTCACAAACCATGGCTAACCGAATCCTCGGGTGCCTGCCAACAATCTCATACCATGAAGGTGTGCCTTTTTATTTTAGTTTTATTTAGATGACACTCCTCCCCACCTTTGCTTTCTCAAGCCATGGCTAACCGAATCCTCGGGTGCCAACCAACAATCACATACCATGGAGGAGTGTCTATTTATAAATTTATGAAGGTTAATTAATTTGGGGCTGGGAACCCCGTTGCCAGCTCTTTTTGCAAAATTATTGGATAAGCGGATGTGCCACTAGTCCATATGAAAGTCCGTCAAGAGTAAATGACAAGATTGAAAGATAAACACCACATATTTCCTCATGAGCTATAAAACATTAACACAAATTGAGAAGCATTTTGAAGGTTTAAAGGTAGCACATGAGAATTTACTTGGAATGGTTTGAAATGCCATGCATAGGTATTTATGGTGGACACTCTGGAATAACTTGGTTTTCATGGAGGCACGAGCAGCATTCCCGCTCAGTACAAGTGAAGGCTAGCAATAGACTAGGAAGCGACAATCAAGAGAGCAGTAACTGTCATAATCATGCTTGCGACAAGAATAAATTAATGGAGGCATAAAAGTGATACAAGAACTCTGAGGTAAAGCAAATCATCGAGGCTTAATTGACATTTTGTTCAGTCATATGCATGCGTGAGCATGTGCCAAGTTGATTCAAGAGAATTATTCAGAGGAGGATACCACAATATCATACCTATTTATGAATAAAACAATGCAAGCAAACATCCATGACATGCTACTCATATTAATAAATTGGAGCTAAACATGAGAGATCATGAACTACTAGACTTTCTTAAATGACATATACCTCACATGAACCAACTAAGAATGCTCACATGGATGAGTATATGTACAAAAATGAAAACAAATAGAGTTCATACCAGCCTCTCACCACAATCAGATTGTCGTAGATCGTCATTATTGCTTTTTCACTTGTATAGCTTGAATAATATGGAATGAAAACCACGCTCCAGCCACCGAAGACCATTGAACTCATAAAGAACTTTACAAAACCAAAGAAGAACAGCAAATATTTTTGGTGTTTTCGAATTTGGAAGCAAGAACAAAAGGAAACAAGCAAACAAAGCAAAATCTTTTTGGATTTTCTTATAGCAAACCAACGATAGCAAATAAAGCAAGATAAAAGCAAGAAACTAAAATAAACAAGTGGTGACGAGAAACAACAGAAATATTTTTGGTCTTTTGGTGTTTTAGGAAAGAAACAAAGTACGAATAAGAAAATGAAAACTAAAAGAAACACAGAAAAGCAAGATGGCAGAAATCTGCCAAAACTTGACAGCAGTACAGAAATCGATTTTTACAAAAATCTTCCGTTGCTCAATTCGAAAAGTGTTCAACTAATGAAAGTTATATAACAACCTGGGGAACATGCACAAAAATGGGCAGCTCAAAATAACGTTCTGGCTGTGCGCACGAATTTTTTTAGTAACAGTCCAGAATCTGTTTTCAGGCAGCACTTCCCCAAATATCATCTTCCTCTCATTAGAAAACCACTCAAAGAAACTAAACAAGTATATACAAGAATGCAGCAACCATAATATGCAAAGAATGAGTGATGCCGGTATACCTCCCCCCAAGCTTAAGCTTTTGGCCTAAGTGGAGATCAACCCCATGGTGCCCATGAAGTAGCACCTCCATAGTACGACGAAGATGAATCATATTCCGGGTATGTGCTAGAAGAAGCACCCGGATACGTGACGGTGTAGTCGTAGGAGGGCTCGGCGTCCTCGGAGTCATGCTGCTGGTGGAAGTTGTGTATCTTAAGCTGCTCATCCACCTCCTCCTTAGAGCGCGACCATGGTTTCCTGTCGATACTGAACAAATCTGGTTGGGGCAAAGGGACTTCCCTCTCTTCCCCGTCAGCAAACAACACTCTATAGACAATATTATCTAAACTAGAGTCAGTTGTAACAAATTGATGACTCTTCATAGCAGCAATATCAAGCCTCATAGGAGTTATTTTCACATCAGTAGGGTCAAGAGGAAGCTCTAAATATGCTAAAACACGCGAAGCAATAATTCCTCCAAATATAGGCCCCTTGTTAGACAAGCGGCGAGCAACAATAGCACCAAGATGATAAGGCGTGTCCCCAGTGAGTGCAGCAATTAAGAAACCCAGGTGATAGCTAGATATATTACTAGTGTTCTCCCTACCAAGAATGCTAGTACCGATGTAATAAGCAAAATACTTAATGGCGGGGAGTTGAATGTTTCTTATCTTGCCACACTGAATGGTGCGACAATCATCATTGGTGATCCCTCGATAGAGCTCCAGCAATTCCTTGGGGTTATCCTCGATCTTCCTTGCTGTACCTACAGGGGCAATACCCAATGCAGCACAAAAAATTTCCAACTTCATAGTAATATGTTTACCATAGATTTTGAATGAAACTGTCGGGCGAAAGTGCTTATTGTTGAACTTGAAGCTTGATACGTCTCCGACGTATCGATAATTTCTTATGTTCCATGCCACATTATTGATGTTATCTACATGTTTTATGCACACTTTATGTCATATTCGTGCATTTTCTGGAACTAACCTATTAACAAGATGCCGAAGTGCCAGTTGCTGTTTTCTGCTGTTTTTGGTTTCAGAAATCCTAGTAAAGAAATATTCTCGGAATTGGACGAAATCAACGCCCAGGGTCCTATTTTGCCACGAAGCTTCCAGAAGTCCGAAGAGGAGACGAAGAGGGGCCACGAGGGGGCCACACCCTAGGGCGGCGCGGCCCCCCCTTGGCCGCGCGGCCCTGTGGTGTGGGGCCCTCGTGCCGCCTCTTGACCTGCCCTTCCGCCTACAAATAGCCTCCGTCGCGAAACCCCCAGTACCGAGAGCCACGATACGGAAAACCTTACTGAGACGCCGCCGCCGCCGATCCCATCTCGGGGGATCCAGGAGATCGCCTCCGGCACCCTGCCGGAGAGGGGATTCATCTCCCGGAGGACTCTACGCCGCCATGGTCGCCTCCGGAGTGATGTGTGAGTAGTCTACCCCTGGACTATGGGTCCATAGCAGTAGCTAGATGGTTGTCTTCTCTGTTAGAGATATATTTGGTATAGGTATATTAGGTAGTCTAGGATTTGTAATCTCTACCTACCATATCTCTAGGAGAGCTATCTTAGCCTCCAAGTCTTGTACCACTATATATACTCGCCCATGAGGCGCAATACAACATCCATCATATTCCGCATATCTCTCTATCCTTCTACATGGTATCAGAGCGGCACGCTCCTTGACCTAGCCGCCGCAAAGTTTCCGCGCCGCGCCGCCCCTGGGGAGGTCGATCTCCATGATCTACCCCGGGGGCCGCGCAATCCGTATGAGGGTTCGTTCGCCGATCTGCTGATCCGCTGCCCTCGAGTCTTTTTTTTTCCAATCTGTAGATTGGTTTTCTTTTTGCTCCGCCGGTCGCTCGATCGGTGCTTTCTTTTTGGTTTTACCGATCATAGATCGGATTGAGTCGCCCACCGCCGTCGTCATCACGCGCCTCTACTCCAACCTCGGCGTCGACTTTGCACCGGCTCTCCTCCATCATCCGCCCTACGCTGGCCACCGCGGTCGACTCGCTGGCTGGTTGTAGCGCCTGCCTTGGTAGGCTGCCGCGGCCGGCTCCATCGACCGTGCGGCACGGCTGCACGCGATGCACATGGGACGCCGTTTGCGTCGCAGCCGGCCGCCTTCGCCTGCACGGTCTCCATCGCCGGTTCGTCTTCGCCGTCATCGCCCAGGACATCAACGACAACGTCGCCAACGACTCCGATCTGCGGCACGTAGTCTACGCCATGGCACGTGTAGCGCCGCCGTCGGTCTGATCAACCGACCCCGTACACGTCTCCGCCAAGCACGTCCCCGAGCACGCGCATACCACCGATTGAGCATCGGGTTGCCGCTGCGTCGCCCCTTCGGGTCGCAGCGCCGCCGCCTTTGGTCCACGCTGCTAGCCAACGACACGCCTTCTGAGGCACGTACGTCGCTGGTGGCGTCCCGCCGCTGCACCGACTCGCGCCCTGCAGCTACGCCGGCCCCTCAGGCCGTGGCGTCGCCGCACGCGGTCGCCTTCGCCGTCCCTCGCGCGTCGATGTCCGAGGCCACCACAGCGCCGCCCCTTCGGCGCGGGTCGCCTCCATCCGCGCATGGTCTTCGTCACGCCGCTGGGTCTTCCTCGCCTACTTCGTGTACCGCCGCCGCGCCCCCACCCCAGGTCGCCGCTGGGCTCGCCAACCTCTTCAGGTCGCGCTGGGCTCGCCGACCACCGCAACGCCCATCTAGGCGTCCAGCATGACCACCCCTGGTCACCGCTGGATTAGCCGCCTTCTACTTCTTCGTACACTACAACTTCGCCGCCAGCGTCCTCGCCTCTTCCCCGACTACGTCACATGCTACTCTACTCCGACACCCGTCGTCGAGACTCGCCTCTTCCCCGACTACACCACCTGCTCCTCTTCTCCGACACCCGTCGTCGAGACCTCCTCTACTAGTCTACTCCGACATGGCGCGCACTTTGTAATGTTCCCTACCCTCGCATGCCCGGTACTGGCAGCACCGGAAGTGCCTTCGTCCCCGACACGTTCCCGAGTCTGGCAAACTCGCGTCGGACGTCTCGTCTTCATCGGCTTCGACAACGTCTTCTTCGGCATCGCCTCTACGACTGCCTCGACCGCGTCACCGACTTCTTCTATGTGTACTCGGTTCTGGCAAAACCGAAGTATGCCTTCGTCCCCGACGTGCGCCTGGTTCTGGCAAAACTAGGGCCGCACCTCGTCCTCGACGGCTCGGACTGCATCGACTTCGGCATCGACAACCTCCACGACTGCCTCGACGCGTCTCCGTCACTCTCCTCGCGCACTACGCGCTTGCGGCTACATCGACACCGGCACCCGCCCACGACATCGACCACGGCAATCCCTCGCGCGGCTCCCTCGACCAAGGTTGCAGTACCCACACGCTCTCGGCTACCTCGACATCGGCACAAAGGGCTACCACCTCGCCTGCGCCTCACCAGCTTCTTCTCCAGTCTGACCGTCCGCGACGCTACTCTTGTTCACGTCGCTACCGCTACGACTGCGGGGGGGTGTTAGAGATATATTTGGTATAGGTATATTAGGTAGTCTAGGATTTGTAATCTCTACCTACCATATCTCTAGGAGAGCTATCTTAGCCTCCAAGTCTTGTACCACTATATATACTCGCCCATGAGGCGCAATACAACATCCATCATATTCCGCATATCTCTCTATCCTTCTACATTCTCCCCATTGTGCTTCATTGTCGGATCTTGTGAGCTGCCTAACATGATCAAGATCATCTATCTGTAATTCTATATGTTGCGTTTGTTGGGATCCGATGAATAGAGAATACTTGTTATGTTGATTATCAAAGTTATATCTATGTGTTGTTTATGATCTTGCATGCTCTCCGTTACTAGTAGATGCTCTGGCCAAGTAGATGCTTGTAACTCCAAGAGGGGGTATTTATGCTCGATAGTGGGTTCATGCCTGCATTGACACAGGACAAATGTGACAGAAAGTTCTAAGGTTGTGTTGTGCTGTTGCCACTAGGGATAAAACATTGATGCTATGTCTAAGGATGTAGTTGTTGATTACATTACGCACCATACTTAATGCAATTGTCTGTTGCTTTGCAACTTAATACTGGAGGGGGTTCGGATGATAACCTGAAGGTGGACTTTTTAGGCATAGATGCAGTTGGATGGCGGTCTATGTACTTAGTCGTAATGCCCAATTAAATCTCACTATACTCATCATAATATGTATGTGCATGGTCATGCCCTCTTTATTTGTCAATTGCCCAACTGTAATTTGTTCACCCAACATGCTGTTTATTTTATGGGAGAGACACCTCTAGTGAACTGTGGACCCCGGTCCAATTCTCTTTACTGAAATACAATCTACTGCAATACTTGTTCTACTGTTTTCTGCAAACAATCATCTTCCACACAATACGGTTAATCCTTTGTTACAGCAAGCCGGTGAGATTGACAACCTCACTGTTTCGTTGGGGCAAAGTACTTTGGTTGTGTTGTGCAGGTTCCACGTTGGCGCCGGAATCTCTGGTGTTGCGCCGCACTACATCCCGCCGCCATCAACCTTCAACGTGCTTCTTGGCTCCTACTGGTTCGATAACCTTGGTTTCATACTGAGGGAAACTTGCCGCTGTACGCATCACACCTTCCTCTTGGGGTTCCCAACGGACGCGTGCTGAACGCGTATCAAGCAGCTTTTTCTGGCGCCGTTGCCGGGGAGATCAAGACACGCTGCAAGGGGAGTCTCCACTTCCCAATCTCTTTACTTTGTTTTTGTCTTGCTTAGTTTTATTTACTACTATGTTTGCTGCACTAAATCAAAATACAAAAAAATTAGTTGCTAGTTTTACTTTATTTGCTATCTTGTTTGCTATATCAAAAACACAAAAAAAATTAGTTACTTGCATTTACTTTATCTAGTTTGCTTTATTTACTGTTGCTAAAATGGCTACCGCTGAAAATACTAAGTTGTGTGACTTCACAACCACAAATAATAATGATTTTCTATGCACACCTATTGCTCCACCTGCTACTACAGCAGAATTCTTTGAAATTAAACCTGCTTTACTGAATCTTGTTATGCGAGAGCAATTTTCTGGTGTTAGTTCTGATGATGCTGCTGCCCATCTTAATAATTTTGTTGAATTATTGTTGCGGTCAAAACCCACCGGCAAGCAGTGACGGGCAACACAGTAGAGCCGGGAACAACTTAGGGCTGCGGCTGGCCCTGGTCCCTCCGAGCGACGGCCCGCAAATCCTCTGGTACACACGTCCGATGCTGATGCAAGGGCGTGCCACCTGACCTATACCTGGTCAGGAAGGTGATGGATATGCCTCGCTTAGTTTCCTGCATGGCATATACGTAAACATTAAATACGAGCCTCGATCGGCTCTCAGGTTATCCTGTGGATCGGCTCAAGGAGCCGATCCACCCATGATTCGTACGAGGTGCACGAATATATGGTGGTCCTGCTTGATCAAGATAAAGCTAATACGATCTACGACGATTTAGGGTTTTCACCGCATAATCGGATCATCCTACTCACGATTGGGCCTCGCGGCCACGCACGGTGATCGTAAGCCGATCCTAGACAAGGCCTAAAAACCAACACGAGGTTGATCCCCGGAACATCCTGTCTAGGACTAGCAAACGACACCCTACGTGCCGCTGGATCCTCCAACCCTTTGTAAGGCCTAACTATTGCAGATATTAAACTAATCCTTGAAGAACAAGGAGCAACCGTAACGGATCGGATCTACTAAATAAAGATCAAGCAGGGTGCCGCCCCCACACCTAAGATAGGTGTGAGGGCGGCTAGATATGCAAGGGTTGCACTACGATAGCATATGATACGAAGAACAATGCTAACCCTAACATATCTAAGATAACTACGTTGCTCGCCATCAAAAAGGCTTCAGTACGAGCAACGCATGAACAACATAAAGCTTGTGCTGCCTAGACCGCAAGATGCGATCTAGGCAGCATGATGCTTACCGGTAGAAACCCTCGAGACGAAGGAGTTGGCGATGTGCCGAGATTGATTTGTGGTTGAACGTTGGTTGTTGTTTATTTCATAAACCCTAGATACATATTTATAGTCCAGGGGACTTTCTAATTTAGGCGTGCACCTAACCGTGCACGGGTCAAGCTCTATCTTCTAATCTAAGATGCGATCTACTATATTACAGATACAAGGGCAAACTAGCCCAAACTTCGCATATAAGGCCGATTCCCGTATTTCTTCATTATATAATCTTCAAGCCCATCTTGATCGCGGCCCACCTCTGACTCGGTCAAATTCTGGTGATAACACATGCCCCCTGGTTTTGGAATTCATAATTCCAAAATCACTCTGCTTTTTCTTCGTCGGGTCATGTCGTGGCAGAACCGTCGCAGTATCCTTCATCATGATGCCTTGCCTTCTCAACTTCTCCGCGTGACCTGGCAGTTTTTTTTTTTGGCACCACTTCCTCGGAAACTGCTGTGGCATTGAATTTCCACTATATCCCCTTTATTTAACCGCTCCGCACAGTTTGCTTCCGCATCTCCTTCGCATTAGCACTCCAAAAGCCCTCCTGCGCCACCATGTCTTCTTCCTCCTCTGCCTCATCGGACCTTTCCACCCAGTCCTCCTCTTCCCGTGAGCCGACGACAGAGCCGAACCCGGCGGAGGTCCATGCGGCCAACACCCGCCGTGCCATTGAGGCCGGGGAGGAGTCTAGCCATGACTTCTCCATCTGGTCTGAGGACGACAAGTCCTTGACCGACGGGGAAAGCGACCTCCGCTTCCTCGCCGACGGGGAGACGGAGGAGGAGAGCGATGACGATCGCTTCTCCTGCGATGACTTCACCTCTCCCGAGGAGGAGGAGGAGGACGACACCCCCTCCGACGAGCCGCCGGCCAAGCGCTTCTGCCCCTGGCCGGGGAACCTCAGCGACTTCGACATCGACAACGACGACGCTGACGAGGAGGATGAGGACAATGAGGGCCCGGTAGGCGGCCATTGGAGCAGCGATGACGAGCCCGCCGGGAGTAGCGCCGATAGCGGCGACGATGGCGACGACGAGGGCAGTGACGGCCCGTAGATAGGACTTTTAGCATAGGACCAGTAGTAGTAGATGGGGCAATGTATCCCCTAGTACTTCCTTTTGGGAGCAATCGGCTCTTTATGTAAGAAATCTTGTTTATCAATGAAGAATTTCCCCAATTTGATTTTGCCGATTTCCTTTGAGCCAATTTAGCCGATCTCCCCTCATACTGACCTTGCCAATTTGTCCCCTTAGCCAATGCTTCATGAGCCGATAGCAACGCATCGGTCCTTTACGATTCATCCTTCAATTCTTCAACTGATGATTTTCTATCTGGTAGATAATGTGGAATCTTCAGGAGAGCCCTTAAATTTCTCCCACCAAATTCAGCGATCCTCTTCTGCGAGCGCTCATCATTTTGTGAAGAAGGTTGCAACGAAGGATCAGCCGATGACATCTCAATCGGCTCCTAAACAGAGCATCTACCGGGCCAGCTGCCCCCCGAGCCTCAGTCATGGCGAGAACATCGGTGAGGAGGCACAAATCAGACCCAGGGCCTCGAACTCAGGCAATTGAGACAACCGCTATGTAGAAGTCCTACAAGCGTAGCTGAGATAGTAGCACCAGAGCCGATCACCTTTCTTCCCTTGAAAGCCGATATATCACTGCTGAACTGGCATAAAGGGTTGAAAATCCTCGACGAGAAGGTTCAGGCGCCAGGATCGGCTCAAGGCAGCAGAGGAAGCTCTCAATGTTTACTCCCTCGAGGGAGCATAAGATCCCACAGCAGAACTGGACTTGGTGAAGATCCGCACTTTGAACACACAGCAGACCCTGCGTAGTCATATTAGAGTCGATGGCTGTGCATCGGCTTTGTTTCTTAGTTCTAAAGTCGATGTCCTTGCATCGGTTGTATATCGTGATGCTGAAATTTTTTTTTACTGGCCGATTTTCCTATCGGCCCCCAGCATTTCACTGCACACATGTGCAGATTTTCCTATCGGCCCCCAACATTTCACTGCACACATGTTCATCTGATTAGACATGTGCAGATTTTCCTATCGGCCCCCAGCATTTCACTGCACACATGTTCATCTGATTAGATGCCCCCCCGAGCCGAATCTGCCAGGTGACTGCAGATATCGGCTTTGTGGTTAGCCAAGGCATATTTGCACGTCGGCTCCGTTAGGCTTCGTGTTGACTCTCATCAGCCGATGTAAAACTGCTGCCCAGTAGATTGATGTTGAACACAAGCAGAACATGTGGTGAGGATAATTTTGGCCGATTGCTGGAATCGGCCTCCACATTGATTGAAGCGCTTCAATGAAGGTTTTGTAATGTTCCTTCATAGATCTTTGGGGCCGATCCAAAGGATCGGCCTCGCCATGTTAGTGCATAAGTTGGTTCTTGCTACTCGATCAGGCCGGTGGCTCTGTTGAGATCTCGAAAATCTATAGCCACACGCCATCGGCCGTCCTTCTTCTCCATCGGTACGATGCTTGAGGGTGCTTCGTCTGATCCTGGAGCACCAAACTCCGCTGGAAGGATGAACACCATGTTTGTGCCAGCCGATGTTTCATCATCGGCTTTCCTTTGCTTGGGGCGCCACTCCATTTTCCGTGGTCGACCCTCTTCATCCAGGGTTCGCTGGACCTTTGCGGACAGATCAGGCCGCGCTTTCCTTAGCGTGTGCAGGTATAGCCTTTCGGCTTCCTCCAAGCCACACAGTCGCTGAACCCTGCGCTTTTGGGAACGGCTGAGTCCATCAGGGCACCACCTTGGACGGTGGTACCTGTCTTCTTCTTCTTCTCCCTCGTCTTCCGAATCCTCAAGATCTTCCATCCGAGGGGACTCAGCGCGTTTGTTTTGTGGTGGGAGAGGCCCTAGACGTTTGAATACGGACACGTTGGCTGCCTCCTTCTTCTTCTGGTTGCATTCTGGGCAATTGCCGATTGTAGGTAATCGGCTCATTCCTGAGTCCCAGCAGTGTCTGAAGAAGGGGCAGTCCCAGTGCCTATCCTCGCCGTCTCGCTCCCTTGCCTTTTCCTTGGCACGGCGCTCGTACTCCTCCTCATCGCGATCATGCCGACGATGTCTTCTGGCTTCTCTAGCCAGACGCTCTCTTTCATCATCGTCGCTGGATCGTCGGCGTTGGTCATACTGACTCACGTACTTGTTAAGGAGGTGATCAGAGAGAGGTCGCTGATATCTTACATTCCTCACTTCTCCCTCTGTGATGTAGCGCTTGCTGTCGTGCCGGAGCCGATCGCGTGGAGCGGCTTCCTCTGTGTCCTTGCTACGAGAGCAGCTGCCCTCGTCTCCGTCCTTGCCAGCGTGGTGTCCAGGTTCTACCATGTTGATGCTGAACGAGGATCCCGGCTGGCAACCTTCAGGGTAAGTGCACTCCACCATGTTAACGGCGGGGAAGGGGTGGGTATCGACCTTCATGGCGTACTGGTTGAAAATCAGACGTCCTTGTTCTATCGCCATTTGGATCTGCTGACGCCACACCCTGCAGTCGTTGGTGGCATGCGAGACTGAGTTATGCCATTTGCAGTATGGCTTTCCGTTCAGCTCCTGTACCGTGGGGATTTTGAGGCCTTCGGGTATCTTCAACTGCTTCTCCTTGAGTAGGAGGTCGAAGATTTGCTCGGTTTTGGTCACGTCAAAATCAAAGCCTCTGGGCGGACCTGGTGGCTTGACCCATTTGCAGGACACGGGGGTTGCCCCCCGAATCCATTCAGCCATTGCTACTTCTTGATCGCCCACAGAGCCTTCATCTTCGTCTGCCTCAACCAAGACTACCGCACGCTTGAATTTATCCTGGTACAAGTCCGGGTGGAGCTGTTCATATGCTGACAGTTTCTGAACCATGTGCGCCAGTGAAGGGTAGTCTGCTTGAGAGGCCACGTCCTTGACTTGTGATGCAAGGCCCACCACTGCCAATTCGACTGCTTCTTTTTCAGTCACACGAACCGAATAACATCGGTTCCTAAGATTCCTGAAGCGCTGGATGTATTCTGCCACAGTTTCTCCCCGCTTCTGACGTATTTGTGCTAGATCGGCAAGGCCAGACTCGGAAGCGTCTGAGTGATACTGCATGTGGAACTGTTCTTCCAACTGCTTCCAGGTCCAGATTGAGTCTGGTGGCAACGAAGTGTACCACCCGAAAGCCGATCCTGTGAGGGACTGTGCGAAGAACCTCACACGTAGTGGATCCGACGCTGAGGCCGTTCCTAGTTGTGCCAAATATCAGCTCACATGCTCGATGGAGCTGGAACCATCTGATCCACTGAATTTGGAGAAATCAGGGAGCCGATATTTGGGTGGTAGCAGGACCAATTCGTATTCATCGGGGTACGGCTTGGAATAGCCGATTGTCCTTCTTTTCGGCACCATGCCGAACTGGTCTCTTAGGATCGTGCTGATTTGATCCGCGGTGCTGGCTGTAGGGGTCGAACTCTGAAGATTCGCCGGGGTGGCGTACTTAGCCAGCCATGTTTGCTTTTCCAGTTCTGAGCCAACTGCAGGAGCTGTGCTCTGGAGGTTCGTCGGGGTGGCGTATTTAGCTAGCCACGTCTGCTTCTCAAGATCTGTTGCTGACGTTCCTCCTGCTTTCCCAGAAGTCCCTGATGTTGCGGCCTGGTTTGTGAGCGCCCAGTTACCGCAGTCTGGCACATATGTGCACATGTACCCGTGAGGGATCTCCTTAGGCGCCTCCTGCAAAAACTGGCAGTCACTAGGGTCACCACCGATCTTATAGACGACGAATGCCGGTGAGTTCGGCACTTCTGGTGCTACCAACGCAAATGGCAGCGGTGGACGGGACTGGAGTGGCAACTCTCCTTGATGTGTCCCGAGAGCTGGTCCTGACGGCGAGTACTGGTGCCTCATGATCTCCTGGATCACCCGAAGAGCGACACGCTCCAAAGTGTTCACCAGGTTCTCGGAGTGGCGATGTAGCGAGTGAGCCACCATGTAGTTGATCTCCTGCCGCAGGGACCTGGTGCGTTCTTCTGACGGGGCAGAGAGGTCTATCCCATCGAGTGCACCATTAGGCGAGAACCCCTTCCACCTGATGCCATGTGAACAGGTTCTGTGAAAAGAGCCGATGAGGTCGGCTTCGAGGATGGCTTTGACCTCGTCATACTTCTTCTTGAGCTCGTCGGTCAGATCCTCGTACGTGACTGGAGTGCCGTCCGCCATCTCAGATGTAGATGGCGATGTGGTTGATGACGAAGCTTGTCCCACCGGGCGTGCCAGAATGTGTTGCGGTCAAAACCCACCGGCGAGCAGCGACGGGCAACACAGTAGAGCCGGGAACAACTTAGGGCTGCGGCTGGCCCTGGTCCCTCCGAGTGACGGCCCGCAAAGCCTCTGGTACACACGTCCGATGCTGATGCAAGGGCGTGTCACCTGACCTATACCTGGTCAGGAAGGTGATGGAGATGCCTCGCTTAGTTTCCTGCATGGCATACACGTAAACATTAAATACGAGCCTCGATCGGCTCTCAGGTTATCCTGTGGATCGGCTCAAGGAGCCGATCCACCCATGATTCGTACGAGGTGCACGAATATATGGTGGTCCTTGATGGCGTGTATTTCACACGTTCGTTGGGCAACCCCAAGAGGAAGGTATGATGCGCACAGCAGCAAGTTTTCCCTCAGAAAGAAACCAAGGTTTATCGAACCAGGAGGAGCCAAGAAGCACGTTGAAGGTTGATGGCGGCGGGATGTAGTGCGGCGCAACACCAGAGATTCCGGCGCCAACGTGGAACCTGCACAACACAACCAAAGTACTTTGCCCCAACGAAACAGTGAGGTTGTCAATCTCACCGGCTTGCTGTAACAAAGGATTAACCGTATTGTGTGGAAGATGATTGTTTGCGAAAACGGTAGAAACGATGTGCGATGGGTGTATTTCAGTAAAGAGAATTGGACCGGGGTCCACAGTTCACTAGAGGTGTCTCTCCCATAAGACGAACAGCATGTTGGGTGAACAAATTACAGTTGGGCAATTGACAAATAAAGAGAGCATGACCATGCACATACATATCATGATGAGTATAGTGAGATTTAATTGGGCATTACGACAAAGTACATAGACCGTCATCCAACTGCATCTATGCCTAAAAAGTCCACCTTCAGGTTATCATCCGAACCCCCTCCAGTATTAAGTTGCTAACAACAGACAATTGCATTAAGTATTGCGCGTAATGTAACTAGTGACTACATCCTTGAACATAGCACTAATGTTTTATCCCTAGTGGCAACAGCACATCCATAACCTTAGTGGTTCTTGTCACTCCTCCAGATTCACAGAGGCATGAACCCACTATCGAGCATAAATACTCCCTCTTGGAGTTACTAGCATCAACTTGGCCAGAGCATCTACTAATAACGGAGAGCATGCAAGATCATAAACAACACATAAGCATAGCTTTGATAATCAACATAACAAGTATTCTCTATTCATCGGATCCCAACAAACGCAACATATAGAATTACGAGATAGATGATCTTGATCATGTTAGGCAGCTCACAAGATCCGACAATGATAGCACAATGGGGAGAAGACAACCATCTAGCTACTGCTATGGACCCATAGTCCAGGGGTAGACTACTCACACATCACACCGGAGGCGACCATGGCGGCGTAGAGTCCTCCGGGGAGATGATTCCCCTCTCCGGCAGGGTGCCGGAGGCGATCTCTGGATCCCCGAGATGGGATCGGCGGCGGCGGCGTCTCTGGAAGGTTTTCCGTATCGTGGTTCTCGGTGCGGGGTTTCGTCACGGAGACTTTTTATAGGCGAAAGGGCAGGTCAAGAGGCGGCACGGGGCCCCACACCACGGGCCGCGCGGCCAAGGGGCGGCCGCGCCGCCCTAGGGTGTGGCCCCTCCGTGGCCCCTCTTCGTCTCTCCTTCGGACTTCTGGAAGCTTCGTGAGAAAATAGGCCCCTGGGCTTTGATTTCGTCCAATTCCGAGAATATTTCCTTACTAGGATTTCTGAAACCAAAAACAGCAGAAAACAGCAATCGGCACTTCGGCATCTTGTTAATAGGTTAGTTCCTGAAAATGCACGAATATGACATAAAGTGTGCATAAAACATGTAGATAACATCAATAATGTGGCATGGAACATAAGAAATTATCGATACGTCGGAGACGTATCAGCATCCCCAAGCTTAGTTCTGCTCGTCCCGAGCAGGTAAAACGATAACACAGATAATTTCTGGAGTGACATGCCATCATAATCTTGATCATACTATTTGTAAAGCATATGTAGTGAATGCAGCGATCAAAACAATGTATATTACATGAGTAAACAAGTGAATCATAAAGCAAAGACTTTTCATGAATAGCACTTCAAGACAAGCATCAATAAGTCTTGCATAAGAGTTAACTCATAAAGCAATAATTCAAAGTAAAGGCATTGAAGCAACACAAAAGAAGATTAAGTTTCAGCGGTTGCTTTCAACTTGTAACATGTATATCTCATGGATATTGTCAACATAGAGTAATATAATAAGTGCAATAAGCAAATATGTAGGAATCAATGCATAGTTCACACAAGTGTTTGCTTCTTGAGGTGGAGAGAAATAGGTGAACTGACTCAACATTGAAAGTAAAAGAATGGTCCTCCATAGAGGAAAAGCATCGATTGCTATATTTGTGCTAGAGCTTTGATTTTGAAAACATGAAACAATTTTGTCAACGGTAGTAATAAAGCATATGTATCATGTAAATTATATCTTATAAGTTGCAAGCCTCATGCATAGTATACTAATAGTGCCCGCACCTTGTCCTAATTAGCTTGGACTACCGGATCATCACAATGCATTGTTTTTACCAAGTGTCACAAAGGGGTACCTCTATGCCGCTTTGTACAAAGGTCTAAGGAGAAAGCTCGCATTGGATTTCTCGCTATTGATTATTCTTCAACTTAGACATCCATACCGGGACAACATAGACAACAGATAATGGACTCCTCTTTTATGCATAAGCATATAACAACAATTAATAATTTTCTCATTTGAGATTTGAGGATTGTTGTCCAAAACTGAAACTTCCACCATGGAGCATGGCTTTAGTTAGCGGCCCAATGTTCTTCTCTAACATATGCATGCTTAACCCTATGGTGGTAGATCTCTCTTACTTCAGACAAGACGAACATGCATAGCAACTCACATGATATTCAACAAAGAGTAGTTGATGGCGTCCCCGATAAACATGGTTATCGCACAACAAGCAACTTAATAAGAGATAAAGTGCATAATTACATATTCAATACCACAATAGTTTAAAGCTATTTGTCCCATGAGCTATATATTGCAAAGGTGAATGATGGAATTTTAAAGGTAGCACTCAAGCAATTTACTTTGGAATGGCGGAAAATACCATGTAGTAGGTAGGTATGGTGGACACAAATGGCATAGTGGTTGGCTCAAGTATTTTGGATGCATGAGAAGTATTCCCTCTCGATACAAGGTTTAGGCTAGCAAGGCTTATTTGAAACAAACACAAGGATGAACAGGTGCAGCAAAACTCACATAAAAGACATATTGAAAACATTATAAGACTCTACACCGTCTTCCTTGTTGTTCAAACTCAATACTAGAAATTATCTAGACCTTAGAGAAACCAAATATGCAAACCAAATTTTAGCATGCTCTATGTATTTCTTCATTAATGGGTGCAAAGCATATGATGCAAGAGCTTAATCATGAGCACAACAATTGCCAAGTATCACATTACCCAAGACATTTATAGCAATTACTACATGTATCATTTTCCAATTCCAACCATATAACAATTTAACGAAGGAGAAACTTCGCCATGAATACTATGAGTAGAAACCAAGGACATACTTGTCCATATGCTACAGCGGAGCGTGTATCTCTCCCATAAAGTGAATGCTAGGATCCATTTTATTCAAACAAAACAAAAAACAAAAACAAACCGACGCTCCAAGAAAAAGCACATAAGATGTGATGGAATAAAAATATAGTTTCAGGAGGAACCTGATAATGTTGTCGATGAAGAAGGGGATGCCTTGGGCATCCCCAAGCTTAGACGCTTGAGTCTTCTTGATATATGCAGGGGTGAACCACCGGGTGCATCCCCAAGCTTAGAGCTTTCACTCTCCTTGATCATGTTGCATCATACTCCTCTCTTGATCCTTGAAAACTTCCTCCACACCAAACTCGAAACAACTCATTAGAGGGTTAGTGCACATTATAAATTGACATATTCAGAGGTGACACAATCATTCTTAACACTTCTGGACATTGCATAATGCTACTGGACATTAGTGGATCAAAGAAATTCATCCAACATAGCGAAAGAGGCAATGCGAAATAAAAGGCAGAATCTGTCAAAACAGAACAGTTCGTATTGACGAATTTTAAAATGGCACCAGACTTGCTCAAATGAAAATGCTCAAATTTAATGAAAGTTGCGTACATATCTGAGGATCATGCACGTAAATTGGCTTAATTTTCTGAGTTACCTACAGGGAGGTGGACTCAGATTCGTGACAGCAAAGAAATCTGGAACTGTGCAGTAATCCAAATCTAGTACTTACTTTTCTATCAACGGCTTAACTTGGCACAACAAAACACAAAACTAAGATAAGGAGAGGTTGCTACAGTAGTAAACAACTTCCAAGACACAAAATAAAAACAAAGTACTGTAGGTAAAAACATGGGTTGTCTCCCATAAGCGCTTTTCTTTAACGCCTTTCAGCTAGGCGCAGAAAGTGTGTATCAAGTATTATCAAGAGATGGTGCATCGTTATCATGAGCTCCCCCATCCATAGTGGTACTAAGGGCTTTGTCAATTTTAGGCCTATAATAATACTTCTTTGGTCTAGGCACTTTAGAGACATACATAAACTTTTGCTCCTTACCCACATAAGCTTTCTCCTTATATTTAAGAGAAGAAAATGTTGAACCCAAGGTTCCCATAGCTTTTTCAAGTTCGTCAATCCTATTGATTTGATCATCATGGACAGCATTAGTTCCTAGGACACTAATTCTTTCATCAATTCCTCCTAAGGATTTATCAAGTTCATCAGTTTTATCAAGTAATATTTCCAATTTAGCTTCAATACTTGGAAAAATTTTCTCTATGGTTTCCAATTTTTTCATAACATCTTCAAGAGAGATTTCAGTTTTAACTTTATCAACAGGGGGTATTCCAAATAAGCTCTCAATAATGCAACTAGCTTCTAATGCAGGAGTACTTAGGAAGTCACCTTTTGCGAGACTATCAAGAACATATCTATTCCAGCTAGATATACCAACATAAAAATTCCTGAGTAAAATAATGGTGGAGTGCTTCTTAGTGCATCTATTATGAGCATCGCTAATTCTATACCAAGCATCTCTCAAACATTCTCCCCCTCGTTGCTTAAACGTGCGAACTTCAATTTCAGGATTACTCATTTTAGTAGCAGTAAATAAAGCAAACTAGATAAAGTAAATGCAAGTAAACTAATTTTTTTGTGTTTTTGATATAGCAAACAAGATAGCAAGTAAAGTAAAACTAGCAACTAATTTTTTTGTATTTTGATTTAGTGCAGCAAACAAAGTAGTAAATAAAACTAAGCAAGACAAAAACAAAGTAAAGAGATTGAGAAGTGGAGACTCCCCTTGCAGCGTGTCTTGATCTCCCCGGCAACGGCGCCAGAAAATATGCTTGATGGCGTGTAACTCACACGTTCGTTGGGAACCCCAAGAGGAAGGTATGATGCGCACAGCAGCAAGTTTTCCTCGAGAAAGAAACCAAGGTTTATCGAACCAGGAGGAGCCAAGAAGCACGTTGAAGGTTGATGGCGGCGGGATGTAGTGCGAGCGCAACACCGGAGATTCCGGCGCCAACGTGGAACCTGCACAACACAACCAAAGTACTTTGCCCCAACGAAACAAGTGAGGTTGTCAATCTCACCGGCTTGCTGTAACAAAGGATTAACCGTATTGTGTGGAAGATGATTGTTTGCGAGAAAACAGTAGAACAGTATTGCAAGATGGGATTGTATTTCAGTAAAGAGAATTGGACCGGGGTCCACAGTTCACTAGAGGTGTCTCTCCCATAAGACGAACAACATGTTGGGTGAACAAATTACAGTTGGGCAATTGACAAATAAAGAGAGCATGACCATGCACATACATATCATGATGAGTATAGTGAGATTTAATTGGGCATTACGACAAAGTACATAGACCGTCATCCAACTGCATCTATGCCTAAAAAGTCCACCTTCAGGTTATCATCCGAACCCCCTCCAGTATTAAGTTGCTAACAACAGACAATTGCATTAAGTATTGCGCGTAATGTAACTAGTGACTACATCCTTGAACATAGCACTAATGTTTTATCCCTAGTGGCAACAGCACATCCATAACCTTAGTGGTTCTTGTCACTCCTCCAGATTCACGGAGGCATGAACCCACTATCGAGCATAAATACTCCCTCTTGGAGTTACTAGCATCAACTTGGCCAGAGCATCTACTAATAACGGAGAGCATGCAAGATCATAAACAACACATAAGCATAGCTTTGATAATCAACATAACAAGTATTCTCTATTCATCGGATCCCAACAAACGCAACATATAGAATTACAGATAGATGATCTTGATCATGTTAGGCAGCTCACAAGATCTGACAATGATAGCACAATGGGGAGAAGACAACCATCTAGCTACTGCTATGGACCCATAGTCCAGGGGTAGACTACTCACACATCACACCGGAGGTGACCATGGCGGCGTAGAGTCCTCCGGGAGATGATTCCCCTCTCCGGCAGGGTGCCGGAGGCGATCTCCTGGATCCCCCGAGATGGGATCGGCGGCGGCGGCGTCTCTGGAAGGTTTTCCGTATCGTGGTTCTCGGTACTGGGGTTTCGTCACGGAGACTTTTGTAGGCGGAAGGGCAGGTCAAGAGGCGGCACGGGGGCCCCACACCACCGGGCCGCGCGGCCAAGGGGGGGGGCCGCGCCGCCCTAGGGTGTGGCCCCTCCGTGGCCCCTCTTCGTCTCTCCTTCGGACTTCTGGAAGCTTCGTGAGAAAATAGGCCCCTGGGCTTTGATTTCGTCCAATTCCGAGAATATTTCCTTACTAGGATTTCTGAAACCAAAAACAGCAGAAAACAGCAACTGGCACTTCGGCATCTTGTTAATAGGTTAGTTCCAGAAAATGCACGAATATGACATAAAGTGTGCATAAAACATGTAGATAACATCAATAATGTGGCATGGAACATAAGAAATTATCGATACGTCGGAGACGTATCAGTCCTGCTTGATCAAGATAAAGCTAATACGATCTACGACGATTTAGGGTTTTCACCGCATAATCGGATCATCCTACTCACAATTGGGCCTCGCGGCCACGCACGGTGATCGTAAGCCGATCCTAGACAAGGCCTAAAAACCAACACGAGGTTGATCCCCGGAACATCCTGTCTAGGACTAGCAAATGACACCCTACGTGCCGCTGGATCCTCCAACCCTTTGTAAGGCCTAACTATTGCAGATATTAAACTAATCCTTGAAGAACAAGGAGCAACCGTAACGGATCAGATCTACTAAATAAAGATCAAGCGGGGTGCCGCCCCCACACCTAAGATAGGTGTGAGGGCGGCTAGATATGCAAGGGTTGCACTACGATAGCATATGATACGAAGAACAATGCTAACCCTAACATATCTAAGATAACTACGTTGCTCGCCATCAAAAAGGCTTCAGTACGAGCAACGCATGAACAACATAAAGCTTGTGCTGCCTAGATCGCAAGATGCGATCTAGGCAGCATGATGCTTACCGGTAGAAACCCTCGAGACGAAGGAGTTGGCGATGCGCCGAGATTGATTTGTGGTTGAACGTTGGTTGTTGTTTATTTCATAAACCCTAGATACATATTTATAGTCCAGGGGACTTTCTAATTTAGGCGTGCACCTAACCGTGCACGGGTCAAGCTCTATCTTCTAATCTAAGATGCGATCTACTATATTACAGATACAAGGGCAAACTAGCCCAAACTTCGCATATAAGGCCGATTCCCGTATTTCTTCATTATATAATCTTCAAGCCCATCTTGATCGCGGCCCACCTCTGACTCGGTCAAATTCTGGTGATAACAATTATGTGAAATGCAAAAGTATAAGGATGTAGATGGTGACATTATAAAATTAAAATTGTTCCCTTTCTCATTAAGAGGAAGAGCTAAAGATTGGTTGCTATCTCTGCCTAAGAATAGTATTGATTCATGGACTAAATGCAAGGATGCTTTTATTGGTAGATATTATCCCCCTGCTAAAATTATATCTTTGAGGAGTAGCATAATGAATTTTAAACAATTAGATACTGAACATGTTGCTCAAGCTTGGGAAAGAATGAAATCTTTGGTTAAAAACTGCCCAACACATGGACTGACTACTTGGATGATCATCCAAACCTTCTATGCAGGACTAAATTTTTCTTCGCGGAATTTATTGGATTCAGCTGCTGGAGGTACCTTTATGTCCATCACTCTTGGTGAAGCAACAAAGCTTCTTGATAATATGATGATCAACTACTCTGAATGGCACACGGAAAGAGCTCCACAAGGTAAGAAGGTAAATTCTGTCGAAGAAACCTCTTCCTTGAGTGATAAGATTGATGCTATTATGTCTATGCTTGTGAATGATAGGACTAATATTGATCCTAATAATGTTCCATTAGCTTCATTGGTTGCACAAGAAGAACATGTTGATGTAAACTTCATGAAAAATAATAATTTCAACAACAATGCTTACCGGAACAATTCTAGTAACAACTATAGGCCATATCCTTATAATAATGGAAACGGCTATGCTAATTCTTATGGGAATTCTTACATCAATAATAGGAATTCACCCCCTGGACTTGAAGCCATGCTTAAGGAATTTATTAGTACACAAACTGCTTTTAACAAATCTGTTGAAGAAAAGCTTGGGAAAATTGATATACTTGCTTCTAAAGTTGATAGTCTTGCTGCTGATGTTGATCTTTTGAAATCGAAAGTTATGACTAATGAGAATCATCATAATAAAATTAATACTACAGCAAATGCCATCCAAGTTAGAATTAATGAGAATATAAGATTAATGGCTGAACTGCGTGCTAGGTGGGATAGAGAAGAAAATGAAAAACTAGCTAAAGAGAAGAATGTAGCTAAAGTTTGGACAATTACCACCACTAGTACTGCTAATGCTACACATGTTGCTGCACCTCCTACTAATACTAATAAAAGAATTGGTGTTAGCAATGTTTCTACTTCTAATGCAAAGCGCGAGAAACTGCCCGAAACTGCTAAAACTGCTGAAATTGCCTGTGATAAAGCTGCTGAAATTTTTTCCAACATTGGGGATGATGATCCCATTGCTTTAGATTATAATGGTTTGAATTTTGATGATTGCCACATCTCTGAAGTTATAAAGTTCTTACAAAAACTTGCTAAAAGTCCTAATGCTAGTGCTATAAATTTGGCTTTCACGCAACATATTACAAATGCTCTCATAAAAGCTAGAGAAGAGAAACTAGAGCGCGAAGCTTCTATTCCTAGAAAGCTAGAGGATGGTTGGGAGCCCATTATTAAGATGAAGGTTAAAGATTTTGATTGTAATGCTTTATGTGATCTTGGTGCAAGTATTTCTGTTATGCCTAAGAAAATTTATAATATGCTTGACTTGCCACCACTGAAAAATTGTTATTTGGATGTTAATCTTGCTGATCATTCTACAAAGAAACCTTTGGGGAAAGTTGATAATGTTCGCATTACCGTTAATAATAACCTTGTCCCCGTTGATTTTGTTGTCTTGGATATTGAATGCAATGCATCTTATCCCATCATATTGGGAAGACCTTTTCTTCGAACTGTTGGTGCTACTATTGATATGAAGGAAGGTAATATAAAATATCAATTTCCTCTCAAGAAAGGTATGGAACACTTCCCTAGAAAGAGAATGAAGTTACCTTTTGATTCTATTATGAGAACAAATTATGATGTTGACGCTTCATCTCTTGATAATACTTGATACACACTTTCTGCGCCTAGCTGAAAGGCGTTAAAGAAAAGCGCTTGTGGGAGACAACCCATGTTTTTACCTACAGTACTTTGTTTTTATTTTGTGTCTTGGAAGTTGTTTACTACTGTAGCAACCTCTCCTTATCTTAGTTTAGTGTTTTATTGTGCCAAGTAAAGTCTTTGATAGAAAAGTAAGTACTAGATTTGGATTACTGCGCAGAAACAGATTTCTTTGCTGTCACGAATCTGGGTCTACCTCCCTGTAGGTAGCTCAGAAAATTAAGCCAATTTACGTGCATGATCCTCAGATATGTACGCAACTTTCATTCAATTTGAGAATTTTCATTTGAGCAAGTCTGGTGCCATTTTAAAATTCGTCAATACGAACTGTTCTGTTTTGACAGATTCTGCCTTTTATTTCGCATTGCCTCTTTTGCTATGTTGGATGAATTTCTTTGATCCATTAATGTCCAGTAGCATTATGCAATGTCCAGAAGTGTTAAGAATGATTGTGTCACCTCTGAACATGTTAATTTTTATTGTGCACTAACCCTCTAATGAGTTGTTTCGAGTTTGGTGTGGAGGAAGTTTTCAAGGATCAAGAGAGGAGTATGATGCAACATGATCAAGGAGAGTGAAAGCTCTAAGCTTGGGGATGCCCCGGTGGTTCACCCCTGCATATTCTAAGAAGACTCAAGCATCTAAGCTTGGGGATGCCCAAGGCATCCCCTTCTTCATCGACAACATTATCAGGTTCCTCCCCTGAAACTATATTTTTATTCCATCACATCTTATGTGCTTTGCTTGGAGCGTCGGTTTGTTTTTGTTTTTTGTTTTGTTTGAATAAAATGGATCCTAGCATTCACTTTATGGGAGAGAGACACGCTCCGCTGTAGCATATGGACAAGTATGTCCTTAGTTTCTACTCATAGTATTCATGGCGAAGTTTCTTCTTCGTTAAATTGTTATATGGTTGGAATTGGAAAATGATACATGTAGTAAATTGCTATAAATGTCTTGGGTAATGTGATACTTGGCAATTGTTGTGCTCATGTTTAAGCTCTTGCATCATATACTTTGCACCCATTAATGAAGAAATACATAGAGCATGCTAAAATTTGGTTTGCATATTTGGTTTCTCAAAGGTCTAGATAATTTCTAGTATTGAGTTTGAACAACAAGGAAGACGGTGTAGAGTCTTATAATGTTTACAATATGTCGTTTATGTGAGTTTTGCTGCGCCGTTCATCCTTGTGTTTGTTTCAAATAAGCCTTGCTAGCCTAAACCTTGTATCGAGAGGGAATACTTCTCATGCATCCAAAATACTTGAGCCAACCACTATGCCATTTGTGTCCACCATACCTACCTACTACATGGTATTTCTCCGCCATTCCAAAGTAAATTGCTTGAGTGCTACCTTTAAAATTCCATCATTCACCTTTGCAATATATAGCTCATGGGACAAATAGCTTAAAAACTATTGTGGTATTGAATATGTACTTATGCACTTCATCTCTTATTAAGTTGCTTGTTGTGCGATAACCATGTTTCTGGGGACGCCATCAACTATTCTTTGTTGAATATCATGTGAGTTCCTATGCATGTCCGTCTTGTCTGAAGTAAGAGAGATCTACCACCTTAATGGTTGGAGCATGCATATTGTTAGAGAAGAACATTGGGCCGCTAACTAAAGCCATGATCCATGGTGGAAGTTTCAGTTTTGGACATATATCCTCAATCTCAAATGAGAAAATTATTAATTGTTGTTACATGCTTATGCATAAAAGAGGAGTCCATTATCTGTTGTCTATGTTGTCCCGGTATGGATGTCTAAGTTGAAGAATAATCAATAGCGAGAAATCCAATGCGAGCTTTCTCCTTAGACCTTTGTACAGGCGGCATAGAGGTACCCCTTTGTGACACTTGGTTAAAACATGTGCATTGTGATGATCCGGTAGTCCAAGCTAATTAGGACAAGGTGCGGGCACTATTAGTATACTATGCATGAGGCTTGCAACTTGTAAGATATAATTTACATAACTCATATGCTTTATTACTACCGTTGACAAAATTGTTTCATGTTTTCAAAATCAAAGCTCTAGCACAAATATAGCAATCGATGCTTTTCCTCTATGGCGGACCATTCTTTTACTTTCAATGTTGAGTCAGTTCACCTATTTCTCTCCACCTCAAGAAGCAAACACTTGTGTGAACTGTGCATTGATTCCTACTGATACGTCCTAAACGTATCTACTTTCCCGAACACTTTTGCTATTGTTTTGCCTCTAATTTGTGTATTTTGGATGCAACTAACACGGACTAACGCTGTTTTCAGCAGAACTGCTCTGGTGTCTCGTTTTTGTGTAGAAATCCAACTTTCGGGAAAATCCTCGGAATTTATGCAGAAGGCCCTATTTTCCCAGAATAATGACGGAGCCAGGAGGACGATTAAGGTGGAGGCCCGAGGGCCCCACACCATAGGGCGGCGCGGCCCAGGGGGGGCCGCGCGGCCCTGTGGTGTGGTCCCCTCGGCCGGCCTCCGACGCCCTCCTTCGGACTACTTATCGGCCTCGACCTAAAAACGCACGGAAAAAAGTCGAAGTCGCCAGAAACCCTCCAGAACGCTGCCACATCGCGAAACTCCGTCGCGGGAGCCAGAAGTCTCCGTTCTGGCACTCCGCCGGGACGGGGAATTGGAGGAGATCATCGCCGCCATCACCGCCAACGCCTCTACATCAACCAGCCATGTTTCCCCCATCCATGTGTGAGTAATTCCCCCGCTGTAGGCCGAAGGGGATGGTAGGGATTGGATGAGATTGGTCATGTAATAGCATAAGATTGTTAGGGCATAGTGCCTAGTGTCCGTAATTGGTACTTTGATGATATTGTTGCAACTTGTTATGCTTAATGCTTGTCACTAGGGCCCGAGTGCCATGATCTCAGATCTGAACATGTTATTGTTTCATCATGATATTCATTGTTTATGGTCTTACCTATAAGTTGTATACACATGTCGCTGTCCGGAACCGATGGCCCCGAAGTGACAGAAATCGGGACAACCGGAGGGAATGGTAGCGATGTGAGGATCACATGTGTTCACGGAGTGTTAATGCTTTGCTCCGGTACTTTATTAAAAGGAGTACCTTAATATCCAGTAGTTTCCCTTGAGGCCCGGCTGCCACCGGCTGGTAGGACAAAAGATGTTGTGCAAGTTTCTCATTGCGAGCACGCACGACTATATATGGAACACATGCCTATTGATTGCTTTGTACTTGGACACCGTTTTATTATTATCTGCAAATGCCCTGCTATGATTGTTACATGAGTTTCTCTCATCCATGCAACGCCCATTCATCCGTCCCCGTGCCTACAGTATTTTAATCCTGCTGTTTACTATAATCACTACTGCTGTCTTTGTTACTCTGCTGCTGTTATTTCACTACTGCTACTGCTATAAAACTGTTACTCGATAAACTCTTGCGAGCAAGTCTGTTTCCAGGTGCAGCTGAATTGACAACTCCGCTGTTAAGGCTTCCAAGTGTTCTTTGTCTCCCCTTGTGTCGAATCAATAAATTGGGTTTTACTTCCCTCGAAGACTGTTGCGATCCCCTATACTTGTGGGTCATCAAGACTATTTTCTGGCACCGTTGCCGGGGAGCATAGCTTTATTTGGAAGTTCACTTGGATTAATATTGTTCGCTGCAAATTCTCCATCATGGGTAAACCTCGCGATACTAAGATCGCCATATTACCATCCACTACAAGAAAAGGTACAATTCTGAATACCTCTGCTGCTCTTGATTCACCATCTGTGATTGATAAACTTGTTTCACCGCCGCATGCTTCACATGCGGGTACTTCTGCTGAATCTGAAAACTCTCATAATATTGATAATGTTTCTGCTGTGCTTGATGATAGTGGTTCATTGGGATCCTTTCTAGATGCTACAATTGCTAGGTCTAGACAAATTGAAAATACTGAAACTCCTAATGCTACTACACCTGTTAGTTCACCTGAACTTGATTATTTTAGTGATGATCCTGATGAAGATTATGTGGAGCTTAATGATGATTTTATTGAAAAATGCAATGCTACTACTGATGCAAGAAAAATTAAAAAGTTGCTTGCAGAACATGCTGTTAGATATAAACTGTCTCCTGATCCTAAGTTTGCCACATCTCCTATAAACATTAAGGATAAAGATTATGATTTTTCTCTTGATCTATCTCATATAGCTATCGTTGAGAAAACCCCCTTTTGTGGTACTGAAAAAGAAAGTGCTGTTGAACACATGACTGAGTTATCTACTCTAAGTAGCTTGTTTTACGATGATGTCAAGATGCGTACTTACTTTGTTGCTAAAATCTTTCCATTCTCATTAAAGGATGACGCTAAAACTTGGTATAATAATTTGCCACCTAATTCTATTAAAAGTCCGAAAGAATTGCTTGATGTTTTCTTCCGCAAATACTTTCCTGCTAGTGCTCAACATATTGCTTTGCAGAGAATTTATAATTTTGACCAGGGAGATGAAGAGAAATTGCCTGAGGCTTGGGCGAGATTTTGCTCTCTTATTAGAGCTCAGCCTGACCATGATTTGGAAAAGCATGATTTACTTGATATATTTTATAGCGGACTAACCATTGAGTCTAGGGCATACCTGGATAGTTGTGCTGGTTGTGTTTTCAGGAAAAGAACTCCGGATGACGCTGAAGAATTATTGGCTAAAATAAGCCGGAATCATGATGATTGGACTACGCCTGAACCAACTCCAACGCCAATATTGAAGAAGAGTGGTTTAATTAAATTGAATGATGAAGATATGAGGGAAGCCAAGAAGTCTCTCAAGGAGAAAGGTATTAAATCTGAAGATGTGAAGAATCTACCTCCTATAGAAGATATATGTGAGATAATTCCCCCTTCATCCATGATTGAGGTAAACTCCCTTCAACGCTTTACTAGGGAAGATATTCCGTATTCGAAACCTCCTGCACAATGCTTAGATGAGTTTGATAATTATATTGTTAAGCAAGAAAATTTTAATATGAGAGTAGAGAATCATTTAATGAAAATTCTCGAGCTATTAGTGAATTGCATGATATTGTAGAGAGAACCTCCAATGATGTTAAGATGCTTGTTAAACATTTTCATATGATTCAAACGCAAATTGATCAACTCACTAAAGTGCAAAATGACTTGTTAGGGAGTAATTCTAAAGAAAAACATGTTTATGAAGTAACAACTAGAGGTGGTGTCTCTACCCAGGATCCTCTATATCCTGAAGGGCATCCCAAAAGAATTGAACAAGATTCTCAACGCATTGAACCTAGTGCTCATTCTAGGAAGAAAAAGAAGAAGAAACATAAAAATGTTGTAGAATCCTCTGAACCTGTTAATGATCCTAATAGTATTTCTATTTCTGATGCTGAAACTGAAAGTGGTAATGAACATGATAAAGATAATGATAAGAATGATACTCCTGATAAAGAAGAGGTTGAAGAAGAACCTGAAAAGCATGCTAAAAATAAAAAGTACACTAAAGAAGATTTTATTGCTGAGAAACATGGTAATGAAAGAGAACCTTGGGTGCAAAAGCAAATGCCTTTTCCTGCTAAGAAACTAAAATCAAAGGAAGAAGAACACTATAATAAATTTTGTGATTGGATGAAACCTTTATTCTTGCAAATCCCTTTGACTGATGCTATTAAATTGCCACCTTATTCGAAGTATATGAAAGATATTGTTACTAACAAAAGGAAAATCCCCAATGAGGAAATTTCCACTATGCTTGCTAATTACTCTTTCAATGGCAAAGTTCCAAAGAAGTTGGGCGACCCAGGTATACCTACTATTCCTTGTTCTATCAAGAATAATTATGTTAAAACTGCTCTATGTGATTTGGGAGCCGGTGTTAGTGTTATGCCTTTTTCTCTTTATAAGAGACTTTATTTAGATAAGTTGATACCTACTGATATATCTTTGCAAATGGCTGATAAATCTACTGCTATTCCTGTTGGTATATGTGAGAATGTTCCTGTTCAAGTTACTACTAACTGCTTGATATTAACTGATTTTGTTGTGTTGGAAATGCCTGAAGATGATAATATGTCTATTATTCTTGGGAGACCTTTTCTTAACACCGCAGGGGCTGTTATTGATTGCAATAAAGGAAAGGTTACTTTTAATGTTGATGATAAGGAGCATACCGTTTATTTCCCCAAGAAGTTTGATAAAGTATGTGGAGTCAATACTATTTCTAATGTGAGAACTATCAAAGTGGGCACTATTGATTGTCCTATATATGAGCCTAAAGAAGAATATCAAACTCTCGTGATTGGATCCATATCAATACAATTCAAGGTAACATGATTGATTTGAGGTTTATTTCTTCATATGCTATGTAAAATTTATTTGGTGGCAAGACTTGATCAACCTTGTTAACAAATACTTTTTATATGCATAGGAGAGGTAAACAACATCTCTTTCTTCCTCCATTTGCCCTAGTTGCTGTAGCACTTTTAATTTGCAAAGTTCCTTAGTTATTTGAAGATTTCAAAAAATTTCCTGGCCAGTAATAATAAATTAAATACCTAGAAATGTGCATTTTTCAAAGTTTTCAAAAATTCACAAAAATTATACCGTTGGTTCTATTTTTCGACGAGGCACCTGGGAGCACCAGAGGATGACCTGTGGGGCACCAGAGGGCGCCAAACCACAGGCCGGCGCGGCCAAGGAGGTGGCCGCGCCACCATGTGGTGTGGGCCCCTCCTTGCCCCACTTTACCATCTCTTCCTCCCAGCACCTTCTCTCTCCCGAAAAAACTCGTACCAAGTTCCTCTCTCTCGCGTTTTTTGCTCCAGAGCTCCAGATTTCTCGATCTCTTTGCTCAGCCCAGATTTCTGTCTGAAATTTGGCACATTTGCTCCTTGGTATGTGACTCCTCCACCCATCCAAGTAGAATTTTGTTTGGTTGAGTATATCTTGAATATTTTGCTGCTGTAGGTAACATGTTTAGTGAGCTTGCATGCTTGTTCTAAGTGGTAGAAATTAGTTTTGATGCATGATTAGTACTCTAGCAAGTTCCTATGGTAGTTTCCCTTGATTATATGTCACCAAACCAAATTTTATATCACTTGTTGAAAATTTCAGAGAAGCTATGAAGAAGTTCAACTTTGGAGAGTTGTTCAAGAAAGGGACAACCAGCACCGGGAGGCCTTCTAGGGCCGCCACCCGGATTAGGCGATCATACAATGAAGACATCATCGCGCCTAGCTTCGCGCCCGAAGAGGACAACGGGGCTCCTAATGCTTCGTTTTTTCCATGCTATGATTTTCTTAGGAATGCAGGGATATTGGAGGATTTCTTCACCCTTGTCAACAGGGCAGGGTTAACCACCTATGTGGGCGATGAAAGGGAGCAATACTACATGCTCACCAAGATCTTCGTCGAGAGTTTCCAGTTCAACAACAAACAATATGAGCCAACGGTTGCATTCAGGATCTATGGTAATCCTGTTACTATGAAATTGGAGGATTTCTGTCGTGCAATGGATATTGTCCCTGTAGGTACAGCGAGTAGGATTGATGACAACCCCCGGGACTTGTTGGAGCTCTACCGAGGGATCACCGATGATGATTGTCGCACCATTCAGCGGGGCAAGATAAGGAACATTCAACTCCCCGCCATTAAGTATTTTGCATACTATATTGCTACTAGCATTCTTGGTAGGGAGAACACTAGCAACATTTCTAGTTACCATCTTGCTTTCTTGAATATTGCACTTACTGGTCAGACATCCTATCACCTTGGTGCTCTTGGTGCTCGCCGCCTGACTACCAGGGGGCCTATTTTTGGAGGAACTATCGCACTGCGCGTTTTAACATATCTAAATCTTCCTATTGATCCTAATGATGTGCCATTGGCCCCTAGGAGACTCGATATTACTGCTATGAAGAGTCATCATTTTGTTACCACTGATTCTACTTTAGATAATATGGTTTATAGAATGTTGTTTTCTGACGGGGATGAGAAAGAAATTCCTCTTCCCCAACCAGGTTTGTTCAGTATTGACAGGCAATCATGGTCGTGCACTAAGGAGGAAGTGGATGAACATTTGAAGATAAAAGACTTCCACCAGCAACATGACTCCGAGGACGCCGGGGCCTCCTACGACCACACCGTCACGTATCCGGGTGCTTCTTCTAGCACATACCCGGAATACGATCCATCTTTGTCATACTACGGAGACACTACCTCATGGGATCGATGGGATTGAACTCCACTTAGGCCAAAAGCCTAAGCTTGGGGGGAGGTATACCGGCATCACTCATTCTTTGCATATTATGGTTGCTGGATACTTGTACATACTTGTTTTGTTCGTTTGAGTGGTTTTCTAATGAGAGGAAGATGATATTTGGGGAAGTGCTGCCTGAAAACAGATTCTGGACTGTTACTAGAAAAATTCGTACGCACAGCCAGAGCATTATTTTGAGCTGCCAATTTTTGTGCAGGTTCCCCAGGTTGTTATCTAACTTTCATTAGCTGAACACTTTTCGATCTGAGCAACGTAAGATTTTTGTAAAAATCGATTTCTGTACTGCTGTCAGGTTTTGGCAGATTTCTGCCATCTCGCTTTTCTGCGTTTCTTTTAGTTTGCTATTTCTTATTTTTGCTTTGTTTCTTCCCCAAAACACAAAAAGACCAAAAATATTTCTGTTGTTTCTCTTCATCATTTGTTTGCTTTGGTTTCTTGCATTTGTTTCACTTTATTTGCTATTGCTAGTTTGCTATAAGAAAACCCAAAAAGATTTTGCTTTGCTTTGTTTGTTTGTTTCCTCTTGTTCTTGTTTCTAATTCGAAAACACCAAAAATATTTGCTGTTCTTCTTTGGTTTTTAAAGTTCTTTATGAGTTCAATGGTCTTCGGTGGCTGGAGCATGGTTTTCATTTCATATTATCCAAGCTACACAAGTGAAAAGGCAATAATGACGATCTACAACAATCTGATTGTGGTGAGAGGCTGGTATGAACTCTATTTGTTTTCATTTTTGTACATATACTCATCCATGTGAGCATGCTTAGTTGGTTCATGTGAGGTATATGTTATTTGAGAAAGTCTAGTAGTTCACGATCTCTCATGTTTAGCACCAATCTATTAATATGAGTAGCATGTCATGGATGTTTGCTTGCATTGTTTTATTCATAAGTAAGTATGGCATTGTGGTATCCTCCTCTGAATAATTCATTCATATCGACTTGGCACATGCTCACGCATGCATATGGCTGAACAAAAAGTCAATTAAGCCTCGATGATCTATATTGCTTCAGAGTTCTTGTATCACTTTTATGCCTCCGTTAATTTATTTTGCCGCAAGCATGATTATGACAGTTACTGCTCTCTTGATTTGTCGCTCCCTAGTCTATTGCTAGCCTTCACTTGTACTGAGCGGGAACGCTGCTCGTGCTTCCAAACACCTGAAAACCAAGTTGTTCCAAAAGTGTCCACCATAAATACCTATGCATGGCATTTCAAACCATTCCAAGTAAATTCTCGTGCGCTACCTTTAAAACCTTCAAAATGCTTCTCAATTTGTGTTTATGTTTCATAGCTCATGAGGAAGTATGTGGTGTTTAGCTTTCAACCTTGTCATTTACTTTTGACGGACTCTCATATGGACTAGTGGCACATCCGCTTATCCAATAATTTTGCAAAAAGAGCTGGCAATGGGATTCCCAGTCCCGAATTAATTAACTTAAATAGACACTCCTCCATGGTTTGTGATTGTTGGACGGCACCCGAAGGATTCGGTTAGCCATGGCTTGTGTAAGCAAAGGTTGGGGGGAGTGTCATCATCATAATAAAACTAAAATAAAAAAGGGGGCACTCCTTCATGGTATGAGATTGATTGGCAGGCACCCGAGGATTCGGTTAGCCATGGTTTGTGTAAGAAAGGTTGGAAGGAGTGCCAAATAAATATGCAATAATTCATGGGAGCCGCTCTTAAAAGTCCGGTTGGCGAGGTAGTTAGTGTACCCATTACCATTCGTTGACAACAACAAACACCTCTCAAAATAATTTTACTCCTGTCTTTATAAAAATGAAAAGCTCTAGCGCATGTTAATCCCTGCTTCCCTCTGCGAAGGGTCAATCTTTTACTTTTATGTTGTGTCTCCATTATTTCTTTGAGCACTATCTTGAGAGCACAACTGTCATTCTTAGTATAATATGCTTGTCTCAAAATATGATTGATTGTGGTATAACTTTGATGCATTTATCTTTTGACAATCACTACTTCTAGTCTTTCTATGAACTCTAGAGGTGCCCGAGCATTTATGTTTTGCCAATCAAATACAGGCAATCGAGATACCACTTTATCATACTCTCTTATGAACATTGCAATCCTGCTTATATACATGATTCATGATGCTTATTATTAATTGTTGGTACCTCTCCGTGATTGACATAGCTGTTAGATGATCTTATTTGCATGTATCTCATTATGAACTGCTTGAGTATTAGCCATTGCATGAGAATATATACATCATATGAGCAAATGTGTTCGTGAAAGTTCTTTTATCACTCAGTTGTTAACTGAATTGCTTGAGGACAAGCAATAAGCTAAGCTTGGGGGGAGTTGATATGTCCTAAACGTATCTACTTTCCCGAACACTTTTGCTATTGTTTTGCCTCTAATTTGTGTATTTTGGATGCAACTAACACGGACTAACGCTGTTTTCAGCAGAACTGCTCTGGTGTCTCGTTTTTGTGCAGAAATCCAACTTTCGGGAAAATCCTCGGAATTTATGCAGAAGGCCCTATTTTCCCAGAATAATGACGGAGCCAGGAGGACGATTAAGGTGGAGGCCCGAGGGCCCCACACCATAGGGCGGCGCGGCCCAGGGGGGGCCCGCGCGGCCCTGTGGTGTGGCCCCCTCGGCCGGCCTCCGACGCCCTCCTTCGGACTACTTATCGGCCTCGACCTAAAAACGCACGGAAAAAAGTCGAAGTCGCCAGAAACCCTCCAGAACGCCGCCACATCGCGAAACTCCGTCGCGGGAGCCAGAAGTCTCCGTTCTGGCACTCCGCCGGG
The DNA here is from genome assembly GCF_019359855.2 of Lolium perenne. Taxonomy (NCBI): domain Eukaryota; kingdom Viridiplantae; phylum Streptophyta; class Magnoliopsida; order Poales; family Poaceae; genus Lolium; species Lolium perenne. The sequence continues at coordinate 35,631,319 of NC_067246.2, read as the reverse complement.
ACGGGGAATTGGAGGAGATCATCGCCGCCATCACCGCCAACGCCTCTACATCAACCAGCCATGTTTCCCCCATCCATGTGTGAGTAATTCCCCCGCTGTAGGCCGAAGGGGATGGTAGGGATTGGATGAGATTGGTCATGTAATAGCATAAGATTGTTAGGGCATAGTGCCTAGTGTCCGTAATTGGTACTTTGATGATATTGTTGCAACTTGTTATGCTTAATGCTTGTCACTAGGGCCCGAGTGCCATGATCTCAGATCTGAACATGTTATTGTTTCATCATGATATTCATTGTTTATGGTCTTACCTATAAGTTGTATATACATGTCGCTGTCCGGAACCGATGGCCCCGAAGTGACAGAAATCAGGACAACCGGAGGGAATGGTAGCGATGTGAGGATCACATGTGTTCACGGAGTGTTAATGCTTTGCTCCGGTACTTTATTAAAAGGAGTACCTTAATATCCAGTAGTTTCCCTTGAGGCCCGGCTGCCACCGGCTGGTAGGACAAAAGATGTTGTGCAAGTTTCTCATTGCGAGCACGCACGACTATATATGGAACACATGCCTATTGATTGCTTTGTACTTGGACACCGTTTTATTATTATCTGCAAATGCCCTGCTATGATTGTTACATGAGTTTCTCTCATCCATGCAACGCCCGTTCATCCGTCCCCGTGCCTACAGTATTTTAATCCTACTGTTTACTATAATCACTACTGCTGTCTTTGTTACTCTGCTGCTGTTATTTCACTACTGCTACTGCTATAAAACTGTTACTACTGATAAACTCTTGCGAGCAAGTCTGTTTCCAGGTGCAGCTGAATTGACAACTCCGCTGTTAAGGCTTCCAAGTGTTCTTTGTCTCCCCTTGTGTCGAATCAATAAATTGGGTTTTACTTCCCTCGAAGACTGTTGCGATCCCCTATACTTGTGGGTCACCACCTACATATTTGCTTATTGCACTTATTATATTACTCTATGTTGACAATATCCATGAGATATACAGGTTACAAGTTGAAAGCAACCGCTGAAACTTAATCTTCCTTTGTGTTGCTTCAATGCCTTTACTATGAATTATTGCTTTATGAGTTAACTCTTATGCAAGACTTATTGATGCTTGTCTTGAAGTGCTATTCATGAAAAGTCTTTGCTTTATGATTCACTTGTTTACTCATGTCATATACATTGTTTTGATCGCTGTATTCACTACATATGCTTTAAAAATAGTGTGATCAAGATTATGATGGCATGTCACTCCAGAAATTATCTGTGTTATCGTTTTACCTGCTCGGGACGAGCAGAACTAAGCTTGGGGATGCTGATACGTCTCCGACGTATCGATAATTTCTTATGTTCCATGCCACATTATTGATGTTATCTACATGTTTTATGCACACTTTATGTCATATTCGTGAATTTTCTGGAACTAACCTATTAACAAGATGCCGAAGTGCCGATTCTTTGTTTCTGCTGTTTTTGGTTTCAGAAATCCTAGTAACGAAATATTCTCGTAATTGGACGAAATCAACGCCCGGGGTCCTATTTTGCCACGAAGCTTCCGGAAGTCCGAAGAGGAGACGAAGAGGGGCCACGAGGGGGCCACACCCTAGGGCGGGGCGGCCCCACTTTGACGCGCGTCGCTGTGGTGTGGGGCCCTAGTGACGCCTGTTGACCTGCCCTTCCGGGTAGAAATAGCCTCCGTCGCGAAACACCGAGTACGGAGAGCATCGATACGGAAAACCTTTCTGAGACGCCGCCGCCGCCGATCCCATCTCGGGGATCCAGAGATCGCCTCCGGCACCCTGCCGGAGAGGGGATTCATCTCCCGGAGGACTCTACGCCGCCATGGTCGCCTCCGGAGTGATGTGTGAGTAGTCTACCCCTGGACTATGGGTCCATAGCAGTAGCTAGATGGTTGTCTTCTCCCCATTGTGCTTCATTGTCGGATCTTGTGAGCTGCCTAACATGATCAAGATCATCTATCTGTAATTCTATATGTTGCGTTTGTTGGGATCCGATGAATAGAGAATACTTGTTATGTTGATTATCAAAGTTATATCTATGTGTTGTTTATGATCTTGCATGCTCTCCGTTACTAGTAGATGCTCTGGCCAAGTAGATGCTTGTAACTCCAAGAGGGGGTATTTATGCTCGATAGTGGGTTCATGCTCGCATTGACACCGGGACGATGTGAGAAAGTTCTAAGGTTGTGTTGTGCTGTTGCCACTAGGGATAAAACATTGATGCTATGTCTAAGGATGTAGTTGTTGATTACATTACGCACCATACTTAATGCAATTGTCTGTTGCTTTGCAACTTAATACTGGAGGGGGTTCGGATGATAACCTGAAGGTGGACTTTTTAGGCATAGATGCAGTTGGATGGCGGTCTATGTACTTAGTCGTAATGCCCAATTAAATCTCACTATACTCATCATAATATGTATGTGCATGGTCATGCCCTCTTTATTTGTCAATTGCCCAACTGTAATTTGTTCACCCAACATGTTGTTTATTTTATGGGAGAGACACCTCTAGTGAACTGTGGACCCCGGTCCAATTCTCTTTACTGAAATACAATCTACTGCAATACTTGTTCTACTGTTTTCTGCAAACAATCATCTTCCACATAATACGGTTAATCCTTTGTTACAGCAAGCCGGTGAGATTGACAACCTCACTGTTTCGTTGGGGCAAAGTACTTTGGTTGTGTTGTGCAGGTTCCACGTTGGCGCCGGAATCTCTGGTGTTGCGCCGCACTACATCACGCCGCCATCAACCTTCAACGTGCTTCTTGGCTCCTACTGGTTCGATAACCTTGGTTTCATACTGAGGGAAACTTGCCGCTGTACGCATCACACCTTCCTCTTGGGGTTCCCAACGGACGCGTGCTGAACGCGTATCAAAGCTCCCCACAAAGATTTTAGTGAGCGTATAGTATTGCTCACTCTCATCTCCCACATAGGTGGTTAAGCCTGCCTTACCGACAAGGGTCAAGAAATCATCCAACAAACCTGCATTTCTCAAAAAGTCATAACATGGGAAGGATGAAGCATTAGGGACTCCATTGTCCTCTTCGGGTACGAAGCTTGGTGCGATGAGGTCCTCATTATAGGATTGCCTGAATCAGGTGGATGACCTCGAGGGCCTCCCCGTGCTTGTTGTCTCTCTTTCAAACACTTCTCCAAAGTTACAATTATCCATCTTCCTTTTTTGAAATTTTTTAACAAACATTATAAAATTTGATTTGGTGACATATAATTGAGGGAAACTTCCATAGGAACTTGCTAGAGTACTAATCATGCATCAAAACTAGTTTCTACCACTTAGAAAAAGCATGCAAGCTCACTAAACATGTTACCTACAGCAGCAAAATATTCAAGATATACTCAACCAAACAAAATTCTACTTGGATGGTTGGAGGAGTCACATACCGAAGAGCAAATATGCCAAATTTCAGACAGAAATCTGGGCTGAGCAAAGAGATCGAGAAATCTGGAGCTCTTGAGCAAAAACACGAGTGAGAGGAACCTGATGCGAGTTTTTTCGGGAGAGAGAAGAGAGTGGGAGGAAGAGATGATGAAGTGGGGAAAAAGGGGACCCACACAACAGGGTGGCGCGCCCCCCTTGCTGGCCGCGCCGGCCTGTGGGGTGCCACCCTGGGGTACCCCACTGGTCATCCCCAGGTGCTCCCAGGTGCATTTTCGAAAAATAGGACCAATGGTATAATTTTTGTGAATTTTTGAAAACTTTGAAAAATGCACATTTCTGGGTATTAAGTTTATTATTACTGGCCAGGAAATTTTTTGAAATCTCTAATTGACTAAGGAACTTTACAAAATAAAAGTGCTACAGCAAGTAGAACAAGTGGAGGAAGAAAGAGATGTTGTTTAGTTCTTCTATGCATATAAAATGAATTTGTTAACAAGGTTGATCAAGTCTTGCCACCAAATAAATTTTACATAACATAAGAAGAATTAAACCTCAAATCAATCATGTTACCTTGTATTGTATTGATATGGATCCAATCACAAGAGTTTGATATTCTTCTTTAGGCTCATATATAGGACAATCAATGGTTCCCACTTTGATAGTTCTCACATTAGAAATTGTATTAACTCCACATGCTTTCTCAATCCTCTTGGGAAAATAAACGGTATGCTCCTTGTCATCAACATTGAAAGTAACTTTTTCCTTTATTGCAATCAATAACAGCCCCTGCGGTGTTAAGAAAAGGTCTCCCAAGAATAATAGACATATTATCATCTTCAGGCATTTCCAACACAACAAAATCAGTTAATATCAAGCAGTTATTCGTAACTTGAACAGGAACATCCTCACATATACCAACAGGAATAGCAGTAGATTTATCAGCCATTTGCAAAGATATATCAGTCGGTATCAACTTATCTAAATAAAGTCTCTTATAAAGAGAGAAAGGCATAACACTAACACCCGCTCCCAAATCACATAGAGCAGTTCTAACATAATTATTCTTAATAGAACAAGGAATAGTCGGTATACCTGGGTCGCCAAGCTTCTTTGGAACCTTACCATTAAAAGAGTAATTAGCAAGCATAGTGGAAATCTCCTCATTAGGAATTTTCCTTTTGTTAGACACAATATCTTTCATATACTTTGAATAAGGAGGCAATTTAATAGCATCAGTCAAAGGTATTTGCAGGAATAAAGGTTTCATCCAATCACAAAATTTGTTATAGTGTTCTTCTTCCTTTGATTTTAGTTTCTTAGCAGGAAAAGGCATTTGCTTTTGAACCCAAGGTTCCCTTTCATTACCATGTTTCTTAGCAATAAAATCTTCTTTAGTATACTTCTTATTTTTATCATGCTTTTAAGGTTCTTCTTCAACCTCTTCTTTATCAGAAGCATCATTCTTATCATTATCTTTATCATGTTCATCATCCACTTTCAGTTTCAGCATCAAAAATAGAAATATTATTAGGATCATTAACAGGCTCAGAGGATTCCACAATAGTTTTATGTTTCTTTTTCTTTTTCTTAGATGGAGCACTAATTTCAGTTCGTTGAGAATCTTGTTCAATTCTTTTGGGATGCCCTTCAGGATATAGAGGATCCTGGGTAGAGACACCACCTCTAGTTGTTACTTCATAAGCATGTTTCTCTTTAGAATTATTTTTTAATAAGTCATTTTGCACTTTAGTAAGCTGATCAATTTGAGTTTGAACCATTTGAAAATGTTTAACAAGCATCTTAACATCATTGGAGGTTCTCTCCACAATACCATGCAATTCACCAATAGCTCGAGAATTTTCCATTAAATGATTCTCTACTCTCATATTGAAATTACTTTGCTTAACAATATAATTATCAAACTCATCTAAGCATTGCGCAGGAGGTTTTGAATACGGAATATCTTCCCTAGTAAAGCGCTGAAGGGAGTTTACCTCAATCATGGATGAAGGGGGAATTATCTCACATATATCTTCTATGGGAGGTAGATTCTTCACATCTTCAGATTTAATACCTTTCTCTTTGAGAGACTTCTTGGCTTCCCTCATATCTTCATCATTCAATTTAATTAAACCCCTCTTCTTCAATATTGGCGTTGGAATTGGTTCAGGCGTAGTCCAATCATCATGATTCCGGCCTATTTTAGCCAATAATTCTTCAGCTTCGTCTGGAGTTCTTTTCCTGAAAACACAACCAGCACAACTATCCAAATATGCCCTAGACTCAATGGTTAGTCCACTATAAAATATATCAAGTAGATCATTCTTTTCTAAATCATGTCCAGGTCGAGCTCTGATAAGAGAACAAAATCTTGCCCAAGCCTCAGGCAATTTCTCTTCATTTCCCTGGTCAAATCTATAAATTTTCTGTAAAGCAACATGTTGAGCACTAGCAGGAAAGTATTTTCGAAAGAAAACATCACGCAAATCAGCTGGACTTCTAATAGAACCAGGAGGCAAATTATTATACCAAGTTTTAGCATCATCCTTTAATGAGAAAGGAAAAAATTTAGCGACAAAATAAGTACGCATCTTGACATCATCAGAAAACAAGCTACTCATAGAAGAAAGTTCAATCATGTGTTCTACAGCACTTTCTTTTTCAGTACCACAAAAGGGTGCTTTCTCTACAATAGCTATATGAGATAGATCAAGAGAAAAATCATAATCTTTATCCTTAATGCATATAGGAGATGTGGCAAATTTAGGATCAGGAGATAACTTATGTCTAACAGTATATTGTGTGAGAAACTTTTTAATTTTGCTTGCATCAGCAGTAGCATTGCATCTAGTAATAAAATCATCATTAAGCTCCACATAATCTTCATCAGGATCATCACTAGAATAATCAAGTTCAGGTGAATTAACAGGTGTAGTAGCATTAGGAGTTTCAGTATTTTCAATTTGTCTAGACCTAGCAATTGTAGCATCTAGAAAGGATCCCAATGAACCACTATCATCAAGCACAGCAGAAACATTATCAATATTATGAGAGTTTTCAGATTCAGCAGAAGTACCAGCAAGTGAAGCTTGTGGCGGTGAAACAAGTCGACTTATCACATATGGTGAATCAAGAGTAGCAGAGGTACTCAGAGTTGTACCTTTTCTTGTAGTGGATGGTAATATGGCGACTTTAGGATCACGAGGTTTACCCATGATGGAGAATTTGCAGCGAACAATATCAATCCAAGTGAACTTCCAAATAAAGCTATGCTCCCCGGCAACGGCGCCAGAAAACAGTCTTGATAACCCATAAGTATAGGGGATCGCAGCAGTCTTCATGGGTAGTAAAACCCAATTTATTGATTCGACACAAGGGGAGACAAAGAATACTTGAAAGCCTTAACAACGGAGTTGTCAATTCAGCTGCACCTGGAAACAGACTTGCTCGCAAGAGTTTATCAGTAGTAACAGTTTTATAGCAGTAGCAGTAGTGAAATAACAGCAGCAGAGTAACAGAGACAGCAGTAGTGATTATAGTAAACAGCAGGATTAAAATACTGTAGGCATGGGGACGGATAACGGGCGTTGCATGGATGAGAGAAACTCATGTAACAATCAAGCAGGGCATTTGCAGATAATAATAAAACGGTGTCTAAGTACAAAGCAATCAATAGGCATGTGTTCCAATTATAGTCGTACGTGCTCGCAATTAGAAACTTGCACAACATCTTTTGTCCTACCAGCCGGTTGCAGCCGGGCCTCAAGGGAATCTACTAGATATTAAGGTACTCCTTTTAATAGAGTACCGGAGCAAAGCATTAACACTCCGTGAACACATGTGATCCTCACATCACTACCATCCCCTCCGGTTGTCCCGATTTCTGTCACTCCGGGGCCATTGGTTCCGGACAGCGACATGTGTATACAACTTGCAGGTAAGACCATAAACAATGAATATCATGATGAAATAATAACATGTTCAGATCTGAGATCATGGCACTCGGGCCCTAGTGACAAGCATTAAGCATAACAAGTTGCAACAATATCATCAAAGTACCAATTACGGACACTAGGCACTATGCCCTAACAATCTTATGCTATTACATGACCAATCTCATCCAATCCCTACCATCCCCTTCAGCCTACAGCGGGGGAATTACTCACGCATGGATGGGGGAAACATGGCTGGTTGATGGAGAGGCGTCGGTGATGATGATGGCGATGATCTCCTCCAATTCCCCGTCCCGGCGAGGTGCCAGAACGGAGTTTCTGGTCCCGAGACGGAGTTTCGCGACGGTGGCGGCGTACTGGATGGCTTCTCGCGATTTCGACTTCCCCCCGTGCGTTTTTAGGTCGAAGGCAATAAGTAGTCCGAAAGAGGGCGTCGGGGGCCAGCCGAGGCCGCCACACACTAGGGCCGCGCGGGCCCCTCCTGGGCCGCGCCGGCCTAGTGTGTGGGGCCCTCGGGCCCCCACCTGGCTTGCCCTTCTGGCTCTGTCAGTACTCTGGGAAAATAGGACCTTTCGCATACATTCCGAGGATTTTCCTGAAAGTTGGATTTCTGCACAAAAACGAGACACCAGAACAGTTCTGCTGAAAACAGCGTTAGTCCGTGTTAGTTGCATCCAAAATACACAAATTAGAGGCAAAACAATAGCAAAAGTGTTCGGGAAAGTAGATACGTTTTGGACGTATCAGAGAGCCGACCCGACCGCGTTGCCACGCGTAGGAAATCCAGGGACACGCGGCGAGCATGCACATGCAGGTCGACACGTACCCAACTCAGTTGGTGCACCAAGAAAAAATTTAGGCTTCCTTGAGTGTGTCTCGAACTCGAACTCGAGTCACGAAATGCGACGTGCGTGCGTGACGAGCCGAGCTGAGGCGGAGCGGGCGGAGGAGGAGGAGTGCGCGAGGGCTCCTTCTATTCTCACTCACTTGGAACGGCTAGAACATCAACCCTTATATACCACTCCAACTTTCTCCCAACTAGCAATGTGGGACTAAAATTTGACTCCCAAGGCTGTCCCAAGTTACTAACGTAATGGGCCTTGAGATTTCAGGAATTGTAGACTACATGGGATGTCTTACTGGACTGCAGCCTGATACGCGTACAACACGCGTCCGTTGGGAACCCCAAGAGGAAGGTGTGATGCGTACAGCGGCAAGTTTTCCCTCAGTATGAAACCAAGGTTTATCGAACCAGTAGGAGCCAAGAAGCACGTTGAAGGTTGATGGCGGCGGGACGTAGTGCGGCGCAACACTAGAGATTCCGGCGCCAACGTGGAACCTGCACAACACAACCAAAGTACTTTGCCCCAACGAAACAGTGAGGTTGTCAATCTCACCGGCTTGCTGTAACAAAGGATTAGATGTATAGTGTGGATGATGATTGTTTGCAGAAAACAATAGAACAGTATTGCAGTAGATTGTATTTCAGTAAAGAGAATTGGACCGGGGTCCACAGTTCACTAGAGGTGTCTCTCCCATAAGATAAACAGCATGTTGGGTGAACAAATTACAGTTGAGCAATTGACAAATAGAGAGGGCATGACCATGCACATACATATTATGATGAGTATTGTGAGATTTAATTGGGCATTACGACAAAGTACATAGACCGCTATCCAGCATGCATCTATGCCTAAAAAGTCCACCTTCAGGTTATCATCCGAACCCCCTCCAGTATTAAGTTGCTAACAACAGACAATTGCATTAAGTATTGCGCGTAATGTAATCAATAACTACATCCTTAGACATAGCATCAATGTTTTATCCCTAGTGGCAACAGCACATCCACAACCTTAGAACTTTCTGTCACTGTCCCAGATATCAATGGAGGCATGAACCCACTATCGAGCATAAATACTCCCTCTTGGAGTTACTAGCATCAACTTGGCCAGAGCCTCTACTAATAACGGAGAGCATGCAAGATCATAAACAACACATAGATAATAGATTGATAATCAACATAACAAGTATTCTCTATTCATCGGATCCCAACAAACGCAACATATAGAATTACAGATAGATGATCTTGATCATGTTAGGCAGCTCACAAGATCCAACAATGAAGCACAATGAGGAGAAGACAACCATCTAGCTACTGCCATGGACCCATAGTCCAGGGGTGAACTACTCACTCATCACTCCGGAGGCGACCATGGCGGTGTAGAGTCCTCCGGGAGATGAATCCCCTCTCCGGCAGGGTGCCGGAGGAGATCTCCAGAATCCCCCGAGATGGGATTGGCGGCGGCGGCGTCTCAGTAAGGTTTTCCGTATCGTGGCTCTCGGTACTGGGGGTTTCGCGACGGAGGCTTTAAGTAGGCGGAAGGGCAAGTCAGGAGGGGGCACGAGGGGCCCACACCACAGGCCAGCGCGGCCAGGGCCAGGGCCGCGCCGCCCTGGTGTGTCGCCACCTCATGGCCCCACTTCGTCTCCTCTTCGGTCTTCTGGAAGCTTCGTGGCAAAATAGGACCCTGGGCGTTGATTTCGTCCAATTCCGAGAATATTTCGTTACTAGGATTTCTGAAACCAAAAACAGCAGAAAACAGAATCGGCACTTCGGCATCTTGTTAATAGGTTAGTTCCAGAAAATGCACGAATATGACATAAAGTGTGCATAAAACATGTAGATAACATCAATAATGTGGCATAGAACATAAGAAATTATCGATACGTTGGAGACGTATCAGCATCCCCAAGCTTAGTTCTGCTCGTCCCGAGCAGGTAAAACGATAACAAAGATAATTTCTGGAGTGACATGCCATCATAACCTTGATCATACTATTTGTAAAGCATATGTAGTGAATGCAGCGATCAAAACAATGGTAATGACATGAGTAAACAAGTGAATCATAAAGCAAAGACTTTTCATGAATAGTACTTTCAAGACAAGCATCAATAAGTCTTGCATAAGAGTTAACTCATAAAGCAATAATTCAAAGTAAAGGTGTTGAAGCAACACAAAGGAAGATTAAGTTTCAGCGGTTGCTTTTAACTTGTAACATGTATATCTCATGGATATTGTCAACATAGAGTAATATAATAAGTGCAATATGCAAATATGTAGGAATCAATGCACAGTTCACACAAGTGTTTGCTTCTTGAGGTGGAGAGAAATAGGTGAACTGACTCAATAATGAAAGTAAAAGAATGGTCCTCCATAGAGGAAAAGCATCGATTGCTATATTTGTGCTAGAGCTTTGATTTTGAAAACATGAAACAATTTTGTCAACGGTAGTAATAAAGCATATGTATCATGTAAATTATATCTTACAAGTTGCAAGCCTCATGCATAGTATACTAATAGTGCCCGCACCTTGTCCTAATTAGCTTGGACTACCGGATCATCACAATGCACATGTTTTAACCAAGTGTCACAAAGGGGTACCTCTATGCCTTTGTACAAAGGTCTAAGGAGAAAGCTCGCATTGGATTTCTCGCTATTGATTATTCTCAACTTAGACATCCATACCGGGACAACATAGACAACAGATAATGGACTCCTCTTTTATGCATAAGCATGTGGCAACAATTAGTAATTTTCTCATATGAGATTGAGGATATATGTCCAAAACTGAAACTTCCACCATGGATCATGGCTTTAGTTAGCGGCCCAATGTTCTTCTCTAACAATATGCATGCTTATCCATAAGGTGGTAGATCGCTCTTACTTCAAACAAGACGGACATGCATAGCAACTCACATGATATTCAACAAAGAATAGTTGATGGCGTCCCCAGAAACATGGTTATCGCACAACAAGCAACTTAATAAGAGATAAAGTGCATAAGTACATATTCAATACCACAATAGTTTTTAAGCTATTTGTCCCATGAGCTATATATTGCAAAGGTGAAGAATGGAATTTTAAAGGTAGCACTCAAGCAATTTACTTTGGAATGGCGGAGAAATACCATGTAGTAGGTAGGTATGGTGGACACAAAGGGCATAGTGGTTGGCTCAAGTATTTTGGATGCATGAGAAGTATTCCCTCTCGATACAAGGTTTAGGCTAGCAAGGTTATTTGAAACAAACACAAGGATGAACCGGTGCAGCAAAACTCACATAAAAGACATATTGTAAACATTATAAGAATCTACATCGTCTTCCTTGTTGTTCAAAACTCAATACTAGAAATTATCTAGACCTTAGAGAGACCAAATATGCAAACCAAATTTTAGCATGCTCTATGTATTTCTTCATTAATAGGTGCAAAGTATATGATGCAAGAGCTTAAACATGAGCACAACAATTGCCAAGTATCACATTACCCAAGACATTTATAGCAATTACTACATGTATCATTTTTCAATTCCAACCATATAACAATTTAACGAAGAAGAAACTTCGCCATGAATACTATGAGTAGAAACTAAGGACATACTTGTCCATATGCTACAGCGGAGCGTGTCTCTCTCCCACAAAGTGAATGCTAGGATCCATTTTATTCAAACAAAACAAAAACAAAAACAAACCGACGCTCCAAGCAAAGCACATAAGATGTGACGGAATAAAAATATAGTTTCAGGGGAGGAACCTGATAATGTGTCGATGAAGAAGGGGATGCCTTGGGCATCCCCAAGCTTAGACGCTTGAGTCTTCTTGATATATATGCAGGGGTGAACCACCGGGGCATCCCCAAGCTTAGAGCTTTCACTCTCCTTGATCATGTTGCATCATACTCCTCTCTTGATCCTTGAAAACTTCCTCCACACCAAACTCGAAACAACTCATTAGAGGGTTAGTGCACAATAAAAATTAACATGTTCAGAGGTGACACAATCATTCTTAACACTTCTGGAAATTTCATAAAGCTACTGGACATTAATGGATCAAATAAATTCATCCAACATAGCAAAAGAGGCAATGCGAAATAAAAGGCAGAATCTGTCAAAACAGAACAGTTCGTAAAGACGAATTTTAAAATGGCACCAGACTTGATCAAATGAAAATGCCCAAATTGAATGAAAGTTGCGTACATATCTGAGGATCACACACGTAAATTGGCTTAATTTTCTGAGCTACCTACAGAGAGGCAGGTCGAAATTCGTGACAGCAAAGAAATCTGAGACTGCGCAGTAATCCAAATCTAGTATGAACTTTTCTATCAACGACTTTACTTGGCACAACAAAACACAAAACTAAGATAAGGAGAGGTTGCTACAGTAGTAAACAACTTCCAAGACACAAAATAAAAACAAAGTACTGTAGGTAAAAACATGGGTTGTCTCCCATAAGCGCTTTTCTTTAACGCCTTTCAGCTAGGCGCAGAAAGTGTGTATCAAGTATTATCAAGAGACGAAGTGTCAACATCATAATTTGTTCTAATAATAGAATCAAAAGGTAACTTCATTCTCTTTCTAGGGAAGTGTTCCATACCTTTCTTGAGAGGAAATTGATATTTTATATTACCTTCCTTCATATCAATAGTAGCACCAACAGTTCGAAGAAAAGGTCTTCCCAATATAATGGGACAAGATGCATTGCATTCAATATCCAAGACAACAAAATCAACGGGGACAAGGTTATTGTTAACCATAATATGAACATTATCAACTCTCCCCAAAGGTTTCTTTTTAGCATTATCAGCGAGATTAACATCCAAATAACAATTTTTCAATGGTGGCAAGTCAAGCATATCATAGACTTTCTTAGGCATAACAGAAATATTTGCACCAAGATCACATAAAGCATTACAATCAAAATCTTTAACCTTCATCTTAATGATGGGCTCCCAACCATCCTCTAGTTTTCTAGGAATAGAGGCTTCGCGCTCTAGTTTCTCTTCTCTAGCTTTTATGAGAGCATTTGTAATATGTTTTGTGAAAGCCAAGTTTACAGCGCTAGCATTGGGACTCTTAGCAAGTTTTTGTAAGAACTTTATAACTTCAGAGATGTGGCAATCATCAAAATCTAAATCATCATGAGCTACAGCAATGGGATCATCATCCCCAAGGTTGGAAAAAATTTCAGCAGTTTTATCACAAGCAATTTCAGCAGTTTTAGCAATTTCAGGCAGTTTTGTACGCTTTGCACTAGGAGTAGAAACATTGCCAACACCAATTATTTTACCATTAATAGTAGGAGGTGCAGCAACATGTGAAGAATCAACATTACTTGTGGTGGTAATAGTCCAAACTTTAGCTATATTTTTCTCTTTAGCTAGTTTTTCATTTTCTTCTCTATCCCACCTAGCACGCAATTCAGCCATTAATCTTATATTCTCATTAATTCTAACTTGGATGGAATTTGCTGTAGTAACAATTTTATTTTCAATATCTCTATTAGGCATAACTTTCGATTTCAAAAGATCAACATCAGAGGCAAGACTATCAACCTTAGAAGCGAGAATATCAATTTTATTGAGCTTTTCCTCAACAGATTTGTTAAAAGTAGTTTGTGTACTAATAAATTCTTTAAGCATAGCTTCAAGTCCAGGGGGTGTATTCCTATTATTATTGTAAGAATTCCCATAAGAATTACCATAGCCGTTACCATTATTATAAGGATATGGCCTATAGTTGTTACTAGAATTGTTCCGATAAGCATTGTTGTTGAAATTATTATTTTTAATGAAGTTTAGATCAACATGTTCTTCTTGTGCAACCAATGAAGCTAACGGAACATTATTAGGATCAACATTTGTCCTATCATTCACAAGCATAGACATAATAGCATCAATCTTATCACTCAAGGAAGAGGTTTCTTCGACAGAATTTACCTTCTTACCTTGTGGAGCTCTTTCCGTGTGCCATTCAGAGTAGTTGATCATCATATTATCAAGAAGCTTTGTTGCTTCACCAAGAGTGATGGACATAAAGGTACCTCCAGCAGCTGAATCCAATAAATTCCACGAAGAAAAATTTAGTCCTGCATAGAAGGTTTGGATGATCATCCAAGTAGTCAGTCCATGTGTTGGGCAATTTTTAACCAGAGATTTCATTCTTTCCCAAGCTTGAGCAACATGTTCAGTATCTAATTGTTTAATATTCATTATGCTACTCCTCAAAGATATAATTTTAGCAGGGGGATAATATCTACCAATAAAAGCAACCTTGCATTTAGTCCATGAATCAATACTATTCTTAGGCAGAGATAGCAACCAATCTTTAGCTCTTCCTCTTAATGAGAAAGGGAACAATTTTAATTTTATAATGTCACCATCAACATCCTTATACTTTTGCATTTCACATAGTTCAACAAAATTATTGAGATGGGCAGCAGCATCATCAGAACTAACACCAGAAAATTGCTCTCGCATAACAAGATTCAGTAAAGCAGGTTTAATTTCAAAGAATTCTGCTGTAGTAGCAGGTGGAGCAATAGGTGTGCATAAGAAATCATTATTATTTGTGGTTGTGAAGTCACACAACTTAGTATTTTCAGCGGTAGCCATTTTAGCAACAGTAAATAAAGCAAACTAGATAAAGTAAATGCAGGTAACTATTTTTTTTTTGTGTATTTGATATAGCAAACAAGATAGCAAATAAAGTAAAACTAGCAACTAATTTTTTTGTATTTTGATTTAGTGCAGCAAACAAAGTAGTAAATAAAATAAAGCAAGACAAAAACAAAGTAAAGAGATTGGGAAGTGGAGACTCCCCTTGCAGCGTGTCTTGATCTCCCCGGCAACGGCGCCAGAAAAAGAGCTTGATACGCGTGCAACACGCGTCCGTTGGGAACCCCAAGAGGAAGGTGTGATGCGTACAACGGCAAGTTTTCCCTCAGTATGAAACCAAGGTTTATGGAACCAGTAGGAGCCAAGAAGCACGTTGAAGGTTGATGGCGGCGGGACGTAGTGCGGCGCAACACCAGAGATTCCGGCGCCAACGTGGAACCTGCACAACACAACCAAAGTACTTTGCCCCAACGAAACAGTGAGGTTGTCAATCTCACCGGCTTGCTGTAACAAAGGATTAGATGTATAGTGTGGATGATGATTGTTTGCAGAAAACAGTAGAACAAGATGTGCGATGGGTGTATTTCAGTAAAGAGAATTGGACCGGGGTCCACAGTTCACTAGAGGTGTCTCTCCCATAAGATAAACAGCATGTTGGGTGAACAAATTACAGTTGAGCAATTGACAAATAGAGAGGGCATGACCATGCACATACATATTATGATGAGTATTGTGAGATTTAATTGGGCATTACGACAAAGTACATAGACCGCTATCCAGCATGCATCTATGCCTAAAAAGTCCACCTTCAGGTTATCATCCGAACCCCCTCCAGTATTAAGTTGCTAACAACAGACAATTGCATTAAGTATTGCGCGTAATGTAATCAATAACTACATCCTTAGAAATAGCATCAATGTTTTATCCCTAGTGGCAACAGCACATCCACAACCTTAGAACTTTCTGTCACTGTCCCAGATATCAATGGAGGCATGAACCCACTATCGAGCATAAATACTCCCTCTTGGAGTTACTAGCATCAACTTGGCCAGAGCCTCTACTAATAACGGAGAGCATGCAAGATCATAAACAACACAAAGATAATAGATTGATAATCAACATAACAAGTATTCTCTATTCATCGGATCCCAACAAACGCAACATATAGAATTACAGATAGATGATCTTGATCATGTTAGGCAGCTCACAAGATCCAACAATGAAGCACAATGAGGAGAAGACAACCATCTAGCTACTGCTATGGACCCATAGTCCAGGGGTGAACTACTCACTCATCACTCCGGAGGTGACCATGGCGGTGTAGAGTCCTCCGGGAGATGAATCCCCTCTCCGGCAGGGTGCCGGAGGAGATCTCCAGAATCCCCCGAGATGGGATTGGCGGCGGCGGCGTCTCAGTAAGGTTTTCCGTATCGTGGCTCTCGGTACTGGGGGTTTCGCGACGGAGGCTTTAAGTAGGCGGAAGGGCAAGTCAGGAGGGGGCACGAGGGGCCCACACCACAGGCCGGCGCGGCCAGGGCCTGGGCCGCGCCGCCCTGGTGTGTGATACGTCCAAAACGTATCTACTTTCCCGAACACTTTTGCTATTGTTTTGCCTCTAATTTGTGTATTTTGGATGCAACTAACACGGACTAACGCTGTTTTCAGCAGAACTGTTCTGGTGTCTCGTTTTTGTGCAGAAATCCAACTTTCGGGAAAATCCTCGGAATTTATGCAGAAGGCCCTATTTTCCCAGAGAACTGACAGAGCCAGAAGGACAAACCAGGTGGAGGCCCGAGGGCCCCACACCATAGGGCGGCGCGGCCCAGGGGGGGCCCGCGCGGCCATGTGGTGTGGCCCCCTCGGCTGGCCTCCGACGCCCTCCTTCGGACTATTTATCGGCCTCGACCTAAAAACGCACGGGGAGAAGTCGAAGTCGCCAGAAACCCTCCAGAATGCCGCCACATCGCGAAACTCCGTCGCGGGAGCCAGAAGTCTCCGTTCTGGCACTCCGCCGGGACGGGGAATTGGAGGAGATCATCGCCGCCATCACCGCCAACGCCTCTTCAACAACCAGCCATGTTTCCTCCATCCATGTGTGAGTAATTCCCCCGCTGTAGGCCGAAGGGGATGGTAGGGATTGGATGAGATTGGTCATGTAATAGTCATAAGAATGTTAGGGCATAGTGCCTAGTGTCCGTAATTGGTACTTTGATGATATTGTTGCAACTTGTTATGCTTAATGCTTGTCACTAGGGCCCGAGTGCCATGATCTCAGATCTGAACATGTTATTGTTTCATCAAGATAATCATTGTTTATGGTCTTACCTATAAGTTGTATACACATGTCGCTGTCCGGAACCGATGGCCCCGAAGTGACAGAAATCGGGACAACCGGAGGGAATGGTAGCGATGTGAGGATCACATGTGTTCACGGAGTGTTAATGCTTTGCTCCGGTACTCTATTAAAAGGAGTACCTTAATATTCAGTAGTTTCCCTTGAGGCCCGGCTGCCACCGGCTGGTAGGACAAAAGATGTTGTGCAAGTTTCTCATTGCGAGCACGCACGACTATATATGGAACACATGCCTATTGATTGCTTTGTACTTGGACACCGTTTTATTATTATCTGCATATGCCTTGCTATGATTGTTACATGAGTTTCTCTCATCCATGCAACGCCCTTCATCCGTCCCCGTGCCTACAGTATTTTAATCCTGCTGTTTACTAAAATCACTACTGTTGTCTTTGTTACTCTGCTGCTGTTATTTCACTACACTCTTGCTATAAAACTGTTACTACTGATAAACTCTTGCGAGCAAGTCTGTTTCCAGGTGCAGGTGAATTGACAACTCCGCTGTTAAGGCTTCCAAGTGTTCTTTGTCTCCCCTTGTGTCGAATCAATAAATTGGGTTTTACTTCCCTCGAAGACTGTTGCGATCCCCTATACTTGTGGGTCATCAAGACTATTTTCTGGCGCCGTTGCCGGGGAGCATAGCTTTATTTGGAAGTTCACTTGGATTGATATTGTTCGCTGCAAATTCTCCATCATGGGTAAACCTCGCGATACTAAGGTCGCCATATTACCATCCACTACAAAAAAAGGTACAACTCTGAGTACCTCTGTTGCTCTTGATTCACCATCTGTGATTGATAAACTTGTTTCACCGCCGCATGCTTCACATGCGGGTACTTCTGCTGAATCTGAAAACTCTCATAATATTGATAATATTTCTGCTGTGCTTGATGATAGTGGTTCATTGGGATCTTTTCTAGATGCTACAATTGCTAGGTCTAGACAAATTGAAAATACTGAAACTCCTAATGCTACTACACCTGTTAATTCACCTGAACTTGATTATTTTAGTGATGATCCTGATGAAGATTATGTGGAGCTTAATGATGATTTTATTGAAAAATGTAATGCTACTACTGATGCAAGAAAAATTAAAAAGTTGCTTGCAGAACATGCTGTTAGATATAAACTGTCTCCTGATCCTAAGTTTGCCACATCTCCTATAAACATTAAGGATAAAGATTATGATTTTTCTCTTGATCTCTCTCATATAGCTATTGTTGAGAAAACACCCTTTTGTGGTACTGAAAAAGAAAGTGCTGTTGAACACATGACTGAGTTATCTACTCTAAGTAGCTTGTTTTCTGATGATGTCAAGATGCGTACTTACTTTGTTGCTAAAATCTTTCCATTCTCATTAAAGGAAGACGCTAAAACTTGGTATAATAGTTTGCCACCTAATTCTATTAGAAGTCCAAAAGAATTGCCTGATGTTTTCTTCCGTAAATACTTTCCTGCTAGTGCCCAACATATTGCTTTGCAGAGAATTTATAATTTTAACCAGGAAGATGGAGAGAAATTGCCTGAGGCTTGGGCGAGATTTTGCTCTCTTATTAGAGCTCGGCCTGACCATGATTTGGAAAAGCATGATTTACTTGATATATTTTATAGTGGACTAACCATTGAGTCTAGGGCATACCTGGATAGTTGTGCTGGTTGTGTTTTCAGGAAAAGAACTCCAGACGACGCTGAAGAATTATTGGCTAAAATAGGCCGGAATCATGATGATTGGACTACGCCTGAACCAACTCCAACGCCAATATTGAAGAAGAGGGGTTTAATTAAATTGAATGATGAAGATATGAGGGAAGCCAAGAAGTCTCTCAAGGAGAAAGGTATTAAATCTGAAGATGTGAAGAATCTTCCTCCCATAGAAGATATATGTGAGATAATTCCCCCTTCATCCATGATTGAGGTAAACTCCCTTCAACGTTTTACTAGGGAAGATATTCCGTATTCGAAACCTCCTGCACAATGCTTAGATGAGTTTGATAATTATATTGTTAAGCAAGAAAATTTTAATATGAGAGTAGAGAATCATTTAATGGAAAATTCTCGAGCTATTAGTGAATTGCATGATATTGTAGAGAGAACCTCCAATGATGTTAAGATGCTTGTTAAACATTTTCATATGATTCAAACTCAAATTGATCAACTCACTAAAGTGCAAAATGACTTGTTAGGGAATAATTCTAAAGAGAAACATGCTTATGAAGTAACAACTAGAGGTGGTGTCTCTACCCAGGATCCTCTATATCCTGAAGGGCATCCCAAAAGAATTGAACAAGATTCTCAACGCATTGAACCTAGTGCTCATTCTAAGAAGAAAAAGAAGAAGAAGCATAAAAATGTTGTAGAATCCTCTGAACCTGTTAATGATCCTAATAGTATTTCTATTTCTGATGCTGAAACTGAAAGTGGTAATGAACATGATAAAGATAATGATAAGAATGATACTTCTGATAAATAAGAGGTTGAAGAAGAACCTGAAAAGCATGCTAAAAATAAAAAGTACACTAAAGAAGATTTTATTGCTGAGAAACATGGTAATGAAAGAGAACCTTGGGTGCAAAAGCAAATGCCTTTTCCTGCTAAGAAACTAAAATCAAAGGAAGAAGAACACTATAATAAATTTTGTGATTGGATGAAACCTTTATTCTTGCAAATCCCTTTGACTGATGCTATTAAATTGCCACCTTATTCGAAGTATATGAAAGATATTGTTACTAACAAAAGGAAAATCCCCAATGAGGAAATTTCCACTATGCTTGCTAATTACTCTTTCAATGGCAAAGTTCCAAAGAAGTTGGGCGACCCAGGTATACCTACTATTCCTTGTTCTATCAAAAATAATTATGTTAAAACTGCTCTATGTGACTTGGGAGCCGGTGTTAGTGTTATGCCTTTTTCTCTTTATAAGAGACTTTACTTAGATAAGTTGATACCTACTGATATATCTTTGCAAATGGCTGATAAATCTACTGCTATTCCTGTTGGTATATGTGAGGATGTTCCTGTTCAAGTTACTACTAACTGCTTGATATTAACTGATTTTGTTGTGTTGGAAATGCCTGAAGATGATAATATGTCTATTATTCTTGGGAGACCTTTTCTTAACACCGCAGGGGCTGTTATTGATTGCAATAAAGGAAAGGTTACTTTCAATGTTGATGATAGGGAGCATACCGTTTATTTTCCCAAGAGGATTGAGAAAGCGTGCGGAGTTAATACTATTTCTAATGTGAGAACTATCAAAGTGGGAACTATTGATTGTCCTATATATGAACCTAAAGAAGAATATCAAACTCTCGTGATTGGATCCATATCAATACAATTCAAGGTAACATGATTGATTTGAGGTTTATTTCTTCTTATGCTATGTAAAATTTATTTGGTGGCAAGACTTGATCAACCTTGTTAACAAATACTTTTTATATGCATAGAGGAGGTAAACAACATCTCTTTCTTCCTCCATTTGCTCTAGTTACTGTAGCATTTTTAATTTGCAAAGTTCCTTAGTTAATTGGAGATTTCAAAAAAATTCCTGGCCAGTAATAATAAATTAAATACCCAGAAATGTGCATTTTTCAAAGTTTTCAAAAATTCACAAAAATTATACCGTTGGTCCTATTTTTCGACGAGGCACCTGGGAGCACCAGAGGATGACCTGTGGGGCACCAGAGGGTGCCACACCACAGGCCGGCGCGGCCAAGGAGGGGGGCGCGCCACCCTGTGGTGTGGGCCCCTCCTTGCCCCACTTTGCCATCTCTTTCTCCCAGCACCTTCTCTCTCCCGAAAAAACTCGTACCAGGTTCCTCTCACTCACGTTTTTGCTCAAGAGCTCCAGATTTTTCGATCTCTTTGCTCAGCCCAGATTTCTTGCTGAAATTTGGCACATTTGCTCCTTGGTATGTGACTCCTCCACCCATCCAAGTAGAATTTTGTTTGGTTGAGTATATCTTGAATATTTTGCTGCTGTAGGTAACATGTTTAGTGAGCTTGCATGCTTGTTCTAAGTGGTAGAAACTAGTTTTGATGCATGATTAGTACTCTAGCAAGTTCCTATGGTAGTTTC
The DNA here is from genome assembly GCF_019359855.2 of Lolium perenne. NCBI lineage: Eukaryota > Viridiplantae > Streptophyta > Magnoliopsida > Poales > Poaceae > Lolium > Lolium perenne. Next base: position 35,610,050 of record NC_067246.2, on the reverse strand, counting down.
CCTCAATTATATGTCACCAAATCAAATTTTTATATTGTTTGTTGAAAATTTCAGAGAAGAGATGAAGAAGTTCAACTTTGGAGAGTTGTTCAAGAAAGGAACAACCAGCACCGGGAGGCCTTCTAGGGCCGCCACCCGGCTTAGGCGATCGTACAACGAGGATATCATTGCGCCTAGCTTCGCGCCCGAAGAGGACAACGGGGCTCCTAATGCTTCGTCTTTTCCATGCTATGATTTTCTGAGGAATGCAGGGATATTGGAGGATTTCTTCACCCTTGTCAACAGGGCGGGCTTAGCCACCTATGTGGGAGATGAAAGGGAGCAATACTACATGCTCACCAAAATCTTCGTCGAGAGCTTCAAGTTCCACAACAAGCAATATGAGCCGACAGTTGCATTCAAGATCTATGGTAATCCTGTTACTATGGGATTGGAAGATTTTTGTCGTGCATTGGATATTGCCCCTGTAGGTACAGCAAGTAGGATTGATGACAACCCCCGGGACTTGTTGGAATTCTATCGAGGGATTACCGATGATGATTGTCGCACCATTCAGCGTGGCAAGATAAGGAACATTCAACTCCCCGCCATTAAGTATTTTGCATATTACATTGCTACTAGCATTCTTGGTAGGGAGAACACTAGCAATATTTCTAGTTACCATCTTGCTTTCTTGAATATTGCACTTACTGGTCGGACATCTTATCACCTTGGTTCTCTTATTGCTCGCCGCCTATCTAATAGAGGGCCTATTTTTGGAGGAACTATTGCACTGCGTGTTTTAACTTATCTAAGGCTTCCTCTTGATCCTAATGATGTGCCAATGGCCCCTAGGAAACTTGATATTGCTGCTATGAAGAGTCATCATTTTGTTACCGCTGATTCTACTGTAGATAATATGGTCTATAGAATGTTGTTTTCTGACGGGGATGAGAAGGAAATCCCTCTTCCCCAACCAGGTTTGTTCAGTATTGACAGGCAATCATGGTCGTGCACTAAGGAGGAGGTGGATGAACATATGAAGATACAAGACTTCCACCAGCAGCATGACTCCGAGGACGCCGAGGCCTCCCACGACTACACCGTCACGTATCTGGGTGCTTCTTCTAGCACCTACCCGGAATACGATCCATCTTCGTCATACTACGGAGATATTACCTCATGGGATCGATGGGATTGAACTCCACTTGGGCCAAAAGCCTAAGCTTGGGGGGAGGTATACCAGCATCACTCATTCTTTGCATATTATGGTTGCTGGATACTTGTACATACTTGTTTAGTTTGTTTGAGTGGTTTTCTAATGAGAGGAAGATGATATTTGGGGAAGTGCTGCCTGAAAACAGATTCTGGACTATTACTAGAAAAATTCGTGCGCACAGCCAGAGCGTTATTTTGAGCTGCCACTTTTTGTGCAGGTTCCCCAGGTTGTTATCTAACTTTCATTAGTTGAACACTTTTCGAGCTGAGCAACGTAAGATTTTTGTAAAAATCGATTTCTGTACTGCTGTCAGGTTTTGGCAGATTTCTGCCACCTCGCTTTTCTGTGTTTCTTCTAGTTTGCTATTTCTTGTTTTTGCTTTGTTTCCTTCCCAAAACACAAAAAGACCAAAAATATTTCTGTTGTTTCTCTTCACCATTTGTTTGCTTTGGTTTCTTGCATTTGTTTCGCTTTATTTGCTATTGCTAGTTTGTTATAAGAAAACCCAAAAAGATTTTGCTTTGTTTGTTTGTTTCCTTTTGTTCTTGTTCTCAAATTCGAAAACACCAAAAATATTTGCTGTTCTTCTTTGGTTTGTAAAGTTCTTTATGAGTTCAATGGTCTTCGGTGGCTGGAGCGTGGTTTTCATTTCATATTATCCAAGCTGCACAAGTGAAAAGGCAATAATGACGATCTACGACAATTGGATTGTGGTGAGAGGCTGGTATGAACTCTATTTGTTTTCATTTTTGTACATATACTCATCCATGTGAGCATGCTTAGTTGGTTCATGTGAGGTATATGTTATTTGAGAAAGTCTAGTAGTTTATGATCTCTCATGTTTAGCTCCAATTTATTAATATGAGTAGCATGTCATGGATGTTTGCTTGCATTGTTTTATTCATAAGTAAGTATGGCATTGTGGTATCCTCCTCTGAATAATTCATTTATATCGACTTGGCACATGCTCACGCATGCATATGACTAAACAAAAAGTCAATTAAGCCTCGATGATCTATATTGCTTCAGAGTTCTTGTATCACTTTTATGCCCTCGTTAATTTATTTTGCCGCAAGCATGATTATGACAGTTACTGCTCTCTTGATTTGTCGCTCCCTAGTCTATTGCTAGCCTTCACTTGTACTGAGCGGGAACGCTGCTCGTGCTTCCAAACACATGAAAACCAAGTTATTCCAGAGTGTCCACCATAAATACCTATGCATGGCATTTCAAACAATTCCAAGTAAATTCTCATGCGCTACCTTTAAAACCTTCAAAATGCTTCTCAATTTGTGTTTATGTTTCATAGCTCATGAGGAAGTATGTGGTGTTTAGCTTTCAACCTTGTCATTTACTTTTGATGGACTCTCATATGGACTAGTGGCACATCCGCTTATCCAATAATTTTGCAAAAAGAGCTGGCAACGGGATTCCCAGTCCCAAATTAATTAACCTAAATAGACACTCCTCCATGGTTTGTGATTGTTCGACGGCACCCGAAGGATTCGGTTAGCCATGGCTTGTGTAAGCAAAGGTTGGGGGGAGTGTCATCATCATAATAAAACTAAAATAAAAAAGGCACTCCTTCATGGTATGAGATTGTTGGAAGGCACCCGAGGATTCGGTTAGCCATGGTTTGTGTAAGAAAGGTTGGAAGGAGTGCCACATAAATATGCAATAATTCATGGGAGCCGCTCTTGAAAGTCCGGTTGGCGAGGTAGTTAGTGTACCCATTACCATTCGTTGACAACAACAAACACCTCTCAAAATGATTTTACTCCTGATTTCAAAAATGAAAAGCTCTAGCGCATGTTAATCCCTGCTTCCCTCTGCGAAGGGTCAATCTTTTACTTTTATGTTGTGTCTCCATTATTTCTTTGAGCACTATCTTGAGAGCACAACTGTCATTCTTAGTATAATATGCTTGTCTCAAAATATGATTGATTGTGGTATAACTTTGATGCTTTTATCTTTGACAATCACTACTTCTAGTCTTTCTGTGAACTCCAGAGGTGCCCGGGCATTTATGTTTTGCCAATCAAATACAGGCAAGCGAGATACCACTTTATCATACTCTCTTATGAACATTGCAATCCTGCTTATATACATGATTCATGATGCTTATTATTAATTGTTGGTACCTCTCCATGATTGACATAGCTGTTAGATGATCTTATTTGCATGTATCTCATTATGAACTGCTTAAGTATTAGCCATAGCGTGAGAATATATACATCATATGAGCAAATGTGTTCGTGAAAGTTCTTTTATCGCTCAGTTGTTAACTGAATTTCTTGAGGACAAGCAATAAGCTAAGCTTGGGGGGAGTTGATACGTCCAAAACGTATCTACTTTCCCGAACACTTTTGCTATTGTTTTGCCTCTAATTTGTGTATTTTGGATGCAACTAACACGGACTAACGCTGTTTTCAGCAGAACTGTTCTGGTGTCTCGTTTTTGTGCAGAAATCCAACTTTCGGGAAAATCCTCGGAATTTATGCAGAAGGCCCTATTTTCCCAGAGAACTGACGGAGCCAGAAGGACAAACCAGGTGGAGGCCCGAGGGCCCCACACCATAGGGCGGCGCGGCCCAGGGGGGCCCGCGCGGCCATGTGGTGTGGCCCCCTCGGCCGGCCTCCGACGCCCTCCTTCGGACTATTTATCAGCCTCGACCTAAAAATGCACGGGGAGAAGTCGAAGTCGCCAGAAACCCTCCAGAACACCGCCACATCGCGAAACTCCATCGCGGGAGCCAGAAGTCTCCGTTCTGGCACTCCGCCGGGACGGGGAATTGGAGGAGATCATCGCCGCCATCACCGCCAACACCTCTTCAACAACCAGCCATGTTTCCCCCATCCATGTGTGAGTAATTCCCCCGCTGTAGGCCGAAGGGGATGGTAGGGATTGGATGAGATTGGTCATGTAATAGCCATAAGAATGTTAGGGCATAGTGCCTAGTGTCTGTAATTGGTACTTTGATGATATTGTTGCAACTTGTTATGCTTAATGCTTGTCACTAGGTGACATAGGCATCCCAAATGGGCCTGCCGAAGATAGTACCCGGGGTTTACTGAAGGCCCACTACCCGAAGAATAAGAAGATTCGGGAGCCCAAGATATATCAAGGAAAGTCAAGAGTTGTAATAGGAAGTGTTATTTGTAATCTGGCGGGATGAGTTAGAAACCGTCCCGGACTCTGTAACTTGTATAGCACGAATCCCTCGGCTCCACCTCCTATATAAAGGGGGAGGCGAGGGATGAAAAGAGAATCGAATCATTGTCTGCAAACCCTAGTTTTCATAATCGTCGAGTACTTTTCGGCTGAAACCTTCGAGATCTACTTGCCCTCTACTTCCAACTAAAACCCTAGCCTACAATCCATAGGCATTGACAAGTTGATACCTTGTCAATTGGCGCCGTCTGTGGGAACTAGAGGCGTAAGGATCTGATCTCGATGGCACGCTCAAGATCTTCGACATCGTCAACCGCAAGCAACACAATGGATCGAGGTAAACAGATCGCTGCTGGTCTTGTCGATTTTGTTCCTCACCCAACCTCCCGTTTGGATGCATATGCGTATCTGGCGGAGCCCATGGAGATGACGTTCGGAAGGTTTCACTTTCGCGTCGAGAAGGAAGGATCATATCGTGTCGAGATTCCGGTTTCGTCGGGATCGTCGGCGGTCGATTCTGATTTTTCAAGCTATGCATCGTCAACCGAGTCAGGAGAAGAAGAAACTTCGGCGACACGCTACGTCAGCACCAGAGCAAGAGAGAAACTCGCCAAGATCTTCAACGATATGTCGTTTGAGTCATCTGCGGACTCATATATAAGCGATGGCTCAAGCGATGTCGACAGTTACGACTTCATCGACAAATCTCTCACAGTGGGCAAGGTCTTCATCAATCTCAACGATGATGTCACCAAACCCAACATAGATCTGAATACAAAGTATCATCAGATTTATGCCATTGAAGATCAAGAGGAAACATCTGAGGCTTTCGACAGTTTGGGAAATCCATACGTCGATCCCTCCAATCTGCGCCAAGGCCTGGGCAACAAATACGTCGGGCCAGAGCCGCGAGATAGAGTTCAACTTCCGCAAGCAGCGTGGGACAGAGCCGCGAGAGCTATGAACGGTACAGAACCAATGGCCACCACGGCCACACCAGAGGAATTACAAGCATATCAATATAGGCTCGCACGAGCTGCCAGGGAATTGGAAAAACAGACAGCTGAGTTGAACAGGAGAAAGGAGGCAGCTTCTGCATCCAGCAGGAGAAGGGCAGATCTAAGTCGACAATCTAGAACTATGGGTGATAGCCACCGGGAGGCGCGGAACAGAGCAAGATCAAGGCTGCAACACATACCCGAAGCAGAAAGAGAGCACTTGGTCCAAAACCTCGACATGTCCTTTATGTCGATAGATACAAGAGGAAACATCATCCCTAAGACACCACAGGCTGGGTATATGGCAACACATGCTTTTATCCTTGCATCTAAACCACCTCCAGGTGATCCAAGGGAAACACTGTACAATATGGCGGTAGCAGGAGTTGGAGCTATGGGGACAGCGTTTGTATCAACGCCTCCCGAAGGAGCGGCAAGGCAAAATAGTCCACGACCGCAAAGCAGCAACGGCGGGGCAAAGACTGAAGGACCAAGTGGAGCAAGAGACACAGCAGCACAAGCAAGGGTCGACAGAGCGCGGCAAAGCAGAAGGGATCATCGGCAATCTCCAGAACTTAATGACGAGGATATGTGCGGCTTACCATGCTTCACGAGGAGAGTCCGAAAAACTCGAGTCCACTCAGGATTCAAGTTACCCGATAATTTCAAAAAGTTCGACGGCCTCCAAGATCCAGAGGATTGGCTAGTCGACTATCTGGAGACGGTAAAGCTGACAGGAGGAACCAGGGAAACATCTATGCAAAGCATCCAGGTACATTTAAGTGGAGCCGCACGATCTTGGATAAAGAAACTCGCTCCAGGATCCATCGACAGCTGGGAAAGTTTCGAGGATGTGTTTGTCAAGAACTTCAGATCCACGTGCAAAAAACCCGCGTCGTTAGAGGAGTTGAGAGCATGTCGACAAAAGCCAGATGAGCCAATGAGAAAGTACATCCAAAGGTGGAATATCATCAAAAACTCGGCAGAAAATATATCTGACGAGAGAGCAATAGATGCGTTTGTCGCGAGAGTCGCGTGGAGATTTTGTCGAGGACTTGGGAAGGACCAATCCAAAGACAGTATCCGCGTTAATGGAGATAGCAAATAAATGGGCAGATGGAGAAGACGCTGTCCACAACAAACGGCACAGGTCGCCAGAGGAGGACCGTGGTCGAAACTATCAACCGAGGCGAAGATTTCCTCGGCAATACCAGAACTACGACGCTCCAGGACAAATTTCGGCAGGATTTCGGACAAATACAGGAGGAAGCAATAGAGATGATTACCAGAGAAGCAATGAACAGCGAGGTGATAACAGGGATGATTCACGCAACAGGCAAAATAGCGGGCCTAGGTTCCCAAGGCCTTTCGTGTCCCCTGAAGAGATGATGAATGGACCGTGCCAGATGCACTTTTTCCTCGACAACGGTAAAAGACGGTCGGGGCACTTGCAGAAGACTGTCGAAATTTTCAAGCAATGTTGCGGTATGCGAGAACGCTAATGCGCGGGCAGCACGAGAGAAATCCTCGAGAACCCGAAGCGAGATTCACTTGCCGCCTCCTCCCGCGATTACAGACGACAATCGGCATCAGCTCGAGAATAGCGGCAGCACCTGCACCACCACCTTACGTTGATCCTAACTCCAATGGAGCAGTGTCGATGATTCAGAAGGGAAGGCCGTCAAATAGAGCTCAGAAAGTAATCTCACGACAGGTGTTTATGGCAGAGAAAATGCCTCCACCAACAATTGAGTACCTTAATTGGTCAGGACAAGATATCGGCTTCACAATAGCAGATCATCCGCAGCAAGTTCCTCGACCAGGGCAGTCAGCACTTATTCTCGCCAGATTATCGCGGGATTTGATGTCTCTCGAGTGTTCATAGACGGCGGTAGCAGCTTAAACCTTATGTATGCAGATACATTGAGGAAGATGAACATATCCTTAGCAAACTTGAAACCAACAGACACAAGGTTCCACGGCATCACACCGGAGAAACCAAGTTATCCATTGGGAAAGATCAATCTCGACGTTCAGTTTGGGACCCGAGAAAATTATAGAATCGAGAAGCTCGAATTTGAAGTCGTGGATTTTCCGTCGCAATACCACGCTCTGTTGGGACGACCAGCATATGCTAGATTTATGGCGGTGCCACACTATACATACCTGTTGTGGAGGATGCCTGGACCAAAGGGACCAATCACAGTCAAAGGAAGCTTTGCCTTAGCCGATAAGTGCGACAAGGATTTTCACCGGTTGTCAGAAACCTTCGGGATGCAAGCTGAGTACTTGGCATCAAAAAGCATGACTGATTACGACATACTGCCAGACGTTGGAAGGCCAAACAAAGAATCAACTTTCAGTACCGAGAAAAATTCAAAAGAGGTGCTGATTCACCCGACAGACCCGAAAAAGACGACATCTATCGCAAACGACATGGATATCGCATAGGAAAGCGCGCTCGTCGAGTTCCTCCGTGAGCACTGGAAAATCTTCGCATGGTGTCCAGCTGACATGCCAGAGTACCCGGGGAACTTGCCGAGCACCACCTAAACTTGGATCCATTAGCGAGACCAATCAAACAACCTTTGCGGCGTTTTCGAACCAAACCGCAAAGCCATGCTGTCGAGAAATCAATCGACTGCAAGAAGCTGGTTTTATCAAAGAGATATTCACACGAAGCCACATGGGTAGCAAATCCTGTGCTGGTGCCGAAGAAAAACACTAAGGTCCTTCGCATGTGCGTCGACTTTACGTGTCTCAATAAACATTGTCCAAAGGATCACTTTCCCCTCCCGAGGATCGATCAAATTATCGACTCCACGGCTGGATGTGAACGTCTTTCCTTCCTGGATGCATATTCTGGTTATAACCAGATCAGATTGAAAGAAGAAGATGAAGTAAAGACCGCGTTTATTACACCTTACGGCGTGTTTTGCTACAGAACAATGCCCTTTGGTCTAAAAAATGCGGGAGCAACATATCAGAGGATGATGCAGAAGTGTTTGGCGACACAGATTGGGAAGAACGTGCAAGTATACATCGATGATGTCGTCATAACATCAAAAAAGGGGGCAACGCTGATCGAGGATCTCAAGGAAACCTTCGACAACCTTGATAAGTTCTGCCTCAAACTGAACCCGATGAAGTGTTCTTTCGGCGTCCCAGCAGGAGAACTTCTGGGGTTTCTAGTTTCAGCAAGAGGGATCGAAGCAAATCCCGATAAAATACAAGCTATCGTAACAATGAGGAAGCCAACAAAGTTGAAAGAAATACAACAGCTAATCAAGGCGAGTCGCAGCTTTGAGCAGATTCGTCGCTAGGCTGGGTGAAAAAGCGTTACCATTTTACGCTTTGATAAAGCAAGGAGATAAATTCCAGTGGAACGAAGAAGCCGACAGAGCTTTCGAGGATTTGAAGCACACAATCTCGACACCACCAATTTTGGTGGCGCCAAAAGAAAGGGAACCTCTCCTGCTGTATATCGCAGCCACGCCCCAAGTGGTGAGCACGGTGCTAGTTGTCGAAAGGGAAGAAGAAGGAAAACTCCACGGCGTGCAGAGGCCAGTATACTTCGTTAGCGAAGTTTTATCGCCCTCAAAACAAAGGTATCCTCAGTACCAAAAGATAGCATATGGAGTGTTCACGACAGCACGAAAATTGCGCCATTATTTTTCGGCACATCCGATCATAGTGGTCAATGAAGCTCCCTTGTCAAATATACTGAACAACCCAGAAGCTACGGGTCGTGTCTCCCTTTGGGGAATAGAACTTTCCCCGCGGGACATCACGTATGAAAAAAGAAAAGCAATAAAGTCGCAAATACTGCCGGACTTCATCGCAGAGTGGATGGAGTTGCAAAATACAGGACCTCCAGATTTGTCGAGAACCTGGACCATGAACTTTGACGGGTCCAAAAGACTAGAAGGAGCTGGCGCAGGAGTAGTACTCATATCACCTGAAGGCGACAAGTTGAAGTACATCCTTCGGATGACGTTTCCTAACGCATCTAACAATGAAGCAGAATATGAGGCTCTCATACACGGGATGAAGATGGCGAAAGCCTGCGGTGCAACTCGACTAAAAATCTTTGGCGACTCACAGTTGGTGGCTCAGCAAGTTATGAACCAATGTGACGCAGTCAATGATAGCATGATGGCATACAAGGAGGTGTACAACGAGCTCGAGAAGTTGTTCGATGGATGCGAAGTAAATCATATTAGCAGATTGAGCAACAACGAAGCCGACGTTCTTGCAAACATCGGGTCGCAATGCCTTGCAGTCCCGCCAGGTGTATTCTGGGAAAAATAACAGAGAGGTCCACCAAATCAACAAAATCAAAAAAGAAGGAGAAGAAACCCTCGGGGGCTACCAAGGAAAAGCAAGAAGAAGAAGAAGATCAGGACCTGGTCATGATGATACAGACACCGTGGATGCAGACGTACATATCATACATCCTCAGGAAAGAAATACCCGACGATCCAGTTGAGGCAAGGCGAGTAATTCGACGCTCTAAAGCTTTCACGGTGGTCAAAGGAGAATTGTATAAGCGAAGTATTTCAGGCGTCTTGCAAAGGTGTGTCACACCCGAAGAAGGAAGAATAATTCTAAAGGATGTACACGAAGGAATATGTGGCCACCACGCAAGTAGTCGAGCTATTGCAGCCAAGGTTTTTCGGGCAGGATTCTACTGGTTGACAGCAATCGAGGACGCCAAGGACATAGTAAGAACTTGCGACGCGTGTCAAAGGTTCGCCGCAAAACCTCATTCTCCAGCAGCAGAGCTAGCACCAATACCATTGTCATGGCCCTTTGCTCAATGGGGACTTGATATGGTGGGCAAGTTACACAAATCCTGGCCAGGAGGAAAGGAGTATATGCTAGTAGCTGTCGACAAATTTACAAAGTGGATAGAAGCGAAGCCGATAAATTCACCAGACGGAGCATCCGCAGTAAAATTCATAAAAGGCCTCGTTTTCAGATTTGGAGTGCCCCACAGCATCGTCACAGACAACGGCAGTAACTTCACATCCCACGAATTCAAGGATTATTGCGAAGAGGTGGGTATCAAGTTGCACTTTGCGTCAGTTGCACATCCTCAAACCAATGGGCAAGTCGAGAAAGCCAATGGCATCATCTGCAATGGCATCAAGAAACGCTTGTTAGGACCACTGGAAAAAGCTCGACATACCTGGCCAGAAGAACTACCAAGCGTGTTGTGGAGCATCCGAACAACACCAAACACAGCAACACAGGAAACTCCGTTTTTCCTGGTTCATGGAGCAGAAGCAGTATTACCAATCGAGATAGAGCACAACTCTCCACGCGTCGTGGAATATGACGAAGAGACGTCGAGAAAAGCGCTAGAAGATGACGTCGACGCACTTGATGAAGCTCGAGATGAAGTACTGTCTCGGGTAACCAAATATCAACAGGACCTGAAGAATTACCACAGTCGACGTTTACGGCCAAGATCTTTTCAGGTGGGAGACCTAGTTCTTCGGCTCACGCAAAAAAGTCATGAAAAACTCGAGTCACCATGGCTTGGCCCTTACATTGTCACGGAAGTAATCGGAGGAGGAGCATACAGGATAAAGGACAAGAAGACAGGGGTGGAGGAGCCAAACCCCTGGAACGTGGCGCAACTCAGGCGGTTCTACGCCTAGAGTCGAAATATAGTCCTTGTAAAACTTCAATGTACTGAAACGCCCGCGAGTTTTCAGACGCACTCTTTTCCTTTTTCGGGGCACCGAGTGGGGCCGGAGAAGGTTTTTTAATGAGGCGGGCTCGCGGTGCTGCAATATAATAAAGATAGTGTCAATATACCTTTCTCTTTATCGACATGTTCAAAGTCTTCGCTCCGACAAATTTCAATATAGTTCATCAAAAAAGAAAAAACCTTGCCTTGGTATTAAAATACCTCGTGAGTCAGTAAAAATACAAAATAGTACTCAATAAAGAAGCTCGGGGGCTCATATCCGACATAAATACATAAATGCCTTGGTTCAAAACCTCGCAATATGCAAATACAGTAAAGAGTCACCGAAATACTCGGGGGCTAGACAAACATACAAATATAATGATTGCTTCACAATATAATCACAGTCATGGGTCACAAAGAAGAATTATCTACAGGAGGAAAATAACTAGTCTCGATTCAGTATGTCATCAAGGGTAACTCTGTTTTCTTCAGGAGCAGCGCCAAGAAAATCGGCATAGTGACCATCGGCAAAAAAGTCGGCGTCCATCCGAAGAAGGTCTTCAATCATTTCTTCGGCTATAGGCGAAACCTTCGTGTTAATTCGGTCAATACCAACTCTTCGACGTTTTACCTTCTGATGAACCTTCGCGACAACTTGGGTAAGGTCAAGATTTGAGTGGCAGATCTGGAGCATGATAAGAGCAAATCTGGCGCCAGCTACCAATTGAGCTTTGACAAAATCATGGATACTGCGAGCATCCTTGAATCTTTCCATCAATTCAGGAAGAGTTTTTGGTTGAATGTTCCGAGGAAACATGGAGTTATAAACCATGGACAAGGTCTTGGTACAGAAGTCAAGGAAATCACGAGTTTGAGAGGTGCGATCCTGAAATCTTACAAATTTGCGGGTCCTCTCATGGGTAGCCCAAAACAAAGAACCATGGTCCAGGGAAAGGTTAACAAGGAGGTTCGTCCTAGCATTTACCCTCTCTTCCTCGGCAGCAGCATCAATAAAGGAACCTATCAAAACAACGAAGTAGAAACCTTTAAGAGACATAGCATGAAGATGAAAGATATCGGAGGATGAAACAAGCATACCCGACATATCTGCGCTGGCTTCATTCATCAATTCGAGCATGAAATTTTCTCGAGTAGTCGCCTTTTCAGCCTCGGAAGCAGCAATTTCCTTAGCAGCCACGGCCTCGCGAGCTTGCTGAAGAGCAACTTTTTCGGCTTCAGATGACTTACGAGATTGCTCCATCATCACAAGTGTTTGCTTCTTCGCATACTGAAGTTGCTGTCGAAGTTCATCCAGTTCTTGCGACAAGGTATCGTCGACAGGTGCAGTATCAGCAAAAGCTCTCCTCGCGCGAGAAGAAGAAGGCGAAACATTGGAAGGAGGGGAAGATGGAGTATAGTTATCAAATATCAACTGAAATTTAAACAAGACAACATCAAACAACAAGCAAAGACAGAGGTTTCATTAATCTCTTGGAATAATTACAAGGGCATTACAGTGGAGCTAAGGAAGTACGTGTCGCCAAATGACTACTTTGGCGACAAGAGCAAAAGAAACAGAAAGAAAAACAGAGACATGCAACTAGACCTCCGGCCTTGACGAGCTAGGAGTCGACGCTGGTTTAATCCCGAGATAGGCCAAGATCTACTTTGTGTTAGGTTTGGCTGCCTTAATCAGCGACTTCCACCTTGATTGTTCTATCTGCTCGGTGTCGCCAACTTTCATCCAGTCAATAGTTTGTTGACTGTCAGCAACCAACGCCACAGTGTTCTCAACGGCAACCTTCATATTTTCTTGGCGCATCTTCAGTCCAAGGTCTTCCGGTGAATTGAACATCTTGGCAAGGTTAAGGAAAGTCGCAGGCTCCTCTTTCTTCGGGAAGAAGTAGGGGAACAATGCCGACAATACTGCGTTAGCATTCGACACACCTTCACGAATCTCGGACCCATGAAGCTCCAGATAGGAAAGTGCGTCAAGGAGCGGGTCATCGACAGGATTCATCAGATCAAAATCCTGGTTTGTTTGGGCTGTCAAGAAAACAAAGCATTAGTCAAAAGACAAGAAACAACGATTCTCATAAAAATAGAAGGGATCAGCAAAATTACTGAAAGTGCGGCGACTTTGAGTTTTCAGGCGCTTGAGGATTCCTTGTTCACGAGAAGCTTGCGCAGCTTTGTGCTCGTTTAAGGCAGATGTAGCATCCTCAAGTTTTTTCTGCAGTTCCTCGACACCAGCAGCTTTTGCCTTAGCTTCATCAGCTTCGGCCTTGGCTTCGCTAGCAACGAGTTCGGCTTTCTTGTGAGCCGCCTCACTTTGCTCAAGTTTTTGAGCAAGTGCGTCGGCACGTTCGTTGGCCTCTGCAAGTTTCTCTGTCGAGATATGAAAAAGAGAGAGAAGAAAGATCAAAAATCGCGACAAACAACTGGAGCAAAAAGCCAAGGAAAAACGGCAAGCATAGAAGTCGTTACCTTCGGCTCTGTTTGCATATTCACGGTACCCAATAAATTGGGATCCGATGCGGAGAAGCTCTTTGATCACGGGCTGTTCAAGACGAACACAGCAAGAGAAACATCGGCATGAAAAAGAGCGAGAAGGCGTGAAAAAAGCAAAATAAAAAATATAGATATCGACAAACTTACATCATCTAAGAGCAGAGTCGACGAACTACCCAACTGAGGGGCAGGTTCAACAATCTTTTCAACCCTTGACCTTTTTGGTGAAGGAGCAAGGGGGCTTGATGGTGGAGTAGTGGTGACGACATTTTGTTGAGGAGGCGAAGATTCTTCTCCTTCAACTAGTGTGTCTGAGGCAAGTACAGTGCGTGACGTGCTCGTTCGAGGAGCTACGTCAACAGTTGGTACTTCTTCCTCGTCATCACTGTTGATCAAAAAATCGACAGCATAAAAAACAAGACAAGATAAATATTTCGAGTACAAAAAGAGGGAGAAGTAAAGACGACTTACGAGCTGACGAGGGATTCAATATACGGATCATAAGCTGCCTTCGGATGGGAAGGAACAACTTCTTCAGCCTTAGACGTGCCAGAATCCTCGGCATCATTCCTTTTCCTTTTGTTCCTTGGGGAAACAGCAGGAGGAAGGGATTGTGTCGACTCACTGGCTTCAGACTCAATTTCTTTTTCACGGGAAGCCGCAGATTTGTGAGAACCCGCGACTTCTCTTTCGGGAATAGCAGAACCTTGAGTATCTTCGGCAACGATGGCCTGTTCTTCGACTTCTCCACCCTCAGGAAGAGGAGGAAGGGAAGTCATAGTAGGATGGTTCTGTAAAAAATAGTGACAAAAGGAAAATTAAAGAGATGACAATACAATGAGATGCAGAGAAAGTGCGGAACAAGATAAAAACTCGGGAAGACAAAATACCTCGGGGAGTGGATTGGCGGAGCTGTATGGTTCCACGCGACAAGAGGAAGGAATAGGGTCCTTGCCCAGGCGAGAAAGTCTTCGAATCAACTTCTCCAAGTCCTTTGAGGAAAGATCGCTGGAGATTCTGTTGGCGTCGTTTTCACCAGAATACGTCCAAAGGGGATTTTTGCGAGCCTAAAGAGGCTGCACCCTAATCCTAAGGAAGTAGGCAGTGATTTGAACACCAGACAGCTCTTTGCCTCGAGTGTTTTGCAGCTGATGAATACGAGACATGAGTGCCTCTGTCGCCTTTTTCTCTTCTTCGGAAGCTTCGGCATCCCAGGAGCGGCGGCGCTGGATTCTGGCACTTCCGTCGAAAGGAATTATGTTGTGTTCAACGGAGTTGGCGCTTTCTTCGTGAATGTAGAGCCACTTTTTACGCCATCCTTGGACAGAATCAGGAAATTTGACGTCGAAATAATCGACATCAGTACGAACACAGATAACAACGCCACCTATGTTATAAGTGACGTTGTGGGAGCCATTGCGGCGGAGGCAGAAAATGCGTTTCCACAGAGCCCAATTGGGAGGGATTCCGAGGAAGCATTCGCAAAGTGTGATAAAAATAGAAATGTGAAGGATGGAATTGGGGGTCAACCGTGCGGTTGAATCCCATAAACGAAAAGAAGGCCGCGGAGGAAATCGTGAATTGGGGCCGAAAGGCCGCGGATGAGGTGATCAACAAAACTAACCCGGTACTCCATTGGAGGCTTGGGGTAGCTTTCTTCGCTGGGAAAGCGGATGGCGTCTTCTTTCTTCATGAGGCCAAGCCTCTTCAGCATGTTGATGTCCTGGTTGGAGATTTTAGATCTCTCCCACTCAAGATCCTCGGCGGCCATCTTGGATTCCGGAGTACTGTGGCGAGTGAGTCGCGTGCGCGGTGGCATCAACGGCAATGGGCAGAGCAATGCTCGTAAGTGCGGAAGATCAGAGAGAGTTGGGCGCAGGGGAAGCTTTTGCGAAGAGGAACAGATGAGCGGCGCAAGCGAGGGGATGAACGGAGGTTGAAGAAAGGTTTATATAAGAATCGGGTGAAGCAGTGTGCCGTTGGATGAAGAAATCGTGTGGTGAGAAAAGATCTTCTAGATACAAGGGTAAAAAGGTATTTTTACTAAGATAGGCTTACCGTACGTGCGCCAGAAAAAGCGGAGGACGTGTGTCCCCCACTTGCACGACGTGTCAACGTGGTGGAAGCAATGGACCCACAGGGCAGAAAAATCACGACTATTCACCAGGGATGAAGAAAATTTGATTAAGGGAAGCATGTCGACAAGAAAAATAAAAGAAGATTGGCGACAGGAGGAATTATTAAATACTTCGGGAGCCTTTGATCAAATACAAGTTTTTGCCCAAATGCTCGGGGGCTACTTCGACAAAAAGTAAAATTTCGAGTATGGCAATATAGAAATTGCGGGAGCCTACAACCAAGCACAAGTCCTTGGCTGTAGCCTCGGGGGCTACTCCCATCGGGAGCGCTGTTCGCGCACCCGAGAGATAAAAAAAAAGAAGAAGAAAGAGATCATATTGGGAAAATAATGACAATATAGCGACAAGGTGGACTAAAATGTTGAGCCTACAACCAAGCACAAGTTCTTGGTTGTAGCCTCGGGGGCTACTCCCATCGGGAACGCTGTTCGCGTGCCCGATGGAATTAACAAAGGAAAAATAGAAAAGCAAGAGAGTATATTTCGAGTTATAATTAACTCTACATATACTCCCATCGAGAGCAATATAAGTCATATTTGACTCGATAAAATGTGCCATTCCAACAGCCGGAAAAGCACTCGACAATATATTCTCAGTAACGCCGAAGTTGCGATCAATTTCTGAATGCCGCAAATTTGCGAAGGTAAGACCCCAGATCCGTTCTGCTGGGCGTGGCATCGCCAAAGACTGCGCTCTGCTACCTTTATCCGTATCAACAGATATGAAGAAAAATCCTAACGGACGCGTTAGGTACCCGATAAATTTGACTGGGACTCGACAGAATGGTAAGACCTTAAGCGGCACCTGTCGAAGTTTACACCAGTATCCCGAGATCATGTCCAGGGACGTGATTTTGAAGTAGGTTTTTGCGGATTGCCACTAGAGCAGTTAACTAGTACCTGATCCGTCAGATGAACTAGCCCCAACTACCATTATCCCTGTACAATATAGAATCTTATGTGAAGAAATATAAAAAAGTTAAAGCTTTCGAATAAAAATAAACAGTGGAGATTTTCCCTGATTCTACGATTCAAGTAAAATCTCGGGGGCTACTGACATAGGCATCCCAAATGGGCCTGCCGAAGATAGTACCCGGGGTTTACTGAAGGCCCACTACCCGAAGAATAAGAAGATTCGGGAGCCCAAGATATATCAAGGAAAGTCAAGAGTTGTAATAGGAAGTGTTATTTGTAATCTGGCGGGATGAGTTAGAAACCGTCCCGGACTCTGTAACTTGTATAGCATGAATCCCTCGGCTCCACCTCCTATATAAAGGGGGAGGCGAGGGACGAAAAGAGAATCGAATCATTGTCTGCAAACCCTAGTTTTCATAATCGTCGAGTACTTTTCGGCTGAAACCTTCGAGATCTACTTGCCCTCTACTTCCAACTAAAACCCTAGCCTACAATCCATAGGCATTGACAAGTTGATACCTTGTCACTAGGGCCCGAGTGCCATGATCTCAGATCTGAACATGTTATTGTTTCATCAAGATAATCATTGTTTATGGTCTTACCTATAAGTTGTATACACATGTCGCTGTCCGGAACCGATGGCCCCGAAGTGACAGAAATTGGGACAACCGGAGGGAATGGTAGCGATGTGAGGATCACATGTGTTCACGGAGTGTTAATGCTTTGCTCCGGTACTCTATTAAAAGGAGTACCTTAATATCCAGTAGTTTCCCTTGAGGCCCGGCTGCCACCGGCTGGTAGGACAAAAGATGTTGTGCAAGTTTCTCATTGCGAGCACGCACGACTATATATGGAACACATGCCTATTGATTGCTTTGTACTTGGACACCGTTTTATTATTATCTGCATATGCCTTGCTATGATTGTTACATGAGTTTCTCTCATCCATGCAACGCCCGTCATCCGTCCCCGTGCCTACAGTATTTTAATCCTGCTGTTTACTAAAATCACTACTGCTGTCTTTGTTACTCTGCTGCTGTTATTTCACTACTGCTACTGCTATAAAACTGTTACTACTGATAAACTCTTGTGAGCAAGTCTGTTTCCAGGTGCAGCTGAATTGACAACTCCGCTGTTAAGGCTTCCAAGTGTTCTTTGTCTCCCCTTGTGTCGAATCAATAAATTGGGTTTTACTTCCCTCGAAGACTGTTGCGATCCCCTATACTTGTGGGTCATCAGTGTGTCGCCACCTCGTGGCCCCACTTCGTCTCCTCTTCGGTCTTCTGGAAGCTTCGTGGCAAAATAGGACCCTGGGCGTTGATTTCGTCCAATTCCGAGAATATTTCGTTACTAGGATTTCTGAAACCAAAAATAGCAGAAAACAGCAACTGGCACTTCGGCATCTTGTTAATAGGTTAGTTCCAGAAAATGCACGAATATGACATAAAGTGTGCATAAAACATGTAGATAACATCAATAATGTGGCATAGAACATAAGAAATTATCGATACGTTGGAGACGTATCACAGCCCAACTACATTCAACAATCTCCCACCATATCTCATATGCACATCAGATGACACATTAGTTCTATTCACTGTTTAATATACTTGCACTTCAGTGAAGACTGTTAAGTTGAACTTCCACCTAGGCAAGAAGCTATGCTTGACTACAACTGAACAATGGACTGTGCCTTGAATTGTCAGTCTTTGTGCAGCAAGTTTTACTCAATGCTGGCACGGTACTAGACTACCATAGCCTTCCCCTCGGGTGGAGCTTATAAGTCAAACTCCTTGGCCCTTCATGAGCTTACTAGATATTCACCCAAATCCCCCACACTATGACCAGTAGTGTCACTCATATAGGTGTGTTCTTCAAAGATCGCCCTGTAGGACAGCGTCTTCGCTCATCAAGAGCCGCACAGAACACATTAAGACATTGTCAACCCGCCTTACAGTAACTATGAGAGAATTGCATCTGCAGCGGAGTGGGAGTATTAAATTTTCTCTCAACTCATTTGCTTCGGTTTGTTTTCACATGTCCTAGTTCACAGGATTTCTGATCACATAGGTTGGGTTACCCCCTCGGCAACTCACGTGGGTCTCAAACCCATCTCCCTTGATGCAAGGTCTATCATGTTTCTTGATAGTCCTTTTGTGAAAGGATCTACCAGATTCTTAGCAATTTGGACATAATCCAATGCTATTGATACGTCTCAAACGTATCTATAATTTCTTATGTTCCATGCTAGTTATATGACAATACTCACATGTTTTATATACACTTTATATCATTTTGATGCATTTTCCGGCACTAACCTATTAACAAGATGCCGAAGCGCCAGTTCCTGTTTTCTGCTGTTTTTGGTTTCAGAAATCCTACACAGGAAATATTCTCGGAATTGGACGAAACAAAAGCCCACGGTCTTATTTTGCACGGAGCCTTCCAGAAGTCCGAAGAGGAGACGAAGAGGGGCAACGAGGCGGCCACAACCTAGGGGGGAGCGACCCACCGCTGGGCGCGCCGCCCTATGGGGTGGGCCCCTCGAGCATCCCCCGACTCTGCCCCTTCGCCTATATATTCTCTCCGTTGCGAAAACCCTATCACCGAGAGCCACGATACGAGAAAAGTTCCAGAGACGCCGCCGCCGCCAATCCCATCTCGGGGGATTCAGGAGATCGCCTCCGGCACCCTGTCGGAGAGGGGAATCATCACCGGAGGACTCTACATCATCATGGCCGCCTCCGGATTGATGCGTGAGTAGTTCATCCTTGGACTATGGGTCCATAGCAGTAGCTAGATGGTTGTCTTCTCCTCTTGTGCTATCATGTTTAGATCTTGTGAGCTGCCTATCATGATCAAGATCGTCTATTTGTAATGCTACATGTCGTGTTTGTTGGGATCTGATGAATATCGAATACTATGTCAAGTTGATTATTGATCTATCATATATGTGTTGTTTATGATCTTGCATGCTCTCCGTTGCTAGTAGAGGCTCTGGCCAAGTTGATACTTGTAACTCCAAGAGGGAGTATTTATGCTCGATAGTGGGTTCATGCCTCCATTGAATCTGGGACAGTGACAGAAAGTTCTAAGGTTATGGATGTGCTGTTGCCACTAGGGATAAAACATTGATGCTTTGTCTAAGGATATTTGTGTTGATTACATTACGCACAGTACTTAATGCAATTGTCTGTTGTTTGCAACTTAATACTCGAAGGGGTGCGGATGCTAACCCGAAGGTGGACTTTTTAGGCATAGATGCATGCTGGATAGCGGTCTATGTTCTTTGTCGTAATGCCCTAAGTAAATCTCATAGTAGTCATCATGATATGTATGTGCATTGTTATGCCCTCACTATTTGTCAATTGCCCAACTGTAATTTGTTCACCCAACATGCTATTTATCTTATTGGAGAGACACCACTAGTGAACTGTGGACCCCGGTCCATTCTTTTACATCTGAAATACAATCTACTGCAATCTCTGTTCTCTGTTGTTCTTCGCAAACAAACATTATTTTCCACACCATACGTTTAATCCTTTGTTTACAGCAAGCCGGTGAGATTGACAACCTCACTGTTAAGTTGGGGCAAAGTATTTTGATTGTGTTGTGCAGGTTCCACGTTGGCGCCGGAATCCCTGGTGTTGCGCCGCACTACACTCCTCCACCAACAACCTTCACGTGGCCTTCATCTCCTACTAGTTCGATATCCTTGGTTTCTTTCTGAGGGAAAACTTACTGCTGTGCGCATCACACCTTCCTCTTGGGGTTCCCAACGGACGTGTGCATCACGCGCCATCAGCTATCACTTCGGAGTTTTTCAGTTTTCTGACAGACTTCAATCTCCTCTTGATATGTTTGGAACTTTTCATATTATCTTTAGAACTTTTCACTTTGATAATCACAGTTTGATTATCACAGTTCATGAGGCAACCATAGGCAAGTCCATCAAGAGCTCACGAAGCCATTCCGCTTCGACAGTAGCTGTATCTAATGTTGTGAGTTCTGCTTCCATAGTTGACCTCGTTAAGATGGTCTGCTTGCAAGACTTCTAGGAAACAACGCCACCACCAATAGTGAAAACATATCCACCTGTGGCCTTCATATTAGCATCTGAAATCCAGTTGGAATCACTATACCCTTCAAGTCCTCTTGGATACCCGGTATAATGAATTCCATAACTCATGGTTCCCTTTAGATAGTGCATCAGTCTCTCAAGAGCATGCCAATGATCATCTCCCGGGTTGGCCACAAACCAGCTAAGTTTGCATATAGCAAACGAGATATCAGACCTCGTAGTGCAAGCTAAATACATGAGTGAACCAATTATTTGAGAGTATCTCAATTGATCTCTAGTTGCGTTTTCATTCTTTCGAAGCAAGACACTAGGATCATAAGGTGTGAGAGAAGATTTGCAATCAGCATAGCCAAATCTTCTCAATACCATCTCAACATAATGAGATTGCACATGTGTAATCCCATTATTCCATCTCTCAATAGCTTGATGTTTAAAATAACATCAGCTGCTCCAAGATCTTTCATCTCGAAACACTGAGATAAGAAGGTTTTTACCTCCTCAATCACTTTGAGACTTGTCCCAATAATTAGTAAGTCATCCACATACAAGCATAGGACAACTCCCTCACCCCCACCATGGCGGTAGTACACACATTTGTCAGCTTCATTAACAACAAAGTCCACAGATGTCAAAGTTCTTTCAAACTTCTCATGCCATTGTTTGGGAGGTTGTTTGAGACCATACAAAGATTTCTTTAATTTACACACCTTTCTTTCTTGACCTTTTAGTCCAAAACCACCAGGCAATCCTATGTAAATTTCCTCGTCCAACTCTCCATTTAGGAAAGCCATCTTAACGTCCATTTGATGAACGAGAATACTATGTGAGGCAACCAATGATAGTAGTACTCGAATGGTGGTCAATCTCGCCACAGGTGAGTAGGTATCAAAGAAATCTTCGCCTTCCTTTTGGGTATAGCCTTTGGCTACAAGCCAAGTTTTGTACTTCTCAATAGTACCATCAGCTCGAAGCTTCTTCTTAAATACCCATTTACATCCTACAGGTTTGCACCCATAAGGATGCTCAGTTAACTCCCATGTTCCATTAGCCAAGATGGAATCCATCTCGCTTTGAACCGCTTCCTTCCAGTAGTCTGCATCAGGAGATGCGAGAGCTTCAGAATGGCAGTGGGAGTATCATCCACAAGATACACAATGAAGTCATTACCAAAAGACTTTGCAGTCCTTTGTCTCCTACTCCTTGTTGGAGCTTCATTGTCATCCTCATCAGAATCTGAACTCTCATCATCAGATTCCTCACTAAACTCCATAGGAGTTTCATCTATTGGATCAGATTTCCAACTAGACATGTAGCATCTCATACGAAATATATCCTCAAAGAATGTAGCATCTCTTGACTCGAAGATGGTGCCAACATTCATGTCGTCCACTCCAGATTTCACCACAAGAAATCTATAAGCAATACTATGGGCAACATAGCCAAGAAACACACAGTCCACGGTTTTTGGTCCAAGCTTTCGCTTCTTGGTGATTTGCAAATTCACTTTAGCCAAATAGCCCCAAGTTCGTAGGTAAGAGAGTATTGGCCTTTTCTTTTTCCCATTACTCATAAGGGGTAATCTATTTATTCTTGGTTGGAACACGGTTTAGGACATGACATGAAGTCAATATAGCCTCCCCCACCATTTCTTGGATAAACCCGAAACATCTAACATGGCGTTAATCAAATATGTTAGAGTACGGTTTTTTCCTTTTGCAATCCCATTGGATTGTGGGGAATTGGGAGGCGTCCTCTCATGGATTATACCATGTTCTGCACGTAATAAATTGAAATCATTATAAAGGTACTCTCCACCACGATCGGACCGAACCCTTTTATATTTCTTTCAAGTTGGTTCTCAACTTTAGACTTATAGATTTTGAAGAAATCAAGAGCCTCATCTTTAGTTTTCAGGAGATACACATAACAATACCTAGTGGAATCATCAATTAAAGTCATGAAATATTTGTTTCCACCTATTGTCAACTCACCATTCATCTCACATAGATCTGAATGTATGAGCTCTAGTGGTGCCAAGTTTCTTTCCTTCGCAAGCTTGTGAGGCTTGCGAGGCTGCTTTGCTTGCACACAAGCATGGCACTTAGAGCCTTTGACAAAGGTGAATTTCGGAATTAAACTCATATCAGCAAT
This sequence comes from Lolium perenne, assembly GCF_019359855.2. Lineage (NCBI taxonomy): Eukaryota > Viridiplantae > Streptophyta > Magnoliopsida > Poales > Poaceae > Lolium > Lolium perenne. The sequence goes on along the minus strand of NC_067246.2, from coordinate 35,587,187 downwards.
CCTCGACATACAACCGAAATTAACATGACAAAGTCGTGAATGCCAAACATTGGTTTTATTAACACTAGTGCTTACATGGTTCACAACATTATCACAGAAGTCTTCTAGAGAGAAGCGAAACATTCCCTCACATTCATAGCCCTTTCCAACAAAAGTTCCATACTTATACATTACAATTTTATTGGACTCAAACACCAACTTAAACCCATCTTTCATAATACGGGAGCCACTAACGAGATTCTTCTTGATGGAAGGGACATGCAGCACGTTCTTCAATTGCACTATCTTCCCCGAAGTAAACTTCAGATCTAATGTGCCAACACTACGAACAGTAGCATGTAACCCATTTCCCATCATTACTGAGGAACCTCGGGCCTGATAAGAGGTAAACATGGAAATGTCAGCACACACATGAACATTAGCACATGTATCAACCCACCATTCTGTGGGCTGAAACACCGAAATAACAGTAGGTAATATATTACCGTACCCTGTAGTTCCTTCCTCTGTATTGGCAATTACCATGTTGACAGAATTTGAGTTTTGTCCAGCCTGACCCTTCTTTCCTTTGCATTGTGGACATCGATGAGCCCAATGGCCTGTCTCGCCACACACCTAGCAAGGAACTTTCTTATCCATTTTCCCCTTCTTCTTGAAGTTCGTAGTCTGGGAGACTCCCTTGGACTTGTGGGCATTTTTCTGCACCATATTGGCAGCAGAACGTCCCTCGATTCATCTAGTGTGTTTATCTTTTTCCCTCGCCTTCTCCTCAACATCTAGAGATCCAATGATATTCTCAATAGAGAACTCATTCCTCTGATGTTTCATAGAAGTGGCAAAGTTCCTCCACGAAGGGGGAAGCTTAGCGACAATGCATCCCGCGACAAACTTGTCTGGTAGCACACACTTGAGGAGCTCAAGTTCTTTTGCCATGATCTGTATCTCGTGAGCCTGTTCTAATACAGATCGATTCTCAACCATTCTGTAGTCATTGAACTGCTCCATAGCATACAGTTCACCTCCGCCATCGGCTGCACCGAACTTAGCATCCAGTGCATCCCACAGTTCCTTCCCATTTCGGATGTGTAGATAAGCATCAACCAACTTGTCTCCAAGCACACTTAGGACGGCACCCACAAAAATTACGGTGGTATCGCCGAACGTTTTATCCTCATCAGGAGTAAGCGGACCTCTGGGAGTACCATCCGCAATCTGGTGCACGCCCATAGCAGTGAGCCACAAGAGGGTCTTATTCTGCCATCTCTTGAAACGAGAACCCGTAAACGGGCTCGGTTTGAGCGCAGCAGCAAAACCAGACAGTGAAAATTGCCTAAGCATATAAGGTTTTTGGATTTTATATTATTAGGTAATTTCCGTGTGAGTTTAATTACCAAAAGTAACATTAGAGATGCACAAGCATACTTAACCACATACATCAGACTAAGAACATGCATCAGATATGAACATGAAACAAGTAGCAGTGCAAGGTAGCAGAGGAAAAGCGTGTACATCGCGACCGGGAAGGTCGCACCAGCAGCAGTAGCAGCACCATGGGAATTGTTGATGTCACCCATTGTGTAATTGGATTTGTAGAGGAAGCAGTCGAACCGGCGAAGAAGAGCACGAACAGCAGCGAGCAGTCGCGCCGAGACGCTCCCCAAAAACCTTATCGCCCGCCTCCGGGTGCAGGATCTCAACGGACGGGGTTTCGGAGGCCTGCTCTCCCGGACGGCTGTGCGCGCAGTCGCCGGGAGGAAGACTAGAGGGTAGCGCAGCAAAAGGAACCTTTTTCATGAGAGAGGCAGACTCGAGAGTTCTGAGTTGGTTGTCTCCAGATTTGATCTGTCTCCTAGTATAGCCTGAGAGGAGAGCCGACCCGACCACGTTGCCACCCGTAGGAAAGCCAGGGACACGCGGCGAGCATGCACATGCAGGTCGACACGTACTCAACTCAGTTGGTGCACCAAGCAAAAATTTAGGCTTCCTTGACTGTGTCTCGAACTCAAACTCGAGTCACGAAACGTGACGAGCCGAGCCGAGCCGAGGCGGGGCGGGCGGAGGAGGAGGAGTGCGCGTGGGCTCCTTCTCACTCACTTGGAAGGACTAGAACAACAACCCTTATATACCACTCCAACTCTCTCCCAACTAGAAATGTGGGACTAAACTTTGTCCCCCAAGACTGTCCCAAGCTGCCAACGTGATAGCCCTTGCGGTTTCAGGAATTGTAGACTACATGGGCTGTCTTACTGGGTTGCAGCCCATCTACATTCAACACAGGGTGACTGTCCCACGCATCAACATGCCGGTGCCCCTGCCAACCTATATAACTGTTTGATAACCACTCTATTTTATATTAATTAATAGACCTCCAAATCTTGTAATAGTTTAAACTCTCGAAGGGGGTATCGTGGTATTGTTTAATCACCGTCATCCTACCCGTAATTTCGAACAAATATTTTTTAATCTCAACCATCTTTGTGTTTTACTCATGAAAACATTTCAGCCTTGGAGGTTTATGGAAACACATGCCTTAATTATAATGCTCAAGAGTAGTTAACATGTATGTAAGTAAAATATTATCTAGACGTCTCACAAATCTTGAGAGGGCAGAAGAAAGAAGTGTTCTTTGGCTCCACTCAGGGTGTGATGTTGTTGTTCAAGAGCTTTAGCTTGTGCTATTTGTAATCCCTACTTCTTAATAAAGCTCCGTTTTACCCCTAAAAATGGTTAGCAAAAGTTTCCATTTCCTGAAGTAAATCCACAACTCCGACCAAGTATGTGCACCACATAGGAACAAATAAGGGTATAAATAGAGAACCAACCTCAGGTTGGGTGGTTAGGAGGGTGGTTGTACCCCCAGCCCACCAGAGTTCAAATCCCAGATTTGACATCTGTGTGTCTCATAAAGGCGGAATATTCATTCAGTGGGAGGCGACGTTCCCATCGACAGCGAGGCGCCTGTGGTGACTTCGTCAATTTCAAGATCCAATCCGCTGGCTCAGTCTTCCGGAGATGCTCATAGGGGTAGGGTGTGCGTGTGTGCGTTCATAGGGGTGAGTGTATGCGCGTGTATGTGAGCGTCTGCGTTTGTACTGTTTTTCTCAAAAAAAAGGTGTATAAATAGATAAGATCAAGTTTTGCTTGTACCATATTTTCTATCATAATTGATTTCTTAAATTCGTAACAGAGTAATATTCGAATCAGAGCGTGGATTCGAATCGGAAACAATATGGGATCTGATCGGGAATAAAAATAGTTGGATAAATATTCTCACGGTCATAGATATATTTCAACCAGTACCCAAGTGGGATTTAACGTTTAGCCTTGAAAAGTCAATTATTTAATAAAATATAAACATGATTTAGATAAATACACAAGCATCACCGATTTGGTATAAATATAAAATGACTAGTGAATCCATCAGTTAACCTGTAGCAGAATGTGGAGCGAGCGACATGCTCACCAAATGGACTAGGTAACTCAATAACTACCAAATGTGTTGATTGAACTTGTATTTTGACTAAAAAAATGGATAATTTTGTTTAAAATGTTTGGATAATCCTTTTTTTTGGATTATCTATATCTCGGTATCCTATTCGCTACACCACATTTGGGCGCCACTTCAAAATTGGATATATCTATCCATCAGTTGTTTAAAATTGGATATGTATTTTCTTTAGATGGATCCTAAATGGGATTTGGTGCGTGAAATACCCTAATTTTTTTACATCTACAGAAAATAAATCAATATAATTAGGGACGACTGCTAGTTTATTTACGTTGCTAGTATCTCCTGCTGAACGCTCTACAAGTTGTACTAATAGTTATTTTAGGTGGACAAATGCGACTTCAGTACTGAGAACATGAAACATAAAATTCACCACTACATTGTTATATGTAAGATATATTTGACTCAAAAAAGCGACAGCTACGAGGCAATGATTCGGTGACAGCATGCTCTTAGACACCATGTATACTCTAGAATTGATATTTCAGTATATCGGATCACAAACTAGGAACCTCTGACAAAATATTGTTATAGCTGGAACTTAGAGATCTCTAGAAAATAGCTACCTATACACACAAATATATACACCATCTTCATCAATGAATACATATGACTTTGTATTCTCTTTTTTATTTTTCACATTTGAGAGGTGCAATGCATTAAAAAAAAGTTATATTATTACAATTGATTTTATTTTTTGGGTAGTATAATACTATGACCATGAATTGATAAAAATGAGTTATAACTAAGTAAAAAATGCTAGTGTAAATACCGTGATTGATACGCTATTGATTACGGTGATTGATTACTGATACACGGTAGTGCCAACACGGGATGGAGGGGCTCTTGCCGTTAAATTACATTGGATGATAGGATGTTAAGCGGAGATGTGAGATTAGATTGAATGGTTTGGATGCTCTGAATCTCCTTACGTGTTGTATGACCTATGATCAACTCCAATACAATAGTATAGATAAGACCTTATACTACATAGTGAAATTCTTTTATTATAGCGTACAGAGTACTTTTATTACTAGTATTGTTTAAAAGTCAAGTGAATATCCACATAAACCGATGAACCAATTTTCTGAGTAAATTACATAAATCTACCAGAATTGAGACAGTGGCAAGATCAATGTCATTTTTGGTATTTCTCTACTACTTAAAAAGAAGGAACGTGTTCCCCCTTCTCCCCCTACTTTGGTCGTCCTTTTGGTTGTCAGCTTACGTTTCATCCGCTTCGTCATCCCGCGCAGGCCCAACTGGGCCAGAGCCCAACTACATCCAGTGGAACGGAAAGCCTACGCACCCGAAACCCTCGCTCCTCACCTCTGCACGAATTGCCGCCGCCGATCACCCTCCGCCTCCTCCTCCTGCCGCCGACCACCCCCGCCTCCTCCCGCTCCTGCGGAGCTCGGAGGACCTTCAGTCCGCTGGCCACCTACTTCATGTGATGAAAAAGCAGTTTATCCGCTTACCCACAGATAGAAGAAACAGAGGCGAGCATCTGCGATAGGGTTTGCCGCCGCCACCCTTCTCGTCGTCCTTCCGTCAATCCCTGGATTCGCCGCCAACTCTCCCTTACGTGGCCAGGCGAGGATCTCCCACAGCGCACCTGCCCCGCTCGAGACAAGGGCAGAGAAGGATGGGTGGAGCCGCAACCTCCTCCTCTTGTCTCTGGATGCCTGCACTGTGTGAAGCCCTCGATCTGTTGACGAGAATATCGCTCGTGTCCACTTTGTGGCCGGCCCGTGGGGAGGAGACCGAAGGTTTCAGGCCGCGAGATGGAGGTGGACTCTGGCGGCGGCCCTTCTAGGTGTCCTCATCCTTCTCTGTCACGCTCGTCGCCGTCAGCGTCAAGGTGGGCAAGCAAGCCAGCAGCCGAGCACCCGCGAAGATCCCTCGTAAGCCCCCTTTGAGGCAGCAGCAGCGACTGCACCATCCCACCGCAGCTCTGCGAGGTGATTCCCTCATGTCCTATCCTCTCCTCTTCTCTGTTTCTTTGTTTCTTCGCCAATCTACGAGACTGCAGAGCGCAATAGTAGATAGAACGGAGCTGAAGCGATGAACTTCATGCTGGATTTGTCCTAATTGGCTAGCGCATTAACATGCTATTGTTTGATAGCATGAATGCCTGCATCTATGAACTGTTTGCATTAAGAGGCTGGTGTTTTATTTCTTCTGAATACCTGCATCAATGGATTTCTATTTGATTTGTCCACCAACAAGCTGATGTTCATGACCTGCATTTCAGTCTAGCTTTCATGGTCTGTGTTGTGTGTATTTTGGAGGGAACGAAGAGTGGATGTTCTCTAGCCCGGACCACAGCGCTGGCGCAGGCCGAGGCCAGGAGTGGTCGGAGAAGAAAGCATCGATGGTGCTGCACTAGGTCATTGGAGGTGTCTTCCATGTTGAAGCTTTCTATGAATCTAGGCCACCATGACCCCCCTCCAACCTCTCCCGTCTTGGTCGTCCTTGTTGTCAGAAACTTTGAATTGGCAGGATAAATTTGTTTTGCAGGGCAGAGTTAACAGATCTTGATGTCATTGCTTTTGTTTTTTTTGCACTAGAATCCTAGACCAACAATTTTGTTGTTCATACTTGTTTGTTGATTTTATAGGAGCCTGTTCCAGTTATTCATGTTTGCTTGTTGCTCTTTCTAGGTAATCATGAGAAGGAAAATGGTCGCATAAGTAAGGCGAAAAAACGTGTTCACGTGCCCTTGGAGTTAGTGATGCCCTCAGGGATGAGGGGGAGTTAATTAACATCCAGTAGGACTATTACCATATCTAATGCTGCACTTCATGTATTTGGAATTGAGCACAAAATACAGGTAAATTGTATCTCATCCTAAGAAATCTATCCAAATTCTTCATATGCAAATGCTGCATTTTCTAAGTTGATCTTTAATATTATCACGGGCTAATCCCATAACTGCTTGCATGTGATGCTGCATTTGATCATCGCCGCTGGCTTGCACCGAGACAAATGTCGATCCAACCATGTATTTTCTGGATTTTAAACAAGTCGCAGTCATGTATAAGTTCCATCAGTTTCTCCAGCTTCTTGACCAACTTACTGAATACGAAAATAGTTTGGACAATTCTTCCTTCGACAAAGCCAACCTTTTATCAGATGCAGCATTAAAAGGGCATGTGATTTACTCACGATAGCCTAGATAGATTATCAGTCATATTTTTAATATATCGGTATTACCATTGGTGCCCACTTTATTGAGAATCGCCATGGACCAGGTTCTAGGTGATATTGTGGAAAGTATAGTGGGTGTCATTCTCTTAGATGCCCAACATCATTTGGATGTAGTTTGGGATGTTTTCAAGACTCTTATTTCTGCCATTCTCCTACTGCAGTTTCTGATCCTCCTACTGTTGGGCTAAGACAGTGGTTCGATCTTCTGAACTCAGTCCTCATGAATTCCAAGATTAATATTGATTGATGAGTGAACTGTATGTTTGAGATGAGCCTGAATTAGATTCTATGGATCCATATTTGCATCAAATGTGTCTGGATGTTTAAGTTGGTTCAATTATTTTGAAACACTCAGTTTCTTTTTGAGCAATTGGATTTTGAAATGGGCAATGTTTTTTGGCACTGAATTGTGTTTGATCTCTTATTGGAAGGTTTCTATCTCTTATGCTTTTAGATCATGTTTCAGTATTAGTAAACGCTTTCAAGATATGATGTGTTTATTAACAGTTGAGTACTTGCCATTTTTCGGGATTAATGGGGCTGTTCTGCAGGAGGTGCGGGTGTTCAATGATCCTCAGCCTGACGCCAGAGAATGCTCGCAGGTAACCATTACCTATAATAACTCTGTTTTTCTCATCCTTGCGGGTGTTCAATGATCCTCAGCCTGACGCCAGAGAATGCTCGCAGGTAACCATTACCTATAATAACTCTGTTTTTCTCATCCTTTATGATAATACATTGAACTGTATATGTGCCCTATTATTCTGATGGATTTGCAGTTTGCTTGATATACGCCCTGGTATTTTGCACGTCATAACCAAGTTACTGTATTTACTAAATCAAGGAGAGACGTTCACAAAGGTATGATAGTGAACATCTGCATGGTCTTGTGTGCAAAACTTGTGCTACAATGCAGCAGACTAATATCGATCTAACAATATGCACCGTGCCAATGTTATTAGAGTTCTAGAATAATTGACGACCACGTCCTTTCTCAAATCGAGATACTTGAAGCAAGCTATTGTAGACAGAAATCTTGTAGGTGTTTTCAAGAGTAGATGAAATGATAGTGGTTGCATTATTCACCCCCTTCTCTAAATTGATTGAATCCTAATGGGCATTGTCTCTGAATTTCCACCCCCTTTTCTTCATCCCATGATGGTAAATCCGCCCCGATGCCCGGATGGTAAATCCGCCCTGTCTCCATCCCATGAATATTTGCTGACACGATGTTGTAGCTTTGGATGATATGTCTTAGTTGAGGAGAAACAATTTTGAAAAATAAAAAGTTGCAGAGCATCATGCTCTAAGCCATTTGTTTACATCTCTAATTAATGATTTTCTACTTTAAAAATGGTTAGTGTTTTTGCTACTGTAAATTTTTAACTAACAGAATCATGCATCATATCTCCTTGGCGTGTAACACAACACCCGAAATATTTGTTCTAGCTTAGGGAACTCTAAACTTTGAGGTTCATTGCTGCTGTGATATGCAGTCCTATACATACCAAGTTATTCTAAACTAAAGAGGTAATATTTTGAAACAAGTTGCTGGTAGTGCCTTCCATTTTTGTAGACTTAGTGAGCTCATATTTCCTATTGACTGAAACTATTGATTATCCATCGGATTCACTGGTCATCTTAGTTTATGCGAGAGACCAGTTTCGAAAATTTATAAAAAATATGATACCATTATTTTCATCGGACTGGAGCAATAGGATTTGTCTAATCTAAGTTAGATAAAGAACGTGCAAGAAGTCCCTACATAAATATTGTGAACGAATTTGACTCCATCTTGTAAACATATCCCTAACAATGGACATCTCCATTGTTATTTTGAATGACAATTCCCAATCCCTTGTCCATTCCTTGTGGTAAAAGCTCCATCTATATTCAGTTCCAGACCATCCACTATATGTTTGGCAAATCTTTGTTGTGATTTTTCCACCATTTTTAAATTTTTCCTCCATTTTATTGCCAGAGATCAGGGTGAGTTTCACTAGCTTTTGGGAAGATGACAAGTTGATGAGGCAATGTGACATAGTTGGGAGGTCCATATAGAGGAAGGAAGCGATTATGGATGGCATTCCTTATTGAAAAGTAGCGGTGGAAAATGATCACAAATCACGGACAGAAATAAAACGAAGCATTTCATGGTGGTAGTTGGTGAGATAGAAGCGCTAAGGAAAAGCCACCTTGGCCAACTCTGAAGCGTTCTTTGCTCTTGATCGGTACATTATGCACACATATATTGTTTCATTTCGTAGTAACACACAGACACTGAACTTGAGAATTAGTTAAGTACAAACATGATTGTAAATTTCTATGCATATGATGTCAAAGTATAGCTTTTTATCGAATTACATTTTAAAGCTATATTTCTATTGTTTTTAGAATATTATGCGGTTATCTCCTACTTCTATAGGCCTGAATTTACGTGGTATTATGGTTACATGTACGAAATAAACTAAATGCGAAGGATTCTTAAAAAAATGTGCAGGGTCGGTTATGCCTGCTGGGTTTAGAGAGGAACCATGTTTCCTAAATTTATCATCATTAGAGTTACTAGCAGATTATCACAGGATCCAGCAGTGCTCTCAACCATGGTACAAAAACATGTTTAGACATACTATGTTGCTCTCACAATAAAAAAAACATGGATGTCGTCACCCCACCCCAAAGTATCAACAAAAGGATGACACATACTTTTTTTCTAGAGCCGCCAAAGGCGATTGGGTTGGGTGTTGCTTCCTAAGTGTGGATCTTGAATTGCAGAACTACGAGAATCTGTCTTGCTAAGGCCTAGGCAATTAGGTTAAGATATGACGGTACAAGAAATTGTTGCAGGGTTACACTGTATCAGTGGTAAACTAAACGTTTAGGGCTTCATAGCTCGATACACAGGCCCTCTAGGAGTGGTCACACCCTTTTTCTTGGTTTCCATGATCATTCTTTTTTTGGAGCGGTTAAAGAATTGCTGCCTAGAAAAATTAGCATCCGAGCCACCGATCTGACGGAGTTTTTTTTTACCCCATCCGTTATTGAAGATTTGCTAAGCCGAAGGCTACGATTTAGGGTCGTGTCCGGATATTGGACTAATCAGATAAAGTATTTTCTTCAATCATACATGTGTTTGCAGCACCCACGTTTTGTGAGACAATAAAACAACCAAAAGAAGAGGTTGTTGAGAGCATCTCTAACAGAACCCATAAACCACGCCGGAACCGAACTTTTCCAGCGGATTTACGGGTTCGGGCCGAATGTGTCGCAGATCAGTGACCGAAAAGATGGGCCGGCCCGTAAAATAAGTTCAGGGGCCCGACCAAGTCCCCGAACGGCCCCTATTAAAAGGGTTCGCGGAGGGGAGTTCGGGTCGCAAACCCTACTCCCCTCCGCCGTTCCTCTCCCTCCGCCGCCGCCACTCACCATTTCCGGCGAGCAATCCAGCTCGCCCCAGTCACCAATCCACAGCCCGCCGCCACGCGATGTCGTCCCGTGGAGGCTCCCAAGGCCGTGGCGCCGGATTGGGTGGCGGCGACTCGCCGCTACGCCCGCCCGTCTTCCGCACCGACGCGGAGCGGCGCAAATGGAATCGGTCGGAGCGCCCGCCGGTGGACGAACTAGGGGTTCACGCCCCCAGGGAAGCTCGCCAGGTGAGGGCTCGTCGTCCGGCCAGTCAAGCCGCGGTGCGCGGCTCCCCGTCGCGGACAGCAGCGACGACGAGGAGCTCACCCCGCACGGTCGCCCACTTTCTCCGCCGGTGACATAGGCATCCCAAATGGGCTTGCTGAAGATAGTACCCGGGGTTTGCTGAAGGCCCACTACCCGAAAAATAAGAAGATTCGGGAACCCAAGATATATTAAGGAAAGTTAGAGCTGTAATAGGAAGTGTTATTTGTAATCTGGCGGGGTGAGTTAGAAACCGTCCCGGACTCTGTAACTTGTACAACACGAATCCCTCGGCTCCGCCTCCTATATAAAGGGGGAGTCGAGGGACGAAGACATCATCGAATCATTGTTTCAAACCCTAGTTTTCATAATCGTCGAGTACTTTTCGGCTGAAACCTTCGAGATCTACTTGCCCTCTACTTCCAACTAAACCCTAGCCTACAATCCATAGGCATTGACAAGTCGATACCTTGTCAATTGGCGCCGTCTGTGGGAATTAGAGGCGTAAGGATCTGATCTCGATGGCACGTTCAAGACCTTCGACATCATCAACCGCAAGCAACATAATGGATCGAGGTAAACAGATCGCTGCTGGTCTTGTCGATTTTGTTCCTCACCCACCCTCCCGTTTGGATGCATATGCGTATCTGGCGGAGCCTATGGAGATGACGTTCGGAAGGTTTCGCTTTCGCGTCGAGAAGGAAGGATCGTATCGTGCCGAAATTCCGATTTCGTCGGGATCGTCGGCGGTCGATTCCGATTTTTCAAGCTATACATCGTCAACCGAATCAGGAGAAGAAGAAACTTCGTCGACACGCTACGTCAGCACCAGGGCAAGAGAGAAACTCGCCAAGATCTTCAACGACATGTCGTTTGAGTCATCCGCGGACTCATATATAAGCGATGGCTCAAGCAATGTCGATAGTTATGACTTCATCGACAAATCTATCACAGTGGGCAAGGTCTTAATCAACCTCAACGATGATGTCACCAAACCCAACATAGATCTGAATACAAAATACCATCAGATTTATGCTATTGAAGATCAAGAGGAAACATCTGAGGCTTTCGACGATCTGGGAAATCCATACGTCGATCCCTCTGATCTGCGACGAGGCCTGGGCAATAAATACGTCGGGCCACAGCCGTGAGACAGAGTTCAACTTTCGCAAGCAGCGTGGGACAGAGCCGCGAGAGCTATGAACGGTACAGAACCAATGGCTACCACGGCCACACCAGAGGAATTGCAAGCATATCAATATAGGTTCGCACGAGCTGCCAGAGAATTGGAAAAACAGACAGCTGAGTTAAACAGGAGAAAGGAGGCAGCTTCTGCATCCAGCAGGAGAAGGGCAGATCTAAGTCGACAATCTAGAACTTCGGGTGATAGCCATAGGGAGGCTCGGAACAGAGGAAGATCAAGGTTACAACACATACCCGAAGCAGAAAGAGAGCACTTGGTTCAAAACCTCGACATGTCCTTTATGTCGATAGATACAAGAGGGAACATTATCCCTAAGACACCAGAAGCTGGGTATATGGCGACACAAGCTTTTATCCTCGAGTCTAAACCACCTCCAGGTGATCCAAGGGAAACACTGTACAATATGGCGATAGCAGGAGTTGGAGCTATGGGGACAGCGTTTGTATCAACGCCTCCCGAAGGAACGGCAAGGCAAAATAGTCCACGACCTGCAGCAGCAACGGCGGCAGCCCCTGAAGGACCAAGCGGAGCAAGAGACACGGCAGCACAAGCAAGGGTCGAGAGAGCGCGGCAAAACAGAAGGGAATATCGGCAATCCCCGGAGCTTAACGACGAAGATATGTGCGGCTTGCCGTGTTTCACGAGGAGAGTCCGAAAAACTCGAGTCCCTTCAGGATTCAAGTTACCCGATAACTTCAAGAAATTCGACGGCCTTCAAGATCCAGAGGATTGGCTAGTTGATTATCTCGAGACAGTAAAGCTCACAGGAGGAACCAGAGCAACAGCTATGCAAAGCATCCAGGTGCATCTGAGTGGAGCAGCACGATCTTGGATAAAGAAACTTACCCCGGGATCCATCGACGCTGGGAAAGCTTCGAGGATGTGTTCGTCAAGAACTTCCGGTCCACATGCAAGAAACCTGCGTCGTTGGAGGAGTTGAGAGCATGTCGACAAAAGCCGGACGAGCCAATGAGAAAATACATCCAAAGGTGGAACATCATCAAAAACTCGGTAGAAAATATATCTGACGAGAGAGCGATAGATGCGTTTGTCGCAGGAATCCGGCGAGGAGATTTCGTCGAGGACTTGGGAAGGACCAACCCAAAGACAGTATCCGCGTTAATGGAAATAGCAAACAGATGGGCAGATGGAGAAGATGCTGTCCACAACAAAAGGCACAGGTCGCCAGAGGAAGACCGTGGTCGAAATTATCAACCGAGGCGACGATTTCCTCGGCAGTACCAGAACTATGACGCTCCAGGACAAATTTCGGCAGGTTTTCGGGCAAACACAGGAGGAAACAACAGAGATGATTATCAGAGAAGCAGTGAGCAGCGAGGCGATAACAGGGACGATTTTCGCAACAACAGGCAAAATAGCGGTCCTAGGTTCCCAAGGCCTTTCGTTTCCCCCGAAGAAATGATGAATGGGCTGTGTCAGATGCACTTTTTCCTCGACAGCAACGGAAAAAGACAGTCAGGGCACCTGCAGAAAGACTGTCGTAATTTCCAGGCAATGCTAAGGTATGCAGAGCACGCTAACGCTCGAGCAGCACAGAGAAATCCTCGAGAACCCAGAAGCGAGATTCATTTGCCACCACCTCCCGCGATTACAGACGACAATCGACATCAGCTCAGAATAGCGGCAGCACCCCCACCACCACCTTATGTTGATCCTAACTCCAATGGAGTGGTGTCGATGATTCAGAAGGGAAGGCCATCCAATAGAGCTCAGAAAGTAATCTCACGACAGGTGTTTATGGCAGAAAAAATGCCTCCACCAACAGTCGAGTATCTCAATTGGTCAGGGCAAGATATTGGCTTCACCATAGCAGATCACCCGCAGCAAGTTCCTCAACCAGGGCAGTCAGCACTTATTCTGCCAGCAGTTATTGCGGGATTTGATGTCTCTCGAGTGTTCATAGACGGCGGCAGCAGCTTAAACCTTATGTATGCAGATACATTGAGGAAGATGAACATATCCTTAGCAAACTTGAAGCCAACAGACACAAGGTTCCACGGCATCACACCGGAGAAACCAAGTTATCCATTGGGGAAGATCAATCTCGACGTTCAGTTCGGAACCCGAGAAAATTATAGAATCGAGAGGCTGGAATTTGAAGTCGTGGATTTTCCATCGCAGTACCACGCTTTGTTGGGACGACCAGCATATGCTAGATTTATGGCGGTGCCACACTATACATACCTGTTGTGGAGATTGCCTGGACCAAAGGGACCAATCACAGTCAAATGAAGCTTCGCCTTAGCTGATAAGTGCGACAAGGATTTTCATCGGCTATCAGAAACTTTCGGGATGCAAGCTGAGTATTTGGCGTCAAAAAGTATGACTGACTACGACGTGCTGCCAGACGTTGGAAGGCCAAATAAAGAATCAACTTTCAATACCGAGAAAAATTATAAGGAGGTGCAGATTCACCCGACAGACCCGAAAAAGACGACGTCCATTGCAACAAATATGGATATCGTATAGGAAAGCGCGCTCGTCAAGTTCCTCCGTGAGCACTGGAAAATCTTCGCATGGTGTCCAGCTGACATGCCAGGAGTACCCAGGGAACTTGCCGAGCACCACCTCAACTTGGATCCTCTCGCGAGACCAATCAAACAACCCTTGCGGCGTTTTTCGGAACCAAACCGCAAAGCTATGTTATCAGAAATAGATCGACTTAAAGATGCTGGTTTTATCAAAGAGATATCTACAGAAGCCACATGGGTAGCTAACCCAGTGATGGTGCCGAAGAAACACACGACAGTCCTTCGCATGTGCGTCGACTTTACGTGTCTCAATAAACATTGTCCTAAGGATCACTTTCCCCTCCCAAGGATCGATCAAATCATCGACTCCACGGCAGGATGTGAACGTCTTTCCTTTTTGGATGCATACTCTGGTTATAACCAGATCAGATTAAAAGAAGATGATGAGGCCAAAACAGCGTTTATTACACCTTACGGCGTGTTTTGCTACAGAACAATGCCCTTTGGTCTAAAAAATGCGGGAGCAACATATCAGAGGATGATGCAGAAGTGTTTGGCGACACAGATTGGGAAAAACGTGCAAGTATACATCGACGATGTCGTCATAACATCAAAAAAGGGGGCAACGTTGATCGAGGATCTCAAAGAAACCTTTGACAACCTCGACAAATTCTGCCTAAAATTGAACCCGACGAAGTGTTCTTTTGGCGTCCTAGCAGGAGAACTTCTGGGGTTTCTAGTTTCAGCAAGAGGGATTGAAGCAAATCCCGACAAAATACAAGCTATAGTAACAATGAGGAAGCCAACAAAGTTGAAAGAGATACAGCAGCTAACTGGGCGAGTCGCAGCTTTGAGCAGATTCGTCGCCAGGCTGGGAGAAAAAGCGTTACCATTTTACGCTCTGATAAAACAAGGAGATAAATTCCAGTGGAACGAAGAGGCCGACAGAGCTTTCGAGGATTTGAAGCGCACAATTTCGACACCACCAATTTTGGTGGCGCCGAAGGAAAAGGAACCTCTCCTGCTGTATATTGCAGCTACGCCCCAAGTAGTTAGCACAGTGCTAGTTGTCGAAAGAGAAGAAGAAGGAAAACTCCATGGAGTGCAGAGGCCAGTATATTTCATCAGTGAAGTTCTGTCGCCCTCCAAACAGCGGTACCCGCAGTACCAAAAATTAGCATATGGAGTAATTACAACTGCAAGGAAGTTGCGCCACTATTTTTCGGCACACCCGATAATAGTAGTCAACGAAGCACCTCTTTCAAATATACTAAACAATCCAGAAGCTACAGGGCGTGTCTCCCTTTGGGGAATAGAACTTTCCCCTCGGGACATCACGTATGAAAAAAGAAAGGCAATCAAGTCGCAAGTTCTGCCAGATTTCATTGCAGAATGGATGGAGCTACAAAACACGGGACCCCCAGATTTGTCGAGAACCTGGACCATGAATTTCGACGGGTCCAAGAGAGTAGAAGGAGCTGGCGCAGGAGTAGTACTTATATCACCTGCAGGCGACAAGTTGAAATACGTCCTTCGGATGACGTTTCCTAACGCATCTAACAATGAAGCAGAATATGAAGCCCTCATACACGGGATGAAGATGGCGAAAGCTTGCGGTGCAACTCGACTAAAAATCTTTGGCGACTCACAATTGGTGGCTCAGCAAGTTATGAACCAATGTGACGCAGTCAATGATAGCATGGTAGCATACAAGGAGGTGTACAATGAGCTCGAGAAGCTATTTGATGGATGCGAGGTAAATCACATCAGTAGATTGAGCAACGATGAAGCCGACGTCCTCGCAAACATCGGGTTGCAATGCCTCTCAATCCCACCAGGAGTATTTTGGGAAGAAATAGCAGAGAGACCCACAAAGCCAAAAAAGGTGCAGAAAAAAGCAAAAGAAGAGAAAACTTCGACGCTTCTCAAAGAAACCACGGAAGATGAAGAGGACCAAGAACTTGTGATGATGGTACAAATTCCGTGGATGCAAGCATATATATCATACATCCTCAGAAAGAAATACCCGACGATCCAGTTGAAGCAAGGCGAGTTATTCGACGATCCAAAGCTTTCACAGTGATCAAAGGAGAATTATACAAGCGAAGTATTTCAGTCGTCCTCCAAAGGTGTGTCACACCCGAAGAAGGAAGAGCAATTCTGAAGGACGTGCACGAAGGGATATGTGGCCACCACGCAAGTAGTCGAGCTATTGCAGCCAAAGTTTTTCGGGCAGGATTCTATTGGCTGACAGCAATCGAGGATGCCAAGGAAATAGTAAGAACTTGCGACGCGTGTCAAAGATTTGCCGCAAAACCTCACTCTCCAGCAGCAGAACTAGCACCAATACCATTGTCATGGCCCTTTGCCCAATGGGGACTTGATATGGTGGGCAAGCTGCACAAAGCTTCGCCAGGAGGATATGAGTACTTGCTGGTTGCTGTCGACAAATTCACCAAGTGGATAGAAGCAAAGCCGATAAATTCACCAGATGCAGCATCAGCAATAAAATTCGTGAAGGGCATTGTTTTTCGATTTGGAGTACCTCATAGCATCGTCACAGACAACGGCAGCAACTTCACGTCAAAGGAGTTCAAGGCGTACTGTGCAGAGGTAGGCATCAAATTGCACTTTGCGTCAGTTGCACATCCTCAAACCAATGGTCAAGTCGAGAAAGCCAATGGCATCATCTGCAATGGCATCAAGAAACGCCTGTTAGGACCACTGGAAAAAGCTCGACATACCTGGCCAGAAGAACTACCAAGTGTGTTATGGAGCATCCGAACAACACCAAATACAGCGACACAGGAGACCCCGTTTTTCCTCGTCCATGGAGCAGAGGCAGTACTGCCAATAGAAATAGAGCACGACTCCCCCAGAGTCATAGAGTATAATGAAGAAACTTCCAGGAAAGCGTTGGAAGACGACGTCGACGCACTCGACGAAGCTCGAGACGAAGTATTATCAAGGGTAACCAAATATCAGCAGGACCTGAAAAATTACCACAGTCGACGTTTGAGACCAAGATCTTTTCAAGTCGGAGACTTAGTTCTGCGGGTCAATCAAGAGCGCACTGAAAAACTCGAGTCGCCATGGTTGGGACCTTACATTGTTACAGAAGTCATCAACGGAGGCGCATACAGGATCAAGGACAAGAAGACGGGGGTTCCTGAGAAAAACCCCTGGAACGTAGCACATCTCAGGCGATTCTACGCCTAGAGTCGAAATATAGTCCTTCTCTGTCAAAATACAATGTATTGAAACGCCCGCGAGTTTTCAGACGCACTCTTTTCCTTTTCGGGGCACCGAGTGGGGCCGGAAAGGTTTTTAATGAGGCGGGCTCGCGGTGCTGCAATATAATAAAGATAGTGGAGATATATTTCTTATTCTTCGACACGCTCGGGGGCTCAACTCCTTCAAGTTTCAAAAAACGTACAATATAGACATATTAGACTTACCCAAATATTTCGCCTTGGTACACTAAATACCTCGCCAAATATCGGAAGCTAATAAAATTTAAATATAGTGTACGCACCAAAAAACTTACTGCGTTGGTCCAAGAAACTCGCAACAAAAATATAGAACTTTGACACCACGACACTCGGAGGCTTTCGACCCATTAATGAAAAAACAGAGATATCTTATTGTGACAGGAGGAAAAGTCTTCGAGATGGAAAAAATAGTACAACTCTAGCCAGAAGGCTCGGGGGCTCCAGCAATATAGAGCAGTTTACAATATACAACAAATTTCTTCGGAAATCAAAAAAGATACAGACATAATGTTGTTCAATATAGTACAAATCAGTCAAAACCTAAAATACTATCTATGGACAAGCCTCTGGTTGTCTTATGCTCAGCATAGGACCCCTTGACAAAGAATTCTGAATCCATCCGAAGAAGTTCATCTATCATCGACTCAGCCACAGGAGTTACCATCTCATCGATTGAGTCGATATCATTCTTTCGCCGCGATTTTTTGGCCAAGCAATCAGCAACAATCTTCGTCAGGTCTAACTTTGGATGGCAAATATTTATCATAATCATGGCAAACCTCGCTCCAGCTGTCAATTGAGCTCGCACAAAACTATGAATGCGAGGAGCATCTCTGAATACCTCCAATAATTCAGGAAGAGTTTTGGGAACTTCATTTCGAGGAAATAAAGTCCTGTAAACAAGGGTTAATGTTGTCGTGCAAAAGTTAAGAAATTCGCGCACTTGGCAAGCACGATCTTGAAACGTGACAATCTGCTGGGTTCGTTCAGGGGAGGCCCAGAATAAACAGCCATGGTTAAGGGAAAGATTGACGAGAAGATTTGTTCTCTCGAGTACTCTTTGATCTTCGGCGGCAGCATCAAGAACTGAGCCTATTAAAGTGACAAGGCAAAAAAAATTTGAAGGGGGGCACAGCAAAGTAAGGAGGAGGCATTGCGGGATTAGAAAAACATACCTAACATATCTGTGCTAGCCTCTAACATTAGCTCGAGCATGCTATTCTCTCGGGTAGTGGCTCCCTTTGCTTCCAATACAGCAGTATCCTTGGCAGCCACAGCTTCTTTGGCTAGTTGGAGAGCAAGTTTTTCTTGTTCAGATGCTCTTCGAGACTGTTCCATCATGGCGAGAGTTTGCTTCTTCATGGATTGGAGTTGCTGTCGAAGTTCTTGCAAATCTTCTGACGAATGTTTGTTGGAAGAACCTTCGAGAGGGTTATCAGCGATTGGCATTTTCTTCGAGAAGGAAGAAGCGGGAGAAGCATCGGCAGAGCAAGGATTGGTCGAATAGTTGTCAAATATTAACTGGAAAAGAAAGCGCCAGGATCAATGATAGTGCCAAGAGGGAATTTCATTAATTTCTAGAAATATTTACATAAGCATTACAAAAGAAGTTTCTCCTAAAGGACTACCAGGATAATTGTCGCCATAGCTAAATTGGCGACAAGGGCAAAAGAAGCAGAGAACGAAAAAATAAAGAGACATGCAACTAGACCTCCGGCCTTGATGAGCTAGGAGTTGAAGCTGGTTTGATCCCAAGATAGGCCAGGATTTTCTTCGTGTTGGGCTTGGCTGCCTTAATCAACGACCTCCATCTTGACTGCTCTATCTGATCGGTGTCGCCAACCTTAATCCAATCAACAGTTTGTTGGCTGTCAGCGACCAGGGCAACAAGATTTCGACAATCTTCATGTTTTCCTGGCGCATCTTCAGTCCAAGGTCCTCTGATGAATTGAAGCTCTTGGCAAGGGCAAGGAAAGTCGGGGGCTCCTCTTTCTTCGGGAAGAAGTAGGGGAACAACGTCGACAGCCCTGCACTAGCATTTGCCACGCCTTCACGAATTTCGGATCCATGAAGCTCCAGATAAGAAAGTGCGTCAAGGAGAGGGTCATTGATGGGATTCTCCAGATCAAACTCTTGTTTTGTTTGATCTGCCATAGGAAACAAAACATTGGTCAAAAACAAGAAACAGCGGGTCTCATAAAAATAGAAGGGATCAATAATATTACTTTCAGTGCGTCGACTTTGTGATTTCAGGCGCTTGAGGATCCCCTGTTCACGAGCAGCTTGTGCAGTTTTATGCTCGTTTAAAGCAGATTCAGTATCCTCAAGTCTTTTCTGCAGTTCCTCGACACTAGCAGCTTTTGCTTTGGCTTCATCAGCCTCGGCTTTGGCTTCGCTAGCAACAAGTTCGGCTTTCTTGCGAGCCGCCTCACTTTGCTCCAGTTTTTGAGCAAGTGCGTCGGCACGTTTGTTGGCCTCTGCAAGTTTCTCTGTCGAAATAAAAAAAAGAGGAAAGGTCAAAAATGGCGACAAACGACAAGAGCAAGAAGTAAAAAATTATTACCTTCAGTTCTGCTGGCATATTCACGGTACCCAATGAATTGGGATCCGATGCAGATAAGCTCTTTGATCATGGGCTGTCAAAAAAGAACAAAGAAAGAGAAACATCGGTATGAAAAAAGAGTGAACGCGTGAAAAAGCAAAATAGAGGAAATATAGATATTGGCAAGAAAATTCAAAAACTTACATCATCCAAGAGCAAAGTGGAAGAGCTACCCAATTGAGGGGCAGGCTCAATGATCGTCTCAACCCTCGTCCTTTTTGGTGAAGGAGCAAGGGGGCTTGATGGCGGAGTAGTGGTGACGACGTTTTGTTGAGGAGGCGAAGATTCTTCTCCTTCAACTAGCGTGTCCGAAGCAAGTACAGTATGTGATGTGCTCGTACGAGGAGCCACGTCAACAGTTGGTACTTCTTCCTCGTCATCGCTGTAATTAAAAGAAGACAGCATAAAAAGCAAGACAAGACAAACATTTCAGGTACAGAAATAAGGAGAAATAAAAATGACTTACGAGCTGACGAGGGATTCAAGATAAGGATCGTAAGTTGCCTTCTGGTGTGAAGGATCAACTTCTTCAGCTTTGGAAGTGCCGGAGTCTTCGACATCATTCCTTTTCCTTTTGCCTTTCGGGGAGACAGCGGGAGGAGGAGATTGCGCCGACGAAGTACCTTCAGAATTACCCGCAGGTTTTCGTGAATCCACGGGTTCGTTCACAAAGGATGGAGCTTCTTGATTGTCATCTGTGACAATGGCCCTTTCTTCGACCTCTCCACCCTCAGGAAGAGGAGGAAGCAAGACAAGGTCAGGATGATTCTGCGCAAAATAAAATAAGGAGAGACGTTAGAAAAGAAGTTACAAAAAAGTTAACAAATCAACAACAAGACAATTAGTCAATGATTACCTCGGGAAGTGGATTGGCGGCGCTGAATGGCAGCACTCGACAAGAAGAAGGAACAGCATCTTTTTTGCTGAGAGATGAAATTTTTCGGACAAGTCTTTCTAAATCCTTGACCTCCAAATTCACCGACAGCCGGTCTACGTCCTTGTCGCCGGCATATTTCCAGAGAGGATGCTTGCGAGCCTGAAGCGGCTGCACCCTAGTCCTAAGAAAGTATGCAGTGATTTGGATGCCTGATAACTTCTTGCCGCGAGTATTTTGTAACTCGTGGATACGAGCCATCAAGGTTTCTGTCGACGCCCTTTCTTCTTCGGTGGCCTCCGCGTCCCATGAGCGGCGGCGAAAGATTTTTTCGGCGCCATCAAAAGGAGGGATGTTGTCTTCTGCGCATCCGTGGTTCTCCTCCTGAATGTACAACCACTTCTTGCGCCATCCTTGAACTGAGTCAGGAAGCTTGACGTCGAAGTAGTCGACAGTGGGTCGAACAGAAATTACAATGCCGCCTATATTATAGGCGATATTGGGCGAGCCATTGCGGCGGCAGAAGAAAATGCGTTTCCATAGCGCCCAGTTAGGCTGGACGCCAAGGAAAGCCTCGCACAAAGTGATAAAAATGGAAATGTGGAGGATTGAATTCGGCGTGAGGTGGTGGAGTTGCAAACCATAGACAAAGAGCAGTCCACGGAGAAAAGGATGAATGGGGGCGGAAAGACCGCGGATGAGGTGGTCGACAAAACTTACCCGGTACCCCATTGGAGGGGTTGGGTAGCTCTCCTCGCTGGGGAAGCGCAATGCTTAGTGTTTCTTGGTGATCCCCAGCTTCTTCAGTGTAACATCCCAAGTTTCAACAATAATAAAGATCAAGAGAGAGTTTCGATTACTCAAAATTTTACAATTAACAAAAACTTTTTCTATGCATTAAGTGCCACATATAGGTTCATGCATTTTGAGTGATTTTCTTTTGTGCAATTGCCATGATGAGTGTTGGTATGCTTAACCATTGCTATATGAACCCTAATCAAGATCACTAAACCCTAATTTGAAGGGAATTGGAGAAAATGGGAAAAACCCATTTTCCACTCACATACCCATTATGCAAAATAGCAAATCCTCAACCAAGGCCAAGATTGCTTGCTCCCTTGCTTCTAAAATACTTCAATAGGATAAACTAACACTTTTGCATCCTTGAATCAAGAATCAAACACAAGGAAATCGAAAATCTCAACTACATATGATAATGGTCATATGAGGCAAAAATATTTTCTTCCCTACTTTGCACCCCTCTATTTCTTGAAACCTAAACTAAACTTTGTCAACCAAAGCCATGTCATCCAAGACCATGTCAAGGTGAGCACTTTTCATGTTGACCACCATGGCTAGAGTTGACTAGGTTGACCAGAATTAAATGGCCAAAATGGGATCTGAGAAGAAAAACAAGATGACCCCAAACTTGAAACTCTACAATTCTTTTCCAAATTGAGTGCCACCACCACCAATACTTCACTTTATTTATATAAATGAGATTCACCAAAAAGATTTCCAAAATTCAAAAGAAAAGTTCATGCGGCCATTGTGTCGAACAGGTGGCAGACATCATTTCCAAATTGAGACACACACTATTACACACTGGTTTCTTCCCTAAACCCCTTTAATTCTTGATCATTGCACCCTCTTACAACCCCTGCTTCACCCCAGTACCTTGCTTGATCGATTAAAGTGAAAGGAGAGGGAAAGAAAACCTAGTCTAATGCACACCGTGGCCATGCCGGCCACCATTGGCATCTCCACCTCCAGCCCTCGTTTCAACTCTTGCCCTTGTCCTGAAGCATCTACACAGCACAAGGACACGAATGGTACAAGCCCCTGCAACGCCACGGCTCTACTTTGGCCAGAACGCGCGCGCCCAAAAGCATGCCAGGGCATGCCAGCCCACGCGGTGAGCGCGCACTGGCCGCGCCAGTACGTCGCCCACTCGAGCACCTCCGTCCTCGCCCTGCATCCCTACCGCGGCGTTGAGCAGCTACTCCCCGCCCTCTACACGCTAGACGAGCGCCCGTACCTGCCCTGCACCGTCGCCGACGTCCTCGACCAAATGATGCCGCGCGCCCACTGACAGACTTTGCAAAAGCTCGAGCAATCCCGTCGCACTTTCTCTGCGCCAGCTAGCCGTTGAGCATCGCCAGGACGACGCCTACACGCTGCCGTCCTTGCCTTGCCCCTTCGAGCACCCCAAGCACCGCGCCATGGCCGTTCCTTCTCAGCACTCCGTGGCCAACCCTCGACACTATAAATAAGGGCGATCGGCTCCTCCCTTCTGCACACAATCCACTCCCCTCACCTCACTGAGTCTCCTCCACCCCTCAATTTCACCAGACCTCGCCGGAGCTGATCGAATCGCGAGCTCAAGACCGCCGGAGCCCGCGGAAGCTCTGCGTCGATTGGAGCCTCCCCGAGCGCCGCCGCTGCCCCAAGCTCTTCCTCATCTACTTCCACTTCTCCGCGCATACTGCCCGACTCCTGCAACGGCCTGGTAGGCTCTCCCACCCCCTAGGCTCGCCGCCAGTGAGCCCGTCGCTCGCCGGAGACGACGATGCTCCAGCACCGTTGATCTCTGTTCTAATCCTACGGCCTAACGCGCGCATACCGATTCGGCGTTTAAAGAGGCGCCGATAGGTGGCCCCCACCTTGTCAGCGCGGCCCGAGCGCACCAGATGCGTGTTGGGCTGCGAAGTGGGTTTTTAAACCGTTTCGGCCCAGTAACGCTTCCCGCCTAAGCCCAGGATTTCAAATCTAGTTTAATCTTATTCAAATTTGCTCTGCTGAAGGTTTAGTAAATTTTGAATAGTTTGAATTCTGCCAAACCAAATTTAGCAAACTTTATACCGTTGGAAAGCCCATGAATTTATCCATCCAATGCCACTGGCCCCATCTCAAAGTTCCTTGTAGATTTAATTAGGTAAAAATAACAAGACAGGGACTTTTGAACATTCAAACTTCATTTAAAATTTAACCAGAATAGTTTTTGAAGTAATTCCAATTCTGATAAATCACAAATGATGTCCTCTAATTGATTATGCAATAACATAGCCCTGTTGTTTGTATGATCATGGGCTAGATCAAATAAAATGGCTATGTAGTCATTTCTAGAGCAATTGAAAATGGAATTCAAACTCAACCCTAATATGAGAGCTACCTCTCATTTAAATCTTGATCCTAAGTACTAATAACCAGGGGGAATGACTAGGCTAATGAACCCTTGAGGATTATTACTTAGAGATTTTAATTCATTCAAATGTTAAGATTTAAAACTATGTGAAGTATAGCACTTCAAATTAAATTGAACTCACATATAATAGATATGAAATGTTGACTTTGGGTCAACCTATATTTCATACCTTATTATTATATGATGAGATTAAATCTTAATATGATATAATGATAAGAATTGAATTTCTCTAAGGAACTACATACCAAATTTAAGAAATAGGAATAATAAGAGGAAATTATTTTCTCCTAAATAAGAATTTATCAAATAACCGACAATGCGATGTTTGACTGATAATAGGATTAGAGTGTGAACTCTTTGAGTGTTTCTAGTTTAGTATGTGAGCTTGGTTTAGTATTTATACCTCGTATTCGTATATAGACGCTAGTAACGAGGAATACCAAGAGGAGGAAGGCTACTCACCGGAAGAAGAAGAGAACTTCGATAACTACTCAGCTCAAGGCAAGCTAACCCTTGCTAAACACAAGTGCTTAGCTCTACAAGAGCAAAGGCACCATCACCTTTTACTTTTATGTATTACCTATCCCATGTTTTTTACTTACAAATTTACCTTGCTGTTTTTATTTCAAAGTACTTTTTGATTTATGATTCACTTGGTCTAGAATAGAACAATACTTGAGATAGATTAGCACAAAGCTAGATAGCACCCCTCATATAGTTGCTAGTGCTAATCAATTAAAATTGACTACTCTAGATGGGAACTTGGTGAAGTGAAATGACTTTGAAAGAAAGTAAAGTGAAGGTGGATGTGAGCAAGAGAAGATAGTGATTTTTGATAAAATTGATGATTGGATCTGAATGCAATACCCTTCCAATTATACAAGTACCCCCACAATACCTGATTATGGGTAGGGCTTAACTAGAAGCTTGTGTATTTTAGTATGGGTTCCCTCTACACAAACATCATAGGGGTTACGCCGAGGCTGCCTCCGTTAAAAGTGAATGATGTTAATATCAGGTGAATGTACGGCCCAAGCCTTGTGCAATTCCCGGGTTGACTGTGGTTTTCACCGGGAGGCCAAGCTCATGGGGAGAGGTGCTCATACTAGCCTATATAAGTGAAAGGTTTCGATTGATGATCCGCGTACTGTGTTACGATGATTCGGGGTTATCCTCGACGGATGGAATCAAAAGTTGTGGCACAAGAGTACAACCTCTGCAGAGTGTTAAACCTATTCGAATAGCCGTGTCCACGGTTACGGACGATTGGAAAGGCCATACTATCCCCGTTATCATTAAAATGTTTTGATTCTAGAAATGAATGGTGGATTGAGAGGTGATATTATGGTGAACCATAATGAGTCGTGGGAATGACACTAATGTTCCCACTTGAGTTAGTCTAGCACATGATAAGGTTTTGCTAAAGGTTTACTAAACTAAAACTTGGCTTTATGCAAATAAACCTAGAGCTTAGCACCCACTTATGACACTTAATATGTAATTATTGTTAAGTTAGCTTGCGAGTACTTTAAAAGTACTCATGGCTTTGCCCTGGCTATTCAAATGCCAGACTATGAAGGAGAGCACCAGTATCAGGATGACGGACAGCAGGACGTCTACGATAACTAGGATCGTCTTCTAACGTCAAGCGTTGCCTGTGGAATAGATAGTCCACTACTACTTCGCTTCCGCTACTATTTGTGATGTTGAACAATATATTCGTGTAATATTGGATCATGTGATCTATGGTTGTAAGACAATATGTGTTGTAATAAATGATGACTCTATGCTACTTACTATTATGTCTCGCAAAAACATTATTCCTGGGATTGCGATGTACGGCATAATAGGCATCTGGACTTAAAAATCCGGGTGTTGACAAGTTGGTATCAGAGCCATTGTTTGACCTTAGGAGACCCTAGTTAGAATGGACGTTCGATAAACTTAGTTTCCAAATTAATGAATTGAATAGTTATGAAAAATACAATCATACCCTTACCTTTGATCCTTTTTAAACTAGCCAAATTCATGCTCTTATTTATAAGTTGCTTAAAATTTGAACACTTGCACATCTCTAACTTGCTCATCCATCCCTCTACAGATGGATATCATCCCCACGGAGCCCTTCATCCAGACTCAAGTATACGACCTGGCGAACGGTGGGGATCTGATCTTCGAGAGGGATCTGATGGCCCTCTCACAGTTCCTCGGACGCTTGCCTCCCGTGTTCTACGGAGGCCAGATCGCTGACCAAGTTGGAGGCCAACTCCAATGGCTCATCATGGCTAGCCTCCCGGGGAAGCCGGAGTCCCCCATGTTCCGCCAGATTCAGTTCTCTCTCCGAGAGAACAACTGGGTGGATGGACTCGCCCGCGCTCTACAGGAGGCTCTCGCCCGTCTATGCGGGCAAAACACGGTGGCGATTGAAGGAGAACGTTTTGAACACTTTGCAAGGCACTCCTCTCTCGGGCTACCCATCAGCCTGCCGTTCCACCCGGTGCTCAGGCACCACGTGGATCACCTGGACTTCATGTTATTTGAAACTCGTGCGGAGTTGGACAACTCCCGCTCCACCGCCATCCACACCCAGGACCAGCTGAACAAGTATGCGGAGACCATCAAGGTCATCGCAAAGGAGCGTAGAACTCTCCGCCAGCTGGTCGTGAAGAGGGACTCTACCATTCACCGCCTGAAGGCCAAGATCGCCGTCCTGAAGGAGACCATCACCACTCAGGCGGAGCAGCTCCAGATCCTCGAAGGAGAGGGAGAAGGGGAAGACATCCAAGGGGATGGCTACTCCTACGTCAGCAACGACGATGACTACGAGGAGGAAGATGAGGGAGACCTGGACTTCCACCAGCACCTGCCTGCCGGGATGGACACCACCTTCCCGCTCCGCATCGATGGATAGTTTCCATCCCCCTTTATGAGCACTCGCGTAGTATGAGATGTATCGGTCCTTTGTATCCGCACCATGTATCGTAGTTTGTTGAAAGGGTTCTTAAAACCCTCCTGAACATTTGGCTTGTAATAATTGCTACCTCCATGAATATGTTTGTGTGTGTAATATTAATATTTTATGAATCAAGTTTAAGTTGTGTGAATTTATCCCAAAATGAGCAGTAGAAATTTCCCTCTCATCTCATTATCCATATCCCTGTTCAGATGGCACCTCCAACTCGCAACATGACTCAAGAGGCAATGATGCAGATGTTGCAACAGATGTTGGCTGATAGAGAAGTTGAGAGAGCTGAATGGCAAGCCAACCTAGCGGCACTTCAACAGATTGCTCAGGGCAATCAAGGCCACGGAAACCACGACCACCCTGGGTCAAAGCTGAAAAACTTCCAAAACACCAACCCACCGGTGTTCAGCAAGACAGAAGAACCCCTCGATGCAGATGATTGGCTTCAAACTATGGAGAACAATCTCGAGGTTGCCGGAGTGGAGGACAACGAGAAGGTGTTGTTCGCTACCCACTATCTGGCTGGACCTGCACGTGCCTGGTGGACAAGTACCCGTGCCTTACATGCGGGGCAAATGATGACTTGGGAGAATTTCAAACTCAAGTTTAGTAAGTATCATGTGCCCCCGGGTTTGATCAAGAAGATGAGGGATGAGTTCAGGGAACTGAAACAAGGCAGGATGACCGTGGTGGAATACCGCGACAAGTTTCTCACTTTGTCAAGGTACGCCCCGGACGAGACGGACACCGTCGAGAAGAGGAAGGAGAGGTTCCTAAATGGACTGCATGATGAGATGCAGACTGTGCTGATCAACATTCCCTTTGCTGATCTAGAAGCTCTTGTTGACTCCGCCATTCAGATGGAGGGGAAGATACACCAAGCAAATGAGAACCGCAAGCGCCGTATGATGAACCAGAGTGGGCCCAGCAACAACCACAAGTATCGCCCCAGCTCAAGTGGAGGGTTCGCCCCAAGAAACAACAAGCCCCCGATGCAGAATCCACGTCCGAGTTATCAGAATCGGAGTGGAGGGAACCCCAGGCCAGGAGGCCACCACAACTACAACAACAACAACAACTTCAGCCGCGCTCCACCCTGCGCCCCCAACAACAACTCCAACAACTCCAACACCGCTCCAAGGACTGGGAGCAATGCTGTTCCCATTACCCCCAAGGACAAGTCCACTTACAACTGCTATGAGTGCGGAGTGGCTGGGCGCTTCTCCTATGAGTGCCCCAAGAAGCTTGCCAAGACTGCCGCCAACCCCTCAGGCCCTGCGCAGCAGCAGCGTCGTGTCACCACCAACAAGAAGTTCGCCCCCAACAACCCGAACAACCGCAACGGCCGCCTCTACCACATGAATGCAGAAGAAGCTCAGGAAGCCCCAGACGTTGTGCTGGGTATGTTCTCTGTTAACTCAATACCCGCAAGAGTGCTGTTTGATTCTGGAGCATCGCATTCATTCATTACCGAAGATTTTGCATGCACTAGCAAGATTCAACCCATCAGTTTGAAGCATGTCATGATAGTTCAAATACCTGGATCAATAACTAAAGCTAGAAAAATTTGCAAAGATGTGCCAATCAGAATACATGAAATAGAATTCTATGCAAATTTGATTGTTCTGGGAGCCAAGGGTTTGGAAGTAGTCCTCGGAATGGACTGGATGGCGAAACATCATGGACTGATCGATTGTGCCAAGAAGGCCATCACCATGACTAGTAGCACCGGAATCATAGTTGAACACATATCAGAAAAACTGCCCAGAAAATTTACTTGTAACCAAAGCCTAGCCAAACCCACCTTGGATCAGATCAGGGTCGTTTGTCGATATCCTGATGTGTTTCCGGATGATCTACCCGGTATGCCCCCAGATCGGGATATCGAGTTTATCATAGAACTAATCCCTGGAACCGGACCTATAGCCCAGAGAGCCTATAGCATGAACCCGGCAGAGTTAGTGGAACTGAAGAAGCAACTGGATGATATGCTATTCAAAGGTTTGATTCAACCAAGTGCGTCACCTTGGAGATCGCCAGTTTTGTTTGTGGATAAAAAGGACGGTGCCACTCGTTTGGTTACGGACTATCGTAAACTCAACGATGTCACCATCAAGAACAAGTATCTATTGCCTAAGATAGAAGATCTGTTTGACCAGCTGACCGGAGCCCAAGTATTCTCAAAAATTGATCTGCGGACAGGATACCATCAGCTGAAGATTCGTGCCACCGATATCCCCAAAACTGCCTTTACCACCAGATATGGATTGTATGAGTACAATGTCATGTCATTTGGATTGACCAATGCCCCCGCTTACTTCATGAATCTCATGAATAAGATCTTCATGAACTTCCTGGACAAGTTTGTGGTTGTCTTCATCGATGACATCCTCATATACTCAAAGTCCGAAGAAGAACATGAGCAACATTTGGAAGTGGTCTTAGATACCCTTCGGGAACATCAGTTGTATGCCAAGTTCAGCAAGTGTGAATTCTGGTTGAAAGAAGTAGGATTCTTGGGTCATATCTTGTCAGCCGGAGGAATTGCCGTTGACCCCGCAAAAATCAAGACTGTTGAAGAATGGAAAGCCCCAACCACTCAGACCGAGGTCCGTGCATTTCTCGGATTGGCGGGATACTACCGCCGATTCGTTGAAGGATTCTCGAGCATAGCAAGACCAATGACTCAACTGTTGAAGAAGGACCGGAAGTTCGAATGGACCAACAAGTGTGAAGAAAGCTTTCAACAGCTCAAGCTAAGATTGACAACAGCCCCAATACTGGTTATGCCGGACATTACCAAGCCCTTTGATGTGTACTGCGACGCCTCCAAGATTGGTCTTGGATGTGTGCTGATGCAAGAAGGCAAAGTGATATCTTATCTATCCGTGACAAATTAAGCAAAGATGAATGTAACTATCCAACCCATGACTTAGAACTAGCAGTGGTGGTGTTAGCACTAAAAGTATGGCGTCATTACCTCATGGGTAATCGATGCGAGGTTTACTCGGATCACAAGAGCCTAAAGTATATCTTCACGCAGAAGGAGCTGAATATGAGACAGCGTAGATGGATAGAGTTAATCAAGGATTACGACATGGAAATCCACTGTCACCCCGGCAAGGCCAACGTGGTAGCGGATGCTTTGAGTAGACTGCCGTGTCAGTTGAACTCCATGTTAGCAATTGAGCAACCTAGCCTGTTTGAAGAGTTTGAACAGTTTAGGCTTGAACTAGTTAGCGAAGGATACCTCGCCAGCATTGAACTCCAACCCACCCTGATTAGTCAGATCAAGGAAGCTCAGAAAGGAAATGCTAGCATTGATGGAATCAAGAACCAAATAGCCGCCGGAAAAGCACAGGGATTCACCGTAGATGAAGAAGGAGTGCTATGGTATAACAAGCGCCTTTGCGTGCCGTCAGACTCAGAATTGAAGCAAGTTATTCTGAAAGAAGCTCACGACACCCTGTACTCCATTCACCCCGGAGGGACCAAGATGTACCAGGATTTGAAGGAACAATTCTGGTGGCATGGAATGAAGAGAGAAATTGGAAGCTACATCGCCAAGTGTGACATCTGTCAAAGAGTCAAAGCAGAACACCAACGCCCCGCAGGACTGGTGCAACCCCTACAGATTCCCGAATGGAAGTGGGATTCCGTAGGAATGGACTTCATCACCGGACTGCCCAAGTCTAATAAAGGAAATGATTCCATCTGGGTAGTGGTCGACAGACTAACCAAAGTCGCCCACTTCATCCCCGTCAAGACCACCTATCAAGGACCGAGACTCGCAGAGTTATATATCTCAAGGATAGTCAGCCTTCACAGAACCCCGAAGTCGATAGTATCCGACAGAGGATCCCAATTCACCTCCAGATTCTGGTAGAAAGTACATGAAGGACTCGGAACTCGTCTGAATTTCAGCACCGCCTATCACCCGCAGACAGATGGACAGACTGAACGAGTCAACCAGATACTAGAAGATATGTTGAGAGCATGTGTGCTAGAATATGGATCTAAGTGGGAAGACTGCTTACCGTACGCAGAATTCTCATACAACAATAGCTACCAAGCCAGCTTGCAGATGGCCCCTTTTGAAGCACTGTACGGAAGGAAGTGCCGTACCCCTCTGAATTGGTCGGAAGTAGGAGAGAGTCAAATCTTTGGACCAGATATTCTCCGAGAAGCCGAAGAGAAGGTTCACAAGATCCGCGAGTACCTCAAGACAGCCCAATCAAGACAGAAGAGCTACGCCGACAAGAGACGCCGAGAGATGACCTTCGAGATCAGAGATTTCGTGTATCTCAAAGTGTCCCCCCTTAAAGGAATGCAGAGATTCCAGCTTAGAGGAAAGCTTGCACCCCGATATGTCGGACCTTTCAAAGTCCTGAGTCGCCGAGGAGAAGTATCCTATCAACTGGAGTTACCAGAAGAAATGTCAGCGGTGCACAATGTGTTTCACATCTCGCTACTCCGAAAGTGTTTAGAGGTACCTGAGAAGACCGAGGTTTTCAAGAACATCGACCATCGAGCTGTGGATATCAACGCAGATCTGACATACCGCGAAGTACCTATTCGTATCCTGGAAGAAGCCTTCAGAACCACCCGTACCCGAAGTATCAAATTTCTAAAGATCCAATGGAGTAACCACACCGAAGAGGAAGCCACTTGGGAGAGAGAAGACTTTATGAGGACCGAGTACCCAGATCTCTTTAGTACCTAGTTTTCTCAGATCTCGGGACGAGATCTTTTGTAAGGGGGAAGGGTTTGTGTAATCCCAAGTTTCAACAATAATAAAGATCAAGAGAGAGTTTCGATTACTCAAAATTTTACAATTAACAAAAACTTTTTCTATGCATTAAGTGCCACATATAGGTTCATGCATTTTGAGTGATTTTCTTTTGTGCAATTGCCATGATGAGTGTTGGTATGCTTAACCATTGCTATATGAACCCTAATCAAGATCACTAAACCCTAATTTGAAGGGAATTGGAGAAAATGGGAAAAACCCATTTTCCACTCACATACCCATTATGCAAAATAGCAAATCCTCAACCAAGGCCAAGATTGCTTGCTCCCTTGCTTCTAAAATACTTCAATAGGATAAACTAACACTTTTGCATCCTTGAATCAAGAATCAAACACAAGGAAATCGAAAATCTCAACTACATATGATAATGGTCATATGAGGCAAAAATATTTTCTTCCCTACTTTGCACCCCTCTATTTCTTGAAACCTAAACTAAACTTTGTCAACCAAAGCCATGTCATCCAAGACCATGTCAAGGTGAGCACTTTTCATGTTGACCACCATGGCTAGAGTTGACTAGGTTGACCAGAATTAAATGGCCAAAATGGGATCTGAGAAGAAAAACAAGATGACCCCAAACTTGAAACTCTACAATTCTTTTCCAAATTGAGTGCCACCACCACCAATACTTCACTTTATTTATATAAATGAGATTCACCAAAAAGATTTCCAAAATTCAAAAGAAAAGTTCATGCGGCCATTGTGTCGAACAGGTGGCAGACATCATTTCCAAATTGAGACACACACTATTACACACTGGTTTCTTCCCTAAACCCCTTTAATTCTTGATCATTGCACCCTCTTACAACCCCTGCTTCACCCCAGTACCTTGCTTGATCGATTAAAGTGAAAGGAGAGGGAAAGAAAACCTAGTCTAATGCACACCGTGGCCATGCCGGCCACCATTGGCATCTCCACCTCCAGCCCTCGTTTCAACTCTTGCCCTTGTCCTGAAGCATCTACACAGCACAAGGACACGAATGGTACAAGCCCCTGCAACGCCACGGCTCTACTTTGGCTAGAACGCGCGCGCCTAAAAGCATGCCAGGGCATGCCAGCCCACGCGGTGAGCGCGCACTGGCCGCGCCAGTACGTCGCCCACTCGAGTACCTCCGTCCTCGCCCTGCATCCCTACCGCGGCGTTGAGCAGCTACTCCCCGCCCTCTACACGCTAGACGAGCGCCCGTACCTGCCCTGCACCGTCGCCGTCGTCCTCGACCAAATGATGCCGCGCGCCCAGTGACAGACTTTGCAAAAGCTCGAGCAATCCCGTCGCACTTTCTCTGCGCCAGCTAGCCGTTGAGCATCGCCAGGACGACGCCTACACGCTGCCGTCCTTGCCTTGCCCCTTCGAGCACCCCAAGCACCGCGCCATGGCCGTTCCTTCTCAGCACTCCGCGGCCAACCCTCGACACTATAAATAAGGGCGATCGGCTCCTCCCTTCTGCACACAATCCACTCCCCTCACCTCACTGAGTCTCCTCCACCCCTCAATTTCACCAGACCTCGCCGGAGCTGCTCGAATCGCGAGCTCAAGACCGCCGGAGCCCGCGGAAGCTCTGCGTCGATTGGAGCCTCCCCGAGCGCCGCCGCTGCCCCAAGCTCTTCCTCATCTACTTCCACTTCTCCGCGCATACTGCCCGACTCCTGCAACGGCCTGGTAGGCTCTCCCACCCCCTAGGCTTGCCGCCAGTGAGCCCGTCGCTCGCCGGAGACGACGATGCTCCAGCACCGTTGATCTCTGTTCTAATCCTACGGCCTAACGCGCGCATACCGATTCGGCGTTTAAAGAGGCGCCGACAGGTGGCCCCCACCTTGTCAGCGCGGCCCGAGCGCACCAGATGCGTGTTGGGCTGCGAAGTGGGTTTTTAAACTGTTTCGGCCCAGTAACGCTTCCCGCCTAAGCCCAGGATTTCAAATCTAGTTTAATCTTATTCAAATTTGCTCTGCTGAAGGTTTAGTAAATTTTGAATAGTTTGAATTCTGCCAAACCAAATTTAGCAAACTTTATACCGTTGGAAAGCCCATGAATTTATCCATCCAATGCCACTGGCCCCATCTCAAAGTTCCTTGTAGATTTAATTAGGTAAAAATAACAAGACAGGGACTTTTGAACATTCAAACTTCATTTAAAATTTAACCAGAATAGTTTTTGAAGTAATTCCAATTCTGATAAATCACAAATGATGTCCTCTAATTGATTATGCAATAACATAGCCCTGTTGTTTGTATGATCATGGGCTAGATCAAATAAAATGGTTATGTAATCATTTCTAGAGCAATTGAAAATGGAATTCAAACTCAACCGTAATATGAGAGCTACCTCTCATTTAAATCTTGATCCTAAGTACTAATAACCAGGGGGAATGACTAGGCTAATGAACCCTTGAGGATTATTACTTAGAGATTTTAATTCATTCAAATGTTAAGATTTAAAACTATGTGAAGTATAGCACTTCAAATTAAATTGAACTCACATATAATAGATATGAAATGTTGACTTTGGGTCAACCTATATTTCGTACCTTATTATTATATGATGAGATTAAATCTTAATATGATATAATGATAAGAATTGAATTTCTCTAAGGAACTACATACCAAATTTAAGAAATAGGAATAATAAGAGGAAATTATTTTCTCCTAAATAAGAATTTATCAAATAACCCACCATGCCATGTTTGACTGATAATAGGATTAGAGTGTGAACTCTTTGAGTGTTTCTAGTTTAGTATGTGAGCTTGGTTTAGTATTTATACCTCGTATTCGTATATAGACGCTAGTAACGAGGAATACCAAGAGGAGGAAGGCTACTCACCGGAAGAAGAAGAGAACTTCGATAACTACTCAGCTCAAGGCAAGCTAACCCTTGCTAAACACAAGTGCTTAGCTCTACAAGAGCAAAGGCACCATCACCTTTTACTTTTATGTATTACCTATCCCATGTTTTTTACTTACAAATTTACCTTGCTGTTTTTATTTCAAAGTACTTTTTGATTTATGATTCACTTGGTCTAGAATAGAACAATACTTGAGATAGATTAGCACAAAGCTAGATAGCACCCCTCATATAGTTGCTAGTGCTAATCAATTAAAATTGACTACTCTAGATGGGAACTTGGTGAAGTGAAATGACTTTGAAAGAAAGTAAAGTGAAGGTGGATGTGAGCAAGAGAAGATAGTGATTTTTGATAAAATTGATGATTGGGTCTGAATGCGATACCCTTCCAATTATACAAGTACCCCCACAATACCTGATTATGGGTAGGGCTTAACTAGAAGCTTGTGTATTTTAGTATGGGTTCCCTCTACACAAACATCATAGAGGTTACGCCGAGGCTGCCTCCGTTAAAAGTGAATGATGTTAATATGAGGTGAATGTACGGCCCAAGCCTTGTGCAGTTCCCGGGTTGACTGTGGTTTTCACCGGGAGGCCAAGCTCATGGGGAGAGGTGCTCATACTAGCCTATATAAGTGAAAGGTTTCGATTGATGATTCGCGTACTGTGTTACGATGATTCGGGGTTATCCTCGACGGATGGAATCAAAAGTTGTGGCACAAGAGTACAACCTCTGCAGAGTGTTAAACCTATTCGAATAGCCGTGTCCACGGTTACGGACGATTGGAAAGGCCATACTATCCCCGTTATCATTAAAATGTTTTGATTCTAGAAATGAATGGTGGATTGAGAGGTGATATTATGGTGAACCATAATGAGTCGTGGGAATGACACTAATGTTCCCACTTGAGTTAGTCTAGCACATGATAAGGTTTTGCTAAAGGTTTACTAAACTAAAACTTGGCTTTATGCAAATAAACCTAGAGCTTAGCACCCACTTATGACACTTAATATGTAATTATTGTTAAGTTAGCTTGCGAGTACTTTAAAAGTACTCATGGCTTTGCCCTGGCTATTCAAATGCCAGACTATGAAGGAGAGCACCAGTATCAGGATGACGGACAGCAGGACGTCTACGATAACTAGGATCGTCTTCTAACGTCAAGCGTTGCCTATGGAATAGATAGTCCACTACTACTTCGCTTCCGC
The DNA here is from genome assembly GCF_019359855.2 of Lolium perenne. Taxonomy (NCBI): domain Eukaryota; kingdom Viridiplantae; phylum Streptophyta; class Magnoliopsida; order Poales; family Poaceae; genus Lolium; species Lolium perenne. The sequence continues at coordinate 35,551,328 of NC_067246.2, read as the reverse complement.
TACTATTTGTGATGTTGAACAATATATTCGTGTAATATTGGATCATGTGATCTATGGTTGTAAGACAATATGTGTTGTAATAAATGATGACTCTATGCTACTTACTATTATGTCTCGCAAAAACATTATTCCTGGGATTGCGATGTACGGCATAATAGGCATCTGGACTTAAAAATCCGGGTGTTGACATTCAGCAGGTTGACGTCTTGAGTGGAAATTTTGGATCTTTCCCACTCCGCCGTTCCAAGATCCGCGGCGGCCATGGAGGATTCCGGCGTACTGTGCCTGGTCGATCGGCGAGGTGGCATCAACAATGGCGCAGGATTCGCAGTTTGGAGGTGAGGAGCTCAGGAAGTTGTGGATAGCAAGGGGAAATTTGCAGATGAGAGAAGGAAGATGGCGCGGGCGGAAGTGTCCAAGGAGGAAGAAGACGAATTTATATAGGGGTGCGGTGAAACGACGAACCGTTGGATAAGGAAAATGTGTGACAGATGATAGCCACGTGGCGTCAAGGGTAAAAAAGTAATTCAACGTCGCGGAAGTTACGGTGCGTGCGCCGGAAAAAGCGGAGGACGTGTGTACCCCACTTGCACGATGTGTCAAGATGGTGAATTAATTGGGCCCGCATGGCGGTGAGAAAAGGCTTGTCGTAAATTTTTGATAGACAATCGTGGCTATCGTCAGCAACAACGTCATCTTGACAGAGGGAAAATATTCGACTCAACAGCTTTATAAAAGGCGACACGGAAAAATAACGATGGAGCCTTTGATCAAATACAAGTTTCCGGTCAAATGCTCGGGGGCTACTTTGGAAAAAAGAAAAAAATCTAGAAAGGAAAAAATAGGAGTGGCATGAGCCTATGACCAAATATGAATATTTGTTCATAGCCTCGGGGGCTACTCCCATCGGTAGCGCTGTTCGCGCACCCGAGAAATTGTAAAACTTCGGAAGAGAAAGGGAAATATGTCGGCATAAGGCGTGGAGCCTACACCCAAGTACAAGTCCTTGGCTGTAGCCTCGGGGGCTACTCCCATCGGGAACGCTGTTCGCGTGCCCGATGAAATTATAAAAGAAAGAAAGACAGAGAAAAAAGAAAGATAAAAGAGCAAAAGAGTATATTTCGGGTTATAACTAACTCTATATATACTCCCATCGGGAGAGCAATATAAGTCATCTTTGACTCGATAAAATGTGCCATTCCAACAGCCGGAAAAGCACTCAACAATATATTCTCAGAACGTCAAAGTTGCGATCAATTTCTGAATGCCGCAAATTTGCGAAGGTAAGACCCCAGATCCGTTCTGCTGGGCGTGGCATCGCCGAAGAATGCGCTCTGCTACTTTTATCCGTATCAACAGATACGAAGAAAAATCCTAACGGACGCGTTAGGTACCCGATAAATTTTACTGGGACTCGACAGAATGGTAAGACCTTAAGCGGCACCTGTCGAAGTTTACACCAGTATCCCGAGGTCATGTCCAGGGACGTGATCTTGAAGTAGGTTTTTGCGGATTGCCACTAGAGCAGTTAACTAGTACCTGATCCGTCAGATGAACTAGCCCCAACTACCATCATCCTGTACAATATAGAATTTTATGTGAAGAAATATAGAAAAGTTGAAGTTGTCGAATAAAAGTAAACAGTGGAGATTTTCCCTGACTCTACGATTCAAGAAAAATCTCGGGGGCTACTGACATAGGCATCCCAAATGGGCTTGCTGAAGATAGTACCCGGGGTTTGCTGAAGGCCCACTACCTGAAAAATAAGAAGATTCGGGAACCCAAGATATATTAAGGAAAGTTAGAGCTGTAATAGGAAGTGTTATTTGTAATCTGGCGGGGTGAGTTAGAAACCGTCCCGGACTCTGTAACTTGTACAACACGAATCCCTCGGCTCCGCCTCCTATATAAAGGGGGAGTCGAGGGACGAAGACATCATCGAATCGTTGTTTCAAACCCTAGTTTTCATAATCGTCGAGTACTTTTCGGCTGAAACCTTCGAGATCTACTTGCCCTCTACTTCCAACTAAACCCTAGCCTACAATCCATAGGCATTGACAAGTTGATACCTTGTCAGCCGGGGACTATGTCCACGGCAGCGACGAGGAGGACGCCATCCTCGCGCAGACCAAGGCCATCAGCGAGGCGGAGGCTCGCGCGCGCTTCCGCCGGGAGGAGGCGGAAGCCGTCCGCCTCGTCCGTGAATACGAGGCGGCCCGCCGGGAGGCCCGCGTCCGCCGCGTCAAGCTCGAAATAGTCGAGCTTGACGGCGACGGCGCGTCAAGCTGATCGACGAGAGCGTCGGCGCCCTCTGCCGCCGAATCGCTGCGCCACCACCGGCATCGCCGCGCGCCTAGGTCACTATATTGGCCGCATTTTGCTTTAGCTAACTAGCGCCCGCCGGTGTACCACTAATGTAGGTTTAATTTTATGAACAATGTATGTTTTGATGCTCAATCGGAGCATCAATTTGATGTCGAACTATGATCATCGCCTAATTTACCGCGCCATTTTAAATTCCGCTTTTCAGTTTCATTTTTACGGTTTCTAATCTGCGCCACTGCTAAATTCGAACGAATTATCATTTTCGGAAAACTGAAAACCACTTTTTCGGTTTGCACTTTTTCGGGCTCTGTTAGAGATGCTCTGAGTTGATAGTTATGACGGCTAGAACACAAGCGTGGAACTTAACGCAGAAGAGTAACAAGATCACCTAGAACTTGGAACCACGCAGATGCACAACAATATTATCTTGTTATTGCGTTCATGTATCTTGTGACTATGTATTAAATTCTTCTATGATACGATTCAACCAGCATTTGGTCATCTTTTTATTGTCTATTTCGCTACTTTACGTACCCACCTAGAAATCTACTATCAATTTTTAAAATTTTCAAATGTGATTTATGGATTATATATGTGTATTGAGAAATAAAATTTGAAAACCCGTAGCAACGCACGGGCATTTGTACTAGTTTTTCTAAAAACTACCACTTCTGAGGCACGGAGCAACAATTGACGCAAATATTGGGTAAACAATGGATTAACATCACGGCCTATTGTCAGAGCTGACCTGTCAAACGTCTCTGTTAACTTTGGTTAGCAAAACGTGGAGTTGACCAAATCCCCATCTTACCCGTGCAGATCTAGTGTGAAAAAATGGACTAAAATAAAAAGAAACAACAAGTGCCTCCATGACCAGCTCGAGCTCGACGCCCTCCCCGATATGCTCCAGCGCGCGCGGCCGTCCCTACAGGTGACCACCGTCCAGTTGGCGCAGACGGGACGGGAGGTGCACAGCAGCAGGTCGCCGGCGCCCCTAGGTCGGCGCACAATCTGCTTGCTCACCACGCACCCCTAGGTCGCCGGCGCCACCGTACCGGACAGGATGCACCTTCTGCTTCTCCCCTCCTCTGACAGTGTTGGAGCTCGGAGAAGGGGACGGCGACACCGGTACAGCGCGGCCTAGATGAGCTCGTTCCAGCGCAGTCCGATGCGGTTCTTTTCTGCCCAGCACCACCTCCTGAAATCTGCATGCGCACGGCACATGCGATTTCTTAGTAACCATGGGGATGTGCAAGCTGTAGTATACATGTGCGATCTGAATACTCGTGCTATCTGGACGCTTCTCTCCCCGAAGCAGGACGGGAAGTCCCTCATGCCTCGCCACGCTCTTCGTCGAACACCATCCGTGCGTGTAGTCCCACGCTCGGAGCAGGGGTAGCTCCACGCAGTGCCACGGCGAGCCCGTTCGACGGCACCGCGGCCGATGCCTTCTCCGTCGCCAAGCCCAATAAACCATCCACGGGCACCGGGGACGTACCCTCGCACCCATCGTCGCAGTCCATGCATAGGTACGTCGGCTCGCCTCCCCTGGCCACCACGCGTGCGGCGGCCGGGCGCACCGCGCAGAGCAGCGCACGTGGTTATGCGGAGCGCGTTGGCGGCGTGAACGTGGCGGTCGTAGGCCACGCAGAGCCGCGTCACGTCCGCGCGGGAGTGCAGCGCCGCCGGCGCCTCGGCGCAGTAATCGCACGACCACCGCTGCCTCCCCCTCCGTCCTTCATCTCCATCTCCCTGCCCGCCAAGACACATCACCACCGGAAACTGGACCAAACGAGACGGGAGCAGAGGAAGCATAGAGCTAGCTCTGCCTGAACCACCACGTCGCCGGCGGCGCGCAGGGACCTCGCCGGTGGGCACTAGGCAGAGCGTTGTTTCTCCAGGAATTTGTTCGGGTGATTTTTTTCCTACCACATGGGTCCCTTCCAGAAAAGTTTCTCCTGAACTAAGGGCATCTCCAACTGGGCATCGTTTGCGTCCGTGGGGGCCAAAAAATATGTCTGGTACCACCTCGAGCGGGGTGACGTACCGGACCGTCCATGGCGACAACCTGACCTAAATGTGCGCCTCGGATGCGTCTCTGCGGACGCTGCACGGACACGCAAAGTGTCCGCTCGCGTCTGGCGGACGTTTAGTCGGGCCTGCCTGGCAGCAACCTTGCGTCGATGCATCTTCTCCGGCGCGCCAGCGACTGGCGCCAAGGCGTCGCCTCGGCAGTCTGCGTCACGTTAATGGCAATGCCTCGGCTGCCGAGCGGCCGCCGCCCACCTCTGCCAACGCAGTAATGGCGACGCCGTCCCGAGGCCGTCTCCTGCCTCCGGCCTATATAAAGAGGGCGCACATTCTTCTTCGTCATCCACTCCTCGAAACAAACTCTAGCCGCCACAAGCTCCACCGTAGCGCCGCCTAGCTCTTCCTGCGACGCAGCCATGCCCGCGAGGAAGTCCATGGAGGGTCATGGTGGCTTGTGAGGCGGTCGAGGCCGCGGGCCTGGGCGCCCCCGGGGCCGGGACAGGGGCCGCCGTGGTGGGGCAGCTACGGCCCCACGGTCGCCGTCGCCTGCGCCCTCCTCGTCTTCGCAGGAGGACCGCTGCTTCGAGTTCCTCCTCCGCATCGACGACGACCCACTCGTCATCAAGCGGCTCCCGGAAGAGTTCGTCGATGGCATCGAGCCGGCGTACTTGCAGCTACGGGAGGCCAACTGCAATGTGATGACCCAGCGTACCACTGCATGGTGTAGTACACAAGTCGTTGACATAACACAAGTGAAACACCGTTCCACCCATATTACATCTCTCAGAGTGGTACAACAGAAACATATGCGAGTCCAAGGTATGTCTATAGAAGTACACATGAGCTGTTTACATAAGATCAACACAACCTCCTACTTTACAGTGAGGTAAAACTTCAAATAAAGCTCCAGAAGAACGACTCGTAGTCTATCTTATTGCTAACTCAAGATTATGAACTACTTGGCTTGCTATAGAAATCTAGCTACTTAGGTTCTAGGATTAGGGAAAGGTTCCCTTCTATTACTAGTCTAGGTTTCCATAATAGCTGATGCAGAAGTTGACTCCATTGACTTCTTTGATTGGATTCTTCATCTCGTTGCAGTTGACTCCTTTGTCTTTGAGTTCCACGGTAGTTTCTCCTTCGGTGCCTTGATCTAAGAAGGGGGTTCAAACGAGATAGAATGAGTACGAGCGTACTCAGCAAGTTCATATTAGGAAATATGTGTATCATGCACTAGCTACAGCCATAGACCATAAAGTCATAGGCCAATGCAAGTTTTTGTAATCATTTCTTCAAAAGGTTTATTTTATTCTGAAAACTATGCCCGTCAGTCTTCACAGGTTGACCAGAACTTCGTGGAGTTCCTTTCCTGCCGCGTTCGCAGCTTCCTTCCGGAACAGGGAGTGACAGTCACAATTCAGTATCCTCTGCAGAGGTGCGTTACTTTTCCCATAAGAGAACTTATCCTTGATACCAACCGGGTGTACTTTCCCGTCCACACTTCCTTGGTGTGGGGCCAGGTGTAAGGTCCAAGCCAATCACTGCCTTCTCCGCGACTGCAAACCCACCCTTTTGTCCACCCGCACACCTCCAGTAGACTTCCCCCGATAATACGGCTTTACTCATGGTGTACTTTGGACAATCCTTCATAGATCGTAGAGCCATCATCACTAATGGATGGGGATTTAAAAGGCTATCCCAACCTACGGCAGTGCCTCCAACACCCCGCCGGCTCTACCAATCCGTTGGCGTGCAGAAGGGAAAAGATACAGCTGACTTCCCCAGAGCCATTATAGATCTTATGGTCAACGCGATATGTACGGCGCTAGAATCACTGGACGGCATTGGTAATTAATCCTAGGGTGATATAACCCATGCAATGGAACCTCCACCATATCAACACATACCATGGTTCCATTGCCCACCACATAGTCATATTCATAATTGTAAAATAATACTTTGCTTTTCAATGCATGAGTGATAAGTATAGTACTTTGCATATAGTTTGATACAAATAATCAAATGACATGAGCAAGCGATGAACTTGCCTTTCTTGACTGCAAGATTATGCAGGCAAAAGCTTCGATACGTGATAACTCCAAATTCTGAAATACCATCATCGTCCGGTAAGGACAATGTTTAAAGAACTGGCAAAGATGCTATAATGCATAGTATGAGATGCAATCGTCCCGAGCGTAACCTAACCTTGATGATTTAGGATGTATGAGTTGAAAAGATTTCTTTAGGGTTGGTTGCACTTTTAGGATGGTTCTCAAACAAGGTTCTTATTAGGGTTTGGTTAAATTAACATCTTAACAAGTGATATATGACATCATAACAATCTTACACATAAAGAATAGTGGTGGAATAATATGTAAAGAACAGTTGTCAATTTTAAGTTCTACAGAACATGGTTGATGATTACTTATACGATACTTCAAAAGAATAACTTTTGAAGAACATGTTGTTTAAGAAACATTTAGTATTGCAAAGAAGGATAGGGCTTCTAAGGTTTGATTGACATTTGTACTTCAAAAGAATAACTTTTGAAGAACAAAGTTAAGTAAGAATATGAACTACTATGCATAGGAGCTATGTTTTTCTAGGGTTTACTATTGAATTCATTTAGTTTCACTAATAGGAACTAGTTGGGTACTTAAGTTGAATTGGTTCTATATACAACAAGTATGGGCAGGTTTATTACTATGGTTGATTATGATATCATATCAAAGGATGGTTATCCGTGATGGTTCTATAAATTAGCTTCTAGGGTTTACTATGGTTTCTCATTTGCTTCACTAAATAATCACTAATAGTTTTTAAGCTAAGTGACTTATCATTTCCTAAGTAGGGTTTAGTTGATTAGGAGCATGTGATATGTATTACTACATAAGGTTGGTACTAAGGTTCATCATTATAGTTCTACTAGGGTTTGATGGTTGAGGTTGATCCTAATGGTGTGGTATATAGGATTGATGATCAATGGTGCTAATATGTGGTAACAAGCTAGGGTTTATACCTAGGTGATACTAGTGAATCATATAGGTTTTAATTAAGAATAGGATCATGAAATGATAATCTCATGTGACTTGATTTATGCTAATGGATCATAAGCATGCATTCATTGGTCACATAATAATATGGTTCTCTATGTAAGGTGAAATTAAAATGATCACATGTGATAAGCAACTAGGGTTTTAGGGTTTAACATTTTGATATGATCACATAAAATTATGGGATCCAGATTCTAACTTATAATTAAAACTAGGGTTTCTAAATTATGGTACATCTCCTAAAATGATGATTGGATATATAGGTGTGGTAACTAATTACTTTGAAGCATAATTATTAATGGTTTGGCATTTTATTAACTTCCACAAGAATTAATAATTAGGGTAACTCCTATTTTGGTTTAATTAAGAATTAGGGTTTAATAATTCTTATTAGGTTTAAAGTATTTAACTTGTTGACTTAAAATGTTTAAGTAAATAATTGTTGGGCTACCAAAATAATATTGGCTTTTAATATTTTCTTGAGTTATTACTATTTAAAGAAAATAGAAAATAGTAATTTGTAATTAGGGTTTATGAATTACCACTAATAATTAAGTTAATGCAAATATGATAAAGAAAATTAATCCTAACCTTTACTTAGTTACTGAATAGTTAAAATTTAATTTTGGAATTTAATTATTTATTGAATTCAATTTGCATTTTAAATAAATGAAATGGCATATTTAATAAGGTTAAAAATAAGTGAATTTTTATTTTGACACACATTTTTGTTTTATATTTTATTTGAATAGAGTTTATTTTTGTGAACATTTTGATATATTATTTATATTTTTCTGAATTGAAATGAATTTTATAGAATTTTGCAAAGTTTCAGTATTTTCCTGGAATTTGAAATAAAGTGAAAATGCTAAAGATACCGATTTAACCCTACCCCCACTCACTGACTCGTGGGGTCGATGACTGGGTCCATTGCCACACGGGCAACGACCAAGTCAAAATGACCCCGGGTCCCCACGACCACGTCACCCTACCGGCGGCTTAACGCCGGTGATACGTCTCCGACGTATCGATAATTTCTTATGTTCCATGCCACATTATTGATGTTATCTACATGTTTTATGCACACTTTATGTCATATTTGTGCATTTTCTGGACTAACCTATTAACAAGATGCCGAAGTGCCAGTTGCTGTTTTCTGCTGTTTTTGGTTTCAGAAATCCTAGTAAGGAAATATTCTCGGAATTGGACGAAATCAAAGCCCAGGGGCCTATTTTTCCACGAAGCTTCCAGAAGTCCGAAGGAGAGACGAAGAGGGGCCACGGAGGGGCCACACCCTAGGGCGGCGCGGCCCCCCCTTGGCCGCGCGGCCCTGTGGTGTGGGGCCCCCGTGCCGCCTCTTGACCTGCCCTTCCGCCTACAAATAGCCTCCGTGACGAAACCCCGCACGAGAACCACGATACGGAAAACCTTCCAGAGACGCCGCCGCCGCCGATCCCATCTCGGGGGATCCAGGAGATCGCCTCTGGCACCCTGCCGGAGAGGGGAATCATCTCCCGGAGGACTCTACGCCGCCATGGTCGCCTCCGGTGTGATGTATGCTCTGGCCAAGTAGATGCTTGTAACTCCAAGAGGGAGTACTTATGCTCGATAGTGGGTTCATGCCTGCATTGACACCTGGGACAGTGACAGAAAGTTCTAAGGTTGTGTTGTGCTGTTGCCACTAGGGAGAAAAACTTGATGCTATGTCTAAGGATGTAGTTGTTGATTACATTACGCACCATACTTAATGCAATTGTCTGTTGCCTTGCAACTTAATACTGGAGGGGGTTCGGATGATAACCTGAAGGTGGACTTTTTAGGCATAGATGCAGTTGGATGGCGGTCTATGTACTTTGTCGTAATGCCCAATTAAATCTCACTATACTCATCATGATATGTATGTGCATTGTCATGCTCTCTTTATTTGTCAATTGCCCAACTGTAATTTGTTCACCCAACATGCTGCTTGTCTTATGGGAGAGACACCTCTAGTGAACTGTGGACCCCGGTCCAATTCTCTTTACTGAAATACAATCTACTGCAATACTGTTTTACTGTTTTCTGCAAACAATCATCTTCCACACAATACGGTTAATCCTTTGTTACAGCAAGCCGGTGAGATTGACAACCTCACTGTTTTGTTGGGGCAAAGTACTTTGGTTGTGTTGTGCAGGTTCCACGTTGGCGCCGGAATCCCTGGTGTTGCGCCGCACTACATCCCGCCGCCATCAACCTTCAACGTGCTTCTTGGCTCCTCCTGGTTCGATAAACCTTGGTTTCTTTACGAGGAAAACTTGCTGCTGTGCGCATCATACCTTCCTCTTGGGGTTGCCCAACGAACGTGTGAAATACACGCCATCAAGCACATTTTCTGGCGCCGTTGCCGGGGAGATCAAGACACGCTGCAAGGGGAGTCTCCACTTCTCAATCTCTTTACTTTGTTTTTGTCTTGCTTAGTTTTATTTACTACTTTGTTTGCTGCACTAAATCAAAATACAAAAAAATTAGTTGCTAGTTTTACTTTATTTGCTATCTTGTTTGCTATATCAAAAACACAAAAAAATTAGTTACTTGCATTTATTTTACTTATTTCATCATGTTTCCTTTTAATTTTACCACAAAAGACATACCGGTAAGACGTGGGTCTATAGTTGGGAGAAATAATATAGAAGAATTTTTCAATCATGTTAGTACTATTGAAAATTTTGAAGATAGACACTTGGTAGACCTTGCGCCTACTTATGAAATTGCTGCTGCGCATTTAGTTCGCCTGTTGGAAACTAAATTTGTTAATCTTAATCCTATAATCCAACACATGTTTTTCACACTTGGCGATATGGAAGAAGGGGAAAAGAAAGATTTTGTATTAGAAACCCTTCTTAGAGAATTTGGTGGTCTAGCAAGAGAAGCTAGAAAGGTGTTTGCTAAATTTAATATGCTTGGTTCTCCTACTAATTTTGTTAGTCTCCTTGAAAAGATGGATATGGATAGAATAAGATACACTAATAATATTGATGATGGAGGGGAGATTAAAGCACCAATACCATGTAAGCTCCTAGCTATGAATGATGCACTAGAAAATAACTATGCTTGGCTTGTTCCTGAAAATTTGTTTGATGAGAGTAGCACGCCTAAGACTAATGAAAAGGGAGATGCTAAAACTTATGTATCTAATATACTATGCCTGGTTGAGAAAAGCCCACACCCCGCTGTAGAAGTACCACCCTTCGATAATACTTGATACACACTTTCTGCGCCTAGCTGAAAGGCGTTAAAGAAAAGCGCTTATGGGAGACAACCCATGTTTTTACCTACAGTACTTTGTTTTTATTTTGTGTCTTGGAAGTTGTTTACTACTGTAGCAACCTCTCCTTATCTTAGTTTTGTGTTTTGTTGTGCCAAGTTAAGCCGTTGATAGAAAAGTAAGTACTAGATTTGGATTACTGCACAGTTCCAGATTTCTTTGCTGTCACGAATCTGGGACCACCTCCCTGTAGGTAGCTCAGAAAATTAAGCCAATTTACGTGCATGATCCTCAGATATGTACGCAACTTTCATTCAATTTGAGCATTTTCATTTGAGCAAGTCTGGTGCCATTTTAAAATTCGTCAATACGAACTGTTCTGTTTTGACAGATTCTGCCTTTTATTTCGCATTGCCTCTTTTGCTATGTTGGATAAATTTCTTTGATCCACTAATGTCCAGTAGCATTATGCAATGTCCAGAAGTGTTAAGAATGATTGTGTCACCTCTGAATATGTCAATTTATATTGTGCACTAACCCTCTAATGAGTTGTTTCGAGTTTGGTGTGGAGGAAGTTTTCAAGGATCAAGAGAGGAGTATGATGCAACATGATCAAGGAGAGTGAAAGCTCTAAGCTTGGGGATGCCCCGGTGGTTCACCCCTGCATATATCAAGAAGACTCAAGCGTCTAAGCTTGGGGATGCCCAAGGCATCCCCTTCTTCATCGACAACATTATCAGGTTCCTCCCCTGAAACTATATTTTTATTCCATCACATCTTATGTGCTTTTTCTTGGAGCGTCGGTTTGTTTTTGTTTTTGTTTTGTTTGAATAAAATGGATCCTAGCATTCACTTTATGGGAGAGAGACACGCTCCGCTGTAGTATTTGGACAAGTATGTCCTTGGTTTCTACTCATAGTATTCATGGCGAAGTTTCTCCTTCGTTAAATTGTTATATGGTTGGAATTGGAAAATGATACATGTAGTAATTGCTATAAATGTCTTGGGTAATGTGACACTTGGCAATTGTTGTGCTCATGTTTAAGCTCTTGCATCATATGCTTTGCACCCATTAATGAAGAAATACATAGAGCATGCTAAAATTTGGTTTGCATATTTGGTTTCTCTAAGGTCTAGATAATTTCTAGTATTGAGTTTGAACAACAAGGAAGACGGTGTAGAGTCTTATAATGTTTTCAATATGTCTTTTATGTGAGTTTTGCTGCACCGGTTCATCCTTGTGTTTGTTTCAAATAAGCCTTGCTAGCCTAAACCTTGTATCGAGAGGGAATACTTCTCATGCATCCAAAATACTTGAGCCAACCACTATGCCATTTGTGTCCACCATACCTACCTACTACATGGTATTTTTCCCGCCATTCCAAAGTAAATTGTTTGAGTGCTACCTTTAAAATTCCATCATTCACCTTTGCAATATATAGCTCATGGGACAAATAGCTTAAAAACTATTGTGGTATTGAATATGTAATTATGCACTTTATCTCTTATTAAGTTGCTTGTTGTGCGATAACCATGTTCACTGGGGACGCCATCAACTATTCATTGTTGAATTTCATGTGAGTTGCTATGCATGTCCGTCTTGTCTGAAGTAAGAGAGATCTACCACCTTATGGTTAAGCATGCATATGTTAGAGAAGAACATTGGGCCGCTAACTAAAGCCATGATCCATGGTGGAAGTTTCAGTTTTGGACATATATCCTCAATCTCAAATGAGAAAATTATTAATTGTTGTTACATGCTTATGCATAAAAGAGGAGTCCATTATCTGTTGTCTATGTTGTCCCGGTATGGATGTCTAAGTTGAAGAATAATCAATAGCGAGAAATCCAATGCGAGCTTTCTCCTTAGACCTTTGTACAGGCGGCATAGAGGTACCCCTTTGTGACACTTGGTAAAAACAATGCATTGTGATGATCCGGTAGTCCAAGCTAATTAGGACAAGGTGCGGGCACTATTAGTACACTATGCATGAGGCTTGCAACTTATAAGACATAATTTACATGATGCATATGCTTTATTACTACCGTTGACAAAATTGTTTCATGTTTTCAAAACCAAAGCTCTAGCACAAATATAGCAATCGATGCTTTTCCTCCATGGAGGACCATTCTTTTACTTTCAATGTTGAGTCAGTTCACCTATTTCTCTCCACCTCAAGAAGCAAACACTTGTGTGAACTGTGCATTGATTCCTACATACTTGCTTATTGCATTTATTATATTACTCTATGTTGACAATATCCATGAGATATACATGTTACAAGTTGAAAGCAACCACTGAAACTTAATCTTCTTTTGTGTTGCTTCAATGCCTTTACTTTGAATTATTGCTTTATGAGTTAACTCTTATGCAAGACTTATTGATGCTTGTCTTGAAGTGCTATTCATGAAAAGTCTTTGCTTTATGGTTCACTTGTTTACTCATGTCATATACATTGTTTTGATCGCTGCATTCACTACATATGCTTTACAAATAGTATGATCAAGATTATGATGGCATGTCACTCCAGAAATTATCTGTGTTATCGTTTTACCTGCTCGGGACGAGCAGAACTAAGCTTGGGGATGCTGATACGTCTCCGACGTATCGATAATTTCTTATGTTCCATGCCACATTATTGATGTTATCTACATGTTTTATGCACACTTTATGTCATATTTGTGCATTTTCTGGAACTAACCTATTAACAAGATGCCGAAGTGCCGATTCTTTGTTTTACGCTATTTTTGGTTTCAGAAATCCTAGTAAGGAAATATTCTCGGAATTGGACGAAATCAAAGCCCGGGGGCCTATTTTTCCACGAAGCTTCCAGAAGTCCGAAGGAGAGACGAAGAGGGGCCACGGAGGGGCCACACCCTAGGGCGGCGCGGCCCCCCCTTGGCCGCGCGGCCCTGTGGTGTGGGGCCCCCGTGCCGCCTCTTGACCTGCCCTTCCGCCTACAAATAGCCTCCGTGACGAAACCCCCAGTACCGAGAACCACGATACGGAAAACCTTCCAGAGACGCCGCCGCCGCCGATCCCATCTCGGGGGATCCAGGAGATCGCCTCCGGCACCCTGCCGGAGAGGGGAATCATCTCCCGGAGGACTCTACGCCGCCATGGTCGCCTCCGGTGTGATGTATGCTCTGGCCAAGTAGATGCTTGTAACTCCAAGAGGGAGTACTTATGCTCGATAGTGGGTTCATGCCTGCATTGACACCTGGGACAGTGACAGAAAGTTCTAAGGTTGTGTTGTGCTGTTGCCACTAGGGATAAAACATTGATGCTATGTCTAAGGATGTAGTTGTTGATTACATTACGCACCATACTTAATGCAATTGTCTGTTGCCTTGCAACTTAATACTGGAGGGGGTTCGGATGATAACCTGAAGGTGGACTTTTTAGGCATAGATGCAGTTGGATGGCGGTCTATGTACTTTGTCGTAATGCCCAATTAAATCTCACTATACTCATCATGATATGTATGTGCATTGTCATGCTCTCTTTATTTGTCAATTGCCCAACTGTAATTTTTTCACCCAACATGCTGCTTGTCTTATGGGAGAGACACCTCTAGTGAACTGTGGACCCCGGTCCAATTCTCTTTACTGAAATACAATCTACTGCAATACTGTTTTACTGTTTTCTGCAAACAATCATCTTCCACACAATACGGTTAATCCTTTGTTACAGCAAGCCGGTGAGATTGACAACCTCACTGTTTCGTTGGGGCAAAGTACTTTGGTTGTGTTGTGCAGGTTCCACGTTGGCGCCGGAATCCCTGGTGTTGCACCGCACTACATCCCGCCGCCATCAACCTTCAACGTGCTTCTTGGCTCCTCCTGGTTCGATAAACCTTGGTTTCTTTCTGAGGGAAAACTTGCTGCTGTGCGCATCATACCTTCCTCTTGGGGTTGCCCAACGAACGTGTGAAATACACGCCATCAGCCGGCGAGGCAGGGCACGACGGAGACACCATTTTAAGGCCTCCCAGGACGGGCTACTGGCGGCATTCGATTCACCGCAACATCCTGAGCAAGATAGTGGTGATGGTTTTCACGGGGAGTCACCGGAGCGTCGACGGCGAGAGGAACTGCGGCGGTGAACTCCGGCCAATATGCGAAAATAAGCTACAGACGGCGAGAAGAGGCCAATTAGGGGTCTATGGATGCGCAATCTTACGCTGAAGCTTCAGGCGTGGTCGACTCCGGCGATTGTCAACGGAGATGATGGCGATTGACGAACTCCCGGCAAACCCGACGGAAAGGGAACGCCGAAATTCTTCCTCGACTTGGCTTCCCCTGATGCTCTACTCCTCCAGACGACTCTACTCTATCAGGCGCGTCGATTGAGCTACTGCACGGACCC
Organism: Lolium perenne; assembly: GCF_019359855.2. Taxonomy (NCBI): domain Eukaryota; kingdom Viridiplantae; phylum Streptophyta; class Magnoliopsida; order Poales; family Poaceae; genus Lolium; species Lolium perenne. The sequence goes on along the minus strand of NC_067246.2, from coordinate 35,536,306 downwards.
TGGGGTGCCCTCCATCGACGGCGCCATGGAGGTCACCGGCGACAGAGTCTTGTAGAAAGAGGAAGAACTAGGAAACGAGAGAGGATAAGGATGGGAGTCTAGGGTTTCTCGAGCCGTGGCGATCTCTCCGACCCTCTTATAGCTCCACACACGGTCTCGTTCGACGGCGAGGCTTGGCGGTGAGCGTCCAGGATGCGGCGATGTTCTAGGTTAGGGTTTTCGAGCGGGAATCGTGATGCGCCGACTGGCAGTGGATGCAGATGGAATTCCCCTCGACTCTGGGTGTTTGGCGTCCGGCGGCGTCCTTATCCACAGCGAGGACGTGGCGGAGCTTTGTCGGCTCGCTGTCGAGCGTGGAGAAGAGAAGGAAGACGACGGTCTCCTTTTTGTTTGACGCCAGCGACGAAACGGTAAGTGGTGGGTTGGGCTGGTTTCGTTCGTGGGCTGGTTACTGGTGGGCTTGGTGTGGAGATGGTTGCTGGGCTGCGGTGGTCTGGTTGGCCCAACAGGTAAGCCAGGTGAGCCTTTCTCCTTTACTATTTTCCTTTTTCATTTTCTGTTTTCATTTTCTATTTTGAATTTGTTATTTGAATTCAAATTTGAATTCAGTTGTTCTAAATTATTTGAGTATCAAGATAACTTAATACTATTATTTACTGCCTAGTGTTACCTTTTAAATACATATTCATTTTATTATTAGGTTGATATTGTGTGGGGTTTTAATTGAAATAGAAATGGATTTTGATATCCATCTCAATTCCTTTTTTTTTAATTTATGAACCAGATTCATTTCAATGGTTTGAAATTTAGAACATGTGAATGGTGAAAACATTATTAGGTCTAACTAGTGTACTTAACAATATGGATTGTTCTCATATAATTCTTATTATGGCTAGAGTTTAAAGTAGATGGTGAAATTGAGGATGGAAATGTGATCATGATTTTATGTGGAGAATTGCTTCTAAGGGTTTAAGAAGATGGTTTGAATATTGGTTTCACTCTACTCACCAAAGGCATTTAGTACTTAGGTATATAGGGCTTGGTTTTATACTTGTGATCCATGATACACAAGTGGGGACATAATATTTTATGTGGTATGAATTCTACTTGAAAGGTTTAGGGTTTTGCATAAGCTTCACTAAATTGAAGTATAACTAGGCATGAGGTATGGCAGGGTTCTAATTATAATCCAAGTTAATCCATGGGTTGGAATTCAAATGTAGTTTAGGGTTTAAGTAGTGATCACCAATGTGATACACAACTAGAATTAGGATATGTGCATAAGCTTGGGTTATGTTTCACTAATGGAACATGGCTCTCATCTACAAGATTAAAGGTTGGTTTAAACAAGTAAGGTGTAATACTACTCTAAAATTCTCTAGGATAGACATGGCTATGGTTAGCATCTATAATCTCTCTCACTTCTAAATGTCTTGTAATAGCCTAAGGTCCTACTCAAGATATGATGATATGATCCTCTAAATATATGGTTTGCCTAGGGATTGTACCTTGCAATATTCTGTAGCTTGTTCTTCAGGAAATCTGATAAACCTGCATCTTGTGGCATGCCTCCACCTCCTAGCTTCTTCATCTTGATCCTAGCTAATTCACATGGAGTGGCTCTATGTGTTTGTTCCCATGTATCATGCTACAAGATGAGTAAAGGGATGAAGGGTGTGGCTCTATTTATAGGCTTGGGCAAGCTCTAGTATCATGACACATAGGTGGTGACTCTTGTGTTGATTTGATGAGTAAGGTGCTTGGTTGTCATGCTCTCATCCATAGAAATCCTTTGAGCATGAGGTGGCAAAGCTTGGAAAGCAAGTCATGTAGATATTTTCATCTCATGTGGCATGATCCTTATCCCCTCATATGATTTATTTTTGGATAGCCAAGTGGCATTTGCTACTAAATATCTTGTGGATGGTTTTATTATTGTTGATGAGTCACTATATCATATTGGATTGGATTTATATTATAATATTGGTGAAAAGGTTAAAATTGAAGGTTATTCCTCAAATTTGGATAGTTGTTGTTTGATTTCACCAAGGCATGGTCATATGAGTTTCAAAGTACTCATAGTTAATTTTATTCAAATAGTTTGAACTATAATTCGTAATGTAAATGGATTTAGTTTTATGATATTCCATATATTTAATAAGTTATGATTTAAATAAGAATGTGTAGCCTTTATGCACTTTAGACCCTGTGATTTACCTTATTTATTAATAAGTTTAGAAGTGAATTAAATTACACACAAAAGTAGTTGCTAACTTTGAAGTGTTAATAAGTTAGTGTTTGATTCTTAGAGAATGTGTTGTTGTAAGGAATGTCATGTTGAGATCCTTTATAAGATCTTATAGTTGACCCTTACTTAAGGTGTTGTTTGTTGTAAAACTAATTCCATTTGACCTAATCCATAGATCAGATCATCTCTACCCAAAATAAGGTTTTAGCAAAGATCACAGTGAAGTTTATAGCGCTTGACTTGATGATCTACTTCAGTTCCAGCAAGTCAAGTGAAACTTCAGTTACTGTGGTAAGTTTTATTTGAAGCGCGAAAATTCCCCGGATTTTCTATGCATGAATGCAATGCACACTTTGGTGTTCTCTCATTTTATTGCCTCTAAACCTGGGATATTACAGCCTCTCCCCCTTAAACTGAACTTCGTCCCGAAGTTCGAATGCTCTCATGTTTCGGAATGTTGAAATGTCTTTAACAGATCACCATCCTTCAACTCCATGGTGATCACACTAGATATAGTGGAATATATCCCTTGTCCAGATCCTTCCTGGAGTCTTCTGATATCTGGCACTGATACTTTCTTCTATTCTATGATTTCTTCCAATACTCTAAGCTTATAGGCTTACTATCCAAAGATTCTTGGATTAAGACATCTTATGGTTTTAATGGACTTTACTAATGGCTGTGGTGACATCTTCCTATTTGGGTACTCAAAGCTTGGTTCTACCAGCTGCGGTAATCCAGCTGTGGTGTAATATGACATTACGATTTACCAGCTGCGATACTCCAACCTTAATTCTAAAAGATTTATTTAAAGCAGGGTATTGTTTTCCCTTACTACCATAACGAAAGTAATGGTACTTGGTACGGTATTTACAATAGGCATGGTCCTAGTGGTTTATTCCTACGAATGGATTAGACTCATTTAGTCCATCCAATCATGGCTTCTAGTTCATACTAGTTATCTTCTTTTTGGTTTCTTTAGGTTCCATGAAAGGAATCTTTCTAATAGGTTTATGTTTTGGTATAGTCAAACTCCTTCGGTCTTAAGCCTTTTTAAGCTTTGATTGTCCTCCGTCATCTACTTCATCTAACCTCATTATCTTGGACTTACTTGAACCCTTTTACTTCTGAGTAATTATCAATTACCCACTCAAGTTAAGGTCTAACCCTTACTTCCTCGAGATATGAACCTCGGCTTCTGGTCTGACATCCTTCCGAGAGTACTTTGGTATGGATACATCCCAACAACCTTATGAAAATAAGATCGAACTTCCTCTCAATTCAGACCTTCTTCTTGGTCCATCATACTCCAAATATTATATCTTAATATTTCTCATTCAGCCTTCCTCTCCCCCTTGGAGTTTACTAATGATCTTCAAACTTCCTTTCTTCTAATCATTAAACTCCAAGGTTAGGTAGTCGGTTTAAGTCTGGTTTTTATTTTGTACCTTTCTAAAGTCTCATGAAGAATTCTTTGTGGTGTATCCACACAGTTGTCGGTATCCCTGGTGAATCCTCCGACTAAATATTTACCAACCACGAGATACCAGCTGTGAAATACTAGCTGCGGAATCCCCCTTTCTTTTAGGGTAAAGAAATGTTCAGGCTGTGGGCTATCTGGTACCAGCTGCAGACTACCTAGTACCAGATGTGGCTTATTGGATACCAGTTGTGACTATGTTATGGTTTTAGGCAATATCTACCTCCCAGCTGTGGCTACTTACATAGTTTTGGTTAAGATATACCTCACTTTACATTCTTTCTCTTCATGGTTATCCTATATCAGCTGCGGTCTGATGATACCAGCTGCGACTTCACTTGTCTATTTTCCTTCTTCTAGGGTTTGTTTTGCAAGAAAACCACTTGTTGACACTATGAAAATAGTATTATAAGTGACTTCACTTGCATTCCCTTCTTCCAGAATGAATACAGCTCTACTTCTTCTGCTCCATATTCACTATTTTCCTCACTTCCATGATACTTCCATATTGAAGTACTCCTTGACTAAGGATAAAAGTGAGTTTGATTGGTCCTTCCTTTAGAGTATTGTGGTTGCTTCCCACAATTTTACTTCCTTCTTTAAGTGAACCTGCATCTTGTCTTCAAAATCTTCAGAATTCGTCACTTCCTCACACGAATACCTTTAACCTCTAGACCTATTACATCAAGTAAGAGCTTGATATTGCAACATGCATTTGCATATCAAAGTCAAACTTCATGTATGGATCTAGTCAATCAATGAAAATCCAATAAAATCCAATAAAATCCACATCCTTATATGCCTGAATATAGTAGTTGGGTAAGACATCCCTAAACATCAGGATCAGATGTGTAGTATATAACACCACATAAGATAGGTTTAGGTTGTGATACTTAGCACAATACGTGAATTTCTACTAGTGGTCTCAACATTTATCTTAATTGCACATTTGCAATGAGACAAACTTGAAACAAAATGGCCTGGGATAGTTGAAGTTAACCTAGTTTTCTTTGGAAATGCTAACAAAACAGTATACCATATGTATGTGCTATTGAGGACTACTTCCTGTAATACAATTAGTTCTAACATGTCTACTCTAAACACATGATTGTTTAGAATATACCACCTATAACTCTAGGATTTCTCTATGTGATATGCTCTAAATAAGCTTTCTTTAAATTAAGGACTATGGTTCTAACATTCTTGACACAATTTCCAGGATTTTAAGGCCTAAGCTTTCGAACTATTCCCTAAATCCTACTCCTTATCATCCTTTTGGTATCGTACTTATGACGTTCTACTCCATCATACCATGATTCTCAAGTGAATCATATATGATTATCAATTTTTCCATGAAAAGTAGACTTATATGACTCCTATCACTCTTCCTTACCTCCTATGATTGACTCATCATAAGTATATACTACCTCATAGTACTTATCTACATTACTTAACATCAGTCATTTGACATTTTAAATGACTCTTACTTAACCATAACCTGCGTTGGTATACTTCTTCCAATAGGATATCTTCCTTATGGTTGTATCCTCTCTATGGACTACCATGTATTGTATACCAACTATGGTCTATTACCACCAATTATCTTAAGCTCCAAGGGTGTTCTAGTTATTTAGAATGAAGCAAGATAACTAACTAACTTTACTTAAGAAAGATAGATAAGATAAATTAACTCAAGTGTGTCAGGATTATTCTCAAGTGAATACCCATCTCAAGTCAGAAGAATAATTGGTTTAACTAAGACATCTTCCTATAGACACTACCAAAACCTATAGGTCTCCTTTAAAGGGTTTTAATCCTATGGTCAAAGCATTTGCTCTGATACCAGCTGTGATGACCCAGCGTACCACTGCATGGTGTAGTACACAAGTCGTTGACATAACACAAGTGAAACACCGTTCCACCCATATTACATCTCTCAGAGTGGTACAACAGAAACATATGCGAGTCCAAGGTATGTCTATAGAAGTACACATGAGCTGTTTACATAAGATCAACACAACCTCCTACTTTACAGTGAGGTAAAACTTCAAATAAAGCTCCAGAAGAACGACTCGTAGTCTATCTTATTGCTAACTCAAGATTATGAACTACTTGGCTTGCTATAGAAATCTAGCTACTTAGGTTCTAGGATTAGGGAAAGGTTCCCTTCTATTACTAGTCTAGGTTTCCATAATAGCTGATGCAGAAGTTGACTCCATTGACTTCTTTGATTGGATTCTTCATCTCGTTGCAGTTGACTCCTTTGTCTTTGAGTTCCACGGTAGTTTCTCCTTCGGTGCCTTGATCTAAGAAGGGGGTTCAAACGAGATAGAATGAGTACGAGCGTACTCAGCAAGTTCATATTAGGAAATATGTGTATCATGCACTAGCTACAGCCATAGACCATAAAGTCATAGGCCAATGCAAGTTTTTGTAATCATTTCTTCAAAAGGTTTATTTTATTCTGAAAACTATGCCCGTCAGTCTTCACAGGTTGACCAGAACTTCGTGGAGTTCCTTTCTTGCCGCGTTCGCAGTTCCCTTCCCGGAACAGGGAGTGACAGTCACAATTCAGTATCCTCTGCAGAGGTGCGTTACTTTTCCCATAAGAGAACTTATCCTTGATACCAACCGGGTGTACTTTCCCGTCCACACTTCCTTGGTGTGGGGCCAGGTGTAAGGTCCAAGCCAATCACTGCCTTCTCCGCGACTGCAAACCCACCCTTTTGTCCACCCGCACACCTCCAGTAGACTTCCCCCGATAATACGGCTTTACTCATGGTGTACTTTGGACAATCCTTCATAGATCGTAGAGCCATCATCACTAATGGATGGGGATTTAAAAGGCTATCCCAACCTATGGCAGTGCCTCCAACACCCCGCCGGCTCTACCAATCCGTTGGCGTGTAGAAGGGAAAAGATACAGCTGACTTCCCCAGAGCCATTATAGATCTTATGGTCAACGCGATATGTACGGCGCTAGAATCACTGGACGGCATTGGTAATTAATCCTAGGGTGATATAACCCATGCAATGGAACCTCCACCATATCAACACATACCATGGTTCCATTGCCCACCACATAGTCATATTCATAATTGTAAAATAATACTTTGCTTTTCAATGCATGAGTGATAAGTATAGTACTTTGCATATAGTTTGATACAAATAATCAAATGACATGAGCAAGCGATGAACTTGCCTTTCTTGACTGCAAGATTATGCAGGCAAAAGCTTCGATACGTGATAACTCCAAATTCTGAAATACCATCATCGTCCGGTAAGGACAATGTTTAAAGAACTGGCAAAGATGCTATAATGCATAGTATGAGATGCAATCGTCCCGAGCGTAACCTAACCTTGATGATTTAGGATGTATGAGTTGAAAAGATTTCTTTAGGGTTGGTTGCACTTTTAGGATGGTTCTCAAACAAGGTTCTTATTAGGGTTTGGTTAAATTAACATCTTAACAAGTGATATATGACATCATAACAATCTTACACATAAAGAATAGTGGTGGAATAATATGTAAAGAACAGTTGTCAATTTTAAGTTCTACAGAACATGGTTGATGATTACTTATACGATACTTCAAAAGAATAACTTTTGAAGAACATGTTGTTTAAGAAACATTTAGTATTGCAAAGAAGGATAGGGCTTCTAAGGTTTGATTGACATTTGTACTTCAAAAGAATAACTTTTGAAGAACAGGTTAAGTAAGAATATGAACTACTATGCATAGGAGCTATGTTTTTCTAGGGTTTACTATTGAATTCATTTAGTTTCACTAATAGGAACTAGTTGGGTACTTAAGTTGAATTGGTTCTATATACAACAAGTATGGGCAGGTTTATTACTATGGTTGATTATGATATCATATCAAAGGATGGTTATCCAGATGGTTCTATAAATTAGCTTCTAGGGTTTACTATGGTTTCTCATTTGCTTCACTAAATAATCACTAATAGTTTTTAAGCTAAGTGACTTATCATTTCCTAAGTAGGGTTTAGTTGATTAGGAGCATGTGATATGTATTACTACATAAGGTTGGTACTAAGGTTCATCATTATAGTTCTACTAGGGTTTGATGGTTGAGGTTGATCCTAATGGTGTGGTATATAGGATTGATGATCAATGGTGCTAATATGTGGTAACAAGCTAGGGTTTATACCTAGGTGATACTAGTGAATCATATAGGTTTTAATTAAGAATAGGATCATGAAATGATAATCTCATGTGACTTGATTTATGCTAATGGATCATAAGCATGCATTCATTGGTCACATAATAATATGGTTCTCTATGTAAGGTGAAATTAAAATGATCACATGTGATAAGCAACTAGGGTTTTAGGGTTTAACATTTTGATATGATCACATAAAATTATGGGATCCAGATTCTAACTTATAATTAAAACTAGGGTTTCTAAATTATGGTACATCTCCTAAAATGATGATTGGATATATAGGTGTGGTAACTAATTACTTTGAAGCATAATTATTAATGGTTTGGCATTTTATTAACTTCCACAAGAATTAATAATTAGGGTAACTCCTATTTTGGTTTAATTAAGAATTAGGGTTTAATAATTCTTATTAGGTTTAAAGTATTTAACTTGTTGACTTAAAATGTTTAAGTAAATAATTGTTGGGCTACCAAAATAATATTGGCTTTTAATATTTTCTTGAGTTATTACTATTTAAAGAAAATAGAAAATAGTAATTTGTAATTAGGGTTTATGAATTACCACTAATAATTAAGTTAATGCAAATATGATAAAGAAAATTAATCCTAACCTTTACTTAGTTACTGAATAGTTAAAATTTAATTTTGGAATTTAATTATTTATTGAATTCAATTTGCATTTTAAATAAATGAAATGGCATATTTAATAAGGTTAAAAATAAGTGAATTTTTATTTTGACACACATTTTTGTTTTATATTTTATTTGAATAGAGTTTATTTTTGTGAACATTTTGATATATTATTTATATTTTTCTGAATTGAAATGAATTTTATAGAATTTTGCAAAGTTTCAGTATTTTCCTGGAATTTGAAATAAAGTGAAAATGCTAAAGATACCGATTTAACCCTACCCCCACTCACTGACTCGTGGGGTCGATGACTGGGTCCATTGCCACGCGGGCAACGACCAAGTCAAAATGACCCCGGGTCCCCACGGCCACGTCACCCTACCGGCGGCTTAACGCCGGCGAGGCAGGGCACGACGGAGACACCGTTTTAAGGCCTCCCAGGACGGGCTACTGGCGGCATTCGATTCACCGCAACATCCTGAGCAAGATAGTGGTGATGGTTTTCACGGGGAGTCACCGGAGCGTCGACGGCGAGAGGAACTGCGGCGGTGAACTCCGGCCAATATGCGAAAATAAGCTACAGACGGCGAGAAGAGGCCAATTAGGGGTCTATGGATGCGCAATCTTACGCTGAAGCTTCAGGCGTGGTCGACTCCGGCGATTGTCAACGGAGATGATGGCGATTGACGAACTCCCGGCGAACCCGACGGAAAGGGAACGCCGAAATTCTTCCTCGACTTGGCTTCCCCCGATGCTCTACTCCTCCAGACGACTCTACTCTATCAGGCGCGTCGATTGAGCTACTGCACGGACCCTGGGGTGCCCTCCATCGACGGCGCCATGGAGGTCGCCGGCGACAGAGTCTTGTAGAAAGAGGAAGAACTAGGAAACGAGAGAGGATAAGGATGGGAGTCTAGGGTTTCTCGAGCCGTGGCGATCTCTCCGACCCTCTTATAGCTCCACACACGGTCTCGTTCGACGGCGAGGCTTGGCGGTGAGCGTCCAGGATGCGGCGATGTTCTAGGTTAGGGTTTTCGAGCAGGAATCGTGATGCGCTGACTGGCAGTGGATGCAGATGGAATTCCCCTCGACTCTGGGTGAGTTTTGGCGTCCGGCGGCGTCCTTATCCACAGCGAGGATGTGGCGGAGCTTCGTCGGCTCGCTGTCGAGCGTGGAGAAGAGAAGGAAGACGACGGTCTCCTTTTTGTTTGACGCCAGCGACGAAACAGTAAGTGGTGGGTTGGGCTGGTTTCGTTCGTGGGCTGGTTATTGGTGGGCTTGGTGTGGAGATGGTTGCTGGGCTGCGGTGGTCTGGTTGGCCCAACAGGTAAGCCAGGTGAGCCTTTCCCCTTTACTATTTTCCTTTTTCATTTTCTGTTTTCATTTTCTGTTTTGAATTTGTTATTTGAATTCAAATTTGAATTCAGTTGTTCTAAATTATTTGAGTATCAAGATAACTTAATACTATTATTTACTGCCTAGTGTTACCTTTTAAATACATATTCATTTTATTATTAGGTTGATATTGTGTGGGGTTTTAATTGAAATAGAAATGGATTTTGATATCCATCTCAATTCCTTTTTTTTTAATTTATGAACCAGATTCATTTCAATGGTTTGAAATTTAGAACATGTGAATGGTGAAAACATTATTAGGTCTAACTAGTGTACTTAACAATATGGATTGTTCTCATATAATTCTTATTATGGCTAGAGTTTAAAGTCGATGGTGAAATTGAGGATGGAAATGTGATCATGATTTTATGTGGAGAATTGCTTCTAAGGGTTTAAGAAGATGGTTTGAATATTGGTTTCACTCTACTCACCAAAGGCATTTAGTACTTAGGTATATAGGGCTTGGTTTTATACTTGTGATCCATGATACACAAGTGGGGACATAATATTTTATGTGGTGTGAATTCTACTTGAAAGGTTTAGGGTTTTGCATAAGCTTCACTAAATTGAAGTATAACTAGGCATGAGGTATGGCAGGGTTCTAATTATAATCCAAGTTAATCCATGGGTTGGAATTCAAATGTAGTTTAGGGTTTAAGTAGTGATCACCAATGTGATACACAACTAGAATTAGGATATGTGCATAAGCTTGGGTTATGTTTCACTAATGGAACATGGCTCTCATCTACAAGATTAAAGGTTGGTTTAAACAAGTAAGGTGTAATACTACTCTAAAATTCTCTAGGATAGACATGGCTATGGTTAGCATCTATAATCTCTCTCACTTCTAAATGTCTTGTAATAGCCTAAGGTCCTACTCAAGATATGATGATATGATCCTCTAAATATATGGTTTGCCTAGGGATTCTACCTTGCAATATTCTGTAGCTTGTTCTTCAGGAAATCTGATAAACCTGCATCTTGTGGCATGCCTCCACCTCCTAGCTTCTTCATCTTGATCCTAGCTAATTCACATGGAGTGGCTCTATGTGTTTGTTCCCATGTATCATGCTACAAGATGAGTAAAGGGATGAAGGGTGTGGCTCTATTTATAGGCTTGGGCAAGCTCTAGTATCATGACACATAGGTGGTGACTCTTGTGTTGATTTGATGAGTAAGGTGCTTGGTTGTCATGCTCTCATCCATAGAAATCCTTTGAGCATGAGGTGGCAAAGCTTGGAAAGCAAGTCATGTAGATATTTTCATCTCATGTGGCATGATCCTTATCCCCTCATATGATTTATTTTTGGATAGCCAAGTGGCATTTGCTACTAAATATCTTGTGGATGGTTTTATTATTGTTGATGAGTCACTATATCATATTGGATTGGATTTATATTATAATATTGGTGAAAAGGTTAAAATTGAAGGTTATTCCTCAAATTTGGATAGTTGTTGTTTGATTTCACCAAGGCATGGTCATATGAGTTTCAAAGTACTCATAGTTAATTTTATTCAATAGTTTGAACTATAATTCGTAATGTAAATGGATTTAGTTTTATGATATTCCATATATTTAATAAGTTATGATTTAAATAAGAATGTGTAGCCTTTATGCACTTTAGACCCTGTAATTTACCTTATTTATTAATAAGTTTAGAAGTGAATTAAATTACACACAAAAGTAGTTGCTAACTTTGAAGTGTTAATAAGTTAGTGTTTGATTCTTAGAGAATGTGTTGTTGTAAGGAATGTCATGTTGAGATCCTTTATAAGATCTTATAGTTGACCCTTACTTAAGGTGTTGTTTGTTGTAAAACTAATTCCATTTGACCTAATCCATAGATCAGATCATCTCTACCCAAAATAAGGTTTTAGCAAAGATCACAGTGAAGTTTATAGCACTTGACTTGATGATCTACTTCAGTTCCAGCAAGTCAAGTGAAACTTCAGTTACTGTGGTAAGTTTTATTTGAAGCGCGAAAATTCCCCGATTTTCTATGCATGAATGCAATGCACACTTTGGTGTTCTCTCATTTTATTGCCTCTAAACCTGGGATATTACATGCAACTTCTGCCGGTGGACTGTCGAGGTATTGTTCGACGGGCAAGGCAAGATGTACAGGCACACGGGGTGGGACAAGTTCGCCCGCGACCTCGCGCTCGAGCACGGCTGTCAGCTCACCTTTCTCTACGAGGGGGGCGGCGAGATGATAGTCAAGGTGCTGGACGAGACAACGTGACGCAGACACTACCACACCAGCGAATCCGGCTCGGACACCGATATTTAGAACTTAGAGTGTTCTTTCTTTGCAGCGAATATGGCTACAGGCCAGTTGAAACCAGTAGTGAAGGTTTCTGGTTGTTCTTCCTCGAAAGAACCAACAGGGGTACCATCACCAGCTGGATTTTCCAGTTTGGTGACTGGGAGTGCCTGAGACTGTTCTTTCTTGGCAACGAACATACGGAATTAACACAACTGGTTTTCTTTTTTTACAATGTTTTCATTTGTGTCAACCATGGTTCAAACTATGTATTAGTTTGTGTAAACCATGTTCCCAATTATGTATTAGTTTGTGTAAAACCATGTTCCAATATGTAATGGTTGGAACTATGTTTAAATGGAGAAGAGGAAAAAAAAAGTACAAAAAAATGCGTCGTCCCGCTAGAGCCACCCCCAGACGCAAACGGACGCGCAGACAAAAACGGTCATTTTCGCGTCCGCGGGGTAACGCAAACGGACGCTCGCGGACAATAAAATTCATCGCCCCCTTGGAGATGCCCTAACGGTCTGAACTAGCTCCCCTCCTGCGCCTAACGAGAAAAAACCGGGCCCCGCATGCCTTAAACTGCTCTCATGCGCGACCTGTTGGATTACCTCTGAAGTTATAGTTTTTAGCAAAAAATTCTAAGACAACTGCCTCAATTATGATAGATTTATGTAATTCACTCCCAATTTTTTAGAGTAACACCAAATGACAAACCAATTCTGTGCACCACACAGAAACTAATCAATTTGATTCGTGTTGGTGGTTGATTTAGATACATTTCTAACGGTGTGTTTGTTTTATCATTTTTTCGGCCAGCTCCACGAAGCGGCTTGAGTGGAGCGCTTCTAAAAATTGAACTACAGACCAGAAGCTGCCATTTCGGTGCTTCTTCCAGCTGCAGTGGGTCCAAACTTTGCATTTTACTGGTATACCCTCCCACCAAATCTATACCTAATAATAAAGCAAAAATGGGTTCCGTGGTCCGTTTTTTCTTACCCCTCGAGTTGCTAATAATTACCAATTTGCCACCGATAAGTGAAATAAACCGAAACGTTTCGTCAACGCCTCTGAGCTCCGAGGTTGGAAATCTCCGCCGGGATCTCGCCGCGCAGCGCTCTCAGATCTCGCAGTCCCCCAACGACTCGCCTCGTCCGCTAGGTTATCGATCTGGCCCATAGGGAACCTTGACTGGCCGTTGTGGAACTCTCTCATGTCGCGAGGCGCTGGATTTGGCGGCGGTAGAGGTCCTTCTGCTCGCCAGGACTCGCACGAGTTGGGGAAAGACCGTGCGGTCTGGCAGGGCGAGCGACGGCCAACCATATGCCCTACACGCGTCCCGTAGATCTATCAACTCCGATCGATTTCTTCATTACGTCGGCGGCACGTACAAGAGCGCGGCGTATTCCTGGATTGTGTCCACGCTAGAAGGCAGCAATAATTACATCGGAGTTGATGCTGACTGGATCTCGATGCCGGGCGGCAAGCCCCACCACTGCCATCGGAATACTACAGTGTTATCGGAGAGAAGCGCGGGTACTTGCAGATCCGGCCGTCAACCTTGCTAGGGTGCAGGACAACCGCCGGCGGAGTTAGCTGCATAGGCAACACGGTGAATATTTCTGAGCTGATTGAACCAATGCAGGGGAAAGCACGGACTAGCGATTTTGGGATTTTTCCTTTGTGTGTCCCCTCCACTGGTTAGCACCCTGGCTCTACCGTTCTCATCGCTCATGACGGGGATGCGTCTCGACAACCAGGTCCCGACCCTTTGAGTGTGCCTACTGCAATCTCGGGAAGCTGCTTTGCGCCATGATATGCAGCAAAGGTGAGGTCGGCACAGGTAATGTTTGACGAATCCGCCGTGGGCATGATGCCGCCGCAGGAGTCTGGAGTTGATCGTGCTGCTGCAGGTATCCTACACATTAAAGAGGGTTAGTGCTCGCGCTGCTACTACGCGAGGTGTGCTCCGCGCTGCTGATGATGGCCAGGTGATGGACCTGATGCTAGAGAACATTGTGCGGCTTCTGCTGCTCCCTATTCTCTCATCAAGTGTCAGAACTGTTGATAATTATTTGATCTTCAGTATTAGACAAGCAGATTTCGTTATTTGTCTTCTACCGTGAGCTCCATCGCGACGCAACACTATGACTGCCTACAAGCTACTGTTGCACTGACTGGGAATTTTTGACAACATAGATTGGCTAATGCTGGCTTATTGATTCGTGTGCACCGGCTATGTGTGCAGTCTCGAGAATTTTTGACAACATAGATTGTCACATTAAAAGAAGGTGCGGATTTACGTTCGGTTGCCTGGCCTCCAGGCTCCACTACTTCCATTGATTCAGCCGTTATCTCTTATTCTCTTCATAATGTAGATGCTGCGCCTCCAAAGGTGGGAATAGCGACAGTTTGCTACAAGTTAGAGCAGATTGAGGATGAGAACCAACCTGTGATTGGGTGGTTAGGAGGGCAGTGACACCCCAACTCACCAGAGTTTAAACACCAGGTTTGACACTTTGGTGTCTCATTAAAGGCGGAATATTTTTCTGTGCGAGGCGACGTTCCCGTCGATAGCGAGACGCATGTGGTGACTTCGTTAATTTCAAGACCCGTCGGATGAAGTTTTTTGGACGCAGTCTCTGAAAGGTGCTCATAGGGGTAGGATGTGCATGCATGTGTTCATATAGGTGAGTGTATGTGCGTATATGTGACCGTCTACGTCTACTGTGTTTCGCAAAAAAAAGAGCAGATTGAGGATGACTGTGACTTGGAGCGCACCAAGTCCGATAGCAGGTTTACTCAGATTCCTACCTAAGAATTTTTTTATCTTCTGTTGTTCTAGAAATTCTAGGTAAATTTAGTTTGTTTTGTTCTGTTGAAAAAATTGATTTCGATTACTGAAATTCTAAATATCTAAAAATATTCAATAAAAATACTTGCCTTTTAAGGTATAGTTTTTTTCCCACCCGGTGCAACGCACGGGCAATTTTGCTAGTCACATACAACGGAAAAAATACCCTCCTACCGGTTCGGCCCTATTTCTTCCGTCTTCCCGAGCGAGCGAGCAGACGAGAGCAGAAGACTCCAGCCTCCACGGGTGTGTTTGTCGATCTACCGCGACCGGCGCCGCCGCACTCCTCCAGCGGTAGGAACGGGAATCCCCGCCCCCTAAAACCTTGTCGCCGGCCTACAGCACCTCCAATCGTCGCCGGCCGTGCTACCTGGTTCCCGGTCACGCTGGAGATCCCAGATCCGATGCCGCCGTAGCTCCGATACACCCGACCCCGAGCTGAGCCCGTGCTAGCAGACCACGCCGCGAACTCCTGCTGCCCCTGCGTTTTTTCTCTGCCTTGTGTGGTTCGATTGCCGCTGCTGCTAGGATAGTGCATATAGGCGTGCCACTTGCTGCTGCTAGGCTAGTCTGTTGCAGATGTGGGTGTTAGAGCATCCCCACTCGTTTGGGCTCCCCACGCCCAAATCCGGCGAAATTTTCGTCCGGATTGGATGAAGATTTGGCGTGGGGAGACCCATTTTCCCAGCCGCGAGCCCAGGATGGATGCAACGTAATACGACGAATTCAGACAAAATAGGCGAATTCGTTCAAACATAAGCGAAATTTAATGATATTTAACATATAGAGGCGAGTTCGTACATAAATAGGCCGAATTCGTACATATATTTGAATTCGGCGATTGGCAAACTAATACTAAAACTAAAAGCGGCCTCCTACATGCCGAAATGGCGGTAGAAGGTCGTGTAGTCGCCGCCGTCGTCGTCGTCGCTGGAGCCGGCGTCGTCCTGGGGCGGCGGCGCCTCGTACCAGCGGCTCGTGCCCTGGCCATCGTCGCCGGCGCGTGGAGGCGACGGCCGGTAGATGTCGTCGTCGCTGCTCTCCTCGAGCTTGATCACCTCCACAGGCGCGGCGTTCCGCGCGGACGACGGTGCGGCGGCGCGGGCGGCGAGTTGTCGCGCGGCGGCCGGATCCAACATCCGCCGCCGTCGCTCCGCCTCTGGCGCTCCCGGCCGCGCTGGACCACTCCCGGCGCGGCGTCGATGGGGAGGGCTGTTGTCGGCGGGCACCAGGTCCTTCGGCGACACGGCGATCGCCTCCGCCACCGCGGCGTCCTCCGCGCGCTTCGCCTCCTCCTCGGCGAGCTGGTTGGCGGCGGCCGCGGCGGCCTCATTCTTCGCCGTCTTCCTCTTCCGCCCGCGTTGCGGCGAGGAGGGCTGGTCGCGGATGACGAGCGCGCCGCTGCTGCGCCCTCTGGTCGGCGGTGGAGACGCCGGCTCCTTCACGGTGGCCGGAGACGGCCACTCCTTCTTGACGGTGGCCGGCGTCGACCCGCCGGACCTAGACGCCGATCTCGAGCCCGACGACGAAGAGGACGGCGCCATCCTCTTCGGTATCCAGGAACTACCGTGCCGGCGCGACACGGTAGCCGCCACCGGCGGCGGCATCCCCAGGACAGGGGAGTTCCCGTCCTCGATGTGCGCGAGCACATTCTCGAGGGTGCGGTTGGGCGCGCTCCACCATCGGCGGCGGCCGGCGGCGTTGTTCCTTGCCGGAGGAGGAGGATGGCCGTCGTAAGCGGCGAGTTCGCGTTCGTACCTTCGCCGGAAGAACGCGATCCACGTTTCGTGGTTGTCGGGGAAGAAGCGCGGATCCGCGCGCTGCTCGTCACTGAGAGTGACGCGCACCTCCTCGATCGCCGCTTCGAGTGCGCCGCCACCCGTTGGCGGCGGCGGGATCGGCACGCCGCCTGCGCTCAGCCTCCAGCCTCCCGGCGCGCGGAAGTCCGGCGGCGCAGGGTAGCCCGCCGCGTGCATGAGTCGCCCCTCCCATTGGTGGAGAGAGCGGCGGCCGAAGCCGTTGTTGGCCGCACCGTCGTTCGCCATTGCTGGTTCCTTCGAGTTCGGTTCCTTCGAGTTCGGGGATGATTTGGGGGAAGACGAGCGAGGAGGTGAATGCGGGGCAGCCGGGGTAGTTCGGCGATAAATAGCGGTAGGCGCGCATGAAACCGAGGCGACGGCATTAACTCGCCGCGTGGAAGCTACGCGTCCGGCGAATGCTGACCGGCGGCAGGCTTTTACAGCGCGTGGAAGACGATGCGATGAGGACGACGATCGGTGTCTCTCGCCGACAAGATGGGGCCACCAGACGCGCGGGAACGTTTCGCGCGCTTTCGTTTCGTCCGGAGTCCCCGAGCGCTCCCCTGGGGGCCGGGGATGGCGTGGGCTCGCCGGATGGATGAAGGGCCAAATCCGGACGAAAACGAGGAACCGGAGGCGCGACTCGGCCAAATTACGCCGTCCGGATGGAAAAAACGCTCGCCGGGGGCCTCGACAGCGGCACGAGTGGAGATGCTCTTACGCGGTCAGATAGAAATGCAGTCAAATTGCTCATGCTAGAATTGCTGTATGCAGGTGGGTACATGTGTTAAAATCAATCAAATAGCTCACTGCCATGTGACAAATGTATGTACGCTACACACTAAGTGTACAACCAAATAGTATTGTATTTTACTTAAATCTAGTAAACATTTCCTCAATTGCCGAAAAACGGCACCCAATTATGTTGTCCGTAGTTATAATAGTACAATCAACACTTAAATCCGATCAATAAAACTATAAGGACATTTATGTCATTTTAATAAATTTTGGTGCAGCCGCAGCTACACCTGCAACCGAAACAAACAGACATCAGACAACTTCATCCTTCCAGCCCTAGCTAGCAGCTACCGCTGATTGTAGCAGCTGCAGCTGTGGCAGCTGCAGCCGTGGAGCTCCAGCTCAAACAAACACACCCTAATATCTCTCTGGTGAATGCCCTACAAGCTGTACTAAAGGCTATCTTTGCTATATCAGCGCAACTTCGATACCAAGAGCAGATGCATGTCATAAATACATACATTTGACGAAAATGAAATAAAAATCATCACAATGATTCCGTGACAAAATCCTCTTTGACATCATATATACTCTAGGTTTTTCTATCTGAATATACCTAATCATTGACTAAAAACATCCGTAAAATATTCTTATAGCATATAATTGGAGATTTCTATAAAGATAACTAAATGATACACAAGGAGACTTATACAATATATTCATCAAAATGAAAAAATAATGAGAGATGACATGTAAGGTCCAAGTATTTTCTTAAGTTTCTTGAAAATGATAATTTTATTTAAATATCTTTGACATATCTGCAATGCATTAAAAAGCGAATGTAACTTTATTGTAAAATAAGATTTAACTTTCACACAACATATTAGTTATGAATATGAATTGAAAAAGTGATTTATAAGCAAGTAAAATAGTTTAGTACAAACATAAGGAAGTGCAATTGCCCTTATGCTAAACATTAATTGGCATGTCTTGGCATTTTTTGGCCCTGAGTGACATCCAGCTTAAGAAAGGAGTTATGAATAGGGTGCTGGAACTACTGATGTGGATAGGAAAAGTCGACGCTGAACCAACCGGCGTTTGAACCTGCTGCATCGACGGCAGCCAGCAGCTCTAGATTCAGACATTAAGAAGGACATGCTAAGTATTCACAGCTAAATTTAAGACATCAAGCGCGTATGAGCAGATGAACAGGAAGGGGAAGCTCGTCCCGAGCAGACATACCATGCCCCACGGCAGAAATAAATAATAGTTGATCAATTGTACATCAGTCTGCGCACTGTTAAACATACACTAGTAAGATTGGCACTGTTAAACATACACTAGTAAGATTGCACGTGCACGCACGTTCCATTTTTTAACACAACTTTTTAATCTTCAATTGAAATTTAAATTACATTGTATATATAGTAATCTATATGCATCTATATGTAATTATGTAAGATAATCTCACAGTTCTCAACTCAACTCCGGTTCAGTGCAGACATTGTTTTAAAGCTATTGCATTTAGTACCACCCAAAACATCAGAAAATCTCACAATTGTAAGTGTGCTGCATATGTAGCTTAAGTGCTTACTTTTTGTAGCACAAGCGCTTCCGATGTCAAGGATGTATACACAACAAGTAAGGCCACACGTGTTAACTGTTTCATAGAAATATGTCCCTAAACTTGTTTTCTTCATTAAACACATCACAACTTCACAAGGTACCAACGGAAATTACGACAAGCACTTGTTGCATTTCTTAATTTGATGTAGAATAAAAATCAAACATTCTTAAACCATCCATCTATGAAGAATTGGAAAATGATTCCATAACAAATGAAGATAATTTTGTCTCTTCATGGGGAACAGGTGCAATAAATGATAAATAGCACGAAAATAAGATGTGGCAACCAACGAATGGTACTTACAGGTGGCAACCAACTAGGAGAAAAGATGTGTAAGTACCTGTAAGTACCATTCGTTGGTTGCCGAGAATTAAGTTAATTCTAGGTTGACCAAGAATTAGCCGCATCCTTAATTTAAAACTTAAACGGCTCATTTCCCCCCTCCTCGCTCTCACATGTGAACAGTTACTTTGAGAGTCTCCTACCTTCCGCCGGCTCCCCTCTCTCTCTCTCCTCCGGCAGCTTCACCGGCCGGAGTGACTGGGAGAGGGGAGCCCGGCCCTCTGTATATAGTAGTCTAGATCGTGAGTATGTTTCCCTAGTGGAGTCTGGCGTCATATCTCGCACGCGGTTGCGGCATGGTGCCAACGGCTGCTGCTCAAGCTCTCCCTCCCTCAGCCCTTCAATAAGCTTGAGGCCATGGCACTGGATCTCGGATTCGATATCATGGTTGCTGTTCTCTGCAGATCGGATGGTTGTGCTCAAGATCTGGAGATCCCGCATGCTTCTCACCATGGTGGTGAGAGCGGTGTGGAGATCCTGCTCTTGCACAAGCTCTGGCTGGCAGATCTACGTCAGGGTATTCATGCTACCGCGAGCTAGCTGCTAGATCTCCTGCCTGAGATCTGTGGCTGGCGTCGGCGGGGAGCTGCTGCTGCGACTGGAGCTCTTCAGCGGAGGACCGAAGCCGGCGGCTCACACCGCCCTGCCTCTGTATACTATGGTCGAAAGGCGACCCTCCTCAACCTCTACTTCCCAGAGACCAAGCAGTCCGATGGGAAGATCAGCCGCTCCTGCCACGACGCCGGACCAAGTGGTTCGTCCCCGGCGCCGGTGTCAGTTCCGTGGCGGAGCAAATCGACGGTGACCTCCATCAGATGCGGTGCAGGCTTGCAAGGACCTGATTTCTTTTCCCAGTATCTTTTTAGGGTCTTTGCTGTAAAATTTCAGTCCTTATCCAGAATTCCCATGTTCTGTAGGGACCTGAATGTAATTTGTACTCACCGCCAAGTTTTTAATAGCAGCATCTAGGGTCTTTGGACCCTTTCCCTGTTCAAAAAATAAAATATAAAACTTAACTATTTTGGTAGCCATGCAAACAAGAATAAGAAAGTTCTTCATTCTTGTTTATGCAGCCATCAACATGTCTAAACACTGTTACAAAACATGTCTAAGCTGAAAACCCTGATTATCAAACCAACCTATCCCGCAAAAGTGCCACCTGAACAGAGGGAGTTAAAGAGAGTGGCCATGCATAATCGAAACATCTGCCTCAACCGTGTTGAGGTGCAGGTCACAAAATTGAGGTGTTCATCAAATTTGGTGCAAACCAAGCTCTCAACTAAATACATTAATTTCCATTGGCTACGATTCCAGCATGAAGAAGGAAAATCTATCATCACTCTTATGTGCATACAAAAGAAATATCAATAGAGTGGGCAGCAGGCTGTAACGTGCATACCTGAAAATTATTCGCCATAGCAGAGGAGAAGGTAGATCTTGCGTCCTTGACTACCTCTATTGTACAACTTGTCCAGCTCCCCATGCATGCACCCCTTCATCATGTTCTAGAGATGCACTACGTTGAACAAATGGCAATAATGACAAGAAAACATGGAACTATCGATGATCGGAACAAGGGTGCAAAAGGTAAATAGAGCAATTGAGCTTTCCCAGGGATCTGATGGATCTCCCGCCCTCAAGTCCGGATCATAAAGCTTCTGCAATATGAATCCGTAGATAAAATTTGGTACAATATCTACAATTGATGGGACACATAAAAATAAGGCATATATGGTTTAAAACTTTATCTGAACCAGGCACCCTTCAATGTTTATACTTTCTGAATACTAAAGTAAATTATCGGCGATCATTATATGTGTATGCGGACGTTGTGATAAGAAGGTTGTGTGTGCGGAGAGGCGTACCTAGGGACACGGAGGCATTACTTTTCACACACATTCAACATCCCTTTTCAAACTTGAATGGCAAAGACAACATTACCTAAGGATCTAAGACACCTAGAAAAAACTTTGCAAAATTGAATTTGCTCCTCATATCTAAAATTCAGAGTAAAGGCTGAAATATATTAGAAGAATGCAATAGAGTTCTATATGTATATAATTTAATCATTACATTAATGTTTTTAACCATGGGATGGCAATTACAACATAGTAAAATGAACTCATGTAACACACAGGTTAATATAATGCTTTAATAAAAAACAATTAGCATGCCAAGCCTGTACTATAAATAATAGCAATGTCAACCAATGAATTAACTGAAACAATGGTGAAATAATATGTTGACAAAGAAGAAAACATATTTTGATTCAAGTAAAATGAGCAATGGGATTTGCAATAAAATATTTGGATAGTGGATGGATGTAGAGTGCATGTGATTTGCACTGAGAAACCTTGAAGCCGAGCAGTCACATCCGCATATGGTATAGTCCAACGCCATGAGCGCGTCTCTGAATAAAGTCATCTTGCAGCTGAGAGCGGAAGGAGAAGGCAGGGGAGAAAGCATGAGGATGGGCCAACCGTCCTCGACAGCGAACATGCAAAGAACGACGCGACCGGCCTTTAAGAACTATTTGCGGCCCGTCGCTGTCGCCTGCGAGTGCCTCCTCGTGCGCAAGAGCGCGCCGCCGGGGCGTCTCCTCGTCCTTCTTCCGATTCCCCATCCGTAGGAGCCATCTGAAAACGACAAAGAGATTACCCACCCACCAGATTACAGAGGCAGATCTTCTGTAGAAAATAATTATAGAATTAAAGCTTGAACATGGCCATGAACAGAAAAGGAAATTAGCAATTGTAATCAACAAGAGGGGTTGAGTATGGCAGGCCGGGGCATACCCTAGCGGGACAGGGGGCTTACGTCCGAGGAGGTCGACCTCCGGCGGCGTTGGATAGTTTGGTGAGGGCGGCCAGTTTGGCGGCGGGCAGCACGGGGGCGGGGATAAGGTCGAGCAGGCCGGACAGAACGGGCGAAAACTGCTATGGACGTGGGAACGTGGGGGATCAGGAGCAAGCGGATATGTGACGGACTGACGGTGCTCAACGCGTTGAGTGCTCAACACTGGGCGGTTTTTGATCGTTAGATTCGGCTGGATGAACGGCCCAGATTGTTTGGATGTGCCTCTCTCTCCCTTTTTATATTAGTGGAGATAAACGGCAAGTTTTTACCATCGCTGCCTTTTTAAGCCGTGGCGGAGAGCACGGGCACTCATCCTTCCCCCCCCCCCCCCCCACAGTCACACACACAAGTGTTTCAGCAAACCGAAGCATACCAAGCTTCTGGTGTTTCTCGCATGTGCCAAAGCTCCATAGCCATGTTGCAGCTGTCTGTCCACCGCGCGCGACGCAGTTGTCGTTGCATTAACGACCACATCCGTCTGCCGAGAATCGAAGCTGCGCAGAGATGCTTCTAGAGCCAGAACCCTGCCCACTGATGAAGCCCGTTCATCCGGGACTGCAGGTCCCCTGGGCCCGGAAAAACAGAATCCGGGAAAAAAAGCATCACAACAAAAGAACAGTCACAAGTTTCTAATGCATATTCAAGCAGTTAAACTTCCCACTAAATCTACGACAAACAAACTTTTTTTCACTGATAGAATCACACGAACTGAATGTGCTTTTCTCTGCAAGATTGCGCACCTACTCAAAAGATGCACATCAGGATCAATCACACGAACCACACGAATTACTTGCTACATAGTCCCACAAATACAAATTCTTCATAAGTAAAGTACAGGCATGCGGATTTTCCAAAACGCAAAACCCTACTAAAATCCAATCTTATCTGCAAGACAAATTGGGAGGATTAAATACAAGGAAAAAGCTTCACCTTCATTTCCAGCCGATGGCTTCTACTCGAGTGGGGACGACTATGCCCGAGACAGCCGAGCTTGCCGCGCCATGGACTGAAGGCGGAGAAGGAAACATGGGATTTCCAGTAGGTAGCCGTGCCCCTGTCACAGACTCTCACGTTTGGCCGTCGGGATTTACTGTACTGGACAGCACCACGCTTGCAAGGGAGGAAGGGGCGACCTCCACTGGCTGTGGGGGTGGTGGGCCGTTGGAGCCACTTCTCGATTCGCCATTCCTCTGTTCGGCCACCGGCGGTAGATCCAGAACAGCCGTCGTCGCGGACAATTGGATCTGGACTTCCGCCATTTGCAGCGACGCGGCCATCCTGGATCTCCATGTCCTGGTTCGCGGTGCCCTTAGAAGAGCCGATCGGCAGTGCGCGAATGGGAGGTCTGCACGAGACGAAATAGCAGATCACACCATTTGTTGGGGTCTTTTTCGCATAGAACCACAACAATGGTTTGTTTTTGCAAGGATTTGCATACAACCCATAATTAGTAATTAACACAATTGATGCCCAATTAGTCAGTCCCGTTGTCAGCGGTCCAGTAATTCCTCTCCACTGTCTCGTCCCTACCAGGCGGAGGTGGCCACCCTGGAGACAAGCGGTGGTGCGCCATCGAGAAATCCGCACAACCTGCAACGCGAGGAAATCCATCAGTCCTAGCCAGAATACCCTCGGCCTCCTCGTGCCTGCGGGCGGACCGCCACCAACATCAATGTTCGAAATTGGAAAAGATTTGAATTTCAACAAAAAGTTCAAATTTTGAAAAAGTTTATATTTTAAAAACGTTAAGATTACGAAAATATTCAAATTTTGAAAGTTATAAATAAAAAATTCAATTCTTAAAAAAGTCAGAATCGCAAAGTTCCATTACATTTATTCAGATTAAAAAAATGTTTATAGTTTAATTTTTTTTCGATTTTAAAAGTTCATAGTTTAAAATTTTAGAATTGAAAAATGCCTAGGTTTTAAATTTTTCAGATTTTAAAATGTTTCAGAACATGAAAATATTTAGATTTTGAAAAGTGATTTTTTTAAATATTCATATTTATTTTTGAAAATAGTAAACTATTACAAAATTCATGTTTTAAAAATGTTCTGATTTTAAAATATGTATATTTTCAAAAATATTTTGATTCTGAAAATTAGAAAAACTGACGATGCGACAGACCATCAAGCTCCTTAATTACTTTTACGTGGTATGTGCAAACAATTATACCAAAATGTGGTGTTCCTTGCAACAATAAACCACTGTTGTGATTCTTTGCAAAAAAAGACACCAACAAGTGATGTGATCTGTTATTTCCTCTCTCCACGAATAATGCAGCTGGAAATCTAGAATATGGCCGGGGGATGAAAGGGGTTGGTGGCGATCGGCCGGTGTTCTTAATCTGGCTCATCGCAGTAAATCTCCAATTTTTACACCTGCCATGCACGGTGCCACGGTGGTCCGCCCTGTCCAAAAGGCCCGTGTATCCCGGACGATACCTCAGACGGACCCACGTTTCCTAGACCAATGTTGCTCGTATTGAAGCCAAAAAATCAAATATCCACCGTTTCCCCAATTATCTGCATCATCGAGAGTGGATTTTGAAAAAGTTTATATTTCAAAATTGGAAAAGATGATGCACGTGCGGTGAGATATCAAAGCTCACATACCGGCCGGTTCTATAAATCCACTCTCGATGCAGATACCATTATTTATCTTTTATGTGAGAAAATATGATGTGTGGCTCGTGTAATTCTTGGATGATATTGATGCGCTGATGTTCCGTGTGATCTTGCGGGTGAAGATGTTGACCAAATAAACAACACATGCTATTAGTTTCCACATGTGTTGATTCAGGTAACTTGATTTTTGATTAATGAAATATGTGGTTGCTCTAAAAAAACGCTGCAGCAAAGAGATATCAGAGTGGCCAAATTATGCATTGTATTTATTTGAGGATCTAATTGTGCATGATATTATTCAAACCCGAATGTACCGGATCCCGTGTGGCCCAAACAAACGATATTGCAGCATAATCCCTGGTAGGGATTATAAGAGCATCTCCAATAGGCGCGCTATATAGATCGCGCTGCAAAAAACGGCCGGTATGCAGCGCGCGGGAGGAAATCAGGCGCTCCAGCAGGCGCGGTAAACGGCGCGGCGCTGCAGTTTTTTTGGGCGCGCGGCGTTTTGCACAATCCGAAGGGGCATATGTGACACGTCGGCTACAGCGCGCGGCAACGCTCTGCGCACGCGCGAAAAGCCAACGGCAGGAAATCCCCCCCCCCCCCCCCCCCGCGCCCGCGTCCTCATTTCCCCACCGCCCGCCGCCGCGAAATCCAGCCGCCGCCGGTCGATTCCGCCGCCGGCTGATACGTCTCCAACGTATCTATAATTTCTTATGTTCCATGCTAGTTTTTGTTATCACCAGAATTTAACCAAGTCTGGAGATGGCCCGTGATTAAATGGGCTTAGAGGATATGCACGGAAAATATTCCCGAACCGGCCTTGTACAAGAAGTTTGGGCAAGATTGCCCGTGTATCTGTAAATTATAGTACGATATGTGTCGGTTAGAATTAAGAGATAGAGTTTAGCTCGTACATGGTTGGGTTTATTCCCCAGTTAGAAAGTCTACGGACTATAAATATGTATCTAGGGTTATTGAGAAAGGAGGACGATCACGTTCACAACAAATCAATCTAGGCGCATCGCCACCCCTTGTTTCGAGGGTTTCTCCCGGGTAAGCAACATGCTGCCTAGATCGCATCTTGCGATCTAGGCAGTATCAGTTTATTCGTTATTGGTGTTGTTCGTGCTGAAGCTTTTTTGATGGCGAGCAACACCCTTATCTTAGGTGTTTTGGGGCTGACGTCGATGCTTTCACGATGAACTTATTTAGCTACGCTGCCCTTCGATATCTAGCTGCCCTTACACCTATTTTAGGTGTAAGGGCAGCATCTTGCTTGATCTTTATTTAGTAGACCTAATCCGTTATAGTTGCTCCTTGTTCTTCAAGGATTGGTTTGATATCCGTATGGTTAGGCCTTATAAACGGGTTGAACGATCCGGTAGTGCGTAAGGTGTGGTTTATTAAGTTCTAGAGGGATTGTTCCGGGGATCAACTTTACATTGGTTTTTAGGCCTCTTTAGGGCTGGTTTTCCATTATCTTACGTATCTGTTAGGCTCAACTACGCATAGGATGTTCCGATTATACGGTGAAAACCCTAGACTATCGTAGATTAGTTTAGCTTGATATTGATAAAGCATGATCCCCATGTCCTTATAAATCTAATATGAACCATGGGGCAATCGGCTCTTTGAGCCGATCCACAGAACAACTTAAGAGCCGATCGGGGCTCGTATTTAATGTTTACGTGTTCGCCATGCAGGAAACTAGTCGAAGCAATCCACCACCTTCCTGACCAGGTATAGGTCAGGTGGCACGCCCTCGTAAGCACCAGGACGTGTGCCAGAAGGCATTGCGGGCCGTCGCCCAAGGGACCAGTGACATGGGCATACCCTCTGGGTACCCATTATTAGTATACCTGGCTCGGCCCAATATGGAGAAGACCCAATATGGAGAAGGCCCAACAAGGCAACCCGAAGAAGTAGTCGACTAGGACTCTTGTAAAACCCTAGGCTGGTTGCATATATAAAGCTAGCCAGGGCACCCGAAATAGAGAGGACAACAGATAGACAGAATATAGACAATATAGCTCCGCCTATGGCGGCACCCTGTAAACACATCTATGATCATATACTGGATTGCTAGCAGCACGTAGGGATCCTCCACCGAGGGGACCCGAAGCTGGGTACGTCGTGTGCCTAATCTCGCTCCCGGAATCTCCATCGTCGCTCCTCCCGAAACCCTAGTCTACAATACGTAGGCATTGCCGAGGTGATCCCTCGTCAATTGGCGCCGTCTGTGGGAATCGCGGCGACTGGATTTCGTTATCCGGGCGGGATCCTTCGTCGTCAACGATCCTGAAAATTCCGACTTCGCCAACAACAGCATCTACAAAATCGGGAGATCAAAAAATTCGGATCTAATCTGATGAACTATGCAGCTAGCGATGCCCGCAGTGCACAGAGTTCAATCCTTGTACGACTGCTGCCAAGGTGAGATAGTATGCTTTTGTATGACGATGAATTATTCTCTTTTGGCTGCAGTCGGGATCCTGATCAAAGAGAAAGGAGCAGAGCATCCCAATCCAAGCAACAAGGCACCGGTCTATGGACAAACCCCTAAGGAAATAAATCTGTCACGACAAAACAGATCAACTCTGGCAATCCACCACGTGACTCTTTTGGATTTCTATTCAATCTCTCTCTTTCACTTTACTTGGTTCTAATCCTACGTACACGGATACATATACTTATATTTTGTATGCATATGTTTAATCGGGAGCAACCGGATGTAGCACTTCGCGGAACACAGGTCGATTTATTCATGGAGTCAAGCCAATCATGGGACGCGCACATGCATGAGATGTACGACTCTTGCCTTGTGACATTGGCCGACATAACAGTTCAATCAGGTTGTACATAGGTAAGCAATCGTATATCCGAAGTGTCATGATCCCGTCGCGCACTCGCCACATGAAGACGCCGGCACAGATTTACCGTCGCGAATTCGTTATCCAACACAAGAAATCAGGTGCTATATTTTCAGTTAGTTACTTTTCGCAAATTTGTTTGTCTAAATATTTTTGCTCGTACTATTATCTGCGCACAGTTTTTTTTTGCGCCATAATATAATTACAGATCAGAACAAGTTTCGACGACTTCGCCACGTACAGTCGCATGCTCGAGGGCTCGCCTGCTGTTAACCCGACAACGCGCACTCTCCTTGCCTAGGGGCTCGCCCATCGCGAACTCGAAGATTCACTCCTCTAGGCTGATTACTTCGGCTGAGCGCAACACGGTTCCACTTCATTGGCTGCGTCCGCTTTATCGACTCCGTCAGTCGGAGGACCTGCTCTCATGTCGGCTCCGCCGCACCCGATAAAAAGATAAGTGTTCCTCTTTCAAGAGTCGATTATTATTTACTTTCGTCACGCCGGAATACTCGGGGCTGCACCTTTACTTCGTTACCACAAATATACTCGGTTACTTGGTGAATTTCTTTTCTCCGGCTCTGGATATATCTTCCCCGGCTTAGTGAAATTATCTTCTTCGGCTCAGTGGATTCATCTTCTTCGGCTTATTGGATTTTTTCTTCGTCGGATTCATCTTATAAGGTTATAATTGGTTTTCTCTAATACAATAATACCCGACGCAGTTCCGGGTCAGTGGATTTATGAATATTACTGGGTTTATTTTCTTTGGGTCAATGGATTCATCTTATATGGTCATCCTGGATTCATCTTCTATGGTTATTATTGGAAATATTTTCTTCGGGTCAATGGATTCATCTTATATGGTTATCTTGGATTCATCTTCTACGGTTATGACTGGATTTACTTTCTTCGGGTCAATGGATTCATCCTTTACGATATCAGCGGATTCATCTTCAATATATGCTTCATGGTTAATGGCGTAATCTTCAACGCGGATTCATCTCAAGTACTTCATCTCGGATTTCATCCTTAATGGCCTTATTTCGGCGACACGGATAATACTCGGGGACTCGACAACGACTTCGCCCCGAGTAACAACGGTAACACGGCGTCTAAGCAAAAATCATGACATCACCCCAGCAACGCTCGGGGGCTCGGATATTTCTTCATCAATAATTTCGCGGCCTCCACTTTTGCTATTTGGTGGTTTCTACTTTGGCTAGATTTCTTATCTACACCCGAAGACTTCATCATGCATAGACTTCGTCGTATCCAAAAAAAGCTAAGTGTTCTTTTATTTTGCACAAAGTTGATTATCGTTTACTTTCGTCGCACCCGACACTTGGGGGCTGCGCGGCATATATTCATTTTACATATCATCGAATCTTAGCATCTGACACCGCATGCGAAAAAGAGAGTCAAGGGAAAGATAGAAAAAGTTTTTTATTTGTGCAGGAGAAAGCAAAATTCAAAGTATATAAGAGAGAACCCGACGAAATTGTCTACAGGGAGAACTCGACGAAATTGTCTTCAAGTAAGAACAGGACCCGAAGAATTATCTTCAAGGAGGTCCCGAAAAATTATCTTCAAGGAGGTCCCGAAGAATTATCTTCAAGGAGGTCCCGAAAAATTATCTTCAAGGAGGTCCCGAAGAATTATCTTCAAGGAGGTCCCGAAAAATTATCTTCAAGGAGGTCCCGAAGAATTATCCTCAAGGAGGTCCCGAAAAATTATCCTCAGGGAGGACCCGAAATATTGGCCTCAAGGAGGACCCGAAGAAATTTTCCTGAGGGAGGAACTCGATGAAATTATCATCAAGGAGAAAAAAAAGGAGAAAAAAAAAGAGGATGGACAAATCTTCGGGTCCATTGACTCGTCATTTGTTTTGAGCAAGAGCATCGGCGATGTGCCTGACGACAATATAGAAGAACCCAATATATTCGGCTGTCTCATCACGCCCGAGAAAAATATAGAAGAACCCGCAAAATGGGTCATTGCATCAGCCGAACAAGGCACTCGACAATATATTCTCAGAACGCCAAAGTTGCGGTCAATTTCTGAATGCCGCAAATTTGCGAAGGTAAGACCCCAGATCCGTTCTGCTGGGCGTGGCATCGCCGAAGACTGCGCTCTGCTACTTTTATCCGTATCAACAGATACGAAGAAAAATCCTAACGGACGCGTTAGGTACCCGATAAATTTTACTGGGACTCGACAGAATGGTAAGACCTTAAGCGGCACCTGTCGAAGTTTACACCAGTATCCCGAGATCATGTCCAGGGACGTGATCTTGAAGTAGGTTTTTGCGGATTGCCACTAGAGCAGTTAACTAGTACCTGATCCGTCAGATGAACTAGCCCCAACTACCATTATCCCTGTACAAAATATAAGTTCGTATGCAAAGATATATGGTAAAGTTCAGAGTTATCGAAAAAATATAAAGGTGGAGATTTTCCCTGACTCTACGATTCAAGCAAAATCTCGGGGGCTACTCTTATCGAGAGCATTGTTCACCCTATCGGTAAGATACAAGAAAGAGGAAAAATTGTGGAGTTGATTAAGAGCAAGTTGAGCCTACACCCAAGTGCAAACACTTGGCTGTAGCCTCGGGGGCTACTCCCATCGGGAGCGCTGGGCGCGCGCCCGATAGAAAATGACTTCGACAGCATCTTCGACAATCAAGCTTTGTAGACTCAACTCGATTCTACGATTCGAGTGGAGTCTACTCCCATCGGGAGCCCATGGATTTCATCAAGTCCTCCAGAAATATAGTTAAGTTCTTCATCGAGTAGTACAACTTGAGTCTATGCCCAAGTGCAAGCACTTGCCCATAGACTCGGGGGCTACTCCCATCGGGAGCGCTGCCGCGCACCCGATAATTTTAAGAATCGTCGACATCATCTACGCTACACATGATCTACGACATGGACCTCGCCTTGTACTTCAGAGATGGTTATGCTTGGAGTTTCTACGCAAGTCTTCGACTTCCCTATAAACTTGGGGGCTACTGACATGGGCATACCCTCTGGGTACCCATTATTAGTATACCTGGCTCGGCCCAATATGGAGAAGACCCAATATGGAGAAGGCCCAACAAGGCAACCCGAAGAAGTAGTCGACTAGGACTCTTGTAAAACCCTAGGCTGGTTGCATATATAAAGCTAGCCAGGGCACCCGAAATAGAGAGGACAACAGATAGACAGAATATAGACAATATAGCTCCGCCTATGGCGGCACCCTGTAAACACATCTATGATCATATACTGGATTGCTAGCAGCACGTAGGGATCCTCCACCGAGGGGACCCGAAGCTGGGTACGTCGTGTGCCTAATCTCGCTCCCGGAATCTCCATCGTCGCTCCTCCCGAAACCCTAGTCTACAATACGTAGGCATTGCCGAGGTGATCCCTCGTCAACCAGGGTCCACCGCAATCCTGGGAGCCTCCCGGCTCTACGGTGTTGCCCGTCGATACTCGCCGGTGGGTTTTTGACCGCAACACATTCTGGCACGCCCAGTGGGACACTCTACAGCAACCACTACGTCGACATCTGCAGCAACCATGTCAAAAGCTGCGGATGAGGTGGTGGGCAAACCAGTCACGTACGCAGATCTGCCAGAGGAACACAAGAAGAAGTACGATGAGATGAAAGCCATCTTGGAAGCCGATCTCATCGGCTCTTTCATGAAGACCCGTTCACATGGCATCAGATGGAAAGGGTTTTCCCCTGAAGGTGCTCTCGATGACGTAGACCTCTCTACCTCTTCAGAGGAACGCACCAGAGCTCTACGCCAGGAGATCAATTACATGGTGGCTCATTCTCTACACCGCCATTCTGAGAGTCTGGTGAACGCTTTTGAGTGCGTTGCGGTCCGAGTGGTGCAGGAGATCATGAAGCATCAGTACTCTCCGTCCGGACCTGCCCTGGGAACTCACCAGGGAGAACTACCGCTCCAGATTAGACCGCCGCTGCCATTCGCTCTTGCGGCGCCAGAGCCGCCGGGCTCATCGGCGTACGTTGTCTATAAGGTTGGAGGTGATCCTAGCGATTGCCAATTCCTATATGAGCCGCCCAAGGAGATCCCACATGGATACGTGTGCACATACGTGCCGGACTGCAACGCCTTGGCACGCACAAGCCAGATCGCACCAACAGGGATTTCTGGAGTAGATGCTGACAAACAAGCATGGCTGGCTAAATACGCTACAGGAACGAGTCATGAGGGCTCGGTCCCTACAGCTAATACCATGGACCAGATCAGCACTATCTTGAGAGACCAGTTCGGCATCTTGCCGAAGAGGAAAGCAATCGGCTATTCCAAGCCGTACCCCGACGAGTACGATCTGATCCCGCTGCCACCCAAATATCGGCTCCCTGAATTCTCAAAATTCAATGGAGCAGAAGGATCCAGCTCAATAGAACACGTAAGCCAATATTTGGCGCAGCTGGGCATGATTTCAGTGTCAGACCCGTTGCGTGTGAGGTTTTTCGCACAATCTCTTACGAGATCAGCCTTTGGGTGGTACACCTCGTTGCCACCAAACTCAGTCCGCACATGGAAACAACTGGAGGAGCAATTTCATGTGCAATATCACTCAGAAGCTACCGAAGCTGGCATTGCCGATCTAGCGCAGGTGCGGCAGAAGCGGGGAGAAACAGTGTCTGAATACATCCAACGTTTTAGGACTGTCAGGAACCGACGCTATTCGGTTCGTTTGTCTGAGAAGGAAGCAATCGAGCTGGCAGCATTGGGCCTCGCAACGCCGATCAAGGATCTGACTTCCCAAGCTGAGTACAGTTCATTGTCGCACATGGTGCAGAAACTCACATTGTATGAGCAGCGACACCCTGAATTGTACCAAGACAAGTTCAAGCGTCCGGTAGGCCTGGTCGAGATGGAAGAAGCTGAAGATCCTGCACCAGACCCGGAGGTTGCTGTAGCTGAATGGGCTCGGGGGGCAAACCCCGTGTCCTGCAAATGGGTAAAACCTCAAGGGCCTGCGAGAGGGTTTGACTTCGATTTGAGCAAGGCTGAGCAGATTTTCGATCTTTTGCTAAAGGAAAAACAGCTGAAGTTACCCGAAGGCCATAAAATCCCTACATCACAGGAAATGAACGGGAGGCCGTACTGCAAATGGCATCACTCGTTCACCCATACCACCAATGACTGCAAGGTGTTTCGTCAGCAGATCCAAATGGCGATAGAACAAGGCCGATTGCTCTTCGGGCAGTTTGCCATGAAAGTGGACACACATCCGTTCCCTGGAGTCAACATGGTAGAACCTAACCACTCCGCGAGGCGCCGACTGGATTTCTCGTTCGATGTCAACATGGCAGGTCCTGTGCGCCACCATGGCAAGGAAAAGGAGGAGGCCGATCCACGCGACCGGCCCCGATATGATAACAAGCGGTACCTCACTAAGGAACAAGTGAGGAGCGTGCGATACCAAAAACCACTCTCCACGCATCTCCTCAACAAATATGAATATCAGTATGACCGACGTCGGCAGTACGATAGAAACGACGAGAGACACAATCGGTCGGATGAAGACAAAGGAAGGTACCGTCGGCGTGACAGAGACGACGAAGGACGCGAGCACCGCGCTAAGGAGAGGTCAAGGGAGCAGGAAGATATGGATAGGCACTGGGACTGTCCCTTCTTTAAACACTGCTGGGATTCAGGGATGAGCCAATTGCCTACAATCGACAACTGCCCGGAGTGTAGACGCCGGAAGAAAGATGCAGGAGAAGTTTCAGTTTTCAAGCGTCTATGACCTCTCCCGCCACAGAACAAACGAGCTGAGTCATCTCAAGATGAAGACTTTGAGGAGTCAGAAGATGAAGAAGAGGATAGGTACCACCGGCCAAGGTGGTGCCCCGATGGGCTCAGCCACTCCCAAAAGCGTAGGGTTCAGCGGCTGCGTAGCTTGGAGCAAGCCGAAGCGCGATACTTGCACACGTTGAGGAAAGCGCGGCCCGATCTGGCCGTGAAAATTCAGCAGACTTTGGACGAAGAGAGTTGTCCACCAAAGAAGGTTTGGCGGCCCAAGCAAGAAAAAGCCGATGTGAGTACATCGGCTGGCACAAACATGGTGTTCTTCCTTCCATCAGAGTTTCGTGCCTCAGGAATTGAAGAAGTGCCGATAGCACAGTTTGACTGCGGTCCACAGCCAGTCATCTTTGAAAAGCCACGAGAGAAGGGCTACAAACACATGAAGGCCCTGTACCTAAAGGGTTATATCAATGAGCAGCCCGTCGGCAGGATGTTGGTTGACACGGGAGCGGCGGTCAATATAATGCCATATTCCATGCTATGGCGTTTGGGACGCTCCAGTGCCGATCTGATCAAGACCAACGTCACACTGAACGACTTCAACGGCCAAGCATCAGGGACGCAAGGTGTCCTGAACGTGGATCTAACCATAGGCCGAAAGATGATCCCAACGACATTCTTCATCGTCGACAGCAAGAGTACCTACGCTGTCCTACTAGGAAGGGATTGGATTCACGCCAACTGCTGCATTCCATCTACAATGCACCAATGCCTGATACAGTGGGATGGAGACGACGTAGAAGTCGTACATGCAGATGACTCGATCGATGTCTCAATAGCCGGCATGAACATTTGGGACTCGGAAGACCAAGAGCCACTCTCTGGAATCAGTTTGGACGGCTGTGATCGCATCGAGGTCTCAAAAAACGGGGTGAGGCTGGTCTTATCCACCGGCCTGATAGAGTAGCAAGAGCAACATCCATCGACATACGTGGCAAGGCCGATCCCTGCGATCGGCCCCAAAAAATAAAAAGCAAGGATCTTACTTCAAACATGTCACGTAGTCGTGGTAGGGAGACTCCCTCCTTTAAGGGAGCACGTACAAGTTGTAGACCTTCGTTGAGCAATTCAATCCACATGGAGGCCGATTCTAGCAATCGGCCAAAATTATCCTCAACATGCATTTTGCCTGTGTTCAGCATTGATCTAGCAGGCGACGGAAAGCTAGGATATGGGTTTACATCAGCTGATGAGCTAGAAGAGATTGACATTGGTCCTGGGGATATGCCACGGCCAACATTCATCAGCAAGAGCCGATATCTTCAATCACTTGAAAGATTCGGCTCGGGGGGCACCTAATATGGAGTAATGGACAATAAAATATGTAGGCCGATGCACGAAATCGGCCAGTAAATTTTTTTTTAAGAACTATAGGCCGATGCACAGATATCGACTTTAGAACTAAGAAACAAAAAAAGCCGATGCACAACCATCGACTCTGGAGTACAAACTCAATAATGAAGTTTCTCAGAGTACACAGGGAGACTCTACTGAAGGAACATCTCAAGGGCATGGAGAGCATCAGCACGAACACGATCCACCTCGGCGATCTCGGCCTCATCATCTTCGTCTTTGCCTGCCACCAGCTGCTTGTTCAAGGCGCGGATTTCGGCCAGATCAGACTTCAGTTCAGCTTTGAGGCCTTCTACTTCCTCGAGGGAGTGGGCAATAAGAGCTTCCTTAGCTTCAATGAGCTGTTTTGTTGCCCGAACCTTCTCTTCAAGGGCCTCCAACTCTTTGCGCAAGGTCGCCAGTTCAGCAGTACTGTCAGAGGTGTCAGTCTTGGCGTCCAAAGCTGCCTTTTTCTCATTAAGTCGTTGGCATTTGTCTGCGATATCGGCTTTCAACGGAAGCTGGGTGTGGCGCAGGTTGATTCTCTGACGAGCCGATGTCACTCTTGACCTGTAGGCAGACAGAGTTACGACTGGCCAAAGTTTCACCTGCAGCGTCACCGGGAGATGAGGCTGGATGTCTTCCAGAACGCTTTTCACCGCCTCGGAGTCTTCAACCAATGTCTCAATGGAAGAGGAGAGCAGGGCCTTGAGATGCTGGAGTTGACCATGTGTAGTGCTGGGTCCTGGCTCTTCGCTTGTTTTAGCAGTAGCCGGCTCGATGGATTCGGGGTCAAATGTCAGCAAGCTTGAAAGGTCATAACCCTGACAAACAACAAGAAAAACGTTAGGAGACAGCAAAGGAGTAAGGTAGAGCTAAGGGAAAGGATTGTACCTCTCCTAAGACCAGAGGAACAGCCGATGAAGAGGTGATCGGCTCTGGTGTTTCTGCTGTCGGTTTGGCCAAACTGGCCACCTTGTCAGCTACACTTTTAGAAGTTGCTAGGTCCAGGGTGGCGGATGGCTTTGGCACCTCCTCGACTTCCCCACTGGAGGTATCATCAGTCTGCAAAGGGAATGGTTAGCCGATGAGAACAGCGATAGGTCAGCATGAAATATAAGCCAAGGAGAGTATGGAGGAGTTACGTTCGAAATCTCTTGGTTTGATAAAGAGGCTTGCGGTTCCTTGCGAGCTCTCTTGATGCATCGGCTCTTTGTTTGTAGACTACCCTGCCCTGCTTTGATGGGGGTTTGGGAAACAACAGGTTCAGGGGCCGACCTTTTCTTGGAAGCCGACGGTGGCAAGTCTGGCTGGCTCTGCGTGGTGGTTTTCCCAGAGTTGCCCAAGCTCGAGTCCCTTCGACTGGACTGTGTGTCCTCGCTGGAGTTTTCTTCAGTGGAGTGATGACCCACAAGTATAGGGGATCGCAGCAGTCTTCGCGGGTAGTAAAACCCAATTTATTGATTCGACACGAGGGGAGACAAAGAATACTTGAAAGCCTTAACAACGGAGTTGTCAATTCAGCTGCACCTGGAAACAGACTTGCTCGCAAGAGTTTATCAGTAATAACAGTTTTATAGCAGTAGCAGTAGTGAAATATCAGCAGCAGAGTAACAAAGACAGCAGTAGTGATTATAGTAAACAGCAGGATTAAAATACTGTAGGCACAGGGACGGATGAACGGGCGTTGCATGGATGAGAGAAACTCATGTAACAATCAAAGCAGGGGCATTTGCAGATAATAATAAAACGGTATCCAAGTACTAATCAATCAATAGGCATGTGTTCCATATATATTCGTACGTGCTCGCAATGAGAAACTTGCACAACATCTTTTGTCCTACCAGCCGGTGGCAGCCGGGCCTCTAGGGAAACTACTGGATATTAAGGTACTCCTTTAAATAGAGTACCGGAGCAAAGCATTAACACTCCGTGAACACATGTGATCCTGACATCACTACCATTCCCTCCGGTTGTCCTGATTTCTGTCACTTCGGGGTCATTGGTTCCGGACAGCGACATGTGTATACAACTTGCAGGTAAGATCATAAACAACGAATATCTTCATGAATCAATAACATGTTCAGATCTGAGATCATGGCACTCGGGCCCTAGTGACAAGCATTAAGCATAACAAGTTGCAACAATATCATAAAAGTAACATCTACGGATACTAGGCACCATGCCCTAACAATCTTATGACTATTACATGACCAATCTCATCCAATCCCTACCATCCCCTTCAGCCTACAGCGGGGGAATTACTCACACATGGATGGGGGAAACATGGCTGGTCGATGGAGAGGCATCGGTGGTGATGGTGGCGATGATCTCCTCCAATTCCCCGTCCCGGCGGAGTGCCAGAACGGAGACTTCTGGCTCCCGAGACGGAGTTTCGCGATGTGGCGGCGTTTTGGAGGGTTTCTGGCGACTTCGACTTCTCTCCGTGCGTTTTTAGGTCGAAAGCGATAAGTTGTCCGAAGGAGGGCGTCGGAGGCCGGCCGAGGGGGCCACACGCTAGGGCCGCGCGCCCCCCTCCTGGGCCGCGCCGCCCTAGGGTGTGGGGCCCTCGGGCCTCCACCTGACTTGCCCTTCTGGCTCCGTAAGTATTCTGGGAAAATAGGGCCTTCTGTATAAATTCCGAGGATTTTCCTGAAAGTTGGATTTCTGCACAAAAACGAGACACCAGAACAGTTCTGCTGAAAACAGCGTTAGTCTGTGTTAGTTGCATCCAAAATACACAAATTAGAGGCAAAACAATAGCAAAAGTGTTCGGGAAAGTAGATACGTTTTGGACGTATCAACTCCCCCCAAGCTTAGCTTATTGCTTGTCCTCAAGCAATTCAGTTAACAACTGAGCGATAAAAGAACTTTCACGAACACATTTGTTCATATGATGTAAATATTCTCATGCTATGGCTAATACTTAGGTAGTTCATAATAAGATACATGCAAATAAGATCATCTAATAGCTATGTCAATCATGGAAAGGTACCAACAATTAATAATAAGCATCATGAATCATGTATATAAGCAGGATTGCAATGTTCATAAAAGAGTATGATAGAGTGGTATCTCGCTTGCCCATATTTGATCAGCAAAACATAAATGCTCAGGCACCTCTGAAGTTCATAGAAAGACTAGAAATAGTGATTGTCAAAGATAAAAGCATCAAAGTTATACCACAATCAATCATATTTTGAGACAAGCATATTACACTAAGAATGACAGTTGTGCTCTCAGGAAAGTACTCAAAGAAAGGATGGAGACTCAATGTAAAAGTAAAAGATTGACCCTTCGCAGAGGGAAGCAGGGATTAACATGCGCTAGAGCTTTTCATTTTTAAAATAGGAGTAAAATTGTTTTGAGAGGTGTTTGTTGTTGTCAACGAATGGTAATGGGTACACTAACTACCTCGTCAACCGGACTTTCAAGAGCGGCTCCCATGAAGTTTTATTTTTGGGTGGCACTCCTTCCAACCTTGCTTTCACAAACCATGGCTAACCGAATCCTCGGGTGCCTGCCAACAATCTCATACCATGAAGGAGTGCCTTTTTATTTTAGTTTTATTTAGATGACACTCCTCCCCACCTTTGCTTTCTCAAGCCATGGCTAACCGAATCCTCGGGTGCCTGCCAACAATCTCATACCATGGAGGAGTGTCTATTTGTAAATTTATGAAAGTTAGTTAATTGGGGCTGGGAACCCCGTTGCCAGCTCTTTTTGCAAATTTATTGGATAAGTGGATGTGCCACTAGTCCATTGGTGAAAGTCCGTCCGGAGTAAATGACAAGATCGAAAGATAAACACCACATACTTCCTCATGAGCTATAAAACGTTAACACAAATTGAGAAGCATTTCGAAGGGTTTTAAAGGTAGCACATGAGAATTTATTTGGAATGGTTTGAAATGCCATGCATAGGTATTTATGGTGGACACTCTGGAATAACTTGGTTTTCATGTGTTTGGAGGCACGAGCAGCGTTCCCGCTCAGTACAAGTGAAGGCTAGCAAAAGACTAGGGAGCGACAAATCGAGAGAGCAGTAACTGTCATAATCATGCTTGCGGCAAAATAAATTAACAGAGGCATAAAAGTGATACAAGGACTCTGAAGCAATGTAAATCATTGAGGCTTAATTGACTTTTGTTCAGTCATATGCATGCGTGAGCATGTGCCAAGTTAATTCAAACGAATTATTCAGAGGAGGATACCACAATATCATATCTATTTATGAATAAAACAATGCAAGCAAACATCCATGACATGCTACTCATATTAATAAATTGGAGCTTAACATGAGAGATCATGAACTACTAGACTTTCTTAAGTGACATATACCTCACATGAACCAACCAAGCATGCTCACATGGATGAGTATATGTACAAAAATGAAAACAAATAGAGTTCATACCAGCCTCTCACCACAATCAGATTGTCGTAGATCGTCATTATTGCATTTTCACTTGTGTAGCTTGAATAATATGGAATGAAAACCACGCTCCAGCCACCGAAGACCATTGAACTCATAAAGAACTTTACAAAACCAAAGAAGAACAGCAAATATTTTTGGTGTTTTCGAATTTGAAACAAGAACAAAAGGAAACAAGCAAACAAAGCAAAATCTTTTTGGATTTTCTTATAGCAAACCAACGATAGCAAATAAAGCAAAATGAAAGTAAGAAACCAAAATAACAAATGGTAAAGAGAAACAACAGAAATATTTTTGGTCTTTTTGTGTTTTAGGAAAGAAACAAAATAAAAACAAGAGAATGAAGACTAGAAGAAACACATAAAAGCAGGATGACAGAAATCTGCCAAAACCTGACAGCAGTACAGAAATCGATTTTTACAAAAATCTTCCGTAGCTCAGATCGAAAAGTGTTCAACTAATGAAAGTTATATAACAACCTGGGGAACATGCACAAAAATTGGCAGCTCAAAATAACGTTCTGGCTGTGCGCACGAATTTTTCTAGTAACAGTTCAGAATCTGTTTTCAGGCAGCACCTCCCCAAATATCATCTCCCTCTCATTAGAAAACCACTCAAAGAAACTAAAATGGTGTTACTTGAGTTGCCCCATGCTTAGATATCCGATGAGCCCATAAATCCTCCGAAAGCACTTCATGCCATTTTTTCGGATGCTCTTCGATTTTCTTCTTTATAAGCTTAATCAAAGTTTTATTGCTAGATTCGGCCTGTCCATTAGCTTGAGCATAATAAGGCGACGAATTTAACAACTTAATTCTAAATGATTCGGCAAATTCACGAAACTGATGAAACATAAAAGAAGAACCTTGATCAGTAGTTAAAGTTTGGGGAATACCGAATCTGTGAATAATATGCTCTAACACAAAACTAATCACCTCTTTATGAGTCATATTTCTCAAAGGAACAGCTTCAGTCCATTTAGTAAAATAATCTGTAGCTACTAGGATGAAGCGATGCCTTTTAGAAGAAGCAGGATGTATTTGACCAATAAAATCTAAGCACTTTAAAAATAACCCATCTATTGTTCGGCGATATAATTCATCATTTAACAAAGTATATTTCAAAGCTTGTCGCCGAATTTTCCTATCCCTTGTCTGACTTAGATCTTTTAAATAATTGATTAATGGAACTCTCCAATCCTCAGATTGTAAATTATTTTCTAATTCGATCATCTGTGGCACCTGCACCGAATTCTCATTGGCCTGCATTATTCCTTCCTGTACCGAACTACAAACAGTTGTACCATATACTGATTCAATAGCTAATAGATCAGTCTTACTTGCAGCAACATCTAACGTTGGTGCCTCTAGTACGAGAAATCTCCCTCTGGTAACAAAATAACCAGATGCTTGCTGTGATAAATAATTGGCTCTAGAATTTTCTTCTCTACGTATATGATGGATAGTAAATGTATCTAGAGACTTAATTATGTCTAAACATCGGTCTAAGTAGCTATTTAGTAATCCATCAAAACAATGGAATTCGCTTTTATTTTGGCGCACTACTAGAAGCGAATCCTCAAAAGCATCTGTAATCTTAACACCTGTGTCTACTAAACTTTCTACAGCAAACCAAAACCTTATATTCAGTTTGGTTATTAATACAAGGACATTTCAAACGAACCGATGTTCCATAAGCTATATTATTAGGGGAAATTAAAACATTACCGACGTCATATCCATCTCTACAAACCGATCCATCAAAATAAACTTTTCATGGGCAAACACCAACAAAAAATAATATTATCCTCATCCTTAGTCATATATGACCAAAAATAAAATCGGCGATAACTTGACCTTTCATAGCACGCAGCGATTTATACGCTAAATCATATTCTATTAGTGCATAAGCTTACTTTTCAATCATACCCCTAAGAATCGGTTTGTGTATCATATATTTAATCACGTCGGCTTGACAAGTTTCCACACATATATTAGAAAGTAGATAATGCCGAAAATTGGTACATATATAATATAATAAAATGCATAACGTACCATTCTCGGCTTTGAGTAAACGATGGCTTAGATATGTGAAGATGTACCTTTTTGAGATATCCTCATCGTAGGGATCATAGGTGTATTTTCACTGAACCACTTATCACGCCACTTCTCAGCTAGCTCTTCGCCAATTTCCAATGCTCGCAGTCGTTGTACATGCCGTTTCTGAGTCCGCGTGAGTCCCATCGGGCACCATTGAGATCCTGGTTTAGTTTCAGGTGCAACTGCCTTAGTCATGCTGCCCCCCAAGTTCTTTGGCATGTACTGACATACGTACGTCTGTTGGGGGTAATATTATTTGCTTGGCCGAAAATACTCTATGCTGATCAAATACATTACTAGCTATAATTTTCTGGCCGTTCCTATTGGCTGAATCGGAACATTGTGTA
This sequence comes from Lolium perenne, assembly GCF_019359855.2. Taxonomy (NCBI): domain Eukaryota; kingdom Viridiplantae; phylum Streptophyta; class Magnoliopsida; order Poales; family Poaceae; genus Lolium; species Lolium perenne. The sequence continues at coordinate 35,494,336 of NC_067246.2, read as the reverse complement.
GATTTGCTAGTATAAGACTTTACAACCTTTCGACAAAAACTAGCTGAAACGGCATGTATGCTAGCCGATTCAGATTTCTTAGTTGTATTTGTACTAGAGGATGCAACGAGTATATTTTTTGCTGGTTTTGCTTCTGTACTAGCAGATTTTCCTTGAACAGAACTACAACCAACTTCATTGACGTCGCAGTTTCTCGGCCAGTGCTGATGTATTGCAGTTTTTGGGACTAACAGTTTGTCCTTGGCCGAAATATTTCTCTTCTGATTACATTTCCTGCTGCTTCTCGCACATAGATAAGAGGATGCTTGAGCTGAGTCACTAGTACAAGTACGTACAACGACCTTCTCTGAAGTCTGCAGATTAGGTGTCACAAAAGCATTTTGGCCAGTACCTTTCTTTGCAATATTCTTAGTGCAGCTAGGCTTAGCTCCATTGTGCATAACAGTATTTTCTGCATGGCTTATACTGTCTTCTCTGTTTTCCAAGCTAAGCTCCAATGTAACTTCATTTTGAACCAGAACAGATGCTTTTTGCTGCTGTGGTACACCAATGACACCGGCAGCTATTTTTTGTCCTCCAGGTTTCAAACCATGATCAGCATCAGTACCATTTAAATTTCTTCCACACTTACTCACGACTGTAGCACTAGCCTTAAGTTCAGCAGGAATCACCGGTACCCATACGAACTTGCGGCCACCCTTGTAACTTTTATCACCGACACCACGTCTCCCGCGCGGACTGAAAAATCCCAAAGTTGGCTCCTCGTGACCACGAATCACAAAGGCACGTGGTCTAGTTTCATGCTTAAACGGAACCCTTTTCTCATGCAAGTGTGGTCTGAATATAGGCCTCTGTGAAATATACTTCAGTTGAAAATTACCATTTGGCATTGTAGGATACGGCGTCCAGTGACTAAACCCCCATGGAGGATATTGTAGATACATAGGAGGCCGGTGTCCCCAATATGTCGGCGCCACTTGAAAATAAGGCTGTTGGTTATACAAATTTTCTTGCCAGTGCTTATGCCCCCCAGGTCGAGTAGGAGACCTAAGACATTTAGTACCTCCAAGCCGACTAAACACCTTGCTGACCTTGCGCGAAGTGTATTTGTCCAACATATGTTTAACAGTCGGCTTTGGTCTTGGAGCTTGTTTTCTCTTGCTTTCATCGACTTTCTGCACTCCTACTTTTGGAATTTTCGGTTTGATCATCCTTGGCGCAGCATTATCATCAATGACAACATTTTTCCCTTTAGTAGATTCGGCCTGATCCAATTGAATAAGTATTTTCTTGTTCTCAAAGCCGGTCACCTTGATTGAACTAGGACCACTATCGAGATTCATCTTAGATCCTTCTGTAAATGTCAATCGTCCCTCATCAATGGACGATTGCACCTCCGACAAAGAATTTTGAGCATCCGACGTTTGCTGAGGGGACCGATCTAAATATGAATCTAGTATCGACTTGTACTGAACCCCTCTATCAACATGTTGCAACGGTGTTGTATTGTATGCTATTGTTTGATAACTAGGAAACTGCAAATTAGAATTAAATTCTACACTTCTTTCATTGCTGCTGTTATTTTGCGAAACCGCAGTTGAAACAATATGAGTAGCAACACTAGATATAAAATTATTGGTTGAACATCTATCATAGTTCTGGCCATCTAGGTTGTTATTTAAAGGGGTCTGGGGCTGAACATTAGCCGATGCACCATATGCATATGTATTACTAGGCAAATTAATCAATTCGCTACTTCCTGAAGGCATTGGCTTTTCCTTGGAAGGGTCATCTTTGATTTCCAGAAATAATGAGCGAACAAGAGGAACTAGACTATTTTGAATATCTATATTAAGCTGTTCATTTAATTCTTCAATTCTACGAGATAATGTGTGAGTAATTGGCCTTGCTGTATTTTTCATCTCAGAATCACACTCACTAGCTACAGACACATCAATTAGATTAGAAATTTCTTCAGTTGACATTTTTACCTCGGTGACAAACGCATCGGAAGGAGTCGGAGCAGCTACCTTCTTGACGACCCCGTTCCTTGTCTTGACATACCGCCTTAATTTCTCGGCCTTCAATTTTTCAAGCTCCCATTCAAGTGCTTGCCGATCTTCTTCACATAGATCGTCGAGCGTGAAGGCGACGATGTTGTCCAGGCTGCTTTCACTTTTACCATGTTCTTGCTTAATGAAACTTGTATATACCGGTTTGAGAAACTTGGCGTGTGTATCCGTCTTAGCTTTACCCAAATCACCTTCAACTAAGTCGGTCCTGATAGACGTGTTGATCATGATGTGTTGATTTGACTCGGCACATGTATTGTCCAATCCGTGCTTAGCCGAATTTGTCGTACTGACCGAGTTAACCTTTTTCTGTTGGTTGGCTTGCATAGCTCTAACTTCAACAAGCTTTTTTGCAAGATCTTCACAAGATTTCAGATATATATCATTCCACTCTTCTGATGATCGCCCCTCGTACCTCTCAGTATGTTTCGGCGATGACACTTGCGTGTTACTGAAACTCTGCAATTGTGTAGGGGGTGTATCACATGCTACAATATTAGACGAAGGCACATGAGTTCCAATTGAACTTTCAATTATTCGGCTGTAATCATTATGAAGGTGAGTAGCCGAATTATTAATATCTCCAGTTGCATATGGTGCTGAAAAGTTACTAACATAAGGCGTAGCATATGACGGCTGAGAGTAATTACCCAAACAACTAGTAGTAACATGGTCAATTGTGGTTGCATCTATCGGCATGTGTGAAGGTGAACTAACATGCTGCAAGTTATTTGCTGATGAATAAAAGGGCGAAACACTATTTTGCAAGTTATTGAAATTTATGGCATTGGGTGTTTCATATTGGTTAACTGAACTCATCACGTTGTTCATCGCATATGAACTTCTGGGGTTGCCGATGCATGAGAATTCGAGTATACATGTTGCATGTTGCTAAAAGTATAAAAATTTAAATCATGTAGATTATTTTGCATCGGCATTTGCACATGGTAAGAAATAGGACTAGCCGATGTAGTACACATATCATAGGATCTAGCAACATCAACATAAGAGTTATTTGCATCTACATAAAAATATTGAGAATTCATGTTACCGTTGTAGATTGCAGCCTCTTGATGACGATCCCTACGTAGCAGGAACGGGCTGGAGACCGCTCGATGCTTCGTCCCCAGCGGAGTCGCCAATTGTGTTGGCACGCAAAACTGCCGCGCAACAACACGATCACCGTCGTACTTTCGTGACGACGAACGGATGATTTCCGAGCAAATCAACAAAGATACCTCAATTTCGGAGAGGTAAGACGACCGCTTTTCAGCGCAAAGCGGTAAAGATTGAACCAAACCCTAGGGCTGCTGGGGCATGGCGGAGAATACGATGTAGATGTTAAAGTAATTACCTTGTATAGATATAAGATCTCACCTACCGTATCATTCCGTTTATTCGGTTGTATAGATTGATACGAGGCTGATCTCTTCCTTGGCTTCCAAGGCTCCCTGTACACGGTACCATATAAATACATGAGCTGATCGCCCCTTGGCGTGGCGTGTTCCTCATCTCTTTATTCTAGTTTGCATGGTATCAGAGCAGATTGCATCTGCCTAAATTCCTCTCGATCTCAACCTAGCTTCCGCAAGCCGCCATGAGTGCTCCGGCCGACACCAGCTCTGCCCTGGGAGCGCTGACTTCCGGCACCATGCACTCCGACTCCACCGCGGCCTTCTCCACTGCCGTGGTACCCGCCTCGCCGGCGTCCCTCGCCGTCAACGTCGCTAGCGTGAAAACGCACGTCCCCGTCGTCCTCGACCTCAAGGCCTCCAACTACTCCAAGTGGTGCATGCTCATGGGCGTCCTCCTCGGCAAGTACGACCTCACCGGCCATGTCGCCCACAACACTCCAACCGCTGAACGCACCGCCGAGTGGAATCGCCAGGACTTCATCGTCCGCTCGTGGCTCTACGGCTCCATCAGCGAGGAGATCCTCGACATCATCATGGGAGAGAACCAGACGGCGTACGAGGCCTACGTGCTGATACGTCTCCGACGTATCGATAATTTCTTATGTTCCATGCCACATTATTGATGTTATCTACATGTTTTATGCACACTTTATGTCATATTTGTGCATTTTCTGGAACTAACCTATTAACAAGATGCCGAAGTGCCAGTTGCTGTTTTCTGCTGTTTTTGGTTTCAGAAATCCTAGTAAGGAAATATTCTCGGAATTGGACGAAATCAAAGCCCAGGGGCCTATTTTTCCACGAAGCTTCCAGAAGTCCGAAGGAGAGACGAAGAGGGGCCACGGAGGGGCCACACCCTAGGGCGGCGCGGCCCCCCCCCCTTGGCCGCGCGGCCCTGTGGTGTGGGGCCCCCGTGCCGCCTCTTGACCTGCCCTTCCGCCTACAAATAGCCTCCGTGACGAAACCCCCAGTACCGAGAACCACGATACGGAAAACCTTCCAGAGACGCCGCCGCCGCCGATCCCATCTCGGAGGATCCAGGAGATCGCCTCCGGCACCCTGCCGGAGAGGGGAATCATCTCCCGGAGGACTCTACGCCGCCATGGTCGCCTCCGGTGTGATGTGTGAGTAGTCTACCCCTGGACTATGGGTCCATAGCAGTAGCTAGATGGTTGTCTTCTCCCCATTGTGCTATCATTGTCGGATCTTGTGAGCTGCCTAACATGATCAAGATCATCTATCTGTAATTCTATATGTTGCGTTTGTTGGGATCCGATGAATAGAGAATACTTGTTATGTTGATTATCAAAGTTATGCTTATGTGTTGTTTATGATCTTGCATGCTCTCCGTTACTAGTAGATGCTCTGGCCAAGTAGATGCTTGTAACTCCAAGAGGGAGTACTTATGCTCGATAGTGGGTTCATGCCTGCATTGACACCTGGGACAGTGACAGAAAGTTCTAAGGTTGTGTTGTGCTGTTGCCACTAGGGATAAAACATTGATGCTATGTCTAAGGATGTAGTTGTTGATTACATTACGCACCATACTTAATGCAATTGTCTGTTGCCTTGCAACTTAATACTGGAGGGGGTTCGGATGATAACCTGAAGGTGGACTTTTTAGGCATAGATGCAGTTGGATGGCGGTCTATGTACTTTGTCGTAATGCCCAATTAAATCTCACTATACTCATCATGATATGTATGTGCATTGTCATGCTCTCTTTATTTGTCAATTGCCCAACTGTAATTTGTTCACCCAACATGCTGCTTGTCTTATGGGAGAGACACCTCTAGTGAACTGTGGACCCCGGTCCAATTCTCTTTACTGAAATACAATCTACTGCAATACTTGTTCTACTGTTTTCTGCAAACAATCATCTTCCACACAATACGGTTAATCCTTTGTTACAGCAAGCCGGTGAGATTGACAACCTCACTGCTTCGTTGGGGCAAAGTACTTTGGTTGTGTTGTGCAGGTTCCACGTTGGCGCCGGAATCCCCGGTGTTGCGCTCGCACTACATCCCGCCGCCATCAACCTTCAACGTGCTTCTTGGCTCCTCCTGGTTCGATAAACCTTGGTTTCTTTCTGAGGGAAAACTTGCTGCTGTGCGCATCATACCTTCCTCTTGGGGTTGCCCAACGAACGTGTGAAATACACGCCATCAAGCACATTTTCTGGCGCCGTTGCCAGGGAGATCAAGACACGCTGCAAGGGGAGTCTCCACTTCTCAATCTCTTTACTTTGTTTTTGTCTTGCTTAGTTTTATTTACTACTTTGTTTGCTGCACTAAATCAAAATACAAAAAAATTAGTTGCTAGTTTTACTTTACTTGCTATCTTGTTTGCTATATCAAAAACACAAAAAAATTAGTTTACTTGCATTTACTTTATCTAGTTTGTTTTATTTACTGTTGCTAAAATGGCCAACGCTGAAAATACTAAGTTGTGTGACTTCACAACAACAAATAATAATGATTTCTTATGCACACCTATTGCTCCACCTGCTACTACAGCAGAATTCTTTGAAATTAAACCTGCTTTACTGAATCTTGTTATGCGAGAGCAATTTTCTGGTGTTAGCTCTGATGATGCTGCTGCCCATCTTAATAATTTTGTTGAATTATGTGAAATGCAAAAATATAAAGATGTAGATGGTGATATTATTAAACTAAAATTGTTCCCTTTCTCATTAAGAGGAAGAGCTAAAGATTGGTTGCTATCTCTGCCTAAGAATAGTATTGATTCATGGACTAAATGCAAGGATGCTTTTATCGGTAGATATTATCCCCCTGCTAAAATTATATCTTTGAGGAGTAGCATAATGAATTTTAAACAATTAGATACTAAACATGTTGCTCAAGCTTGGGAAAGAATGAAATCTCTGGTTAAAAATTGCCCAACCCATGGACTGACTACTTGGATGATCATCCAAACCTTCTATGCAGGACTAAATTTTTCTTCACGGAATTTATTAGATTTAGCTGCTGGAGGTACCTTTATATCCATCACTCTTGGTAAAGCAACAAAGCTTCTTGATAATATGATGATCAACTACTCTGAATGGCACACGGAAAGAGCTCCACAAGGTAAGAAGGTAAATTCTGTCGAAGAAACCTCTTCCTTGAGTGATAAGATTGATGCTATTATGTCTATGCTTGTGAATGATAGGACTAATATTGATCCTAATAATGTTCCGTTAGCTTCATTGGTTGCACAAGAAGAACATGTTGATGTAAACTTCATTAAAAATAATAATTTCAACAACAATGCTTACCGGAACAATTCTAGTAACAACTATAGACCATATCCTTATAATAATGGCAACGGCTATGGTAATTCTTATGGGAATTCTTACAACAATAATAGGAATTCACCCCCTGGACTTGAAGCCATGCTTAAATAATTTATTAGTACACAAACTGCTTTTAACAAATCTGTTGAAGAAAAGCTTGGGAAAATTGATATACTTGCTTCTAAAGTCGATAGTCTTGCTGCTGATGTTGATCTTTTGAAATCAAAAGTTTTGCCTAATGAGAATCATCATAATAAAATTGTTACTACAGCAAATGCCATTCAAGTTAGAATTAATGAGAATATAAGATTAATGGCTGAACTGCGTGCTAGGTGGGATAGAGAAGAAAATGAAAAACTAGCTAAAGAGAAGAATATAGCTAAAGTTTGGACTATTACCACCACTAGTAATGCTAATGCTACACATGTTGCTGCACCTCCTACTAATACTAATAAAAGAATTGGTGTTAGCAATGTTTCCACTTCTAATGCAAAGCTAAAAACTGCCCGAAATCGCTAAAACTATTTAAACCGCCTGTGATAAAGCTGCTGAAATTTTTTCCAACATTGGGGATGATGATCCCATTGCTTTAGATTATAATGGTTTGAATTTTGATGATTGCCACATCTCTGAAGTTATAAAGTTCTTGCAAAAACTTGCTAAAAGTCCTAATGCTAGTGCTATAAATTTGGCTTTTACACATCATATTACAAATGCTCTCATAAAAGCTAGAGAAGAGAAACTAGAGCGTGAAGCCTCTATTCCTAAAAAGCTAGAGGATGGTTGGGAGCCCATCATTAAGATGAAGGTTAAAGATTTTGATTGTAATGCTTTATGTGATCTTGGTGCAAGTATTTCTGTTATGCCTAAGAAAATATATAATATGCTTGACTTGCCACCGCTGAAAAATTGTTATTTGGATGTTAATCTTGCTGATCATTCTACAAAGAAACCTTTGGGGAAAGTTGATAATGTTCACATTACCGTTAACAATAACCTTGTCCCCGTTGATTTTGTTGTCTTGGATATTGAATGCAATGCATCTTGTCCCATTATATTGGGAAGACCTTTTCTTCGAACTGTTGGTGCTATTATTGATATGAAGGAAGGTAATATAAAATATCAATTTCCTCTCAAGAAAGGTATGGAACACTTCCCTAGAAAGAGAATGAAGGTACCTTTTGATTCTATTATGAGAACAAATTATGATGTTGACACTTCGTCTCTTGATAATACTTGATACACACTTTCTGCGCCTAGTTGAAAGGCGTTAAAGAAAAGCGCTTATGGGAGACAACCCATGTTTTTACCTACAGTACTTTGTTTTTATTTTGTGTCTTGGAAGTTGTTTACTACTGTAGCAACCTCTCCTTATCTTAGTTTTGTGTCTTGTTGTGCCAAGTTAAGCCGTTGATAGAAAAGTAAGTACTAGATTTGGATTACTGCACAGTTCCAGATTTCTTTGCTGTCACGAATCTGGGTCCACCTCCCTGTAGGTAGCTCAGAAAATTAAGCCAATTTACGTGCATGATCCTCAGATATGTACTCAACTTTCATTCAATTTGAGCATTTTCATTTGAGCAAGTCTGGTTCCATTTTAAAATTCGTCAATACGAACTGTTCTGTTTTGACAGATTCTGCCTTTTATTTCGCATTGCCTCTTTTGCTATGTTGGATAAATTTCTTTGATCCACTAATGTCCAGTAGCATTATGCAATGTCCAGAAGTGTTAAGAATGATTGTGTCACCTCTGAATATGTCAATTTATATTGTGCACTAACCCTCTAATGAGTTGTTTCGAGTTTGGTGTGGAGGAAGTTTTCAAGGATCAAGAGAGGAGTATGATGCAACATGATCAAGGAGAGTGAAAGCTCTAAGCTTGGGGATGCCCCGGTGGTTCACCCCTGCATATATCAAGAAGACTCAAGCGTCTAAGCTTGGGGATGCCCAAGGCATCCCCATCTTCATCGACAACATTATCAGGTTCCTCCGCTGAAACTATATTTTTATTCCATCACATCTTATGTGCTTTTTCTTGGAGCGTCGGTTTGTTTTTGTTTTTGTTTTGTTTGAATAAAATGGATCCTAGCATTCACTTTATGGGAGAGAGACACGCTCCGCTGTAGCATATGGACAAGTATGTCCTTGGTTTCTACTCATAGTATTCATGGCGAAGTTTCTCCTTCGTTAAATTGTTATATGGTTGGAATTGGAAAATGATACATGTAGTAATTGCTATAAATGTCTTGGGTAATGTGATACTTGGCAATTGTTGTGCTCATGTTTAAGCTCTTGCATCATATGCTTTGCACCCATTAATGAAGAAATACATAGAGCATGCTAAAATTTGGTTTGCATATTTGGTTTCTCTAAGGTCTAGATAATTTCTAGTATTGAGTTTGAACAACAAGGAAGACGGTGTAGAGTCTTATAATGTTTTCAATATGTCTTTTATGTGAGTTTTGCTGCACCGGTTCATCCTTGTGTTTGTTTCAAATAAGCCTTGCTAGCCTAAACCTTGTATCGAGAGGGAATACTTCTCATGCATCCAAAATACTTGAGCCAACCACTATGCCATTTGTGTCCACCATACCTACCTACTACATGGTATTTTCCCGCCATTCCAAAGTAAATTGCTTGAGTGCTACCTTTAAAATTCCATCATTCACCTTTGCAATATATAGCTCATGGGACAAATAGCTTAAAAACTATTGTGGTATTGAATATGTAATTATGCACTTTATCTCTTATTAAGTTGCTTATTGTGCGATAATCATGTTCACTGGGGACGCCATCAACTATTCATTGTTGAATTTCATGTGAGTTGCTATGCATGTCCGTCTTGTCTGAAGTAAGAGAGATCTACCACCTTATGGTTAAGCATGCATATGTTAGAGAAGAACATTGGGCCGCTAGCTAAAGCCATGATCCATGGTGGAAGTTTCAGTTTTGGACAACAATCCTCAAATCTCAAATGAGAAAATTATTAATTGTTGTTATATGCTTATGCATAAAAGAGGAGTCCATTATCTGTTGTCTATGTTGTCCCGGTATGGATGTCTAAGTTGAAGAATAATCAATAGCGAGAAATCCAATGCGAGCTTTCTCCTTAGACCTTTGTACAAAGGCATAGAGGTACCCCTTTGTGACACTTGGTAAAAACAATGCATTGTGATGATCCGGTAGTCCAAGCTAATTAGGACAAGGTGCGGGCACTATTAGTATACTATGCATGAGGCTTGCAACTTATAAGACATAATTTACATGATGCATATGCTTTATTACTACCGTTGACAAAATTGTTTCATGTTTTCAAAATCAAAGCTCTAGCACAAATATAGCAATCGATGCTTTTCCTCTATGGAGGACCATTCTTTTACTTTCAATGTTGAGTCAGTTCACCTATTTCTCTCCACCTCAAGAAGCAAACACTTGTGTGAACTGTGCATTGATTCCTACATACTTGCTTATTGCATTTATTATATTACTCTATGTTGACAATATCCATGAGATATACATGTTACAAGTTGAAAGCAACCGCTGAAACTTAATCTTCTTTTGTGTTGCTTCAATGCCTTTACTTTGAATTATTGCTTTATGAGTTAACTCTTATGCAAGACTTATTGATGCTTGTCTTGAAGTGCTATTCATGAAAAGTCTTTGCTTTATGATTCACTTGTTTACTCATGTCATATACATTGTTTTGATCGCTGCATTCACTACATATGCTTTACAAATAGTATGATCAAGATTATGATGGCATGTCACTCCAGAAATTATCTGTGTTATCGTTTTACCTGCTCGGGACGAGCAGAACTAAGCTTGGGGATGCTGATACGTCTCCGACGTATCGATAATTTCTTATGTTCCATGCCACATTATTGATGTTATCTACATATTTTATGCACACTTTATGTCATATTTGTGCATTTTCTGGAACTAACCTATTAACAAGATGCCGAAGTGCCGATTCTTTGTTTTCAAGCTGTTTTTGGTTTCAGAAATCCTAGTAAGGAAATATTCTCGGAATTGGACGAAATCAAAGCCCAGGGCCTATTTTTCCACGAAGCTTCCGTAAGTCCGAAGGAGAGACGAAGAGGGGCCACGGAGGGGCCACACCCTAGGCGGCGCGCCCCCTTGGCCGCGCGGCCCTGTGGTGTGGGGCCCCGTGCCGCCTCTTGACCTGCCCTTCCGCCTACAAATAGCCTCCGTGACGAAACCCCCGCACCGAGAACCACGATACGGAAAACCTTCCCGGAGACGCCGCCGCCGCCGATCCCACCTCGGGGGATCCAGGAGATCGCCTCCGGCACCCTGCCGGAGAGGGGAATCATCTCCCGGAGGACTCTACGCCGCCATGGTCGCCTCCGGTGTGATGTGTGAGTAGTCTACCCCTGGACTATGGGTCCATAGCAGTAGCTAGATGGTTGTCTTCTCCCCATTGTGCTATCATTGTCGGATCTTGTGAGCTGCCTAACATGATCAAGATCATCTATCTGTAATTCTATATGTTGCGTTTGTTGGGATCCGATGAATAGAGAATACTTGTTATGTTGATTATCAAAGTTATGCTTATGTGTTGTTTATGATCTTGCATGCTCTCCGTTACTAGTAGATGCTCTGGCCAAGTAGATGCTTGTAACTCCAAGAGGGAGTACTTATGCTCGATAGTGGGTTCATGCCTGCATTGACACCGGGACAAGGATGTTAAAGTTCTAAGGTTGTGTTGTGCTGTTGCCACTAGGGATAAAACATTGATGCTATGTCTAAGGATGTAGTTGTTGATTACATTACGCACCATACTTAATGCAATTGTTTGTTGCCTTGCAACTTAATACTGGAGGGGGTTCGGATGATAACCTGAAGGTGGACTTTTTAGGCATAGATGCAGTTGGATGGCGGTCTATGTACTTTGTCGTAATGCCCAATTAAATCTCACTATACTCATCATGATATGTATGTGCATTGTCATGCTCTCTTTATTTGTCAATTGCCCAACTGTAATTTGTTCACCCAACATGCTGCTTGTCTTATGGGAGAGACACCTCTAGTGAACTGTGGACCCCGGTCCAATTCTCTTTACTAAAATACAATCTACTGCAATACTTGTTCTACTGTTTTCTGCAAATAATCATCTTCCACACAATACGGTTAATCCTTTGTTACAGCAAGCCGGTGAGATTGACAACCTCACTGTTTCGTTGGGGCAAAGTACTTTGGTTGTGTTGTGCAGGTTCCACGTTGGCGCCGGAATCCCTGGTGTTGCGCCGCACTACATCCCGCCGCCATCAACCTTCAACGTGCTTCTTGGCTCCTCCTGGTTCGATAAACCTTGGTTTCTTTCTGAGGGAAAACTTGCTGCTGTGCGCATCATACCTTCCTCTTGGGGTTGCCCAACGAACGTGTGAAATACACGCCATCACGTGCTCATCCGCAACCTCTTCCTCGACAACCAGATGACCCGCGCCGTCTACCTCGAGGTGGAGTTCCGCGCCACCACCCAGGGTGACCTCTCCATCACCGCCTACTGCCACCGGCTCAAGTCGCTCTCCGACGCGCTGCGCGATGTCGGGCAACCGGTGACCGACCAGACGTTGGTTCTCAACTGCCTCCGCGGTCTGAATCCTCGCTTCGCCGACATCACGACCTTGGTCACCATGCAGGTTCCCGTGCCCACGTTCCTGCAAACCAGGTCCCTCCTGCTCCTCCGCGAGACTCAGCTCGCCCACACCTTCCAACCATCGCCCCAGGTCGCGCTCTACGGGAACAACACCAGCTCCGGCTCATCGTCCGGCGGTGACCAGGGCGGCCGCAGCTTCGGCGGTGGTGGAGGCGGCAATGGCCGCGGCTGGCGCAAGAAGAACAGGAACGGAGGCGGCGGTGATCGCAGCGGCAACGCTGACTCGCGCGACACGTGCTCGGTTGTGTCCCCTGGCCCGTGGATCTGCTTCAACCCACACACGGGCCAGGCACAGCAGATGCAGCCCAACTGGAGGCCAACCGGCGGACCAAGCCTACCATCAGGCGGACCAGGCCTCCTTGGGCCACGGCCTACTGGACCACCGCAGCAGTGCCAGCCCACCTGGGTCCCTCCAGGCCAGCAGGCGTACGTCACCCAGCTCGCACCACTTCATGGCCAGGCGTTCGGCACGAATGCGCCACCACCTGCGACGCCGTACCTCCCGTACGGCTCTGGCGACCACACCATCAGCGCACCAGCATGGGACTGCTCCGCCCTCGTCGCCGCACTGAATAACACCGCCAGCTCCTCCAATGCAGGCGGATGGGTTATGGACTCTGGCGCCACTTCTCATATGGTCTCGGACCCCGGTATAATTTCCTCTCCCACCCAACTATCTTCTCCTTCCCATGTCACCGTCGGCAACGGCATCTCTTTACCTATTTCTAACACTGGTCATACTACTCTATCCACACCACATCGCACTTTTCTTCTAAACAATGTCCTAGTAGTCCCTGATATTATCAAAAATCTTCTTTCTACTCGTCAATTTACTATTGATAATTCTTGTTCTGTGGAATATGACCCATTTGGTTTTTCCATTAAGGATCTTCGAACTCGGCGCGAGATCATACGCTGCAAAGTAGCCCCGGTCCACTCTACGAGTTTTCTACAAGCGCCAGCTCACCATCTTCCTTTGGCCTTGTCGCTTCCACCGACTCCACCGAGCTATGGCATCGCCGCTTAGGACATCCGGGTCGTGACGCTATGTCACATTTATCTAGACAATTTGCTATCCCATGTAATAATGCTACTATGGTTTGTCATGCATGCCAACTTGGCAAGCATGTCCGTCTTCCTTTTTCTAGGTCTCAAACTATTTGCGTTGTCCCTTTTCAGCTACTCCATTGTGATTTATGGACCTCTCCCGTTGCGAGCAATTCTGGTTATAAATATTATCTTGTCATAGTTGATGATTTCTCTCATTATATGTGGACGTTTCCCCTACGGCGCAAATCCGACACTTCTGATGTCCTCATTAATTTTATAGCCTATGCACGCACCCAATTCAACCTTCCTGTCGTTTCTCTTCAAACCGACAATGGCACTGAATTTGTTAACTCTACCCTAGTCGAGTTCCTTGCCCGTCACGGCATCCATCTCCGCATGTCATGCCCCTATACCTCCCCACAAAATGGCAAAGCTGAGCGCGCCTTGCGTACTCTCAACGACATTACTCGTACACTACTTTTCCAAGCCCACATGCCACCCTCCTACTGGGCCGAGGCACTCGCCGCAGCAACCTATCTCGTCAATCGCCGCCCATGCCAACCACTAGGATTTCGTATTCCCTACACTCTCCTATACCAAAAACCAGCCTCATACTCAGATCTTCGGGTTTTCGGTTGTCTTTGCTACCCTAATCAATCCGCCACAACTCCTCACAAACTCGCCCCTCGCTCGACTGCGTGTGTCTTTTTAGGGTATCCTACTTCTCACCGCGGCTATCGCTGCCTTGAGATCTCTTCCCGGCGAGTCATCACTTCCAGACACGTCATCTTTGACGAAAATAATTTTCCTTTCGCCCAAGCTCAACCCGTTCAGCCGGCCGACTCCCTAGACTTTCTGCTCGAGCTAGCTCACACGCAACCCAGCACACCTGTATACACGGTGGCCCAGCCAAGCATGCATGTGTCATCTACCGATCGATCACGTCCTTACTCACCTGAACATGCTAGCTCGCCCGCGCCTGCGTCTACACCTGCGAGTTCTCCACGCTCGCCGGCGGGCTCGGCCAGCCCGTTCCCTAGCCCTCCCAGCTCGCCTCCACTTTCCGAGCCATCCTCCTCAGCTGCAACAACACCGCCCACCCCACCTCCTCCATATCGTGGTTGTGCCGTCCCGGCCGTCAACACACACACGATGCTCACTCGTACAAAACACGGTGTTCCCATTCAGCCCAAAGAGCGCCTGAACCTCTCAGCTGTCCATTCCACTATATCTCCTATCCCTAAGACATACCGGGGTGCACTCCAAGACCCGCATTGGCGCGCCGCCATGCATGACGAGTACACTGCCCTTCTCCATAACCGCACCTGGTCACTTGTACCTCGTCCAGTTGGCGCTAACATTGTTTCAGGAAAATGGATCTTCAAGCATAAATTTGCTTCCGATGGTGGTCTCGCTCGCTACAAGGCTCGCTGGGTTGTTCGCGGTTTCTCCCAACAACCGGGAGTTGATTTCGACGAGACCTTCAGCCCCGTCATCAAGCCCGCCATGATCCGTGTCGTCCTCAGCATCGCCGCCTCGTGTGCTTGGCCGATTCATCAACTGGACGTCAAGAACGCCTTTCTTCATGGCAATCTTGATGAGGTGGTCTACTGCGAGCAACCGCCTGGCTTCATCGACTCCACTCGTCCTCAACATGTATGTCGCCTTCACAAGTCACTCTACGGCCTCAAGCAGGCTCCCCGCGCCTGGTACCAGCGCTTCGCCCACTACGCGCATCGTCTCGGGTTTGTTGCGTCCCTATGTGATGCCTCCCTCTTCATTCTTCAACGGGGTGCCGAGCTCGCATATCTACTTCTGTACGTGGACGACATCATCCTCACCGCCTCCAGCGACGGTCTTCTTCGACACATCACCGACATGCTTCACCGCGAGTTCTCCATGACCGATCTCGGGGATTTGTCCTACTTCCTCGGCATCTCGGTTACTCGCTCGCCTTCAGGGATGTTGCTGTCTCAACGGCAGTACGCAGTCGACCTTCTTCACCGAGCTGGCATGCTTGACTGCAACCCGTGTGCTACTCCCATAGACACTCGTTGCAAGCTCTCCGCTGATGATGGTCCCCTCATCGCCGATCCCACTGAGTACCGCAGCTTCGCTGGCGCTCTTCAGTACCTGACTCTGACGCGCCCAGACATTGCACATGCTGTACAGCAGGCATGCTTGTACATGCATGCTCCACGGGAGCCACACCTCAATCTGGTCAAGAGGATCCTTAGGTACATCCGGGGTACTCTGGACCTCGGTCTTCAGCTTCATTCCACGCCGGCTACATCACTCACTGCATACTCGGACGCTGACTGGGCGGGCTGCCCTGACACTCGTCGTTCCACTTCAGGATACTGTGTCTACCTCGGCGACAACCTCGTGTCCTGGTCCTCCAAACGCCAGGCCACGGTATCTCGTTCCAGTGCCGAAGCCGAGTATCGTGCCGTGGCACATGCTGTGGCTGAGTGTTGCTGGCTTCGTCAGCTTCTTCAGGAGCTTCATCGCCCGCTCCGTACTGCGACTATTGTCTTTTGTGACAATGTCAGTGCCGTTTACATGGCCTCGAACCCGGTCCAGCATCGCCGTACAAAGCACATCGAGATTGATATCCATTTCGTTCTATTCTAGTTTGCAGTAGAAACAATACGTAAAAAAGAAAAGGGTAAATTGTATTTTTGATAGATAGATCGATTGGTTGGGGGTTTTCCAATCGGCCGTATGCCCGCATTATATAAGGGCAGCCTGGACTATGGCAAACAATGTAGTACACGGAATTGCTTCCTTCGTCTGCAAGCCGGTTATAGAATTCCTAATCTGATCTCTAATCAAACCGGCCCAGCTTATTCTAGTACATACGATACAACAATATGGAAATATCGACGTATGTTCCGTACTTGGCCCGGTATTCTCCAATCTTCACGTCTCGGCTAGCTTGTCATGTATAGCTCAGGACCTGCAACATGCATCAACGTATCTTCTTAATACATCTGAAAATCTGCCCAGAGTTTTGTCCTTAGCGCACGATTCATATATTTGTCCTGGCTAGTAATTCCATATGCTTGATCTGCTGACGTGACAATTGCACCGAAACTCCACCAGACCTGTATTTTGAACACTAAACAGCAAGTTGGATATTTAATGTCAATTAATAATGTAAACACCACATTTTATCTAATTTGGCAAATAAAATACCTAGTAGCCAAATTATGTATTGAACACAAGTATATACAAGTATCCAGCAACCATAATATACAAAGAATGAGTGATGCCGGTATACCTCCCCCCAAGCTTAGGCTTTTGGCCTAAGTGGAGATCAACCCCAGCGAGGGTCAGGGTTCCACGCCGGCGAATCGTACATGGTGTGATCATAATAAGGTTCTTGTGCAGAAGAATAACGTGGAGGCTCCGTATAACCGTAATGTTGATGCGAGGAGCTCGCTGCATCGGATGACGAGTCGAGGTGTTCCTCGGCCTCCTCCGTACCGCCTCTTGCCTGGTGGCCATCTCCCTCCAAGTATGCATTCAGTTCACCTTCTGTGACTGACCAATTCTTCCTGAAATCAAAGTTAAACAGAACAGGTGCAGGCAATCCTACTAGTTTTTCAGTTTTCTTAGTTGTTCTCCAAGTTTTCTTATAGAATGTTATCTTGTAAAACAGGTTACTCAGGTTAGACGAGTCAGAAACAAATTCATGTTTAATCATGGAAACTATATCAAGTTTTTCTACGGAAAGCTGGATATCAAGATGGTGAGGTTCTACACCATGCATAGCTAATAAACGAGAGGCGATGAGACCTCCACAAATTCCTCCCTTCTCACGGTTAGTAGCAAGTCTGTTGGCTATCAAAGCACCCAAGTTATAAGTCTTATTACCTTGCAATGCAGCAGCTAGAAAAGCTAAATCCTGGATAGATAATTTACTTCCATTCTTTCTAGCTAGAACGCACTTGGTGATGAAATAAGCAAAGTAACGAATAGCTGGGAATTGAATGCTACTAATTTTACCACCGTCCTCTGAGAAGCTTCTTCCATGACAAATCATCTTGTAGAGATTCAAGAGCTCTTGCGGCGATCCCCTCATCTTCTCGCACGATCCCCATCGCGGCACTCTAATGGCTGCACAGAAATCATTGAAAGGCAAATTGATAGCTTTATTATAAATTTTGTACCGAACCATGGGGTTAGATTGAGACCAATTGAATGCAAAATCCTGCACTACAGACATCGTCAATTTTGCATATTGGCATGGTTCACCAACAACAAAGTCATCCAACACTGCACGAGAGATTAGACTTTGAACATCTTGCAAGATTCCTGCACTCCTCATAAAATCCACGCACGGGTAATAAGTGGGGTATACTCCTTCTTCACGGTGAACTCTCATAACCTGTTGGACCTCCAATTCTTGTTGGTTGAGTTGGTGCCTACTCCCTTCCATTTTCTGAAATTTTTCAACAGACAATATAAAATTTGATTTGGTGTCATATAATTGAGGGAAACTACCATAGGAACTTGCTAGAGTACTAAACATGCATCAAAACTAGTTTCTACCATTTAGAACAAGCATGCAAGCTCACTAAACATGTTACCTACAGCAGCAAAATATTCAATATATACTCCACCAAATAGAATTCTACTTGGATAATCGGAGGAGTCACATACCGGAGAGCAAATGTGCCAAATTTCAGACATAAATCTGGGCTGAGCAAAGAGATCGATAAATCTGGAGCTCTTGAGCAAAAACACGAGTGAAAAGAACCTGGTGCGAGTTTTTTTGGGAGAGAGAAGAAAGTGGGAGGAAGAGATGATGAAGTGGGGCAAAGGGGGACCCACACACCAGGGTGGCGCGCCCCCCTTGCAGGCCGCGCCGGCCTGTGGGGTGCCACCCTGGGGTGCCCCACTGGTCATCCCTGTGTGTTCCTGTGTGCCTCATCGAAAAATAGGACCAACAGTATAATTTTTGTGAATTTTTGAAAACTTTGAAAAATGCACATTTCTGGGTATTAAGTTTATTATTACTGGCCAGGAAATATTTTGAAATCTCTAACTAACTAAGGAACTTTACAAAACAAGAGTGCTACAGCAAGTAGAACAAGTGGAGGAAGAAAGAGATGTTGTTTACCTCCTCTATGCATATAAAAAGTATTTGTTAACAAGGTTGATCAAGTCTTGCCACCAAATAAATTTTACATTGCATAAGAAGAAATAAACCTCAAATCAATCATGTTACCTTGAATTGTATTGATATGGATCCAATCACAAGAGTTTGATATTCTTCTTTAGGCTCATATATAGGACAATCAATGGTTCCCACTTTGATAGTTCTCACATTTGAAATAGTATTAACTCCACATACTTTATCAACCCTCTTGGGGAAATAGACAGTGTGCTCCCTATCATCAACATTGAAAGTAACCTTTCCTTTATTGCAATCAATAACAGCCCCTGCGGTGTTAAGAAAAGGTCTCCCAAGAATAATAGACATATTATCATCTTCAGGCATTTCCAACACAACAAAATCAGTTAATATCAAGCAGTTATTAGCAACTTGAACAGGAACATCCTCACATATACCAACAGGAATAGCAGTAGATTTATCAGCCATTTGCAGAGATATATCAGTAGGTATCAACTTATCTAAGTAAAGTCTCTTATAAAGAGAAAAAGACATAACACTAACACCCGCTCCCAAATCACATAGAGCAGTTCTAACATAATTATTTTTAATTGAACAAGGAATAGTTGGTATACCTGGGTCGCCAAGCTTATTTGGAACCTTACCATTAAAAGAGTAATTAGCAAGCATAGTGGAAATCTCCTCATTAGGAATTTTCCTTTTGTTAGTGACAATATCTTTCATATACTTTGAATAAGGAGGCAATTTAATAGCATCAGTCAAAGGGATTTGCAAGAATAAAGGTTTCATCCAATCACAAAATTTATTATAGTGTTCTTCTTCCTTTGATTTTAATTTCTTAGCAGGAAAAGGCATTTGCTTTTGAACCCAAGGTTCTCTTTCATTACCATGTTTCTCAGCAATAAAATCTTCTTTAGTGTACTTTTTATTTTTAACATGCTTTTCAGGTTCTTCTTCAACCTCTTCTTTATCAGAAGCATCATTCTTATCATTATCTTTATCATGTTCATTACCACTTTCAGTTTCAGCATCAGAAATAGAAATACTATTAGGGTCATTAACAGGTTCAGAGGATTCTACAACATTTTTATGTTTCTTTTTCTTTTTCTTGGATGGAGCACTAGTTTTAGTTTGTTGAGAATCTTGTTCAACCCTTTTGGGATGCCCCTCAGGATATAGAGGATCCTGGGTAGAAACACCACCTCTAGTTGTTAATTCATAAGCATGTTTTTCTTTAGAATTATTTCCCAACAAGTCATTTTGCACTTTAGTGAGTTGATCAATTTGAGTTTGAACCATATGAAAATGTTTAACAAGTATCTTAACATCATTGGAGGTTCTCTCCACAATATCATTCAATTCACTAATAGCTAGAGAATTTTCCATTAAATGATTCTCCACTCTTATATTAAAATTTTCTTGCTTAACAATATAATTATCAAACTCATCTAAACATTGTGCAGGAGGTTTCGAATACGGAATATCTTCCCTAGTAAAGCGTTGAAGAGAGTGTACCTCAATCATGGATGAAGGGGGAGTTATCTTACATAAATCTTCTATAGGAGGTAAATTCTTCACATCTTCGGATTTAATACCCTTCTCTTTAAGAGATTTCTTGGATTCCCTCATATCTTCATCATTTAATTTAATCATACCCCTCTTCTTCAATATTGGTGTCGGGGTTGGTTCAGGTGTAGACCAATCATCATGATTCTGGCCTATTCTAGCCAATAATTCTTCAAATATTGCCCTGAGTTCTTTTCCCGAAACACAACCAGCACAACTATCCAGGTATGCCCTAGACTCAATGGTTAGTCCACTATAAAATATATCAAGTAAATCATGCTTTTCCAAATCATGTTCAGGCCGAGCTCTAATAAGAGAGCAAAATCTCGCCCAAGCCTCAGGCAATTTCTCTCCATCTTCCTGGTCAAAATTATAAATTCTCTGCAAAGCAATATGTTGAGCACTAGCAGGAAAGTATTTCCGGAAGCAAACATCAAGCAATTCTTTTGGACTATTAATAGAATCAGGTGGCAAACTATTATACCAAGTTTTAGCGTCATCCTTTAATGAGAATGGAAAGATTTTAGCAACAAAGTAAGTACGCTTCTTAACATCATCAGAAAACAAGCTACTTAGAGTAGATAGCTCAATCATGTGTTCAACAGCACTTTCTTTTTCAGTACCACAAAATGGTGTTTTCTCAACAATAGCTATATGAGATAGATCAAGAGAAAAATCATAATCTTTATCCTTAATGTTTATAGGAGATGTGGCAAATTTAGGATCAGGAGACAGTTTATACCTAACAGCATGTTCTGCAAGCAACTTTTTAATTTTTCTTGCATCAGTAGTAGCATTGCATTTTTCAATAAAACCATCATCAAGTTCCACATAATCTTCATCAAGATCATCACTAGAGTATTCAACAGACTCAGGTGAATTAACAGGTGTAGCAGCATTTTCATTAGGAGTTTCAGTATTTTCAATTTGTCTAGACCTAGCAATTGTAGCATCTAGAAAGGATCCTAACGAACCATCATTATCAAGCACAGCAGAAGCATCATCAAAATTATAAGAGGAGTTTTCAGATTCAGCAGAAGTACCAGCATTTGAAGCTTGTGGTGGTGAAACAAGTTTACTTATCACAGATGGTGAATCAAGAGCAGCAGAGGTACTAAGAGTTGTACCTTTTCTTGTAGTGGATGGTAATATGGCGACCTTAGTATCATGAGGTTTACCCATGATGGAGAATTTGCAGCGAACAATATCAATCCAAGTGAACTTCCAAATAAAGCTATGCTCCCCGGCAACGGCGCCAGAAAATAGTCTTGATGACCCACAAGTATAGGGGATCGCAGCAGTCTTCGCGGGTAGTAAAACCCAATTTATTGATTCGACACGAGGGGAGACAAAGAATACTTGAAAGCCTTAACAACGGAGTTGTCAATTCAGCTGCACCTGGAAACAGACTTGCTCGCAAGAGTTTATCAGTAATAACAGTTTTATAGCAGTAGCAGTAGTGAAATATCAGCAGCAGAGTAACAAAGACAGCAGTAGTGATTATAGTAAACAGCAGGATTAAAATATTGTAGGCACAGGGACGGATGAACGGGCATTGCATGGATGAGAGAAACTCATGTAACAATCAAAGCAGGGGCATTTGCAGATAATAATAAAACGGTATCCACGTACTAATCAATCAATAGGCATGTGTTCCATATATAGTCGTACGTGCTCGCAATGAGAAACTTGCACAACATCTTTTGTCCTACCAGCCGGTGGCAGCCGGGCCTCTAGGGAAACTACTGGATATTAAGATACTCCTTTTAATAGAGTATCGGAGCAAAGCATTAACACTCCGTGAACACATGTGATCCTCACATCACTACCATTCCCTCCGGTTGTCCCGATTTCTGTCACTTCGGGGCCATTGGTTCCGGACAGCGACATGTGTATACAACTTGCAGGTAAGATCATAAACAACGAATATCTTCATGAATCATTAACATGTTCAGATCTGAGATCATGGCACTCGGGCCCTAGTGACAAGCATTAAGCATAACAAGTTGCAACAATATCATAAAAGTAACATCTACGGATACTAGGCACCATGCCCTAACAATCTTATGACTATTACATGACCAATCTCATCCAATCCCTACCATCCCCTTCAGCCTACAGCGGGGGAATTACTCACACATGGATGGGGGAAACATGGCTGGTCGATGGAGAGGCGTCGGTGGTGATGGTGGCGATGATCTCCTCCAATTCCCCGTCCAGGCGGAGTGCCAGAACGGAGACTTCTGGCTCCCGAGACGGAGTTTCGCGATGTGGCGGCGTTCTGGAGGGTTTCTGGCGACTTCAACTTCTCTCCGTGCGTTTTTAGGTCGAAAGCGATAAGTAGTCCGATGGAGGGCGTCGGAGGCCGGCCGAGGGGGCCACACCCTAGGGCCGCGCGCCCCCCTCCTGGGCCGCGCCGCCCTAGGGTGTGGGGCCCTCGGGCCTCCACCTGACTTGCCCTTCTGGCTCCGTAAGTATTCTGGGAAAATAGGGCCTTCTGTATAAATTCCGAGGATTTTCCTGAAAGTTGGATTTCTGCACAAAAACGAGACACCAGAACAGTTCTGCTGAAAACAGCGTTAGTCCGTGTTAGTTGCATCCAAAATACACAAATTAGAGGCAAAACAATAGCAAAAGTGTTCGGGAAAGTAGATACGTTTTGGACGTATCATGGAGGTCTGTAAAAGAAATACAAGTATGCTGCAGAAGCCTAGGAGGATGAATGAAATCAGCCAAAGCATGGGTCAACTTACGTGCAAACTTTCTTGAGCCGGAGCAGGGCTTTGGCGCTTCAGAGTCTTCCTGGCAGCTACTTTCCTCACTGATGTCCTCGCCTTGGCTGAGGCTCGGGGGGCAGCTGACCTGGAAGACACTCTGCTTTTGGAAGCCGATGTTGGTGTCATCGGCTGGCTCTGCATCACAACCTTTTTCAAAGATGGTGAGTTTTTGCAGAAGAGGACCACCGGAGCTGGTGGGAGGAATCTGAAAGGGGAGCCGTCATCATCTACAGGATCTGGACCGTCTTGTTGCTGTAAGGAGACAGAGCAAGGTTATAGAAGGAAATCATTATAAGCCACTTCAAGATAATTCGTGAGTAGTGATACCTGTTCTGCAGGGATGTCATATTCAGCATCAAGTTGTTTCAGCAACGGTCCCAGAGCTCTCCTGAAGGCATGAGTCTTCCACATTGACCACCAGATCTCAAAACCATCGATGGATGAGGTGAAAGAGAGGTTATGAGGAATTGGGATGGCTAGAGCATCAAAGAAGGTATAACACCCCTGGCTGGTGAGGACATCAGGTAGATCAGCTCTGCTCTCTGTCAGGTGGTGCAGAAAGAAGTGGGGAGATACCTGTCCGAGACCAAATTGCCGGGCTGCTACGACCGGCTGATAAGACTCATAACCAGGTTTGATGATCCTGTTTGAGGTGCTCATGCCAACTGGAAGGAAGCAGGGACAGATCATGATGGAATACAGTTGCCGAGTGTCAGCATCATCAGCAAAGCTATCTAACCTAAAGGAGACTGGATTTTCAAAATTTTCAGACTCCGTGTAAGGAAAGAAGAGAGGGTTGTCCAGGCCTTGGTAGAACGTCCTGAACCACACTCTGATGCTCCCTTTAAGGTTAGTTTGCTGCCTGGGAGGCTATATAGAGCTTGGCCATAGCTAGTATATCGGATCTGCCTCCCATTAGTATCTGGGAAGGTGCAAGTAGCTAAGGGTGGAAGGTTTGGGATCTGGTTTTGGAAGTACAGCTGAGCCCATAACTGAAAAAACCACCAGGGACCTCCGGTTTTGACTGTCTTTTGGGAGAACAGCTTAACAGACATTAGTTGGAGATATCTATAGACCTCTCCAAGAAACAGTTTGCCGATGCCAAGCTGAGTGCCTCTGGCAAGTTCATAGGCCATGGAAAGATAATTCTTGGTTGGAGCAAGTGAAGGACCACAAAATATGAAGTGTTCCAACCAGAAATTCAGGAAGGCCGTGTGTTCTTTTTCTGTTACGGGGCCTTTGTTTTTCATGTGGCGCCGAAGGTAAGCACCCCAGTTTGTGCACTCTGTTTTGGAAGAAAGCGTGAAAGGGACCTTCGGCAGCCTAAAGGCAGATGGGCTTGGGGATGCAATGTCTAAGCCAGTGATCATAGCCACATCTAGTAAGGTTGGTGTCATGGGGCCATGACCAAACATGAAGCAATTCAAAGCATCAGACCAAAAATAGCCGATGGTTTTCAGAAGGTTTTCGTGTTTCTCAAGGGGAGACAGTGATAAAGCTAAAGCATCGGCTATTCCTGCGGTTTCCCAGGTGGTTTGGTGAGTTTTGGAGATCCTATTGTACCAGGAGACCCAATCTTCAGGGGGATTAGGCCAGGCTCGTAAGCAGTCGGCCCAAGAAGTCAGATCTAGATTTTGGTTCACGAAGGGAATTCTATTGGCCTCGCATGAAATCAAATGGGCAGGACTCTCGGTAGAACGAGGACCAAGATAGAGAGAATTTGGAAGAGAAGGATGTGGCAGTAGGATGTCTGATACCTAGAAATTAATGACGGGATGAAGCATTAATTCAGATGTTTATTGTTAATTCTAGCACTATGTTCAGACAACGAGGAGCGGTTGAGGATTACCTTCAGGCCGGAGACCATGGCGTTGGCGTTGGATGACTCCGCCATTGGATTCGCTGCGGGGTTTAGCCTGCGAAATTGAGATCTGAGGTTCGCGTGGCCGTGAGTTAAATCTGTTCGAGCGGCGATTTGGGGATCTGAGTGTTGCTCTTTTGGATAAGTCGCAGGTTACCGTTTGAATAGGCGACAGAGTTGGCTTTGTTTGCGTTTTATGGCAAAGGCCGATGCGCTACCATCGGCTCTTGGTGTGTTGACTTGCTTTGACAATCGGCAAAATTGATAGGAAAGCAAAATCGGCTTAGAAATATTTTCTTCATTAATAAAAGGGGCTTTTTACATAGAAGAGCCGATTGCTCAAGGAAGAAAGAACAAAAGCCGATTACTACTACTACTAGTCCTATACTAGTAGACCCTAATCTAAGGGCCGTTGCTGCCCTCGTCGTCGTCGTCGTCGCTGCCACCGGCGCTGCTGCTAGCGGGCTCCTCGTCGCTGCTCCCGTAGCCCTCTACGGGAGCCTCTTCGTCGTCGTCGTCGTCGTCGTCCGACCCGGCGCGAAAGCGCTTTGCCGGCGGGTATTCATCGGAGGAATCGTCGTCATCCTCTTCTTCCTCCTCGTCGGAGGAGGTGAAGTCGTCCCACGAGAAGCGGTCGTCCTCGCTCCCCGCCTCCAGTTCCCCGTCGACGAGGAACTGGAAGTCATCTTCTCCGTCGGTCAAGGACTTGTCGTCCTCGGACCAAACGGAGGAATTATGAGACTCGATGTCCCACTCCTCCGGGGCGCGGAGGTCGTACGCCGCCAGCGGGTCCCACTCCAGCGTGGGCTCACGGAAGGGAGAAGATACGTCGGAAAGACCTGATGAGGCAGAGGAGGAGGAGGAAAACATGGCTACAGAGGAAGGGGGTTTTTTGCCGATGGCTAGTACGGAGCAAGAGGGTGAAGAGGCGAACTGCTCGGCGCGGTTAAATAAAGGGATATGGGGAAGAGTTAATGTTACAGCAGTTTCCGAGGAAGTGGTGCCAAAGAACTGTCAAATCGTGCAGAGAAGTTGAGAAGGCAAGGCATCATGATGAAGGATACTGCGACGGTTCTGCTCTGCCACGACGTGACCCTACGAAGAAAAAAAAACGAAGTGGTTTTGAAATTATCATTGCCAAAACCAGGGGGCATGTATTATCACCAGAATTTAACCAAGTCTGGAGATGGGCCGTGATTAAATGGGCTTAGAGGATATGCACGGAAAATATTCCCGAACCGGCCTTGTACAAGAAGTTTGGGCAAGATTGCCCGTGTATCTGTAAATTATAGTAGGATATGTGTCAGTTAGAATTAAGAGATAGAGTTTAGCTCGTACACGGTTGGGTTTATTCCCCAGTTAGAAAGTCTACGGACTATAAATATGTATCTAGGGTTATTGAGAAAGGAGGATGATCACGTTCACAACAAATCAATCTAGGCGCATCGCCACCCCTTGTTTCGAGGGTTTCTCCCGGGTAAGCAACATGCTGCCTAGATCGCATCTTGCGATCTAGGCAGTATCAGTTTATTCGTTATTGGTGTTGTTCGTGCTGAAGCCTTTTTGATGGCGAGCAACACCCTTATCTTAGGTGTTTTGGGGCTGACGTCGATGCTTTCACGATGAACTTATTTAGCTACGCTGCCCTTCGATATCTAGCTGCCCTTACACCTATTTTAGGTGTAAGGGCAGCATCTTGCTTGATCTTTATTTAGTAGACCTAATCCGTTATAGTTGCTCCTTGTTCTTCAAGGATTGGTTTGATATCTGTATGGTTAGGCCTTATAAACGGGTTGAACGATCCGGTAGTGTGTAAGGTGTGGTTTATTAAGTTCTAGAGGGATTGTTCCGGGGATCAACTTCACGTTGGTTTTTAGGCCTCTTTAGGGCTGGTTTTCCATTATCTTACGTATCTGTTAGGCTCAACTACGCATAGGATGTTCCGATTATACGGTGAAAACCCTAGACTATCGTAGATTAGTTTAGCTTGATATTGATAAAGCATGATCCCCATGTCCTTATAAATCTAATATGAACCATGGGGCAATCGGCTCTTTGAGCCGATCCACAGAACAACTTAAGAGCCGATCGGGGCTCGTATTTAATGTTTACGTGTTCGCCATGCAGGAAACTAGTCGAAGCAATCCATCACCTTCCTGACCAGGTATAGGTCAGGTGGCACGCCCTCGTAAGCACCAGGACGTGTGCCAGAAGGCATTGCGGGCCGTCGCCCGAGGGACCAGGGTCCACCGCAATCCTGGGAGCCTCCCGGCTCTACGGTGTTGCCCGTCGATACTCGCCGGTGGGTTTTTGACCGCAACAGTTTTATGACAATACCTACATGTTTTATTCATACTTTTATATCGTTTTGATGCCTTTTCCGGAACTAACCTATTAACAAGATGCCGAAGTGCCAGTTCCTGTTTTCTGCTGTTTTTGGTTTCAGAAATCTTACACAGGAAATATTCTCGGAATTGGACGAAACAAAAGCCCACGATCTTATTTTTCCACGGAGCTTCCAGAACATCGAAGAAGAGTCGGAGACGGGCAGCAGGGGGCCCACTGACATAGGCATCCCAAATGGGCTTGCCGAATATAGTACCCGGGGTTTACTGAAGGCCCACTACCCGAAGAATAAGAAGATTCGAGAGCCCAAGATGTATTTAAGGAAAAGATAGAGTTGTAATAGGAAGTGTTGTTTGTAATCTGGCGGGATGAGTTAGAAACCGTCCCGGACTCTGTAAACTTGTATAACACAAATCCCTCGGCTCCACCTCCTATATAAAGGGGGAGTCGAGGGACGAAGAATCGATCGAATCATTGTCTGCAAACCCTGGTTTTCATATTCGTCGAGTACTTTTCGGCTGAAACCTTCGAGATCTACTTACCCTCTACTTCCAACTAAACCCTAGCCTACAATCCATAGGCATTGACAAGTTGATACCTTGTCACCCACACCATAAGGCGGCGCGGGTGGCCCCTGGCCGCGCCCAGATGTGGGGAGGGAGCCCCCTGGCCCCTCCGAGGCTGCCCTTTCGCCTATATATTCTCTCCGCCTCGAAAACCCTAAAAAGATAAGCCACGGGACGAGAAAAGTTACGCAGCCGCCGCCATCGCGAAGCTAAGTTCGGGGGACAGAAGTCTCTGTTCCGGCACGCCGCCGGGACGGGGAAGTGCCCCCGGAAGGCATCTCCATCGACACCACCGCCATCTTCATCGCCATTGTTGTCTCCTATGATGAGGAGGGAGTAGTTCTCCCTCGAGGCTAAGGGCTGTACCGGTAGCTATGTGGTTCATCTCTCTCTCCCATGTGATCTTTATGTGATCATGAGCTTTGTATCACTATTAATCTATGTGCTACTCTAGTGATGTTATTAAAGTAGTCTATTCCTCCTTCATGATGTAATGTTGACAGTGTGTGCATCATGTAGTACTTGGCGTAGGTTATGATTGTAATCTCTTGTAGATTATGGAGTTAACTATTACTATGATAGTATTGATGCGATCTATTCCCCCTTTCA
The DNA here is from genome assembly GCF_019359855.2 of Lolium perenne. NCBI lineage: Eukaryota > Viridiplantae > Streptophyta > Magnoliopsida > Poales > Poaceae > Lolium > Lolium perenne. Next base: position 35,465,956 of record NC_067246.2, on the reverse strand, counting down.
TAGCTGTTGTTGACAGTGTGTATGCTATGTTAGTACTCGGTCTAAATTGCAACGGTCTATTATGCACTCTAGAGGTTACTTTAATATGAACTCCGGAAGTTGTGGAGCTTGTTTACTCCGGCTTGAGGTGTGCTTTTGTAGCCCTACACAATGAATGGTGTTTGTTATCCAACAAGAGAGTGTAGAAAGTAGCATTTATTTATTCAGTTATGTGATCAATGTTGAGAGTGTCCACTAGTGAAAGTATGGTCCCTAGGCCTTATTTCTAAGCATTGAAACACTGTTTCCAACAAGTTCTGTTACATGTTTGCTTGCTGCCATCTTTATTTCAGATTGCAATTACTACTTACAATCATCCATATTACTTGTATTTCACTATCTCTTCGCCGAACTAGTGCACCTATACATCTGACAAGTGTATTAGGTGTGTTGGGGACACAAGAGACTTCTTGTATCTTAATTGCAGGGTTGCTTGAGAGGGATATCTTTGACCTCTACCTCCCTGAGTTCGATAAACCTTGGGTGATTCACTTAAGGGAAACTTGCTGCTGTTCTACAAATCTCTGCTCTTGGAGGCCCAACACTGTCTACAGGAATAGAAGCGTGCGTAGACATCAAGCTATTTTCTGGCGCCGTTGCCGGGGAGGTAAGGTAAAAGGTATTCACATCCTCCGACTACTAAGCTATTTCCTAGCACTGTTGCCGGTGTGTGAGTGCTCGAAGCTATTTCCTTTAGATCCTGCAATTATATCTTTTTGTTTCTTGTTTTTATTTTCACTAGTTAGGCTTAATGGAAAACAACAACAAAAATTAGATATCTTTATGAATTTTATCTTGAATTAGGACATGATGTGTTTGAAGAGAGAATTAAAAAACCCATGGAACTTTGTTTGCAAAATAGTTGTAGCAATATTATTAGCATGAACTCTTTGAACACTATTATTTTTAATGCTATGGAAAAGTCTAAGCTTGGGGAAGCTGGTTGTGATATTTTTAGTCCCCCAACCATTGAGGAGAAAATTTACTTTGATGATACTTTACCTCCTATTTATGATGATTATAATGATAGTGGTATTTTGGTGCCACCTACTATGGAGGATAAAGGTTATTATGATTATACCATGCCTGCAATTTATGATGATTACAATGATGGTTATGGTAGTTTTACTCCCACTATTACTAATAAAATCGATTATGCTTATGTGGAGAGTAATAATTTTATGCACGTAGCTCATGATAAGAATGTTTCATGTGATAGTTATATTGTTGAGTTTGTTCATGATGCTACTGAAAGTTATTATGAGAGAGTGTTGCGGTCAGAAACCCACCGGCGAGCAGCGACGGGCAACACAGGAGAGCCGGGAGCAACTTAGGGCTGCGGCTGGCCCTGGTCCCTCCGAGCGACGGCCCGCAAAGACTCCGGCACGCACGTCCGATGCTGGTGCAAGGGCGTGCCACCTGACATATACCTGGCCAGGAAGGTGATGGAGATGCCTCGCTTAGTTTCCTGCATGGCATACACGTAAACATTAAATACGAGCCTCGATCGGCTCTCAGGTTGTCCTGTGAATCGGCTCAAGGAGCCGATCCACCCATGATTCGTACGAGGTGCACGAATATATGGTGGTCCTGCATGATCAAGATAAAGCTAAAACGATCTACGACGATTTAGGGTTTTCACCGCATAATCGGATCATCCTACTCACGATTGGGCCTCGCGGTCACGCACGGTGATCGTAAGCCGATCCTAGACAAGGCCTAAAAACCAACACGAGGTTGATCCCCGGAACATCCTGTCTAGGGCTAGCAAACTACACCATACGCGTCGCTGGATCCTCCAACCCTTTGTAAGGCCTAACTATTACAGATATTAAACTAATCCTTGAAGAACAAGGAGCAACCGTAACGGATCGGATCTACTAAATAATGATCAAGCGGGGTGCCACCCCTACACCTAAGATAGGTGTAAGGGCGGCCAGATGTATAAGGGTTGCACGACGATAGCATATGATACGAAGAACAATGCTAACCCTAACACATCTGAGATAACTACGTTGCTCGCCATCAAAAAGGCTTCAGTACGAGCAACGCATGGCAACGAATAAACTTGTACTGCCTAGATCGCAAGATGCGATCTAGGCAGCATGATGCTTACCCGGAAGAAACCCTCGAGACGAAGGAGTTGGCGATGCGCCTAGATTGATTTGTGGTGAACGTTGGTTGTTGTTTATTTCATAAACCCTAGATACATATTTATAGTCCGTAGACTCTCTAACATGGGAATAATCCCAACCGTGCACGAGACAAGCTCTAACTAACCGACACGTATCCTAATATATTACAGATACACGGGCTAACTAGCCCAAACTTTGCATATAAAGGCCGATTCACATATTTCTTCCATGTATATTCTTCAAGTCCATCTTGATCGCGGCCCACCTCTGACTCGGTCAAATTCTGGTGATAACAGAGAGGGAAACATGGTTATATGCATCTTAATAATATTAAGTTTCCCCTCTTTATGTTGAGAAACTTGAAGTTGCGCTTGTGTTGCCTTTCTATGCTTGTCGCATTATGCTTATATGACTTGTTTATTTACAAGATTCCTTTTCATAGGAAGTGGGTTAGGCTTAAATGTGTTTTGAATTTGCTTCTTGATGCTCTCTTTTGCTTCAACTCTTATTTCTTGCGTGAGCATCATTAAAATTACCGAGCCCATCTTAATGGCTATAAAGAAAGCACTTCTTGGGAGATAACCCATGTATGTTTTTATTACTGTTTTGTTGCGTCTTGGAAGTTGTTACTACTGTAGCAACCTCTCCTTATCTTTACTTTATTGCATTGTTGTGCCAAGTAACGCCTTTGATAGTAAGGTTGATACTAGATTTGGATTACTGCGCAGAAACAGATTTCTTACTGTCACGAAATTGAGCAGCCCTGTCTGTAGGTAACTCCGAAAAATCTGCCAATTTACGTGCGTGATCCTCAGATATGTACGCAACTTTCATTCAATTTGAGCTTTTTCATCTGAGCAAGTTAAGTGCCCCAGAAAAATTCATCTTTACGGACTGTTCTGTTTTGACAGATTCTGCCTTTTATTTCGCATTGCCTCTTTTGCTATGTTGAATGGATTTCTTTGTTCCATTAACTTCCAGTAGCTTTGGGAAATGTGCAGAAGTGTTAAGAATGATTGTGTTACCTCTGAACATGTGAATTTTTGATTATGCACTAACCTTCTAATGAGTTTGTTTCGAGTTTGGTGTGGAGAAAGTTTTCAAGGGTCAAGAGAGGAGGATGATATACTATGATCAAGAAGAGTGAAAAGTCTAAGCTTGGGGATGCCCCCGTGGTTCATCCCTGCGTATTTCAAGAAGACTCAAGCATCTAATCTTGGGGATGCCCAAGGCATCCCCTTCTTCATCGACAACTTATCAGGTCACCTCTAGTGAAACTATATTTTTATTCCATCACATCTTATGTACTTTACTTGGAGCGTCTGTGTGTTTTTATTTTCGTTTTGTTATTTTCATTCTCTGAATAAATTCATGCTTGTGTGGGAGAGAGACACGCTCCGCTTTTTCATATGAACACTAGTTTTCTTCGCTTTTACTTTTAATGTTCATGGCGGAGTTGAAAACTGCTTCGTTAATTGCTATTTGGTTGGAAACAGAAAATGCTTCATGTGGTAAATGGTATATGGCCTTGAATAATTTGATACTTGGCAATTGTTTTGAGCTCTCTTAGATCATGTTTAAGCTCTTGCATCATGTACTTTGCACCTATTAATGAAGAACTACCATAGAGCTTGTTGAAATTTGGTTTGCATGATTGGTCTCTCTAAAGTCTAGATATTTTCTGGTGAAGTTTTTGAACAACAAGGAAGACAGTGTAGAGTCTTATAATGCTTGCAATATGTTCTTATGTAAGTTTTGTTGTACCGGTTCATACTTGTGTTTGCTTCAAACAACCTTGCTAGCCAAAGCCTTGTACTGAGAGGGAATTCTTCTCGTGCATCCAAATCCTTGAGCCAAAATCTATGCCATTTGTGTCCACCATACCTACCTACTATGTGGTATTTCTCTGCCATTCCAAAGTAAATTACTTGAGTGCTACCTTTAAAATTTCATTCCTTGTCTTTGCAATACATAGCTCATGGGAAAATAGCCTAAAAACTATTGTGGTATTGAATATGTTGCTATGTATCTTATTTCTTATAAGTTGCTTGTTGAGCGGTAACCATGTTTCTGGGGACGCCATCAATTATTACACCTTTGTTGAATATCATGTGAGTTGCTATGCATGTTCGTCTTGTCTGAAGTAAGGGCGATTTTCATGATCAAATGGTTTGAGTATGCATATTGTTAGAGAAGAACATTGGGCCGCTAACTAAAGCCATGAATCATGGTGGAAGTTTCAGTTTGGACACTAATCCTCAATCTCTTATGAGAATATTATCTGTGGTTGAATGCTTATGCATTAAAAGAGGAGTCCATTATCTGTTTTCTATGTTGTCCCGGTATGGATGTCCTTAGTTGAGATCTATCAAAAACGAGAAATCAAATGCGATTTATCTCCTTGGACCTTTGTACATGCGGCATAGAGGTACCCCTTTGTGACACTTGGTTGAAACATATGTTATGCAATGATAATCCATGTTAATCCAAGCTAATTAGGACAAGGTGCGAGCACTATTAGTATTCTATGCATGAGGCTTGCAACTTATAAGATGTCTTATGCATAACACATATGAATTATTACTACCGTTGACAAAATTGTTTTTATGTTTTCAAAATAAAAGCTCTAGCACAAAAATAGTAATCCATGCTTCCCTCTGCGAAGGGCCTTTCTTTTACTTTATGTTGAGTCAGTTTACCTATTCCCTTCTATCTTAGGAGCAAACACTTGTGTCAACTGTGTGCATTGATTCCTACATACTTGCTTATTTGCATTCATCATATTACTTTGAGTTGACAATTATCCATGAGATATATCCATGAGATAAACATGTTGAAGTTGAAAGCAACCGCTGAAACTTATATCTTCCTTTGTGTTGCTTCAAAACTTTCTACTAAGAATTTATTGCTTTATGAGTTAACTCCTATGCAAGACTTATTGATGCTTGTCTTGAAAGTACTATTCATAAAAAGTCGTTTCTATATGATTCAGTCATTTAATCATCATCTTTACCATTGCTTTGAATCACTTCATTCATCCCATATGCTTTACAATAGTATTGATCAAGATCATGTTGGTAGCATGTCACTTAAGAAATTATCCTTGTTATCGTTTACCTACTCGAGGGCGAGTAGGAACTAAGCTTGGGGATGCTTGATACGTCTGCAACATATCTATAATTTCTTATGTTTCATGCTAGTTTTATGACAATACCTACATGTTTTTATTCATACTTTATATCGTTTTGATGCCTTTTCCGGAACTAACCTATTAACAAGATGCCGAAGTGCCAGTTCCTGTTTTCTGCTGTTTTTGGTTTCAGAAATCTTACACAGGAAATATTCTCGGAATTGGACGAAACAAAAGCCCACGATCTTATTTTTCCACGGAGCTTCCAGAACATCGAAAAAGAGTCGGAGACGGGCAGCAGGGGGCCCACACCATAAGGCGGCACGGGTGGCCCCCTGGCCGCGCCCAGATGTGGGGAGGGAGCCCCCTGGCCCCTCCGAGGCTGCCCTTTCGCCTATATATTCTCTCCGCCTCGAAACCCTAAAAAGATAAGCCACGGGACGAGAAAAGTTACGCAGCCGCCGCCATTGCGAAGCCAAGTTCGGGGGACAGAAGTCTCTGTTCCGGCACGCCGCCGGGACGGGGAAGTGCCCCCGGAAGGCATCTCCATCGACACCACCGCCATCTTCATCGCCATTGCTGTCTCCTATGATGAGGAGAGAGTAGTTCTCCCTCGAGGCTAAGGGCTGTACCGGTAGCTATGTGGTTCATCTCTCTCTCCCATGTGATCTTTATGTGATCATGAGCTTTGTATCACTATTAATCTATGTGCTACTCTAGTGATGTTATTAAAGTAGTCTATTCCTCCTTCATGATGTAATGTTGACAGTGTGTGCATCATGTAGTACTTGGCGTAGGTTATGATTGTAATCTCTTGTAGATTATGGAGTTAACTATTACTATGATAGTATTGATGCGATCTATTCCCCCTTTCATAGCTATTGTTGACAGTGTGTATGCTATGTTAGTACTCGGTCTAAATTACAATGGTCTATTATGCACTCTAGAGGTTACTTTAATATGAACTCCGGAAGTTGTGGAGCTTGTTTACTACGGCTTGAGGTGTGCTTTTGTAGCCCTACACAATGAATGGTGTTTGTTATCCAACAAGAGAGTGTAGAAAGTAGCATTTATTTATTCAGTTATGTGATCAATGTTGAGAGTGTCCACTAGTGAAAGTATGATCCCTAGGCCTTGTTTCTAAGCATTGAAAGTTGAAACACCGTTTCCAACAAGTTTTGTTACATGTTTGCTTGCTGCCATCTTTATTTCAGATTGCAATTACTACTTACAATCATCCATATTACTTGTATTTCACTATCTCTTCGCCGAACTAGTGCACCTATACATCTGACAAGTGTATTAGGTGTGTTGGGGACACAAGAGACTTCTTGTATCTTAATTGCAGGGTTGCTTGAGAGGGATATCTTTGACCTCTACCTCCCTGAGTTCGATAAACCTTGGGTGATTCACTTAAGGGAAACTTGCTGCTGTTCTACAAACCTCTGCTCTTGGAGGCCCAACACTGTCTACAGGAATAGAAGCGTGCGTAGACATCACCGGCCCCGCTGCTGCGCGCCGCCGCGGTGTAGATCCGCCTCGCCCGCGCCCCCTCCCGGCAGTAGCGGCCGCTCCGCCGCGCTGTGACGCCCGCGCTGCCGCCAGCGACGGGCATTAGTCGGCGCTCGTCCTCCGCCTCCTCCTTCCCGGCGCCATCGCGTTCTCCTCCGCGCCGCCGTCGCCATGTCGTCGTCGTCTTCGAGTTTGCTAACAACATGGCGCGACCATGGTGCTCGCCGATTTGCTCGCAAGGTATGCACCTCCGCCGGCCAGCCTCTATTAGCATGTGATTTTTACTCGCCAATTAGCTATAATAGTTAGTTGTAGTTAAGTAATTTCATATGTATGTTTGTAGAGTTCATCATACAATTAATCAGATGACGAGTATGACCAAGAGGAAGAGGAGAACTGATAACCCACAAGTATAGGGGGTGTATCGTAGTATCTTCGATAAGTAAGAATGTCGATCCCAACGAGGAGCAGAAGGTGTTGACAAGCAGTTTCGATGAAGGATTCACTATAAATGCTCACAGACAAGTATTCAGGGGGTTTTGATGTAACAGTTGAATAAAGTACGAGAATGTAAAGTGCGAGAGTAACAATTGCAGCGAGTGGCCCAATCCTTTTTAGCACAAAGGACAAGCCGGTTTGTTTACTTATAATGAACAAACGTTCTCGAGGACACACGGGATTTTAGTCTAGTGCTTTCGCTACATACGGCTAAATAATCTTCATTGTTATGATAAGTATTGTGTGGGTGAACCTATGCTAATGTACCGCCCTTCCTAGGACTAATACATACTTGTGATTATACCCCTTGCAAGCATCCGCAACTACAAGAAAGTAATTAAGAATAAATCTAACCACAGCCTTAAACTCTGAGATCCTGCGATCCCTCCTGCATCGATATACCAACGGGGGTTTAGGTTTCTGTCACTCCGGCAACCCCGCAATTGGCAAACGAGTACAAGATGCATTCCCCTAGGCCCATAAATGGTGAAGTGTCATGTAGTCGACGTTCACATGACACCACTAGGAGAATAACACCAGAACTTAAATATCACACCATTGAATATTACTCAACCATAGTTCACTACTAACATTTAGACTTCACCCATGTCCTCAAGAACTAAACAAACTACTCACGAGACATCATATGGAACATGATCAGAGGTGATATGATGATGAATAACAATCTGAACATAAACTTGGTTCAATGGTTTCACTCAATAGCATCAACAACAAGTAGAAATCGATACCGGGAGAGTTTCCCCTATCAAACAATCAAGATCAAACCCAAATTGCTACGGCGGTGATGGTGTCCAGCGGTGATGACGGCGGTGATGATGGTGAAGATGATGATGATGGTGATGGCGATGATGTCCAGCTCGATGACGGTGACGATGGCGTCGATTTCCCCCTCCCGGAGGGAATTTCCCCGGCGGATTCCTGCCCGCCGGAGAGCTCTTTTCTCTCTGGTGTTCTCCGCCCCGCAGAGGCGGCTGTAACTCTTTGCGAGGTACCCCTTCTGGCTTAGGTTTTCGGGACGAAGGATTTCGCGAAGAAAAGGAGGTCAAAGGGGCTGTGGGCCCCCCACACTACATGGCGGCGCGGCCAGGGCCTGGGCCGCGCCGCCCTAGGGTGTGGGCCCACCCTGGGTCCTCCTGGCCCCTCCTTCTGGCTTCCTTCGTCATCTTGAAAAATAGGATTTTTGGTATAATTTCCTCCCACAGTTGATCTTCCGAAATATTGCATTCTGACGGTGCTTTTTCCAGCAGAATCCTGGTTCCGGTGCTTGATCCTCCAATAATGATGAAACATGCAAAATAGATGAAATAACATAAATATTGTGTCCCAATATGAAATATATCAATGAATAACAGCAAATTATGATATAAAATAGTGATGCAAATTGGACGTATCAACTCCCCCCAAGCTTAGACTTCGCTTGTCCCCAAGTGAAACTGAACTCGATAGACATGACCACATGTTTATGGAGTGAAGAGTCGATAAATAAAATACGGACAAGAAGCATCATATTCATTCACACAGGACATTATAGTAAACAACCTCTTATAATTCATCTTGAAACAAGTATAAGGTAATCACAAGTAAAAGTGCATAAGAAATCATAATTGGTGATGGCAAACTTCGTTCTTGGTCAGAGAACAATTAACAGATTATATTTATCTCATTGAGCAGCGCTCTCATGTTAGAGTTTATAAGGCACAACTTGCATACTCAATCATAATGGTCTTCTCATGATCATTGATAACTTGCAAAGCTATATTCATTCAGATAAAACTTGTACTAAACAAGGAAGAATAAAAGACATGATGTAGCAAATCACAATATAATGGTTTGATCACAACTACTCAAATGCTTGCTTGAGATGGAGGGAAATAGGTTTACTGACTCAACATAAAGTAAAAGACAGGCCCTTCTCAGAGGGAAGCAGGGATTAAATCATGTGCTAGAGCTTTTTCAGTTTTGCAATCATATAAAGAGAATAAAAGTAACATTTTGAGAGGTGTTTGTTGTTGTCAACGACTGGTAGCGGGTACTCTATCCCCCTTGCCAGACAACCTCCTAAGAGCGGCTCCCATATTATTTTCATTTTGTGTGGCACTCCTTCCAACCTTTCTTTCACAAACCATGGCTAACCAAATCCTCGGGTGCCTGCCAACAATCTCATACCATGAAGGAGTGCCTTTTTATTTTAGTTTTAATTAATTTGGGACTGGGAATCCCATTGCCAGCTCTTTTTGCAAAATTATTGGATAAGCGGATGAAGCCACTAGTCCATTGGTGGAAGTTGCCCAACAAGATTGAAAGATAAAACACCACATACTTCCTCATGAGCTATGAAACATTGACACAAATAAGAGATACTAAGTTTTGAATTGTTTAAAGGTAGCACATGAAGTATTTACTTAGAATGGCAGAAAATACCATGTAGTAGGTAGGTATGGTGGACACAAATGGCATAGGTTTGGGTTAAGGTTTGGATGCACGAGAAGTAATCCCTCTCAGTACAGGTCTTTGGCTAGCAAGGTTAATTAGCAAGCATAAGAGTCGAGGGAAACAAACAAACATACATATGATAGAAACAATCATGCATCTTCCTTGTAAGCACAAACAATTTTAACTTCAGAATAATAAGCTATGAGCTAACAAGAAAGACAATGAAACAACTACATGTATTTCTTTTTTCTATTTAAACCTCAAAGTTTTGTTGCTATTGACCAATGCTAAGTTTGCCAAAACCAAATAGATTTATTCAATGCTCCCAAAGTGATACCAATACTAACAACAAGGTAAATCATATGATAGAGATTGCAAACTAGAATAAGATGTGCAATATGTAAATGATAAGACTTCTCATTAATATTCCATAACGATAACTCACACCAAGGGATACATAGATAACCAACTAAAGAGAGATACTTCCACTGCAACCCATCTTATATGATAACTTCCCTACTCATGATATGACACTACTTGACAATAAAAGTAAAAGGTAGTGATAATGTGATACCGCGGCACTCCCCCAAGCTTGGAACAAACCAAGGGGATGCCAATACCGATGATGAATTACTCCTGCGGAGATGGTGGTGATGAATTCCCGTCATCAAGCTTCCAAGGAAGAGGCTCTCCATCAAGAAACGACATCTTGGTCTCGGGGATCCTGAAACTAGCAGCACGGCTTATGTATTTAAACCTGTTTTCATACTCACAGTTCTGATTCTAAAAATCATAGAGTTGTGCTTGGAGCTTGTTGGTGGTGTCGTGAAGTGAGAGGATGTCGCTCCAAAGCTTTGCAGTTTCCTTCTCATGTTCAGCAATGAGTTCAGACACAATCCTGTGGAAGATATCCACCTCACGCTCAGCCATCTTCTTGTACTTGAAAACCTCTTGTTCTAGCTTCTCCATCCTGTCTTCCAGGCTTCCTTCTCCTTTAGGACCCTGGACATCCTTGACCTGCAGTTCTCCTTCAACGAGCAGCAACTCCTTGGGGTGCATCCTCAGCTCCTCCATGTACAAGTTGCCAACATCCTTGCTGGAGCTGTCCTTCGGAGTTTCCGATGAAGACATGATGGCTCTAGATCCGAAGCAAATCCTGGCAGAAACAACTCGAAACAAAACACGTCGAAAACACGATATACGGACCTCCAGGGGTCTGGGGGATTATATAGCAAAAATTTTCTCGTCAAAAGGAAAGCACCAGATCGAACCAGAGTCGGAAAGGGGAGACGGGGCGGCCAAACCATAGGGCGGCGCGGGCCCTGGTCAGGCCGCGTCGGCCTATGGTGCCACGCCCTCGTGCGTCCTTTCCACTCCGTTTCGAACTCGTAATTTCTCATATTTTCCAAAAACAGCAAAAATATAGTTCGGAAAGTAAATTGCGTACTTTTCATTACCAGTACTGTTACCTATTCAAAGTCGAGTTCTGGCGGACTGTCGATTTGCCATTTGATGAAAGCCTCCGGTGTTTCCACTTGAATAATATCAACATCAACATTATAAGAATCACCCGAGATATAATGCTTGAGTCTTTGTCCATTCACCACTTGCGTAGCATTGCCTTGGAGAGAGCTAATTTTGATTGCTCCTGAACGATACACCTCCTCGACAACATATGGTCCTTCCCATTTCGAGAGTAATTTCCCTGCAAAGAATCTGAGACGAGACCGATACAATAGGACTTTATCCCCAATATTAAATTCTCTTTTGATAATCCTTCTATCATGCCATTTTTTAACTTTCTCTTTAAAGAGTTTAGCATTTTCATAAGCTTCACTTCTCCATTCATCTAGAGAACTCAATTGCAACAACCTCTTATCACCGGCAAGTTTAGGATCTTTATTTAATTCTCTAATAGCCCAATAAGCTTTGTGCTCTAGTTCTAAAGGTAAATGACAAGCTTTCCCATAAACCATTTTATAAGGTGACATTCCCATGGGATTTTTATAAGCAGTTCTATAAGCCCAAAGTGCATCCTTCAATTTACTAGCCCAATTCTTTCTAGTTTTATTAACGGTCTTTCCCAAAATTGATTTAATCTCTCTATTTGATAATTCTACTTGACCACTAGTTTGAGGATGATAAGCGGAAGCAATTCTATGATTAATACCATACTTAGCAAGAGATTTTCTAAAACCTCCATGAATAAAATGAGAACCTCCATCAGTCATAATATATCTAGGTACTCCAAATCTAGGAAAAATAATATCTAAGAGCATTCTTAAAGAGGTCTCACCATCAGCACTTTTTGTAGGTATAGCTTCCACCCATTTAGTAACATAATCAACAGCAACAAGTATATGAGTGTTACCTTCTGAAGACGGAAAAGGTCCCATGAAGTCAAATCCCCAACAATCAAACGGTTCAATAACAAGAGTATAATTCATTGGCATTTCATTGCGTCTGGAGATATTACCAACCCTTTGGCATTCATCACAAGATAAAATAAACTTTCTCGCATCCTTGAAGAGAGTTGGCCAATAAAAACCTGATTGTAGCACCTTTTGCGCGGTTCTTTCTCCGGCGTGATGTCCTCCATAAGCACTACCATGACATTTACTCAATATCTCCCGTTGTTCATATTCGGGGACACATCTTCGCATAATACCATCCACTCCTTCTTTATATAAGTGTGGGTCATCCCAGAAATAATGCCTCAAATCATAAAAGAATTTCCTCCTTTGCTGAGCTGAAAAGGTCGGAGGCAAGTACTTGGAAACAATAAAGTTAGCATAATCAGCATACCAAGGACTGTCTCGCGAGCTCACCTTTATTACAGCCAATTGTTCATTTGGAAAACTATCATTAACAGGAACAGGATCATAAGCAATATTTTCCAATCTAGACAAATTATCAGCAACAGGATTATCGGCACCTTTCCTATCTACAATATGTAAATCAAATTCTTGCAAAAGAAGTACCCACCTAATAAGCCTCGGCTTAGCATCTTTCTTTGTCATTAGGTATCTAATTGCAGCATGATCAGTATGAATAGTAACTTTTGAATCAACAATATAAGATCTAAATTTATCACAAGCAAAAACTACAGCTAATAATTCCTTTTCAGTTGTAGCATAATTTCTTTGAGCAGCATCAAGAGTTTTACTAGCATAATGAATAACATTCAGTTTTTTATCTACTCGCTGTCCAAGAACAAAGCGCCTACAGCAAAATCACTAGCATCACACATAATTTCAAATGGTAAGTTCCAATCAGGAGGTTCAACTATAGGAGCAGTTGTTAAGGCTTTCTTAAGAGTTTCAAAAGCTTCCTTACAATCATCATCAAAAACAAACGGTACATCTTTTTGAAGAAGATTAGTAAGAGGCTTTGAAATCTTGGAGAAATCTTTAATAAATCTCCTATAAAACCCAGCATGACCAAGAACACTACGAATACCTTTAACGTCCCTCGGATAGGGCATCTTCTCAATTGCTTCAACTTTAGCTCTATCAACTTCAATACCTCTCTCAGAAATTTTATGTCCCAATACAATTCCTTCATTAACCATAAAGTGGCATTTCTCCCAATTAAGAACAAGGTTAGTTTCTTCACATCTCTGCAAAACTTTATCAAGGTTTCGCAAGCAACTATCAAAAGAATTTCCATAGACGGAAAAATCATCCATGAATACTTCTACAATACTTTCACAAAAACCATGAAAAATAGCAGACATGCATCTTTGAAAAGTAGCAGGAGCATTACATAAACCAAAAGGCATGCGTCTATAAGCATAAGTTCCATAGGGACAAGTAAAAGTGGTTTTCTCTTGATCTTTAGCTTTAACAGCAATTTGTGAAAACCCAGAATAACCATCAAGAAAACAAAAATGAGTATTTTTAGACAATCTTTCCAGCATTTGATCAATAAATGGTAAAGGGTAATGATCTTTCTTAGTAACTTTATTAACTTTTCAAAAATCAATGCACATTCTATACCCTACAACTACTCTTTGAGGGATGAGCTCATCATTATCATTAGGCACAACAGTCATACCTCCTTTCTTGGGAACGCAATGCACAGGACTAACCCATCTACTATCAGCAATAGGATATATAATACCAGCTTCAAGAAGTCGTAATACCTCATTCCTTACCACTTCCTTCATCTTCGGAATTAGACGACGCTGATGTTCAACAACAGGCTTTGCATCATCTTCCATATTAATAGCATGTTGGCAAATAGAAGGAGAAATCCCTTTCAAATCATCAAGAGTGTAGCCAATAGCGCCTCGGTGCTTCTTCAATATTTCCAATAACCTTTCTTCCTCAATCTCTGAAAGCTTAGAACTAATAATAACAGGATATATTTTCTTATCATCAATATGAGCATATTTAAGATTATCAGGTAAAGGCTTTAAATCAAAAACAGGATCTTCCTTTGGTGGCGGTGTTGTACCCAAATCTTCCACCGGTAAATCATGCTTGAGAATAGGTTGGCGAAGAAAAATTTCCTCAAGCTCATCTCTTTCTTTCCTAAAAATTTCACTCTCGCTATCCTCCAAATGTTGCTGCAAAGGATTATTAGGAACAAGAACAATAGATGCACATTGCTCCATTTTAAAATCATTACTAGGCAAATCAGCTTTATAAGGAGTTTTAGTAAATTTAGAGAAGTTAAACTCATAAGATTCACCAGCAAATTTAGTCAAAATTTTCTCTTTCTTGCAATCTATAATAGCTCCACAAGTATTTAGAAAAGGTCTACCAAAAATAATAGGACAATAATCACTAGCAGCAGAACCAAGTACCAAGAAGTCAGCAGGATATTTAATCTTACCGCATAAAACTTCCACATCTCGAACAATACCAATTGGAGAAATAGTTTCTCTATTAGCCAGCTGAATAACCACATCAATATCTTCAAGTTCACAAGAATCAATTTCGTGCATAATCTCCGTGTAAAGCTCATACGGAATAGCACTAACACTTGCACCAATATCACATAATCCATAATAGCAATGATCACCAATTCTAACAGATAGCATAGGAACACTAGCTTGTTTGGGTTTATTAGGATGTGAAACAATATTAGAAGCATCTTCACGAGAAAATAATATGACCATCCTCCACATTTTCAGTCACAAGATCTTTAACTATTGCAACAGCAGGTTCAACTTTTATTTGTTCTTCAGGTTCTACAGGTTTCTTTTCACTTTTATGAACCGCACTATTTATAACAGAGTACTCTTTCATTTTAGCAGGAAAAGGAGTTTTTTCAATATAAGCTTCAGGAATAACATGATCAGCAGTTTCAACTACAACGCATTTATTAATAGATGAATCAATTTTATCTTTATACGGTTCATGATACTTATCAAAATTCTTCTTAGGCAATTCATAATGAGAGGCAAAAGCTTTATAAAGATTTGCAGCAACTTGAGAATCAAGACCATATGTAGCACTCATATTACGAAATTTATCAGTATCCATAAAAGCTTCAATGCATTTATAATCATAAATTATACCTGATTCTCTATCCTTGTCGTTCTCCCAACCTTCAGTATTTTCTTGGATTCGATCAAGAAGGTCCCTTTTAAACTCTTCTTTGTTGCGTGTAAATGATCCAGAACAAGAAGTATCCAGCAAGGTCTTGTCTTGAAAAGAAAGTCTTGCATAGAAATTATCAATAATAACATTACCAGGAAGCTCATGAATGGGGCATTTGAGCATTAAAGACTTCAATCTCCCCCAAGCTTGGGCAATACTCTCTCCATCATGAGGCCAAAAATTATATATGCGATTCCGATCCTTATGAATTTCACTTGGAGGATAGAACTTAGAATAAAACCGGGGCACAATATCATTCCATTCAAGAGAATCCCCATTATCCCGTAATTTATACCAATGCGCCGCCTTACCAGACAGCGATAAAGAGAATAATTTCTTCCTCACTTCATCCATAGCAATACCTGCACATTTGAATAACCCGCATAATTCATGCAAAAACAGTAAATGATCACCGGGATGGACAGTTCCATCCCCTTCATAGCGGTTATCCATAACACGTTCAATAATTTTCATAGGTATTTTATATGGTATCACTTCCTCACCTGGCGCCTCATCCACTACCGTTGCAGTAGTAGTAGATTTCCCAAATAGAAATTGAAGAGAAGATCTCTCCATAATGACTTATAGCAGCAGACAGAAATAAAATCAGCACAACAGTAAAGGTTTTCCTTACCAATTCCACTTACCAATAGTGCTTCACTCCCCGGCAACGGCGCCAGAAAATAGTCTTGATAACCCACAAGTATAGGGGGTGTATCGTAGTATCTTCGATAAGTAAGAATGTCGATCCCAACGAGGAGCAGAAGGTGTTGACAAGCAGTTTCGATGAAGGATTCACTGTAAATGCTCACAGACAAGTATTCAGGGGGTTTTGATGTAACAGTTGAATAAAGTACGAGAATGTAAAGTGCGAGAGTAACAATTGCAGCGAGTGGCCCAATCCTTTTTAGCACAAAGGACAAGCCGGTTTGTTTACTTATAATGACCAAACGTTCTCGAGGACACACGGGATTTTAGTCTAGTGCTTTCGCTACATACGGCTAAATAATCTTCATTGTTATGATAAGTGTTGTGTGGGTGAACCTATGCTAATGTACCGCCCTTCCTAGGACTAATACATACTTGTGATTATACCCCTTGCAAGCATCCGCAACTACAAGAAAGTAATTAAGAATAAATCTAACCACAGCCTTAAACTCTGAGATCCTGCGATCCCTCCTGCATCGATATACCAACGGGGTTTAGGTTTCACTCCTCCGGCAACCCCGCAATTGGCAAACGAGTACAAGATGCATTCCCCTAGGCCCATAAATGGTGAAGTGTCATGTAGTCGACGTTCACATGACACCACTAGGAGAATAACACCACAACTTAAATATCACACCATTGAATATTACTCAACCATAGTTCACTACTAACATTTAGACTTCACCCATGTCCTCAAGAACTAAATGAACTACTCACGAGACATCATATGGAACATGATCAGAGGTGATATGATGATGAATAACAATCTGAACATAAACTTGGTTCAATGGTTTCACTCAATAGCATCAACAACAAGTAGAAATCGATATCGGGAGAGTTTCCCCTATCAAACAATCAAGATCAAACCCAAATTGCTACGGCGGTGACGGTGTCCAGCGGTGATGATGGTGAAGATGATGATGATGGTGATGGCGATGATGTCCAGCTCGATGACGGTGACAATGGCGTCGATTTCCCCCTCCCGGAGGGAATTTCCCCGGCGGATTCCTGCCCGCCGGAGAGCTCTTTTCTCTCTGGTGTTCTCCGCCCCGCAGAGGCGGCTGTAACTCTTCGCGAGGTACCCCTTCTGGCTTAGGTTTTCGGGACGAAGGATTTCGCGAAGAAAAGGAGGTCAAAGGGGCTGTGGGCCCCCCACACTACATGGCGGCGCGGCCAGGGCCTGGGCCGCGCCGCCCTAGGGTGTGGGCCCACCCTGGGTCCTCCTGGCCCCTCCTTCTGGCTTCCTTCGTCATCTTGAAAAATAGGATTTTTGGTATAATTTCCTCCCACAGTTGATCTTCCGAAAAATTGCGTTCTGACGGTGCTTTTTCCAGCAGAATCCTGGTTCCGGTGCTTGATCCTCCAATAATGATGAAACATGCAAAATAGATGAAATAACATAAATATTGTGTCCCAATATGAAATATATCAATGAATAACAGCAAATTATGATATAAAATAGTGATGCAAATTGGACGTATCAAGAACATATCGCTACTATTAGCATACCGCGCCGTTAAGAAGCCAAAATTTGGTGGATCGGTGTTCGGTAGGCAGAAGTTATGAAGAGAAAGGATTGAAGGGCATGAGAAGTTGATGCGGTCGTATTTTAATGAGAATCCGATATTCCCCGAAAGCTATTTTCGGCGGCGTTTCCGGATGAGTCTCAACTTGTTCAAGCACATTGCAACGGAGGTGACCAAGTATGATCGCTTCTTTGAGCAAAGGAGGAATGCCGCCGGAGAACTTGGTCATAGCACATATCAAAAGGTGACCGCCGCCTTGTGTATGTTGGCATATGGTATACCGGCGGATCTTATTGATGATCATTTGGCCATGGGAGAGAGCACTTCTATCTTGTGTGTGTGAAGCGGTCTGTCGTTGCAATTGTCAATATCTTTGGCTCCACATACTTGAGAGCCCCCAATGCTCAAGACACGACAAGGCTTTTGGAGATCAACGCCAACCGGGGGTTTTCCGGTATGCTTGGTTCCATTGATTGTATGCATTGGAGTTGGAAGAATTGTCCAGCGGCATGGCATGGACAATTGAAAGGGTACAAGAAGGATGCCACCATAGTCCTTGAAGCGGTGGCCGACCAAGAGACTTGGATATGACATGCTTTTTTTGGAATGCCCGGGTTGACATCAATGTTCTTCAACGGCCATCACTAATGACAAGACTTGCAATGCGGGAAGGTCCATTGGTGGAGTTTGAAGCAAATGGCCACAAGTACAACTATGGCTACTTCCTCGCCGACGGCATATATCCAAGGTGGCAAACATTTGTGAAGCCGATTATTCAACCAAGAGGTAAGAAGCAACCACAATGCACAAGCGGCGGCTAGGAAAGATGTATAGAGAGCATTTGAGATTTTGCAAGCCCAATTTGCCATTGTTAGAGGACCGGTTAGATTTTGGGACCAAGAATGTCTTTGGTATATCATGACCGCGTGTGTCATCATGCATAACATGATTATAGAGGATGATCGCGGGAAAGATGTGGATCTTACCCACTACGACTTGATGGGGGTTCCCGTGCAAGTGAGGAGATCCGCACATAGGATTGCCCGGTTCATTGCCTCATACCATGTCATTCGGTGCAACGACACACATGATGAGCTTCAAAAAGATCTCATGGAAGAATGGTGGAATTGGAATGGACAACAGTAGTTGCATACTTGTTGTATTTGTTTGAAAAGTATGTGTTGTATTGTCTCAAAACTATGTTGTATTGTTGTATGTTGGACGTGTTGTATTTGGTGTGAACAATGTATTGTATTTGGATGGCACATTTTATTTGTGAATTTTATATGGTTGTTTGATCTTGGTCGATGCATAGTTGTGTTTGTTTGTTGTTTGCGCCGCGCCAACGCGCGCTGCAAAATGGAGCATCCGGCGGGGAAAATCGCTCCGGCGCGCACCATCGGTTTACAGCGCAACGACAGCGTGGTATAGCGCGCCGATTTATAGCGCGGCTGTTGGAGATGCTCTAAGCAAAAAAATGGGCTGACTCATGCCTATATGTGGGCCAAGGTTTGCTTAGCCCCTAGCGCACACTCTGCGAATTAGTGAAGACCACATAACGTGCTGAGTGCTGACATGGTATTTCTTATGTTCTGCTCTTTGTATCGTTAGTTCATCATCTGACAGGAAAGGGTGTAAACCTTTTTTTATGAAAAACTAAATTATACTACAGTATCTTTTATGACAGGAAAGTGTGTCTCCTCGAGCATGGCGGATGCGCGGATGGGATGGGCGTCGGCGGCCTGCCCTGCGCCCCATTCTCCCGTCGGCCCCTGGCAGATCGGCCGGCGCGGTTGGGATGGGCGGCGGCAGCCTGCCTGCGGTCTCCCTCCTCCCGTCGGCTCTCCGCAGCACTCCGGCATGGGCTGGTGGTGGGCGGCGGCCAGGCCCACGGCCTGCGCCAATCCCTCCCCCCCCCCCCCCCCCGCCTCTCGCCGGTGAGTGGAGGCGATCTCGGGCTTCACCCGCGACACGAGGTCGCCCGGGGCAGCAGCCTTGGGTACGCCGGTGGAGGTGGCCCTCTTCTTCGCCGGAGAGGGTCGGCCTGCGGTTGGTGGTGGTGGATCTATCGATCTATCACCGCGTTCCGGCGGCGAGATAGAGATGCATGGAAGCCGGCGACGGAGTCGCCGGTGGAGGGTTGGAGTGGCCAGCCCGGGATGGTCGCCGACGTGGGGGTCCGACCTGAATAAAGGCGGTGGTCCTAGGGTCTCTCTTGCGTGAAGAGGAAGACCTACCGAAGGCCTGGACTCGTGATCTAGCCGGAGTGTTGAGTTCCGGAAGGCTCCGCCTGCGAATGTAACAGTGCTTTTTGCCTGGAGTTTACTGGATCGGTGGTATTCGGTCGTGCGCACCCATGCTTTTATTCCGACCGATTGGTTCTAGAGGGAGCGAGGCAAAGCTCTTTTTCCGTGTTAACATCAAGTCACTATCGATCCATGATGAAAAGTCGGAAGAAGAGAAGTTCATGAAGGCCGGAGGGGAGGACTAGCTAAGGGAGGTTCAAGTCTCCGCGCT
The DNA here is from genome assembly GCF_019359855.2 of Lolium perenne. NCBI lineage: Eukaryota > Viridiplantae > Streptophyta > Magnoliopsida > Poales > Poaceae > Lolium > Lolium perenne. The sequence continues at coordinate 35,445,828 of NC_067246.2, read as the reverse complement.
GTTAAGGGACTCGCTTGGTGTTCCGGGATTCACAGAAGCGGTATGAAAGTGGGGGCGACAACACATGTGAAGTTCAGAGTCCTACCTTTCAGGGTGAAAACCCAAGGTCTGGTCTTAACTGGTTGTGCCTGGCAATGACCTTGTTGGAGGCATTGTTTTGAGAGCGGGAACTATCTTCAGGGTGAAAACCTAAGATCGTTGATCGGGCGACGACGGTGTTAGAGCACTGTTCCCTTCTTGGAGGCGTTGTTTTTGGAGAGTCTGTATTTCAGGTGTTGTCTTGGCGGTGGATGTATTGCTGTTGTTAGGCCCGAGATACTGTAGCGGGACTTTTGTTTCGTAGTTTTCTTTTCCTTTTTTTTGGCTGTGTGCATCCGTAGTGCCATTAGGGTGGTGCGTTGTTGCAGAGGCTAGGTATAATTGGTATCTTTTTTATATTAATATATTCCTTTTATCGAAAAAAGCTTTCAAAAAGGTTTGGACTTCAGAACAGAGATAATATTCCTTTTATTGGTGATTTCGCGTTGATAGAAAGTTGACCTGTCACGACGGTCACTCATTTTTACAGCAGAAGTGAACAACAAGAGGCACCGGTTAGTTGGTACTCGTACTATACAAGAACCAGTTGGTAGTGAAGGGGTCAACAAGCAGAGATGAGCAGAGCATCGACAGGGTACAGCCCGATGAGACAGATAGAAGCTTCTCATTCCGATCTAGCCACGCTCACCGCCGCCGGAAGGCAAGCGAGAACAAGGTAGTCAGTACAATTAGCAGCTTCTGACCTTCGTCCCCACTTCACCCCGGTCCCGGCCCATATTTCAGACATGGTAAAGTGTAAGTGGGTCCATCAGTCTGCTGCTTGGCTCTTACTAGCTCGCTCCTGTTGCTTGCGGCCACCCGATGGATTTCTGTGCTCCATTTGGTAACACATTTAAACAGCTCACAGCATCTGCACTCAACCTCTGAAGGTCTCCCAAATAGTTGTGGAAGACGCTGGACGGAAAATTTCGCCCAGTCTGTCTTTAAAGCCTGTTTTCGGCTGATACAGGTCCTAGATTAGGACGATGAGGAGATGGTCGTCGCTCCGCTGGAGGAAGAGGCCGATTTTGCTGCCGTCGTCTCCTAGCCATGTATGCTCGGTATTTGATAACAAACTTCAGTTACGTATTGAATTTAATTCACGAAAAGGTTGAGTAAGAGTAAACGGAGCAAGCAAAGAATGTCCTACCCTTTTCTCTGTTCCTTCCTCAAGCACTACAGGAATGGGCCTAGACGCCGACGGCCAAACCCTACGCCGAGGGCATTTTATCGGGGCCGTCGGCGTACGGCCTCGCCAGGGCAGCGCCGGAAGCCGACCGTCGGCGTCTAGGTACCGTCGGCGTATAGGCTCCTACGCCGAGGGCCGCCGTCGGCGTCTACCTGGCCCTCGGCGTAGAGGTCTCCATCACCTCCCCTCGCACCCGCACCGTCACCGCCCTCTCACGGCGTCAGACAGACGCCGAGGGCTACCCTCGGCATAGGGCATGGCCACCCTATGCCGACGGCCACCCTCGGCATATAGATTTTTCTTTTATTTTTTTCTTTTTTCTCTCTCTCATATTACTTTATATTATGTTTCTATTATTTATTTACTAGTATGCATTATGTAAAAAATGGTTCTATTTTTTAAGAATTCCCTAACCCTAACTCTAACCCTAACCCTAACTCTAACCCTAACCCTAACTCTAACCCTAACCCTAACTCTAACCCTAACCCTAACTCTAGCCCTAACCCTAACCCTAACCCTAGGGTTTCCACATACATTGCTAACGCTAACTCTAACCCTAACTCTAACTCTAACCCTAACCCTAGGGTTTCCACATACATTGCTAACCCTAACTATAACCCTAACCCTTACCCTAGGGGTAGATCTGCGGGGTCCCGCCCTAGGATCTGTATGTGGAAACTCCCCCAAAACTTGTGTGTGTCCACATGGTATGCACAAAATTGATTTGAGATGGTTTTATATCCAAGGCTACCCCCCAGGTGTGTCCGGCTTCTCGGACAGGGGGTTCCTACACTTGGGCAGATTCTGCATGTATAGGGGGGAACTCCCTCGTACGTGAACCGGAGAGAAACTTGATATCATATGGGATGATTTTTGTTTCCACATGTACCTATGACCTAACCAAGCTCAAATGGAGGCATATGCCCACCGGGGGACCCCCGATGGGATGCAGTCAAAGGGGTAGACCGCGCGGTCAACAGAACTAGGGTTTCGTCAGAAATCGAGCGTCGGATCTAGGGAATGGCCCCAAAACTTGTGTGTGTCCACATGGAATGCACAAAAGTGATTTGAGATGGTTTTATATCCAAGGCTACCCCCCAGGTGTGTCCGGCTTCTCGGACAGGGGGTTCCTACACTTGGGCAGATTCTGCATGTATAGGGGGGAACTCCCTCGTACGTGAACCGGAGAGAAACTTGATATCATATGGGATGATCCTTGTTTCCACATGTACCTATGACCTAACCAAGCTCAAATGGAGGCATATGCCCACCGGGGGACCCCCGATGGGATGCAGTCAAAGGGGTAGACCGCGCGGTCAACAGAACTAGGGTTTCGTCAGAAATCGAGCGTCGGATCTAGGGAATGGCCCCAAAACTTGTGTGTGTCCACATGGAATGCACAAAAGTGATTTGAGATGGTTTTATATCCAAAACTTTTATTTTTCTATTTGCTTTAATTGTTGTAATAGAAATACAATACTGCTAATAGAAATAGAATAGTGAAAATAGTTGAAAGAAATAAAATAAAATTGATTTGAAATAGTAATAGAAATAGAATAGTGGAAATTTGGAAGAAAAAAATAGAAATGAAATCGAAATGTGTAGTAGAAATAGAAATGAATTTGTTTAATAATGGAAATAGAAATTCAAATGTGAATTTGTTCAAATGTGAATTTGTTCTAACAATGTAATTTTGTTTTGATTGAAACAAAAATAGGCCATGTGGTGACCGCCTCGTCATGAGCACCCCGACGTGACGATCCCAGATCTTGACGCACTTCTTGACGGTCACCGACATCGACACTCGGTTGTTGAACGACTTCCTCTACAGCCGAGGGTGAGCTAAAACATCGCCCCCCTTCTCCGCATTTTCTTATGTCACTAGATTCAATTTCCAAGTCAAGTTGCGTAACCTAGGTGTCACTTCCCGTCCGCGAGCGTTACGCGGATAAATATGCATTAGTGGTCCGCATATTTTGAACCGTAACGCTTGCGGCATTTACGGGACAGTCGGCGGATGCGTAGTTGTCTACGTTTTCCATGTTCTACTCCGGTCCGAGTCAGGATTTCGGCGGCGCCTCCCCGTTGTTCTCCGGATGCACATCCTCTCGGCTTTTTGCCGAGACGTGTATCGGGAGAGCAGCGGGGAGGTGCTGCCGAAATTCTGACTTGGACCGGGGTAGAGCATGGAGAACGTAGCCAACTACGGATCCGGCGGCTGCTAGGAGCCCACCTAGTAGAGATGTAGGTTGATGCATGCGTTTCGCCCGGTAAAATAAATAAAAATATGATGCATTTAATTTCCTATTTGATATAAATGCTATGTCTGTGGTTTGGCTCCCAATAAAGCAGAGGATGGCTGATAATGGATGGATGTACAATGAGCGTGTTAGTGCGACTGAGAAAACAGATGAGTGGACAAGGAAGACCCATTTTCTAGTGAATGAGTTAGCGCGTGGTACAAAGGGGCTGGTTCGGGCACTTTGCCCCTGTGTTCGCTGCGTGAAGCGTCAACGTCGTGGGAAGGATGAAATGTATAGACACCTTCTGCAATATGGGTATATGCATGGGTACGTCACGGAAATCGACTTTGATGAGCGCGAACGTGACAGAGGTGAGGTGATGCGGCAGCGGCTCAATGGCAATGCGTACGATGGAGTTAGAGACTTTCTAGATGATCTCGTCCATGCCGATGTCCCGGATTCGCCGCCAGAACCGGAGGCGCCGCCAGAACCGGAGGCGCTGCCAGAACCGGAGGAACCAGAGCCAACCGCGAAGGCCTTCTATGATATGATTGCCGCGGCTAAGAGGCCTCTGTACGAGGGCGCCGCGATTTCTCAGCTCGATGCCATCTCCCAATGTCTAGCCGACAAGACCCGGTACAACACCACCCGTGAGGGCTTTGAAGCAAGTCTGAAAACAACTGGTAACATGTTGCCCAAAGATCATTGTCCGCCTCAAAGCTCGCACGCGACGACGAGAATTATGAAGGACCTCAACATGGATTATCAAAGGATAGACTGTTGTCCGAAAGGCTGCGTTCTATTTTGGAGACAGTATGCGGAGGACAAGTACTGTCCCATCTGTAAGCAGTCTAGGTATGAAGAGGTAACGGGAAAGGATGGTCAGGTGATGCATTCAAGCACCGCAAAGTCGATTCTTCGATATCTCCCATTCATAAAAAGAATCCAGCGGCTTTACATGCACGAGGAGACAGCCAAACAGATGACGTGGCACAAGTATGGGAAGAGATTCGTGGACGAAAACAAGAAGTTGAAGATGGGACATCCATCCGATGGTACGGCATGGAAGAACTTCGATACAAAACACCGCCTTAAGGCAGCCGAGGCTCGGAATGTCGAATTGCGATAGCAACAGATGGCTTCAATCCATATGGTATGTCCACCGCCAATTACGATTGCTGGCCCGTGTTTGTTATTCCGCTCAATCTCCCTCCCGGAGTCCTAATGACGAGGAAGACCATGTTTCTGTCGCTGATCATTCCAGGCCCTCATTACCCGGGGAAGAATTTGAGTGTCTACATGCAGCCGATTGTGGAAGATTTGAACCACTCTTGGCACCACGGGACATTGACGTACGACCGAGCATCGAAGACAAACTTCTGCATGAGAGTTTGGTTGCAGTATACCATGCATGACATGCCCGGGTACGCCCTAACATGTGGATGGTGTACAGCTGGTAAGTGGCCATGCCCAGTGTGCAGGCATCGGCTTGAGTTCCTTTGGCTACAGAAGGGTCGCAAGTATGTTGCGTTTGACACGAATCGACAGTTCCTCAAAAGGAGGCATCCGTTTAGAGAAGACAAAAAGAACTTCAAGAAGGGCAAAGTTGTGCATGAAAAAAAAGATGTGCCGAAGTTTGATGGTACACTTGTTGAAGCCGAGCTACGTGCTCTCGTGCCGGCAGCGACGCCAACTGGCCATCAATTTGAGGGATATGGTGTAACACACAACTGGACTCACGAGGCGGCTTTAACGAAGCTCGAGTATTACAAGGACCTCGAACTTCCCCATAACATCGATGTGATGCACACTGTAAAGAATGTCGCGGAGTCCGTCTTTCACACATGCCTGAACATTCCCGGGAAGTCAAAGGATAATGTCAAGGCTAGAGTCGATATTGAGATCCTCTGTGATAGGGAAAAATTACACATGAAGCGTCCTATTGGCCGTCAAAAGAATTGGTTCAAGCCGCATGCCAACTTCTGCCTTGATTCCATCCAAAAGAAGGAGGCATTCGCGTGGCTCAAATACGTCGTGATGTTCCCGGATGGTTATTGCTCGAATATGAGTAAGGGAGTTAATCTTTCGACGGGAAAAGTCACCGGGCTCAAGAGTCACGACTATCATATATGGATTCAGCGGCTCATGCCGGTGATGCTTCGAGGGTATATCCCCGAGAAAGTCTGGCGAGTGCTTGCGCAGTTGAGCCATTTCTTCCGCACGCTCTGTGCTAGCGGATATGTCCCGAGGTTATTGCAAAGCTACAACATACAAGGTCGGAGTTGCTATGCAATTTGGAGATGATATTTCCGCCAGGCTTCTTTACTCCGATGGCACATCTCATTGTGCACCTCGCCAACGAGGCACTCTTGGGTGGTCCGGTGCAGTTTCGTTGGCAGTTCTGTATTGAGAGAGAGTTTAAGTATATTCGAAAGATAACTGGAAACAAGGCCAAGATTGAAGCATGCATAGCTGAGGCAATATGCCTTCGGGAGATGGCAGATGCCGCGACAACGTACTATCCCGATGATGTTCCCACTCAGCATAACCCGGTCACTCGTTACAATGTCGACGTGCCCGAGAATGACCCCAAGCTAAAACTATTCCAATTCCCCGGTGGCAAGGCTGGTAAAGGAACAAAATATAAATTGGAGAACGAAGAGAAGGATTGTATAATGCTATATGTGCTTATGAACATGGAGGAAGTGATCCCATTCGTAAGGTAAAATGGTGAACAAATTAGTTTGCAGCTAGTAACCTCGTCTCGGTCTAATGCTTATTTTCTCCTTTCAGCGAATTCACGGATGAAATGTGGCCGTATGATGAATTGCCCGAAACCTCGGAGATGGACACTCTACTGAAAGACGGTGCTCCCGGAATTAATAAAAACTTTGTGACATGGTTCATGGAAAAAGTAATTTCTAACCTTTCCTCTTACATTGCAACACGTGACTTGTCCCTCTTATTACACGTAACTAATGCACACAACAAATTTGAAATGTTCTTGTAGGGCCGTGAGAGAAACGTTGATATGATAGATGAGTTGAAATGTGTTTCCCAAGGTTGTAGCCGTGAGGTGACCAAGTATGAGAAGTATGATGTGAATGGGTTTCGCTTCCACACATAGACGCACCAGAAGGGCCGGGCGAATCCCAAAACGATAAATACTGGGGTCTTCACCAAAGGAGCCAACAACTTTGATTACTACGGAAGGTTACAAAGTGTATACGAGTTGACATTCAATCGTACGAACGTGCAACTCAATATCGTCGTGTTCAAGTGTCATTGGTTCGACCCAATAGGTGGACAGAGAAGTGATAAGTCCATTGGGTTAGTTGAAGTTAAGCCTTCAACCACCTATAGCGGAGCCGATGTCTTTATTGTGGCTCACCAAGCCAAGCAAGTTTATTATTTGCCCTACCCATGCCAGAAAGCGGAACTCAAGGGTTGGGAAGTCGTCTTCCAGGTATCGCCACATGGTAACCTACCGATTCCCTCTGAGGATGATTACAACAACATTGACCCCGTGACATACGAGGGGATTTTCTATCAAGAGGAACAGGACTTCGGGGAATATATTTTAGAACCGTTTGTTCAAGAGGACCTCGGGAACGATGCGTAAACTCGTGGTGAGTCGGTGGTGGATCTAAAGGACATATCTATGCTCGAGAAGTTACTTGAGGCGAATGACAATTATGATGAGCCTCCACCCGTCGACCCTTCAACTTTGTACTCACAAGATAGTGATAGTGATAGTGGGCCAGAGAAAGAGAAAGAGAAAGAGAAAGAGATGGAGTATGAGAGTGAGCATGAGAGCGATGATGGCTGGTGAGGGTCTTTTATTCTTAGTATTTATTATGTCAACATGCTTCTTAATTGCATTGTGCCTTTTATTCTTAGTATCTTCATTTTATTATGTCAACATGCTTCTTAATTGCATTGTGCCTTTTATTCTTAGTATCTTCATTTTATTATGTCAACATGCTTCTTAATTGCATTGTGCCTTTTATTCTTAGTATCTTCATTTTATTATGTCAACATGCTTCTTAATTGCATTGTGCCTTTTATTCTTAGTATCTTCATATAATATGTCTTTGTGCTTAACTGTTTTATTCTTCTCAATGCAGGTGACTGGACAATATGAGCAGCGGCAAGGCAGACTCCGAGAGCTTGCTTAAGACGCTGGCGCAGGTGAAGAGGAATATTCCTAGACCCACTAGACGGAGTGATCGAGCCCCGGTGCAAAATCCGCGTTACGCCGATGGTACCGATGGAGGACGAGGTCGAGGAGGACGAGGTGGAGGTCGAGGACGAGGACGAGGAGGACGAGGTGGAGGACGAGGTGGCGGCGGGGTACACATGGACTTTGACGAGCCACCCTCCGCTTCTGGCGACGTGGCTCCTGAGTTGTACCTAGAGGGTCCGTCTAGTGGGGAGGTGGAGATGGAGACGGAGTCTACACACGAGTCGGACTCTAGGGCTGAGTTGGAGGTGATGGAGGATGGGGGTGCGCCGAAGCCCTTGAAGCTTCGTGGAGAAGCTAGAGTCCCCGATGCGAGGAAGGAGCCGAAGACCCATGATGACAAGGCCCTTATCATTCCTTCGAGCGATGAGTAAGTGTACTACTTCAGAAATTTCGAACATGTATTTTCATCTTGGGCATAATAAACAATTTGGCATGTGTACTAATGTGTGATTTATTTGCAAGAATCGGACATGGGATGCCAAGCCCCCCGCATGCCTAACAGCTTGCTTGGGGCTACGATTAAGAAGTTCTGCCCGGCAGATACACTCCCCTTAGCACGGTCCCCGGTGGCCCGACGAAGCTAGCCACTACTTGGGCGGACTATGAGGATGCCCCCGCCGTAGGCTTCGCGACAAATGCCGAGGCTGTGACCACCAAGTTCTGGGTAAGGCATATATTTCTCGAGCACCGTTCATAGTTGATGACCCTAATGTGCTAACTCATGACTTTCACAACTGATTTATGCATGATTGAAGTGCTTCTATCGTGTGGACCCGGAGCATGACACGCAGGCGCGTCTCACTTTGCGTGGCGCTTGCGAGAGGTTGACACCGCAGCAGTGGTACAACCAAAAGTTCACCAGCGCTAGTGCCTTCTGGGCTAACAAGGGTAAGAGGGTCAAGAAGGAGTACTATGTTGGTAACGAGCCTACGGACGAATGGGCAATGACCATTGAGGAGTACATGTCGGTGAGTAAAATGTCAATGAGATTCTACATTGCTGCTAAGTTTTCATTGAATTATCTTGAGCTGAGTATTGCGTTTTCAGGTTTGTCCGGAGTGGGCCGAGCAGCATAGGGAGGCATGGGAGGAGCTGATTAGGGCGAGGTGGCTCAGGCAGGACGAGGAGTTTGCAGCCGTGTCGAGGCGTAACATGGAGAACCGAGGCACCGGTGGCACACACTGCGCGGGAAACCGCGACTACACCCGCTTCAAGGGGAAAAAGGTATGTATATACATGGAACGACCTTCATTCATTTCCCGCCATGTCTCATTTGTGGTACGCTTAACTTTTCTTTTCGCGATGCAGGTGGCCGAGGCACCACCTGGGGTGGTGCTTCATGATGCCCAGATATATGACATGATGCGGACGAAGCAGAAGCCCAATCCCGCATTGCCTCAGCCACAGTACTACGGCAATGCCAAGGCCGCCAAGGAGGACTACTGCGACATGGTCAAGTCTCGTCACCCCGAGGTGGATGACCCCTTGAGCATTCCGGTCGACGAGGAGTCGTTGGTCCTGTCGGGGCACGGGCGTCCGCATGGCCGTTTCCCTTGGATGAATAAGGTGGTCAAGCCTACCCACTCCACGAGCTACACGCGCCTCAAGCATACCCTCACCGCCGACAGCCCCCAGCCTCGTCCACGGCCTGCTCGTCCACCCGCCTACGATGTAAGTTTCCTCATTTTCATCCTCTTTCCGGTTTTCCTTCCTACATGGCTAAGTGTTTACGAGATTCATTGTTTCTGAAATTGTAGCCTGACTTCGAGGCGGCCTTCGAAGCCTGCAATGAAGCGTATCAGCAGGCCGCTGCCCAGTGGAATAGGCAGAATACGGCCTACATGGCGTATATAGGAGTAAGTCTGAATCTTTCTTCACGCAAGTAGATGACAAGTCTCAGTTTGATGCTTTATTTCTGCAAAGCCTAACTTGTAACCTATCTTGCAGGAAATGATGATTTCTATGTCTACTGGTACACCGCCACCGGCTCGAGTTACCGTGGCGGGGGACATGCCTATCATGCCATCGAGGGCAGCTTTCGCTGCGACTTACTACGGATCCACACCGGAGGTAAGTTCTTTGCCAAACCGGTAGTTACCACTTTCCTTTGCCTCGCAAGTTGCTAACATGTAGGGAACACGTAGGGAACGGGATGGTCCGGGAACCAGGCATCACCGGGTGGGCGCGAGGTCACACCGGTTCATGAAGGTGGTCGGTCTCCTGGGCGTTCTGCTGGTGCCTCTCCGTCGACTACTCCTGGGACTACTCCCGGTGCCTCTCCGTCGACTTCTCCTGGGCGTGCTACCGGTCCTTCTCCAGGTGGTTCTTCTGCAGCTTCTACCGGAGCGAAACCCCGGGCTGCTCGTTTCGCCAACGATGTGGGCGGACACACCCCGCCCGGGTCCTTCCTCCGCTAGTCGGCACCGGGCTTCTTGCTTGCCATCATGTGCTACCTCATGTGCTACTACTATGTATTGGATGACATGGCACTCTCCTCTTGTATGCTATTACATGCACCATGTATGCTACTATGTGGATTTCATGCTATTTATGTGAATTATGGTGATTTTGGATGTATTTGGATGCTACTATGTGGATTTCATGCTATTTATGTGAATTATGGTGAATTTGGATGTATTTGGATGTATTGGACCTGCTGAACTGAATTTAGATGAATTGGAACCCAATTTAAATCGGGAAAACCAAATGGTAGGCCATATGCCGAGGGGGTTGCCGTCGGCATAGGCCCCTGGCAGGACCATATGGTCGAGGCTATGCCGAGGGGGTTGCCCTCGGCGTATGCCGCCGCACCAGCGCGCGCCACGTGGCCCGCCCGTCGCCAGGAGGAGCTGCCCTATGCCGAGGGGGTTGCCCTCGGCGTAGACAGCCAGCTCGCGCCACGTCGCCGCGCCAGGTCGCGCCACGTCGCCTCTGCCGTCGCAGGAAACCTTCCCTATGCCGAGGGCTAGGCCGTCGGCGTCTCCGGCCCTCCGTTAACGGCGACGGCGCGACGGGATGTTGTGCCGAGGGCACGTATGCCGAGGGGTAGATCGGCCGTCGGCGTATGGCGCCTACGCCGAGGGCCGGCCGTACGCCGACGGCGAGGCTGCGTACGCCGAGGGACCTGGACGCCGACGAGGTACGCCGAGGGCTGCCGTCGGCGTAGCCTACGCCGAGGGCCAGGCGTGACTACGCCGAGGGCCGCCGGCCGTCGGCATAGCGGCGCATTCCTGTAGTGAAGAAAAGCACAAAGTCCTTCGAGGCGTACTGCATTTTCCTTCTGCGTGTCACCTTGTGCGTTGTGGCCTCCCCAACAGAAGCCAAACACAGGCACGGCTTTCTGCCGCCAAATTAAGTAGGAGCAGCAAACAAAGCGAGCAGAGAAGGGATTTTAGATACTCGAGTTCAGTAGTGCATTGGCATATTTCGTCTTGGCCGTAGACGGGAGTGAGATCAGGACTCGGTTCATACACAGGGAAAATAAGGCGATCGTACCATGCCTCAGGCCTCAAGGTGCATAGCACCATGTCCACTCCTGACAGTGTCTATTATTCACTACTACGTTGGTTTCAAATTAGTTGTCCTGGCTTTTTAAAAACGAGTAAAAATACGCTAAAATGGGTAAACAAATTTAACCAAATCTGCGACAATTAATTTAAGTAGCGTTTAACGAGTACCTTTTCTAAGTAGCGTTTAACGAGTACCTTTTCTAAGTAACTATTAAACTCAATTTTGTGTATCACATAGGAACTGATCAATTTGATTAGCGGTTGCAGCTAATGTTGTTACAATTTGTGTATCTGTCAGGTGAACGCTCTACAAACAAGTTACACTAGAGCCGGCGAGGCATCCCCATCGGGTCGGCACGGCGCGATGGGTGCTGTTTCATGCCAAGGATCGAGTTGTCCCAGCATTGTTTCTTGCCCAGGAGATGTGCAAGCGTCGGGCTTGACTCGATCCAGCGTTTCTCGTCGGTAGGCAACGAAACCAGTGGGGTTATTTTAACCATGGTAGATCTTTGTATTATTAGGTATAGATATAGATTTAACATGGTAGATCTTTGTATTATTATCTATATTCTTGATCAAAGTTTCACAGTTTGACTTGCACGGAAAATTATGCACAACATAAAATGGGCAGGAGGAAGTAGCTATAGTGCCGTATTTGAATTAATTAGAAAAAAAATGAGTCATGGGTTCAAAACTGGTTAAATTCTGCGAGGTGCATACTGAATCTCTTCAAACCCAAATGCACCAGGTCGAGGTTGCCCGAACAAGCAGTATCCCTGCCTAATCCATGGCAGGGTTAAAATCAAAAAATGGGCATCTTCATTTCGATTTACGTGGCCAAGCTTTGCTTTGTTGCTAGTCGACCACTCGCGCTATAGCGTACCAGTTCCTGCACAACAGTTGGGTGGTGAAGGAGTCAAAAAGCAGAGATGAGCAAAGCCGAACGGAGCACCGACAGGGTACAGGACACGCATACAGTTACGCACGCAGGAGTGGTTCTGATCGAGAGAAGCTTCTCATCCTGATTGTCACCTTTGCTCTCTGACAAACCACCCAAACGACCGGCAGCAGGCAGTACAATTGTCACCTTGCTCTCGATCTCGCCAGAGATCGTTCGTCAACTATTAGCCGAAGTACAAGTTGGTGGACGACGGAATCTTCCTGCTTCTTGCGCCCCATGAGTTTGTTGTGATGGATTCATGCAAGTAACTTTGGATGTTTCTGCTTAACTCGGCGTCCGTTCTGTTCAGAAGGTAGCAGGGTAGGGTAGTAGCAAGCAGGCGGCAGATTGGAACGGTCGTCGCCATTCTAGATTGCTACGCTACCAAACATAATACGTACCCATTTGGCAGGCATGTGCCTCGTGGAGCCGTGGAGCTAATCTGCACGACTGAGTTTATCACGTACCAACAGGTACAGCTACCAAGCAGCTAGCTAGACGTATGTACGCACGTGAACGGCTCCTGTTTTTTCATCACAAATCTAGTAGTCGAAAATGAGCCATGACGTGAGCAAAGCTAGTTTCTACTATGCTGTATGAAACGGCAAATATGACTGGCATGGAAAATTGCGGCTGTGTTTTATGATCACGATGATGAGACCATTAAGAATATGTTCATCCGGTGCAAGTTCGCCCATTCTATATATGGTTAATCATCTAAACGGTTTCTAAATTGTACCAACCACACAGTTTTGCGAACGTATATGGCAATTGGTTGTGTAGAATAGATCGCAGGTATAGGAGTCTCGCTATTATATGGTTGATCGATTTGGATATGTAGAAACTATTTATTTGTAACGATAAGAACTCTTCTCCATGGCAGATCTGTTCTCGGTGTATAGACCACCATACAAACCAATTGTGTGCACCAATAACAAATTAATTTGAAAGCCATGGTGGCTAATTAGTTACATTACTTTTATCTTTCCAGTGATCGCCCTAAAAGTTCAACTAAAGGCTATCTTAGCATGAGCAAAGCAATTTCAACACCAAGTAAATAGCAGTTACATGTCATTGATAGGTTATTGAGCCCATTGTCACACAAAATACACATTTACGACAACAACATGGAAATGGTTTGGTGACAATATCCTTTTACGTACCATATATATACTCTAGAATTTTCTATCTTGGTATATACCTGATCGTAAACTAGAAACCTATACGTTAAAACAATTATAGCATACAATTGATAATGGCTATAAATATAGCTATTGATACACGCACTAACATATACACTGTATTCATGAAAGTAAAAGTAACATGTGAATACATGAGGATTTATATTTTCTTCCCTTGTTTGAGAGGATTTGGTTTCAATATTTTTTTTGTCATGTGTAATGAAATGAAAAAATAATATATTTTTTACAACATAGGACTTATGTTTGTGCACATCGTATTATCTATGACCACAAATCGACGTAAATAAGTTATAAACAAGTAAAAAAATTAGTACAAGCATATTTACAGTGAATCATGATGTGTTAAAAATTGTGCATGTAGCGGCAGCGGGTGACATATGTGGTAAAGTGATTGTAGAGATTCTATCGAGGATGAGTGAAACGTTGACGTGCCATTACATAGCTTTCACCGAAAACAATAGATCGTAAATGTGGTGTATCCATTCATCCGTTAAAATGGATACACTGATAGCTATGTGCTCTTACGGGTTGAAATGACGAAATCAATAAGTTAGTCTCCAAATATCACTCAAACTTTATATACTTATTGAATTGGATTTTAAAAACTTCATTATTATGAAACTCACATCGAGCACACTCACCCTGACTTAAGCGCTCTTACCATATCAGCGCAATGTGTCCCTCCTAGGAACTTGAGGTGTATACCTCTCTTCAAAAGTTCTGGCGTGATTGCATCTTACATAGACGACACATTGGTTCCATCCGAATAAAAGTGTGGTTGGTGTCTCTCCTCCTAATAGGTGGTGTGACCGTTTGTTCCTATGAATGTGCAATAGCTCACTGCCATACCAAAGATGCGGCTTTCTCCGGATTCAATGAAAGATCTGATGTTAAACATTTTACCTAGTTTTCCTGCTTAACCGTTTTAGAAATATGCAAGATACATCTAATCTATCATAAATCTACTACAAAAATCAACAGAAGATTTGGGACATTTTGGAAATCACTCATACATACACAGTGTGTTATTGAGTACTGAGACAGAAATCACCACAGAATTAAAAAAAAAAGAGTAATTTGCACCCCAAGTCCCAATAGTTGCATTAGAGGTGCATTTTTCATCCCAGTTGTTGCAAAATTGGGTAGGACAGTCCCAATAGTTACACCGATGCGCATTTCTAGTCCAAACGGTCACGTGGCGCCAGCTGGCTGCTCCGCTGGCGGCTATGTTGGATCGGAGTGGCGGATAACCCCTTGCATTTCTGTCTCAGCGAAAAAGTGGCCCTGTGCAAACACAGACGTGGCACTTTTACAAAACGGTCCTCCTGGACAGCTCTTTAATCGGCTTCCCCTGCGTAGTTGTCGCCACCCTCTTTGTGTTGCCTTCCTCGACGGCAGCGGTGACGTCGTGCTCGACGCTCTCGATGGCCGCATCTTTGATTCCATGGAGGACGCACTGGAGACGACCTACCGCGGGTGGTTTGACCAGCCTCTGACCTATGGTACGCCGTTCTCGTACGGATTTGTGCTCGCCATCGTCAAGTGTGTGATGCATGTAAAATCATACATGAACTTTTTTCTTTATCATATTGAATTTCCTCATATTTGCAACATATATGATGATAAATACCATGTTTTATATTTATTTATGGGGATTTACCAATGATCGCCTTTAAACTCTGCAGAACAGGAAAACCCTATTTGTGTATTATTCACTTTCAGAGACTTATACGAAGTCAAATTGACATGGGATTTTTGCACTAGTAGGAAAAGCCTTATAGGTGAGATCTTAGTTTTGTGGCGCACCAGCCAAATATGCGCCACAGAAAGCTAACCAGGCAGGGTGCGCCACAAAAATAGTTTATTTTTGTGGCGCACTACTAAACCATGCGCCACAGAAATGAGGTGGGGCCCACATCCTGCCACCACGAATAATTAGTGTAGTTATTTCTGTGGCGCACAGGACATGGTGCGCCGCAGAAATAAGTGTTTCTGTGGCGCACTTGTTCTGGTGCGCCACAAAAATAATTGTTTCTGTGGCGCACTGGTTCTGGTGCGCCACAGAAATAGTGTCTCTTATATCACTGCCGTACCCCCTCCCTCGCCCGTACCCCCTCTCTCCCCTCTCGATCCCTACCACGCGTCACCGCCTTCCATGGTGAGCGCCGTCGTCGCCGTCGCCGTCGCCGCCGCCTTCCTCCGCGAGGGCCGCATGCCACCACGCTCCACCCATCCCCGCCACAAGCAGCACATGCCGCTGCGGCGTGGAGGAGGAGGGGCCGCGGCGTGCAGGAGGAGGGTCCGGCGCCGCATCAAGGAGGAGGAGCCGCCGCGTCCTCCTCCTCCACCCCTGCTATCGTCGTCAACCTCCTCCTCCACCCCTGTTGTCAGTGAGCTCCACCTCTGCCCTCCCCTCCCTCTTCCTCTCCCGCGTGAGCACAAAGTGCTCGATCAAATGCTGTTGTGCTGCTGTGCTGCTGTTGTGCTGCTGTTGTGCTCTGGATGTTGATGCTGCTGTGTTGCTAGTTGCTAGCACGATGTTGGAACGATTTAGCTCCAGTCCCCCTTTTCTTATTCTGTATAACTTGGCTAATTACAGAGAGGGGGGAGAAGGTTGGTGTTAATTGATGTCATTTATCTGGTATGTGCACATGGATTGAATTATGATCCCATTGCTTGCAGTTGTTGCTGATACGTCTCAAACGTATTTATAATTTCTTATGTTCCATGCTAGTTATATGACAATACTCCCATGTTTTATATACACTTTATAATGTTTTTATGCATTTTCCGGCACTAACCTATTAACAAGATGCCGAAGCGCCAGTTCCTGTTTTCTGCTGTTTTTGGTTTCAGAAATCCTACACAGGAAATATTCTCGGAATTGGACGAAACAAAAGCCCACGGTCTTATTTTGCACGGAGCCTTCCAGAAGTCCGAAGAGGAGACGAAGAAGGGCGACGAGGCGGCCACACCCTAGGGGGCGCGGCCCCACCCTTGGGCGCGCCGCCCTATGGGGTGGGCCCCTCGGGCGCCTCCCGACTCTGCCCCTTCGCCTATATATTCTCTCGGTCGCGAAAACCCTATTACCGAGAGCCACGATACGAGAAAAGTTCCAGAGACGCCGTCGCCAATCCCATCTCGGGGGATTCAGGAGATCGCCTCCGGCACCCTGCCGGAGAGGGGAATCATCACCGGAGGGCTCTACATCACCATGCCCGCATCCGGACTGATGCGTGAGTAGTTCATCCTTGGACTATGGGTCCATAGCAGTAGCTAGATGGTTGTCTTCTCCGCTTGTGCTATCATGTTTAGATCTTGTGAGCTGCCTATCATGATCAAGATCATCTATTTACAATGCTACATGTTGCGTTTGTTGGGATTCGATGAATATTGAATACTATGTCAAGTTGATTATCAATCTATCATATATGTGTTGTTTATGTTCTTGCATGCTCTCTGTTGCTAGTAGAGGCTCTGGCCAAGTTGATACTTGTAACTCCAAGAGGGAGTATTTATGCTCGATAGTGGGTTCATGCCTCCATTGAATCTGGGACAGTGACAGAAAGTTCTAAGGTTGTGGATGTGCTGTTGCCACTAGGGATAAAACATCGATGCTTTGTCTAAGGATATTTGTGTTGATTACATTACGCGCAGTACTTAATGCAATTGTCTGTTGTTTGCAACTTAATACTGGAAGGGGTGCGGATGCTAACCCGAAGGTGGACTTTTTAGGCATAGATGCATGCTGGATAGCGGTCTATGTTCTTTGTCGTAATGCCCTAATTAAATCTCATAGTAGTCATCATGATATATGTATGTGCATCTCTATTTGTCAATTGCCCAACTGTAATGTTCACCCAACATGCTATTTATCTTATTGGAGAGACACCACTTGTTGTGGGGATGACCCCCGGTATGCCAAAGGCATGCCAAACCGGATGGTTTGAGCCATCAAGATACCGGTTTGATATTCATTCCGGAGAGCAAAGTTAAACGTTTGGCTAAGTAAATCTATACCGGTATCCCCAAAGAGAGGCATACCGGTATGGGTTAAGAAGACACCGGACTGCCGGTAAGAGGTGCACTGTAGCACGTCGGCAAGACTGGTCAAAGATTCTCCCAAGAGCTAGAGGACAAGGGTGACCTAAGCAAAGTAGCTTTAAACGAAGCCCTGATGCCAAAGAAGAAGGTGACGCCAAAAGCAACCGGAGGACGTCAGCCTCCCATATTAAAGAAGATACCGGCGTCACCTATGATTAAAGTAACTTTGTAAAGTAGTTTGTCTGTTCAAAGATGCCATTAGGGTTTCTTCCCCTGTAAGCCACCCTCTCCCTTATATAAGGAGAGGGGGCACACCCCTATCGTGGGTAGGTACGGTTCATAAGCTATCTTGTATCCAGAAACCTGTAACTTGTTGAAATCAATGAAGAGAAAGATCTAGAGCAGAGTTCTTCCTTGTGTCTCTCTTCTTCTACCTCTGGCTTAGGCAAAGTTCTTGAGGAAAGCACCCGGAAGTTCATCCAATCTAATCAACAAACCCTCCCCCGAATCCTCTAGCGCCCATTTGGCCCCAACTTAAGCCATACTATGGCATCTATCTGTCCACCACGACGACAGTTGGCGCCCACCGTGGGGCATGAAGCGGCGCTTGCTGGAGTTCACATTCGGGCGGGTCTCCTCGACGTCGCCGGCGAACGGACGGTGTTTGCGCTCGTGCAGCGCATCTACTCCATGGACTTCATCAACGACAACGCGGGCTGCTTCGCCAACGGCGGCATCTTCCCCAAGAACGGCCGCACCATCGATTTCGGTAGCCACCGCATCTACTTCGGCACCGTCCCTGTGCGCCAGCGCCTCTCGCCGGTGCTGGTGGCACCGGACCCGCCAAGGTGGCTATGTGCTGGCCGCGCCACCGGCAGCGTGGAGGTCATGATGGCTGGCGCGGTTGGCGCTGGCAAGGAAGCTGTGGAAGAAGGAGCTGGCCGTGCGGCATCGACCCGTCCGGCCAAGCCTCCGCTGGAGCACGACGCAGGCGCTGCGGGAACATCTTCCGCGCCACCGCAGACACCACTTCAGGCGGCGATGAACGTGCTGGCGACGCCCATCATGCAGAACGTCGACCCGGCAGTGGCTCAGGCGGAGCTGGAGGCCACACGCAAGACGCTGCTCTCCGGCGGCGCGGACATCATCCAGGCGCAGCGCGAGCTGAACCTAACCCTACGTGAGTATAACGCTGCACATGGCTTTGCTTCAGTTAGCGCTCATGCCGCTAGGGTGCCGGAAAACCGGCTTAAGGCTCGCAATCTAGATCAGGATTTGCGTAAGGAAGTTCTTGCCGGTAAGGAAGTTCTTGCCGGTAAGAGTGCCTCTGTATCTTTGAGCATCGTAGAGAAACCTAAGTACAGTAGCCCGGATAAAACCATAAAAGCTGCTAGGGCTGCTATGGAGCTGTGTGAATCGCTCAGCGGAGATGCTTTGGCGAAACAGCAAGATCGTGTTAGAGAACTGCTTGATGAGATTCAGGAACAAAATGCTGAGCTTGCTAGAGCGAACAAAGCTGCGGCATCGAAATCTGTGCGTTCGACAAAGAATGCCGGTAGCAAGTCCCATGGGCAGGCATCGTCCCCCCATCCGGACAGAAGAAAAGAAAAAGAAATGAATGCGCAGTAGATGACTGTGTACGATCCGGTCCTTGCCGGAAAACAACAAGCTTGGCAACACGATGCCGGTAGAAAAAGCCAAGGGGCAGATCGAGGCTATGCCAGGAGAGGCTATGCCGGAAACAATCATGCCGGTAGATACGAGACCGGGCAAAATTATCGAGCTGCAAGGGCAGCGTATGAAGAGGAGGAAATGCCTCCCCCAAGGTACCGGCAGGCAAGGGCCGCGGTACCGGAACATTACGATGAAGCTGATTCAACAGCGGAAAGGCTCACGGCATACCGGAACCCGTTGGGGAACGCGTGGGGGAAAGACATCTGCCAGAACGGGATGCGAGGCACCGTCTGGATAGAGTGTACTTATCTGAGATGATCGAGGCAGAAGGTCCTCCTGGCCCAAAATAGTTTGGTCCAAGGATCATGAAAGAGGAACCACCGGTACGCAACTTCCAGTTGCCTCGTGACACAAAAACTTATGATGGCACCACTAAGCCGGAAGATTGGCTCGCGGATTATCTGACCGTGGTGTACGTCGCTGGTGGCGGAGGAACCATAGCTGGTGGAGGAAACCGGCGTTGGGCCGTGAGAATTGTACCATCTTTCCTGGTAGGACCGGCACGAATCTGGCTAAACAACTTGCCGGCAGAAAGCATAAATGGTTGGTTGGACTTTGAAGAAGCTTTTGTGAGTAACTTCAGCAGCACATACCGTAGGCCCAACAGGCCGCAGCAGCTCGCCTTGTGCGTGCAGCGCCCAAATGAAACAGACCGGGATTATCTGAGCCGGTGGAACTCCACGAGAAACTCATGCGAAGGGGTGATAGAGGCGCAAGCCATCACTTGGTTTTGCACTGGGTGTCGCAGAGGCTCGCTGTTGTGGCAAAGGCTGCAGCGGAACATGCCGGCAACTCTGGTGGAAATGATATGTGTAGCAGATCGCTACGCATTGGGAGACCCAATGCAACCAGCGGTGCAAGCTGATCCGGCGCAAACGAGCCAACCGCGCCAAGATCAATACCGGGATAACCGGCACAATAAAAGAAGAGAAGAGTTTCCGGACCGAAGGTATGGTCCACAGCAAGTAGCTGCGGTGCAGGATAACTCCGGCCCCAGCGGAAGCCAAAGGCAAAAAACCGGATCGCAGCCGTGGGCGGGTCCTAAAAAACAATGGGTTGAAAAGAAGTGCGGAGAGAAAAAAGATTGGCAAGAACATATAAGGTACACCATGGAAGCAGCGATGGAGCAACCATGCCGGTTTCACACTCCAAATCCTTCGAGGCCGGCAAACCATTTGACAAACGATTGTTCTTGGATCAAGCACTTGATGCTGAGAGGTGCGGCAAAAGATGCGCAAGCAGAGGGCTGTTCCACCATACTGCCACCCTCACATGACATGTTGCATCAGCACCCATTACCACCGCCACCACCGCTTACCGGAGCCAATACCATACCGGTACAACATCACCAGCAAGTCCGTCAGGTGGAGGATGGCCATGATCAGCCACCACCACCGGCACCTTTGGGCCGGAACGTTTACAAGGATCCACACTTGTGCTGCGTTGTGTTCGTTACTGAGCCAACCGATAGGCAGAGCGTGCATCACCGTTCCATGGAAGTGAACGCAGTGATGCCGGCAGTTCCCAAATACATGCTGTGGTCAGATCAGGAACTCACCTGGTCATTCAAGGATCACCCCAAGATCATGCCAAATCCAGGTGGTTATGCTCTTGTGGTAGACCCAATCATGCATGGGCCAACAACTCGATTCAAGTTCAGCAAAGTACTGATAGATAATGGGAGTAGCATAAACATCATGTACAAGCATACAATGCACACGTTGGGGATAACAGAAAACATGCTACAGCCAACTCACACAACATTCCATGGAATCGTTCCGGGACTGTCCTGTGCACCGGTAAGAAAAGTCCGGGTGGATGTGTCTTTCGGAGGACGTGACAACTGCCGGGTGGAAAACATTCTGTTTGAGGTGGTGGACTTGGACAGTCCCTACCATGCATTGCTAGGGAGACCGGCATTGGCAGCTTTCATGGCCTCAACTCATACAGCTTACCTCAAGATGCCGGCACCTCGTGGACCCTTAACTGTGGTGGGCAACTACAAAGTCTCACTGGAAACTGCTTCCGCCGGATCAAATCTGGCAGAATCGCTGGTGATCGCAGAGGAAAAAAGGAGGATGCAAACTGCGGTTGCGCTGGCTCAGTCCTCACAGTTGAGCTTAGCGGCAATGAGTGGAAACTTGGGCGCACCAGCATTTAAGCCGACAAATGAAACAAAGGACATTGTGCTGGATCCGTCTTACCCAGAGCGCACCGTTCGTATCGGTGCCGGCCTGAATCAGGCATAGGAAAGCGCGCTCGTCAGCTTCCTCCATGAGAATCGGAATATCTTTGCCTGGTCTACTGATGACTTGGTAGGTGTTCCGAGGGAGCTGGCTGAGCACTCTCTGAATGTCCGGAAGGATGCTAAGCCGGTGCGGCAACCTCTGCGCCGGTTCGCTGAAGATAGGAGAAAGATCATCGGAGAAGAAGTAACAAAGCTGTTGGTTGCCGGTTTCATCGTGGAAGTGACGCATACTGAGTGTCTGGCTAATCTGGTGCTGGTCGAGAAGAAAAAAGAAGAGAACCTGGAAGCAAAAGCTCCAAAGGTGTGGCGCATGTGCATCGACTACACCAACCTAAACAAGGACTGCCCAAAAGATCCTTTCCCTCTGCCCCGGATCGATCAGGTGACTGATTCTACTGCTGGGTGTGAGTTGTTGTCTTTTCTGGATGTTTATTCCGGTTTCCACCAAATTCCCCTGAAAAAGGAAGATCAAATAAAAACTGCGTTCATTATCCCGCACGGGGCTTATTGCTATGTTACTATGCCTTTTGGTTTGCGCAACGCTGGTGCAACGTACCAGCGCTGTATGCAAAAATGCTTGTTTGATCAAATCGGAAAAAATGTGCAAGTCTATGTGGACGATGTCGTGATAAAAACTAAGGCAAAAGAAACCTTAATCGACGATATCCGGCAAACATTTGATAACTTAAGAAGATTCCGGATGAAACTCAATCCGGCAAAATGCACCTTCGGTGTCCCTGCCGGTAAGCTGCTTGGCTTTCTTGTATCAAGCCGGGGCATTGAAGTGAATCCGATAAAAATCCGGGCAATAGAAAGAATGACTATCCCGCAAGAACTAAAAGATGTGCAAAAGTTTACCGGAAGCTTGGCATCGCTGAGCCGGTTCATAAGCAGGTTGGGAGAAAAGGCTCTACCGCTCTATGCCTTAATGAAAAAATCCGATACCTTCGTCTGGACCCCACAGGCAGACATAGCGTTCAAAGAGCTGAAAACAATGTTAGCCACTGCACCGGTATTGGCCTCGCCTTTGGAAAGGGAGCCCATGTTGTTGTACATAGCAGCAACTAACCGGGTTGTGAGTGTTGTGGTTGTGGTAGAAAGAGAGGAAGAAGAAAAAATCATGCAGAGGCCGGTATACTACTTGAGTGAGGTGCTCTCCCTCTCAAAACAAAACTACCCCCACTTCCAAAAGATGACCTATGGCGTGTTCATGGCCGCCACCAAGCTCAAGCACTATTTCGAGGAGCACCCCATGAAAGTGGTGAGTGAAGCACCAATTTCAGATATCATAGGCAACAAAGACGCCAGCGGCAGGATTGCAAAATGGGCAATTCAATTGTCACCATACGTGCCGGTATACGAAAGAAGAGATGCCATAAAATCACAAGCTTTGGCTGATTTCCTGGTTGATTGGGCGGAAATGCAGTACAAGCCGCCGGAACATAAAATAGAGTATTGGAAGATGCACTTTGATGGATCCAAGCTCAAATAGGGTCTAGGTGCCGGTGTGGTACTTACCTCACCAAAGGGAGATCATCTCCGGTATGTTTTGCAAGTGCATTTCAGGGCATCAAACAATGTCGCTGAGTATGAGGCTCTGATTCATGGGCTCAAGGTCGCAAAAGAAATCGGTGCACACCGGATCATTTGCTACGGCGATTCAGATCTTGTGGTGCAACAATGTTCCGGAGATTGGGATGCAAAAGATGCCAACATGGCCTCATACCGGCTTCATGTGCAAAAGATTGCCGGCTTCTTCGAAAGGTGTGAATTTCACCATGTGCCGCGGGCTGAAAATGAAGCCGCGGATGCTTTATCCAAACTAGGATCATCTAGGCAAGAAATCCCTCCCGGAATAGCCTTGGCGCACTTGAGAACACCATCGATCAAGCCAAGTCCAGAATCAGAATCAATTTTTGTACCGGAATCACATGTGGTGCCAATGGATATTGATGAAGGAAACCCGGGGACTATGCCGGTAAACTCGGGGACTGCTCCGGCAAACCCGGGGACTTCTCCGGTAAGCTCGGGGACTACGGAGCCTATACCGGAAGAAACAATGATGGTGGATAGCATGGAGATAGACGTGCCGGTGTTTGTGGTTAGAGAAGCACCATCTTGGGTTAAACCTATTAAGGAATTCCTGATCAACGGCACCTTGCCGGTTGACGAAACTGAGTCAAGAAGGATCCAGCGGAGAGCCAAAGCATACACCTTCATCAATGGCGAGGTGTACAAGAGAAGTGTTACCGGTGTCCTTCAAAGATGTGTGGAACCGGAAGAAGGAAAAGAGATGCTTAGGGAAATTCACCAAGGAGAGTGTGGGCATCACGCTTCATCAAGGGCGCTGGTGGCGAAAGTGTTCCGGGATGGGTTCTACTGGCCCACTGCCTCGGAAAATGCTGAGGATTTGGTAAGAAAATGCAATGGTTGCCAGAGGTACGCCAAACAAAATCATACCCCAGCATCCGGCTTGAAAACTATACCGCTAACTTGGCCATTTGTTGTTTGGTGCCTCGACATGGTTGGCCCATTCAAAACTGCAAGGGCAAACATGACCCACATCTTGGTAATGGTGGATAAATTCACCAAATGGCTGGAAGTAAAACCTATCGCAAAGTGTGATGGGCACACAGCGGTGAAATTCCTAAAGGATGTCATCTTGTGGTATGGATACCCGCATAGTATCATCACTGAAAATGGCTCAAACTTTGCCCAAGGTGAATTCAAGCGATTCTGTGAGGATAACAACATCCGGTTGGATTTGTGCTCAGTGGCACACCCACAAGGCAATGGCCAGGTGGAAAGAACAAATGCACTGGTGCTTTCCGGTATAAAACCAAGGCTCATTGAACCACTCGAAAAGACACCGGGATGTTGGCTCGATGAGCTACCATCAGTGATGTGGAGCATAAGAACGACTCCAAACCAGTCTACGGGATACACTCCATTCTTTATGGTTTACGGAGCAGAAGCGGTCATGCCAACCGACATTCTCCATGACTCACCAAGGGTGCAACTCTATACCGAACAAGAGGTAAAAGAGGCCCGAGAAAATGATGTGGACTTGCTGGAAGAAGCAAGAGAGCTAGCGTTGGCAAGAACAACCATTTACCAGCAAAACCTCAGACGCTATCATAGCCGGAAGGTTCACCCGAGGGTATTCCAGGAAGGAGATCTGGTGTTGCACCTGGTGCAGCGCACTGAAGGCCGGCATAAGCTTTCACCCCATGGGAAGGACCTTTCATTGTGAGCAAAGCTCTCCACAATGATGCCTACTACCTAATCGATGCACGGGAATGGAAAGAAGGAAAGGCGGACAGATCCGGAGATGAGACCAAGCGTCCGTAGAACATAGCTTTGTTGCGTCCTTTCTACTCCTGAAGTTGTGGTGTAAGAAGTTCCTTTTTGTACCTTATTTGCTATGAATAAAAGATGTCAGAACCTCGAATGAATCCAGGGGAATACCCCTACTAAGTTGCATGCAATATGTTTATTTTTTCAGTTTGCCGGTTGCTTGTGAACATTTTTTCTTTCCGGTTTAGTAACGTGCTAAACCTACCGGAGTCTTCAACTCTGCTGCTGTCCGCAACCCGGCTTCATGGCAAGCAAGATAAACCGGTAGGAATTAAGCACGTGAACTACGAAAAGAGGGAGTGGGAACGGGTAATCCAGAAAAGTTTAACTAACCCCGGTTATACCGGTTTTTTGTGAAAAATTTCGAATTATTCCTAAGTTCAAGAAAGTGTTCGCTTGGCAAAAGAACTTTGTAACTCGTACGCCAAAACACCCAAAGAGGTAGGCAGAGGCAAAGGGAAAGAACCAAGTGTGCATCAAATTGGATGCGGAAACAATTCCGGAATCTTCACAGTGCAAGATAAAGGCAAACAACAAAGGCAACGTGCTAAGTTAACAAACCAACTTAACTTAATAAGTTACCGGTATGCAAGACACTAGCATGAACTTGTAGCACAACCAAAAGGCATGTTTTATTTTACATCATAGACCCCGGCATACCGGGGTAGAATTTAACAGACATTGTTTTTCCAAGCATCACATACAGCAAACATAAGATGAAAGCGTTCAGGCAACAGGAGCTTCGGGAGGAGCAGCACCGGCATCTGGAGCTTCCGGAGGCGCATCACCAGCTTCTGGGAGAGCATCGTCCGCTCCGGCATCCTCATCTTCCTCGTCCTCTCCCTCCTCTTCGTCGCTGAGGAAGTCCCGGACGTCAGGAGGTGGGGGGATGAAGGTGCGGACCGGGGCGTACTCCGCAATCCGGTAGGCACGGTCCTTCCGCTTCGCGGTGAGGACCGGATCCTTGTCGGTGGGAGCATCTTCCCGCAGGCTGTGGAGGGCGTCCAAGTCCAGGTCCTCATACGAGGAGCAGGCGATGCGTAGCGCCGCATCTGCTCCGTCACGAGCCGCAGAACACTGCCATTCGCGGATCCTCCGTCCGGCGTCTTTCAGGCGCTCGGAGGTGAGCGTCAGGTTCACCGGCATCTCTTCTTCGGGCCACAGGACCTTGAAGAGTTGGATCGCCACGTCAGGCAGGTCAGCAAGATGCCGGTCCACCGCGCGCATGTGCTGGATCCGGGCAGAAAGTGCAACCAAGTGATCATAAGGATCCCAGGGCGCGGCCAGATTCTGGAATTGCTGCGCAATCCGGCGATCTGACACTTTCTTCTGCGCGTGCACCTGCGAATCCGGAAAGAGCCCTGCAAGATAAAGGAAAAACATAAGAAAACGCTACCGGAAGATATAAGCTTATAAGCAAAAACCGGAAAAGAAAGAAGAAAAGCTTACTCAGGGCGAGCGCGTCGGTTCGCATGACCAGCTCGTCGTACTCCTTCTGCTCCCCAGTCAAGAGGGCGACCCGATCTTCGGCTGCCTTCCGCGCCTTACCCACCTCTTCCAGCTCAGCACGCAGCACCGCGCTGGAGCTGGTAGAGTCCTCCAGGACCTCCGCCAGCTTGGCCTCATGAGAAGCCTTGACATCCTTCATCTCAGTATCGTGCTGGAGCCCGATCTGGATGAGCTGGTCCTTCAGCCCTTTGGAAATGGCTTCCTGGGCTTCCAGAGCCTTGCGGTGATCCTGGATGAGCCGCTCCTTTTCAGCTGGAGTCCGGAAAAACACATGTTAGCAAAGATAGCCGGTAGGATGCTGCTGTCCAGGTCTGGCGCGTGGTTGACGAGGGAGGAAATCCCTGTTGTGTAGCTTTCTGGTCCCCGGCAATGGCGCCAGAAAATAGCTTGATGTCTACGCCCCCCTCCTTTTCCTGTAGATAGTGTTGGGCCTCCAAGAGCAGAGGTTTGTAGGACAGCAGCAAGTTTTCCCTTAAGTGGATCACCCAAGGTTTATCGAACTCAGGGAGGAAGAGGTCAAAGATATCCCTCTCATGCAACCCTGCAACCACAAAGTAAGAAGTCTCTTGTGTCCCCAACACACCTAATAGGTGCACTAGTTCGGCGAAGAGATAGTGAAATACATGTGGTATGAATATATATGAGCAGTGGCAACGGCACCAGAAAAGTGCTTTGCCCAGGACAGTAAACAAGCAGTAGTAACGCAACAGTAGTAACGCAGTAAAACAGTAAACAAGCAGCGATAGCAGTATTTAGGAACAAGGCCTAGGGATCAGACTTTCACTAGTGGACACTCTCAACATTGATCACATAACAGAATAGATAAATGCATACTCTACACTCTTGTTGGATGATGAACACCACTAATTGCGTAGGATTACACGAACCCTCAATGCCGGAGTTAACAAGCTCCACAATATTCAATGTTCATATTTAAATAACCTTAGAGTGCATGACAGATCAACACAACTAAACCAAGTACTAACATAGCATGCACACTGTCACCTTCACACTATGTAGGAGGAATAGATCACATCAATACCATCATAGCAATAGTTAACTTCATAATCTACAAGAGATCACAATCATAGCATAAACCAAGTACTAACACGGATGCACACACTGTCACCATTACACCGTGCAGGAGGAATAAAACTACTTTAATAACATCACTAGAGTAGCACATAGATAAATTGTGATACAAAACACATTGCAATCATAAAGAGATATAAATAAGCACTTCACTATGCCATTCATAACAGTGAATAAGTATTCTGTGAAATATAGCCTAAGAGACCCACACGGTGCACACACTGTCACCTTTACACACGTGGGACAAGGAGTCTCCGGAGATCACATAAGTAAAACCCACTTGACTAGCATAATGACATCTAGATTACAAGCATCATCATATGAATCTCAATCATGTAAGGCAGCTCATGAGATTATTGTATTGAAGTACATAGGAGAGATATGAACCACATAGCTACCGGTACAGCCCCGAGCCTCGATGGAGAACTACTCCCTCCTCATAGGAGACAGCAACGTTGATGAAGATGGCGGTGGTGTTGATGGAGAAGCCTTCCGGGGGCACTTCCCCGTCCCGGCGGCATGCCGGAACAGAGACTCCTGTCCCCCAGATCTTGGCTTCGCGATGGCGGCGGCTCTGGAAGGTTTCTCATACCGTGGCTTTTTCGTATCGAGGTTTTAGGTCGAGGGGCTTTATATAGGAGAAGAGGCGGCGTCAGAAGGTCGAAGGGGCGCCGACACTATAGGGGGGCGCGGGCCCCCCCTTGGCCGCGCCGGCCTAGGGTTTGGTGGCCCTGTGCCCCCTCTCTGGCGGTTCTCGTGTGTTCTGGATGCTTCCGGGCAAAATAGGAACCTGGGCGTTGATTTCGTCCAATTCCGAGAATATTTCTTTACTAGGATTTCTGAAACCAAAAACAGCAGAAAACAGCAACTGGCACTTCGGCATCTTGTTAATAGGTTAGTTCCAGAAAACGCATAAATATGACATAAAATGTGCATATAACATGTAGAAATCATCAATAATGTGGCATGGAACATAAGAAATTATCGATACGTCGGAGACGTATCAGCATCCCCAAGCTTAGTTCCTGCTCGTCCCGAGCAGGTAAACGATAAACAAAGATAATTTCTGGAGTGACATGCCATCATAACCTTGATCATACTATTGTAAACACATGTAATGAATGCAGCAATTCAAGACAATGGTAATGACATGAGTAAACAAATGAATCATATAGCAAAGACCTTTCATGAATAGTTCTTCAAGACAAGCATCAATAAGTCTTGCATAAGAGTTAACTCATAAAGCAATAAATTCATAGTAAAGGCATTGAAGCAACACAATGGAAGATTAAGTTTCTGCGGTTGCTTTCAACTTGTAACATGTATATCTCATGGATATTGTCAACATAGAGTAATATAACAAATGCAATATGCAAGTATGTAGGAATCAATGCACAGTTCACACAAGTGTTTGCTTCTTGAGATGGAAAGAAATAGGTGAACTGACTCAACAGTAAAAGTAAAAGAATGGTCCCTCAAAGAGGAAAGCATCGATTGCTATATTTGTGCTAGAGCTTTGATTTTGAAAACAAGAAACAATTTTGTCAACGGTAGTAATAAAGCATATGTATTATGTAAATTATATCTTACAAGTTGCAAGCCTCATGCATAGTATACTAATAGTGCCCGCACCTTGTCCTAATTAGCTTGGACTACCGGATCATCGCAATGCACATGTTTTAACCAAGTGTCACAATGGGGTACCTCTATGCCGCCTGTACAAAGGTCTAAGGAGAAAGCTCGCATTGGATTTCTCGCTATTGATTATTCTCAACTTAGACATCCATACCGGGACAACATAGACAACAGATAATGGACTCCTCTTTTATGCATAAGCATGTAAAAACAATTATTTTTCTCATTTGAGATTGAGGATATATGTCCAAGACTGAAACTTCCACCATGAATCATGGCTTTAGTTAGCGGCCCAATGTTCTTCTCTAACAATATGCATGCTCCAACCATAAGGTGGTAGATCGCTCTTACTTCAGACAAGACGAACATGCATAGCAACTCACATGAAATTCAACAAAGAGTAGTTGATGGCGTCCCCAGTGAACATGGTTATCGCACAACAAGCAACTTAATAAGAGATAAAATGCATAAGTACATATTCAATACCACAATAGTTTTTAAGCTATTTGTCTCATGAGCTATATATTGTAAGGGTGAAGAATGGAAATTTAAAGGTAGCACTCAAGCAATTTACTTTAGAATGGCGGAGAAATACCATGTAGTAGGTAGGTATGGTGGACACAAATGGCATAGTGGTTGGCTCAAGTATTTTGGATGCATGAGAAGTATTCCCTCTCGATACAAGGTTTAGGCTAGCAAGGCTATTTGAAACAAACACAAGGATGAAGCGGTGCAGCAAAACTCACATAAAAGACACATTGAAAACATTATAAGACTCTACACCGTCTTCCTTGTTGTTCAAACTCAATACTAGAAATTATCTAGACTTTAGAGAGACCAAATATGCAAACCAAAATTTAGCATGCTCTATGTATTTCTTCATTAATGGGTGCAAAGCATATGATGCAAGAGCTTAAACATGAGCACAACAATTGCCAAGTATCACATTATCCAAGACATTTTAGCAAATACTACATGTATCATTTTCCAATTCCAACCATATAACAATTTAACGAAGAAGAAACTTCGCCATGAATACTATGAGTAGAAACTAAGGACATACTTGTCCATATGCAACAGCGGAGCGTGTCTCTCTCCCACACAAAGAATGCTAGGATCCATTTTATTCAAACAAAACAAAAACTAAAACAAACCGACGCTCCAAGTAAAGTACATAAGATGTGACCGAATAAAAATATAGTTTCAAGAGAGGAACCTGATAATGTTGTCGATGAAGAAGGGGATGCCTTGGGCATCCCCAAGCTTAGATGCTTGAGTCTTCTTGAAATATGCAGGGATGAACCACCGGGGCATCCCCAAGCTTAGACTCTTCACTCTTCTTGATCATAGTATATCATCCTCCTCTCTTGACCCTTGAAAACTTCCTTCACACCAAACTCGAAACAAACTCATTAGAGGGTTAGTGCATAATCAAAAATTCACATGTTCAGAGGTGACACAATCATTCTTAACACTTCTGAACATTGCCCAAAGCTACTGGAAGTTAATGGAACAAAGAAATCCATCCCACATAGCAAAAGAGGCAATGCGAAATAAAAGGCAGAATCTGTCAAAACAGAACAGTCCGTAAAGACGAATTTTAAAATGGCACCAGACTTGCTCAGATGAAAATGCCCAAATTGAATGAAAGTTGCGTACATATCTGAGGATCACTCACGTAAATTGGCATAATTTTGTGAGTTACCTACAGAGAATTAGGCCCAGATTCGTGACAGCAAGAAATCTGTTTCTGCGCAGTAATCCAAATCTAGTATTGACTTTACTATCAAAGACTTTACTTGGCACAACAAAACACAAAACTAAGATAAGGAGAGGTTGCTACAGTAGTAACAACTTCCAAGACACAAATATAAAACAAAATTACTGTAGTAAAATAAACACATGGGTTATCTTCCAAGAAGTTCTTTCTTTATAGCCGTTAAGATGGGCTTAGCAGTTTTAATGATGCACTCGTAAAAAATAGTATTTGAAGCAAAAGAGAGCATCAAGAGGCAAATTCAAAACACATTTAAGCCTAACATGCTTCCTATGCATAGGAATCTTGTAAATAAACAAGTTCATGAAGAGCAAAGTAACAAGCATAGGAAGATAGAACAAGTGTAGCTTCAAAAATTTCAGCACATAGAGAGGTGTTTTAGTAACATGAAAATTTCTACAACCTTATTTTCCTCTCTCATAATAACTTTCAGTAGCATCATGAGCAAACTCAACAATATAATTATCACATAAAGCATTCTTATCATGAGTCTCATGTATAAAATTATTACTCTCCACATAAGCATAATCAATTTTATTAGTAATAGTGGGAGCAAATTCAACAAAGTAGCTATCATTATTATTCTCATCATCAAATATAGGAGGCATATTGTAATCATAATCAAATTTATCCTCCATAACAGGCGGTACCAAAAGACTACTATCATTATAATCATCATAAATGGGAGGCAAAGTATCATCAAAGTAAATTTTCTCCTCAATGCTTGGGGGACTAAAAAGATCAAGCTCATCAAAACCAGCTTCCCCAAGCTTAGAATTTTCCATAGCATTAGCAACAATAGTGTTCAAAGCATTCATATTAATAACATTCCCATTAGTATGCATATAAAGTTCCATGGGTTTTTTAATTCTCTCTTCAAACACATCATGTCCTAATTCAAGATAAAGTTCATAAAGATCTCTCATATTTTTGTTGTTTTCCATTATGCCTAACAAGTGTAAACAAGAAACAAAAAGTTGCAATTGCAGGATCTAAAGGAAATAGCTTCGAGCACAAACACAATGGCGCCAGAAAATGCATTACACGGAACCGGAGTATGAGTGCCTTTTACCTTTCCTCCCCGGCAACGGCGCCAGAAAATAGCTTGCTGTCCAGGTCTGGCGCGTGGTTGACGAGGGAGGAAATCCCTGTTGTGTAGCTTTCTGGTCCCCGGCAACGGCGCCAGAAAATAGCTTGATGTCTACGCCCCCCTCCTTTTCCTGTAGACAGTGTTGGGCCTCCAAGAGCAGAGGTTTGTAGGACAGCAGCAAGTTTTCCCTTAAGTGGATCACCCAAGGTTTATCGAACTCAGGGAGGAAGAGGTCAAAGATATCCCTCTCATGCAACCCTGCAACCACAAAGCAAGAAGTCTCTTGTGTCCCCAACACACCTAATAGGTGCACTAGTTCGGCGAAGAGATAGTGAAATACAGGTGGTATGAATATATATGAGCAGTGGCAACGGCACCGAAAAAGTGCTTTGCCCGGAGACAAGAAACAAGCGGTAGTAACGCAGCAGTAGTAACGCAGTAAAACAGTAAACAAGCAGCGATAGCAGTATTTAGGAACAAGGCCTAGGGATCAGACTTTCACTAGTGGACACTCTCAACATTGATCACATAACAGAATAGATAAATGCATACTCTACACTCTTGTTGGATGATGAACACCACTAATTGCGTAGGATTACACGAACCCTCAATGCTGGAGTTAACAAGCTCCACAATATTCAATGTTCATATTTAAATAACCTTAGAGTGCATGACAGATCAACACAACTAAACCAAGTACTAACATAGCATGCACACTGTCACCTTCACACTATGTAGGAGGAATAGATCACATCAATACCATCATAGCAATAGTTAACTTCATAATCTACAAGAGATCACAATCATAGCATAAACCAAGTACTAACACGGATGCACACACTGTCACCATTACACCGTGCAGGAGGAATAAAACTACTTTAATAACATCACTAGAGTAGCACATAGATAAATTGTGATACAAAACACATTGCAATCATAAAGAGATATAAATAAGCACTTCACTATGCCATTCATAACAGTGAATAAGTATTCTGTGAAATATAGCCTAAGAGACCCACACGGTGCACACACTGTCACCTTTACACACGTGGGACAAGGAGTCTCCGGAGATCACATAAGTAAAACCCACTTGACTAGCATAATGACATCTAGATTACAAGCATCATCATATGAATCTCAATCATGTAAGGCAGCTCATGAGATTATTGTATTGAAGTACATAGGAGAGAGATGAACCACATAGCTACCGGTACAGCCCCGAGCCTCGATGGAGAACTACTCCCTCCTCATGGGAGACAGCAGCGTTGATGAAGATGGCGGTAGTGTTGATGGAGAATCCTTCCGGGGGCACTTCCCCGTCCCGGCGGCGTGCCGGAACAGAGACTCCTGTCCCCCAGATCTTGGCTTCGCGATGGCGGCGGCTCTGGAAGGTTTCTCGTACCGTGGCTTTTTCGTATCGAGGTTTTAGGTCGAGGGGCTTTATATAGGCGAAGAGGCGGCGTCAGAAGGTCGAAGGGGCGCCGACACTATAGGGGGGCGCGGGCCCCCCCTTGGCCGCGCCGGCCTAGGGTTTGGTGGCCCTGTGCCCCCTCTCTGGCGGTTCTCGTGTGTTCTGGATGCTTCCGGGCAAAATAGGAACCTGGGCGTTGATTTCGTCCAATTCCGAGAATATTTCTTTACTAGGATTTCTGAAACCAAAAACAGCAGAAAACAACAACTGGCACTTCGGCATCTTGTTAATAGGTTAGTTCCAGAAAACGCATAAATATGACATAAAATGTGCATATAACATGTAGAAATCATCAATAATGTGGCATGGAACATAAGAAATTATCGATACGTCGGAGACGTATCAGCATCCCCAAGCTTAGTTCCTGCTCGTCCCGAGCAGGTAAACGATAAACAAAGATAATTTCTGGAGTGACATGCCATCATAACCTTGATCATACTATTGTAAACACATGTAATGAATGCAGCAATTCAAGACAATGGTAATGACATGAGTAAACAAATGAATCATATAGCAAAGACCTTTCATGAATAGTTCTTCAAGACAAGCATCAATAAGTCTTGCATAAGAGTTAACTCATAAAGCAATAAATTCATAGTAAAGGCATTGAAGCAACACAATGGAAGATTAAGTTTCTGCGGTTGCTTTCAACTTGTAACATGTATATCTCATGGATATTGTCAACATAGAGTAATATAACAAATGCAATATGCAAGTATGTAGGAATCAATGCACAGTTCACACAAGTGTTTGCTTCTTGAGATGGAAAGAAATAGGTGAACTGACTCAACAGTAAAAGTAAAAGAATGGTCCCTCAAAGAGGAAAGCATCGATTGCTATATTTGTGCTAGAGCTTTGATTTTGAAAACAAGAAACAATTTTGTCAACGGTAGTAATAAAGCATATGTATTATGTAAATTATATCTTACAAGTTGCAAGCCTCATGCATAGTATACTAATAGTGCCCGCACCTTGTCCTAATTAGCTTGGACTACCGGATCATCGCAATGCACATGTTTTAACCAAGTGTCACAATGGGGTACCTCTATGCCGCCTGTACAAAGGTCTAAGGAGAAAGCTCGCATTGGATTTCTCGCTATTGATTATTCTCAACTTAGACATCCATACCGGGACAACATAGACAACAGATAATGGACTCCTCTTTTATGCATAAGCATGTAAAAACAATTATTTTTCTCATTTGAGATTGAGGATATATGTCCAAGACTGAAACTTCCACCATGAATCATGGCTTTAGTTAGCGGCCCAATGTTCTTCTCTAACAATATGCATGCTCCAACCATAAGGTGGTAGATCGCTCTTACTTCAGACAAGACGAACATGCATAGCAACTCACATGAAATTCAACAAAGAGTAGTTGATGGCGTCCCCAGTGAACATGGTTATCGCACAACAAGCAACTTAATAAGAGATAAAATGCATAAGTACATATTCAATACCACAATAGTTTTTAAGCTATTTGTCTCATGAGCTATATATTGTAAGGGTGAAGAATGGAAATTTAAAGGTAGCACTCAAGCAATTTACTTTGGAATGGCGGAGAAATACCATGTAGTAGGTAGGTATGGTGGACACAAATGGCATAGTGGTTGGCTCAAGTATTTTGGATGCATGAGAAGTATTCCCTCTCGATACAAGGTTTAGGCTAGCAAGGCTATTTGAAACAAACACAAGGATGAAGCGGTGCAGCAAAACTCACATAAAAGACACATTGAAAACATTATAAGACTCTACACCGTCTTCCTTGTTGTTCAAACTCAATACTAGAAATTATCTAGACTTTAGAGAGACCAAATATGCAAACCAAAATTTAGCATGCTCTATGTATTTCTTCATTAATGGGTGCAAAGCATATGATGCAAGAGCTTAAACATGAGCACAACAATTGCCAAGTATCACATTATCCAAGACATTTTAGCAAATACTACATGTATCATTTTCCAATTCCAACCATATAACAATTTAACGAAGAAGAAACTTCACCATGAATACTATGAGTAGAAACTAAGGACATACTTGTCCATATGCAACAGTGGAGCGTGTCTCTCTCCCACACAAAGAATGCTAGGATCCATTTTATTCAAACAAAACAAAAACTAAAACAAACCGACGCTCCAAGTAAAGTACATAAGATGTGACCGAATAAAAATATAGTTTCAAGAGAGGAACCTGATAATGTTGTCGATGAAGAAGGGGATGCCTTGGGCATCCCCAAGCTTAGATGCTTGAGTCTTCTTGAAATATGCAGGGATGAACCACCGGGGCATCCCCAAGCTTAGACTCTTCACTCTTCTTGATCATAGTATATCATCCTCCTCTCTTGACCCTTGAAAACTTCCTTCACACCAAACTCGAAACAAACTCATTAGAGGGTTAGTGCATAATCAAAAATTCACATGTTCAGAGGTGACACAATCATTCTTAACACTTCTGAACATTGCCCAAAGCTACTGGAAGTTAATGGAACAAAGAAATCCATCCCACATAGCAAAAGAGGCAATGCGAAATAAAAGGCAGAATCTGTCAAAACAGAACAGTCCGTAAAGACGAATTTTAAAATGGCACCAGACTTGCTCAGATGAAAATGCCCAAATTGAATGAAAGTTGCGTACATATCTGAGGATCACTCACGTAAATTGGCATAATTTTGTGAGTTACCTACAGAGAATTAGGCCCAGATTCGTGACAGCAAGAAATCTGTTTCTGCGCAGTAATCCAAATCTAGTATTGACTTTACTATCAAAGACTTTACTTGGCACAACAAAACACAAAACTAAGATAAGGAGAGGTTGCTACAGTAGTAACAACTTCCAAGACACAAATATAAAACAAAATTACTGTAGTAAAATAAACACATGGGTTATCTTCCAAGAAGTTCTTTCTTTATAGCCGTTAAGATGGGCTTAGCAGTTTTAATGATGCACTCGCAAGAAATAGTATTTGAAGCAAAAGAGAGCATCAAGAGGCAAATTCAAAACACATTTAAGCCTAACATGCTTCCTATGCATAGGAATCTTGTAAATAAACAAGTTCATGAAGAGCAAAGTAACAAGCATAGGAAGATAGAACAAGTGTAGCTTCAAAAATTTCAGCACATAGAGAGGTGTTTTAGTAACATGAAAATTTCTACAACCTTATTTTCCTCTCTCATAATAACTTTCAGTAGCATCATGAGCAAACTCAACAATATAATTATCACATAAAGCATTCTTATCATGAGTCTCATGTATAAAATTATTACTCTCCACATAAGCATAATCAATTTTATTAGTAATAGTGGGAGCAAATTCAACAAAGTAGCTATCATTATTATTCTCATCATCAAATATAGGAGGCATATTGTAATCATAATCAAATTTATCCTCTATAACAGGCGGTACCAAAAGACTACTATCATTATAATCATCATAAATGGGAGGCAAAGTATCATCAAAGTAAATTTTCTCCTCAATGCTTGGGGGACTAAAAAGATCAAGCTCATCAAAACCAGCTTCCCCAAGCTTAGAATTTTCCATAGCATTAGCAACAATAGTGTTCAAAGCATTCATATTAATAACATTCCCATTAGTATGCATATAAAGTTCCATGGGTTTTTTAATTCTCTCTTCAAACACATCATGTCCTAATTCAAGATAAAGTTCATAAAGATCTCTCATATTTTTGTTGTTTTCCATTATGCCTAACAAGTGTAAACAAGAAACAAAAAGTTGCAATTGCAGGATCTAAAGGAAATAGCTTCGAGCACAAACACAATGGCGCCAGAAAAGTACTGTTACCTGGAACCGGAGTATGAGTGCCTTTTACCTTTCCTCCCCGGCAACGGCGCCAGAAAATAGCTTGCTGTCCAGGTCTGGCGTGTGGTTGACGAGGGAGGAAATCCCTGTTGTGTAGCTTTCTGGTCCCTGGCAACGGCGCCAGAAAATAGCTTGATGTCTACGCCCCCCTCCTTTTCCTGTAGACAGTGTTGGGCCTCCAAGAGCAGAGGTTTGTAGGACAGCAGCAAGTTTTCCCTTAAGTGGATCACCCAAGGTTTATCGAACTCAGGGAGGAAGAGGTCAAAGATATCCCTCTCATGCAACCCTGCAACCACAAAGCAAGAAGTCTCTTGTGTCCCCAACACACCTAATAGGTGCACTAGTTCGGCGAAGAGATAGTGAAATACAGGTGGTATGAATATATATGAGCAGTGGCAACGGCACCAGAAAAGTGCTTTGCCCAGGACAGTAAACAAGCAGTAGTAACGCAGCAGTAGTAACGCTTGATGAAAAACAACGATAAACAAGCAGCGATAGCAGTATTTAGGAACAAGGCCTAGGGATCAGACTTTCACTAGTGGACACTCTCAACATTGATCACATAACAGAATAGATAAATGCATACTCTACACTCTTGTTGGATGATGAACACCACTAATTGCATAGGATTACACGAACCCTCAATGCCGGAGTTAACAAGCTCCACAATATTCAATGTTCATATTTAAATAACCTTAGAGTGCATGACAGATCAACACAACTAAACCAAGTACTAACATAGCATGCACACTGTCACCTTCACACTATGTAGGAGGAATAGATCACATCAATACCATCATAGCAATAGTTAACTTCATAATCTACAAGAGATCACAATCATAGCATAAACCAAGTACTAACACGGATGCACACACTGTCACCATTACACCGTGCAGGAGGAATAAAACTACTTTAATAACATCACTAGAGTAGCACATAGATAAATTGTGATACAAAACACATTGCAATCATAAAGAGATATAAATAAGCACTTCACTATGCCATTCATAACAGTGAATAAGTATTCTGTGAAATATAGCCTAAGAGACCCACACGGTGCACACACTGTCACCTTTACACACGTGGGACAAGGAGTCTCCGGAGATCACATAAGTAAAACCCACTTGACTAGCATAATGACATCTAGATTACAAGCATCATCATATGAATCTCAATCATGTAAGGCAGCTCATGAGATTATTGTATTGAAGTACATAGGAGAGAGATGAACCACATAGCTACCGGTACAGCCCCGAGCCTCGATGGAGAACTACTCCCTCCTCATGGGAGACAGCAGCGTTGATGAAGATGGCGGTGGTGTTGATGGAGAAGCCTTCCGGGGGCACTTCCCCATCCCGGCGGCGTGCCGGAACAGAGACTCCTGTCCCCCAGATCTTGGCTTCGCGATGGCGGCGGCTCTGGAAGGTTTCTCGTACCGTGGCTTTTTCGTATCAAGGTTTTAGGTCGAGGGGCTTTATATAGGCGAAGAGGCGGCGTCAGAAGGTCGAAGGGGCACCGACACTATAGGGGGGCGCGGGCCCCCCCTTGGCCGCGCCGGCCTAGGGTTTGGTGGCCCTGTGCCCCCTCTCTGGCGGTTCTCGTGTGTTCTGGATGCTTCTGGGCAAAATAGGAACCTGGCGTTGATTTCGTCCAATTCCGAGAATATTTCTTTACTAGGATTTCTGAAACCAAAAACAGCAGAAAAAAGCAACTGGCACTTCGTCATCTTGTTAATAGGTTAGTTCCAGAAAACGCATAAATATGACATAAAATGTGCATATAACATGTAGAAATCATCAATAATGTGGCATGGAACATAAGAAATTATCGATACGTCGGAGACGTATCAGATGCAGAAAAGCAAGTTAATCGGAAAGAAAAATACCTTGGAGGTCAGCGAGCTGAGTCTTGAGGACTTCGACGGAAGCTTCTGGGATAGTTGTTATGCAAGAAACTTATAAGTAACAAAGAGGAAAACTAACCGGTGAAAAGAAGCCGGAGATAAAAAAGGCTAACCATGGCACTTGCTGTGCGCTTCAGAAAGATCCCGGTGCTCCCACAGAAGCTCCTCGAAGAGGCGCTTCCGGGCGTCCGCCGTGCTCTGTTCAAAGGAAAATGACTATGAGAAAGATGCCGGTTTTGAAAATTTTTGAGGAAGTTTCGCGCTCAGAGCTACGCTCTCAACCCGAAACTCGGGGACTGGGAAGATATACATAATCTTTAAAGAATGAAACCGGCATGAGATGAAAAATTGCAAAAAACTTGGTTCAACTTACCACAATGTTGTTATTGGCGTCGTGCCACGCATTGTCGAGCTCCTTCACAGCGCGCAGCAACCGGCTAAAATGCTGACCGGTGCTCCGGGGGCCGGAAGGATCCACCAGCGGCAGCTTGTCCTTCCCCAAGCCGCGCGTCGCTGGGGATTCATCCGCCCGATTCCACTTTTCAGCGTAATCGAGAAGGTGCCCCAGCTCGTTGCCTCCGCGCGTGAGCTCGGTAATCCGGCCCAGCGGGGCTAGAGCCGTTTCCCCAACCACGATGGCGGCGCGACCGGCGTGCAACGCCAGGGATTGCGGGCCGGAGCTGGTCACAGAAGTCACCGCGGCAGCTTGGGGCTTGGAGAACCTGATTCCCCCCGAAGCCGCGGATCCTTGGCGTGGAGGCGGCATGAGCTCAGCCGCGCTGCGTCCTTTGCTTGGCGGCGGTGCAGTGTTGGCTCCAGCTGGCTCGATGAGGGGAGCTTCTGGAGGAGGCGCGGAGGAGTCCGGCGCAGTTTTGGAGGGAGAGGAACTAGTGTCCTTCCTCTTCTTTTTCTTCGGGGCGGTAGGAGCCAAAGGCTCCATCCCCCCGGCATCTTCGGTGTTGGTGTCGATGTTGCTGGCGCCGCGGTCTTGAGTCTCTGGAGGGGAAGCTGTGTCCTCCTCCGCGCGGTGATCTGGAGGTTTAGGGGCCGCGCGCCCTGCACTTGTAGTACCTCCCAGAGGGGAGGCAGAAGAGTTTCCGGTACCAGAAGGTACCGGGCTTGGTTGAGGAGAAGGCGAGGGCCTTGCGGTTCCCTCAGTGCTCTTGGAGAGCTTGAGCACAGGGCTAAAAAGATAGAAAGAAGAAAGATTCAGAAAAGCCACCGGAAGGAAAAACTTGGCAAAACAAACCAAAAAAGAGAAACAAAAACTTACCCGGAAGAGACCAGCATCTGCCGCTTCTTGTACTGCTTCTTAGTAACCGGCTTCCCGCCGACAACTTCTTGCCGGGGGCGCTTGGCGGGAGGAGCCTCGCTGGGGCTGGCTTCGGATGCCGGCGCCTTCTTATTCCTGTCCTGGGAGACGAGTCTCTCCAGGAACTCATCGCCAACCTCGGCTTGAAGCGGCACTGCGCGCTCCACAACTGGTGGGTCGGCGCTGGCTGAGGGGGCATCTGCAACAAGGAAACATATGAGAAGATGAAGGAGAAAGATACCTCAAGGATATTAACATCATCGCCGAACCGGGAGTTTCGGATGAGAACTTACCGGGGCGTGGGGTGTGGGTGCAGCCCATCTTGAGGTCAGTCCAGTGGATATAAGGATCCGGATCGACCGTGTCGAGAGGCCGCTTCCGGCAAGGGCCTCGCTGCTCCGATGCGATGCGAGGGGAGCGCTGCTTCGCCTGGAAAAGAGTAGAAAAACAATTAGTTCTACATCAAAAAGCTACCGGAAAACAACCCGGATTGCATAATCTCTTACTTCTTCAGTCGGAGGGTTGGTGGAGCTAAGAGGCAGGAAGCCCCATTCCCAGTCCATCGGCATGGCAGTCTGGCAGATCTGCCTAGCCTTAACAACTACATCCTCTTTGCTTAGAGGGAGGCCGGTGATCTTGGTAGGATCGCCAGGGCCGTACATCTCGCTTATTTTATGCGCCCGGCGCTTGAGGGGAAGCACCCGGCGTGAGATGAAGGTGCGGATGATATCGTCAGAGCAGATGTCCGTCTCCTTCATCAGCTTCTCCATGAAGCGTACGGTCCGGTTCATCTCTATATGATTGGTCCCTGGATAGAAGCTCCAGTTGACCTTTGTAGGCACTCCCGGATTGAAAGCCGGAAGGTTGATGAGATCCGGGGCGCCAGTGTTTTTCACATAGAAAAAGGTCTCTTGCCATGCCCGGCATGACTCGAGACCGGAGAATTTTAAAAAGGGGCTCCCTTGACGGGAGCCGTTAATACAAGACCCGCATTGAACGGGGGGTTTGGGCTTAGGAATGTCCTTTGCCCCTGACGGAGTTAATCCGGAGTGAAAAGAAGCGAGCGAAAGTCTCGCGAGTGGGACGGAGGCCGATGTAGCCCTCCATGAAAGAAACATAGCAAGAGAGATAGAAGATGGCGTTGCCAGGAAGGTGGTGAGGCTGGAGTTGGTAAAAATCTAGAAAACGACGAAAGAAATCGGAGGCAGGAAGGCCGAAGCCGCGCTCGAAGTGAGCAAGAAAAACGACGAACTCACCGGGTTCGAGCACCGGTTCAATCTCGTCGCCCGGAAGCCGGCAGGATACTCCTTCCGGTATCCTTCTAGACCGGTACAGCCAGTCAATCTCGTGTTGTGTCACGTCGGAACCTTTCCAGGCTCCGCGGGTGGTGCC
This sequence comes from Lolium perenne, assembly GCF_019359855.2. Taxonomy (NCBI): domain Eukaryota; kingdom Viridiplantae; phylum Streptophyta; class Magnoliopsida; order Poales; family Poaceae; genus Lolium; species Lolium perenne. The sequence goes on along the minus strand of NC_067246.2, from coordinate 35,404,042 downwards.
GGAAAGATCTACCCCAGAACCTTGACCGGAGCTACTGGCCTCCTGACCTTTTCCGGTGTCGGTTTCCATCCGAGCAAGATCGGCTGAGAGCCCGTCGGAAGCTTCACTCTGGCGGCTACTGGAGGAGGATTCGGAAAGGTGACCTTCGCTAGACATACGGGTCTACCGGACACCGGACTCTACTCGAAAAACTGACTTCCCAAGATCTACCCTTGCGCGAAGATCTACGAGTAAGAGAAAAAGCAAAAGAAAAGAAAGGGTAAATACTCTACCGGCCCAAGATCTGGAGGACGAGAGAGAAGAGGGCAAAGAAGCACTGAAGCTAACCTGGGGCGGCGCGAAACACTGAAGATGGTCGCCGGAGGAGCAGCGAACATGCAGTCGCCGATGAGGTCCGGTGAGGAAGAGGAGAAGTAGTCGCCGCAGAACGTACGACGCGGCGGCAGCAGACGTGCAGCGGTGAATTGCTGCGCGGCGAGACTCGGCGAAGCTTGGCGGAGTCGCGGCGTAAGTTCACCGGGCGGCGGAGCTTCGGCGACGAACGACGGCAGCAAGGGCGCAGGAAGGCTAAGAGCTCTAAGTGCGCGAGGAAGTGGCGAATGCGGAGAAAAGGAGGACGAAGGAACCGCTTCCCCTTATATAGGAAGGAGAGATAGTGGGCCGGCAACCGCTGGGCCGCGGCGGTTCAGTTCGTGGGCCACCACGTGGCGCGATGATACACGCCCGGGAAATAAAATGCCACAGGGAGGCCGCACGGATCCGGAACGGCAGCGGGGATCCGGTGCGGCGCCAAAAATGCAGGCGCAGAAGCCGAAGGGAAGTGACCCCTGGCACTGGCGCGTCAGATACAGTGCGCATGTCTCTGATAGGCACTGTACCCGAGAAATTCTCGACTTCGCCGAGGAGAAGTTTAAATGTCATAAGATACCGGAAGAATCCGGAAGGTAACAGAAACAAGCTAAGGCAAAGACTCCGGAAGAGGTGAGCAAGGTGCCGGAATGATTAAACCGGTACCTTGCAATATGGGAAACTGGCATGGCCCGTCGGATAAAATCCACCGGACTATACCAGCTTCGGGGACTAATGTTGGGGGGATGACCCCCGGTATGCCAAAGGCATGCCAAACCGGATGGTTTGAGCCATCAAGATACCGGTTTGATATTCATTCCGGAGAGCAAAGTTAAACGTTTGGCTAAGTAAATCTATACCGGTATCCCCAAAGAGAGGCATACCGGTATGGGTTAAGAAGACACCGGACTGCCGGTAAGAGGTGCACTGTAGCACGTCGGCAAGACTGGTCAAAGATTCTCCCAAGAGCTAGAGGACAAGGGTGACCTAAGCAAAGTAGCTTTAAACGAAGCCCTAATGCCAAAGAAGAAGGTGACGCCAAAAGCAACCGGAGGACGTCAGCCTCCCTTATTAAAGAAGATACCGGCGTCACCTATGATTAAAGTAACTTTGTAAAGTAGTTTATCTATTCAAAGATGCCATTAGGGTTTCTTCCCCTGTAAGCCACCCTCTCCCTTATATAAGGAGAGGGGGCACACCCCTATCGCGGGTACGTACGGTTCATAAGCTATCTTGTATCCAGAAACCTGTAACTTGTTGAAATCAATGAAGAGAAAGATCTAGAGCAGAGTTCTTCCTTGTGTCTCTCTTCTTCTACCTCTGGCTTAGGCAAAGTTCTTGAGGAAAGCACCCGGAAGTTCATCCAATCTAATCAACAAACCCTCCCCCGAATCCTCTAGCGCCCATTCGGCCCCAACTTAAGCCATCCTATGGCATCTGTCTGTCCACCACGACGACACCACTAGTGAACTGTGGACCCCGGTCCATTCTTTTACAGTAGGTTGTATTTTAGATGTAAAATAATGGACCGGGGTCCACAGTTCACTAGTGGTGTCTCTCCAATAAGATAAATAGCATGTTGGGTGAACAAATTACAGTTGGGCAATTGACAAATAGAGAAGCATATACATATCATGTTGACTACTATGAGATTTACTTAGGGCATTACGACAAAGAACATAGACCGCCATCCAGCATGCATCTATGCCTAAAAAGTCCACCTTCAGGTTAGCATCCGCACCCCTTCCAGTATTAAGTTGCAAACAACAGAGAATTGCATTAAGTACTGTGCGTAATGTAAACAATACAAATATCGTTAGACAAAGCATTGATGTTTTATCCCTAGTGGCAACAGCACATCCACAACCTTAGGGGTTGCTTTCACTCCCCCAGATTCAATGGAGACATGAACCCACTATCTAGCATAAATACTCCCTCTTGGAGTCACAAGTATCAACTTGGCCAGAGCCTCTACTAGCAACGGAGAGCATGCAAGAACATAAATAACATATATGATAGATCAATAATCAACTTGACATAGTATTCCATATTCATCGGATCCCAACAAACACAACATGTAGAATTACAAATAGATGATCTTGATCATGATAGGCAGCTCACAAGATCTAAACATGATGGCACAAGAGGAGAAGACAACCATCTAGCTACTGCTATGAACCCGTAGTCCAAGGATGAACTACTCACGCATCAGTCCGGAGGCGGGCATGGTGATGTAGAGCCCTCCGGTGATGATTCCCCTCTCCGGCAGGGTGCCGGAGGCGATATTCTGAACCCCCCGAGGTAGGGTTGATGGCGACGGCCTCTCTGGAACTATTCTTGTATCGTGGCTCTCGGTACTAGGGTTTTCGCGACGGAAGGAATAAATAGGTGAAGGGGCAGCGTCGGGGGCGCCTGAGGGGCCCACCCCATAGGCCGGCGCGGCCAGAGGTGGGGTCGTGCCGCCATATGGTGTGGCCACCTCGTGGCCCCTCTCCATCTCCTCTTCGGTGTTTTGGAAGAATCCGTGGAAAATAGGGCCGTGGGATTTTGTTTCGTCCAATTCCGAGAATGTTCGTAAACTAACTTTTCTGAAATCAAAAACAGCAGAAAACAGGAACTGGCACTGCGGCATCTTGTTAATAGGTTAGTCTTGGAAAATTCATAAAAACATTATAAAGTATGACTAAAACATGTTGGTATTGTCATAAAACTAGCATGGAATATAAGAAATTATAGATACGTTGGAGACGTATCAATGTGTGTATTAGATGGAGTAGCATGGTTTTAGTGATTGAATAGTGACAACGAATTCATGATCTATTATGGATTTGCCTTTTCTTTTGCTACCTCACTAGGGATAAAATTAATGCATATGTTATGTCCTTCACGTGACAAAAGTGATGATCTTGTTTGGTTAAGGTAGCATATTTGATATTCAAACATCATGTCAAAGTATTTATGGCTATACTCTGTTAATTCTTAATACAAGATTGCGTGGAGTTTTCCCTTTCTTGTGAAATAAATGAGAGATGTGGTGCATCATCTCTATGTTAAGTGATGCCCATATGAATGTGTATCTAACTCATGTTATTATTTTGCATCCTCATATCTCATTGATGAATTACTATTTTTCAACTACAACTTAAAAGAGAGAATAGTCAAGTGAACCCATCAACCCCGATCCACTTTTTATCATAAGAAACACTTTATATTGCTTTTATCTTGTTTTCTACTTGCTGCACTATTTTAATCCGAAAATACAAAAATATTTACTTTTCTTATTTGCATCCAAAACACCAAAAACAATCAGCCCCTTTACAGCTTTTACTTAGTTACTTTATTTCATCTAGTTTTACTCGCTTTATTTTTACTTGTGTTTATTTACTTAAACGAAACCTTGTGCTTGACAACCACACAGTGCTGGGGACACAAGGCTTTTATTTTACTTGTAGGATTGCTAGAAGAAGGGAAAAGAGAATACTCTTTGCTCAGTTCCCCGAGAGTTCGATATAAACCCTCGAGTCACCCTTGTGGGGAAAATACTCTGCTCACACAACACTCTGCACTTGGAGTTCCAACGTCTTCAATGTGCGTCTTCACCGGCGATGATTGGGCATGGTTAGGTCAAAAAGGGGGCAGAGATTGGTTGGTGTAGGTGTTACGCATTGTTTAGGCATGGTTAGATTAAGATCACCGTGTTTCTTGCATTTTTTCCGCTCTGATGTTCATCGAGCCGGCTGGATTTAGGGAAAAGCTGTGAGTTTTTTGTTGTTAGGTTAACAAGGTTACATGTTGTTGGTAGTCTTTGATCAGCAAAATTCATGAAATTGGAGACTGTCTTGTTTCTCTGTGATAACTGAATATTGATGTCATTATGTTCAACTGTTTCTGAAAATTCTTGACTGAACCTAGTATTTTAGGGCAAAGTTTGGAATATTTTGTTGTTATATCAACAAGGTTACATGTTGTTGGTAGTCTTTGATCAGTAGAATTATTATCCATGCTAAATTCATGAAATTGGAGATTGTCCTATTTCTCTGTATAACTCAATATTGTTTTGTTGTGTTTCTGAAAATTCATAAATTGGAGATTTGTATTTGTTTTTGTGTTGCAGATGAAAATGAAGAGTTTTTTACTTCAGTTTGAGAATGGTTTTTCTCTTGTTTAAAAGGTGAATTTTCATACCAACATGGCACAACAGATTGGTTTGACAATTTTAGCTCCGAAACTTTTTCCATACTATGGATTGAAGATTTTTTTGAATCGGCTTGGAATAGAGAGGGATAGTTTGATGAATCTACTGGCAGAAGTGGAATGATCTCACGGAGGGTTTGCAATGTATTGAGAATAAGAGGGACATTGTTGACATTATTGAAACCACAAGGCTTGAGAAAACTCTCTATTTGCTAGTTGATCACAACAATTTGTTGCCAAATTTTCGGCCAGAGATAATAGAGAAGAAGGGAATTTCAGATGCATGCAATAGTATGGAAATTGTTCAATCAGTTTCAGGCGCACAAGCTAGGAGTTCAGTTACAGATGGCAGTAGTGGAGAAGAAGAAGAACTTGCAGATGGCAGTAGTGATTCTGGTTTAAAATTCAATGATAGTGACTATGATGTTGAGGATGGAGATGATGACTTGTTCAGTGACAATGTTGACACTGATTTAATAGATAACAATGAGCCTATTATTGATGTTCAATTGGAGGATGATGTTGCATTGGAAGACACATCACTGGTTTTGAGGCATGAAGATGAGGAACAATTGCATAGAACTCTCGGTGTCTTCAATCCTCTGGTTGATATGGAAGATCATGTGTTTAAGGAGGGATTGGTGTTCAATAGTGTGCAAGATTTGAGGTTAGCAATCAATGCTTATAGTGTCAAAAATAGAGTGAGGGTCAACAAAAGAAGAAAGAACACTAGAAGGCTCCTTCCTCCTGCGCCACCGCACGCCATCCCCCGGAGCTCGCTCGTCGCGCGCTGCCGCAATTTTTTTGCTATCGGGGGAGCTAGGGTTAGTAAATTTAGGAATGGGGACTATGGCAAAGTGAAACCGCTGGCCGATCCCCTCTCCCTCTCTTTTCACTTCTACACGTGGACCCCACTTTCAGAATAGAGAATAAAAATTGCTAAACACAAGGGGGTTCCTGCAAAATGAACGCGGCTGCTTTTCAGCGTGGCAAGCCACATGTCATGCTCTGGTAGGTTTGGATTACAAATGCACATATGTGCAACTATTAAAAAAAAAAAAAAAAATGAGACCCCCAGGACTAGCCCTTGGCGGCATTGTATTAAGTTTCAGAAGCGCACAGAAGTGCCACGGTGCGTACGCACCCGCGAGTGAGTACCGGGACTCGAACTCGAGCGGGGGGGCTTCCCAGGTATCATCACCCTGGTAGCCATCTGGGCTAGGCCTCAGTTGCCATATGTGCAACTATTGTGACTGCCCTACCCATTTTGCAACAATTGGGATGAAAATGCACATCCAATGTACTATTCGGACTTGGGGTGCAAATTGCTCTAAAACAAGTGTGTCTTTGGTGTATCATATTTGTGGTTTGTTGCTTATCGGTGATTCCGATCTGATCGAGTGTTGACGTGACACTAGGGTTACTCACTTTTACAGCAGGTAGTCGTGGTCCTAGCGAAGAAGCAGTCGGTAGTGAAGGGGCCGGGTCAAAGGAGCAGGGCAGAAGAGAGAAGCTAGGCACCGAACAGAGTAGAGGACACGCATATATATATGGTTCAGACATGAGAGAAGCTTCTCATCCTGATCTCCTTCAACCTGAAAACCCACGTCTACCCGTCAGGCGTCAGGCAGGCAGTAGAATTAGCAGATTGTCACCTTGCTCTGGATCTCACGAAATCATTGGTGAACAATTAGACATGCGGAAGTGCATGTTAGACCATGGAGCGGCGCGGGGAATCTTGCTGCTTGCGTATGTAGGGGCGCACATGAGTTTGTTGTGATCGAAATGGAGGACACAGCTGATATCTGCTACTCGTGGATTTTTCTGCTTAACTCGATCGGCGTCTGTTCATACAGAATCGGTGGTAATGCAAGCAGGCGGCAGATTGGAAGGGTCGTCGCCATTCTAGATTGCCACGTACGCTAGCTGCTCATTCCACGCTCAGGCACATGAATTAGCCTATCTACCTATGATGAATTGGCTTCGTGCCTATTAAACTGTGTTTGGTGTCTCTCTTCCTAAGATGTGGTTTGACCGTTGCTTTCCACGTCATCTTAATAGCTCCCTACCAAGTCGAAGACGCCGCTTCCTCAGGTTCAATTGGAAGAAGTGATGCTCGATCTTTTTATCTAGTTTTCCTGTTTAATTGAGTTAGAATTCTGCAATAAACAATTCATCTAGGGCGATGCTACTAGAAAACATCAACAAATTTTATGCGCCATTTTGAAAATCATGCATATATACCTACACTGCGTGTCACATAGTAGCGTAGCAAGATGGAAATCACCACAGAGCGCAAAAAAAAAGTGTGTCCTTGGCATACTGCACACTTGAGGTTTCTTGCTTATTGGTAACTCCGTGCTGATCCAGTGTTGACCTGACACTAGGGTTACTCACTTTTACAGGAGCATGCAGTGGTAGTAGTGAAGAAGCAGTTGTTAGTGAAGGTGCCGGGTCAAAAAAGCAGGGAAGAACACAGAGCCTAGGCACCGACAGTGTAGAGGACACGCATACACGGTTCAGACGTGAGAGAAGGTTCTTATCCTGATCTCCTTCTACCTGAAAACCCATGTGTACCGGCACCTGTACATACCTACCCGCCAGGCAGGCAGGAGAGAACCAGTCAGACAGGCAATAGAATTAGCAGATTGTCACCTTGCTATCGATCTCACGAAATCATTCGTCAACAATTGCACATGCCGAAGTGCATGTTGGACCATGGAGGCATGGAGCGCGGGGGAAATCTTGCTCCAGTTACATGCTTGCGTCGGGGCGCACACATGAGTTTGTTGTGATGGAATTGGAGGACACAGCTGCTACTCCTGGATGTTTCTGCTTGACTCGGCGTCCGTTCATACAAAATCGGTGGTATTTTGCAAGCAGGTGGCAGATTGGAAGGGTCGTCGCCATTCTAGATTGGAAGGGTACGCTAGCTGCTCATTCCACGCTCAGCCACATGCATTAGCCTATCTACCTACCAGGCATACGTACGCACGTACCCATTTGGCAGGCATGTGCCTTTGTGGAGCTATAGCTAGCATGTACGTACGTAGCTGGACGTACGTTCCTGAACGCCTCAAATTTTCCATCACAGATTGAGTTGCTCGAAATGACCAAATAAGGGCGTCTCCAAATCTATTTTGGTCACCTAAAAGCGAACGTTTGCGTTCGTGTATGTTGGGGCTGTGGACACGAATTTGATCTCCTTGGCTAGTATTTCTGTTTAGATCGGGTAGCTCAGCGGCCCGACGTATTTTCTTGTTCAATAATTTTTAATAATTCTAGTATGACTAATTTACATAGTGCCAAAAATAAATTAAAAAACTAGAAAATAATACTAGCTACCTAGTGTGCAGACCATGGTTGCCTACGTGTCATCGACAAGGTCGATTAAGACTGGAGGCGCCCAAGGACAAGGCCTCTAAGGTGGTGGTGTTGGCGTGCGAGGAGGCCGACACTGCTCGTGGGGCGCCTAGGAAGGCAGTGTGTGTACGTCGTTGGCGGCGGTGCACGGTAGGAAGGAGGAAGCACGGGCCATGGTGGCGGCCTCACGTGCGAGGCCTCCATGGCCTCCTCCTCTCAGAAGCCAGGATGCATGACCACCGGTGCATGCGCACTTATGGCGGTGGCGATGGAGGCTGCTCCCGCGAGGCCTTCATTGCCCCAGCCTTATCGCCTCCTCTTCATCCACGCCTTCCGGCATGAGGGAGAGCTCGCCCACCATGCCCTCCTCTTCGGCCTTCTCCGCGAGGAACGCCAGGTGGCCGGGGTAGTCCTCGGTGTTGTCCCGCTCCTCATCTTCCTCAGCCTCCTCCGCTTCCTTCCTTCTGCTCCTTTACCGGCGCGACTCATCGTCACCGAGGAACCCCACTCGGCGCCTCAGACCCCATTCAGGGTGGCCGAACGAGTCCAACATCGACGAGTCAAAGCCTTATGCCTGGTCGGCGAGGAGGTCTGGCGACAGAAGGCCCCTGCGTCAGGAAATATCCAGCTGCTGCTCCCGTCGATGTCGTGGCATCGTCGGCATGGGAACCCTCCGGTGGCTAGGTGATGTCCTTCTAGGGGCGCATGGCGTGCGCTCGCGGCATAGGACGCGGGCCACGTCGACGGTGACAGAGATGCGGATGTGTGGCTTTTTCTTTTTCTTCGCCGCCGATGACTCGGCCTTGGGGTCATGCTTTGGCTTCCACCATGGCCATCCCTTGCCCATGGTCGAGATCGTGCTGCATGTTTTGTGGGAAATTGAGAGGAACGGTGACTAGCGGTGGATTGAGAGCTTAGCTAGCCGGTGGCAATAGCATGGCAAAAGACGAGTCTCTTAAAAAGGATGGGATGGGGGCACGGAAGCCTAGCCACCGTCCGCCATGCCGAAGCGTGCTCATTGAAGGCGCTGCAGCAAGCAGCCACGCAGGTGGAGAGCGATGCGACCGCGCAGGGAGGATGGTGATCCGAGTTTGAAAAACGCGGACGCTCGGTGCTTTGGCACTGCATGCACGATGGCGCGGACACATCAGTCACTTTACGTCGGATCGCTGGCCTAAGGATAGACCCAGTTTTTGACCGTGAATACGCGAACGAATGATTTGATCTATATACATCTGGCCGATGGAGATACCCAAATGAGCAAAGCTACTTTTTATACTACGCAGCTTCGTGCGGCAAGGCGCGGACAGCGGGGAAAGATCGAGCTCTTGCATCGGATCAGAAAGGAGGAAAGATTTCTTGTCCAAAAGGGAGAAGAATCGAACCCAAACCGCACAGGTATATCGCATCCAATTCTCCTCCGTCGGTCTAAATAACAACGAGCAAAGTGGGCGGCGTTAATCTCTCTCTCTCTCTCGAGGCTGAATGTATTTTCGCTGGACAAGTTTGGATGGATACAGTTCCAACTGCGTGTGTACGTAGTGTGCGTGGATGGTAATATATATTGGTGACAGAGATCCGACGATCACGGGAGCAACACGACGACGCCGACCACGAGAGATCGAGCAATGCTACACGTACGGACTACTTTTACAAAATTCACTTACGGACTCACAGCAGCAGGCTAGAAATGAGAGCATGATCCGATTTTTCAGCAAGGGCAGGGAGACATCATCTCATCTTCTCATCGTTCGGACTCGGCCTACGTACAGGCCACAGTTGGCTGGACCGCAGAATATTCTCATCTACTAGTACGTACTTGAAGTTGAACACGCACGTAGGGGACCAACCAATTCCTTGGGTTGATCAGCCCATCAATTCATCATTGAGTGTGCATCAACTGGCCGGGCACGACGGACATGGGACGTTGAGACGAGTAACGTACCTGGCCTCGTTTGGCCAGGCCATGTAGTTTTCTACCCAAAATAAATAAAATTTTGCGTCTCAGTATATTGATAGAATATACAGACTCTACATATTTACAACACTAGGACAAGCCAACACCGCATCATACAACTCAACTCGCTACATCTAATCAAGCTACGGCGGCAATCAAGCTATTAAAGCTAGTCATGCCCGCGGTAGCCCAACATCGAGTCTTGGATCGAACCGTGTCGAGGAGTCGTGTTGTCAAGGATGACTGGCGTTGCGATGCTTCCAAATCCACCATTTCATGAGCATGACAAACGACGAAGTTTCCTTGTCCAGACCGTGAGGGGCTGATTGAATATCCATCGTCCACAATTCATGAATCCATCATATGCATCAGGTGGTCCAGTCGTGGATCGGATCCAAAACAACACATCATACCTTACTGTCCTAGAGAAGGGGCATCCGGTGAGCAGGTGGTCACACATGGAACAACATGGTGGTGTTGGAACCAGTGGCGGAGCTCCATGGAGCCAAGGGGGTGCACATGCACCAAGGTAGCTTTTGTTTTTACCCTACAAATAGCTGCAAAATAAGTGTGTGCACCCCCATAACCAATCATTTGTGCACCCTGACGAGATAAATCAACACAAATTACAGACATGTGCACCCTGGTTGAGTCTACTCTAGCTCCGCCACTGGTTGGAACCCCATTCTAGTAGAATTCCTAGCAAGCAAGCTAGTAGAAGAACTTGACCCGTTGGGGAGCCCAAGAGCGTTGTTATCTTTCCATGATCTTGACAGGATGGCCCTTCAAAGAGGATCTTTTTAGAAATAGTTAGAATAAATATTGCGTGTTCATCGTCCACCGCCAAAGGATAGTGTCCAGACTTGTCGAAAGCTCCACATCTTGCACCCTAATCCAAATCTGAATGTATTGCCAAAGGGCTTCCATTACCTCCTATTTTACTGTGTGGCACTTCAAAGCATGGTTCGGGACTAGCCCAAAAAGTTTTGGCGCTTTCTCCTTAATGGTCTTCCCGTCTAGCCATTTGTCCACCCAAAAGAGAGTTGTCTTCCGGTCACCTACCACCGCATTTGTGGAGGTGTCAACCACTTGGATCTAATAAAATAGAGAGTTCGAAGGTTGGCCACGCCAAGGTCACAGCGGGCCAATACGCATCCTCAAGATCTAGAGAGTTTGAAGGTTGGCCATGCAAAGGTCACAGCGGGCCAATACGCATCCTCAAAACCTAGAGAGTTCGAAGGTTGATCGCCGTGAAAGCGAGTTCTCGGATTCCCAAACCTCCATACCTCAACCGGACGAACACCTTTACCTTGTTGATGTGACAATGGCCACCATTCGCATTCGCTCTGCCAGCCGAAATGAAACCCCGGTTTATTTTCTCCACTTGCTTGAGGGTGTCTTGGTTTAGTGCGAGGAGGATGATCCGATGAAGCTGGATCGCCATAAGCACCGACTTGACTTGGTCAAGGGGTCCGGCCTTTTTCATGATGGAGGGATCCAAAAGAGATAGGTGGTCCCCTATTCTGTATGAGTTTTTATTTACTTCCTGTTTTAGGTAGAGTTGAAGTCAATATTAACGAAGTTTGACCAAAACATAATAAAAAAATATGTACACTCATACTACCAAATACATATATTATGAAAGTATATCTTTTATGTTGATTCTAATAAAATAGATTTTATTTTTCTAGATAATTTTCTGTAAATATTTAGTCAAAGTTTATTTCTTTTTATTTTGACCAAACCAAGAAGCCGAAGTAATTGTAAACGGTGGATTATTGTTCTTCTGATTTCTCTTTGAGTTCTAGTACTCTTTCTTGCGTGATCAATACAGTATACTAGTTACACGTGGTTCCGGCGAACTAATAAAGAGATTACTACTTTACACCAAGCTCAAACCTTGGCATAATGGCTTCAATTAGCAGCGGCAGCAGGTACACTTGACAAAGCGCTCCTCATTCCTTCCGTCCCCAATTATAACCCACCCAACCCTGACCTTTCCTCTCCTCTCTTCTTCCACTCCCGTCTCCGCCACCTTCTGCTCCTCTCACATTCCCACACACGCCACCGCACTAGCTCAGCTACACTCACTCCCTCTCGCTCCCAAGCACGCTTGCGGGCGCGCCATGGCCTCCTACAGGCTCCTGGTCATCCTGGTCTTCTCAGCCGTCCTCATCGCCTTCGCCGCCGGCGACAACTACCAGGCCGACTGCCCCTACCCGTGCCTGCTCCCGCCGCCCACGCCACCCGCGGCGGCCGACTGCCCCCCACCGCCCTCCACGCCGTCCGTCTACGGGTACCCTCCCCCGCCGTCGTCCACCGGGTACTCCCCGCCGTCGCCGTCCTGGAGCTACCCGCCGCCCGCTGGGGGCTACATTCCCTTCTACCAGCCTCCCTCCGGCGGTGGCGGAGGCGGAAGCTACGGGCCGGTGCCGCCGCCGCCCAACCCCATCCTGCCGTGGTACCCCTGGTACTACAGGTCCCCGCCCTCCTCGTCGGCGATCACACTGCGCGCCTCGTCGTCGACAGTCCTCCTGCTGGCCGCCGCTGCTGGTTTGGCTCTACTGATGTGATTCACTAGCTAGCTAGCAGTCTGGCACTCCCGTCTCTTTCTTCATTGTTAGTTGATTTTTCCGATATATGATTAAATATATAATGTGGCAAGACCATTAGTAGTATTTATTGATTATCATTGTACTACTATGATTCATTGCTCGATTTGCTTTCACCTAGTGGAGAAGCTATATATTGCTAGTTCTTCAGACAGCATAATATATATGGTTAGTGATCGCAAGAATCTTGTGCTTTTTCTTGGTGCCTCTTCTTTTAAGTGTGGTTGTATATTAATATACAACTATACTGCTTATTAGTTTCTTAATTTTAACAGTTGTGTGTAATTTCTTTGCCTGGCTTTTTGTTCAGAATGTTCATCGAAAATTTGGTTTAATTATTCGCTCTGAAAAATACATCAGTATTGAAACTGGATTTTATAAGTTACAAAGAGTTCATGATCGATCGTACGGCGCATCAGATGTACCTTCCCTGCGAAGAAAAATGCTTGTGTGTTGGCGCTGTTTGAATTAGCAGTAAGCTTTTCGATGGTTAGGTACTTAGCTAAATTTTACAAAACCCTACTAAAATGTTCCCCATACAAATTACATGCCCATAAATCGTGTTACGCAGATGGTACATTCAAATTCAGCACAAGACATGATAGAGACTAGAAAAGGATGTGATGGGTCGGTCGATCAGTTGCTGATGGAAAATGCGGCAAGATCTGTGTTGACGTACAGCATATTGACGTGGAAAGGTAGAGTACAAATGTACGCGCGCGTAGCTGGCCGCTTTTCCCGATTCCTGTCATAAGTAATTTCCCAAAAAGGTTCGCTTTGCGAGGACAAAAGAAATTTAAAAGTTTTTTGATCGATGATGAGTTTGACACGATAAAAACAAAAGTTGGGAGAGAAGGGACGATCGAGAATGGAACGGTGACAAAGGCTGGCTTTGGAGCCTTGGAGGGGGAAAAAAACTATGGGACCCCGGCCTGTCACGTCGCTGGCATTAATTATTAGTTCCTTCATTTGTGACCGTCCAACCCCAAAACAAAAACCCATTTATGTCCGTTACTTGTTTGAACCATGAATGGCTGAAAAGCTCGCTTGCTTGCTCGGCAGGGTTTTCTTCCTTTCTCGGATTATTGAGGAACGAGCCAAAATGAGGTAGCGTGTGTAGCTGTATGTGTACATATTTCTAGATAGTCACATGATACATGCCCAGCTGTATATGCACGCGTTGGCGGCTACTTTTTCTTTGACGCTGGCTAATTAGTCATACAACTAGTGCTGAAATATAGCAATGCGAGAAAATTGCAAAAAACCTGGTCTAGCTAGGGTATCAAAAACCAACATGGCCGCGATTCTTTTATATTAAAATCCAACCACTATTTGGTAATAATGTGACAAAAAGCACTAATCATCCAGATGATGAATGATGGGTCCTGATACCTGCTAGGGTTACAACTAAAAGGGACTTATGTCTTGGAGGTTTCAAACTCTAGGTGGGTATGGTTAAATTCGCAGAGTCATCGACTTATCTCCGAACTCTCTTTCTCCCAACATGCGTCTCACACCGCCACATCTTACTACTTCGTGTCGTCGGTGCACTGGCCGCCTCCAGCTACCGCCAGTCCGCCACACAGCTCGTGGTAGAGCGCCTCCGCTTCCCACAATGATCGGAGCAAGACCGAGCTCACATCACCACCATCGCGCCGCGGCGGTGTTGCATGCTGCCCCAAACCTACACAATGTGGCTTGGGGATCCTACTACCATGTGAAGATCGTCACGGAACCAACGTGCATCTCCTCTGACAAATTAAGGCGCAAGCCAAGCCCTCGGGAAGTTTTGAAGAGATATGCATTGTGGTATTGTTTAAACCGTGGCCTGAAATGCGGCTGTTCTTTTTCTTTTTTTCTTTTGCAACTTAACGTAGTCGTACATCAAGTCAGGTTTGGCTAGCTTTCCTTTGCATGCAAGGCAGTTCATCTCGTTGGATCCGACGAGGAGTAGAACGTTCACACCAAGCGACTGCCAAGCTTTCCACCGGCCGACGCAAGGATCGAAGGCAATCAGTACGTACGCCATTCAGGCTCTTTGTACTATGTCACAAAAATAAATAATAATCGAGCATACGATCTTATCACTGAACTGCACACTTTCAATAATGTACATGCTCGATCGTCTAGATGATCAAAGTGGAGAAATTTCCAAGCTAGGCTACAGCGCGCGCGTGCATGCGAATGCAGCCATGCCTGCCTGCACCGTCGTTTCTGCGAAATTTCGCGCGGGCACGGCGGCCGCAGATGGAACAAGATAGAAAGCAAGATGAAGGAAGCGAATAAAGCCTATATATATATGCTGGCCATCCACAGAGGGCCTCGCCTAATGTCGTCGGTAGGTGGTGGTGCGTGCCAAAAGCTACACTCTCCAATTCCATGCAACGTTTTTCTTTAACCCAAGATCGTACAAAAGTGTGTGCAGCTAGCCATGGCACGATACCATTGATTGGATTCCATTTATAGCAACGTATAAAATCATCTACGATGTGTAGTACTTCTGTATTCATTTTAAAAGCAATCAGCACGTTGCACGAACATATATATTCTTTTTCGAAATGGAAGAAATATCGTCCAAACTTCTGCATCCAAGGGATGCACATGGCTTTTTATTAGATTATTGACAACACCTTACAAGAAGCAATACAAAAGATTACACTCGAAGCCACCTCGCTAAACCTACAGTGGGATGAAGGGGGTGACAATATACACCAACTCACATCATCCAAAAAACCAAATGTCTTCCCAGGCCACTCAATAGCATATGAGAAGCACATCCAGTCAAGCAAACTCTCAGCGCACGCCAACGCCCACGCCATAGGAGCTGCTACCGCCATCTTCCTTGACTCCATCTTCAAGAGGGATCATCGCAATGACCTTGGCAGGCCCGCCATCGATGCCGCCACGGCGCCAGACGACACCACCATCCTGCACGCGTCCATCACACTTCATCCGTCTCCGAGACACCACTGCACCATGCCGCGGAGACTCGACGATGCCGACACAGCAAAGAACACCGCTCCACCTCAGCACCACCACCATCCGTTGTCTGCTCCAAAACGATGCACCAACAGGTAGAACGGCGCTGCACGCCGCCATCGTCCGATCCAGGAGACCCGGGTCTAGGGTTTCCCCTGGAGCAGCCCAGGCAAAGAACGCAGACTGCAGAGACAATGTCTTTAACAAGGTAACGACGAACATGCGCCGCCATCATCCGCCATGACCGGAGTCAGGGCTGGCTTTCACCGGCAGCTACGCCTCACCATAGGGAGCTAGACGACGGATCGCGAGATCCGCGAAAGCTAGCCACACAACTAGCTGATCTCCTCCGGCGGAAGAGAAGACCACCACTGCCATGCCTAGAGTAGAAACTTAAGGCGCCCTCGTGAAGCCAAAGGGACACAAATGAAGACCGCACACCGCTGCCCGCAGGAGCCCGCCCATCCCCTCCGCCCATGCTTTGCCTGGCGATGCTGCCGGTAGCGGTGGTGGAGAGGAGAACGCCGAGGGGGGGCTGGAGTGGGCGGGTGGAGGTGGGCGCCCCGGCGGCTGCGCGGTGCCGCCGCGCGGGTTAGGGTTGGGAGTCGGGAGCAGATCGTAATAGAGCGCTACGCTGACGGTAGTCCTCGGCGTATCATACGCCAACGACTTCTTCCGTACACGTCGAGGGCCTGCGGCCATCGGCAGCGGTTCCTGTAGTGAGATCGTCTTAGTTCTAATTTATTGCAAACATTCTAAAGGACCTATCAATAGGAAACTAATAAGGACCAAATAGAAGATCTAGTTTTTTTTAGAACAATTTCCAAACATTCTAAAGGACCTATCATTAGACCAATGTTTAAGATTTTCGAGTTAAAAACCCTACCACCGTGGTCTTTAGGACGACCAACTGGTGTTTGTGCTTGATTTCGTCCATCGTTGATTTGATTAAGAGGAACCAGAACAAAGCTGCGTGCATGCTTGTACATCAATGGCACGATGGGATTCAGTAAGGAGGAGGCGTCAAGCAAAAGTTGATGAGGGTAGGCTGCCAAAGAAAAATGTATAGTACTCCTCCTAAGAGCATCTCCACTCGTCCCCCCGAGGAGGCCCCCGGCGAGCGTTTTTTCCATCCGGACGGCGTAATTCGGCCCAGTCGCGCCCCCGGTTCCTCGTTTTCGTCCGGATTTGGGCCTAAATTCATCCGGCGATCCCACGCCCCCCCCGGCCCCCCGGGGAGCGCTCGGGGACTCCGGACGAGTGAAAAGCGGGGAAGGGCCCGATCTGTCGGTGACTCGACGCACGAACCCCACCACCACGTCGCTCAAAATCTCCCTCACCCCTCGTTTCTCTCTCGCCGCCGGAACCACCCCGCCGGCTTGTTGCCCAGATTGCGCCGCCACTCCTTCCCCACCTGTCTATATTCCGCCGTGTTTGGACGACGGCCTATCTGGCTGCTCTTCCGGCGGCCTGTTTTCCGGCCTGCTTGCTCGTCGTCGCTCGCGGCTCGGGTTGCCTCGACCATGCCCGTCAGGTGTTCGTCCATTTGCCTCGCCGGCCATGGACTCGGACGAAGAGGAGGAGCAGATGTTCGTCGAGCTTTTGCAAGAAGAGATGGCAGCAGCCGCCCAAGACGACGAGCACATGATGATCCTTGGTTGCTTGGCAAGCATGTACGCCGGACTGGCACCTCGTCGGCGTGGTGGGTCGGCACGAGGTCGCCGGAAGTGCAAGCCGAGACAGCGAATGGAGGGCTACTGCATGTTGTACGCCGACTACTTCGCCGACAATCCATTGCACGGTGAGACTATTTTCCGGCGTCGTTTCAGGATGAGCAGAAAGCTATTTCTGCAAATTGTGTATGCCATCCGCCACTTTGATCCCTACTTCAGATGCAAGGCGGATTGCACTGGTTTGGTTGGATTTTCGTCACTGCAGAAGTGCACAGTGGCTATGAGGATGCTGGCGTATGGAGCTCCCGGTGATACTGCAGATGACTATCTTCGGATGGCGGAGTCCACCGCCCTTGATTGTTTCTACCGGTTCTGCAGGGCCGTCATAGCAGTGTTCGGGGACTATTACTTGAGATCACCCACTGTCGAAGACACTCAGAGGATCCTTGCAACAAATGAAGCTAGAGGTTTTCCAGGGATGCTTGGAAGCATTGACTGCATGCATTGGCAATGGAAGAACTGTCCGTTTGCGTGGCAGGGAATGTACAAGGGTCACAAAAAAGGCTGCACTGTGATACTTGAAGCAGTGGCTACCCATGATCTTTGGATTTGGCACTCTTTCTTTGGTATGCCTGGATCCAACAATGACATCAACGTCCTAAACTGCTCCCCGGTCTTTTCCAAGCTTGTTGAGGGTCATGCTCCCCCGGTGGACTATGTGATCAATGGTCGGCACTACAACAAAGGATACTACCTTGCAGACGGTATCTATCAAAAGTGGGCAACATTTGTGAAGACGATCTCCAACCCTAGCACCCCCAAACTTTGCGAGTTTGTCAAGAAACAAGATGTAGGATAACGTTGCATAGAAAACAAAAATTTTCCTACCGCGAACACGCAATCCAAGCCAAGATGCAATCTAGAAGACGGTAGCAACGAGGGGGTATCGAGTCTCACCCTTGAAGAGATTCCAAAGCCTACAAGATGAGGCTCTTGTTGCTGCGGTAGACGATCACTTGCTGCTTGCAAAAGCGCGTAGAAGATCTTGATCACGATCGGTTTCGGCGCCACGAACGGGCAGCACCTCCGTACTCGGTCACACGTTCGGTTGTTGATGAAGACGACGTCCACCTCCCCGTTCCAGCGGGCAGCGGAAGTAGTAGCTCCTCTTGAATCCGACAGCACGACGGCGTGGTGTCGGTGGCGGTGTAGAAGTCCGGCGGAGCTTCGCTAAGCTACGCGGGAAATATGAAGTGGAGGAGCAAAGCTAGGGTTTGGGAGGGGGTGGCCGGCCACTCAAGGGGGCCGGCCAAGCTATGGTCTTGCGGTGGCCGGCCCCCTCCCTTGGCCCCTCATTATATAGGTGGATCCCAAGTGTTGGTGTCCAAGTCTTCGAATAAGACCCGAAACCAAAACCTTCCATAGGAGGGGGCAAACCTAGCCCAACTAGGACTCCCACCCAAAGGTGGGATTCCCACCTCCCATGTGGGGGGTGGCCGGCCCCCTATGGTGGAGTCCACTTGGGACTCCACCCCCACTAGGGCTGGCCGGCCATGGAGGTGGAGTCCCTTGTGGACTCCACCTTCCTTGGTGGTTTCTTCCGGACTTTTCTAGAACCTTCTAGAACCTTCCATAGAACCTTCCGCGACATTTTATTTCACATAAAATGACATCCTATATATGAATCTTATTCTCCGGACCATTCCGGAACTCCTCGTGATGTCCGGGATCTCATCCGGGACTCCGAACAAATATTCGAACTCCATTCCATAATTCAAGTGCTACCATTTCAACATCCAACTTTAAGTGTGTCACCCTACGGTTCGAGAACTATGCGGACATGGTTGAGTACTCACTCCGACCAATAACCAATAGCGGGATCTGGAGATCCATAATGGCTCCCACATATTCAACGATGACTTTAGTGATCGAATGAACCATTCACATAAATTACCAATTCCCTTTGTCTCGCGATATTTTACTTGTCCGAGGTTTGATCTTCGGTATCACTCTATACCTTGTTCAACCTCGTCTCGACAAGTACTCTTTACTCGTACCGTGGTATGTGGTCTCTTATGAACTCATTCATATGCTTGCTAGACATTTGACGACATTCCACCGAGAGGGCCCAGAGTATATCTATCCGTCATCGGGATGGACAAATCCCACCGTTGATCCATATGCCTCAACTCATACTTTCCTGATACTTAAACCCACCTTTATAGCCACCCATTTACGCAGTGGTGTTTGGTGTAATCAAAGTACCTTTCCGGTATAAGTGATTTACATGATCTCATGGTCAAAAGGACTAGGTAACTATGTATCGAAAGCTTATAGCAAATAACTTAATGACGAGATCTTATGCTACGCTTAATTGGGTGTGTCCATTATATCATTCACACAATGACATAACCTTGTTATTAATAACATCCAATGTTCATGATTATGAAACTAATCATCCATTAATCAACAAGCTAGTTTAAGAGGCATACTAGGGACTTCTTGTTTGTCTACATATCACACATGTACTAATGTTTCGGTTAATACAATTCTAGCATGATATATAAACATTTATCATAAACATAAAGATATAAATAATAACCACTTTATTATTGCCTCTAGGGCATATCTCCTTCAGTCTCCCACTTGCACTAGAGTCAATAATCTAGTTTACATTTGTAAAGATATAACACCTTGGCCTTCCTGTTTTATCATGTATTGCTCACGGGAGAGGTTTTTAGTCAACGGATCGACACGCTCGAGAAACGTATGTATTTTGTAATTCATTTGCGTCTCAACGCATCACTCATTTCCAAATGAGTCGGCATTAAATATGTTTGGTCTTCTGGTGGAACCTTAATTCCGCGGTCTGAAATATGTCACTAATATTGTCATACACAATATAGCTTCAAAGTTCTGATTCCGTCGGAACTACACCATGTTCTCAAAGAATCTCTTGACTTAACATCCTTTGTCATTGTCAAAACAATGACATACTCTGCCTTCTTTTGTAGAATCCGTCACAATATTTAGAACTCTTCTAAATCTAGCATAGACAACTTCTAGCTCATTATGCTACCTTTTAAACAACACTTAGTCTAATTTGAGATTGAAATTATATTTTATATGTGACAAAACCAATATCGGTGTAACACCTTACAGCGATTTGTTTGTCATTTCTTCATACAAATATATATATATATATCCTTAGTTCTTCTAAAGTACTCAAGGATATTCTTACTGTCGTCCAATGATCATCATATGAATCATTCTGGTATATGCTCATAACACTTTATAGCACATGATATCTGATTGTGTACATATTATTCGTGATCTATAATCACTCATGTGTTTTTACTCATTGAGTGTCAGATACACTCAAGTCTTGTTAAACCTTCACATGACAAGAACATTTTCTTAATATTTCTATATTGAGCTTCTTCAATATCCATCATATGTACTTTGACTTAAACTTATTTATGTGTTTCAATCTATCTTCATAGATCTTGACACTAAATTTGTTTCAGTCCATATCCTTTCATTGAAGTTAATTCTCAATGAAACCTTTTTAATCAAGTATATAATTACATCATTTATAACCAACTATATGTCACCTACATAAAGTATTATAAATGTGTCTTAGCGCTCCCACTTAATTTCTTGCAAATGCAAGCTTCTTCATCGTCTCTGATGAAATCAAAAACTCTTTGACTATTTCATCTGGTGAAGATTCCAACTCCGTGATACTTACTTCATCCAATTGAAGCTTGTATACCTATCTAGTATTCCACGGACCAGCAAAACTCTTGGTTGTATCTTGTATACATACTTCTGTTAAGTAGTGTATTTTGCCATCCTACTAGCATATCTCATAAAAGAAATATGTAGTAATTACTAGAATAATCCACATAGATTATAAGCATTGCTACGGAAGATCTAATCTTATCGTATTCAACTCTTTGAACTTTGTCGTAAACAATTTTTCGATAAGTCAAGCTTTCTTCAAGGATATTTCATCCAAGTCTATCAATTTCATAGATCCATTTACTTTCATAAAGTATTCATCTATCTTGGATTTCATGGCGCATGGCCATTTTAATGGAGTCAGGGCCCATCATAACTTCTTTGTTTTGTAGTTGGTTTATCATTGATCAAAATCAATCCTTTGTCCACAAATCATTTATTTGATCACAAAGTAAACCATACCTACAAGGTTCAATATGTACTTCGATCTCCATGGCTAAAACATTTTGTAGTCATGAGAGCCATGATCGTCGTGGCCGCTTCCGAAACCAATTCCGATGCTGCGCTACTCTGATCATTATGCTCAGGTTCATAAACCTTATCAAATTATATTGTCCTCCCACTCAAATACTTCACTCGAAACAATTTCTCGGAAATAAGAAACATTGACAAACACTTTTGTCTTTGTCTCGTGGGAAGAATTCCCAATGAAATCTCTGGGATAACCAACAAAGACATTCATCCGATTTTGGTTGACTCTTAGGGTTTATACCCATGCCATAACTTGTATGGTGTCATTTCAACGGATCATGATGATGCTCTATTCAATGTAAAAGCGGTAGTCACTAAAGCATAATCCAAAAAAAAAATATAATGGCATCAATATTTTATCTCATCATTGATCCAACAAAGTTTGGATATATCTCTTGGATACTTCATCATCACTATGATACTCCAAGAAACGTAAGTTGTAGAACAATTTCATAACTCTCTTAGATGTTCGCTAAAACTCGTAATTCAAATATTTCCACCATGATCTAATCATAGATATTTGATTTCTATTACGATGATTTCCACTTCATGCTGAAATTTATTTGAATCCTATTCAAATGTTTCAAACTTTTCCTTATTGAATATATCCACATATATACTCAATTCATTGTTTGAAAGTTTTCATGAAGTAGAAGAATCTTTCGCACACAACTATGCCCAGTGAACCACATATATCATTATGTATGTTTTCACTAAGTTAGTTGCCCGTTCAACTCTTCGGCCTATGAACGGTATTTCAGTCATTACCTTTTAGAAAAGATTTTGCAAGTGCCAAACGATTCAACAAATCAAATGACTCCAAAAATCCATTTTCATGGAGTTCCTTCATGCGATCCTTTCTAACATGACCTAAATTGCGGTTCCACAAATAAGTGGAATTCAAATCATTTGCCTTATGGCATTTTTAGCGTCAGTGTTATGTATGTGTGTTTCACCATTTAAGATTTATAATAACTTATCCATCATACATGGAGTAATGTCATAATTTGAACAACTCATTGTTTTCATTTGACCAGAGCAAAATAACAATTTATTAAGCTCTTTATTATAAATCCTAAGGGCTAGATAGAATGCCAACGTTAACATAATAACACTTTATTTTTGTTCGAGTGAACATTCTTATCATATTCCTTGTCACCACTTAGGCCATTGTATTCTTGAATTGCGTTGTTTTGTACGACACTTCATACCAACCAATATGGTATTAATACCCAAGAATTTCATTGTGTGACTTAACTAGGAATACAACCATAACATGTATATCATTTATATACACCTGAGCTAGACTTTCTAGTCTTTTCTTTTCTGTTGCCAAAATATCTTTTGCAGTTTCTCTTTTAGCTTTCCTCATTATTCAGAAAAACATTTCAACATCAATAACTTCTAGGTTTGTTGGTCAAATACCAATAACCTTGAGGTTCTTACTTTGAAGTTGATCATCATATGACAAGTGTTCTAGATTTCACATATTAGTAACTATGATGAACAATTTCACTCATAATTTTATCCATCAATTCATGACAACTTTTTGAGACCATGTCTGTACATGCTAGGCTCATAAAGTTTAACCTTAGTATTTGCATGTGCAAATCAGGCTTGCACCCATTGTAAGCACACGTAGAATCTATAACACCCGATCATCACGTGATGCTTCGAAACGACGAGTCTTAGCAACGGTGCATACTAAGGATGATAACTTCATGGATATGCGAATATCATTAGTGCCCCAATAGCTGGAGGATTGTGACGTCTTGCGTCTTCAACCTTCATACATTCCCATAAAACTTATGAGTTTATGTAGTCTCACCAAATTATATTCTATCATCTTGCAATAAGGTCTTAGATATCACATATATCTCATACCTTGATTATTTCTGAAAACTAAATTTTCAGCTCCTTATTTTTCAAACATATTTGAACTTTCAAGTTTCATGGAGACAAGATAACTTTAGGTACTAATTGAAACCATAGCTCTTTGAATCAACAATGTGAGGTTTACTAAAAGTTTGCAATAGGACTTAATCAATTCTTGATACTTTAACAATACGGTACCAATCCGTAAAGTTTCTTGTCAGATTTTAACAGTATTTCTATCTCAATAACAAGACTAGCGCATAGTAGTAAACGGATGCCAATACTACAAAATTGATTCAAAATACTACTCAGACTATGTTTATGATAATTAGTTCATGTTTTAATCTAATTACTAATGAACTCCCACTTAATACAACATCCCTCATAGTTGTTAAGTGGTACACGATCCAAATCCACTACACCAAAACCGATCATCACGTGAGATGATGTAGCTTCAATGGTGAACATCAACATGTTGATCATATCATCCATATGACTCGTGTTCAACCTTTCGGTTTCCGTTGTCCCGAGGCCATGTCTATACATGCTAGGCTCGTCAAGCAAACCCAAGTATTCCGCGTGTGCAACATGGCTTACACCCGTTGTATGTCAAGTTTATCACACCCGATCATCACGAGATGCTTCAAAACGTCGAACAATGCAACGGTGCATACGAGGGAAGAACACTTTATTATCTTGATATTAATGTGAGGGATCATCTTATAATGCTACCGTCGCGATCTAAGCAAAATAAGATGCATAAAAGGATTAACATCACATGCAGTTCATATGTGATATGATATGGCCCTTTTGTCTTTGCGCCTTTGATCTTCATCTCCAAAGCACGGATATGATCTCCATCATCTTCGGGCATGATCTCCATCATTGTCGGCGTAGCGTCAAGGTTCATGGCGCCGTCTTCATGGTTGTTCACCTCATGTAGCAACTATAACAACTACTTTGAAATACTACTCAACATGAAAATTAAAGACAACCATAAGGCTCCTGCCGGTTGCCACAATACAATAATGATCATCTCATACATATTCATCATCACATTATGGCCATATCACATCACCAAACCCTGCAAAAACAAGTTAGACGCTCTCTAATTTGGTTTGCATATTTTACGTGGTTTAGGGTTTTCGATATAGATCTAATCTACCTACGAACATGAACCACAACGTTGATACTAATGTTGTCAATAGAAGAGTAAATTGAATCTTTACTATAGTAGGAGAGACAGACACCCGCAAAGCCTCTTATGCAATACAAGTTGCATGTCGAACGAGGAACAAGTCTCATGAACGCGGTCATGTAAAGTTAGTCCGAGCCGCTTCATCCCACTATGCCATAAAGATGCAAAGTACTCAAACTAAAGATAACAAGAGCATCAACGCCCACAAACCATTGTGTTCTACTCGTGCAACCATCTATGCATAGACACGGCTCTGATACCACTGTAGGATAACGTTGCATAGAAAACAAAAATTTTCCTACCGCGAACACGCAATCCAAGCCAAGATGCAATCTAGAAGACGGTAGCAACGAGGGGGTATCGAGTCTCACCCTTGAAGAGATTCCAAAGCCTACAAGATGAGGCTCTTGTTGCTGCGGTAGACGATCACTTGCTGCTTGCAAAAGCGCGTAGAAGATCTTGATCACGATCGGTTTCGGCGCCACGAACGGGCAGCACCTCCGTACTCGGTCACACGTTCGGTTGTTGATGAAGACGACGTCCACCTCCCCGTTCCAGCGGGCAGCGGAAGTAGTAGCTCCTCTTGAATCCGACAGCACGACGGCGTGGTGTCGGTGGCGGTGTAGAAGTCCGGCGGAGCTTCGCTAAGCTACGCGGGAAATATGAAGTGGAGGAGCAAAGCTAGGGTTTGGGAGGGGGTGGCCGGCCACTCAAGGGGGCTGGCCAAGCTATGGTCTTGGGGTGGCCGGCCCCCTCCCTTGGCCCCTCATTATATAGGTGGATCCCAAGTGTTGGTGTCCAAGTCTTCGAATAAGACCCGAAACCAAAACCTTCCATAGGAGGGGGCAAACCTAGCCCAACTAGGACTCCCACCCAAAGGTGGGATTCCCACCTCCCATGTGGGGGTGGCGGCCCCCTATGGTGGAGTCCACTTGGGACTCCACCCCCACTAGGGCTGGCCGGCCATGGAGGTGGAGTCCCTTGTGGACTCCACCTTCCTTGGTGGTTTCTTCCGGACTTTTCTAGAACCTTCTAGAACCTTCCATAGAACCTTCCGCGACATTTTATTTCACATAAAATGACATCCTATATATGAATCTTATTCTCCGGACCATTCCGGAACTCCTCGTGATGTCCGGGATCTCATCCGGGACTCCGAACAAATATTCGAACTCCATTCCATAATTCAAGTGCTACCATTTCAACATCCAACTTTAAGTGTGTCACCCTACGGTTCGAGAACTATGCGGACATGGTTGAGTACTCACTCCGACCAATAACCAATAGCGGGATCTGGAGATCCATAATGGCTCCCACATATTCAACGATGACTTTAGTGATCGAATGAACCATTCACATAAATTACCAATTCCCTTTGTCTCGCGATATTTTACTTGTCCGAGGTTTGATCTTCGGTATCACTCTATACCTTGTTCAACCTCGTCTCCTGACAAGTACTCTTTACTCGTACCGTGGTATGTGGTCTCTTATGAACTCATTCATATGCTTGCAAGACATTAGACGACATTCCACCGAGAGGGCCCAGAGTATATCTATCCGTCATCGGGATGGACAAATCCCACTGTTGATCCATATGCCTCAACTCATACTTTCCGGATACTTAATCCCACCTTTATAGCCACCCATTTACGCAGTGGTGTTTGGTGTAATCAAAGTACCTTTCCGGTATAAGTGATTTACATGATCTCATGGTCAAAAGGACTAGGTAACTATGTATCGAAAGCTTATAGCAAATAACTTAATGACGAGATCTTATGCTACGCTTAATTGGGTGTGTCCATTATATCATTCACACAATGACATAACCTTGTTATTAATAACATCCAATGTTCATGATTATGAAACTAATCATCCATTAATCAACAAGCTAGTTTAAGAGGCATACTAGGGACTTCTTGTTTGTCTACATATCACACATGTACTAATGTTTCGGTTAATACAATTCTAGCATGATATATAAACATTTATCATAAACATAAAGATATAAATAATAACCACTTTATTATTGCCTCTAGGGCATATCTCCTTCACAAGAAGCTTGCCGAAAAGACGTCGAGCGAGCATTTGGTGTCCTACAGCAGAGATTTGCTGTCGTCCGGTTCCCCGCTATGACTTGGTCCAAAGATCAGATGTGGGAGGTGATGAACTGCTGTGTGTGCCTACACAACATGATTATTGAAGATGAGCGAAAGCATCCGGTTCCTCTGGCTGAGCAAGAAGCACCATATGAGAGAGAGGGTCCTCTTGCACAGCCTAATCACCAGGTGCCTCCATCATGGGCCGCCTTCATTGCTATGCGCCAGGAGATTCGAGACTCTACAATGCACCAGCTGCTGCAAGATGATCTGGTGGAGCACATATGGAGGCTCCGAGGCAACGCCAACGCCGACGCCAACTAGTCTGTCTTAATTTGTTTGAAAAATTGTGAAATTTGTGTGCTTCATTTGTTTCAGCACTTGTTAAACATTGTACTGTTATCGCCGAATTTGTTTCAGCAATTTTCGTCCTCTTGTTTGCCGAACTTGTTAAATTTTATGTTGAATTTGTTTGAAATATGTCAAATGGTCGAGGTTGGGGGTTTCCTGCCGGGGGGACGGCTGGAACTTCGGCGCTCCCCACGCCAAATCTTCATCCAATCCGGACGAAAATTTCGCCGGATTTGGACGTGGGGAGCGCCAATGTCGTTGCCTAATCGACGGTACCTCGGAGGAGGGATCCTCACGAGGGGGAGAAGAAGTAGGGGCCATAGGGCGGAGTGCACACGGGACGGTGGTACGCGAGTTACCCAGCTTCGGAACACCTGCACGATGACAGGGCCTACTGCTGCTTGTCTGGAATTATCTGGGCGCTTTCGCGTTGTTACAATGAGTTGTGGTTGTTCTGAACGTGCACGTGAACGTGAACGTGAACCTGCCTCTAGGGCCCCCAGGATCCGGCTTATAAAGGCGCACTGATCTAGGGTTTACATGGAGAGTCCTAGCCGGATTACAGGTTGCCTAACTACGGTACAAGGTCTTGCCGTGTACGTCAAGGATCTGTCTTCCTCCCTACGTCGTACTGGATCCGGGTTCCACATGGGCCTCCATGGATCCGGGTTACTCCTGGACCTCCATGGATCTGGGTTACTCCTGGGCCTCCATAGATCCGGGTTACTCCTAGGCCTCCATGGATCCGGGTTACTCCTGGGCCTCCATGGATCCGGGTTACTCCTGGGCCTCCATGGATCCGGGTTCCACATGG
Source organism: Lolium perenne (assembly GCF_019359855.2). Classification (NCBI taxonomy): domain Eukaryota; kingdom Viridiplantae; phylum Streptophyta; class Magnoliopsida; order Poales; family Poaceae; genus Lolium; species Lolium perenne. Next base: position 35,376,307 of record NC_067246.2, on the reverse strand, counting down.
ACCTTCACGGATCCGACTTCCTCCGATGGTCGGTTGGGATCCGGCTTCCCTATCCTGGGCTGGACTTCATCCTTTAGGATCAACAGCAACTGGGCTGCCCGGTGGGCCATAAGCCATCACCACCATCTGTGGGCCACCCGGGCTTGCCGGAATCGGACCATGTCGATGGTATACCTATGAAGTATATCCACAACAGTAGCCCCCGGAGTTCTCCAAGATTCACCGTTCTTCCATCCAGCTCAGCTTGCGCATGTATCTTCATCCTTTGGCTGGAACGAATAATAGAGAATCTTGAAGGACTCCAAACTTCGTATCTCCAACCAAGTATTGGTCGGAAACTTCATGATCCAATGGTCAGATTCTTCGGAGACACCATCCAACGTAATCTTCGGTATGGATCCGACTAGCCAAATGTAGGTTCGGATCTGACTAGCCAAAATATAGGTGTGGATCCGACTACCCAAAATATAGGTGCGGATCCGACTAACAAAAGATTAGGTGCGGATCCGGCTACCAAAAACTGAGGTGCGGATCCGACTACCAAAAATTAGGTGCGGATCCGGCTACCAAAAAACCGAGGTGCGGATCCGACTACCAAAAATTAGGTGCGGATCCGGCTACCAAAAAACTGAGGTACGGATCCGACTACCAAAAGTTAGGTGCGGATCCGGCTACCAAAAAATTAGGTGCGGATCCGGCTACCAGAAAATTAGGTGCGGATCCGACTACCGAAAATTGAGGTGCGGATCCGACTACCAAAAAATAGGTGCGGATCCGACTACCAAAAAATAGGTGCGGATCCGACTACCAAAAAATTAGGTGCGGATCCGACTAGTTAGCCAGATTTTCGCCATCTTTGAAATTTTTCTTGACATAACCATATGTATGTAGCCCCCGAGCGTTGGGTCGGCTTGCTCCAAGGAGACTCGATGCTCAGAAACTTAGCCCCCAAGCGTCAAGGTGGAAAATTTCCGGCCTGTTGCTCCAAAGAGAACTTCATCGATGTAGCCCCCGAGCGCCAAGGTGAATTTTCTTGAAAATCCGGCTTGGTGCTCTTAGAGTAGCTTTATCTTTATATGTGACTTAGGAATAGCGTAAATCCCAAGCATCTAGGCGGAAATTTCCAGCACTGATACCGAAAGGAAACACACTTTTCACCTAAGATCAAACCGCAGCCCCCGAGGGTTGGTTCCGGCTAAGCATAGCGGAATCAAGACTCAAGTTGCTTTTCCAGCTGTGCACGCCATGGATCCGCCTAACCTCGGGAGATTGTTGTACGTCCAAGTGTCATGTACCTGATACATAAACATAAAAACATATTTGTATTAAATTGTTTCTTTGATCATGTTCAACGAACAAATGTAAGGCGGAACAAAAACGGCCTTTGAACAAATGTTTTAAAGCTGAAACTATGCAGCAGTTGAACAACATAAAACTGTCAAGGCGGAAACAACTCGACTATCTTGAACAGTTAATGTAATTTATATGTTTTAAGCAAGTGCTGGTTTATCCGTTCTTCTGGTTTATATGCTTGACTTTTCGCGAGACGGCAAACTTTAAACACAGAACATCTGCTGAGGCGATAGCGCTTAATAGCGAAACAATCAAGAACCTCAGAAACAGAGGCCGGCTTTAAGTACCGAGATGTCACTACTAAGGAATCCACACATAAAACAACAGAAAACGTGTAGGCCAGAAAACTCAAGCTAATGCCCGAAGGCGGAAATTTTGCAGCAGATCGAGCCTTAAGCGGCAAAAACAGTACAAAGTTTTTCACGAGCGCGAGGCAAATCGTGGGAAAGATATGACCAACAGCGAAAGCGGTAAAAGACTCAGGATATGAGTGAACCAATCTTAATCTCATGATCATAAAATATTAAAATATGAAATATAAATAGGGACTTAGCTGTTTGAGCGGAGTCAATGTCGGTCGTGGCGGTTTTTCTTCGGCGTTCCGTCGAGCCGGTGCGAGATTGATTGTCGCAGTGGTCCTGTCGGTGCGGATCCACCTACCAAAATTTAGGTGTGGATCCGACTTCCAAAAATTTAGGTGCGGATCCACCTACCAAAATTTTGGCATAGATCCGGCTACAAAAAATAGGTGCGGATCCGACTACCCAAAATTAGGTGCGGATCCGGCTGCCAAAAACATAGGTGCGGATCCGACTACCAAAAAGGTAGGCGCGGATCCGGCAACCAAAAACATAGGTGCGGATCCGACTACCCAAAACGTAAGCGCGGATCCGGCAACCAAAAACATAGGTGCGGATCCGACTACCCAAAACGTAGGCGCGGATCCGGCAACCAAAAACATAGGTGCGGATCCGACTATCAAAAACGTAGGTGCGGATCCGACTACCCAAAACGTAGGCGCGGATCCGGCTACCAAATTTCCGGGTCTAAGGCGGATTCTTCCGTGGAAAGCTCCAGCGACTCGGATCGGATCTTTGCAGCTGCGTCCTGCTCGGCGGCGGTCGTAGCTACATTACTTACCAGTGCGTTTCCGTCGAAATCAACGGTTTCGCCGATGAAGACGTGTATGCCGCCAATTGGGACGATGGAGAGCTTGACGGGGTTTGTCCTAGCCGGAATCCAGCACTCGTCCGGAGGGACGATCGGAAGGTTTCCGGCGTAAAGGACGCGCCCCACAGCGATGGTGTCGTCGCAGCTTCCCATGGCGGAACCCTCCCGGTTCCGGCCTCCAGACGCCACAGGCCCCACGGTGGGCGCCAACTGTCGTTGCCTAATCGACGGTACCTCGGAGGAGGGATCCTCACGAGGGGGAGAAGAAGTAGGGGCCATAGGGCGGAGTGCACACGGGACGGTGGTACGCGAGTTACCCAGCTTCGGAACACCTGCACGATGACAGGGCCTACTGCTGCTTGTCTGGAATTATCTGGGCGCTTTCGCGTTGTTACAATGAGTTGTGGTTGTTCTGAACGTGCACGTGAACGTGAACGTGAACCTGCCTCTAGGGCCCCCAGGATCCGGCTTATAAAGGCGCACTGATCTAGGGTTTACATGGAGAGTCCTAGCCGGATTACAGGTTGCCTAACTACGGTACAAGGTCTTGCCGTGTACGTCAAGGATCTGTCTTCCTCCCTACGTCGTACTGGATCCGGGTTCCACATGGGCCTCCATGGATCCGGGTTACTCCTGGACCTCCATGGATCTGGGTTACTCCTGGGCCTCCATAGATCCGGGTTACTCCTAGGCCTCCATGGATCCGGGTTACTCCTGGGCCTCCATGGATCCGGGTTACTCCTGGGCCTCCATGGATCCGGGTTCCACATGGACCTTCACGGATCCGACTTCCTCCGATGGTCGGTTGGGATCCGGCTTCCCTATCCTGGGCTGGACTTCATCCTTTAGGATCAACAGCAACTGGGCTACCCGGTGGGCCATAAGCCATCACCACCATCTGTGGGCCACCCGGGCTTGCCGAAATCGGACCATGTCGATGGTATACCTATGAAGTATATCCACAACAGCCAACGAGTGGGGATGCTCTAACCCTACGGTACAAGTACGACATGCGATCCTTCCGCCCACGTTCTGCCTGCTCCTCCTGACCCGCGAATCTGCGTTGCGTTCGTGCACAGAGAATGATGTGTCGAGGAAGCACCGGCCCGGCACACGTGTCGAGATGCTCTGGCCACCAGATCCGAGGGATGTTTCGTCCATACCCAGATAGACTACTTTGTGGCGCACATCTCGAGGTAGCCGCCCTGCCTGGACAAGATGTCATAATCCAAGCTTTGCTGCCACCCGCCGATCCAACCTGCATGATTTACGCACGGTACTTTTTTTTGTTGGTTTGAGTTACTCATCAAGCATTTCGTTCGATATTTACTCGCGGTACTCTAACTTGCAACGGATGCTGCAACCTGTTTAGGGCATCTTGCTTGATGGTACTAACAAGCCTGTTCATTTCGGTCCATGTGGATAAAAATGATACGTAAATCTTAGCCTAATTGGTCGACGGAAAATAACCGGTATATTTGCTCCGACGCATTATTTGCCCTAATTTGGGCCGACAACGCGTTGTCGCGGACAGAACTCAAACCACAAACTTGTCCACGGCCTTTGCCTCCAGCCCGCTTGGCGGCTGGTCAGTGACCACTTCGCTTCTCCTTCAGCATGCGATGGTCGTTGCGGCATCATCAGTGGCATTTCGGCTTCAGCGGAAATGCTAGGACGATGGCACCGGCTGGAGGGTGCCCATGTTGTCGGTGTCGCGTCATGGCTGGGAGCGGCGGCGGGAGGTTAACCAACGTCGGGGCCTTCTGCCATCGGAACCTAGTCGACCACGCATACGTCATTAAATCTCAGTTGCGATACTCGTTCGACCATCACGAATGGGATCCGCGAGGGCGATCGGGGTTCTTCGGCAACGTCGAGTACAACTACGACATTTCGCCCACGCTGGTGAAGTTGGAGGAGGAGGAGGAAGAAGATGAAAAAGAGGCGGACGAGGGGGAGGCGGACGAGTATGGCAGCGATGGTTTCCCGGGAGAGGATGAATGGGGCGACACCGAAGACTTCGTTGTCTACCTCGCCTAACTCGAGGAGAAGCCCAAGGAGGAGGGCACACTGGACCAGCCCCCCGTCATGCCAGCAGGCGTGGACGAGGAGGAGGCGATAAGGCTCGCCATCAAGTCCTCGCAGGAGGATCCACTGTAGCGTCAAGCCCCGCCATGTTTGTCATGCCGGAAGGGTTGTGTGAGGAGGAGTCCCTCAAGAACGCCGTGGAAGCGTCCCGCGCTAGCTCCACCCCCTCCTGCACCTCGATCACCGTGGGAGCAGTGGCCCGCCCCTGCCCAGGCGTATTCCTCCTACAACTACATATCCGCTGCCTTTGTGGGCACGCATCTCGCATTGGGAGCAGTAGCCTCCTCCTCCACCGCCAACGACCGATGTGCTAGCGCCAAATGAGAACTGGAATAGATGCAAGCCAAGTAAGCCGAGGAGGGTGATTGATCGTTGCCCTTCTTCAGCGTTACTCTAGTAGTTCATCACACTCCCCACAATACTAAACTTGAAATCACACGGTCTAAGCAAAATACAATCTGCTAAATATCTCAACCTGCAAGAAACAAGCAAAACTCTGACGAACAATATGTCCTTCTCGAGAAAAGTAATCGGCTAGCTTAACCTCTTACTTATAGACGTTCTCGGACCTCGGCTACATAATTGGCTACTCCTTCGATCGCATTTAACCAACGCGAAGCTGGCGTATGTGTATGTATGTATCGTACTGTGCCGGTCTCGATTAATACCGAAGGGAGGCAGTGCTTTGGAGTACTAGTCTAGTCTGCGTAGAGAGCCGAGGTGTGTACATACATGAACAGATGAACAGCTGTAATAATGCAGAAAAGTTCGTACATGCCTCTTGACCAGTTCTAGGAAAAGAAGAGGCATGTCCCGTGCCTTCGGATTTGCAAAAGATGTTTTGTCCATTTTCCTAAGTTGGGATGACCAGGACAGCTGATAAGCCCAACCCATACCTTGCTCACGTTCTGGGAAACCTTCAAATATGTCTGCCATGCCGATGCCCGACTCATATCTCCTCCCTTTTCCTTGCTGCACTAGCCATATTTGTGCATGCAGCATGCTGTGCTACTTGCTCATGTCTACTTTTCTCCCATGTCAAAGAACATGCTGTCCTAGCGCATTCACCCTCGGTAAATTCAAAATTTCGTACGTGCAGTGTTTGAATGGAAATTCCAAAGGTTCAAGGTCAAGGAGGACAGATGTTAAACAGATAGGCCGGGCTAGCACCCGAGGTGACACCCCAGAGCTCAATATATACAACGTGGCCTGAAATAACGGCAGGAGTGCAGGACAACAAACTGGCGATGAAATTGCGGAGATCCTATATACGGACCAGGTCGGCGCATACCGCCCGCGAGAGGTATGGGCCTGGTTCTTCCTCTTTAGTTTTCCATTTTCTTTGTTTTTTCATTCCTGTTTTTTTTCTTCTTTGTTTCTTTTTTGTTTCCTTAGGATTCGGAATAATGTTAAGATTTTAGAAAATGTTCATTTTAATAATGCAGAAAAGTTCGTACATGCCTCTTGACCAGTTCTAGGAAAAGAAGAGGCATGTCCCATGCCTTCGGATTTGCAAAAGATGTTTTGTCCATTTTCCTAAGTTGGGATGACCAGGACAGCTGATAAGCCCAACCCATACTTTGCTCACGTTCTGGGAAACCTTCAATCTGTCTGCCGGTACAGTTCCTCTCCTCTCTCTCTCCCCTGCTTTGCCACCGTTGAGAGTCGCCGCTGGCCTCCCGGCTCGCTCCTCCTTCCCCTTCGGCGGCGCAGCCGGCCGGCGTGGAGGTGGATGCGTAGTCCGGTCTGTACAGGGTAGCTGTAGGTTTAGGTTTGAGTTTGCCTGCATGGCGTTTGGCGAGATGCCGGTGTTTGGAGAGATGCCGTTTGCTGGAAGCTTCCCGTCGCAGTTTGCGAGCAGCTGCGTCGGGTTGTTAGCAAGTGGCTCCGGTGGTGCTTCATGGTGGAGGACAACGGAGTGGCTTGGATCTGACAAGAGCTTCGTTAATAAGCTCGGAGGAGCTCCTTCTCGTGGTGCTCATGCTGGCTTTGCTCGTCTTGGAGACGAGGGGCTGGTGGAAGCTACATGTGGGGGAGATCCTGGGAAGGTTGCTGGAGCTTCGACTGGCGGAGAGCAGCAACGACGGCGAAGATGCGCCGCCGTTATCCCTGGCCGACGGGGCCGCTCCGTGCCTAGGTGCTTTCTGCTCCTAGGCCTCTTCTTCCTCCTGGCCGGCGAGCCACTTCGGAGGATCTTCGGAGACCTCAACGTGGCGCTCCACGTTGTTCATGCCCCAAGTGGTTCTGTCCCCGGCGGCATGGTCGACGGCCGGGTTTCGAGGTCCAATCGCAGCAACGGTGGAGAAGGACCTGATCGATTTTCTTCCTCTGCTTTGGAGGTCCTTTTTGTAACTTATGAGGGCTGTGTTGTAACATTTCTTTCTTCTAGAGTCCTCTTTGTAAAAGTTCGTCCACCGCATTATCAATGAAGCTTCCGGGTCCTCCTGGACCCTTTCCCTGTTCAAAAAAAAAAAAAATCTGTCTGCCATGCCGATGCCCGACTCATATCTCCTCCCTTTTCCTTGCTGCACTAGCCATATTTGTGCATGCAGCATGCTGTGCTACTTGCTCATGTCTACTTTTCTCCCATGTCAAAGAACATGCTGTCCTAGCGCATTCACCCTCGGTAAATTCAAAATTTCGTACGTGCAGTTTGAATGGAAATTCCAAAGGTTCAAGGTCAAGGAGGACAGATGTTAAACAGACAGGCCGGGCTAGCACCCGAGGTGACACCCCAGAGCTCAATACAACGTGGCCTGAAATAACGGCAGGAGTGCAGGACAACAAACTGGCGATGAAATTGCGGAGATCCTATATACGGACCAGGTCGGCGCATACCGCCCGCGCGAGGTATGGGCCGGCCCAGTCTGGTGCTTCCTCTTTAGTTTTCCATTTTCTTTGTTTTTTCATTCCTGTTTTTTTTCTTCTTTGTTTCTTTTTTGTTTCCTTAGGATTCGGAATAATGTTAAGATTTTAGAAAATGTTCATTTTAAAAATTTGTTCAAATTTCTATTTTTGAAAACTGTTGAACCTCACGAAATATTTAGATTTTAAAATTTTAAAATTTTAGAAAAATGTTCATTTCTGCAAATTGGTCAACTAAAAAAATGTTCACATTTTGAAAATTTACGAATTTTTGAACAATATTCATTTTCCAAAAACTGTTCAATCTCCAAAAATGTTCAACCGAAAAAACGTATAAATTTCAAAAAAAATGGAAAAAATACATTTTCGTAAATGTTCAAATTTCGGATTTTTAAATAAAATATCCAGATAAAAAAACAGAAGCAGCAAAAATGAAAAAACGGAAAAAATACGAAAAAATAGAAACTGGGCCGGCCAACATGCCGACCTGGAGGTGTGTGTCGGGTCATACGCACCGACCAGGTCGGCATATAGGACCTCCGGAAAACCTATTTCCCGCTCATTAGAGGGGCAGATTAACGCCCGCCAGCGTGGGAAAACGAGTGGGCTGTGGCCCATCTTGCTCTGGTTTACATTTTTTCGTCTTTTCTTTGGGTTTTTTTCTGGTTTATGGTTTTCTGGTGGTTTTTCTTTTTTTGTTTTTATTTTTGGTTTTTTGGGGTTTCCTTTTCCATTTTTGATTTTTTTCGAATTCAATTTTTTTTAATTCGGGCAAATTTCAAATTCAAACAAATTTAAATTTGAGCAACTTTCAAATCCGAGCAAATTTTAAATAGAGCAATATTTATATTCAAGAACATTTTAAATTGGAACAAATTTTTGAATTGGAGCAATTTTTAAATTCGAGCAAAAAAAATTCTGATAGAATTTAACTCGGTTTTCAAACCTTAAAATTTTGTAAAAAGAGATTAACAGGAAAAAGGACAAACAACGGAAGGTACCTCTTCCCGCGCGGTTGGGCTGGCCCAACAGAGGTGCGCGAGGCGCGACGCGGCGTGCGTGCGTTATTCCACGCACGCGAGCAGGGTATAGGACTTCCCATGAAATTGTCCATTTGTTTAATGCATGGGCTTTATTATTTTGAACCGAGCGAGGGAGCCCATTGCATGCCCGCTGCGTGCAGCAATACTGCACGCCTTCGATGTTCTGCTGGTTGGCCGGCCCATTAAGGCCCCTACGGAACGGCGTTTTTTTTTGTGGTCTTGGATATTTCGTTTTTTTTTTTGCGCGGATTTTCGCTACTGTGAAGTTTTTAGCATCTTTTTGCTCCTTGTTTTGCGTTTCTTTTGTTTGTTTTTGTGATGTGGTTCGTTTTTTCAGATTTTAAATTACTCATATTCAGTTAAATTTTGTTCAACTTGTTTATTTTTTAAATTTTTTTTTTTGAAATATATCCAAATTTGAAAGTTGTTTGTATATAAAAAAATAAAAATGTAACCGATATTATCGGCCAACCTGAAAGAGTCCTGATATACATTCAACCTTTGACTTTTTTTTTTGTCATCGTACATACTCTGACCGGTGATCCCATACTCCTCTATTCAATCTGCTTATATGCCAAGTATCCTCTTAAAAAATTCTAAAAAAGAATATGACCCAACTCTTCAATTTGTATCCAATTTTATGAATAATAATTATTTGCTTGCATGTCACTATTATAAAATTTTCAATCGATTGCCACCCCCAGTAAAAATATAAGAAAAAATTCCACATTTGACACTAGATTAATTAAAATATAGTTCCCTATTTATAGGGGTGTAAACGGATAGAATAATTTCCGCCCCGAAATCGGCTTCGAATCTGTTTTAAGGTATCCATATTCGATTTTAAAGAATCTAATGGATAAGGATATCCCATTCCGAAGTGATGCCTCGGATATAGTACATGATATGGTATAACAAATAGCATGCGGATATGATTAATCCGAAATTTAATTAGGATAATCCGAAGGATTTAAACCGAATAATCTGATTTTCAGTCAAAAGCCAAGGCCTATCTCACAAGGTTACTAGTTATTGAGTTGCCGAATTTATTTGGCGAGCATGTTTATCTCTAAATTCTATCGATGCTTAAGTTTTAACGTAAATTGTGTCTTTTTTCTTAACTACAGAAGATTAAAAGATTAAATTTCTCTCAGAATTTGCAAGAACTATATATATCTACCGATGAGCATATATCCGACTATTTTAGTTTCCGGTCCGAGTTTGCCCCGTTTTTGATTCGAATCAGCAGTCCGGTATATCCTTATTCGAATCCGAAACCGGTCAATATACCCTCCGATCCGAATCCGAGAAAAATATGTGGTAAAGGATATGATATGGACGAAATCTGATCTGATCCGATCCGTTTACACCCCTACCTATTTAGCCTTGGAAGAAACCATCTTCCCTATTTAACACTAGTTCTAAGTTTCTTGTTTGGTGTGGACAACGGCCCCTCGGACATAGCACATCCCATTCATAGCCCATCATGTCAAAATGGAGTAACTCAACTCTTTCATATAAAATTGTAAAAACATACCAAAATGTTGTTCTTTCTTGCTGAAAGTTGCACTCAGGTGCATCCGTTTTAGAGCTAGGCCATATTTCTCTTGGTAAGAAAATATCTGTATGTTTGAGTGAATGAATCCTTATGAAACGAAACCATGATTTTGACTCAAACACGTTCTTCCCCGGGTGTCTTCACAATATCATCTACGTAGGCTCGACCGTTCATCTGAATGAAGCCCTATGCACATAGTCAATCCCAAATCTGGCACTGCTTTGTTCTTCTTCTTTTCCGTCTCTCCTAAATCGACGAAGGGCCGTTCCCTGCTCCCTTTGAAACCACCAAGATGGATCTGCTCGCCTTATCCATCAGAGGAAAGAAAGATGACCAGTCATATTTGATCTCTGTCTAGTAGTACATGGCGTGCCGGCCGCGGCCGGCCATGCTACCCGTCCCGTGTTTCGGCAGTCCAAAGTCAAGTAGACTGCATAAAAATATCACTATGTCATTATGAAACAAAATTTGGTGTTGTTTGAAGCAATTGAATTTGTTGTTTGAAACAATCAGATTTATCTTTTTGCACATATCACAACATGCGTCTTTTCTCGGAGAATTTTGGCACTAGTAGAACATATGTTCATGTTCATTGTACACAAAAATTAGATTTTTTTAATTTTATTTGTTATTTCTTCCAAATTACTTATTGGAGTCAGAACATATGAACTCGGTAGCAGAATAACCATATCCATGTGGCACTCCTTTGTTCTTCTTCTTTTCCGTTTCTTTTTCAAATCGACAAAGGGTCGATCCCCATTCCCTTTGAAACCACGAAAATGGATCTGCTCGCCTCATCCATCCGTCTACTTTCACACATATCCCAAGAATCAAATGCACCTCTTTCCTCAGGTCGCTCAACCATCGGATCGTCACGCGGCGGCGCGGCGCAATTCCACAGAGGGTTGCTGGCTGGCCGTGTGGAATAAGGGGAGATCCGGTTCTGCGCGGGAGTTCGTTGCAGCAGCGCGGACTAGAGGGGGTACACCACGGCGAACAGACAGTTCCCCGGTAGCTCACGGGGCGGCGTCCGGCCAACATACCATGCCAGATTGGATCCCGGCCGGTTGCTACTCATTACCTTCGAACCAAAAGGAGAAGGAATCGCCGCACTTTGGCTGCTCACTGGCCGGCCATCGCTGGCGCAAACCAGGATGGAGATCAAATATGTCGCTATTGCTGCTAGAGAATCTGAATCCTCTTCCGAAAGAAAAAGAAAAGCAGAAAAACAGAGCAGCACATGTATTTTGCTTCGTGCTTTGGCAAAGAGGAAAAAGAGAGCAGCGAGATGCCCTGCATCGAGTGTATATGAAGACATCAAACAATCAAGCAAGGAATCCTGGGCTCTTTACTGACGGAGAGGAGACAAGGCAACAAGCAAAGGCTCATCTCATGCTCCTGCATGCATCCCTCACATCTCTGCTCTGGTTTTGGGGTGTATTTCGATCTGTAGGAGATGGCCGAAGGAGTACTTCAGAGTTTCAATCAATACATCAGCTTCGGCAAGTTGCTCGTGTCTGCTACCAAGGTGATTAGTAGTTAGTACTGGCTTAGTAGCATTTGCCGCCTTGCTTTATTAGTAACCATATATTACTGAAAAGTTTCAACTTAGTACGCAGCACAAAGCCCACGCCTCTCCATGTTCTTCGTTTCAGCACTAGTTTGTGAGTGAGATTCAGAGAAGAGAGGCTGCAAGTGGTATCAGAGTCAGGTTACAATCAATGGCGGTTCAAATGCTAGGATGGCTGTGTTGTGAATGAGTAACTAGTATTCACTGTTGGGCCAAAGGCCAGTACATGTACATGGTGTACAGGGCCGTCTTCAGAAATTCGGGGCCCTGTGCGAAGCATAAAAGAGGGTCCTAAATTTATACCTAATAATAAAGGAGCTAAGGTTTCTGCCAAAAAGTTTCGTCAACGCTTTTTTCTTTTGAACAGTTTTACCCTCCCACCAATTCACATATAACGCACTGCGCCGTACCGGTTCAATTATTTTGTTCTGTCGTAGCCTCGTATGTTTGTTTCGTAGCGGAATCAGAGTCCGGTCGTTCTCCTCATGGCCTCATGGGCCTAGCCCAAATCGGACCTCTCGATGGCTTCTATAAAAGCCGGACGGAGCCACGGATGCACGCCTAAATCCTTCCCTCACCGTCATGGTCTTCGATCAACTCTGCTCAGTTACGACGCCGGAATTATTTCCCCCTCATCCGCCGGCGGAGGCCATGGACAACGCTGATGCTATGCCGGGTGGAGGAGTGTTTTACATCTATGGATGTTTTAATCGCCCCCTTCATGTCCAGATGCCGGAACGGTGCGATGCTGCTGGTAACGCGGGCGAAGCGGCGGGAAACGAGGCGGGAGCGAGCGCCTGCCGGCTGCGGTAAAACGCGTGGAGGCAAGTTGCGTGGAGCTAGGACTGTTGTGGCTGTCGGCCAGGGTTATCCCAGCGATTCCCGTGAGGCATCGGAATAGCGAAACATGGCGGGCAGACGGTGGCAGGCCGTATTTGATGTGGCTCTCGGCGGGATAGGGCATAGGCTGGCTGGTTTACCCGATAAATCTAGGACATCTGCTCTAGGACATGTCCAGATCTAAAAAGTGGAGGAAGTGCTTCGAATAGCAGAGGTACGTGCAACCCAATATGCTACGGACCATGTTGACGATCAGATTGATCCCTATAAAAATTGGCGTTCAAGGCTCTGATGTCGATCATCTACTAGATGGCAGCCTGACTGTGATTATGCCAATCATCCCAATCCCCCACGTCCTTCCTCTCCAGAGCACCCAGCGCCGCCTCGTGCCACCGACACACTTGATCCCGACTCAATCGCCTAACTGCACGCACAAGACGAACGATGGGACGTGGGGCTCGATCTCCGCCGCGACGGCGGTGCCGCAGCGTGCGGCTCCACGATTAGGATGGGTGAAGCGCAAGCCACACGAGGGCGCGTCGGTGCTTAGACGTGGGGTGCAGCTCTGGTGTGTCGGGGCGGAGGTTTGGGAGGAGCTCTGGTGGATCTTGTTCAAATCGAAGGCTCGGCGATTTCCTCAAGTACTAAGTAGTAGATACTAACCCGTAATCCAAAATGTAAGCCACACCCTGGCGTGACACCCTCGCGGTCACCCCTACAGCAGCCGTCATTCGCTCTAGCTCGCGGAGGTCCACTTTACATCCACTTCGTGCCATCTTGCTTGGTTGCCGTGAACTATAATGGCGCCGGCCAGGTGCGAACATGGCAGAGTCGCTTCTCTCCGGTCAGAATCCACCTACAACACCGGATGTAAGGCCTCGCCTGTGCGTCTATACTACAACAAGAACCACAATCGCAGCTGATCCTCCATAACAAAAGAAATCCGTCCTTTTTTTTTCTTGGAGCAGTGGATCGGACTCGCTTTCTTCAGATGTAATCATCAAATTTAGTGGTTGTGGTGTCACGGCTCACGGTAACACCAGCAAAGTATGGCTAACCGAGTGTTCAGAGAAAGCTAAACAACCACTTCTATGGTTTTGCTGGATTAACTATGTTGACGGGAAGTGTCCGCAACTTTGACAAGGTATGAGTACAAAGTATTTAGACATATTTTAATACGTATATTTATATCTAGAACGGAGGAAGTACTTTAGTTGAAACTTGGAAATACAAACCAATCTATGCAGATTTCACTTTGTTGATGGTTGCACTCTAGACAATCCAAGCAGGTATTAACAACAACACTTAATCTCTTGGAACGTCTTTTTTACAAAGTATGTTATTCAGATTTAGAATTAATTATTATGTTCTTTTATAAATATGAGAAAATATGACCACTTTTATCAATGGTGGTATAAAGAAGAAGTGTGTTCAGTTTTTCTTTTCCGGTGCAACGCACGGACACTTTTGCTAGTCTTAATAAATACACATAGAAATAGTAAATACACTTCAATTTTTTCACCAAAAGATAATACTACGATTGAATTCAAGCACTACATGAATTAAACTTCAAGCGTGTCCATGTAAGTCAATAGAGAAGATTGTACAAACCTTGATCGGCCTTTGAGTATGAGGCTGGAACTAGATCGATTGATCGAATTGGGGTGCAGCGAACGGCCAAAGAAGCATTTGGGCGAATAGACGGATGGCAGCCTGAGCGGACGGGAGTGTTGCCTTCTCCCTTCTCTGCACCATTCTGTGGTTCTCGGATCCATCTAGGAGGAAGCACAAACGGACGGCCACAATCGATTTGATTGACAAGCCTCGGATCGGCCGATCGGTAATACGTGACTGGCGTGCTGCTCATGGGCTCTCGTTCATTTGGGCGAAGAAAACTGACCGAACATCGCGTGGTCGGTGTCGACATGGGGTTGAAAATCGAAAGGAAATTGTGCTGGGCTGGGCTTGGCACTGGAATTAAGGGGCCCCTAGTTTTGGGGTGCCCTGTGTGGTCGCCCAGATGGTACGGGCCCTTGGACGGCCCTGACGGTGCAATATACAGGGAACCTCTCATACACTGGGAATATACAATAAGGGTCTATATATAAATAACCCCCCCCCCCCCCCCCCCCACACCCCCCAAACTCATGGTGGATCAACAACACTAAGTTTGGAAAGAAAGAACCCATGTTGTGCTCTTGTCTGGACCTTCGTGAAGAAGTCAGCAAGCTGTAACTCGGAAGGCACATAACGAAGAGCCATAACCTGATCCTATACAGCCTTACGCACATAGAAGGCATCAACACCGATGTATTTTGTGAGCTCGTGCTTCACCGGATCACGCGCAATGCTGATGGCACCAGTACTGTCCGATTAGAGAGGAGTCGGGGCATCAGCAGAAACACCAAAGTCCGCAAGTAACCAGCGTAACCAAGTCACCTCAGCCATCAATAGAGCTATGACTCGCAACTCAGCCTCGACACTCAAACGAGAGACTGCAACTTGCTTCTTGGTCTTCCAAGCAATGAGAGAGCCGCCAAGAAAAAAAAAGTAGGCAGAAAGAGACTTGCGATCCTCTGGATCGCTAGCCCAGGTAGCATCTGAGTAGGTCTGGAGCTGTAAGGAGCTGGAGCTAGGAAAGAAGAGACGACGGGTGATAGTGCCACGAAGATATCGTAGGACACGAAGGAGATGACTATAGTGGACACTAGTGGGAGCAGACATGAACTGACTCAGAATATGGACCGGGTAGGAGATGCCAGGACGAGTGACAGCAAGATAGACAAGGCTCCCAACCAGGTGACGATAGAGAGTCGGGTCCGATAGAGGATCACCATCAATGGCACAGAGGCGGACATTGAGCTCCATTGGAGTCTCGACAGTCCGCTCATCACCAAGACCAGCACGAGTGAGAAGGTCCTGAATATACTTCTCCTGGGAGATATAGAAGCCATCAGAGGTAGAGAAAACCTCAAGGCCAAGAAAGTAGCGGAGAGGACCAAGATCAGTCATGAGAAACTGATCACGAAGACGGGCCTTGACAAAGGGAATGTACTCAGGGTCGTCACCGGTGATGATCATGTCATCGACATAAATAAGAAGGAGAGTCCGACCACGAGAAGATGTGTGAACAAAGAGCGCAGGGTCATGTGCGCTAGGGACAAAACTAGCAGAGGTCACCACAGAGGCGAAACGCTGAAACCAGGCGCGAGGGGCTTGCTTAAGGCCATAGAGAGAGCGCCGGAGACGATAGACCATGCCATCGGGAATAGAGTAGCCAGGAGGTGGCTGCATGTATACCTCCTCACTTAACTCACCGTTAAGAAAAGCATTCTGCACATCAAGCTGAGAGATAGATCAGTGACGAACAGAAGCAACGACAAGAAGAGTACGAACAGTGGTCATGTGAGCCACTAGAGCAAAGGTATCGTCATAGTCACGGCCATGCTCCTGCTGAAAGCCGCGAGCAACAAGACGAGCTTTGTAGTGCTCAAGAGAACAATCGGAGCGAGTCTTGATCTTGTGGACCCTCTTGCAGGTGATGGGACGAACAGAGGAAGGAGGAGTGACAACATCCCAGGTGCCAGTACGATCAAGAGCAGCAATCTCCTCAGCCATCGCTGGCTGCCATTCGGGATGGGAAAGTGCATCCCGATAAGAGGTCGGCTCAAGGACAGTAGAAAGACCGTAGTGAGCGGGAGAATAGCGATCAGGAGGAGGACGAGGACGGGCACGAAGATGATGAGTCGGCTCAGACGGAGAGGGCATCACACCAGAGGTGGAGGGCATGTCGGGAGGAGCAGCATCATCCTCACGTGGACGACAGGAATAGTGAAAAGGGTAGTGAGGGACCACCGTAGGCGAGGAAGGTGACATGGGAAAGGAAGGTGTGGAGGTTGGGGAAGGTGGTGAGGGAGGAGAGGGGGTCTGGTGGGCGAAGAAGGAGAAGGTGGTGGGAGGCTCGGCGGAGCAGGGACATGAGGCACAGGAGGAGGTGAGTCAGGGAACATGAGAAAAGAGATATCATCCACCGAGAAGGAAGAGGAGGAGGGACGCGGGTAGAAAGGACGGGACTCATCAAAAGTAACATCCTGAGATATGCGCATCCGTCTACCAATAGGATCCCAACACTTATATCCCTTGTGCTCAGGGTTGTAGCCAATGAAGACACACTCAACAGTTTGAGCAGTCAACTTGGTGCGTTCGCGTGGAGCAAGAAGAACATAGCAAACGCAGCCAAAAAGACGAAGAGTCGAGTAATCAGGAGTGTGACCAGTAAGACACTCAAGAGGAATACCCCCTGCAAGGATGTGGAGGGCTGAAGATTGATGAGATAGGTGGAAATAGACACAGCATCAACCCAGAAGTGAGGAGGAAGAGAGGCAGCGATCATCATTGCACGAGCCGTCTCAAGCAGGTGGCGATGCTTGCGCTCAACCACACCATTTTGGGCATGGGCGCCAGGGCAGGAGAACTGGGCAAGAGTACCCTACTCAGCAAGAAAACCACACAATAGCTGGGAGATGTACTCACCAGCAGAATCAACCCGAAAGACACGAATAGGCGTGGAAAACTGAGTATGAACCATGGTAGCAAAACGCTTATATATCGAGAGAACCTCGCTGCAAGAATTCATAAAATAGATCCAAGTGTGGCGAGAGAAGTCATCGATAAAAATAACATAGTAGTGTTGGCCCCCCTTTGAAGCAAAGGGAGCCGGTCCCCATACATCAGAGTGAACCAAATCAAAGGGACGCTGAGATACAGACTCACTAGTAGGATAAGGTAACTGATTATGTTTACCAAGCCTACAACCCTGACAACGCTGAAGCGAGACATCTCCTGAGACAGGCTCCAAAAGACCTCGACGAAGTAAAGATGACCAAAGATGATGATGCCACTGCTGAAAGGATGCGGTAGTGGAAGCAGCAAGCACACGTGGTGCAATCGGTGAAGTGGTAGAGGAAGGAACATGAAACCAGTCAACCTCCCAAAGTCCCTGAGAGTCACGGCACCGAGGGCCAGCCCCAACCAGTGCCCGAGTGTGAGTGTCCTGAACAGAACAAGAATCAACATCAAGAATGACCCGACAACCAGAATCAGTGAGTTGAGCAGCGGAAAACAAGTTCATGATAAGACGGGGAACATGAGAAACATCAGGAACAGAAAAGGAGGAAGTAGAAAGAGTGCCACGACTAGCAACATGAAGAGAAGTACCATCGGCAGTAAGAACATAGACATGAAGAGGAAGAGGTCGAAGAGAAGAAGAGAGGAAGAATCAGGAGACATGTGAAAAGAAGCTCCAGAATCCAGAACCTACGAAGATGTACCTGACTTCGTAGAGGAACTAACCACAGAGGCAACAGTACCCGTCGAAGCAGAGCCAGAGGAGGCAAGGAGATGCTGAAGCCTCGCTATATCCTGCTCAGTGAAGCCGGTGGTGACGGTCGCTGAAGGTGGAGCGCGAGGAGGCACACCCCGCTGCTTCTGATAGCAGTCAGACTCAAGTTGACCAGACCGCCGACAGTGAGTGCAAAACCGAGGAGGACTAGGGCGACCCCCACCATGAGAGGGGCGAGCTCGTCCAGAAGCAGCAGGCGCTATTGTGGATAGAAGCGGTGGTGCAGGGGCAGTGGGAGATCGAGCAACAAGAACAGAAGGTGTCCCAAGCAGTCCAGCACCACGCAGACGAGTCTCCTCAATGCGAAGCTCAGTCAACACCTCTGAGATAGGAACATGGCCGCGAGCAAACAACTGCGCACGGCGGGGCTCAAACTCTGGAGGAATTCTAGACAGGAACTCATGGATCCTCTGGAAATCCATATCTGAACGTACTGTCCGGCAACACTGGCAAGTACCACAGATAGCACTGCGAAGGGAGTCAAGCTGGCGCCAGATCGCCACACTCTAGGTGTAGAACTCATCAACATTAGACTCACCCTACTGAAGATCATGCTCCCGACGCAACACAGACACGTACAACGAATTCCCAGAAGGCTGATAGCGCTGACGAAGGTGAGACCACATCTCAGCGACCGTAGCGAGGCCCATAAACTCAGAAGCAAACTGTGGCTGAACACTCTACGAGACAATGGCAGCAGCTCTAGCATCCTCATCACACAACTGAGTAAAGGTAGCCAAACTATCACGGTAGGAGCCAAGAGCCTCTGAATAGGCAAGTACCTGCTCCTCATATGCTTAATCACCAGCAACCTCAGCAGACTTGGCTGCATCCCGATCAGCCTGAGTCGCATCCTCAGCAAGGGCCTGTGGCACGGATGGCGGGGTAGGAGGCACAGGAGCAGTGCGGTGCGGCGGACAGGAGACCTCGGCGATAAGAACACCCCACAGGCGAGGACCACGCATGTGAATGCGCATGAAGGCAGCAAACTCTCCATAGTTGGTACCATCAAAAATCACGGGGCAGCGAGGGATACTGACATAGCCAGACAACGAAGACGCCATATCTCCTCTTTTTTTGGTCAACCCTCAGATCTGAATCTGGGTAGAGCCAGATTTTCTCTCGTGGCCAGCATCTTCCCGGCTGAAGACAGCCAGCTCCGGAGCAAGCCGGCAGGGAACTCAGCCAGAAGGAGATGCGGCCGAGGCAGGCCTGCAAGGCGTCGGACGAATGCGTGGCCGGGGCAGTGCGGAAGGGGGTGGCGTCGGGCGGGCCAGAGGAGGCCGGATCTTGGCCAGGGATGGCCGGAACTTGGCCGTTGATGGCCGAAACGGGACTGGCCGGCCGGATCTTGGCCGATTGAGGCAGTGGGAGCTCCAAATCGAGCTCCAAAACTACGAAAGAAGACAAAAGAACTCGATCCCAACAAGAACGGGAGAGGAGGAAGAAGGTGAAGCAGCAGCAGCAGCAGCCGGAAAGATCATCGGCGGTGGTGCGGATCGAGCACGAAGTTGCAGCGTGCAAAGAGCTAAACCAGGAGCTCTGATACCATGTTGTGAATGAGCAACTAGTATTCACTGTTGGGCCAAAGGCCAGTATCTACATGGTGCAATATGCATGAAACCCCTCATACACTATACAGTAAGGGTCTTTACATCACTAACAGGCTGCAAGTGGTAGTTGCTATCTTCCTGATAGTAATATATTCTTTTTAACGAAAATAAGAGAATGTTGTTTTCAGATATCCTGTACTTTTTCCACATGTGATTATTGTGGTTGCTTAGTTAATCAACAAAGTAGGATCGTTTGCTTGAAAATATCGATAGTAAGCTAGCAAATATGTTCTGACTTACATTTTCTACTTTAGTTTGGACAGTCCAATGTTCAGGATGCTGGAAAATGGATTTATGGCATTATTAAATCCAATAGTCGCAAAAAGGTAATCTATTTTGGTGGTTGTGATGAATTTGGGGCCTCTGCCGTTCTTCGATACCCAGCAGCATTTCTCCGATCCAGGAGAACTGTTCCGGAACTATGCTCCTGGAAAAATAGAAGAGCGGTGCAGAGGGCAATTATAAGAGAACTGAAACTTGAACACTCTGTAATGGCCATTCTAGATAAGCAAGATGAAGAGGATGATTTTTAAGGGAGTTGATGAAAGCTCAAGGAATGAGATAGACAGTGTTGCCCAATTGATTGATCAAACCCTCAGTGCCACCAAATTTATTATGTTTTTTTCTCAATGGAAGTGACAACAGGTTACAATGCCTCACATGCTTATATCTTACTACCGAGAAAGAATTCAGCATTTAAAAAAGAAAGCTTCTGTCCGCGAATGGTATAAATTTTAGTGATTGCAATTTGTCATGCAAATTGTCAACAAAGGGAACTAGCACAGGTTAGCCATATGGCAACAATTTGCTAGCAACATCACTCTGGTCACACCTGAAAGAACATCTCTCACATTATGTTTTGTGTGTTTGATGTCAATACATGTGATACACTAATGTTTGTTTAAGTGGTACAGGGATTACATAGTTTCATATTTGTGTGTGTTGGATTTGGTCGGTCTGTCAAAAGTTAACAGGAAAAATGTGGCCAGGCCGGATAATCCGGGCCGGATATTGTTGAAATATCCGGCCCCCTGTTTTTGGCTAAGTCTTCGAGGAAAAGCAGCACAGTATGGGGGCCGGACATTTGCCCGGATATTGTCTCGGTATTGTATCAGGGCCGGAATATCCGGGCCGGATATTTTGGAAATATCCGGCCCCCTCGTTTTTGGCTAAGGACTGGAAGAAATTTGAACCAGTACAAGGGCCGGACATTTGGCCGGATAATGTCACAGTTTTGTCCCGAAGGCCGGATTATCCGGGGGGGGGGGGGGGGCGGATTATCCGGCCCTTACTTAGGCCGGAATATCCGCCCCCCCGGAAGCTGCAACGGCTCAATTTTGAGGGGAGGTATAAATACCCCCCTTCTTCTACCTTGGTTGCTTGCTCAATCATTACACAAGAAATCTGCCAAGCCACCTCCATTAGAGCCACCTCAAGAAAGTCAAGATTTGCAAGATCTCCTTCCTCCCCCAACCAAAGCTCTTGATCTTTGGAGATTCGAAGGAGAAGACACCGATCTACATCCTCACCGAAGCGTTCTTCATTTCCCCCTCTCTTGTTTGAGGGATCTCATGCTAGTGTTCCCATTTGGTTCCCTAGTTGATTTGTGTTGATGTATTGTTGCTGATTGTTGTGTTGTAACAGATTTGGGAGCCTCCAATTTGGTTGTGGATGTGTGCCCCAAGAACCTTGTAAAGGCCCGGTTTCCGCCTCGAGGAAATCCCTTAGTGGAAGTGGGCTAGGCCTTCGTGGCGTTGCTCACCGAAGATCTGAGTGAAGCCTTCGTGGCTGTTGGTTTGGCTTTCGTAGCAACCACACTCCTCCAAACGTAGACGTACCTTCTTGCAAAGGAAGGGAACTACGGGAATCATCTCCGTGTCATCGCGTGCTCCACTCTCGGTTACCTCTATCCTATTCTATCTCTATATTGCTTAGATATATCTTGCTTAGTTGTTAGCCTTGTCATATATGTAAATTCACTTAGTTGCATATCTAGAGAATTTACCTTTTGTGTCAAGCCTAAATTGAAAAAGAACTAAAAATTGGTTAGCACCTATTCACCCCCCCTCTAGGTGCGGCATACGATCCTTTCAATTGGTATCAGAGCCTCGGCTCTTATTTCGGGCTTAACCGCGTAAGAGTATGCCGGACGAGGAGTCCTCGGAAGGGGCCGCCAAGACGGTCTCCATGGAAGACTTCAATTCGTTGAAGTCCTCCATGGAAGCCCAAATGGAAAGCATGAAAAAGATGATTGCCGAGCTTTTGGCTCCGGCCCTTCCCAAGGCTCCTAGTGTAGAGGTAAAAGACACGGGTGCGTTAGATGAGGGAGAGGCTTCGGACTTACCCTCATCTACCGAACCCGTGGAAGGTGATAACTTAAACACTATCAAATCTCCCATTGCATCTCCTAGGGGAACTAGTGGAGGTGAAAGCTACAATCGAGTACCTCCACCTTTCCTATCTCCCGATATACCGGTTCCCCATCCCCATTTGAACATTCGGGGCGACCCACCTAAGTTTTCTATTGATAATTTCGATACTTGGCAATTTGAGTTCCGCTCTCATGTTTGTAGTGCCTCCAATGAATTATGGAGAATCATCTTGGAGGGCTTCAAGCCATACAACCCCGACAAGTTGACTAGAAGAGAAGCGGTTGATAGTCAACTCAACAACACCGCCTTGTACATGATTCAAACTAGTGTGGGGACAAAGGAATTGCATCGTGTCCGGAACTACACCACCGCCAAGGAAGCTTGGGATGGCTTGACCGCTAGTTGCATTGGAAGTGAGAGCACAAGGAGGAACAAGTATAATGCTCTTAAGAATAAAGCCGAAGGGTTCATGAGGCTACCGGATGAAGATCATGAAGACATGTATGGAAGACTTCTCACCGTTGCCGATGCCTTCCGGCTTATTGGTGCCACCCACATCAATGACTCTTGGATCAAGGAGAAGTACATTGAATGCATGATGCCATTTGTACCCATTGATGTCAAGACTCTTGTGGGGAGGGAATGCTATTCCTCTCTCACCTCTCAACAAGTCGTGCACGAGATGCAAGCTCTCAAGGTGCTTGAGGAAACCTCTCATGATTCTCGCAATCGTGCTCTTGGGATGGCAAAAGGTTCCAACCTTGCCTTGGTGGTCAACTCCGTTGAAGAAGTGATTCCTCAAGAATCTTATAGGGCATCTTGGAGCATGTCCTATCCGGAAGATTTGCAATGCCACTACCATGACCACATGGCCTTCCATGCAAAGTCGTTTTGGATTGATCCGTCCAAGGCCAAGGAAGACAACATCAAGAGAAACAACAAAAGTGGGTTCACTAGCTTTGGTCCAAAGACAAGATCATGCTACAATTGCGATGACAAGCACCACTTCATTGCCGAATGCCCCTATGAGAATAGAGAGCTTCATAATGGGAGGCTCATTCCCAAGGACAAGGGCAAAGACACAAAGGGCAAATATTCAAAAGCCCCCAACAAGAAATTCTACAACAACAAGACCAAGAAGGGCAAGAGGCCCTCAAGAATTGTGCTAGTAACAAAGGAAGAATATTCTTCTGATGAAGTGGGAAGCTCTAGTAGTGAGGAAGATGAAGAAAGCTCAAAGGAGTTGGCCGCCATCGTCACCACCAACATTCCCTCTTCATCTCTCTTTGACTCTCCCAATGAGAATCCTCATATCAAGAATGCACATTGCTTCATGGCAAGGTCCTCCTTGGACACATCTATTGTGCTATCAACTCAAGAAGAGTATACCTCCGGAGATGATGATGTTGATGATGAAGAAGATGCAACCTCTAATGGATTGGTCGCTCTTGCCTCCCTCTCCACCAACTCTTCATCACCAAGTGAATCCCCCAATGAGGTCATTCATGTGGAGGAAGAAAGTTGCCTCATGGCTAAATCCTCCGAGGTATCATCCCCTAACCCCTCTATGCCTAACTTATCTAGTGATCTAGGGGTTGATGATGCTAGTCTAAAAGTGAAACAAGAAATGCTAGAGTTTGATGATTTCATTCTCAACCTACAAGGTAACACTAAAAAGCATGTTTCAAATCTCATGGTTCGTATAGCTCAACAAAGTGATATTCTTGAGAAAAAGGGTCAAATAGAGAGAGAAGATTCTCTTGAAATCCATGCTCTTAAAAATGCTCTTGAGGAAAGTCAAGAAACTATAGCTTCTCTTGAGGAGAGGCTAGAAACTCTTGAAGAGCCTCAAGGTAAAATTAACAAGCTCACAAAAGCTAGAGATCTTGCTAGGGCTAAGTCTAAAGTGCTTAAAAAGGAAAAGGCCAAATTTGAGGTTGATCATGAGAAACTTGTGAAAGATCTAGATGAACTAGACAAAGCTCACAAAGCTTTGAAGAGTGAATACACTCTCTTATCCAAGTCTTATGAGCAACTTCAAATTAGGCTTGCCTCATATGATTTGCCTAGTTCCTCTACTCCTTCATGTGATCATGCAAATGTTATTGAGGAAAATGCTAGGTTGAAGGATGAACTTGCTAAGGCCTCCTCTCCACAAAGTAAACTTTCATTGGATGATCTCTTGAGTAAGCAAAGATCAAACAATGGGAAGGAGGGCCTTGGCTATGGGGCCAAGGCAAAGAAGGCAAACAAGCAAAAGGTCAAGCCCGCACAAGAGAAGAAGAAAGATATCTCTAATGGTGAAGCCCCTAAGGGCAAAACCATGAATGATGATGATGCGGGAAATGCTAACCCTCACTATGTTTTATTTAAAGATTATTATGGTGATGTTTATGCTAAATATGTTGGCCCATATGATGGTTATGTTGCTTGGTCTATTTGGGTCCCAAAGACCCTTGTTGCTAACAAAAGAGGACCCATTGAGAAATGGGTACCTAAATCCAAGAATTGATCTCATGTAGGACTATGCCGCCGGAGGGTCAAAAAGGGTACTTGATAGTGGATGTACAAGTCATATGACCGGCGGCAAGAACCTCGTCAAGGAGTTGAGGCCCAATACAAATAATATCACCGTCTCCTTTGGCGATAATTCTACATCCGAGGTAATCGGTTTTGGCAAGGTTGTGGTTGCACACAACATTACTCTTGTGGATGTCATGCTTGTCAAAACCCTTGGTTACAATTTGCTTTCCGTTTCCGCCCTTGGCAAGATGGGTTTCGCCGTCTTTATTGATAATGATATTGTGGTCCTCTTGTGGAGCAAGACTCTAAAAGTCGCTTTCGTTGGGTATCGCGAACACAACTTGTATGTGGTGGACTTCTCGGGGACCACCACGTCAAGTGCGATGTGCCTATTCGGAAAGGCGGACGTGGGTTGGTTGTGGCATCGCCGCCTAGCCCATGTCAACATGAGAACTTTGCAAAGTCTTCACAAGGGGAACCATATTGTGGGACTAATGGAAAATGTGTCTTTTGCCAAAGATCGTGTTTGTAGGGCTTGTGTTGAAGGCAAAATGCATGACTCTCCGCATCCAAGCAAGACTATCATCTCTTCCAAGAGGATCTTGGAGCTTCTTCATGTGGATCTCTTTGGTCCCGTTACTCATGCAAGTCTGGGTGCGAAGAAACATTGCTTGGTGATAGTTGATGATTACTCAAGATACACTTGGGTCTACTTTCTCAAGACGAAAGATGAGACTCAACAAATATTCATTGACTTTGCTACCGAGGTGCAACGCCAACACAACCTCCTCATTATGGCAATAAGAAGTGACAACAGCTCCGAGTTCAAGAACTATACACTCAATGATTTTCTTAGTGATGAGGGGATTCAACATCAATATTCCGCTGCTTACACCCCTCAACAAAATGGTGTTGCGGAGAGGAAGAACCGGACTCTTATGGATATGGCAAGATCTATGATGGCGGAGTATAAATCCCGCTATAACTTTTGGGCGGAAGCCATCTCCACCGCTTGCCACTCCTCTAACCGGCTCTATCTCCGCAAGGGCTTGAACAAGACTCCATATGAAATACTCACCGGGAACAAACCTAATATCTCATACTTCAAGGTGTTCGGGTGTAAGTGTTTCTACAAAATCAAAGGGGTTCGTTTGTCTAAATTTGCTCCTAAAGCTTTGGAGGGTATATTTGTTGGTTACGGTGCCGAATCTCACACTTATAGAATCTTTGATGTATCCTCCGGGATTATCATTGAATCTTGTAGTGTGAAGTTCGAAGAAAATGATGGCTCCCAAGTGGGGCAAGTTGATGTTTGTGCAGGTGATGAAATACCTCAAGATGCCATAGTAAGAATGGGTGTGGGATTTTTCCGCCCCATTGAGGGACACGGTGTGGCGTCTCGGGAAGAACTATGCTCTACCACGGTGGAGCCCTCATCTTCTCAACATCAACAAACCTTACCTAGTGAAGCAAATGATGCACCAACCCAAGAACAAGAACAAGACCCTCCCTCTTATGTGCAAGATCAAGGACAAGATCAAGGTCAAGATCAACCAATCATTCATAATGGCTCCAATGAGGATCCAATCAACTCTTGCCCTTCTCCGAACATTGTTCAAGATCAAGCACATGAGATTGAGCAACCCCAAGCAATTGAGGAAGCTCAAGTTCAAGGTCAAGACGGGGATCCAAATGATCAAGTTGATCAAGTGACACCTCCAAGGCCAAGAAGAACCAAGGAGGAGATCGAGGCCCGTCGTCTAGCAAGAAGAGAAAGGCAACTTGAGCGTCTTGAACACACACATGACAAGGTTCTTGGTGATGTAAGGGCAAAGGTTTCCACAAGAAGGCAATTGGCTAATTTTAGCAATCATCATGCTTATATCTCCTTAGTGGAACCCAAGAAAGTATTTGAAGCCCTTGAAGATTCAGATTGGATGGAAGCAATGCACGAAGAACTCAACAACTTCAAGCGCAACAAAGTGTGGACCTTAGTAGAGAAGCCAAAGGAGTGCCGCAATGTTATTGGCACTAAATGGATATTCAAGAACAAGCAAGATGAGTTTGGCAATGTTGTGAGGAACAAGGCAAGATTGGTGGCTCAAGGGTTCTCTCAAGTTGAGGGAATTGACTTTGGAGAAACCTATGCTCCCGTGGCCCGCCTTGAGTCCATACGTATCCTTCTTGCTTATGCATCGCATCATAACTTTAAGTTACAACAAATGGATGTGAAAAGTGCATTTCTTAATGGTCCTTTGCATGAAGAGGTTTATGTTAAGCAACCCCCGGGGTTCGAGGATCTCAACTTTCCTAACCATGTCTACAAGCTCGATAAAGCTCTTTATGGTCTCAAACAAGCTCCTAGAGCTTGGTATGAGCACCTTAAGGAATTATTGGTAGACCGTGGGTTTGATGTTGGGCTAATCGATCCCACTCTTTTTACTAAGAGGGTCAATGGGGAGCTTTTCGTTTGCCAATTATATGTTGATGATATTATCTTTGGCTCTACTAACAAAGCTTTCAATGATGAATTCTCAAAGCTTATGACCGATAGGTTTGAGATGTCTATGATGGGAGAGATGAAGTTCTTCCTTGGTTTTGAGATCAAGCAATTGAGAGGAGGAACCTTCATCAACCAAGCAAAATATCTCCAAGACATGCTCAAGAGGTTCAAGATGACCGAGATGAAAGGTGTTGCCACTCCTATGGTTACCAAATGTCATCTTGCACTTGATCCCAATGGTAAAGAGGTGGATCAAAAGGTATATCGCTCCATGATTGGATCCTTGCTTTACCTTTGTGCATCTAGACCGGACATAGTGTTGAGTGTTGGTGTGTGTGCAAGGTATCAAGCTTCTCCTAAGGAGAGCCACATGATAGCTCTCAAGAGAATCTTTCGATATTTGGTTGATACCCCAAGATATGGTATTTGGTACCCCAAAGGCTCAAGTTTTATTCTCAATGGGTACACCGATGCGGATTGGGCGGGAGACAAGGATGATAGGAAATCAACCTCCGGGGCTTGCCAATTTCTTGGTAGGTCCTTGGTGTGTTGGTCATCCAAGAAGCAAAATTGTATATCTCTCTCCACCGCCGAAGCCGAATATGTTGCCGCCGCAAGTGGATGCACTCAATTGTTATGGATGAGGCAAACCTTAAAGGAATACGGTGTCATTTGGGACAAAGTGCCTCTATTATGTGACACTGAAAGTGCTATCAAGATTGCCTATAATCCGGTGCAACATTCAAGAACGAAGCATATTGAGATCCGGAATCATTTCATTAGGGATCATGTTGCCCGGGGTGATATTGAGCTTATCTATGTTCCTACCAAGGATCAACTTGCCGATATATTCACGAAGCCTCTTGATGAAGCAAGGTTCACTTATTTGAGGAATGAGCTAAATATCATCGATTCAAGGAGTATAGCTTGACCATCTTGCAAACACACCTTCGTCTCAAAACTTTATTTGGTTTAGATGTGGGCATGGAAATAGGGGGAGTGCGGTTTAAATTATTGAGCTATCCCTCCCCCCATAATGCCAACATTAAAGATTTCATTCTCGTTATATCATATGTTGATATGTGAGCTTAAATGATGAGTATTGGTTTGGACCCAAGATATATCTTCGCGGTGCCATACCATAACACTCATATATGGTGGCCTAGGCCACCACACTCTTCTTCGTGAAGAGTTGGAGTTGTTTGGTTTTTCATTGGATTTTATTGACATCTCCATGTTCTTATGGGAAATCACTCTAGTTTGGCCTTATTTGCTCATATCTTGCAAACTTGAGTGACCATGTACCATTAACAGTTTGTATCTTCTAAAACCTAAGCCTACTCTCTCCTATAAGCCATTTCCATCTTGCTCATTTGTCATGTTTGGTAAAAAACTTGGAGTTTGAGGTTTTTCGGTCGGATGATCTAGGTTGCTCCATCTTATTGGTAAATTTGCACCTTATATGTGACGTGATACATTATTGCATCGCATATGGGTCATGCAAATAACCAACGAAAGATGGGCCGGATTCACGGCGATTCTGGAATTTTCCAGAACCCCGGATAATCCGGCCCCAGGAGACCCCGAAAAATCCGGCCCGGCCGGATTATCCGCCCTAAGCTAGGGCCGGATTATCCGGCCTGGGCAGATCTTGAAAGGGTTGAGGTCGAGGCCGCGGAGGGGCAAACGGTTCACACCTCCCCCCACGCGCCTCTCTCTCCTCTTTCTCCTCTCAAGATCGCCGGACCTCCTCCTCCTCGCCGGAGACGCTCCGTCCGTCCCCTCTCGGAGTTCTTGGGTGGATCGGGTGCATCTCCTCCCTAGCTACCTTCTCCTCCAAGCGGTTTCCACAATGGATGTGGGTATGATTCACAATCTCTAACCCTAGATGTTGTGTTTTATATGTGCTATTTTCTTGGTGGAATTGGTGTCTAGTTGTTCCAAATCACGTGTAGTGTACTCCTCTTGCATGCTATGAGGCCGATCTAGTCTTAGACAAGTTTTTGATTGAAAAACTGCAAATCTCGCAGGGCCGGATTATCCGCCCCCCGAGCAGGCCGGATTATCCGGCCAGGCCGGATTATCCGCCCCCAGGGGACACCGGATTATCCGGCCTGGAGCTTCATCGCCGCTGCAGTTTTTGCTTCAATCTATCATGACTAGATTTGTACCGACTTATAGCATGTTTCTCGAGTATATTACTGTATCTTACATGACTTATGAGCATTACCTTCTCTTTGCTACCCGCCTTTGCTTCTCACAGGTGGTGCTTCTCGGGGTGGTCGGAGACGCTCAAGGCATGATCGATCTAGTGACGAGTATGCACCCAATGCACCTCAGCTTTAAGTGTGCTCGTGATGGTAATGAGGAGCGGGACTACACTCTTGATATCATGGACTTTATCTTCCATGAGATCCGTGATGCCATGGTCTCCCGGACCACCATACCATATGCACCCTACATCCAGCTTCTCATCAACAACTTTGTGGCTGTGAATAGTGAAGATTTGAGTGGGTATCCTTTGGTGAAGCACCATGTCAAGAAGGCCTACAAGCTTAAGCCAGTCTCTTCAGCTGTACCTGCACCTGACACTTTCATGGGTGATGCTCGTTCTAGTGGTGTTGCGCCTGCTCGTCATCCTGATGTCCCGGCTATGAGGAAGCAAGTGACCCGGCTTAGTTGGTTTCAGCGTCACATCCTTTGCATGAACATTGAGATCCATAAGGAGAACTATGCAGCTAGCCGAGAGCGTTCTGAGATTAAGCATACTCAGGCGGTTATTCTACACAAGCTCAGTGGTGATCAAGGTCCCCCGCCTCAGCCTCCAGCTCACCAGGGATACAGTGGATGGCACTCTGCACAGGTTCCATGGAGTGATCTTGATGATTGCCTTCAAAGGTCCAACACCTCTCGTCGTTCTCCGGATGCACCTGACACTGATGAAGAAGAAGAAGAAGAAGAAGAAGAGGCGCAAGAGTCCGATGATGATTATGCCTCCGAGTGATCCCCATGGGGCGAGTAGCATCGCGCTTGTCCCCTTTTTGGCGTCTCGATGCCAAAGGGGGAGAAGCGTTCTATTAGAAACTCTCTCGGGGATTTGCATGGTTTGGGCACAAGCATATGCATTTATCATTCCTTTATTGCTTGTGTTCCCTCTTATTTGAACTATTTGCTATGGTTGTGTTCCGTTTCCGTTTAAAACTATGTGGTGTGAGACATTGTTATGGTTTTCGGATTTCTATTTGTTGAGATCAAGGATATTACATTATGTGTGGGGACCCCGGACTAGCTGTCCGAAATACCCTGTTATGCATTCAACTCACGATCCAATGATCAGTGCACCGTGAGCACATAACCGAACTGAATATCCAGAATTACATCATCCATTACAGTATCGAATAAATAAGTCTTACAAAGCGGGTCACATGACCGAGCTTACATAAATTGCCTCGATGGGCAAGTTCACCAAACACAGCAGCGGATACACATCAACGTCGTCGGGCCCAAGTCATGCCTTAGACCTACAGGCGACTGACTTGGAGAGCGTCCTAGGTCGCATAGTCGTCATGATATCCTCCATCGTCTTCAAAGTCCTCCTCATAGTCTGGCCAAGTTAATAGCCAGGGACAAAGCCGTAAGTACATTTGGAATTGTACTTGCAAACCATCATAAGAGGGGTGGAACACAATCTAACTAAAGGAGACAAGAGAGTAAGACAAGTTTCTATTGTGGGTATAGCATGTTCCTACCTTTTTTTTTTGGTTTGCATAGCATTCCGACTTCTCAAGTGAAGGGAACACTATGAATGTCCTATGACATCTCTATATCTTTGTTAAAGAAGAGTTGCATTCATTCATCTCAAGTGATGAAGATGCGAGGGAAGTTCTATGACATCTCTATATCTTTGTTAAAGAAGAGTTGCATTCATTCATCTCAAGTGATGAAGATGCGAGGGAAGTTCTATGACATCTCTATATCTTTGTTAAAGAAGAGTTCCATCTATGGAAACATTTAGGAAAGAGTTCCCCACTTGGTCTCAATTTTTCCCCACGACCATCTCCATATGGTCAACACACGCCCACTTTCCGTACCCTTCCGATACATAAAACACAACACTTTCTTTGCAAAGCCTTTGTCAAAACAAAACGCAAGCCCCGGTAAAGGTAGACCATTGCAACCCGTCCATGACCGCGGACGCGGCTATTCGAATAGATTAAACTCTGCAGAGTGTGCGCACTTTCCCCACAAGAACTGATAAATCCGCCGGGATCATCCCCGGATCGTCATACAAAAGTATGCGAGACTCGGATAACCAGTCATAGTCTTTCGCCCGTCTCCTTTGGCACAAGTCCTTCCCTGCGGGCTTACCCCTTCCCGGCACCCCGGCAGCATACCTCCTTTTGAGCGTATCTCCGACGCCACGTCGGAAGACCCTCAGTAATCGTCCGGCTATCGGTCTAGACAGTGTATTGCCTCCTCCAGAGCGCAACCCGGCGTCGGAGGTCATCTTGACCCTCCCTAGAGAGTTGTGAAGGTGCTTATGCCAATCTCAACGAACTACGGACTAAGCCCGTGCCCATATTGGATAATGTGGTTGCGCGGATAAAAGTTGGGCTGGTGTACACATATACGCAGTGCCCCTTTTTAGAAACCCTTTTCCTTTTTCCCACAACACCACGGTTGCTCAACCAACCCACATACACATCTTTCCCAAACATCTTTATCAAGATCCTTTGCTTTTATAAACCATACACTTGGGTTAACTCACCCAAGGTTTTCATAAACATTTACAACAAGGTAAACCTTGAGGGGTTCCCAGCCTAAAGTTTCTTGAGAAGGAACTACTTTGGCAACATGGCCGAGATGAAGATCATCATGCCATGAGAGCATAAGGGGGTGGCAAAAGAAATGAATCTCACTTGCTTAAGGTAAGCATGTAAGATGATAATATAGGGTGGCTCAACTTTCAGATTTGGGGGTGTTATTAACCAACTTGGGTGGGGTAGGTGTATCACCCTTTTAACAATCAAGGGGGTACACGGCGTACTTCTCTCAATGTGAGAATTACACCAAGCTTCAAGACTTTGATACCACTAGACTTAACAAAGTGGGGGTGTGGTGTAAAACTCTAATATAGAAAGGTACATGCTCAGGTTGAGCACTCCCGAGGACTCAAGGGAGTAGCACGGCAGTGACACCATGCATCCCTCCAATGTGTGAACCAAGATGAGTAACCACCACAAGGAACTACTCCTATTACAACCATACATAGACCAATATAGAGAGATCAACACATAAAGAGATAAGATGCTTAGGGACATCAACAAATGACATCCAACCCACATCATTCAGAGTTCAAAGATGGCTTGCCTTGGTTGGCTTGTCCCTGGTCTTCCTCAAGTTCTTCACCAAAGTCCTCCCCTTCCACTTCACCTTCGTTTGTATCTAGCGTCGCAAAAGTAAACGATGCATACAATCAACACATAGCTCAAGAAACAAGAACAAATAAATGAAAAAGGAAAATATGCAGGGGAGTTGTTTGACAGAAACAAAACATGATTTGCCCATTTTTATAAACAAGAAGCAACAAGGTTTAAATATAAACATCAAACAATAGCCTTAACATTTCATGTAACACGCATGCACTAACAACCAGAGATGAAAAATTACTAACAGAGGCTAATGATATTTTTCCTGGATGCATAGCAACAAAACAAGACTAACCCAATTGGAATCATTCAAAAATATTAATTTTTCAATTTTTAAAGTCCTAAATACTAAACAGAAACAGAGATCATGTTTCATTTATTAAAAATCGCACAAAAATCCTAAAAATACAAGGCCAGTGGCATCTGAAATATAATTTCATGCCGGAGCTAATGCAACTGGAATCAATGCAATCCGAGTTACCAAACTAATTTAATTAGCAAAACAGTATACTGGCAGATTTTCAATTTTAATTTCAGTTTATCAATTTTTCAAATAAAAGAAAAGGGCGGGAACGCCCTGGGCCGTGCGGTGCTGCTCAGATGGGCCGGCCCAGTGGGGCTCTCCGGTGGCCGGTGAAAAAGAAAAAAGAAAAATGGCCGGGGGCCCGTGGCGGGCCAGGCAGGCCGACGTGGCCATGCACGCCGACGTGGCCGTGCATGCGCCATGCGCCCGTCAGATCTGGATCCGACGGCCCAGATCTGGCGTAGGCGATCGACATCGGGGGCGCTCGCCGGCGCAGAGAGAGAAAGGGGTGGCGCGACGGCTTACCAGAGGCTGGCGATGGCGAGGCTCGACGCAGGCGGGTTGGCGGTGTGGGTGTGCTGCTCGGGGATGTCCTGGCGAAGCTCGGACGCGTCGACGTCGCCTGACTTGGCGGCTTCGGCGTCACGGGCGTCGCCGGTGCGTCGTCGGTGTCGCCGCTCCGCTGCGGATCTGCGAGGCAGGGGCAACGGAGAGGGGTTAGGAGAGGCGAGAGGTGGTGCTGATGACGAGGGAGAGAAGAGGGAGGCGTCGACGGCGTCGTGGCGGTGACCACCTGCGCGTCACCCACGCGGTGACCGTGGTGAGCGCCAAGGCGCGTCGCAGCAGTGGCACGGCTGCTGCTCGAGCAGCCAGGGAGAGGGAGAGGCAGCCTGGCGGCGTTGCGAGAAGGGAGCTGAGGGGGAGAGGAGTGGCGTTTGGGCGGGTTTTATAGGCAGGCGAGGGAGCGGTAGTGGCGTGGGCGGTGGCGATGGCCAACGAGCGAGTGGGTGGTGGCGTCACGCGTGGGCCCCACGGTGATGTTGGGCGTGTGGCGTCAGCAAGGGAGGGAGCCGAGGCGGTGCACGGCAGGCGAGGCGTGATGGCGGGCGACGCGAGGCGTCGAGCCATCATGTCGCTTGACCAGCGTGGCGCGCGCGTGCGTTTAGTGGCTAGGGTTTTGGCGCGGGAGAGAGGTGCTGGTGAGGTTTGGGCTGAAAGAGAGGGGGTAGTGCGAGGTAGGGTTGGGCCAGAGTGAGAGAGGGAGTGGTGGTGGTGTCCACGGCCCAAAAACAGAGAAGAAAAGAGAGGGAAGAGAGAAAGAAAAAGAGAGGGGGAGGTTTCCCCTCTTGTCTCTCGGCCAAAACCCAAGAGAGAAAAGAGAGAAAAGAGAAAGGGGCAGGGGTGAAAAAGAGAGAAGCCATGCCAAGTGCATGTGCCCAAAAGTGACAAGGGATCAAGTGCACAAATGTGAAAACATAAAAAGGACAATAAAAAGATGATGATGGTGTTTAAGGTGCAAACCCTAGGTGAGATGGTGGTGGGGTAGAGAAGGGAGTAGGGTGTTTCTCCCATCCAAAAGTGGTGCTTACCACCCTAGGGTTAGGATCTCTGAGGGCAAGGTGCATAAGAGGTGGTGCCAAACAATTTAAGAAGAGCAAACCCTAAAATTTTAAAGAAGGTGTAAAATAAATTAACCTAAGGTGAGGTGTCACACACAACAAACCAAGAAAGTAATTAAGCTAACCCAAGCAAGAATTCTAGCCTAAACTCAATCAGAAGTGTTAAATAAAAAAATTTGTTGTCTCAAAAATTTAACTTGGAGAAATATGCAGGTTTTTGAAAAATGGGGTGTTACAGACCTTCCCCCCTTAAAAGAATCTCATCCCGAGATTCCGTGGCTAGGAGCTTGAATAGGTGTGGAAATTCTTGTCTCAGATAATCCTCCCGCTCCCATGTGGCTTCATCTTCAGAGTGGTTGCTCCACTGGACCTTGAAGAATTTAATCTTCCTTCGGCGGGTGACTCTAACGGTTTCATCCAGAATACGAATAGGGTTCTCTCGGTAGGTTAAGTCGTGATTGAGGTCGATGGCACGGTAATCAATATCCTTAAAAATTTCAGGCTTGCTTGGTGCTTGGAGGCATCTTCGAAGTTGGGAGACATGAAAAACGTCATGGAACTCAGACAATTCGGGAGGTAACTCCAGCTGGTAAGATACTTCTCCCTTTCGTCCTATCACCTTGAAAGGACCAATGTATCTTGGCGCAAGCTTGCCTTTAACATGGAAACGTTTCATTCCTTTGAGAGGGGTTACCCGGAGATAGGCGAAATCTCCGGCGCTGAAAGTTAACTCCCTACGCTTGTTGTCGGCGTAACTCTTCTGGCGGGACTGTGCAGCCTTGAGACGGTCACGGATAAGCTGAACTTGTTCTTCTGCTTCTCGAAGTATATCTGGACCGAACACTTGGCTTTCCCCGGTCTCGGTCCAGTTGAGAGGGGTCCGGCATCTCCTCCCATAGAGGGCTTCAAAGGGTGCCATCCGAAGACTGGCCTGATAACTGTTGTTATAAGAGAACTCGGCGAATGGCAGGCAATCCTCCCATTTGGTTCCATAAGCGAGAACGCATGCGCGGAGCATGTCTTCCAGAATCTGGTTCACCCTTTCGGTCTGTCCTCCGGTCTGGGGATGGTAGGCTGTGCTGAAAAATAGTTTGGTGCCCA
Organism: Lolium perenne; assembly: GCF_019359855.2. Taxonomy (NCBI): domain Eukaryota; kingdom Viridiplantae; phylum Streptophyta; class Magnoliopsida; order Poales; family Poaceae; genus Lolium; species Lolium perenne. The sequence goes on along the minus strand of NC_067246.2, from coordinate 35,340,955 downwards.
TGGCTTCGTGAAGCTGTTTCCAGAAATGTGAGGTAAACTGGGTTCCTCGATCGGATACGATGACCTTGGGAACTCCATGAAGACTGACGATCCTTGAGATGTACAGATCGGCTAACGCTCTTCCGCGATCGGTGGTCTTGACAGGTAGGAAATGAGCGACTTTGGTGAGACGATCTACTATCACCCAAATGGAATCATGTCCACGGCTAGATCTGGGAAGTCCGGTGATAAAATCCATTCCCACTTCTTCCCATTTCCACACGGGTACCTTCAAGGGTTGCAACAATCCAGCCGGGCATTGGTGCTCAGCTTTAACTTTCTGGCAGACATCACATCGAACAATAAAGAAAGCAATATCCCGCTTCATCCCATGCCACCAAAAGGTGCCCTTCAAATCTTGATACATTTTAGATCCCCCAGGGTGAATAGAGTAAGGAGTATTATGGGCTTCCTCCATTATAAGATTCTTTAATTCTGGAATGTTTGGCACGCAGAGACGTCCATTGTACCACAGTACTCCATTGGAATCTATTGAGAATCCTTCTACTATTCCCCTGCCCAGGCGGCATTTGATCCCTTCTATACTCTTATGCCCTACTTGGGCTTCCTTGATCTGATCTCGTAGGGTAGGTCTAGCTTCCATGGCAGCAAGGAATCCATGGCTAACCAATTCTAATCCGAATTCTTCGAATTCTTGATACAACATGGGTTGCTCGGTTTTTAAACGAGAGTTAAGGGAACAAGGTTCTCGGCTGAGGGCGTCGGCAACAACATTTGCTTTTCCGGGGTGGTAATGGATACTAAGGTCATAATCCTTGATGAGCTCTATCCATCTCCTCTGTCGCATATTCAACTCTCTCTGGGTGAAGATATACTTAAGGCTTTTGTGATCGGTGTAAATATCACACCTATTTCCGATGAGATAGTGGCGCCAAGTCTTGAGAGCATGAACCACGGCTGCTAATTCCAGGTCATGAGTGGGGTAATTGGCTTCGTGGGGTTTCAGCTATCGAGAGAGATAAGAGATTACTTTCCCTTCTTGCATTAAGACACTTCCAAGACCAATTTTGGAAGCATCACAATAGATCACAAAATCCTTGGTGACGTCGGGCATGGTCAAGATGGGGGCGGATACAAGTCGCCTTTTTAATTCTTGAAAACTTTCTTCACACTTTTCCGTCCATTCAAACTTCTTACCCTTTTTAAGCAGAAGAGTCATAGGTTTGGCAATGCTTGAGAATCCTTCAACGAACTTGCGGTAGTATCCCGCCAATCCGAGGAAAGACCTCACTTCCGTAACATTCTTAGGGGGTTGTCGGTCCACAATAGACTTGATCAGAGAGGGATCAACAGAGAGTCCTCCAGCAGACAAGACGTGGCCAAGAAAGCCAACTTCCTTGAGCCAAAACTGACATTTACTAAACTTTGCATAAAGTTGATGTTGCCGAAGGGTACCCAAGACTAGTCGCAGGTGCTCCTCATGTTCTTCCTCCGTTTTTGAGTAGACCAAGATGTCATCGATGAACACTACCACAAATTTGTCTAGGTAATCCATGAAGACCTTGTTCATGAGGTTCATGAAGTAGGCAGGGGCATTGGTGAGTCCAAATGACATTACGGTGTACTCATACAGTCCGTAACGGGTAGTGAATGCAGTCTTGGGAATGTCGGATTCTCGCACTTTAAGTTGGTGATACCCGGTGCGAAGGTCAATTTTGGAGAAAACCTTTGCTCCGTTCATTTGGTCGAATAAATCATCGATCTTAGGCAGAGGGTACTTATTTTTAATGGTTACCTCATTAAGTCTCCGATAGTCCACACACAAGCGAATGGTTCCGTCCCTCTTGTCCACGAAGATCACAGGCGATCCCCATGGTGATGCACTTGGCCTGATCAGTCCTTTGGCCAACAGATCATCCAATTGTCGCTTTAACTCAATCAATTCTTGGGGATTCATTCGATAAGGTCTCTGGGCTATGGGGGCAGTTCCAGGGAGTAGTTCTATGATGAACTCAATGTCTCAGTCAGGGGGCATACCGGGCAATTCTTCTGGGAAAACATCAGGGTATTCGCAGACAACAGGAACTTGTTCTAGGTTGGGTCCAGAGACGCTTTTCCGACAGAAAGCTTTGGATGAATGTACGGTGGCGGTGTATTTTACTGGTAGGCCTTGATCATTGGTGAGAGTAATGGATTTTTCGACGCAGTCAATGTGTCCCTTATAACCGGTCATCCAGTCCATTCCAAGGATTACCTCTAAACCTTGGGCTCCTAAGACTATGAGGTCTGCCTGGAAAGGTACTCCGTGTATAATAATGGGAACTTGTTTGCAAGATAAGCGGGTTCTAGCGGTGGATCCAGGAATTTGGACTAACATGAGGCGTTTCATAATGGTTGGTTTTAGCCCACTTTCCTTAACGAAGGGTTCGGTAACGAAAGAATGAGATGCGCCAGAATCAAAAAGGACTCGGGCAGGGGTAGAGTTGACCAGAAACGTACCCATCACGATATCCGGAGCTTCCTCCGCCTCTTCAGCGCTGGCATGGTTCAAATGTCCATGAGCGGCATTGGCCTGCCTCTTGACCATGGGCTTCTTTCCTGACGCAGTCCTAGCTTGAGCTTGAGGGGGCCTTGGGGCGTTGGCGCGTTGAGGGGTCCTCATCTTGGTGGGACACTCACGAGAGAAGTGTCCAGGCTTCCCACAAGCGAAACATCCATCGCCTTGAGGGCGAGCTGGCGGATTGGGGCGGGGATTGGTGTTGAATCCTCCAGAACGGGGCTGCGGAGCTGAGCGATTGGGGGCATAGTTGTTGGAGCGATAAGCTGGTGCTGGCGAAGGGTTTCTCTGGGGTGGGTTGACGGGTCTTGATGGGGGCGGACTGCGGTACTTGGGGTTGCTGGGCCCACCCTGCTGCTGTTGCATCTTGCGCTTCCTGGTTTCATAGGCAGCCTTGCGCTTAGACTCCACCAAAATAGCGGCATCCACAAGCGCTTCCAAGTCGGGGTAGGGTACAGCCACTAGGATACTCTGAATTTCTTCATGCAGACCATTCATGAAATGGTCGCGCTTCTTCTCGTCAGTGTCAACATCTTGCGGGGCATACCTGGCCAGGGTGTTGAACTTCTCCAGATAATCCACCACGTTGGAGTTGTTCTGCTTCAGGTTGAAGAATTCATCACGCTTCATCTTGATCAGACCGGTGGGAATGTGAGCCTTACGGAACTTGGCGGTGAATTCCGCCCAGTTGATGACATGATCAGGAGCTTGCATGGCCTTGACATTCTCCCACCATGCTCGGGCGGGTCCCGAGAGAAAATGAGTGGCGAGAAGAACTTTCTCGTGATCTCCTATCGCAGCGACTTCAAGGTTGTTCTCAATGGTGCGGAGCCAATCATCCGCATCGAGAGGAGCGGCACACTTGGAGAACACGGGCGGGTTGGTATTCTGAAAGTCCCTAAGGCGTGACCTGGGTGCTTCCTCGCCGTGTCCTTCTCCTTCTTCATTGTTGCGGTTTCCCGCGGCGGCTTGAGCGATTTGCCGAAGCGCGGCAATGTTAGCTTCACTCTCCTGGCGGGCACGCTGGCGATCCTCCATCAAGAGGCGTAGGATCTGAGCCATGTTGGGGTCCGGAGGCGGCGGTGGTGGGTTTCCGGAGGTGGAACCTCCATGGCGAGTTTCAACCATCTGAGGAGGTGAAGATGGCATACATGGAAATAAGATGATGAAAAGGTTCGGGGGTTCAAGTGCTTGTTGAATAAGGGGAAGGTATGTGCATGCATAAAAAGAAAACTCCAAAATAAAGGGAATAAAAACCAACACAAATACCAACATTCAACCACAAGCATTGGTACTACCAAAAGCATCAAGTTCACATCCAACATGGTCACACACGGACCAACAAGTTCATAGCATTAAACGGGACATCCTAACATCGACCAAGTCTCGAAGGTGCACATCTAGAAATCATCAAGTGGTGCGGAAGGGCCATCGAACGGGGGCTCCTCGGGATCCTCCTCATCATCCGGAGTAGCCTCCACGGTGTGAAGTGGTGCGGGTTCTTCGATCGCGTCGTTGATGAAGGCGCGGTCCTCGTCATCTTCATCATCAAGCCCATCAAGTCCTTCCTCCTCCATGTAGTCCTCATCGTCACTAACAAGAGCGGTGTTCTCCTTGCGGATATCTTCGCCGCCGTCCTGAGTTTCCTCGAGCTTCTCCTCGGCTTCACAGAGGGCGGCCTTGAGGTGCATAACCTTGACCTTGAGCATGTAGTTGGACTCGCGGACACGGAGGGTCTTCTTCTGTTGGTGGCGGTGCTTGATCTTAGCCAACTTCAAGTCCATCTTGAGCCCCTCCATCTCATGCTTCAACACCTCATTCTCCATCCTGTTGGAGTCGAGGCTGAGCTGGGTCTTGAACAACAAGTTCTCCATCTGGCTCACTTGGCGTCCAAGGGGGCAAAAGTAGGGGATCATAGTAGGAACCCCTTCCTCATTGCGGCGTCCCAAGAAGGCGTGAGGAAGTCCCATGGCCTCCAACTCGACACGGTGGTGGAAGACAAGACGAGAGAGGGCCGCTTGGAGCACCCTCACAAGTCCATCCTCCCATGTGCGGTCGAAGACCTGGACCTCAATCTCCTCAAGCTGCTTCACATGAGAGCCGCGAAGTGTGCAAACCACCATCCAGGACATCTCGCCGTCCTTGGTGCTCTCCATCTGTCCTCCCTTCACTTCGGGTGCCAGGCGTCCAACGGCCCGTGACACCTCGACGAGGGCGGTCTCAAACAGGTAGGGAGGCTTCTTGAAGCCAAGCTGGATGCTCTCAGTGAACATCGGTGGATCCATCTACAAAAATTTTAAGTTCTTAATTAGTATGATGATCAAAGTGTGCCAAATTTTAAGTGCATAAAGTAAAAACATTAATAATTAATGCAAGTAAAGTTAATATGTAAGAGAAAGTAGGGGAGAGACTAGGCATTATTTCAGCATATAGTCATCTCGTTTTTATTATCGAAAATAGTTTTTGTACTATCTTAGCGTCCATGCTAACTAGGGCCTCCTATGGTCAGGATGGCTCTGATACCAGCTCTGTGGGGACCCCGGACTAGCTGTCCGAAATACCCTGTTATGCATTCAACTCACGATCCCATGATCAGTGCACCGTGAGCACATAACCGAACTGAATATCCAGAATTACATCATCCATTACAGTATCGAATAAATAAGTCTTACAAAGCGGGTCACATGACCGAGCTTACATAAATTGCCTCGATGGGCAAGTTCACCAAACACAGCAGCGGATACACATCAACGTCGTCGGGCCCAAGTCATGCCTTAGACCTACAGGCGACTGACTTGGAGAGCGTCCTAGGTCGCATAGTCGTCATGATATCCTCCATCGTCTTCAAAGTCCTCCTCATAGTCTGGCCAAGTTAATAGCCAGGGACAAAGCCGTAAGTACATTTGGAATTGTACTTGCAAACCATCATAAGAGGGGTGCAACACAATCTAACTAAAGGAGACAAGAGAGTAAGACAAGTTTCTATTGTGGGTATAGCATGTTCCTACCTTCTTTTTTTTTTGGTTTGCATAGCATTCCGACTTCTCAAGTGAAGGGAACACTATGAATGTCCTATGAAATCTCTATATCTTTGTTAAAGAAGAGTTGCATTCATTCATCTCAAGTGATGAAGATGCGAGGGAAGTTCTATGACATCTCTATATCTTTGTTAAAGAAGAGTTGCATTCATTCATCTCAAGTGATGAAGATGCGAGGGAAGTTCTATGACATCTCTATATCTTTGTTAAAGAAGAGTTCCATCTATGGAAACATTTAGGAAAGAGTTCCCCACTTGGTCTCAATTTTTCCCCACGACCATCTCCATATGGTCAACACACGCCCACTTTCCGTACCCTTCCGGTACATAAAACACAACACTTTCTTTGCAAAGCCTTTGTCAAAACAAAACGCAAGCCCCGGTAAAGGTAGACCATTGCAACCCGTCCATGACCGCGGACGCGGCTATTCGAATAGATTAAACTCTGCAGAGTGTGCGCACTTTTCCCACAAGAACTGATAAATCCGCCGGGATCATCCCCGGATCGTCATACAAAAGTATGCGAGACTCGGATAACCAGTCATAGTCTTTCGCCCGTCTCCTTTGGCACAAGTCCTTCCCTGCGGGCTTACCCCTTCCCGGCACCCCGGCAGCATACCTCCTTTTGAGCGTATCTCCAGCGCCACGTCGGAAGACCCTCAGTAATCATCCGGCTATCGGTCTAGACAGTGTATTGCCTCCTCCAGAGCGCAACCCGGCGTCGGAGGTCATCTTGACCCTCCCTAGAGAGTTGTGAAGGTGCTTATGCCAATCTCAACGAACTACGGACTAAGCCCGTGCCCATATTGGATAATGTGGTTGCGTGGATAAAAGTTGGGCTGGTGTACACATATACGCAGTGCCCCTTTTTAGAAACCCTTTTCCTTTTTCCCACAACACCACGGTTGCTCAACCAACCCACATACACATCTTTCCCAAACATCTTTATCAAGATCCTTTGCTTTTATAAACCATACACTTGGGTTAACTCACCCAAGGTTTTCATAAACATTTACAACAAGGTAAACCTTGAGGGGTTCCCAGCCTAAAGTTTCTTGAGAAGGAACTACTTTGGCAACATGGCCGAGATGAAGATCATCATGCCATGAGAGCATAAGGGGGTGGCAAAAGAAATGAATCTCACTTGCTTAAGGTAAGCATGTAAGATGATAATATAGGGTGGCTCAACTTTCAGATTTGGGGGTGTTATTAACCAACTTGGGTGGGGTAGGTGTATCACCCTTTTAACAATCAAGGGGGTACACGGCGTACTTCTCTCAATGTGAGAATTACACCAAGCTTCAAGACTTTGATACCACTAGACTTAACAAAGTGGGGGTGTGGTGTAAAACTCTAATATAGAAAGGTACATGCTCAGGTTGAGCACTCCCGAGGACTCAAGGGAGTAGCACGGCAGTGACACCATGCATCCCTCCAATGTGTGAACCAAGATGAGTAACCACCACAAGGAACTACTCCTATTACAACCATACATAGACCAATATAGAGAGATCAACACATAAAGAGATAAGATGCTTAGGGACATCAACAAATGACATCCAACCCACATCATTCAGAGTTCAAAGATGGCTTGCCTTGGTTGGCTTGTCCCTGGTCTTCCTCAAGTTCTTCACCAAAGTCCTCCCCTTCCACTTCACCTTCGTTTGTATCTAGCGTCACAAAAGTAAACGATGCATACAATCAACACATAGCTCAAGAAACAAGAACAAATAAATGAAAAAGGAAAATATGCAGGGGAGTTGTTTGACAGAAACAAAACATGATTTGGCCATTTTTATAAACAAGAAGCAACAAGGTTTAAATATAAACATCAAACAATAGCCTTAACATTTCATGTAACACGCATGCACTAACAACCAGAGATGAAAAATTACTAACAGAGGCTAATGATATTTTTCCTGGATGAATAGCAACAAAACAAGACTAACCCAATTGGAATCATTCAAAAATATTAATTTTTCAATTTTTAAAGTCCTAAATACTAAACAGAAACAGAGATCATGTTTCATTTATTAAAAATCGCACAAAAATCCTAAAAATACAAGGCCAGTGGCATCTGAAAGATAATTTCATGCCGGAGCTAATGCAACTGGAATCAATGCAATCCGAGTTACCAAACTAATTTAATTAGCAAAACAGTATACTGGCAGATTTTCAATTTTAATTTCAGTTTATCAATTTTTCAAATAAAAGAAAAGGGCGGGAACGCCCTGGGCCGTGCGGTGCTGCTCAGATGGGCCAGCCCAGTGGGGCTCTCCGGTGGCCGGTGAAAAAGAAAAAAGAAAAATGGCCGGGGGCCCGTGGCGGGCCAGGCAGGCCGACGTGGCCATGCACGCCGACGTGGCCGTGCATGCGCCATGCGCCCGTCAGATCTGGATCCGACGGCCCAGATCTGGCGCAGGCGATCGATGTCGGGGGCGCTCGCCGGCGCAGAGAGAGAAAGGGGTGGCGCGACGGCTTACCAGAGGCTGGCGATGGCGAGGCTCGACGCAGGCGGGTTGGCGGTGTGGGTGTGCTGCTCGGGGATGTCCTGGCGAAGCTCGGACGCGTCGACATCGCCTGACTTGGCGGCTTCAGCGTCACGGGCGTCGCCGGTGCATCGTCGGTGTCGCCGCTCCGCTGCAGATCTGTGAGGCAGGGGCAACAGAGAGGGGTTAGGAGAGGCGAGAGGTGGTGCTGATGACGAGGGAGAGAAGAGGGAGGCGTCGACGGCGTCGTGGCGGTGACCACCTGCGCGTCACCCACGCGGTGACCGTGGTGAGCGCCAAGGCGCGTCGCAGCAGTGGCACGGCTGCTGCTCGAGCAGCCAGGGAGAGGGAGAGGCAGCCTGGCGGCGTTGCGAGAGGGGAGCTGAGGGGGAGAGGAGTGGCGTTTGGGCGGGTTTTATAGGCAGGCGAGGGAGCGGTAGTGGCGTGGGCGGTGGCGATGGCCAACGAGCGAGCGGGTGGTGGCGTCACGCGTGGGCCCCGCAGTGACGTTGGGCGTGTGGCGTCAGCAAGGGAGGGAGTCGAGGCGGTGCACGGCAGGCGAGGCGTGATGGCGGGCGACGCGAGGCGTCGAGCCATCATGTCGCTTGACCAGCGTGGCGCGCGCGTGCGTTTAGTGGCTAGGGTTTTGGCGCGGGAGAGAGGTGCTGGTGAGGTTTGGGCCGAAAGAGAGGGGGTGGTGCGAGGTAGGGTTGGGCCAGAGTGAGAGAGGGAGTGGTGGTGGTGTCAACGGCCCAAAAACAGAGAAGAAAAGAGAGGGAAGAGAGAAAGAAAAAGAGAGGGGGAGGTTTCCCCTCTTGTCTCTCGGCCAAAACCCAAGAGAGAAAAGAGAGAAAAGAGAAAGGGGCAGGGGTGAAAAAGAGAGAAGCCATGCCAAGTGCATGTGCCCAAAAGTGACAAGGGGTCAAGTGCACAAATGTGAAAACATAAAAAGGACAATAAAAAGATGATGATGGTGTTTAAGGTGCAAACCCTAGGTGAGATGGTGGTGGGGTAGAGAAGGGAGTAGGGTGTTTCTCCCATCCAAAAGTGGTGCTTACCACCCTAGGGTTAGGATCTCTGAGGGCAAGGTGCATAAGAGGTGGTGCCAAACAATTTAAGAAGAGCAAACCCTAAAATTTTAAAGAAGGTGTAAAATAAATTAACCTAAGGTGAGGTGTCACACACAACAAACCAAGAAAGTAATTAAGCTAACCCAAGCAAGAATTCTAGCCTAAACTCAATCAGAAGTGTTAAATAAAAAAATTTGTTGTCTCAAAAATTTAACTTGGAGAAATATGCAGGTTTTTGAAAAATGGGGTGTTACATTATGTGTGATGCTATATCTCCGTATTATATATCTACACATGGGTATGATTTCTTACATCCTATCTCAACTTCATATGTGTCAATGTCTAGTGTTAGAGCTCATGTTGGATATCTCTTATGTTGAGGCACCATACTCCTATGTGTTGTGTATTTGTATTCAAATGCAAATTACTTAGATGCACACATGTAGGGGGAGTGCCTCTATGGTTTGCCATCATGCTTGTCTCTTTAGTGATTCTCTTGCAAATCCGTATATTGTCATCAAACACCAAAAAGGGGGAGATTGAAAGAACATCTCTCACATTATGTTTTGTGTGTTTGATGTCAATACATGTGATACACTAATGTTTGTTTAAGTGGTACAGGGATTACATAGTTTCATATTTGTGTGTGTTGGATTTGGTCGGTCTGTCAAAAGTTAACAGGAAAAATGTGGCCAGGCCGGATAATCCGGGCCGGATATTGTTGAAATATCCGGCCCCCTGTTTTTGGCTAAGTCTTCGAGGAAAAGCAGCGCAGTATGGGGGCCGGACATTTGCCCGGATATTGTCCCGGTATTGTATCAGGGCCGGAATATCCGGGCCGGATATTTTGGAAATATCCGGCCCCCTCGTTTTTGGCTAAGGACTGGAAGAAATGTGAACCAGTACAAGGGCCGGACATTTGGCCGGATAATGTCACAGTTTTGTCCCGAAGGCCGGATTATCCGGGGGGGGCGGATTATCCGGCCCTTACTTAGGCCGGAATATCCGGCCCCCCGGAAGCTGCAACGGCTCAATTTTGAGGGGAGGTATAAATACCCCCTTCTTCTACCTTGGTTGCTTGCTCAATCATTACACAAGAAATCTGCCAAGCCACCTCCATTAGAGCCACCTCAAGAAAGTCAAGATTTGCAAGATCTCCTTCCTCCCCCAACCAAAGCTCTTGATCTTTGGAGATTCGAAGGAGAAGACACCGATCTACATCCTCACCGAAGCGTTCTTCATTTCCCCCTCTCTTGTTTGAGGGATCTCATGCTAGTGTTCCCATTTGGTTCCCTAGTTGATTTGTGTTGATGTATTGTTGTTGATTGTTGTGTTGTAACAGATTTGGGAGCCTCCAATTTGGTTGTGGATGTGTGCCCCAAGAACCTTGTAAAGGCCCGGTTTCCGCCTCGAGGAAATCCCTTAGTGGAAGTGGGCTAGGCCTTTGTGGCGTTGCTCACCGGAGATCTGAGTGAAGCCTTCGTGGCTGTTGGTTTGGCTTTCGTAGCAACCACACTCCTCCAAACGTAGACGTACCTTCTTGCAAAGGAAGGGAACTACGGGAATCATCTCCGTGTCATCGCGTGCTCCACTCTCGGTTACCTCTATCCTATTCTATCTCTATATTGCTTAGATATATCTTGCTTAGTTGTTAGCCTTGTCATATAGGTAAATTCACTTAGTTGCATATCTAGAGAATTTACCTTTTGTGTCAAGCCTAAATTGAAAAAGAACTAAAAATTGGTTAGCACCTATTCACCCCCCCCCCCTCTAGGTGCGGCATACGATCCTTTCAACACCTCAGGTTCCCAACCAGAAACATGCACAATTGTATGATAAATTCAGAATGCAGAACTCGTCACTACAGAGCGTGGGCAAGATGATGATGGTTGATTCACTACTGGACATGTTCTTGCTCCAACAGCTCCGGCCATTGTGATGGAAGAGGGGGAACCAATGGCTTTGATTTGAATTTGCATTAGGAGGTAGGTATGGGCGTGTTTGGTACCCTGCATACCCATTGGCTCGCATCGGTTTAGCTTTTTTTTCGGTCTGTTTGGTTACCTGACTGAGGTCGCGTTCTTGCACGAACCACTTCTCAAAGCATCCTCGGGCCAGGTCCTGGATGAACGCCCGGTTCGGATGTTTCTAGCGAGCCACCCCCGTTTCCGCACAAGGGGAGAACGCGGTGTCCTCGCAAAGCCACCGCGGGAGATGGCGGGAGCTCGCGTGGGACGGTGAAATCTCGGCGCCATGAATTTGGTCACCGCACTTGGATTTTCGCCACCGTATATAGGGGCGGCTCTCTCACCGGCAACAAAAGGAGCGCCAAGGTACATTTTCGCTATCAATGAGGACTGATGGTTGGATACATCCTATCGTAACAAAAGGAGCGCCAAGGTGAACTACAAGGTATTAACAATGGCCGACTTGGACCTCCTATCTCACACCTACTGTTTGCGGACGACAGTATATTCTTTGCTCGCAGTGATAGAAGAAGTGTTGATGCATTACACAGTACCCTACAAACTTTCTGTGAGGGGTCGGGTCAGAAGATTAACAGAGACAAGTCTTCGATTTTCTTTGGTGCCCACAGCCCAAACGCTGTTGAAAGATCGAGATGTCGCCTAGAGGGGGATGAATAAGCAATTAAAAACTCTTACAGATTTGTCTTGTAAGAATGCGGAATTAAACTAACGTTTGGATTACAAGCACAAACCCTAAATATGCTAAGCTCAACTAAGTGTAAAAATAACAACTAGAGCTAGGCAAGATAGGAACAAGATATATGTATCACAAGTGATAGCAAGATATATGTACTTCAAGCACGATGGCTATTGATACGTCCATTTTGCATCACTATTTTATATCATAATTTACTGTTATTCATTGATATATTTCATATTTGGAGATGATACTTATGTTATTTCATCTATTTTGCATGTTTCATGATTATTGGAGAATCGCATACCGGAGTCACGATTCTGCTGGAAAAAGCACCGTCAGAATGCAATATTTCGGAAGATCAACAATTGACGGAAATTATATGAAAAATCCTATCCTCCAAGTGAAATTCACAAGGAGAGAGTATTGCCCAAGCGTGGGGGAGATTGAAGTCTTTAATTCTCAAATGCCCCATTCATGAGCTTCCTGGTAATATTATCATTGATAATTTCTATGCAAGACTTTCTTTTCAAGACAAGACCTTGCTGGATACTTCTTGTTCTGGATCATTTACACGCAACAAAGAAGAGTTTATAAGGGACCTTCTTGATCGGATTCAGGAGAATACTGAAGGATGGGAGAACGACAAAGATAGAGAGTCAGGTATAAATTATGATTATAAATGCATTGAAGCTTTTATGGATACTGATAAATTTCGTAATATGAGTGCTACTTATGGTCTTGATTCTCAAGTCGTTGCAAATCTTTATAAAGCTTTTGCCTCTCATTATGAATTGCCTAAGAAGAATTTTGATAAGTATCATGAACCGTATAAAGATAAAATTGATTCATCTATAAATAAATGTGTTGTAATTCAAACTGTTGATCATGTTATTCCTGAAGCTTATATTGAAAAAACTCCTTTCCCTGCTAAAATGAAGGAGTGTTCTGTTATAAATAGTGCGGTTAATAAAAGTGAAAAGAAACCTATAGAACCTGAAGAGCAAAAAAGTTGAACTTGCTATTGCAATAGTTAAAGATCTTGTGACTGAAAATGTGGAAGATAGTCATATTATTTTCTGTGAAGATGCTTCTAATATTGTTTCACATCCTAATAAGTCTAGGAAAACTAGTGTTCCTATGCTATCTGTTAGAATTGGTGATCATTGTTATTATGGTTTATGCGATATTGGTGCAAGTATTAGTGCTATTCCTTATGAGCTTTAGACGGAGATCATGCATGAAATTGGTTCTTGTGAACTTGAAGATATTGATGTGGTTATTCGGCTAGCTAATAGAGAAACTATCTCTCCAATTGGTATTGTTCGAGATGTGGAAGTTCTATGTGGTAAGATTAAATATCCTGCTGACTTTTTGGTACTTGGTTCTGCTGCTAGTAAGTATTGTCCTATCATTTTTGGTAGACCTTTTCTAAATACTTGTGGAGCTGTTATAGATTGCAAGAAAGAGAAAATTTTGACTAAATTTGCTGGTGAATTTTATGAGTTCAATTTCTCTAAATTTGCCAAAACTCCTTATAAAGCTGACTCGCCTAATAATGATTTTAGAGTTGAACAGTGTGCATCTATTGCTCTTGCTCCTAATAATCCTTTGCAGCAACATCTGGAGAATAGTGAGAGTGAAGTCTTTAGGGAAGAAAGAAATGAGCTTGATGAAATTTTCCTTCGTCAACCTATTCTTAAGCATGATTTACCGGTAGAAGATCTAGGTACAACACTGCCACCAAAAGAAGATCCTGTTTTTGATTTAAAACCATTGCCTGATAATCTTAAATATGCTCATATTGATGATAAGAAAATATATCATGTTATTATTAGTTCTAAGCTTTCAGAGATTGAGGAAGAAAGGTTATTGGAAATATTGAAGAAACACCGAGGAGCTATTGGCACACTCTTGATGACTTGAAGGGGATTTCTCCCTCTATTTGCCAACATGCCATTAATATGGAAGATGATGCAAACCCTGTTGTTGAACATCAGCGTCGTCTAATTCCTAAGATGAAGGATGTGGTAAGGAATGAGGTATTAAAACTTCTTGAAGCTGGTATTATATATCCTATTGCTGATAGTAGATGGGTTAGTCCTGTGCATTGTGTTCCTAAGAAAGGAGGAATGACTGTTGTACCTAATGATAATGATGAGCTCATCCCTCAAAGAGTAGTTGTAGGGTATAGAATGTGCATTGATTATCGAAAAGTTAATAAGGTTACTAAGAAAGATCATTACCCTTTACCTTTTATTGATCAAATGTTAGAAAGGTTGTCTAAAAATACTCATTTTTGCTTTCTTGATGGTTATTCTGGGTTTTCACAAATTGATGTTAAAACTAAGGATCAAGAGAAAACCACTTTCACTTGTCCCTATGGAACTTATGCTTATAGACGTATGCCTTTTGTTTTATGTAATGTGATACGTCTCTGACGTATCGATAATTTCTTATGTTCCATGCCACATATTGATGATATCTACATGTTTTATGCATACTTTATGTCATATTTATGCGTTTTCCGGAACTAACCTATTAACGAGATGCCGAAGGGCCAGTTCCTGTTTTCTGCTGTTTTTGGTTTCAGAAATCCTAGTAAGGAAATATTCTCAGAATCGGACGAAATCAATGCCCAGCATCTTAGGATCACGCGAAGCTTCCAGAACACCCGAGAGAGGCCAGAGGGGGGCCACAGGCCCACCACACATGACCCTGGCGTGGCCAAGGGGGGGCCCGCACCCCCCTAGTGTGTCGTCGCCTCGTTGACCTTCTGACGCCGCCTCTTTGCCTATATAAAGGTCCCTAACCTAAATCTTCGATACGAAAAAGCCACGGTACGAGAAACCTTCCAGAGCCGCCGCCATCGCGAAGCCAAGATCTGGGGGACAGGAGTCTCTGTTCCGGCACGCCGCCGGGATGGGGAAGTGCCCCCGGAAGGCTCCTCCATCGACACCACCGCCATCTTCATCAACGCTGCTGTCTCCCATGAGGAGGGAGTAGTTCTCCATCGAGGCTCGGGGCTGTACCGGTAGTTATGTGGTTAATCTCTCTCCTATGTACTTCAATACAATGATCTCATGAGCTGCCTTACATGATTGAGATTCATATGAGTTTTGTATCACAATTCATCTATGTGCTACTCTAATGATGTTATTAAAGTAGTCTATTCCTCCTCCATGATGTAATGTTGACAGTGTGTGCATCATGAAGTACTTGGTTTATGCTATGATTGTGATCTCTTGTAGATTATGAAGTTAACTATTACTATGATGGTATTGATGTGATCTATTCCTCCTTTCATAGTGTGATGGTCACAGTGTGCATGCTATGTTAGTACTTGGTTTGGTTGTGTTGATCTATCTTGCACTCTAAGGCTATTTAAATATGAACATTGAATATTGTGGAGCTTGTTAACTCCGGCATTGAGGGTTCTTGTAGCCCTACGCAATTAGTGGTGTTCATCATCCAACAAGAGAGTGTAGAGTCTAGCATGTATTTATTTATTCTGTTATGTGATCAATGTTGAGAGTGTCCACTAGTGAAAGTATGATCCCTAGGCCTTGTTCCTAAATACTGCCATCGCTGCTTGTTTACTGTTCTACTGCATCTGTACTTCCCGCAATATTACCACCATCAACCACACGCCAGTCCTGGGCAGCAAAGCACTTTTCTGGCGCTGTTACCACTGCTCATATTTATTCATACCACATGTATTTCACTATCTCTTCGCCGAACTAGTGCACCTATTTGGTGTGTTGGGGACACAAGAGACTTCTTGCTTTGTGGTTGCAGGGTTGCATGAGAGGGATATCTTTGACCTCTTCCTCCCTGAGTTCGATAAACCTTGGGTGATCCACTTAAGGGAAACTTGATGCTGTTCTACAAACCTCTGCTCTTGGAGGCCCAACACTGTCTACGAGAATAGAAGCTCCCGTAGACATCAAGCACTTTTCTGGCGCCATTGCCGGGGAGGAAAGGTAAAAGGCACTCATACTCCGGTTCCAGGTAACAGTACTTTTCTGGCGCCATTGTGTTTGTTCTCGAAGCTATTTCCTTTAGATCCTACAATTGCATCTTTTTGTTTCTTGTTTACACTAGTAAGGCATAATGGACAACAATGAGCTTCTTATTCTATTTCCTGATTTAAGACATGGATGGTTTGATCCAAAAATTAAAAAACCCATGGAACATGTTAGTATAAACGCTTTGAACACTATTGTTGCTAATGATATGGAAAATTCTAAGCTTGGGGAAGCTGGCTTTGATGAGCATGATCTTTTTAGTCCCCCAAGCATTGAGGAGGAAATTTTCTTTGATGATACTTTGCCTCCAATTTATGATAATTATAATGATAGTAGCCTTTTGGTGCCACCTGTTATGGAGGATAAATTTGATTATGATTACAATATGCCTCCTATATTTGATGATGAGAATAATAATGATAGCTACTTTGTTGAATTTGCTCCCACTATTACTAATAAAATTAATTATGCTTATGTGGAGAGTAATAATTTTATGCATGAGACTCATGATAAGAATGCTTTATGTGATAGTTATATTGTTGAGTTTGCTCATGATACTACTGAAAGTTATTATGAGAGAGGAAAATATGGTTGTAGAAATTTTCATGTTACTAAAATGCCTCTCTATGTGCTGAAATTTTTGAAGCTACACTTGTTTTATCTTCCTGTGCTTGTCACGTTGCTATTCATGAACTTGTTTATTTACAAGATTCCTTTTCATAGGAAGCATGTTAGACTTAAATGTGTTTTGAATTTTCTTCTTGATGCTCTCTTTTGCTTCAACTACTATTTCTTGCGAGTGCATCATTTAAACTGCTGAGCCCATCTTAATGGCTATAAAGAAAGCACTTCTTGGGAGATAACCCATGTGTTTATTTTACTACAGTACTTTTTTTTATATTTGAGTCTTGGAAGTTGTTACTACTGTAGCAACCTCTCCTTATCTTAGTTTGTTGCATTGCTGTGCCAAGTAAAGTCTTTGATAGTAAGGTTCATACTAGATTTGGATTACTGCGCAGAAACAGATTTCTTGCTGTCACCAATCTGGGCCTAATTCTCTGTAGTTAACTCAGAAAATTATGCCAATTTACGTGAGTGATCCTCAGATATGTACGCAACTTTCATTCAATTTGAGAATTTTTATTTGAGCAAGTCTGGTGCCTCAATAAAATTCGTCTTTACGGACTGTTCTGTTTTGACAGATTCTGCCTTTTATTTCGCATTGCTTCTTTTGCTATGTTGGATGAATTTCTTTGTTCCTTTAACTTCCAGTAGCTCTGGGCAATGTCCAGAAGTGTTAAGAATGAATGTGTCACCTCTGAACATGTGAATTTTTGATTATGCACTAACCCTCTAATGAGTTTGTTTTGAGTTTGGTGTGGAGGAAGTTTTCAAGGGTCAAGAGAGGAGGATGATATACTACGATCAAGAAGAGTGAAAAGTCTAAGCTTGGGGATGCCCCGGTGGTTCATCCCTGCATATTTCAAGAATACTCAAGCATCTAAGCTTGGGGATGCCCAAGGCATCCCCTTCTTCATCGACAAATTATCAGGTTCCTTCTCTTGAAACTATATTTTTATTCGGTCACATCTTATGTACTTTACTTGGAGCGTCTGTTTTTTTTTGTTTTTGTTTTTGTTTGAATAAATGCTTGTGTGGGAGAGAGACACGCTCTGCTGGTTCATATGAACACATGTGTTCTTAGCTTTTAATTTTCATGGCGAAGGTTGAAACTGCTTCGTTAATTGTTATATGGTTGGAAACGGGAAATGCTACATGTAGTAATTGGTAAAATGTCTTGGATAATGTGATACTTGGCAATTGTTGTGCTCATGATTAAGCTCTTGCATCATATACTTTGCACCTATTAATGAAGAAATACATAGATCTTGCTAAAATTTGGTTTGCATAATTGGTCTCTCTAAGGTCTAGATAATTTCTAGTAAGAGTTTGAACAACATGGAAGACGGTGTAGAGTCTTATAATGTTTACAATATGTCTTTTATGTGAGTTTTGCTGCACCGCTTCATACTTGTGTTTGTTCCAAATAACCTTGCTAGCCTAATCCTTGTATCGAGAGGGAATACTTCTCATGCATCCAAAATCCTTGAGCCAACCACTATGCCATTTGTGTCCACCATACCTACCTACTACATGGTATTTCTCCGCCATTCCAAAGTAAATTGCTTGAGTGCTACCTTTAAACAATTCAAAATTTATCACCTCTGATTTGTGTCAATGTTTTATAGCTCATGAGGAAGTATGTGGTGTTTATCTTTCAATCTTGTTGGACAACTTTCACCAATGGACTAGTGGCTTCATCCGCTTATCCAATAATTTTGCAAAAAGAGCTGGCAATGGGATTCCCAGTCCCAAATTAATTAACCTAAATAGACACTCCTCCATGGTATGTGATTGTTGGACGGCACCCGAAGGATTCGGTTAGCCATGGCTTGAGAAAGCAAAGGTGGGGAGGAGTGTCATCATAATAAAACTAAAATAAAAAGGCACTCCTTCATGGTATGAGATTGTTGGCAGGCACCCGAGGATTCGGTTAGCCATGGTTGTGAAAGAAAGGTTGGAAGGAGTGCCACTCAAAAATAAAATAAAATGGGAGCCGCTCTTTGAAGGTTTGTTTGGCAAGGGGGTTAGAGTGCCCACTACCATTCGTTGACAACAACAAACACCTCTCAAAACTTTACTTTTAATGCTCTCTATATGTTTTCAAAACCAAAGCTCTAGCACAAATA
Organism: Lolium perenne; assembly: GCF_019359855.2. Taxonomy (NCBI): domain Eukaryota; kingdom Viridiplantae; phylum Streptophyta; class Magnoliopsida; order Poales; family Poaceae; genus Lolium; species Lolium perenne. The sequence goes on along the minus strand of NC_067246.2, from coordinate 35,322,360 downwards.
TAGCAATCAATGCTTCCCTCTGCGAAGGGCCTTTCTTTTACTTTTATGTTGAGTCAGTTCACCTATTTCTCTCCATCTCAAGAAGCAAACACTTGTGTGAACTGTGCATTGATTCCTACATACTTGCATATTGCACTTGTTATATTACTCTATGTTGACAATATCCATGAGATACACATGTTACAAGTTGAAAGCAACCGCTGAAACTTAATCTTCCTTTGTGTTGCTTCAATACCTCTACTATTAATTATTGCTTTATGAGTTAACTCTTATGCAAGACTTATTGATGCTTGTCTTGAAGTACTATTCATGAAAAGTCTTTGCTATATGATTCATTTGTTTACTCATGTCATTTGCCATTGTTTTGATCGCTGCATTCATTACATATGCTTACAATAGTATGATCAAGGTTATGATGGCATGTCACTCCAGAAATTATCTTTGTTATCGTTTACCTGCTCGGGACGAGCAGAAACTAAGCTTGGGGATGCTGATACGTCTCCGACGTATCGATAATTTCTTATGTTCCATGCCACATTATTGATGATATATACATGTTTTATGCATACTTTATTGTAGGATAACGTTGCATAGAAAACAAAAAATTTCCTACCGCGAACACGCAATCCAAGCCAAGATGCAATCTAGAAGACGGTAGCAACGAGGGGTTTATCGAGTCTCACCCTTGAAGAGATTCCAAAGCCTACAAGAGGAGGCTCTTGTTGCTGCGGTAGACGTTCACTTGCCACTTGCAAAAGCGCGTAGAAGATCTTGATCACGATCCCTCCGGTGCCACAAACGGGCAGCACCTCCGTACTCGGTCACACGTTCGGTTGTTGATGAAGACGACGTCCACCTCCCGTTCAAGCGGGCAGCGGAAGTAGTAGCTCCTCTTGAATCCGACATCACGACGGCGTGGTGTCGATGGTGGTGTAGAACTCCGGCGGAGCTTCGCTAAAGCACGCGGGAGCTATGGAGGAGAAGGGGGGCGGCTTGGGTTTGGGAGGGGGTGGCCGGCCACTCAAGGGGGGCGGCCAGGTTGTGGTCTTGGGGTGGCCGGCCCCCTACCCTTGGCCCCTCATTATATAGGTGGAAGCCCCAAGTGTTGGACTACAAGTCTCCGAATAAGACCCGAACCCAAAACCTTCCATATGATAGGGAAACCTACCCAAGGTGGGAATCCCACTTGGGGTGGGATTCCCCCTTCCATATGGGGGGGTGGCCGGCCCCCATAGGGGGAGTCCACTTGGGACTCCTCCCCCACTAGGGTTGGCCGGCCATGGAGGTGGAGTCCCTCCGGGACTCCACTTTCCTTGGTGGTTTCTTCCGGACTTTTCTAGAACCTTCTAGAACCTTCCATAGAACATTCCGCATCATTTTAATTCACATAAAATGACATCCTATATATGAATCTTATTCTCCGGACCATTCCGGAACTCCTCGTGATGTCCGGGATCTCATCCGGGACTCCGAACAAATATTCGAACTCCATTCCATATTCAAGTTCTACCATTTCAACATCCAACTTTAAGTGTGTCACCCTACGGTTCGCGAACTATGCGGACATAGTCGAGTACTCACTCCGACCAATAACCAATAGCGGGATCTGGAGATCCATAATGGCTCCCACATATTCAACGATGACTTTAGTGATCGAATGAACCATTCACATACAATACCAATTCCCTTTGTCACGAGATATTTTACTTGTCCGAGGTTTGATCTTCGGTATCACTCTATACCTTGTTCAACCTCGTCTCCTGACAAGTACTCTTTACTCGTACCGTGGTATGTGGTCTCTTATGAACTTATTCATATGCTTGCAAGACATTAGACGACATTCCACCGAGAGGGCCCAGAGTATATCTATCCGTCATCGGGATGGACAAATCCCACTGTTGATCCATATGCCTCAACTCATACTTTCCGAATACTTAATCCCACCTTTATAACCACCCATTTACGCAGTGGCGTTTGGTGTAATCAAAGTACCTTTCCGGTATAAGTGATTTACATGATCTCATGGTCATAAGGACTAGGTAACTATGTATCGAAAGCTTATAGCAAATAACTTAATGACGAGATCTTGTGCTACGCTTAATTGGGTGTGTCCATTACATCATTCATACAATGACATAACCTTGTTATTAATAACATCCAATGTTCATGATTATGAAACTAATCATCCATTAATCAACAAGCTAGTTTAAGAGGCATACTAGGGACTTCTTGTTGTCTACATATCACACATGTACTAATGTTTCGGTTAATACAATTATAGCATGATATATAAACATTTATCATAAACATAAAGATATAAATAATAACCACTTTATTATTGCCTCTAGGGCATATCTCCTTCAGTCTCCCACTTGCACTAGAGTCAATAATCTAGATTACATTGTAATATACCTAACACCCATGGCATTCTGGTGTTGGTCATGCTTTGCCCTAGGGAGAGCTTTAGTCAACGGATCTGCTACATTCAGATCAGTGTGTACTTTGCAAATCTTTACTTCTCCATCTTCGATGTACTCGCGAATCGAGTGGTAACGCAGCTTGATATGCTTCAGCCTCTTGTGTGACCTTGGCTCTTGTGCATTGGCGATGGCACCCATGTTATCACAGTATATGATTAATGGGTCCAATGCACTAGGAACCACACCGAGCTCTACAATGAACCTCTTCATCCATACCGCTTCTGATGAAGCCTCTGAAGCCGCTATGTACTCTGATTCAGTTGAAGACTTCGCCACCGTGCACTGCTTCGAGCTTGCCCACCATCTGCAGCACCATTCAATATAAACACGTACCCAGACTGTGACTTAGAGTCATCAGGATCAGTGTTCCAACTTGCATCGGTGTAACCACTTACAACGAGCTCTTGGTCACCTCCATAACAAAGAAACATATCCTTAGTTCTTTTCAAGTACTTCAGGATATTCTTGACCGCTGTCCAGTGTTCCATTCCTGGATCACTTTGATATCTGTTAGTCAAACTAACAACATGTGCTATATCCGGTCTAGTACATAGCATGGCATACATGATAGATCCTACTGCCGAGGCATAGGGGATATTACTCATCCTTTCTCTTTCTTATGCCGTAGCCGGTCCTTGAGTCTTACTCAAGACCTTGCCTGGTAACATAGGTAAGAACCCTTTCTTACTTTCGTCCATTCTAAACTTCTTTAGAATCTTGTCCAGGTATGTACTCTGTGATAGCCCTATTAGGCGTCTTGATCTATCTCTATAAATCTTGATGCCTAATATATACGATGCTTCACCAAGGTCTTTCATTGAAAAACTATTATTCAAATAACCTTTTACACTGCTTAATAGTTCTATATCATTCCCGATCAATAATATGTCATCTACATATAATATCAGGAATGCTACAGAGCTCCCACTCACTTTCTTGTAAATACAGGCCTCTCCATGACACTGTATAAACCCGAAGTCTTTGATCACCTTATCAAAGCGTCGGTTCCAACTTCTTGATGCTTGCTTCAGTCCATAGATTGAACACTGAAGTTTGCATACTTTGTCAGCATTTTTAGGATCGACAAAACCTTTGGGTTGTACCATGTACAACTCTTCCTCAATGTCTCCATTAAGGAACGCCGTTTTGACATCCATCTGCCAAATCTCATAATCGAAAAATGCAGCTATTGCTAGCAAAATCCTCACAGATTTTAGCTTCGCTACAGGTGAGAAAGTCTCATCGTAGTCAACTCCTTGAATTTGTCGGAAACCCTTTGCGACAAGTCGAGCTTTATAGACAGTAATATTACCATCAGCATCTGTTTTTCTCTTGAAGATCCATTTATTCTCGACAGCCTTTCGGCTATCAGGTAAGTCTACCAAAGTCCATACTTTGTTATCATACATGGATCCCATTTCGGATTTCATGGCTTCTTGCCATTTGTTGGAATCTGGGCTCATCATCGCTTCTTCATACGTCGCAGGGTCCTTGATGCGTGTGGTTGGCACGTCCGTTGGGAACCCCAAGAGGAAGGTGTGATGCGCACAGCGGCAAGTTTCCCTCAGTAAGAAACCAAGGTTTAATCGGACCAGTAGGAGTCAAGAAGCACGTTGAAGGTTGATGGCGGCGAGATGTAGTGCGGCGCAACACCAGGGATTCCGGCGCCAACGTGGAACCTGCACAACACAACCAAAGTACTTTGCCCCAACGAAACAGTGAGGTTGTCAATCTCACCGGCTTGCTGTAACAAAGGATTAACCGTATTGTGTGGAAGATGATTGTTTGCAGAAAATAGTAGAACAAGTATTGCAGTAGATTGTATTTCAGTAAAGAGAATTGGACCGGGGTCCACAGTTCACTAGAGGTGTCTCTCCCATAAGACGAACAGCATGTTGGGTGAACAAATTACAGTTGGGCAATTGACAAATAAAGAGGGCATGACCATGCACATACATATCATGATGAGTATAGTGAGATTTAATTGGGCATTACGACAAAGTACATAGACCGCCATCCAACTGCATCTATGCCTAAAAAGTCCACCTTCAGGTTATCATCCGAACCCCCTCCAGTATTAAGTTGCAAAGCAACAGACAATTGCATTAAGTATGGTGCGTAATGTAATCAACAACTACATCCTTAGACATAGCATCAATGTTTTATCCCTAGTGGCAACAGCACAACACAACCTTAGAACTTTCATCACATCGTCCCTGTGTCAATGCAGGCATGAACCCACTATCGAGCATAAGTACTCCCTCTTGGAGTTACAAGCATCTACTTGGCCAGAGCATCTACTAGTAACGGAAAGCATGCAAGATCATAAACAACACATAAGCATAACTTTGATAATCAACATAACAAGTATTCTCTATTCATCGGATCCCAACAAACGCAACATATAGAATTACATATAGATGATCTTGATCATGTTAGGCAGCTCACAAGATCCGACAATGATAGCACAATGGGGAGAAGACAACCATCTAGCTACTGCTATGGACCCATAGTCCAGGGGTAGACTACTCACACATCACACCGGAGGCGACCATGGCGGCGTAGAGTCCTCCGGGAGATGATTCCCCTCTCCGGCAGGGTGCCGGAGGCGATCTCCTGGATCCCCCGAGATGGGATCGGCGTTGGTGGCGTCTCTGGAAGGTTTTCCGTATCGTGGCTCTCGGTACTGGGGGTTTCGTCACGGAGGCTATTTGTAGGCGGAAGGGCAGGTCAAGAGGCAGCACGGGGGCCCCACACCACAGGGCCGCGCGGCCAAGGGGGGGGCCGCGCCGCCCTAGGGTGTGGCCCCCTCGTGGCCCCTCTTCGTCTCTCCTTCGGACTTCTGGAAGCTTCGTGGAAAAATAGGCCCCTGGGCTTTGATTTCGTCCAATTCCGAGAATATTTCCTTACTAGGATTTCTGAAACCAAAAACAGCAGAGAAAACAGAATCGGCACTTCGGCATCTTGTTAATAGGTTAGTTCCAGAAAATGCACGAATATGACATAAAGTGTGCATAAAACATGTAGATAACATCAATAATGTGGCATGGAACATAAGAAATTATCGATACGTCGGAGACGTATCAGCATCCCCAAGCTTAGTTCTGCTCGTCCCGAGCAGGTAAAACGATAACACAGATAATTTCTGGAGTGACATGCCATCATAATCTTGATCATACTATTTGTAAAGCATATGTAGTGAATGCAGCGATCAAAACAATGTATATGACATGAGTAAACAAGTAAACCATAAAGCAAAGACTTTTCATGAATAGCACTTCAAGACAAGCATCAATAAGTCTTGCATAAGAGTTAACTCATAAAGCAATAATTCAAAGTAAAGGCATTGAAGCAACACAAAAGAAGATTAAGTTTCAGCGGTTGCTTTCAACTTGTAACATGTATATCTCATGGATATTGTCAACATAGAGTAATATAATAAGTGCAATAAGCAAGTATGTAGGAATCAATGCACAGTTCACACAAGTGTTTGCTTCTTGAGGTGGAGAGAAATAGGTGAACTGACTCAATATTGAAAGTAAAAGAATGGTCCTCCATAGAGGAAAAGCATCGATTGCTATATTTGTGCTAGAGCTTTGATTTTGAAAACATGAAACAATTTTGTCAACGGTAGTAATAAAGCATATGCATCATGTAAATTATGTCTTATAAGTTGCAAGCCTCATGCATAGTGTACTAATAGTGCCCGCACCTTGTCCTAATTAGCTTGGACTACCGGATCATCACAATGCATTGTTTTTACCAAGTGTCACAAAGGGGTACCTCTATGCACTTTGTACAAAGGTCTAAGGAGAAAGCTCGCATTGGATTTCTCGCTATTGATTATTCTTCAACTTAGACATCCATACCGGGACAACATAGACAACAGATAATGGACTCCTCTTTTATGCATAAGCATATAACAACAATTAATAATTTTCTCATTTGAGATTTGAGGATTGTTGTCCAAAACTGAAACTTCCACCATGGATCATGGCTTTAGTTAGCGGCCCAATGTTCTTCTCTAACATATGCATGCTTAACCATAAGGTGGTAGATCTCTCTTACTTCAGACAAGACGGACATGCATAGCAACTCACATGAAATTCAACAATGAATAGTTGATGGCGTCCCCAGTGAACATGGTTATCGCACAACAAGCAACTTAATAAGAGATAAAGTGCATAATTACATATTCAATACCACAATAGTTTTTAAGCTATTTGTCCCATGAGCTATAAATTGCAAAGGTGAATGATGGAATTTTAAAGGTAGCACTCAAGCAATTTACTTTGGGATGGCGGAAAATACCATGTAGTAGGTAGGTATGGTGGACACAAATGGCATAGTGGTTGGCTCAAGTATTTTGGATGCATGAGAAGTATTCCCTCTCGATACAAGGTTTAGGCTAGCAAGGCTTATTTGAAACAAACACAAGGATGAACCGGTGCAGCAAAACTCACATAAAAGACATATTGAAAACATTATAAGACTCTACACCGTCTTCCTTGTTGTTCAAACTCAATACTAGAAATTATCTAGACCTTAGAGAAACCAAATATGCAAACCAAATTTTAGCATGCTCTATGTATTTCTTCATTAATGGGTGCAAAGCATATGATGCAAGAGCTTAATCATGAGCACAACAATTGCCAAGTATCACATTACCCAAGACATTTATAGCAATTACTACATGTATCATTTTCCAATTCCAACCATATAACAATTTAACGAAGGAGAAACTTCGCCATGAATACTATGAGTAGAAACCAAGGACATACTTGTCCATATGCTACAGCGGAGCGTGTCTCTCTCCCATAAAGTGAATGCTAGGATCCATTTTATTCAAACAAAACAAAAAACAAAAACAAACCGACGCTCCAAGAAAAAGCACATAAGATGTGATGGAATAAAAATATAGTTTCAGGGGAGGAACCTGATAATGTTGTCGATGAAGAAGGGGATGCCTTGGGCATCCCCAAGCTTAGATGCTTGAGTCTTCTTGATATATGCAGGGGTGAACCACCGGGGCATCCCCAAGCTTAGAGCTTTCACTCTCCTTGATCATGTTGCATCATACTCCTCTCTTGATCCTTGAAAACTTCCTCCACACCAAACTCGAAACAACTCATTAGAGGGTTAGTGCACAATATAAATTGACATATTCAGAGGTGACACAATCATTCTTAACACTTCTGGACATTGCATAATGCTACTGGACATTAGTGGATCAAAGAAATTCATCCAACATAGCAAAAGAGGCAATGCGAAATAAAAGGCAGAATCTGTCAAAACAGAACAGTTCTTATTGACGAATTTTAAAATGGCACCAGACTTGCTCAGATGAAAATGCTCAAATTGAATGAAAGTTGCGTACATATCTGAGGATCATGCACGTAAATTGGCTTAATTTTCTGAGCTACCTACAGGGAGGTGGACCCAGATTCGTGACAGCAAAGAAATCTGGAACTGTGCAGTAATCCAAATCTAGTACTTACTTTTCTATCAACGGCTTAACTTGGCACAACAAAACACAAAACTAAGATAAGGAGAGGTTGCTACAGTAGTAAACAACTTCCAAGACACAAAATAAACACAAAGTACTGTAGGTAAAAACATGGGTTGTCTCCCATAAGCGCTTTTCTTTAACGCCTTTCAGCTAGGCGCAGAAAGTGTGTATCAAGTATTATCGAGAGATGAAGTGTCAACATCATAATTTGTTCTCATAATAGAATCAAAAGGTACCTTCATTCTATTTCTAGGGAAGTGTTCCATACCTTTCTTGAGAGGAAATTGATATTTTATATTACCTTCCTTCATATCAATAATAGCACCAACAGTTCGAAGAAAAGGTCTTCCCAATATAATGGGACAAGATGCATTGCATTCAATATCCAAGACAACAAAATCAACGGGGACAAGGTTATTGTTAACGGTAATGCGAACATTATCAACTTTCCCCAAAGGTTTCTTTGTAGAATGATCAGCAAGATTAACATCCAAATAAATTTTTTTCAGTGGTGGCAAGTCAAGCATATTATAAATTTTCTTAGGCATAACAGAAATACTTGCACCAAGATCACATAAAGCATTACAATCAAAATCTTTAACCTTCATCTTAATGATGGGCTCCCAACCATCCTCTAGCTTTTTAGGAATAGAGGCTTCGCGCTCTAATTTCTCTTCTCTAGCTTTTATGAGAGCATTTGTAATATGATGCGTGAAAGCCAAATTTATAGCACTAGCATTAGGACTTTTAGCAAGTTTTTGCAAGAACTTTATAACTTCAGAGATGTGGCAATCATCAAAATTCAAACCATTATAATCTAAAGCAATGGGATCATCATCCCCAATGTTGGAAAAAATTTCAGCAGCTTTATCACAGGCAGTTTTAGCAGTTTTAGCAGTTTCAGGCAGTTTTTCGCGCTTTGCATTAGAAGTGGAAACATTGCTAACACCAATTCTTTTATTAGTATTAGTAGGAGGTGCAGCAACATGTGTAGCATTAGCATTACTAGTGGTGGTAATAGTCCAAACTTTAGCTACATTCTTCTCTTTAGCTAGTTTTTCATTTTCTTCTCTATCCCACCTAGCACGCAGTTCAGCCATTAATCTTATATTCTCATTAATTCTAACTTGGATGGCATTTGCTGTAGTAACAATTTTATTATGATGATTCTCATTAGGCAAAACTTTTGATTTCAAAAGATCAACATCAGCAGCAAGACTATCGACTTTAGAAGCAAGTATATCAATTTTCCCAAGCTTTTCTTCAACAGATTTGTTAAAAGCAGTTTGTGTACTAATAAATTCCTTGAGCATGGATTCAAGTCCAGGGGGTGAACTCCTATTATTATTGTAAGAATTCCCATAAGAATTACCATAGCCGTTGCCATTATTATAAGGATATGGCCTATAGTTGTTACTAGAATTGTTCCGGTAAGCATTGTTGTTGAAATTATTATTTTTAATGAAGTTTACATCAACATGTTCTTCTTGTGCAACCAATGAAGCTAACGGAACATTATTAGGATCAATATTAGTTCTATCATTCACAAGCATAGACATAATAGCATCAATCTTATCACTCAAGGAAGAGGTTTCTTCGACAGAATTTACCTTCTTACCTTGTGGAGCTCTTTCCGTGTGCCATTCAGAGTAATTGATCATCATATTATCAAGAAGCTTTGTTGCTTCACCAAGAGTGATGGACATAAAGGTACCTCCAGCAGCTGAATCCAATAAATTCCGTGAAGAAAAATTTAGTCCTGCATAGAAGGTTTGGATGATCATCCAAGTAGTCAGTCCATGGGTTGGGCAATTTTTAACCAGAGATTTCATTCTTTCCCAAGCTTGAGCAACATGTTCAGTATCTAATTGTTTAAAATTCATTATGCTACTCCTCAAAGATATAATTTTAGCAGGGGATAATATCTACCAATAAAAGCATCCTTGCATTTAGTCCATGAATCAATACTATTCTTAGGCAGAGATAGCAACCAATCTTTAGCTCTTCCTCTTAATGAGAAAGGGAACAATTTTAGTTTAATAATATCACCATCTACATCTTTATATTTTTGCATTTCACATAATTCAACAAAATTATTAAGATGGGCAGCAGCATCATCGAACTAACACCAGAAAATTGCTCTCGCATAACAAGATTCAAGAAAGCAGGTTTAATTTCAAAGAATTCTGCTGTAGTAGCAGGTGGAGCAATAGGTGTGCATAAGAAATCATTATTATTTGTGGTTGTGAAGTCACACAACTTAGTATTTTCAGCGTTGGCCATTTTAGCAACAGTAAATAAAACAAACTAGATAAAGTAAATGCAAGTAAACTAATTTTTTTGTGTTTTTGATATAGCAAACAAGATAGCAAATAAAGTAAAACTAGCAACTAATTTTTTTGTATTTTGATTTAGTGCAGCAAACAAAGTAGTAAATAAAACTAAGCAAGACAAAAACAAAGTAAAGAGATTGAGAAGTGAAGACTCCCCTTGCAGCGTGTCTTGATCTCCCCGGCAACGGCGCCAGAAATTTGCTTGATGCGTGTGGTTGGCACGTCCGTTGGGAACCCCAAGAGGAAGGTGTGATGCGCACAGCGGCAAGTTTCCCTCAGTAAGAAACCAAGGTTTAATCGGACCAGTAGGAGTCAAGAAGCACGTTGAAGGTTGATGGCGGCGAGATGTAGTGCGGCGCAACACCAGGGATTCCGGCGCCAACGTGGAACCTGCACAACACAACCAAAGTACTTTGCCCCAACGAAACAGTGAGGTTGTCAATCTCACCGGCTTGCTGTAACAAAGGATTAACCATATTGTGTGGAAGATGATTGTTTGCAGAAAACAGTAGAACAAGTATTGCAGTAGATTGTATTTCAGTAAAGAGAATTGGACCGGGGTCCACAGTTCACTAGAGGTGTCTCTCCCATAAGACGAACAGCATGTTGGGTGAACAAATTACAGTTGGGCAATTGACAAATAAAGAGGGCATGACCATGCACATACATATCATGATGAGTATAGTGAGATTTAATTGGGCATTACGACAAAGTACATAGACCGCCATCCAACTGCATCTATGCCTAAAAAGTCCACCTTCAGGTTATCATCCGAACCCCCTCCAGTATTAAGTTGCAAAGCAACAGACAATTGCATTAAGTATGGTGCGTAATGTAATCAACAACTACATCCTTAGACATAGCATCAATGTTTTATCCCTAGTGGCAACAGCACAACACAACCTTAGAATTTTCATCACTTGTCCCGGTGTCAATGCAGGCATGAACCCACTATCGAGCATAAGTACTCCCTCTTGGAGTTACAAGCATCTACTTGGCCAGAGCATCTACTAGTAACGGAAAGCATGCAAGATCATAAACAACACATAAGCATAACTTTGATAATCAACATAACAAGTATTCTCTATTCATCGGATCCCAACAAACGCAACATATAGAATTACATATAGATGATCTTGATCATGTTAGGCAGCTCACAAGATCCGACAATGATAGCACAATGGGGAGAAGACAACCATCTAGCTACTGCTATGGACCCATAGTCCAGGGGTAGATTACTCACACATCACACCGGAGGTGACCATGGTGGTGTAGAGTCCTCCGGGAGATGATTCCCCTCTCCGAGATCTAACAGAAATAAGCCATTCCTTAGCATCAACGTTATGTATATGCGTATCACTACTATCGAGATCTAACAGAAATAAGCCATTCTTTTGTGGTGCTCGACCATAAAAGATATTATTCATAAAAATAGAACAACCATTATTCTCAGACTTGAATGAATAACCATCTTGCATTAAACAAGATCCAGATATAATGTTCATGCTCAACGCGGGTACAAAATAACAATTATTTAGGCTTAAAACTAATCCCGAAGGTTGATGTAGAGGAAGTGTGCCGACTGCGATCACATTGACCTTGGATCCGTTTCCAACGCGCATCGTCACTTCATCTTTCAGTAGTCTTCGTTTATTCTTTAGTTCCTGTGTCGAGTTACAAATATGAGCAACCGAACCAGTATCAAATACCCAGGTACTAGAACGAGGACCAGTGAGATAAACATCTATAACATGTATATCAGATATACCTTCTTTCTTCTTCTTGACAAGGCCGCTCTTCAGATCAGCCAGATACTTGGGGCAATTACGCTTCCAGTGTCCCTTCTCATTGCAGTAATAGCACTCAGCATCAGGCTTAGGGCCGTTCTTAGGTTTCATAGGAGGCGTGGCAGCTTTCTTGCCACCCTTCTTGAATTTTCCCTTAGACTTGCCCTGTTTCTTGAAACTGGTGGTCTTGTTGACCATCAACACTTGGTGCTCTTTCTTGATCTCAATCTCAGCAGCTTTTAGCATGCCAAAGAGTTCAGGTAACTCCTTGTTCATGTTCTGCATATTGTAGTTCATCACAAAGTTCTTGTAACTTGGTGGCAGTGATTGAAGGACACGATTAATCCCCAGTCTGTTAGGAATCACTATTCCCAAGTCACTGAGTTTCTTCGCATGCCCGGTCATGGCGAGCATGTGCTCACTAACGGAGCTGCCTTCTTCCATCATGCAGCTGAAGAACTGTTTTGATGCTTCATAGCATTCCACGGCCGCATGAGTCTCAAAAATAGCTTTCAGCTCTTTCATCAACTCATGAGGATCGTGGTGCTCAAAACGTTTTTGAAGATCAGATTCCAGACTGCACAGGATGGCACACTGAACTTGAGAGTACCGAATTTTCCGAGTCTCGTAAACAGCTTTTATTTCATCGGTTTCAATTTCTGCAGGAGGGTCACCTAGCGGTGCATCAAGCACATATTGCAGATTTCCGCCAGAGAGGAAGATCCTCACATGACGGAACCAGTCGGTGAAGTTGCTACCGTTGCTCTTAAGTTTTTCTTTCTCTAGGAACTGGTTAAAATTGATTGGGGACGCCATCTCTACAACATATATTTGCAAAAGTTTAGACTAAGTTTATGACAAATTGAGTTCAAATTTTAATTCAACATAATTAAAAATCTAGGTGAACTCCCACTCAAAACAATATCCCTCGCATTGTCTTAGTGATCACACGAACCAAATCCATCGCACCTAAGTCCGATCATCACGAGACAAGGTGTGATTTCAATGGCGAACACTCAAAGTGTTCATCATATCAACCATATGATTCATGCTCTACCTTTCGGTATTACGTGTTCCGAGACCATGTCTGTACATGCTAGGCTCGTCAAGGCCACCTTAGTATCCACATGTGCAAAATTGTCTTGCACCCGTTGTAGTACTTGTTGATTCTATCACACCCGATCATCACGAGATGCTTCGAACCGACAAGTATTGGTAACGGTGCTACTAAGGATGAACACTTTATTATCTTGAGATTTTAGTGAGGGATCATCTTATAATGCTAGCGTCGCGATCTAAGCAAAATAAGATGCATAAAAGGATTAACATCACATGCAGTTCATATGTGATATGATATGGCCTTTTTGTCTTTGCGCCTTTGATCTTCATCTCCAAAGCACGGACATGATCTCCATCATCTTCGGGCATGATCTCCATCATCGTCGGTGTAGCGTCAAGGTCAATGGCGCCGTCTTCATGATTGTCCTTGATACGTCCAATTTGCATCACTATTTTGTATCATAATTTGCTGTTATTAATTGATATATTTCATGTTTGGACACAATACTTATGTTATTTCATCTATTTTGCATATTTCATGATCATTGGAGGATCGAGCACCGGAGCCAGGATTCTGCTGGAAAAAGCACCGTCAGAACGCAATATTTCGGAAGATCAACTGTGGAAGGAAATTATACCAAAAATCCTATTTTCCCAGATGACGAAGGAAGCCAGAAGGGGGAGCCAGCTGGACCCAAGGTGGGCCCAGACCATAGGGCAGCGCGGCCCATGGCCTGGCCGCGCCACCTGGTGGTGAGGGGGCCCCACAGCCCCTTTCGCCTCCTTTTCTTCGCGAAATCCTTCGTCCCGAAGACCTAAGCCACAGAGGGTACCTCACGAAGAGTTACAGCCGCCTCTGCGGGGCGGAGAACACCAGAGAGAAAAGAGCTCTCCGGCGGGCTGAGATCCGCCGGGGAAATTCCCTCCGGGAGGGGGAAATCGACGCCATCGTCACCGTCATCGAGCTGGACATCATCTCCATCACCATCATCATCATCTCCACCATCATCACCGCCGTCTCCACCGCTGGACATCGTCATCGCCGTAGCAATTTGGGTTTGATCTTGATTGTTTGATAGGGGAAACTCTCCCGGTATTGATTTCTACTTGTTATTGATGCTATTGAGTGAAACCGTTGAACCAAGGTTCATGTTCAGATTGTTATTTGTCATCATATCACCTCTGATCATGTTCCATATGATGTCTCGTGAGTAGTTCGTTTAGTTCTTGAGGACATGGGTGAAGTCTAAATGTTAGTAGTGAACTATGGTTGAGTAATATTCCATGTTATGATATTTAAGTTGTGGTGTTATTCTTCTAGTGGTGTCATGTGAACGTCGACTACATGACACTTCACCTTTATGGGCCTAGGGGAATGCATCTTGTACTCGTTTGCCAATTGCGGGGTTGCCGGAGTGACAGAAACCTAAACCCCCGTTGGTATATCGATGCAGGAGGGATAGCAGGATCTCAGAGTTTAAGGCTGTGGTTAGATTTATTCTTAATTACTTTCTTGTAGTTGCGGATGCTTGCAATGGGTATAATCACAAGTATGTATTAGTCCTAGGAAGGGCGGTACATTAGCATAGGTTCACCCACACAACACTTATCAAAACAATGAAGATTATTTAGCCGTATGTAGCGAAAGCACTAGACTAAAATCCCATGTGTCCTCGAGAACGTTTGGTCATTATAAGTAAACAAACCGGCTTGTCCTTTGTGCTAAAAAGGATTGGGCCACTCGCTGCAATTGTTACTCTCGCACTTTACTTACTCGTACTTTATTCAACTGCTACATCAAAACCCCCTGAATACTTGTCTGTGAGCATTTACAGTGAATCCTTCATCGAAACTGCTTGTCAACACCTTCTGCTCCTCGTTGGGTTCGACACTCTTACTTATCGAAGATAGTGCGATACACCCCCTATACTTGTGGGTCATCAAGACTATTTTCTGGCGCCGTTGCCGGGGAGTGAAGCGCTATTGGTAAGTGGAATTGGTAAGGGAAATATCTACTGTTTGTGCTGATTTTATTTCTGCATGTTGCCATAATTCATTATGGAGAGATCTTCTCTCGAATGTTTATTTGGAAAATCTGCTACTACTGCAAAGGTAGTGGATGAGGCGCCAGGTAAGGAGGAAATACCATACAAAATACCTATGAAAATTATTGAACGCGTAGTGAATAACCGTTATACAGGGGATGGAACTATCCACCCTGGAGATCATTTACTGTTCTTGCATGAATTATGCGGTTTATTCAAGTGTGCAGGTATTGCTATGGATGAAGTGAGGAAGAAACTATTCTCTATATCGCTGTCTGGTAAAGCGGCGCATTGGTATAAATTACTGGATAATGGGGATTCTCTTGAATGGAATGATATTGTGCCTCGGTTTTATTCTAAGTTCTATCCTCCAAGTGAAATTCACAAGGATCGGAATCGCATATATAATTTTTGGCCTCATGATGGAGAGAGTATTGCCCAAGCTTGGGGGAGATTGAAGTCTTTAATGCTCAAATGCCCCATTCATGAGCTTCCTGGTAATGTTATTATTGATAATTTCTATGCAAGACTTTCTTTTGAAGACAAGACCTTGCTGGATACTTCTTGTTCTGGATCATTCACGCGTAATAAGGAAGAGTTTAAAAGGGACCTTCTTAATCGGATCCAGGAAAATACTGAAGGATGGGAAATCGACAAAGATCGAGAATCAGGTATAAATTATGATTACAAATGCATTGAAGCTTTTATGGATACTGATAAATTTCGTAATATGAGTGCTACATATGGTCTTGATTCTCAAGTTGCTGCAAATCTTTATAAAGCTTTCGCCTCTCATTATGAATTGCCTAAGAAGAATTTTGATAAGTATCATGAACCGTATAAAGATAAAATTGATTCATCTATTAATAAATGCGTTGTAGTTGAAACTGTTGATCATGTTATTCCTGAAGCTTATATTGAAAAAACTCCTTTCCCTGCTAAAATGAAGGAGTACTCTGTTATAAATAGTGCGGTTCATAAAAGTGAAAAGAAACCTATAGAACCTGAAGAACAAATAAAAGTTGAACCTGTTTGTTGCAATAGTTAAAGATCTTGTGACTGAAAATTTGGAGGAAGGTCATATTATTTTCTGTGAAGATGCTTCTAATATTGTTTCACATCCTAATAAACCCAAGCAAGCTAGTGTTCCTATGCTATCTGTTAGAATTGGTGATCATTGCTATTATGGTTTATGTGATATTGGTGCAAGTATTAGTGCTATTCCTTATGAGCTTTACACGGAGATTATGCACGAAATTGGTTCTTGTGAACTTGAAGATATTGATGTGGTTATTCAGCTGGCTAATAGAGAAACTATTTCTACAATTGGTATTGTTCGAGATGTGGAAGTTCTATGTGGTAAGATTAAATATCCTGCTGACTTTTTGGTACTTGGTTCTGCTGCTAGTGATTATTGTCCTATCATTTTTGGTAGACCTTTTCTAAATACTTGTGGAGCTATTATAGATTGCAAGAAAGAGAAAATTTTGACTAAATTTGCTGGTGAATCTTATGAGTTTAACTTTTCTAAATTTACCAAAACTCCTTATAAAGCTGATTTGCCTAGTAATGATTTTAAAATGGAACAGTGTGCATCTATTGTTCTTGTTCCTAATAATCCTTTGCAGCAACATTTGGAGAATAGAGAGAGTGAAGTTTTTAGGAAAGAAAGAGATGAGCTTGAGGAAATTTTTCTTCGCCAACCTATTCTTAAGCATGATTTACCGGTGGAAGATCTGGGTACAACACCGCCACCAAAGGAAGATCCTGTCTTTGATTTAAAACCTTTGCCTGATAATCTTAAATATGCTCATATTGATGATAAGAAAATATATCCTGTTATTATTAGTTCTAAGCTTACAGAGTTTGAAGAAGAAAGGCTATTGGAAATATTGAAGAAACACCGAGGTGCTATTGGCTACACTCTTGATGACTTGAAGGGGATTTCTCCCTCTATCTGCCAACACGCCATTAATATGGAAGATGATGCGAAGCCTGTTGTTGAACCTCAGCGTCGTCTAATTCCTAAGATGAAGGATGTGGTAAGAAATGAGGTATTACGACTTCTTGAAGCTGGTATTATATATCCTATTGCTGATAGTAGATGGGTTAGTCCTGTGCATTGTGTTCCTAAGAAAGGAGGAATGACTGTTGTGCCTAATGATAATGATGAGCTCATACCTCAAAGAGTAGTTGTAGGGTATAGAATGTGCATTGATTATCGAAAAGTTAATAAGGTTACTAAAAAAGATCATTACCCTTTGCCTTTTATTGATCAAATGTTAGAAAGGTTATCTAAAAATACTCATTTTTGCTTTCTTGATGGTTATTCTGGATTTTCACAAATTGCTGCTAAAACTAAGGATCAAGAGAAAACCACTTTCACTTGTCCCTATGGAACTTATGCTTATAGACGTATGCCTTTTGGTTTATGTAATGCTCCTGCTAATTTTCAAAGATGCATGTCTGCTATTTTTCATGGTTTTTGTGAGAGTATTGTAGAGGTATTCATGGATGATTTTTCTGTCTATGGGAATTCTTTTGATAATTGCTTGCGGAACCTTGATAAAGTTTTGCAGAGATGTGAAGAAACTAACCTTGTTCTTAATTGGGAGAAATGCCACTTTATGGTTAATGAAGGAATTGTATTGGGACATAAAATTTCCGAGAGAGGTATTGAAGTTGATAGAGCTAAAGTTGAAGCAATTGAGAAGATGCCCTATCCTAGGGATGTTAAAGGTATTCGTAGTGTTCTTGGTCATGCTGGGTTTTATAGGAGGTTTATTAAAGATTTCTCCAAGATTTCAAAGCCTCTTACTAATCTTCTTCAAAAAGATGTACCTTTTGTTTTTGATGATGATTGTAAGGAAGCTTTTGAAACTCTAAAGAAAGCCTTAACCACTGCTCCTATAGTTGAACCTCCTGATTGGAACTTACCATTTGAAATTATGTGTGATGCTAGTGATTTTGCTGTAGGCGCTGTTCTTGGACAGCGAGTAGATAAAAAATTGAATGTTATTCATTATGCTAGTAAAACTTTTGATGCTGCTCAAAGAAATTATGCTACTACTGAAAAGGAATTGTTAGCTGTAGTCTTTGCTTGTGATAAGTTTAGATCTTATATTGTTGATTCAAAAGTTACTATACATACTGATCATTCTGCAATCAGATACCTTATGCAAAAAAAAGATGCTAAGCCAAGGCTTATTAGATGGGTACTTCTGTTGCAAGAATTTGATTTACATATTGTAGATAGGAAAGGTGCTGATAATCCTGTTGCTGATAATTTATCTAGATTGGAAAATATTGCTTATGATCCTGTTCCTGTTAATGATAGTTTTCCAAATGAACAATTAGCTGCAATAAAGGTGAGTTCGCGAGACAGTCCTTGGTATGCTGATTATGCTAACTTTATTGTTTCCAAGTACTTGCCTCCAACCTTTTCAGCTCAGCAAAGGAGGAAATTCTTTTATGACTTGAGGCATTATTTCTGGGATGACCCACATTTATATAAAGAAGGAGTAGATGGTATTCTGCGAAGATGTGTTCCCGAGTATGAACAACAAGAGATATTGAGTAAATGTCATGGTAGTGCTTATGGAGGACATCACGCCGGAGAAAGAACTGCGCAAAAGGTTCTACAATCAGGTTTTTATTGGCCAACTCTCTTCAAAGATGCAAGGAAGTTTATTTTATCTTGTGATGAATGCCAAAGGGTTGGTAATATCTCTAGACGCAATGAAATGCCGATGAATTATACTCTTGTTATTGAACCGTTTGATTGTTGGGGATTTGACTTCATGGGACCTTTTCCCTCTTCAGAAGGTAACACTCATATACTTGTTGCTGTTGATTATGTTACTAAATGGGTGGAAGCCATACCTACAAAAAGTGCTGATGGTGAGACCTCTTTAAGAATGCTTTTAGATATTATTTTTCCTAGATTTGGAGTTCCTAGATATATTACAACTGATGGAGGTTCTCATTATATTCATGGTGGTTTTAGAAAAACTCTTGCTAGATATGGTATTAATCATAGAATTGCTTCCGCTTATCATCCTCAAACTAGTGGGCAAGTAGAATTATCAAATAGAGAAATTAAATCTATCTTGCAAAAGACTGTTAATAAAACTAGAAAGAATTGGGCTAGTAAATTGAAGGATGCACTATGGGCTTATAGAACTGCTTATAAAAATCCCATGGGAATGTCACCTTATAAAATGGTTTATGGGAAAGCTTGTCATTTACCTTTAGAACTAGAGCACAAAGCTTATTGGGCTGTTAGAGAATTAAATAAAGATCCTAAACTTGCCGGTAATAAGAGGTTGTTGCAATTGAGTTCTCTAGATGAATGGAGAAGTGAAGCTTATGAAAATGCTAAACTCTTTAAAGAGAAAGTTAAGAAATGGCATGATAGAAGGATTATTAAAAGAGAGTTTAATGTTGGAGATAAAGTCCTATTGTATCGGTCTCGTCTCAGATTCTTTGCAGGGAAATTACTCTCAAAATGGGAAGTACCATATGTCGTCGAGGAGGTGTATCGTTCAGGAGCAATCAAAATTAGCTCTCTCCAAGGCAATGCCACGCAAGTGGTAAATGGACAAAGACTCAAGCATTATATCTCAGGTGATTCTTATAATGTTGATGTTGATATTATTCGAGTGGAAACACCGGAGGCTTTCATCAAAGGACAAATTGACAGTCTGCTAGAACTCGACTTTGAATAGGTAACAGTACTGGTAATGAAAAGTTCGCAATTTACTTTCCGAACAATATTTTTGCTGTTTTTGGAAAATATGAAAAATTACGAGATCGAAACGGAGTGGAGGAGACGCACGAGGGCGTGCCACCATAGGCCGGCGCGGCCTGGCCTTGGCCCGCGCCGACCTATGAGCTGGCCGCCTCGTCGCCCCTTTCCGACTCTGGTTCGATCTGGTACTTTCCTTTTGTCGTGAAATTTTTTGCTATATAAACCCCCGGGCCCCTGGAGGTCCTTATATCGTTTTCTCGACGTGTTTTGTTTCGAGTTGTTTCTGCCAGGATTTGCTTCGGATCTAGAGCCATCATGTCTTCGTCGGAAACTCCAAAGGACAGCTCCTGCAAGGATGTTGGCAACTTGTACATGGAGGAGCTGAGGACGCACCCCAAGGAGTTGCTGCTCATTGAGGGAGAACTGCAGATCAAGGATATCCAGGGTCCTAAAGGAGAAGGAAGCTTGGAAGACAGGATGGAGAAGCTAGAACAAGAGGTCTTCAAATACAAGAAGATGGCTGAGCGTGAGGTGGATATCTTCCACAAGATTGTGTCTGAACTCATTGCTGAACACGAGAAGGAAACTGCAAAGCTTTGGGGCGACATCCTCTCACTTCATGACACCACCAACAAGCTCCAAGCACAACTCTATGACGTTCAGAATCAGAACTGTGAGTATGAAAACAGGTTTAAATACATAAGCCGTGCTGCTAGTTTCAGGATCCCCGAGACCAAGATGTCGTTTCTTGATGGAGAGCCTCTTCCTTGGAAGTTTGATGATGGGAGTTCATCACCACCATCGCCGCAGGAGTAATTCATCATCGGTATTGGCATCCCCTTGGTTTGTTCCAAGCTTGGGGGAGTGCCGTGGTATCACATCATCACTACCTTTTACTTTTTACTATCAAGTAGTGTCATATCATGAGTAGGGAAGTTATCATATAAGATGGGTTGCAGTTTGGAAGTATCTCTCCTTTAGTTGGTTGTCTATGTATCCCTTGGTGTGAGTTATCGTTATGGAATATTAATGAGAAGTCTTATCATTTACATATTGCACATCTTATTTTAGTTTGCAATCTCTATTATATGATTTACCTTGTTGTTAGTATTGGTATCACTTTGGGAGCATTGAATAAATCTATTTGGTTTTGGCAAACTTAGCATTGGTCAATAGCAACAACACTTTGAAGTTTAAGTAGAAAAGAGAAATACATGTAGATGTTTCATTGTCTTTCTTTCTTGTTAGCTCATAGCTTATTATTCTGAAGTTAAAATTGTTTGTGCTTACATGGAAGATGCATGATTGTCTCTATCACATGTATATTTGTTTGTTTCCCCCGACTCTTATGCTTGCTAATTAACCTTGCTAGCCAAAGACCTGTACTGAGAGGGAATACTTCTCGTGCATCCAAACCTTAGCCCAAACCTATGTCATTTGTGTCCACCATACCTACCCACTACATGGTATTTCCTGCCATCCCAAGTAAATACTTCATGTGCTACCTTTAAACAATTCAAAATCTACTATCTCTTATTTGTGTCAATGTTTTATAGCTCATGAGGAAGTATGTGGTGTTTTATCTTTCAATCTTGTTGGGCAACTTTCACCAATGGACTAGTGGCTTCATCCGCTTATCCAATAATTTTGCAAGAAGAGCTGGCAATGGGATTCCCAGTCCCAAATTAATTAAACTAAATAGACACTCCTCCATGGTATGTGATTGATGGACGGCACCCGAAGGATTCGGTTAGCCATGGCTTGTGTAAGCAAAGGTTGGGGGAGTGTCATCATCATAATAAAACTAAAATAAAAAGGCACTCCTTCATGGTATGAGATTGTTGGCAGGCACCCGAGGATTCGGTTAGCCATGGTTTGTGAAAGAAAGGTTGGAAGGAGTACCACACAAAATAAAAATAAAATGGGAGCCTCTCTTTGAAGGTTGTCTGGCAAGGGGGTTAGAGTACCCGCTACCAGTCGTTGACAACAACAAACACCTCTCAAAATATTATTTTTATTCTCTTTATATGATTTCAAAACTGAAAAAGCTCTAGCACATGATTTAATCACTGCTTCCCTCTGCGAAGGGCCTGTCTTTTACTTTATGTTGAGTCAGTAAACCTATTTCCCTCCATCTCAAGCAAGCATTTGAGTAGTTGTGATCAAACCATTATATTGTGATTTGCTTCATCATGTCTTTATTTTCCTTGTTTAGTACAAGTTTTATCTGAATGAATATAGCTTTGCAAGTTATCAATGATTATGAGGAGACTATTATGATTGAGTATGCAAGTTGTGCCATATAAACTTTAACATGAGAGCGCTGCTCAATGAGATAAGTATAATCTGTTAATTGTTCTCTGACCAAGAACGAAGTTTGCCATCACCAACTATGATTTCTTATGCACCTTTATTTGTGATTACTTTATACTTGTTTCAAGTTGAGTTATATGAGGAAGTTGTTTACTAGAATGTCTTGTGTGAATGAATATGATGCTTCTTGTCCGTATTTTATTTATCGACTCTTCACTCCATAAACATGTGGTCCTGTTTACTGAGTTCAGTTTCGCTTGGGGACAAGCGAAGTCTAAGCTTGGGGGGAGTTGATACGTCCAATTTGCATCACTATTTTGTATCATAATTTGCTGTTATTCATTGATATATTTCATGTTTGGACACAATACTTATGTTATTTCATCTATTTTGCATATTTCATGATCATTGGAGGATCGAGCACCGGAGCCAGGATTCTGCTGGAAAAAGCACCATCAGAACGCAATATTTCGGAAGATCAACTGTGGAAGGAAATTATACCAAAAATCCTATTTTCCCAGATGACGAAGGAAGCCAGAAGGGGGAGCCAGCTGGACCCAAGGTGGGCCCAGACCATAGGGCGGCGCGGCCCATGGCCTGGCCGCGCCACCTGGTGGTGAGGGGGCCCCACAGCCCCTTTCGCCTCCTTTTCTTCGCGAAATCCTTCGCCCGAAGACCTAAGCCACAGAGGGTACCTCACGAAGAGTTACAGACCGCCTCTGCGCGGGGCGGAGAACACCAGAGAGAAAAGAGCTCTCCGGCGGGCTGAGATCCGCCGGGGAAATTCCCTCCGGGAGGGGGAAATCGACGCCATCGTCACCGTCATCGAGCTGGACATCATCTCCATCACCATCATCATCATCTCCACCATCATCACCGCCGTCTCCACCGCTGGACATCGTCATCGCCGTAGCAATTTGGGTTTGATCTTGATTGTTTGATAGGGGAAACTCTCCCGGTATTGATTTCTACTTGTTATTGATGCTATTGAGTGAAACCGTTGAACCAAGGTTCATGTTCAGATTGTTATTTGTCATCATATCACCTCTGATCATGTTCCATATGATGTCTCATGAGTAGTTCTTTTAGTTCTTGAGGACATGGGTGAAGTCTAAATGTTAGTAGTGAACTATGGTTGAGTAATATTCAATGTTATGATATTTAAGTTGTGGTGTTATTCTTCTAGTGGTGTCATGTGAACGTCGACTACATGACACTTCACCTTTATGGGCCTAGGGGAATGCATCTTGTACTCGTTTGCCAATTGCGGGGTTGCCGGATTGACAGAAACCTAAACCCCCGTTGGTATATCGATGCAGGAGGGATAGCAGGATCTCAGAGTTTAAGGCTATGGTTAGATTTATTCTTAATTACTTTCTTGTAGTTGCGGATGCTTGCAAGGGGTATAATCACAAGTATGTATTAGTCCTAGGAAGGGCGGTACATTAGCATAGGTTCACCCACACAACACTTATCAAAACAATGAAGATTATTTAGCCGTATGTAGCGAAAGCACTAGACTAAAATCCCATGTGTCCTCGAGAACGTTTGGTCATTATAAGTAAACAAACCGGCTTGTCCTTTGTGCTAAAAAGGATTGGGCCACTCGCTGCAATTGTTACTCTCGCACTTTACTTACTCGTACTTTATTCAACTGCTACATCAAAACCCCCTGAATACTTGTCTGTGAGCATTTACAGTGAATCCTTCATCGAAACTGCTTGTCAACACCTTCTGCTCCTCGTTGGGTTCGACACTCTACCTTATCGAGGATACTGCGATACACCCCCTATACTTGTGGGTCATCAGTCCTCCATGTAGCAACTATTACAACTACTTTGAAATACTACTCAACATGAAATTTAAAGACAACCATAAGGCTCCTGCCGGTTGCCACAATACAATAATGATCATCTCATACATATTCATCATCACATTATGGCCATATCACATCACCAAACCCTGCAAAAACAAGTTAGACGTCTCTAATTTGGTTTGCATATTTTACGTGGTTTAGGGTTTTCGAGAGAGATCTAATCTACCTACGAACATGAACCACAACGTTGATACTAATGTTTTCAATAGAAGAGTAAATTGAATCTTCACTATAGTAGGAGAGACAGACACCCGCAAAGCCTCTTATGCAATACAAGTTGCATGTCGAACGAGGAACAAGTCTCATGAACGCGGTCATGTAAAGTTAGTCCGAGCCGCTTCATCCCACTATGCCACAAAGATGCAAAGTACTCAAACTAAAGATAACAAGAGCATCAATGCCCACAAAACCATTGTGTTCTACTCGTGCAACCATCTATGCATAGACACGGCTCTGATACCACTGTAGGATAACGGTGCATAGAAAACAAAAATTTTCCTACCGCGAACACGCAATCCAAGCCAAGATGCAATCTAGAAGACGGTAGCAACGAGGGGTTTATCGAGTCTCACCCTTGAAGAGATTCCAAAGCCTACAAGAGGAGGCTCTTGTTACTGCGGTAGACGTTCACTTGCCGCTTGCAAAAGCGCGTAGAAGATCTTGATCACGATCCCTCCGGCGCCACGAACGGGCAGCACCTCCGTACTTGGTCACACGTTCGGTTGTTGATGAAGACGACGTCCACCTCCTGTTCCAGCGGGCAGCGGAAGTAGTAGCTCCTCTTGAATTCGACTGCACGATGGCGTGGTGTCGGTGGTGGTGTAGAACTCCGGTGGAGCTTCGCTAAAGCACGCGGGAGCTATGGAGGAGAAGGGGGCGGCTAGGGTTTGGGAGGGGGTGGCCGGCCACTCAAGGGGGCGGCCAGGTTGTGGTCTTGGGGTGGCCGGCCCCCTCCCCTTGGCCCCTCATTATATAGGTGGAAGCCCCAAGTGTTGGACTACAAGTCTCCGAATAAAACCCGAACCCAAAACCTTCCATATGATAGGGAAACCTACCCAAGGTGGGAATCCCACTTGGGGTGGGATTCCCCCCTTCCATATGGGGGGGTGGCCAGCCCCCATAGGGGGAGTCCACTTGGGACTCCTCCCCCACTAGGGTTGGCCGGCCATGGAGGTGGAGTCCCTCCGGGACTCCACCTTCCTTGGTGGTTTCTTCCGGACTTTTCTAGAACCTTCTAGAACCTTCCATAGAACCTTACGCATCATTTTAATTCACATAATATGACATCATATATATGAATCTTATTCTCTGGACCATTCCGGAACTCCTCGTGATGTCCGGGATCTCATCCGGGACTCCGAACAAATATTCGAACTCCATTCCATATTCAAGTTCTACCATTTCAACATCCAACTTTAAGTGTGTCACCCTTCGGTTCACGAACTATGCGGACATAGTCGAGTACTCACTCCGACCAATAACCAATAGCGGGATCTGGAGATCCATAATGGCTCCCACATATTCAACGATGACTTTAGTGATCGAATGAACCATTCACATACAATACCAATTCCCTTTGTCACGCGATATTTTACTTCTCCGAGGTTTGATCTTCGGTATCACTCTATACCTTGTTCAACCTCGTCTCCTGACAAGTACTCTTTACTCGTACCGTGGTATGTGGTCTCTTATGAACTTATTCATATGCTTGCAAGACATTAGACGACATTCCACCGAGAGGGCCCAGAGTATATCTATCCGTCATCGGGATGGACAAATCCCACTGTTGATCCATATGCCTCAACTCATACTTTCCGGATACTTAATCCCACCTTTATAACCACCCATTTACGCAGTGGCGTTTGGTGTAATCAAAGTACCTTTCCGGTATAAGTGATTTACATGATCTCATGGTCATAAGGACTAGGTAACTATGTATCGAAAGCTTATAGCAAATAACTTAATGACGAGATCTTATGCTACGCTTAATTGGGTGTGTCCATTACATCATTCATACAATGACATAACCTTGTTATTAATAACATCCAATGTTCATGATTATGAAACTAATCATCCATTAATCAACAAGCTAGTTTAAGAGGCATACTAGGGACTTCTTGTTGTCTACATATCACACATGTACTAATGTTTCGGTTAATACAATTATAGCATGATATATAAAAATTTATCATAAACATAAAGATATAAATAATAACCACTTTATTATTGCCTCTAGGGCATATCTCCTTCATTTATGTCATATTTATGCGTTTTTCGGAACTAACCTATTGACGAGATGCCGAAGGGCCAGTTCCTGTTTTCTGCTGTTTTTGGTTTCAGAAATCCTAGTAAGGAAATATTCTCGGAATCGGACGAAATCAACGCCCAGCATCTTAGGATCACGCGAAGCTTCCAGAACACCCGAGAGAGGCCAGAGGGGGGCCACAGGCCCACCACACATGACCCTGGCGCGGCCAAGGGGGGGCCCGCGCCCCCTAGTGTGTCGTCGCCTCGTTGACCTTCTGACGCCGCCTCTTCGCCTATATAAAGGTCCCTGACCTAAATCTTCGATACGAAAAAGCCACGGTACGAGAAACCTTCCAGAGCCGCCGCCATCGCGAAGCCAAGATCTGGGGGACAGGAGTCTCTGTTCCGGCACGCCGCCGGGACGGGGAAGTGCCCCCGAAAGGCTCCTCCATTGACACCACCGCCATCTTCATCAACGCTGCTGTCTCCCATGAGGAGGGAGTAGTTCTCCATCGAGGCTCGGGGCTGTACCGGTAGCTATGTGGTTAATCTCTCTCCTATGTACTTCAATACAATGATCTCATGAGCTGCCTTACATGATTGAGATTCATATGAGTTTTGTATCACAATTCATCTATGTGCTACTCTAGTGATGTTATTAAAGTAGTCTATTCCTCCTCCATGATGTAATGTTGACAGTGTGTGCATCATGAAGTACTTGGTTTATGCTATGATTGTGATCTCTTGTAGATTATGAAGTTAACTATTACTATGATGGTATTGATGTGATCTATTCCTCCTTTCATAGTGTGATGGTCACAGTGTGCATGCTATGTTAGTACTTGGTTTGGTTGTGTTGATCTATCTTGCACTCTAAGGTTATTTAAATATGAACATTGAATATTGTGGAGCTTGTTAACTCCGGCATTGAGGGTTCTTGTAGCCCTACGCAATTAGTGGTGTTCATCATCCAACAAGAGAGTGTAGAGTCTAGCATGTATTTATTTATTCTGTTATGTGATCAATGTTGAGAGTGTCCACTAGTGAAAGTATGATCCCTAGGCCTTGTTCCTAAATACTGCTATCGCTGCTTGTTTACTGTTCTACTGCATCTGTACTTTCCGCAATATTACCACCATCAACCACACGCCAGTCCTGGGCAGCAAAGCACTTTTCTGGCGCTGTTACTACTGCTCATATTTATTCATACCACCAGTATTTCACTATCTCTTCGCCGAACTAGTGCACCTATTTGGTGTGTTGGGGACACAAGAGACTTCTTGCTTTGTGGTTGCAGGGTTGCATGAGAGGGATATCTTTGACCTCTTCCTCCCTGAGTTCGATAAACCTTGGGTGATCCACTTAAGGGAAACTTACTGCTGTTCTACAAACCTCTGCTCTTGGAGGCCCAACACTGTCTACAAGAATAGAAGCTCCCGTAGACATCATAATGCTCCTGCTACTTTTCAAAGATGCATGCCTGCTATTTTTCATGGCTTTTGCGAGAATATTGTAGAAGTATTCATGGATGATTTTTCTGTCTATGGGAATTCTTTTGATAACTGCTTGCGGAACCTTGATAAAGTTTTGCATAGATGTGAAGAAACTAACCTTGTTCTTAATTGGGAAAAATGCCACTTTATGGTTAATGAAGGAATTGTATTGGGACATAAAATTTCCGAGAGAGGTATTGAAGTTGATAGAGCTAAAGTTGAAGCAATTGAGAAGATGCCCTATCCCAGGGATGTTAAAGGTATTCGTAGTGTTCTTGGTCACGCTGGGGTTTATAGGAGATTTATTAAAGACTGCTCCAAGATTTCAAAACCTCTTACTAATCTTCTTCAAAAAGATGTACCTTTTGTTTTTTATGATGATTGTAAGGAAGCTTTTGAAACTCTAAAGAAAGCCTTAACAACTGCCCCTATAGTTGAACCTCCTGATTGGAACTTACCATTTGAAATTATGTGTGATGCTAGTGATTTTGCTGTAGGCGCTGTTCTTGGACAGCGAGTAGATAAAAAATTGAATGTTATTCATTATGCTAGTAAAACCCTTGATGCTGCTCAAAGAAATTATGCTACAACTGAAAAGGAATTGTTAGCTATAGTCTTTGCTTGTGACAAGTTTAGATCCTATATTGTTGATTCAAAAGTTACAATTCATACTGATCATGCTGTAATTAGATACCTTATGCAAAAGAAAGATGCTAAGCCAAGGCTTATTAGATGGGTGCTCCTGTTGCAAGAATTTGATTTGCATATTATAGATAGGAAAGGTGCTGATAATCTTGTTGCTGATAATTTGTCTAGATTGGAAAATATTGCTTATGATCCTGTTCCTATTAATGATAGTTTTCCAAATGAACAATTGGCTGTAATAAAGGTGAGCTCGCGAGATAGCCCTTGGTATGCTGATTACGCTAACTTTATTGTTTCCAAGTACTTGCCTCCAACCTTTTCAGCTCAGCAAAGGAGGAAATTCTTTTATGACTTGAGGCATTATTTTTGGGATGACCCACACTTATATAAAGAAGGAGTGGATGGTATTCTGCGAAGATGTGTTCCCGAATATGAACAACAAGAGATATTGAGTAAGTGTCATGGTAGTGCTTATGGAGGACATCACGCCGGAGATAGAACCGCGCAAAAGGTTCTACAATCAGGTTTTTATTGGCCAACTCTCTTCAAAGATGCAAGAAGGTTTATTTTATCTTGTGATGAATGTCAAAGGGTTGGTAATATCTCCAGACGCAATGAAATGCCTATGAATTATACTCTTTTTATTGAACCATTCGATTGTTGGGGATTTGACTTCATGGGACCTTTCCCCTCTTCAGAAGGTAACACTCATATACTTGTCGCTGTTGATTATGTTACTAAATGGGTGGAAGCCATACCCACAAAAAGTGCTGATGGTGAGACCTCTTTAAGAATGCTTTTAGATATTATTTTTCCTAGATTTGGAGTTCCTAGATATCTTATGACTGATGGAGGTTCTCATTTTATTCATGGTGGTTTTAGAAAAACTCTTGCTAAATATGGTATTAATCATAGAATTGCTTCCGCTTATCATCCTCAAACTAGTGGGCAAGTAGAACTATCAAATAGAGAGATTAAATCTATCTTGCAAAAGACTGTTAATAAATCTAGGAAGAATTGGGCTAGTAAATTGAAGGAAGCACTATGGGCTTATAGAACTGCTTATAAAAATCCCATGGGTATGTCACCGTATAAGATGGTTTATGGAAAAGCTTGTCATTTACCTTTAGAACTAGAGCACAAAGCTTATTGGGCTGTAAGAGAACTAAATAAAGATCCTAAACTAGCCGGTAAGAAGAGATTGCTACAATTGAGTTCTCTAGATGAATGGAGAAGTGAAGCTTATGAAAATGCTAAACTCTTTAAAGAGAAAGTTAAGAAATGGCATGATAGAAGAATTATCAAAAGAGAATTTAATGTTGGGGATAAAGTCCTATTGTATCGGTCTCGTCTCAGATTCTTTGCAGGGAAATTACTCTCGAAATGGGAAGGACCATATGTTATTGTGGAGGTGTATCGTTCAGGAGCAATTAAAATTAGTTCTCTCCAAGGCGATGCCACACAAGTGGTGAATGGACAAAGACTCAAGCATTATATCTCAGGTGATTCTTATAATGAAGATGTTGATGTTATTCGAGTGGTGACTCCGGAAGCTTTCATCAAAGGTCAAATTGACAGTCCGGCAGAGTTCGACTTTGAATAGGTAACAATACTGGTAATAAAAAGTTCGCGTTTTACTTTTCGAACAATTTGTTTTCTGTTTTTGGAAAATATGAAAAATTACGAGATCGAAACGGAGTGGAGGAGACGCACGACGGCGTGCCCCCATAGGCCGGCGCGGGACCCAGCCTGGCCGCGCCGCCCTATGAGGTGGCTCCCTCGTTGCCCCTCTCTGACTCTGGTTCGACCTGGTACTTTCCTTTTGTCGTAAAAATTTATTCTATATAATCCCCCGGACCCCTGGAGGTCCGTATATCATTTTCTCGACGTGTTTTGTTTCGAGCTGTTTTTTGCCAGGATCTGTCTTTGATCTAGAAGCACCAGGGTCTCCAACAACAAGGGCAAGGGGCTTTCAGATGAAGATATTCAAGATCCCGAGTGGAAAGAGGTGGACAAGAGCTTCAAGGAAGAAGATGAAGAAGAAGTGGAGGAAGACTCGCATGCATACCCGCGGGCTACCATCGCAAGCATCGAGGTGGTGGAGAACCCTTTCAGTGCCAAGAAGAGCGCAAGAATTCGCACCGGAGGAAAGGTTCCACGTCACTACCTAGCTCCAAAGACATCTCCTCCAAGCACCTACAACCCCTTCCGCAATCTAATTTACAATAGTCAAATTGAAAGGATTCCCAAGGCAGTATTGCCTAGCAATTGGGATATAGATCGTTCTAACACTGCAGGAAGGATGAAGCCTGAAGCTGAAGAGTGGGGAAATAACTCCAAGAGTTGGGACTCGCCGTCGGACATACTTCTTAACCGCGTTGAGCACAATTCGGAGATGATCCGCAACCTCATGTACAAGATTGATGAGCTTCAGGACCTTGTTGAGAAGCTTGTCAAGAATTCATCACCACCACCGCCGAAGGAGTAATTCATCATTGGTATTGGCATCCTCTTGGTTTGTTCCAAGCTTGGGGGAGTGCCGCGGTATCACATCATCACTATCTTTTACTTTTACTATCAAGTAGTGTCATATCATGAGTAGGGAAGTTATCATATAAGATGGGTTGCAATGTGGAAGTATCTCTCCTTAGTTGGTTGTCTATGTATCCCTTGGTGTGAGTTATCGTTATGGAATATTAATGAGAAGTCTTATCATTTACATATTGCACATCTTATTTTAGTTTGCAATCTCTATTATATGATTGATCTTGTTATTAGTATTGGTATCACTATGGGAGCATTGAGTAAATCTATTTGGTTTTGGCAAACTTAGCATTGGTCAATAGCAACAACACTTTGAGATTTTAGTAGAAAAGACAAATACATGTAGTTGTTTCATTGTCTTCCTTTCTTGTTAGCTCTTAGCTTATTATTCTGAAGTTAAAATTGTTTGTGCTTACAAGGAAGATGCATTTTCTATCACATGTATATTTGTTTGTTTCCCTCAACTCTTATGCTTGCTAATTAACCTTGCTAGCCAAAAACCTGTACTGAGAGGGAATGCTTCTCATGCATCCAAACTTTAACCCAAACCTATGCCATTTGTGTCCACCATAGCTACCTATTACATGGTATTTCCTGCCATTCCAAGTAAATACTTCGTGTGCTACCTTTAAACAATTCAAAATTTATCATCCCTCATTTGTGTCAATGTTTTATAGCTCATGAGGAAGTATGTGGTGTTTTATCTTTCAATCTTGTTGGGCAACTTTCACCAATGGACTAGTGGCTTCATCCACTTATCCAACAATTTTGCAAAAGGAGCTGGCAATGGGGTTCCCAGCCCCGATTAATTAACTTTCATAATTTTACAAATAGACACTCCTTCATGGTATGAGAATGATTGGAGGCACCCGAGGATTCGGTTAGCCATGGTTGTGAAAGCAAAGGTTGGAAGGAGTGTCAACTAAAAATAAAATTTTATGGGAGCCGCTCTTCGAGGTTTGTCTGGCAAGGGGGTTAGAGTACCTGCTACCATTCGTTGACAACAACAAACACCTCTCAAAATGTTACTTTTATTCTCTTTATATGATTTCGAAACTGAAAAAGCTCTAGCACATGATTTAATCCCTGCTTCCCTCTGCGAAGGGCCTGTCTTTTACTTTATGTTGAGTCAGTAAACCTATTTCCCTCCATCTTAAGCAAGCATTTGAGTTGTTGTGATCAAACCATTTATATTGTGATCTGCTTAATCATGTCTTCTACTCTTCCTTGTTTAGTACAAGTTTTATCTGAATGAATATAGCTTTGAAAGTTATCAATGATTATGAGGAGATTATTATAATTGAGTATGCAAGTTGTGCCATATAAGCTTTAACATAAGAGCGTTGCTCGATAGATAAGTACAATCTATTAATTATTCTCTGACCAAGAACGAAGTTTTCCATCACCAATTATGATTTCTTATGCACCTTTATTTGTGATTACCTTCTACTTATTTCAAGTTGAATTATATGAGGAAGTTGTTCACTAGAATGTCTTGTGTGAATTAATATGATGCTTCTTGTCCGTATTTTATTTATCGACTCTTCACTCCATAAACATGTGGTCCTGTTTATCGAGTTCAGTTTCGCTTGGGGACAAGCGAAGTCTAAGCTTGGGGGGAGTTGATATGTCCATTTTGCATCACTATTTTATATCATAATTTACTGTTATTCATTGATATATTTCATATTTGGAGATGATACTTATGTTATTTCATCTATTTTGCATGTTTCATGATTATTGGAGAATCGCGCACTGGAGTCAGGATTCTGTTGGAAAAAGAACCGTCAGAATGCAATATTTCGGAAGATCAACAATTGACAGAAATTATATGAAAAATCCTATTTTTCCAGAAGACGAAGAGAGCCAAAAGGAGGAGCCGAGGAGGGCCGCCATGGGCCCCCCATAGGTCGGCGCGGGCCCTGGCCTGGCCGCGCCGCCATGTGGGGAGGGGGCCCACAGCCCCCTCTGGCCTCCTCTCCTTCGCGTACTTCTTCGTCCCGAAAACCTAAGCTCCAGAGGATAGTCGCGAAGAGTCATAGCCGCCTCTGCGGGGCGGAAAACACCAGAGAGAAAAGAGCTCTCCGGCAGGCTGAAATCTGTCGGGGAAATTCCCTCTCGGAGGGGGAAATCGACGCCATCGTCACCGCCATCGAGCTGGACATCATCTCCATCATCATCATCATCATCTCCATCATCACCACCGCCGTCTCCACCGCTGCACCTCTTCACCGCTATAACAATTAGGGTTGGATCTTGATTGTTTGATAGGAGAAACTCTCCCGGTATTGATTTCTACTTGTTATTGATGCTATTGAGTGAAACCGTTGAACCAAGGTTTATGTTCAGATTGTTATTCATCATCATATCACCTCTGATCATGTTCCATATGATGTCTCGTGAGTAGTTCATTTAGTTCTTGAGGACATGGGTGAAGTCTAAATGTTAGTAGTGAATTATGGTTAAGTAATATTCAATGTTATGATATTTAAGTTGTGGTGTTATTCTTCTAGTGGTGTCATGTGAACGTCGACTACATGATACTTCACCTTTATGGGCCTAGGGGAATACATCTTGCATTCGTTTGCCAATTGCGGGGTTGCCGGAGTGACAGAAACCTAAACCCCCGTTGGTATATCGATGCAGGAGGGATAGCAGGATCTCAGAGTTTAAGGCTGTGGTTAGATTTATCTTAATTACTTTCTTGTAGTTGCGGATGCTTGCAAGGGGTATAATCACAAGTATGTATTAGTCCTAGGAAGGGCGGTGCATTAGCATAGGTTCACCCACACAACACTTATCAAAACAATGAAGATTAATCAGCTATTGAAGCGAAAGCACTAGACTAAATTCCCGTGTGTCCTCAAGAACGTTTGGTCATTATAAGTAAACAAACCGGCTTGTCCTTTGTGCTAAAAAGGATTGGGCCACTCGCTGCAATTATTTCTCTCGCATTTTACTTACTCGTACTTTATTCATCTGCTATATCAAAACCCCCTGAATACTTGTCTGTGAGCATTTACAGTGAATCCTTCATCGAAACCGCTTGTCAACACCTTCTGCTCCTCGTTGGGTTCGGCACTCTTACTTATTGAAAATACTACGATACACCCCCTATATGTGGGTCATCATCTATCACAAGGAAAGAGAGCTCGGGTATAGAAATAAACGAGGCACGCGGAGACGAGGCGTGTTCCCTTCCTTTGCAAGAAGGTACGTCACGTTTGGAGGAGTGGAGGTCCCACGAAGGATTCCCCAACGCCACGAAGGCTTACCCCCTATTCTCCGAGCCACACCCACGAAGGATAATGGCCCTTTCCTTATGGTTAGCTTTTCCTCCACTCCGGAGATGGCAAGATCCACAACCACTTCACAAGCTCCACGAAGGAGAAGCCCGGGCCCCTTCACAATCTTCCACGAAGAGATCACTGTGACACCAACCAAGCCAACTAGGAGGTCTCCCTCCAAGAGTAACAAGCTCACGGTCTCTCACTCGAACTAATCATGGTGGAGAGCTCAACACTATGCAATGATGCAAAGCAAGAACACCAAGGGTGTTCAAATCCTTCACACTCAAATCACACCCAAGCAACGAATGCTAGGAAGAGAAAGAAATTAGAGAGGAAGAACAATGGGGAAAGTCAACAAAAGACTCCAAGATCTTGATCCAAAGGGTTCCCCTCACTTAGAGGAGAAATTGATTGGTGGGGAATGTAGATCTAGATCTCCTCTCTCAAATCCTCAAGAATGGGCAAGAATCATGGGAGGAATCAAGAGGGGAAGCTAGTTCTTCAAATAACAACAATGGAGGTGAAGAAGGGAAAGAACTAGCTCAGCCCAAGGTGGAAGAAGGCTATTTATAGCAGGGGAGAGAAAATAACCGTTGGGGGGAAAAGAACTGTTAAAATCGCAGGAAAAACAGACTCAGCCGGTGCACAGGCCGGCTGACCGGATGCTGGGCCGAGGAGGCCGGCCAGCAATCCGGCCAAGCCGGGCCACCGACTGGATGGGGAGGAGGCCGCGCGGTGGTGGCGAGCGGGCCATGCTGGGAGAGCAGGCCACGCCCGCAGCGCGTGGGCAGCGAATAGTTGAGCGGGCCGCGCGCCAGGAAGAGGCGGCCCAGCAGGAGCAGGCGCTCGGTCGGGCCGGGGGTAGCGCCGGGCAGGCCGGCGGCTGCCGGACCGTTGGCCGAACCAGACCGGGGCCGCCTCAGTAAGGGGCCCGGCCGGCATCAGCGCCATGGCCGGCGCGGACTGGGTGGGCCGGCAGCTGGGCCGGTCCGGCCGGTCGGTTGGCTGGCCCTCCTTTTTTTTTTCTTTTTCTATCGCTTTTTTTCCTTTTGTTAAATAGCAAATTTTCCCGAACTCTGATTTGAATGAAACCAATTTTGTTTGGAAGATAACAAAAAATGCTATCCAATACAAAGTGAAAACACAAGAATCTGTAGGAGGGGATTTTATCATGAATATAAAAGGTAGAACCTTATATCATGAATAACCGGTAAAATCACCCAACCTCGAAAACGCAATAGAAGATACATGCGGATTCCATTTTCGATGAACTTGGGCTTATTGTAAAGCTAGCAACAAGCTCAAGAACTTCACACAGAGAAACACCAAGAAGCAATAGGGATATGCAAAGTATGCAAAGGATTGAGCTCCCTAAGATGATGTGATCAAGTTACTCAACCGAAAGCCCCTCTTAATAGTGCGGCTATCTATCCTATAATCCGGTCTCCCAACAACCACCTTGAGACCGGTAAAAGGAAAACCTATCAAGGTCATACCTTTGCCTTGCGCATCCCGCTTGATCTTGATGATAACTCTTCAAGCTCTACACAAGCCGGAATGCCTTACTTGATCATCGTTACTTCGTGAAGACTCACAAATGCTCCCCCATACACTATGATGTGAAGGCTTCATTAGTGCACACCTTCACATGTCCATTATCACCAAATGGACGGCAAGCTTCAAGCATTTGATCCACTTGAGATGCTCATCTTGAACTTGCCCAACTCAACCTTGTATCTTCTCATACTCACATAAGATAGAGCATGGCTAATATTGAGTTCCACATAAGAACTCCATCTTCATTTCTTCTTCTTGATCATATCACATATATATCTTCAAATCAATGATCTTGATGCCAATACATAAGGTGTATCTTTATTTACATGGCATCTATACTTGAATCCAACACATGGAATACAAGTAGAACCTATATATGGAATATTCCTTCATATACACTCAATGAAAACATTAGTCCATAGGGTTTGTCATTAATTACACAAACCACACATAGGGGCAATATACCCTTACAATCTCCCCCATTTTGGTAATTGATGACAACCACAATAAGAGGGTTTATATAATGAATATTAGAGACAAGTACGCAACTTATCCGAGAATAAGTTGTATATAAGAGGTTGTATTTGATATGGTCAAGTAACACAAAGCTACTATCCCATATCAAAACCAACTCTACTCACACAACTACAACTAATGCAAGGGATGTGAGTAGAACCAATATATATAGAGCAAACTCCCCCACAATGTATGCACGTGTGATGAACATGAATTCATTGCATACATTGTCAAGATTAACCTTTGGGACAATTTCCACTATATAAATACAACCATGCAAGACATATAAATATGGAATGCATGAGAGGCAAAACACTTAAGCACAAACCAAACTTAAGTATAAAACCATTCCCTTAAACCCTCTAAACTTCTCCCCCATTGGCAACAAGTGCCAAAATGGGTGAAAAATTTAGAAAGCCAATATAATGTGAGATCCTCCCCAAAGTGTGAACTTCTCATAATTTGAGTGGAATCAAATGCACATATCCAATGATGAAAACTTGAAGGAAGTCAAACTATATTGAGGATCAAAGATTGCATAAGATAACATGGTGAAGTAAGCTTCAATCAAATAAAGGAAGCAATCAAAGATCCAATTGGACAAACAAAGATATCATGATAAGAGAGATATAGTGTTCTAAATAAAATAAGGAAGCTCCCCAAGGTTCATGCATAATTTATAATGTTTGCATTTGAATATAATATGCACAAACATGGAATCCTTACTCCCTCTATATCATTTAGAACACAACCAAGATAAAGAGAATATGCTTATCAAGAACAACTTGAGTCCAACAAGTACGAGATATGAGTGCATGAAGAAAAATAAATAAACCAAGCACTCATAAATCTTCGTTACCAACACCACTAAGAAATAAAAGGATAAAAGATGATCGGTAAAGAACAAGGATATCAAGGTGGTGGATCAACGCTCTTATGTATATAAGTTTCTAAAGTGGACAAAGTGATCCATAAAGAAACATGCACACACAAGAGGTTAACAAAATAAATAAGACAAGATATCCAAGATGAAGTCATATAATATACCAAAGGATGTTTGCTTAAGAAGCATATATAGCCTATGGCTCCAATTTTCACTTATGGTATATGAATGAGCTTCAACCAAGAAAATCTCAAAAACATCACAACTATCAATAAGGGAAGTAAAACTAGTCGAAAGTTTTTGAGAGAGGCAACAAGTATCACAAATAGGGATTTATTTCTCAATTTTATCAAAATTGCACATAAGATTTCTTTGAGGAATTGATATGCAATAAATTTCTAGAGGGCATATTTGGGTAGGTGAATCATAAACATGATTTTTATATATTCCCAACATATGCATCTTCTCAAATTACTCAAATGTACAATAAGAAGTTTTATTTCAAAGGATTTTTCAATAACCACAATAATTTCAAAATAAAGAACTTCATGCTAAGATGCAACCTACAAGAGGTTGGATGCTATATGAGTATGCATCAATAAGATACTTGTTACCGAGATAGCAATAGCTTGATGTAGTAGATAAGAGTTCATCGATCATCCTAGCTTGACTCCAATTCTCATATGGTGACAACACCTTCCTTATAGATGAGACAAGCCTCCATTGCATCTCCAATGTACCTAAAACAACTTTCAAGTACATCTTGGTCCCCAAACTTATTGGGTCCAAAATGGTTAGACTAACCACAATACATAGGATACACTCCATATCAATATGTGCATATTTATAAATGAAGTTGGAATTTCATGCACATCTTAGCCATTTAGGATTTGATGGAGTATACCCTATATAATGGATCAAAGAAAGAAAGTATGCTACACATATAAACAAATTACATATAAGCATGCACAAAGACTTCAAAGATCCAGGAAAGATATACTTTGGACAAAACACCAAATGAATTGAAGAAGGCATAAAGGTATGACCAAACAAATTTTTTGTCCAAACTATATCATAGAAGCAAACCACAAATATTTGTTCAACAAAGTTCAACGAATGAACCAAGAAGAAACCATTGAGCATAAAGGATAAAATAAAGCAAACATGCTCAAAGATTTATCTCATTCCACAAATAAAACATATAAGAAGGAATGAGATAACACACTCCCAAAAGAGCAAGGTTCCAACAAATAAACCAAAGCCTCTACACTTTTCACAATGGTACAATGTACCGTAAAGAAAAAGGTTTGTCTTCCAAAACAAACACTTGATATGAATCAAGAGAATTTATCAAAGGATTTTTCAAAGGGACAAGGAAGACATATGGAAGCAACAAAGATTTCTTGGAAATAAAATAAGGAAATAAGAAGCAATACAATGTGAAGGTGATCCATAGATTCAACCACATACAAGGTTATCAATTGTCAAAGACAATGAGTATATTGGAAATAATTTCCGATGGTGTATTGACAATGATAGTAAGGATCATCTTCACAATAAAAGGCATATGATTAATATATGTAGGATTAAGCACAATGCACAAATGAAGATTCTTGATATCTTCAACTAGAATAACTTGAAGCAAACGGTGTCCCAAATAAGATATAGAGATATGTATTTGAGAAAATACCGCACCAAGAATTTCTTACTCAAACAAGATCCCATAAGATGAGTAATAAAAGATTTTTAATCAAAATGGAGCTTGTTTGAGCCAACATGCCACCTAGGAATAAGATAATTAAGAGCATCAACTCTAAGTAGCATAACCTCATATGTTCACATTTTCTAGGCTTGTGATATGTACATAACATATTACTCCCCCATAATGTGATAAAACATTTCTTCTAAACAAGAGGCAACTAAAATTCGACTAAAGATGATTAATGGACATTTAAAATTTGAATTTCTCATGAGTATGACACACCACATAGTGACTAGATAATCTTGCAATATCAATACTAAGTGGTGGTTCCCATGTACTCACATTTTTAAAGAAAGAGAGATGCACAAGGCATATCACTCCCCCAAAATGGGATGTTCCATTAATCACTCAAAGAGAGCCAAATAAGATGTCATCAAGATGCACTAGGCTCACAACAATACACAAGTATTTGATGAGTGAAACAAACATACTTGAATACACAAGATGGGTAAGTAAGACACAACACACACACATATTTGGTACAAACGAAACATGCAAAGGGGCAAGTAACTTACAATAAATATGAAGAGTTGAAGTATAAGTTACCGCAAAGAGGAACATTGGATATAAGATATAGATGATAATCCATACGACTTGGCTTGGTCAAAATATAATATATGAAGATCCCTTAATTCTTCATGAAGTAGCCAAGTATCCAATGCCCTCCACAAACACCTATTGATCAAATTTGAGTTTGTTGGTCCCCAACCAAGTTGGGTCCTAAGAGGTTAGTCACAATAGGCTTCGCAACCCAAATGGTTCTTTTCTTGAAACCACTTTGAGTCCCAACAAACTTGGCAAACACATTGCCATCTTTATCCTTCCCTAGAGAATAATCATCATCAACAATTATAGGGTTAGATAAGGTACCACCTAAGCATGAAGAAGAAAGATGCCCCTTCTCACGGCATAAGTAGCAAGTGTTCCCCTTTTTATTCTTTATTGATTTCTTCTCTTGGGGAACAATATCTTGATTCTTCTTGGGAAGTGGCATATCTTCAATTTGAGGTCGAGCTTGAGCTTGACCTTGACCTTGACCTTGTGGCCGTTTCCCTTGTTGTTTATCACTTAAGTGCTTCTTCTTCTTCAATGGGCATGATCTAACATGGTGCCCTTCAACTTTGCACTTGAAGCAAACAATCTTGGCCGAATCATTGACTTTGTCTTGGCCCTTCTTCTTGTTGCTCTTGCTCTTGGACTTGTTCTTGTTATTGGAGTAGAATCCAAGTCCACTCTTGTTATTAGGGGATTGTTGCACACTTAGCACCTTGTCAAGTGCGGATTTCCCTTCATGACGCTTTTCCAAGTCTTTCTTCAAAGAAAGGACTTGGGCATCGAGCTCTTTTATTTCCTCTACATGGATAGTAGAAATACAAGTACTAGAGGAAGTAGAAGCTTCATTGTTAGAGCAACAAGGCAAAGCAAGTAATCCAACACAAGGTGTATCACTAGTTTGACTAGATGGATTACTAGGACTAGCACAATGCAAAATAGCATTTTGAGTTGAGGTTGTGCTAATGTCCACATGAGGCTCACAAGATACTACTTTAGTGATACTTGCCTCATGAGCTAACTTTAGCCCATCATAGGAAATTAGAAGATCATTATGAGAGCTTGAGAGCTTTTTATGACTTTCTTCCAATTCCCTATAATTGCTAGTTAGCAACTCAAGTTGAGCCCTTAGCTCAACATTCTCCTCTAAGGTAGATGCTTCACAAGAATTAGAGTTAGTAGCACAAGCATCATCAATAGATTTTTCATTTTCAAGCTCATAGGATTCAATTTTTTGTGTGAGCATAAAGTTAGTATGCTTCTCATCTTTTAGATCTTGCTTGAGGAGATTGAATCTCATTCTCCCATTTTCAACATGGGACTTCAACTCCACTATGGCTTCCTTGTATTTATTCAAGGTCTCCATAGAGTGTTCGAGATTAGCACGAGCTTCTTTATTACCATGAAGATAAGCATATACCATTCCCATATCATGCAACAAGGTATTATACTCTTAATCATTATCATCATCATAACTCTCATCATTAGAGGATGTGTTAGGAGTCAAAGTAGGAGATACCTTTGATCCATTTGCCATAAGGCACATGTGCATACCGGAGGATGATAATGAGGATATTCTTGAATCCCCATTTGAAATCGTGTCTTGATCCATAGAATGTTCGGCTTCTGCTACATTGTTAGTCAATAAACCACTAGAGGAAATAGAAGCATTTTGATTATGGAAACAAGACAAGGCAAGCATATCATCATCAGATCTATGTAAGCAATTTTCACATGATATGCAAGGACTATGAACACAAGCATGTAGATTATTTTTAGTGCGATATGTGTTCAAGTCCAAAGAAGAAACATTGCAATGGGATAGAGATGAAGAATCATCACTATTGAGAACAATATCAATATTGCAATTTTCCTCACTACTCACCATATCATTACCTTGTGTCTCGCAACACGTTGGTGAAGTGGAAGAAGATGAGAACTCATCACGGCCGGAGGTGGAAGCAACTTGGAGCTCTTCATGATGTGAAGGGGAAGAGATCTCCTCGGAGACACCACCGACCAAATGAAAAATGGATCCACCAAACATTTCCTTAAGCTTGATCCACATCTCATGAGACGACTTTCGCTTTATATATATCAAGAACCTACGAAAATATGGTCTCAAGGAGAATAAAAGCTCATTAGATACTCGAGCTTCAAGATGTAAGTTTTTCTCATCCTCTAAAGATAGATTTTGAGGATCCATCGGAGGAGAAAAACCAACATCAAGAAATCTCTCTATATTTGGACACAAGGTCCGAAGATTACAAAGTAAGCAATTTCTCCACAATAGATAATTTGTGCCATTAAAGATAATTGTGTCATTGTGCACTAAATTACTAGCCGACATCTTTACTCTCAAAGCGGTGAAGCCTTAAACAAGGAGAGACCTTGCTCTGATACCAATTGAAAGATCGAGATGTCGCCTAGAGGGGGGGTGAATAGGCAATTAAAAACTCTTACGGATTTGTCTTGTAAGAATGCGGAATTAAACAAACGTTTGGATTACAAGCACAAACTCTAAATATGCTAAGCTCAACTAAGTGTAAGAATAACAACTAGAGATAGGCACAAGTGATAGCAAGATATATGTACTTCAAGCACGATGGCTATCACAAGGAAAGAGAGCTCGGGTATAGAAATAACCGAGGCACGCAGAGACGAGGATGTATTGCCGTGTTCCCTTCCTTTGCAAGAAGGTACGTCACGTTTGGAGGAGTGGAGGTCCCACGAAGAACGAAGGCTCGCCCTATTCTCCGAGCCACACCCACGAAGGATAATGGCCCTTTCCTTATGGTTAGGTTTTCCTCCACTCCGGAGATGGCAAGCTCCACAACCACTTCACAAGCTCCACGAAGGAGAAGCCCGGGCCCCTTCACAATCTTCCACGAAGAGATCACCGGGACACGAACCAAGCCAACTAGGAGGTCTCCCTCCAAGAGTAACAAGCTCACGGTCGCTCACTCGAACTAATCGTGGTGGAGAGCTCAACACTATGCAATGATGCAAAGCAAGAACACCAAGGGTGTTCAAATCCTTCACACTCAAATCCCACCCAAGAAACGAATGCTAGGAAGAGATTAGAGAGGAAGAACAATGGGGAAAGTCAACAAAAAACTCCAAGATCTAGATTCAAAGGGTTCCCCTCACTTAGAGGAGAAATTGATTGATGGGGAATGTAGATCTAGATCTCCTCTCTCAAATCCTCAAAAATGGGCAAGAATCATGGGAGGAATCAAGAGGGAAAGCTAGTTCTTCAAATAGAAATAATGGAGGTGAAGAAGGGAAAGAACTAGCTCAGCCGAAGGTGGAAGAAGGCTATTTATAGCAGGGGAGAGAAAATAACCGTTGGGGGGAAAAGAAATGTTAAAATCGCAGGAAAAACAGACTCAGCCGGTGCACAGGCCGGCTGACCGGATGCTGGGCCGAGGAGGCCGGCCAGCAATCCGGCCCAGCCGGGCCACCGAACGGATGGGGAGGAGGCCGCGCGGTGGAGGCGAGTGGGCCACGCTGGGCGAGCAGGCCGCGCCCGCAGCGAGTGGGCGACGCATAGGCGAGCGGGCCGCGCGCCGGGAAGAGGCGGCCCACCGGGAGCGGCGCTCGGTCGGGCCGGGGTAGCGCCGGCAGGCCGGCGCATGTCGGACCGTGGGCCGGACCAGACCGGGGCCGCCTAAGTAAGGGGCCCGGCTGGCATCAGCGCCATGGCCGGCGTGGACCGGGTGGGCCGGCGGCTGGGCCGGTCCGGCCGGTCGGTTGGCTGGCCCTCCTTTTTCTTTTTCTTTTTTATATCGCTTTTTCCTTTTCTTAAATAGCAAATGCTCCCGAACTCCGATTTGAATGAAACCAATTTTGTTTGGAAGATAACAACAAATGCTATCCAACAGAAAGTGAAAACACAAGAATCTGTAGGAGGGGATTTTATCATGAATATAAAAGGTAGAACCTTATATCATGAATAACCGGTAAAATCACCCAACCTCGAAAACGCAATAGAAGATTCATGCGGATTCCGTTTTCGATGAACTTGGGCTTGTTGTAAATCTAGCAACAAGCTCAAGAACTTCACATAGAGAAACACCAAAAAGCAATAGGGATATGCAAAGGATTGAGCTCCCTAAGATGATGTGATCAAGTTACTCAACCGAAAGCCCCTCTTAATAGTGCGGCTATCTATCCTATAATCCGGTCTCCCAACAAACACCTTGAGACCGGTAAAAGGAAAACCTATCAAGGTCATACCTTTGCCTTGCGCATCCCGTTTGATCTTGATGATAATGCTTCAAGCTCTACACAAGCCGGAATGCCTTACTTGATCATCGTTACTTCGTGAAGACTCACAAATGCTCCCCCATACACTACGATGGGAAGGCTTCATTGATGCACATCTTCACATGTCCATTATCACCAAATGGACGGCAAGCTTCAAGCATGTGACCCACTTGAGATGCTCATCTTGAACTTGCCCAACTCAACCTTGTATCTTCTCATACTCACATAAGATAGAGCATGGCTAATATTGAGTTCCACATAAGAACTCCATCATCATTTCTTCTTCTTGATCATATCACATATATATCTTCAAATCGATGATCTTGATGCCAATACATAAGGTGTATCTTTATTTACATGGCATCCATATTTGAATCCAATACATGGAATACAAGTAGAACCTATATATGGAATATTCCTTCATATACACTCAATGAAAACATTAGTCCATAGGGGTTGTCATTAATTACCAAAACCACACATAGGGGCAATATACCCTTACAATCTCCCCCATTTTGGTAATTGATGACAACCACAATAAGAGGGTTTATATAATGAATATTAGAGACAAGTACGCAACTTATCCGAGAATAAGTTGTATACAAGATGTTGTATTTGATATGGTCAAGTAACACAAAGCTACTATCCCATATCAAAACCAACTCTACTCCCACAACTACAACTAATGCAAGGGATGTGAGTAGAACCAATATATATAGAGCAAACTCCCCCACAATGTATGCACGTGTGATGAACATGAATTAATTGCATACATTGTCAAGATTAACCTTTGGGACAATTTCCACTATATATATACAACCATGCAAGACATATAAATATGGAATGTATGAAAGGCAAAACACTTAAGCACAAACCAAACTTAAGTATAAACCATTCCCTTAAACCCTCTAAACTCCCCCCCCCCCATTGGCAACAAGTGC
Source organism: Lolium perenne (assembly GCF_019359855.2). Lineage (NCBI taxonomy): Eukaryota > Viridiplantae > Streptophyta > Magnoliopsida > Poales > Poaceae > Lolium > Lolium perenne. Next base: position 35,277,509 of record NC_067246.2, on the reverse strand, counting down.
CAAAATGAGTGAAAATTTTAGAAAGCCAATATAATGTGAGATCCTCCCCAAAGTGTGAACTTCTCATAATTTGAGTGGAATCAAATGCACATATCCAATGATGAATACTTGAAGGAAGTCAAACTATATTGAGGATAAAAGATTGCATAAGATAACATGGTGAAGTAAGCTTCAATCAAATGAAGCAAGCAATCAAAGATCCAATTCGACAAACAAAGATATCATGATAAGAGAGATATAGTGTTCTAATTAAAATAAGGAAGCTCCCTAATTAATTTCGAATCTGAGCAAATTTTGATTTCGAAAAAATTTCGAATCTGAGCAAAAATTAATTTTGAAAATAATTCGAATCTGAGCAAAAAAAATATTCCTAAACAAATTCTGGATCTAACCAACATTTAAATTTGAACAGTTTTTAAAAAAGGAGCAATTTTTAAATCCGTCTTAAAACCGAAGACCTTCAAAAACCGAACAAATTCGTCCTAGTTTTTTGAACCTTCTAGACTATTTATAAACCCAAAATAATACACTACTTCTGTTTATAACGGGCCGTGGCCCAAAAACTTTTGCTCCCAGGCAATGCCTATTAACCCGCGCCAATAGGTGATTAATAGGTTTTCCCGCTCGCAATACTCTGCCCCCTGCGCGTGCGCATGCGGCCCGCTGCAATCTTACGACGCGGCCCAATTAATACAGCGTCCTTACCTATCATAAACCCTGGACTCTCTACACGTCCTACCGCCACCTCCGGCAGCTCAAACCTCGTCGCATCTCCCACACTTCTCTTCCCAGCGATCCCCCTGTTAGTGGTAGTTGCCGGTGGGAGTGGGAATTGACATTGAAACTTCTGAAAAGAACGATCAGGACTTTGTTGCCCACGTCCCTATTCCTATGCCCAAACCCACGATCCGAACTTGGGAAAACAACTTCCTGTCAAAATCTCACCTGTAATTCTCACCTTGTACCAAAACAGGGGATTGGGAATAATAATCATCTTCATCACAACCTAATCCCCTAATCAATTCCCTGCTCTAAACACCCATTCCGTTTCCCTAATTTTACCAAACATGAATACGGAGACCTTCTCGATGTACAATCGTCAAATTATGACAAGGTATCTTGAGAACATGAAAGCCCAAACGGAATTCGAACATGTCAAGGGGGTTCCGCCATTGGATATCATCCTCTATAGAGGTACGATCAATTTAGGCGATCTAATTTTGTTGTTCGGACTGAGGGTTTTCAATCTATTCTACGAATTTTGTACTCGATTTACGTTCCATCTCATGGTGGAAACATTCATGCCTGTAGAATTTGATATTTGGTTTGCTCTGATCTGTGTGCATCTCCTATGCTTGCTTGTGTTATTGAGTGTGCTTACTATTTTTATTTGATTTGATCTGACTAGTCTTTCTTCCGTATTAAGATCTGATGGAAGCAACATGGAGTTCGGATAGGCTGTTGCCCTGGACACCTGGCTACGTTATTTTCGAATTCTACTCGTTTTATCTCAACGAGTATTTCTACCGAAATACCCCTTCAATTTTCAGCATGCATGCTGCAGCCCGTAGTGTAAGTGCCCTCCTGCCTCTACCAAGCTGAACTATTATTCGATTGATTGCTTTGCTTTGCTCATTAACTTCTTTGCACTGTTGCAACATTATTTTTTCAAGTGTCTAGAGATGGAGGAAAAGCTGAGTTGCGCAACAGCTCTGACTGATGACTTCGATGCACTGAGCAAAAGGATCAAGGAGCAAGCAAATCTTATGATCAATTCAGAGTTTGAATCTCATGTTGCAGCTGCTGGCTTTATGGTGGCTCTTCTTGATACATATTAGATCAACTTGTGGCATTCCTACATAATTTAGTAATTTTTATTCTGCATTGTTATTAACATATTTGCACCATTTTGATTGATCATTTCTAGTGTATTGCGGAAGAAGCTGAGTTGATGTCTGAGTTATTGTCATGTGAAAGGAGGAACAGTGTGGAGAACGATGTGTTCATTACTGAGGTGCTGGATGATGACTCCTTTAACTTCAGCAATAAGGTCCGAAAGGCTGCGTTTGAAATTCTGACTACGTACAAAGGGCCTTGTTCTGACTCTGTTGCTGCTTCCTTGTTGGTATGTTCATGTCCGTTACAATAAATTTGTGTTCACCAAATTTGAAGTTTTTTATGCCTTAATGCATGCAAGCTTAATGCCACTGATTTTAAATGATGTTTGAAGGGCATGAGAAAGGAGGCTAATCTTGTACGTGAGTTGCTGAAGCTGAATCAGGACCACATGGACCGCTTCGCGAGGCTTAACATTTGCGAATGTCTACGGGGGCGTTTACTAAAATTTCTTATCAGCATTCATGATCGGAAGTTTGTTTCCTAAAATTTCTTATCAACATTCATGATTGCAAGTACGTTCTGAATTCCTTGTTGCATTTATAGTCTGATATGAAGTTCAAATTTATTTTGTGCTGTCAACAGATTGTTGTATGATACCGCTCCTGGTACTGCCATTTCAAGGTATGATCTCTATAATAAACATGATCTTGTTTTCTTGTTGCTTGTTTATACAGAATGATGGAGTTCCTGTTATTAATTAAACCCTAGCCTCTACCCATCTCCTCGCCAGATGTCTCCTGCCCCATCCATTTGTCCTTGTCTTCTATGTGTTGACCCCCACAGCATTTAATCTAGAAAAAAAATCCTAGATCGAAAAGATGAAAGCGGCTTATGCACTAATATCATGAGTTTTTGCGCAGGAAAAAATATCCGAGCAGCAGCCATCAAGATGTGGTGACTTGCCTTGAGATCATGAAAACCAGAACGGAATTTGAACATGTTAAGGAAATGCCGCCATTGAGTATCATCCTCTACAGAGGTATGGTGAATTTGCAGGATCTTCTATTGGTGTTAGGACTGATATTTACAATCTACTCTAGGAATTCTATACTTGATTTCTGGTGCATTTCATGGTTGAGACATTCTATCCTTCCAGAAGTTGATTTGTGAATTGCTCTGTTGTCTGTGCATCCTTTGTTTGCATGCGTTGTTCAGTGTGCCGATGGTGCACTTCCCTCTGATCTATCACATCGCATTATTTTCCTTTTCTCTATGCTTAATATTACAGTTTGATTTGATCTGACTAGTGTTTCTTCCGTATTAAGATCTTATGGATACCACATGGAGTTGTGACAGGCTGTTGCCCTGGAAGTTTGGTGATGTTCCTTTTGAATTATATTTGGTTTATCTCAATGAGTACTTCTACCGAAATACTCCTGCAATCAACGTGCGTGCTGCAGCCCGTACTGTAAGTCCCCTCCTTCCTCTACCGAGCTAAACTGTTATTTAATTGATTGTTTTGCTCATTAGCTTCTTTACACTGTTGCAACATTATGTTATCAAGTGTCTGGCGATGGAGGACAAGCTGAGTTGTGCAGGAGTTTTGACTGCTGATGTTGATGCACTGAGCAAAATTATCAAGGAACGAGCACTCCTTATGAGCGAATCAGAGGATGAATCTCCTGTTGCAGCTGCTGGCTTTATGGTACTTGTCTGCTCCACACAAAGTTGATCAAAATGTGGCACTGCCTTTATATTTTTCTAGTTCATATAGTGCTGCATTATTATTAACATAATTTTACCATTTTTTGTGATCAAATATGATTCCAGTGTATTGCGGAAGAGGCTGAGCTAATGTCTGAGTTATTGGCATGTGAAACTAAGAACAGCCTGGAGGAGGATGTGTTCATTACTGAGGTGCTGGACGATGACTCCTACAACTTCAGCAATACGATCCGAAACATTGTCTTTGATATTCTGATCACTTACGAAGGGCCTTGTTCTGACTCCATTGCTGCTTCGTTTTTGGTATGTCGTCTGTTACAAAAAAAAATTGATTTACCTAATGTGAAATTTTAATGTTTTGATGCTTTTATGCCTATATGCTTATTTTCACCAAATTTAAATGATGTTTGAAGGGCATAAAAAAGGAGGCCAGTATTCTACGTGAGTTGCTGGAGCTGAATCAGAATCACATGGACCGCTTTGCCAGGCTTAACATTTGTGAAAGCCAACGGCAGCTATTACGGAAATTTCTTACCGGCATCCATACATTCAAATTTCCAATGTATGATCCGAATAACAAGTATTATTTTGCATTCTTACATTTATATTTAAGGCCTGGCTTTTAATTCTATTTTGTGCTGTCTACAGATTGAAGACATCTGTGCGAGCCAAGGAAAGTGGTCAAGCAGATGAGGTGCTGTGTCCCTTGACCGATGATGGCATTGCTGTTGCTAGCACTCCCATTACAAGCAATGATACCACTCCTGATACTGCCATATCTTGGTATGATCTCCATAATATGCCATATAACTGTATGAAATTAATTATTCTTGTGTTTTTATTGCATTATATTGTTGGGCAGAATTGTAACGTACTGTTACATGTGAAATAAATGATAGGGCTCCCAATGATGGGGAATCTGGCCAGGAGAACAAGATCAGTCGTACAACTGAATGAAGAATGCTTTGATCATGTATTATTTAATTATTTATGTTACTTTTGTGCAAATCCTCAGTAACAAGCGAGACATCTTACTCAAGTACACTAACTAATATCTTATGTTTCTTTGTCCTTTGTCTTGTGTTGAATTATATCATATCTACTTCTCACTCCGATTCATATTACTTGTTGCTAATACACACTAATATTGATCCAGGGAGTAGCTTTTATTTGATGCTGAGCTATTTGTATTTTTTAATGTATGTGTTCCTCAATGGATTAACACTAACCACTCACATATGATGCACTGTCGCATTATGGATCCCCTTTTTTGCAAGTGTTGATGCGTGCAGCTCTGTCATCCTTGCCGTTTCTTTTCTGTCGTACGTTGTGATTAGAGCCTCTTCAAGAGACTGTAGATGTAAAATGACTACCGTTTCCTAGCTCTAGATGATGTAGATAGAGAAAACGGTTTACATTGTGATGGTGCCTGGCTCACCCTTGTCGGGGATGTGGAGTTGATGAGGAGTTTGGCTAATTTTAACTTTGTTAGACGGTAAAGTAGATGTTATTAGAGGATTAGTAGATACGAGACAATACTACTGTTGGTGTATCTGTTGGGCTGTCTTCTTGTTCTCTGTTGTGGCCCATTTGGCCCAGCCTAGTCCTGACCTATATAAGGTGTTTCTTTCTCTGTAACCCTAAGGAGTGAGAGTTCCTCCCTGCAGCCTCTTTCTACCTCAGGTTAGGCCCTCACCTCTGCCCACATGGTATCAGAGCAAGGAGCAGTGAGGGCAACGACGGGAAGGACTGCCGATCTGGAAGCCTAGCTAGCTGTAACAGCTAGGAGGAAGAGGGAGAGGAAGGGAGCAGGCTGCTGCGGCAGCAAGGAGGGGAAGGCAGTGACAATTAAGGTTACGAAGAGGCATCCTGCAGGTAAGTGCCTGTTAGTTTGGTGTCAAGCATGGGGGACAACAGGCTGGAGAAGCTGGCAGAACTTATCACTACCAAAGGAGATGGGGGAGGATCTGCTGGAGGGGGAGCAATCATTTCCCATACCAAACTTGAGTTGCCGGCGAATGAAATCAAGTTGGAAGGAGTGGCCAACTATCTCCGGTGGTCAAGGAGGGCGCTGCTGATTTTGAACTCGAAAGGGCTGGATGAACGTGTGAGTGGTGAAGCTGCAGAACCAACAGACAAGACCATTCCGGAAAGGAAACAATGGAATGCCATAAATTCTCTGATTGTGGCATGGTTGTTTAACTCTTTGGTTCCTAACATTGCTGCTTGTGTAGAGGCACTCACAAAAGCATCAGAGGTATGGGACATCCTATCAAATCTCTATTCTGAAAAGGGGAACATTATGTTGATTGCTGAGATTGAGGATAAAGTGCATGACTTGCAACAAGGAAACAAAATTGTGATGGCATATGTGGCTGAGTTGCAGCATCTTTGGGGAGATTTAGATCATGTTGATCCTCTAAAACTTGTCCATGGGAAATGTGTGAGTGATGCAGCAAGCTGGATTGAACGTCGGCGAGTCATGAAGTTTTTGAAAGGTGTTAATCAAGATTTTGAGGGGAGAAGGGCTGCTTTACTACATCAAACCACTACCCCTTCTCTCAAAGAAGCCATTGCACCTATGTCCAGAGAGGAAGTGTGTCTGAATATGACAAAGGGAAGCGATTATGTCCCTCATCCGACCTTCTACACTGCCGAGAGACAAGAGATGAGAGACTGCTATACTTGTGGACAAAAGGGGCACTTGAAGCATCAGTGTACCTCCTTTGCTACACCCAGTAGGGGGAGAGGAGGATACACACATGGCAGAGGAAGCTACAGAGGAAGAGGTGATGGCAGAGGTAGTGGTTAGCCATATGGACATTAGTACGACAGAGGTGGTGGACAATCATATGGACAACAGTATGGCAGGGGTGGTGAACAGCAGCACGCTATATCACCCAAGGAACATATATATGGCAGCAGCTTCAGAGCCAACTACCAGTACCTCTTAGGGACAATCAAAGGAAGAAGGACAAAATGAAGCAAACTTTGGAAACTTTGCTCACTATGTCTACAAAGATGAAGGTAATGTTGATAGAGTTTCTATAGCCACTCATAATGATAATTCAGATTGGATTCTTGATTCTGGAGCATCCAAATGTTACTGGTAATATTAGTGAGTTTGACTCTTATACTCAGTATCCTCCCACACATAGAGGAACTATCCAAACAGCAGATGGCACAGCACAATCTATAAAAGGGGAGGGGTCGGTGCAATGTACACCCAATATAAAATTTTCATCAGTTTTACATGTTCTGCTTTTCCAGTAAATCTGCTATCTCTAAGTGCCCTGATTGATCAGCAGGACTACCGTATAATAGTTGATAGATATATGTGTTTAATTCAGAAAAGGGAGAGCAACAAGAAGATTGGGACTGCAACCAGGCATAGAGGTCTTTGGCACATAGATCGTGATAAGATGGGGCATGATGCCAGTTCTGTGCTTGCTGCGATTGTTGGAGGAAAGGAGAGTATGACACTAGTTCATCATTGTCGAATGGGCCACATGTCATTTGATAAAATGTTTTGAGTTTTTCCTGATGTAATGAATGGAGTGGACAAAATCAAATTATGTTGTGATGCCTGCGAATATGCTAAGCATACGAGAACCTCTTATGTTAGTATCACAAGTGTATCCCTATTTGTGTTAGTGCACTCTGATGTATGGACGTGTCCTGTTGTGTCAGTAAGTGGCATGAAATACTTTGTGACTTTTATTGACTGCTATTCTAGAATGACTTGGATTTATCTTATGCGCCACAAAGATGAAGTGTACACTTGTTTTCAGAGTTTTTTTGCCTATGTGAAAAACCAATTCAATGTTCAGGTGCAAGTGATCAGAACTGATAATCGTACTGAATATATCAACAAAACATTTTGCTGCTTTCTTATCTTCGCAAGGTATGCTGCACCAGACTTCATGTCTTGACACTCCTCCCCAGAATGGAGTTGCTGAGCGGAAGAATAGGCACATTCTTGAAGTGGCTCGATCTCTTATGTTTACCATGAATGTTCCCAAATTCTTATGGAGTGAAGCAGTTATGACTGCTACGTATTTGATCAACAGAATGCCTTCAAAGATTCTAGGTATGCAGTCTCCTTGCCAACTCCTTCAAAATAACAATGACTTTGTTGTACCACCCAAACTCTTTGGTTGTACATGTTTTACAAGGGATCACAGGCCATCTGTTGGCAAGCTAGATTATCGGGCTATCAAATGTATCTTTATTGGCTATTCCTCTAGACAGAAGGGTTACAAGTGTTGTAGTCCCACTGACAGGAGGACATTTGTAAGCATGGATGTTACGTTTCGCGAGTCAGAACCATTTTATGACGGTGCGAGTGATCTTAGTGGCTTGTTCCAGGGGCTTGACCATCTTGGTGATGCTCAAGAGGGGGAGCAACAACAAGGTGGTGATCAAGAGCATCAAGATGGTGACCAACAACAACATCAAAAAATTCCTATTGTTGCGGAGATTCATGTAATTCCTGGTACACCTACACTACCTAGACCTGTACCACCACAAAGATGGCTGCAGAATCCACTTGTGTACTCTAGAAGACAAGTACAAAGGGAACAAGTAGATGCACTGGAGGAGCAACAAGACCAGGGGCAGGGGAGCAACCCATTGGGCCATAAAATCAAGGAAGCACAAGTGTAGATTCTGCAGAGGAGAATTAATCTCAGACTGAGTCCAATAATAGCCTAGATTTGCCAATTGCAATAAGGAAAGGGATAAGGAAAGTTGGCCCCCCAAAGCAACTGAGTTATGATGACTATGACGTAGGAAATTATATTTCTTACGAGGCATTGCCACCCTCTTTTCGGGCTTTTGTTGCCCTGCAAACTGTATCTGTTCCTAAGGATTGGAAGGCAGCCAGGTTGGACCCGAGATGGTGCAATGCTATGATGGAAGAATTAGAGGCCTTGAAGAAAAATAAAACATGGGAGTTGATAGATCTCCCTAAAGGAAAGAATACAGTAGGCTGTAAGTGGATCTATTCTGTAAAACAAAATGCAGAAGGAAAAGTGGAGAAATATAAGACAAGACTTGTGGCAAGAGGATATAGTCAGACTTATGGCATTGACTATGATGAGACGTTTGCATCAGTGGCAAAATTGAGCACTGTCAGAATATTGATCTCTTGTGCAGCAAATTTCGGATGGCCCTTGCATCAACTTGATGTAAAAAATGCATTTCTGCATGGTGATCTTCAAGAGGAGGTGTATATGGAGATGCCACCAGGATTTGTCAGACCTGAAACTAATGGGAAGGTATGTAGACTAAAGAAATCTCTATATGGTCTCAAACAATCTCCACGGACTGGTTTGACAGGTTCATACAAGTGGTGTGTGGCATGGGATATGGTCAATGCAATGGAGACCATACCATATTTTACAGACATTCGGAGCAGAAAATCACTATCCTTGCTATGTATGTTGATGATATTATTATCAAGGGAGATGATGTTGTGGAAATCGTAAAACTGAAAGGATGCTTGAGTCAAGCCTTTGAGGTGAAAGATTTGGGAAAACTTAGATACTTCCTTGGAATAGAAGTTGCAAGATCGTCAAAAGGGATATCACTACCTCAAAGAAAGTATACGTTGGATATCTTAGATGATATGGGCATGCTGGGGTGCCGAGTGGCTTCAACACCTATTGACCAGAATAATAAAATCACAACGGAGTCTGGAGAACCCATAGACAAGGAGAAGTATCAAAGACTTGTTGGAAGACTAATATACTTATGCCACACGAGATCAGATATATCATTTGCAGTGAGTGTAATGAGTCGCTATATGCATGATCTGAGGGATGTACACTTGGAAGCAGCTCAAAGAATCTTGAGATACTTGAAGGGCACTCCGGGAAAAAGAGTGTGGTTTAAAAGTAATGGACACCTAAATGTAGATGGATATTGTGATGCAGATTGGGCTAGCTGCTTAGATGTTCGAAGATCCACCTCAGGGTATTGTGTTTTTGTTGGAGGAAATTTGGTGTCATGGAGAAGTAAGAAACAATCTGTTGTCTCGAAATCAACAGCTGAAACTGGGTACAGAGCTATGTCACAGGGCCTGGGTGAAATGTTGTGGGTACGAAACCTTCTAAGAGAGCTGAAAATTTTAAGACAAGGAATCTTGATAGTGTGGTGTTATAATATGTCTGCCATAAACATAGCAAACAATCCTATCCAACATGAGCGAACTAAACATGTGGAGATAGACAAATTATTTATTAAAGAAAAGATTGATGTAGGGATTATCTCATTGGCTTATGTGAGATCAGGACAACAAGTGGCAGACTGTTTAACAAAAGGACTGGGCTCAAAGGAGTGTAATCTTGCATGTGCCAAGATGGAGATGATTGACATTTATCACCCATCTTGAGAGGGAGTGTTGGATAACTGTTGGTGTATCTGTTGGGCTGTCTTCTTGTTCTCTGTTGTGGCCCATTTGGCCATCCCAGTCGTGACCTATATAAGGTGCTTCTATCTCTGTAACCCTAAGGAGTGAGAGTTCCTCCCTGCAGCCTCCTTCTACCTCAAGTTAGACCCTCACCTCTGCCCACAACTACACACACTAATACACAACAACCAAACATCTGCTCAGATTTGTCGGTAACAAAATGAAATGGCATTCGAGTGCCTAGCGATGCAACCCATGCTATCAAATAAAGTGCGTTTTCGACTCGGAGCTAGTCTGGAACGAGATGTGCATTCCTGAGACAAAAATCCACTCAAGCTACCAAACACGCCCCTACTTCTTTAGACAAAGGAGACAGGAGTTGCCACACCTTGCCGTGCCATGTAGCAGCAGTGCAGCACAAATTGCCACGGAAATCGATCTGCACATATATAGGAATCATCTTTGGTAAAAGCAAGAAAAACTAAAGCAGGAATAGTTTGCTTGATGCTTTGGTAAAGAGGAAAGGAAAAGGGGCTGCGATAAGTAAAGAGCCCGGCCTGAAGCTACTACAAGGGGACTGCAAGCAAAGAATCAAATGCACTTCTCGGCTAGAGGGAGGAGCCAAGTAGATGAGGCGCCCGTTCAGTTTCCAAGGGCTCCTCCTTGCTCGCATATCTTGCATCTCTGCTCTGATTTGGGGTCGCATTAGCAGTGCGAAGAAGCAGATCATCAGAGCACTTGCGGAATTTCACTCAAGACTTCTGTTTTCTCAAGCTGAATTTTCAAAAGAAAATAAAGGAAAATTGTCAAGCTTGCTATCAAGGTGCGTGCTTACTTACCAGCTTGTAACAAATGGTAGCACTTCTTTTTTGTTTTCGTACCATGCAGCTATTCTTGCAAATTAATCTTCGCATGTACCTTAGAATTACTAATGGTGGATTACTTCAGCATTAAATTTAGAGGTCATATTCTTCATTTGCTTATAACAATAGTTTAGCTCTCTTTATATTCTCGATATCTCAACTAGCTCTTGAAATTCTGTTGCTGCATAAACATGATATACCTAATTTCATCTTGATATTTGTATTTGTCTTTTATATAAACAAAAAACAAAGGGTGGAGCACTGGAGCACAAACAGACACGAAACATGTTGTCACATTCCTTGTTTCGTGTACGCAGGTGTACGCAGGTGGTGTGGCAAGCGATCTTCAAGTGATCGGTTAGACTGCTTTTCTAGTTATCATTGCAGTTCTTCATTACATGTCCTCCTCTACCGTCCGTTTGTGTTGGCTTAAATGGTTGAAATTGACCGCATCCGTTTGCGTCGAGGGGTGCACCCAGCGGCACGACTTTTTTTTTCTTTCGATTGCTACCACCTGCGCCTACTCGTCGTTGTCGTCGTCGATCACGACGAAATCTGATACCGGCCACGGCTAGTTGGCAACCGGCGGAACATACGCCGGTGCCGCCGGCGGTGGTGGAGGTGGAGCAGCCCACGCCGGTGGTGGAGTTTGAGCAGCCACCCGCAAAAAAAGAGTTTGAGAAGCCCACGCCGGTGGTGGAGGTGGAGCCGCCCACTAATTGTAAGACGGAGGTGGAGGCGGTGGTTGCGGTTGCGGGGCCGAGTCCTCGAGCGCCCATCGTAGGGCATCTTCCTCCGTGAGGCCGACGGCATGATGCCGGTGGTGTACCGGGGCAGCGACGGCTGCACCGGTCGGTCCACCTCCGAGACGAGGACGCCGAGCCTCTCGATCTCGTCGTCTATCGTCGTCACCGGGAACTTGAACTTCCGGCCCTCCGCCATGGCCGCATGTCGTCTGTGGCCTCCTCGTTGTGGTAGGCCAACGCGTCGCAGTCCTCGTCGGCGTCGTCATCCCGTGGAGGCGGCGACGGCTTCCGTGTTCGACGACGAGGCGGCTACCATGTTCGACGACGAGGCGGCGGCGGATGGTCATAGGGGAAGTCCCTATCGCCGAGGAAGCCGGCCTGCCTCCTCGAATCCTCCTCGGTCAGGCGCCAGTTGTGCCAGCTATTGGAGTCGACAACGAAGGCGGGATCGACATGGAGGTCCGGCGGTGCCTGCGCTGGATCTCGGCGCTCCTGCCTGGCTCGCGCAGAGGCATGGACAGGACAGGCACCCGGAGGTGGCTGAGCCACTAGCAGCCGCCAGGCAGGTGCACGTCCCGCCAACTGTCGCACAACGTCCAGTTCTTGTGCATGAGCCGCGCCACCTCGATGGGCAGTGGCATCCTTTTCGTTTGCTCTGCCTTCTTGGTGCCGCTGCCGGATGCCTTAGAGTCGTGCTTCTTCTTTCCCATAGTTAATGCGGTGGTGCTCGGTAGTGAGGGGTGGGAGTGGAGGTGTCGATGGTGTGGGAAATGGCAGGGACGATGCAGGTCGACTTTTAAGGCAGCCACGTCATTGATGGCGAATAAGCGATGACCGCCGAAGTGGCGGCTGCGAAAGCGATGTGCTCTATACAGCCCTATGGCTCGCTGCCAGGTGGACCCGGTGGAAAAGCGAGCGGTCACTTGGCGCGTCCCAACGAAAATATGTGTCGCGTTTGCGTCTCCTCAGACGGCCTAGTCAATATGCATCAGGCCGCTGGACCTAATTCTAACGCATTTTAGACCCACGGGAACAGAAATGGTCGCGTTTGAGTTGTCCAGTTGGAGATGTCCTATACTATTCGCTAGTGCCTTTCTCTCTTGGTCTTGGACTGCGTGTGTATTAACCATGAGTGGTCCCCGGATAGATCAGGTAATGCTCTCGTGCATTTTACGTTGGAGACTAGCTAGAGAGCGCCATCAGACTCGGGAATACTCCGTGTAATAGGGACAGGAATTTGCTGCACATGTGCCAGTGCTCCCTCCATTTTTAGTTTTTTGAAAATTTTAAAATCTCAAACTTTTATGTTTTAAAAAATTATGGTTTTAAATATGTAGATAGATATGTTCATGAGAAGTATATGAAAAAAGTTCCAATAAAAGATACTTTCAATTTTGAGAAATTTAAAAAAATCTAACAAAAGATACACTATTGTAATACTATTTTACTACCATTAGCTGTTAGAAATTAGTCCTTTTTATATTGTTCAAAATACAAAGTACTTTTTAAAGTGATTTTTTTGCATACACCCCACCTGTACATATCTATCTATATATTTAACGTCATAACTTTTTGAGACTTAGAAACGTGAGAATTTAAAATTTTCAAAAATTTAAAAGTGAAGAGAGTACTAGTGCCCATGTGTTAAAGACATTTTCCGGTGTAATAGGGAAAATAATACTAGTATATGGAGAATATCATACCATCCAGTCGCACCAAATTCTCATATATGGCAAGATAGGCTTAGATCCTTTTTTTTTTCCTTCTAGAATGCATGCACCTGTGATTGTTTTCTTTTTAAACAAGACCGAGAGGCTTCCAAGTTACAAAGTCCCCAAAAGGAAAGCAAAAACAACGTGCACCTGCTACAAGCAACAAACATAGACAGTCAATTTGTCAGCTCAAGCACATGCTGCTGGGCTTCTCGTCGCTTGAGTGGACCATTGCGAGGCAAAAATCTGGGACCTTCTAGCTATCCGATATTTGTATTTATATTTTCCTTTTATTTTAAAATATATAGCACAAACAAACGTAACATGTTGTCATTCCTTGTTTCGTGTATGCAGGCGGTGTGGCAAGTGATCGGTTAGATTATTGGAATCAATTTGCTACTGCTTTTCTAGTCGTCGTCGGAGCTCTTCATTACGCGTCCTCGTCTGCTGAGGATCGATTAAGTTCTCTGCTGCTTTTCTCTCTCTTGGTCTTGGAGTTGGACAGCGTGTGTATTAACATGAGTGGTCCTCGGAAAGAAACGGTAATTCTCGCCTGCATTTTACGTAGGAGACTAGCTAGAGAGCACTTTTTTTTCGAGACTAGCTAGCACTAATAGAAAAAGATTTTAGACTCAGAGCTATTGCTGGCGCGTCAAAAAAAGTGGTGCGCCGGAGCTATATTACCGCCGGCGCACCAAATTTGTGGGCGCCGATGATACCCAAATACTACCGGCGTACTAAAAATTTGGTGCGTTGAGGGTAAGGGTCGCCTAGGCCTAGGCTGATGCAGAGCCGTCCCCCCTCCCCCTGATACCACCGGTGCACCAATATATCCGTGTCCCGGCAGTAAATGGTGGCAGATTTCCCTCCCCCTCCCCTCCTCCCATCGCGTTTTCAGTTTTGAAAAAATAAGAAAATGTCAGAAATTAGAAAAAAATGAAAACCTTCGAGATGGTCATGTGTTATGTGTTCTATTTGTTAAGAAATTTAACAAACATGAATTTCGACATACTACGCGAAATTGCGCCATCTTTCGGTAAAATGGCATTTTGGATTGCATACGACCTCCAATTAAAACAAAATTATATGAAAAAGTATCTACAGAAAATTTTACAGCCGATTTCATTTACCTACCGTTTACCAATTTTTTAGATTCCTCAAAATTAAAAAGGAAATACGATTTCTTTCAGGTTTTAGATTTTGATGCAAAAATAAATAAATAAAAGAACTTACCGCCGGCGCACGGGCGGTAACCTAGGCTATATATTGAAACCTAGCTAGCTCGTCTTCTCCTTCGCTTCCACTTCTCCCTCCTCCTTTTTCTCTTCTCCTCCACCTCCTCTTCCTCCCTTCGAACACCTTCTCTTCTCCTCCACTTCCACTTCTCCCTCCTCCTCTTCCACTGCTTCACCCTCTTACCCCTCCTCCTTCATCTCCCTCCCTCTAGCGAGCACCTTCTCAAGTTACTCACTCCGACGACCACCTCCTCAACCTCCCTCCAACGATGGATGCCTCCGGCCGACCTCCCTCCAGCATCCTCTGGCGAGCTACTCCGGCGACCACCTCCTCTCACTCTTTCATGCGCGATGACCACAGCGATGGTGGTGCATCTCCCGTAGCCACAACCTAGATCTCGACCTAGATCTAGATCTAGATCTTTTTTTATTCTGAAAAAATACCATCGGCGCACCAGGCTGGTGTGCCGGCGATAACAATGCTACAGTCGGTGCATCGGGCTGGTGCGCCAGCAATAACCCGTTACCGTCAGCGGGAGCATGTGCGCCATGATAGAGAAATTAAGTGTGGCGACGGTAGGATTTTTCCTATTAGTGTAGAGAGCCTTGTGCGGACTGGGGAATATCCGTGTAATAGGAGAAAAAATATGTGAATCAGACCAGCCAGTGGCACCAAATTTTCAATTTGCAAGCCATTATATATGCCAAGAAAGGCCTTACAATCAAGTATTCTTTTTTTCTCTTCTTGAATAAATGCACCTGTGATGGATTTTTTTTAAACAAGACCCAGAGGCCCCGGTTATATTGAAAGCTTCAAGTTACAAAGTCTCGACAAGGAAAGGAAAAAACAACGTAAACCCAGAAGTGTAGCAGGCAAACTAGGGAGCACAACTTAGCTCACAGAAAAAACAAAGACACTGAAACAAAACATGGCACAATGATTATAAAAATACAGTTATACTAAAGGAAGCAGTGAATCTCTCTCTCATGGACTACCAAGAGGGAACCCTAATTTTTGTCTCCGCTAGAACCTTCCCTCCTCCCTCCTCCCTCCTCTCCATCATCACAAGGGCGAGGCTAGGCAAAGCCTGACCGGCGCGGTGGCGGCGGAGGGGACTCCTCTCGCCCCCTCGCCTGAAGGAGTCAGACCGGGATGGCCCCCAAGGGCCATCGCGTGGCTGTTATGCGGTTGCTCGGTGGAAGGCATGGTGGTCCTCTCCAGGTGGATCAACGGAAGACTGCATGGAGACGTCATCCTCTCCCGCGGCTCGGCCCCTCAGGCTACAGTGCGCGGCTTTGCGAGGCAGTCGACCTATGAGAATCGGGCTCCGACGCAGTCGATCGGGGGCTGACAATGGAAACGTCCTCGGGTGTCATTACATTGTTGTAGGTGTCGTGGCTAAGTATCTCATGCCTCATGCCAGATGTTTCAGGGGAAACCCTAGATCTAAGTCTCCTAGATCAAACGATGGCGACACTTTCGGTGTCGCTTACCCTCTCGGGGCTCCGTTTTAGAACACGTGATGCCAAGAGGGGTCTACTGGTGGAGCGGTGTTTCATCTACCGCGCCAGCGGCGGCGGGCGCATGATGATGAATGCGCGTAGGACGGTGGCACTGTCTGATGTCATGGTGGAGTCGATGGCAGGAACGATGAAGATTGTGCGGATATTTATCCTGAAGATTGCTTGGGGGTTCGCTGGTGGTGAAGATCTCTGTAATGTGTGCATGAGGTGCTTGCTAAGAGTCTACTAGACCAGATGAGTGCTTATGTTTCTCTTAGTGTGTGTCTCAGGGTATGAAATATTCTCGGTCATAGTTAATTGGGTTTTTTCGAGTTTTCGTGGTATAAACTCATGTTGGCATGATCTCCACTCATTTTAAAGTACATTTCCCAGCCTTCTAACTAATAGTTACCAACCAATAACGTACTTATAGAGTTACAGGAGTATTCAAGGTTTAGTTACCAACTTATTACACTTGGAGTTATCTAGGTGTCAAGTTTAGAGTTACCTAGGTGTTTACGGTATAATTATCATCACCAAATAGATAAAATAAATGTACACTCTGGCTAATAGTTGTCAACTCAGTACTAATAAAGTTAACTAGGTGTATAAGGTATAGTTACCCATTCACAGTACTTATAGAGTTACTCAGGTACTCAGGGTGTAGTCCCCGACCGATTACACATGGACTTATCCATGTGTTCAGGGTGGAGTTACCGAGGTGTTCATGGCGTAGATATAATCACCAAATAGATCTAGTCACCATGCTTCGTTGGTAATACTTATCCATTCATTACCTATAGAGTTACCTGTGTGTTTAAGGTATAGTTACCAACCCAGTACCTCTATATATTACCTAGGTGTTCAGGGTATAGTTAATAGCCGATTACATAGAGAGTTATCCAGGTGTTCATGGTAGATTTACCCATGTGTTTAGAAGATAGTTATCATCGTCAAATTGATGTTGTTATACCGTGTACTCTGAGTAATACTTATCCACCCATTATTGTGACCAATCCAATACTTATAGAGTTGTCCAGGTGTTCACAGTATAGTTACCAACCGATTACATATGGAGTTATCTAGGTGTTAAGGTAGAGTTAGTCAGGTGTTCACTTTATAGCTATCATTATCAAACCTATGTAGTTATCATCCTCTCTATGTAATAATATCCATCCATTATTTATGGAGTTATCTTGATGTTTCCGGTATAGCTATTATCACCAAATCGATGTAGTTACCCCTGCACTCTAGCTAAAAGTTATCCATCCATTATTTTTAGAGTTACCAATTTGTTTGGGTTATAGTTATCATCAAAAATTCAACTAAGTTACCCATATGCCCTCTAGCTAATAGTAACCAACCAAGTACCGACGAATTTACCCAGGTATTTAAGGTATAGTTACCAACTTAGTACTTATAGAGTTTATGAGGACTTCAGGGTATAGTTATAAACCGATTATGTGTGGAGTTATCCAGGTGTTCACGATAGAGTTACCGATGTTTTTACGGTATAGCTATCATCACCAAATCGATGTAGTTACCATTTCCTATCACCAATAGTTATCCACCCATTTCTTATGGAGTTACTCAGTTGTTCAGAGTATATTTATCAAAAAGGAGCAGTGGAAAAACTACAGCATGTAGCACAAGGGCACCCACGAGTGCCACTTCCGAGAAAATCGTCTTTTTCGAGGGTGCACATGTGATGAAAAATGGTTTTTACAATAAAAATTTACTTTTTTACCCGGTGTCATGTTCACCCATGCATGCACATGGATCTGCCACTACCAAGAAGTTGGCATAGTTACCCCGCTGTCTAGACAATAATTACCAACTTACCTATGGTGATACCTATTTGTTTTTTTGAGAGTAGTTGTCATTATGAAGTCGACAAACTCATCACCCTAATACTATGTTAGATGTGGGTAACATGATTCGAGTAAAGTCATCTAAACAAAACAACATGGGATCTAGTTTCGAAGATCTCATCGCAACTAACCCAACAATAAATTGTTCAACCTAAATCAGATAAATGATTTGACCTACAAAACATTATGAATTTTTAGATTTTCGTATTTAATTCTGTATCATCAATTTTGTTCTTTTGTCTTTAGGGAGTAAACCATGCTAATTAGCGACTAGGCCAGCGGCATTACTCGTGCTATCTCACGACATTCTTGTGGATCAGTTTGTCGGAATCATCCCTATCTAATTTGCGAGGATTTGAAGTTTATAAAATATCTAACGGGTAGCAGCATCCTTGTCTTTTGATTTTTTTTTTCATGCATGCAAAAACACCTTTACGCAGCCCATTCATAGGTGGGGTAACTTATATGTTACATGATGGATAACTTACATACTACAACTTGTATAACTCATGTGTTAGAGATGGGTAAGTTTTGAGTCTAAAAGAATCGTAGAAATATATTAACATGAGATCTAGTTTTAAAGATCTTGCCGTGACAAGTCTAATGATAAATACGGATCCTAAATTGGATAAATTTTTTGAGTTACACAGCTTTTTAAAGTTTTTAGTTTTTTGCACCTAATTCTTACAACTTAAGAATTTTTTCCTTTAATGCATAAAATTCTAAATCGGATTAGTACTATTACTACCTCCATTCTAGAGGTTAAGGAGTAAGTATTTTTTTTATTTTTCACAGAATAAGGCGTAAGTGACACGAAGTCGCTAAACTCCCAAAATTTCCCCTCCTTTCGTTCTCGGATCAACCTCAAAATTCACTGTATTGTTAAGCTCTTTGTTTAAATAAGTGATTATATGCATTTCTTTTATACTCTCATTGATACATATTCAATCGCTAAACCTATCGTTCCCTCAATGTATTTTTGTAGTTGCTAAAATTAAATAGCTTACAACAAAAAACAGAATACTTTGTCAGCATGTTTTGATCAGGTAACCATTTTAAATTATTCCTCGAAGTGCTCATGTTACTCGTAAAAAAATTATAAAGAGATCTTTTTGTGACGTTACTCACTTCTATTTTTACTTTCTCCTTTTTCTTTTCTGAGCACCAGATTTTGATTTTCTAGGCGTCACGTAACAATGCTTTATGCTTATTCCCCTAAAAATGCTTAAATAAGAAAAACAACTACAATTTAAAACTAGAATTAGATCTTAAACTAGTTCCAATTCAACGAGAATTAGGGCGAAGGAGTTGATACCTGCTTAACAAATTAGGAGGTGGGAAACTCGGATTGGACCGACGACCATCATTTGAAATGGACGGAACCAATCACAGATAGCTATTATAGCGACTTGCAAGAAGATGACAAGTAAGGGGTGACGTCTCCACGCCGTGTGATGATTTTGTTTTTCTGAGAGGAACATTTAGGTCTAGACAGCTACTCCCTGGGAAGCACTCGATCGATGGTTAAAAGAATGCCGGAAAAATAGAATCCCAATATGTACTATTCTCCTCTACTGTACACAAAATGTAGAAAGATCTATTGACCGAGTGGCCCATGTAAAAAATACTGCTGAAACTCCCTTACCCTTCTTTTTCCTCGGAGCAAACAATAGAGTAATAAGGCCCATGTCTCAGCCCACCTGGAAGCTGTGAGGTAACATTTCCTTCGCCGTATTTTCCAAAACTTACAGTAGGAGAGAAAACCTCTCGAGCTCCTCTAATGGTGGCGCGACACCCAAGGAGCTTTTCCCCACTGCATATACCATACCTACAGGGGGCCTATAAATCCTTGGATTACTGAGCAAGAAATTAATGCGCCTTACCGCATTAATCCATTTAGTATCAATCCATCTCATTCCTCAGCTTCATCTTCTACTCCTTCCCGAATTAGTCCCCATCGGTCACAAATTCAACATCATCTAGGGATGACATGCCCACTCACGCGTGACCTGACACTAACCGAGGGGCTGCAGGGTGCTCGTGCCGTGTTCCCGGACATTCGTGTGGAGGAGGGATATCGTTCTCATGTTCATCGTCGTCGTCATCCGAAGGGAGCGGGGAAAATGACAACCATGGAGAGCAGGGGATTGGTGGTGCGGGCTATGTTAACGGAGTGGGCTTTGATGGGCATGGCATGTGCTACCCATGGCATGTATGGGGACGACGATGGCTCCCGGGGGGTTCCTGATATGCTAGGTGATCTCACCGGACTCCATGGCTTGGATGACGGCCTTCCTGTTCATGGAGGGCAAATGGAAGTTGATGTGCACTTGGAGGATCAACCTCTCCATTATTTTTTTAAGGAAGAGCATCTCCGTTAATGTGACATCCTGGCTTAGGGCTTAATATGATTGATAGGATACTCATACCAACAAGTTGCAACTTATTTTCCGAAAACTCATTAGCAAAGAACTCCGAGGTTAAGCGTGCTTGGCCTGGAGTAATTTGAGGATGGGTGACCAACCGGGAAGTAGTTCCCGGGTGGGCACGAGTGAGCAAAAAGTGCGCAGGAAAGACATGTGTTGGTCTGTGGGGCTAGTCTAGAGATCCTAGAGAGCTGCCAGGGGTAACATGCCTAGCCGGGGAGTGGTTGGGGTGTTACATTTGGTATCAGAGCCGACCTTCACGGTTACATGAGCGTGTGTGGGTCAGGGGTTCAGGCATATGGCACATGGCTGGAGGGGACGTTCCTGGTCTAGGGCTGATCGACGAGGGCGTCGATCTTCTAAGGGGGGATGAGTGTGACATCCTGGCCTAGGGCTTAATAGGATTGATAGGATACTCATACCAACAACTTGCAACTTCTTTTCCGGAAGCTCACCAAAAAAGAACTCCGAGGTTAAGCATGCTTGGCCTGGAGTAATTTGAGGATGGGTGACCGACCGGAAAGTAGTTCCCGGGTGCGCACGAGGAACGACAAAGTGCGCAGGAAAGACATGTGTTGGTATGTGGGGCTAGTCTAGACATCCTAGAGAGCTGCCAGGGGTAACATGCCTAGCCGGGGGGGTGGTTGGGGTGTTACATTTGGTATCAGAGCCGACCTTCGCGGTTACATGAGCGTGTGTGGGTCAGGAGTTCAGGCATATGTCGCATGGCTGGAGGGGACGTTCCTGGTCTGGGGCTGATCGACAAGGGCGTCGATCTTCTAAGGGGGGATGAGTGTGACATCCTGGCCTAGGGCTTAATAGCATTGATAGGATACTCATACCAACAAGTTGCAACTTCTTTTCCGGAAGCTCACCAACAAAGAACTTCGAGGTTAAGCGTGCTTGGCCTGGAGTAATTTGAGGATGGGTGACCGACCAGAAAGTAGTTCCCGGGTGCGCATGAGGAACGACAAAGTGCGCAGGAAAGACATGTGTTGGTCTG
This sequence comes from Lolium perenne, assembly GCF_019359855.2. Taxonomy (NCBI): domain Eukaryota; kingdom Viridiplantae; phylum Streptophyta; class Magnoliopsida; order Poales; family Poaceae; genus Lolium; species Lolium perenne. The sequence goes on along the minus strand of NC_067246.2, from coordinate 35,256,174 downwards.
TGGGGTTAGTCTAGAGATCCTAGAGAGCTGCCAGGGGTAACATGCCCGGCCGGGGGGGTTGTTGTGGGTATACTTCATGGGTGTACCATCGACAGTGCCTAGATCCGGCAAGCCCGGGTGGCCCATAGATGGTGATGTGGCATGTGGCCCATCGGGCGGCCCAGTTGCTGTTGATCCTAAAGGATGAAGTCCATCCCAGGATAGGGAAGCCGGATCCCAACCGACCTTCAGAGGAAGCTGGATCCGTGGAGGCCCATATGGAACCCGGATCCAGAAAGGCGTAGATAGGAAGGCGGATCCTTGACGTACACGGCAAGACATTGTACCGTAGTTAGGCAACCTGTGATCCGATTAGGACTCCCCATGTAAACCCTAGATCCGTGCGCCTTTATAAGCCAGATCCCGGGAGCCCTAGAGGGACAACCACAACTCATTGTAACAACGCAAAAGCGCCCAGATAATTCCAGAATAGCAACAGTAGGCCCTGTCATCGTGCAGGTGTTCCGAAGCTGGGTAAATCGCGTACCACCGTCCCGTGTGCACTCCGCCCTATGGCCCCTACTTCTTCTCCCCCTCGTGAGGATCCCTCCTCCGAGGCACCGTCGAATAGGCAACGACAGTTGGCGCCCATCGTGGGGCCAGCGGCGTCTGGAGGCCGGAACCGGGAGGGTTCCGCCATGGGAAGCTACGACGACACCATCGCTGTGGGGCGCGTCCTTTACGCCGGAAACCTTCCGATCGTCCCTCCGGACGAGTGCTCGATTCCGGCCAAGACAAACCCCGTCAAGCTCTCCATCGTCCCAGTCGGCGGCATACACATCTTCATCGGCGAAACCGTCGATTCCGACGGAAACGCTCTGGTAAATAACGCTGACGCGACCGCCGCTGAGCAGGATGCAGTCGCGAAGATCCGATCTGAGATGCTGGAGCTTCCTAAAGAAGATTCCGCCTTGGATCTGGAAAAATCAAAACCCACCCAATCCGCCCCTGAGCAGGAAGTAAAGGTGGAAGACCAATGCAGATCCGCCTGGGTCTCCCAGGTGTTAGAGAAGCAAAGGTGTCACTTCGTACACTTCTTGGCCCATATCGCCGGAACCGCCCCTCAAGAAGCCGGAGCTGGTCCTGAGCAGGTTGAGGTACCGGAAAACAGCGCTGCTCCGGATCAGCAGGAGGCTATCGGAGAAAGCGACGCTCCGGGTGAAGAATCGATCTTGGGAAACTTAAGCCCAATTTCCGGGAATGCCCCCTCCATGGATACTGAAGAGTTCGATCGCAAGGTGAAGGAATTCGGATATGGTGATCAGCCTGAAGTTCAATCCGCCAAGCCTAAACAGGTTCTCGCAACTCTGGCGGCGCTGGATCAACGAGAATCAGAGGATGAAAACGCCCACTCCGACCCACAGCCATCCCATGCAGGATCTCCGCTCTCGCGGGAACGACCGCATAAGGAAGTCTTGTCCCCAGAAGAACTGGTCGCGCAGGCAGGCATGGAAGCAATCGCACACTCGGATATACTCAACAAACCCATAACTCCTGAAGATGCAGCAGACCCGAAAGCGCTAGAAGCTAAGAGGCAGGAGATGCTGGCAACCGCCAAAAAGTTTGCCACCACCGCAGCAGCAATGCTTGACGAGAGGAAAGAGGTCGCGCACTTCGTGGATAATTTTCTCTAACGAGAACGTGAGGTGGACGAATCACTGGTGAAAGTCAAGCAACTCCGAAAGCATTGGGAGGACAAGATCACTGAGGCTCAACAGGAGGTCGATAGGATCAGGCGAGAAACTATAGCTCCCCGTAAGATCACCTTCGCAACTCCGACCGAGCAACAGCCGTTCGCAACGCCAAAGGATAATATGAAGAAGGCTGCGGAGATCTTGAAGAAAAAGGACGAGGAAATCGACATCGACTACGTCCGTACGCTCGTTGCTTCAGCAATGAAGCAGCAGAGCAAGGCAGATACTTCGCGCAAGTTGGAATCCAACCTGGAGCACTGCATCTCTACCGCGTTGAAGGACGCCTACGACAATCGTCATCGCGATGGCGAATCGCGAACTGGATCCTCGGAACGCAGAAGGAATACCAGAGAACACCCAAATCCAATCCCGGTACCATCAAAGACTCCTCCGTCAGATCCAAGAAAGGGAAAGGATGCAATGTACACTGGTAGGGACAAGTACCGTAACCCCTCACCTCCGCCCAAGGGGTATCCGCGTCCCCCACCCCCTCGCCGCCGTAGTCCAGCCGGAAACACCAGACCCCATGGGCCTGGTGGATTCAATATCCGCGACAACGTGCTTCCTCTGAGGAATGAGAGCAGGGAGCGTACGCCGGAACCTCGCCGAAGCCGGAACACTGATCGTGAGCCCGAGCCTAGGAGAAGTCGGAATGAGGAGCGTGACCCGGAACCTCGTAGAAGCCGGAACGACGAAGGCAGCCAGCACCATGGTGAAGGCAGCCACCGAAGCCGGAGTCAGAACCGTGAAGCGCGGGGAATCAGAAGGCGGAAGCAAAAGGTCGCATCGGCCCCCTCGCAGGTCTCCTTCCCCACCACCTAGCGGTGGAGGCGGAGGCGGTGGCCGGAGATCTCGCTCACGTTCAAAAACCCCCCGCAATGGCCCGCGTGACGCACGGGAACATCTCAATGAATACAAAACTGATTACATCGGCCCAAAGTGCTTTGGCAGGATGATTCGAGAGGAACCAAAGCCAAGGATGAACCTCAAGCTACCCGGAAACCTGAAGAACTATGATGGCACCGAAAGGCCGGATACCTGGATCGAAGATTACTACAATGCAGTGACCTTTGCCGGAGGAACCCCTAACATCGTCTGCCGCATGCTTCAGCTGTACCTTGTAGGTCCAGCCCGGATCTGGCTCAGCGACCTCGAGAAGAACTCCATCTTTTGTTGGTTTGACCTGAAGAACGCCTTCGAAAAACACTTCAGGGGCACCTACAAAAGACCTGCCACAACAAGCGATCTACATGCCTGTATCCAGAAGAAGGGTAAAACATCAAGGAACTTCCTCACCCGATGGCTAGCAACCAGGAATGAGTGTGAAAATGTTGATCACACCATGGCTATGCACGCCTTTATAGGTGGACTGCAGAGAGGAGGATTGTTGCGGCACAAGCTTACTTGCTTGGCTAACGCAAACAAACTGACTTTGGATGACATGATCTCCATTGCCAGCGATCATACTTCCGCCGATGACGACGCAGGCGGAGATCTAGCAGCTACAGCAATTCCCCCACATCAGCAGAAGAAGAACCGTGATAACGGTAACAGCAGCGGCAGTAAACGGAAAAATCCTTCCGATGACCAGAAGAGTGTCGGATCCGAGATGGTCGCATTGCTTTCCAACGCGGAGGTCAAGGAGGCGGAAGAGGACGCGGCCGCGGAGGCGGAGCTGGCAGGGGCCAGCAGCGTGATGAAGTCACTGTTGCCGGAACCCGCGCCCCCCAAACCTATGAAGAATACAGAGACATGCCCTGCCTGGCCCACTTGGATCCGGCTACGGGGAAGTCCACTCACGCCAACCGCAACTGCAAATGGGTCAACGATCTCAAATCTAACCCGGAAGCAGGTTACAAGCGAGCCCGGAAGCACCGCCCTCGTGGCAAGGGAGGCAAGGGCAAGAACAAGGACAAGGAGGAAGATAGTTCCGAGGCAATGGATGAGGATGATGCTTCGCCGGATCCCAAGGAAGGATCCGCAGCTAAACCTAACCCCTTTGTCAAAAAGAGTTCGGGCGCGTACCACACCTTCCTTGGAACCCCAACAGTCCGTTCCAGCAAATCAGCTCTTCGGATCCTGAACGGCACAGTTCCAGCTGTGCCGCAGTATGTCAGCTGGTCGGAAACTCCGTGTACTTTCGACAGGAAGGATCATCCTACCGTCGTTCCGAAGGAGTGCTATGCATTGGTTGTAAGTCCCCGCATCGACGGCTATGACTTCTCCAAGTGCCTCATGGACGGCGGTGCCAGCTTGAACATCATGTACCTGGAGACTCTGGAGCGGATGAACCTTACCAAGGAACAGCTCAAACACAGCACCACTGAATTCCATGGTGTGGTTCCGGGTAAAAAGGCAAACTCCTTAGGCAGTATCAGACTTCCCGTAGCCTTCGGCGATGTTGAAAATTTCCGCAAAGAGATGATCACGTTTGAGGTCGTGCCCTTCAAGAGCTCCTACCATGTCATCTTCGGCAGGCCCACCTACCACAAGTTCCACGCAAGAGCATGCTACATCTACAACAAGCTCAAGATTCCGGGTCCAAATGGTATGATTACCGTATCCGGAGACTACAAAAAGGCTCACGAGTGCGAGCTGGGCGAAGCCGCCTTCGCAGAATCTGTGATATCCGGAGAGGAGCTGAAAGGCTACAGAGCCGCAGTGGATCCGACAGAGATGCAAACCACCAAGAAGCAGATCTCCGAGCAGAAAACCTCGTTCAAGGCCGCGATAGAGACCAAAAACATCGACCTCAAGAAGGGATATTCATCTAAGCAGGTCTCGGTCGGAGCCAACAGGACCCCAAATAGGAAGACGCGCTCGTCGAGTTCCTTCGTGCTAACATGGACATCTTCGCATGGCAGCCGTCTGACATGTCCGGAGTACCTAGGGAACTCACCGAGCACTACCTGAACATAAATCCGGGGGCTAAACCGGTGAAGCAAGCTATGCGGCGCTTTGGAGATAAGAAGCGCCGCGCCATAGGAATGGAACTAGCTAAGTTACTAGAGACAGGTTTTGTAGTAGAAGTTATTCATACTGATTGGGTCGCAAACCCCGTCCTCGTACCCAAAAAGAATTCTGAAATACTAAGAATGTGCATCGATTACTCCGGCTTGAATAAGCATTGTCCGAAGGATCCGTTTCCCCTGCCGCGCATTGACCAAGTCATTGATTCGATGACAGGGGCGGAACTTCTGTGTTTTCTTGACGCATATTCCGGGTATCACCAGATCCGGATGAAGAAGTCCGACCAAAAGGCGACCTCGTTCATCACCCCGTTTGGCACTTACTGCTATGTCACCATGCCTTTTGGTTTGAAAAATGCAGGTGCCACTTACCAACGTACGATGCAGCGGTGCTTGAAGGACCAAATCGGCCGGAACGTACACGCTTACGTCGACGACATCGCGGTCATGACTCGGAAAGGATCCGACTTGATCAGCGACCTCACAGAAACCTTCGAGAATCTCCGACGGTACAAGATGATGTTAAATCCGCTAAAGTGCGTCTTTGGCGTTCCAGCCGGAAAACTCCTTGGCTTCATCGTCTCTCATAGGGGCATTGAGGTTAACCCGGAGAAAATCAAGGCAATCCTGTACATCAAAAGGCCAACTTGTATCAAAGATGTGCAGCGACTAACTAGTTGCGTTGCAGCAATCAGTAGGTTTGTCAGCCGTCTTGGCGAGAAGGCTCTACCTGTATATAAGCTATTGAAGAAAACAGACAAATTTGTCTGGGATGACGCAGCAGATGCAGCACTTCAAGGGTTGAAGGAAATACTTACCTTCCCACCTATCCTAGCAGCTCCAGAAGAGTCAGAGCCCATGTTCCTCTATCTGGCAGCATCCAACAAAGTCATCAGCCTCGTCATCATAGTGGAGCGAAAGGAAGAAGCTCACGAGTACGGAGTCCAACGGCCAGTCTATTACATTAGCGAGGTGCTGACGGAGTCCAAGCAAAGATATCCTCACTTTCAAAAGCTAGCCTATGGCTTGTTCCTAGGTAGCAGGAAGTTGAGACACTACTTCCAAGAGCATCCAGTAACAGTCGTGAGAAAAGCTCCACTGTCTACAATGCTTAACAACGCTGACGCAGCAGGACGCACAGCAAAATGGGGCATTGAGTTATCCGCCTTCGACATCAATTACAAAGCCAGGACTGCGGTTAAATCCCAGATTTTGGCAGATTTCGTCGCAGATTGGACAGAAGCTCCGGATGCAAATCTGGAGCCGGAACCTGAAACGTGGGTCATGCACTTCGATGGATCCAAGCAGCATCAAGGCTCAGGAGCCGGAGTCACCCTGAAGTCCCCTACCGGAGAAGAATTGCAATACGTTCTGCAGATTCACTTCGAAGCTACAAATAATATGGCGGAATACGAGGCTCTACTACACGGTCTGCGCATCGCTAAGGAAATTGGGATCAAGCACATCATTTGCTGCGGAGATTCCGACCTGGTGGCACAACAAGTAGCCGGAACCTGGCACGCCAGAAACTCCGTCATGGCGGCTTACAGAGATGAAGTAGACGAGATCGCCAAATGATTCCTCGGATATGAAGTCAAATACGTCAGGAGAGACGATAATACAGCGGCAGATATGCTATCCAAGCTTGGATCTGGCAAGAAACCAATTCCGCCTGGCATTTTCCTGGAGCACCTGCGGATACCCTCGGTGTAGGGCGCTAACCTGGAAAACCCAGAGGTGGCAGTATCTCCGGCTAAGGAAGTGATGGTTATCATTACGGCATGGACACAGCCTTTCCTGGACTACCTCATTGATCAAAAGTTGCCAGAGGACGAGGTCCTCGCTCGACAGATCATCAAACGAGCAAGATCCTACACAATCGTTGATGGACAGCTCTATAAACGAAGCGCAACAGGGGTATTTCTCAAATGCGTCTCCAATCAAGATGGCATTGAAATCCTCAGAGAGATCCATGCAGGGGACTGCGGGCATCATGACGCCCCCAGGTCACTCGTTGCAAAAGCTTTTCGGCTTGGATTTTACTGGCTCATAGCTAAAGAAGATGCTGACAAGCTAGTGAAGACCTGCCGAGGTTGTCAGTACTACGCTACTCAACCAAACGCTCCAGCCCAAGAGGTGAAGACCATCCCTATCACCTGGCCATTTGCGGTCTAGGGGCTTGATATGGTTGGTAAACTAAATAAATCATCTCCTGGCGGTTTTGAGTACCTCCTGGTCGCTATTGATAAGTTCAGTAAGTGGATCGAGGCAAATCCAGTGAGAAAAGCCGACGGTGCTACGGCACTAAAATTCGTCTGCAGCCTCGTTATGAGATACGGCATCCCACACAGCATAATCACTGATAATGGCACAAACTTCGCGCAGGGAGAATTGAAGGATTATTGCGATGACGTAGGGATCCGGCTTGATCATGCCTCTGTGGCCCATCCACAATCCAATGGTCAGGTCGAGAGGGCTAACGGCCTCATATTATCAGGAATTAAACCACGCCTTGAAGAACCGTTGCGGCGCGCAGCTGGAGCTTGGGCTGATGAGTTAGATTCTGTTCTATGGAGTTTACGAACTACCCCTAACAGGTCAACCGGATTTACTCCGTTCTTCTTGGTATACGGATCCGAAGCCGTGCTCCCCTCCGACATCATCCATGATTCCCCACGAGTTTCCGCCTATAATGAAGAAACTGCTGACGAGGCCAGACAGCTATCTGTGGACCTGATAGAAGAAGCTCGGAATTTGGCTGACCAACGCTCCACCATATACCAGCAGAAACTCCGACGCTATCATAGCCGTCGAGTTCGGAATCGCTCATTCATGGCCGGAGACTTGGTCCTCCGCCTTCGTCAGGTGAAAGACCATAAGCTACAATCTCCATGGGAAGGACCCTTTTGTCGTTAGCAAAGTGCTTTACAATGGATCTTACTACCTTGTTGATTTCCGGGAGTTAAAAGACAGACCTGCTAATTGGCACCGGAAACGCAAGAGAGAGGATCCGGATGACATATACGATGAAACAGATCATCCCTGGAACATTGTACAGCTACGTCCTTTCCACACTTAGCAAAACTTTAGAATTACATACCCTGTAATATTTATGCATGATTAATGAAATAAAGCTTCTGGTTCACTCTTTGAGTCTTTTACCTCCTTTACTTGTTCATTTTTAGATAATGTATGTTTTCCAGCTAAAATCGCAGAGCTGGATTTTTTCCGCCTAGGCGTGTATAAAAGTTGTGATTTTCAAAATTGTCCTTTTCTGGACGTAAGCTTAAGTTTTCTGGCGGAAATATTTTTTGTTGCAAACTCATGGATTCCTGGTAGCGATTTCCGGCACCTATGCTGGGGGCTTGTTTCCGCGGTTATTGACGGACACCATTGGGCTTCGTCGCCGCTGGCTAGCGTTTTCGGCTAATGGTCTTCCGGCTCGTGGAAGGTCAAATGAGCAAGCCGAAAAATATAAAACCAGCACTTGCTTTCCATAAACGAAACATGCACATAACATTCAAACGGATAGCAGGATAATTATTTTCCGCCCATGCATAAGTGTTTCGTCCCTAGCTACTTAAGAATTTAAGTTATCTTACAAACCCACTCCGGGGCCAAAATGATACATCAGTTTCATTGTTTCACAGATTTTCACTCGGAGGATTGCTCCTCATCAGAAGCTACGTACGCGGAGCCGTCGCCGGAGCCAATGCCGGAGTTGTCATCGGAGACTTCATCGGATTTCTCAGCGCTTGATCCGGAGCCCTCCGCGTCGCCCTCCTCAGCACCTTCCTCTTCATCTTCCGCGTCAGAGAAGCCCTTGGGGAGATCGTACTTGTTGTACCAGAACGAGTGGTTAACTCGTCCAACAAAGACTCGATCAAATCCTTGGGTCTCCGCGAGAATGGCTCTCATGTTGGTGCCCTTGGGAGTGCCGCGCGCAATATCCACAAACCTCATGGTTGGGAAGTGCGCCTTGCAGGTGGCCAAAACGAGGGAAGCGACTCCGTGAGCAGAAGATTCTTGCCAATCCTTGATGAGCTCCGGCACCTGCTTCATGAGCTTGGACATGGTGTCGATCACCGTGGTCTTGGCCCTCTTCAGGGACAATGACTTGGCGACTCCGCGACATGCCTTGAAGAGGTCGTCGATCGAACTCCGCGCTTCATCATATCCTTCTGTCCTCTTGAGGGTTGAATCCTTGGTCCATTCAAAGCCAAGACTCGCTGTGAAAATGATGACCAATTCTTCCGCGGACATAGCAAAATGTGAGGAAGTCGGAATTAAACAGGATAGTTCCTTACGGAAGATCATTTTGTCGATAGCCTCCGCCTCTTGACTCTTATTTTTAGCCGCTAAGGTTGATACCCTTTGCTGGCTCTTCTTGAGTTCGTCCGCAAGTTCCTCCATGTCGCGTGTATGCTTCTCCAAGAGCTCATTCTTCTCCAAAGTCTCCTTCTTAGAGGATTCTTTCAGGAAGTTCTTGAGGGATTCATTCTCCGCCTCGAGCACTTGGACCTTCGCGGACAGGGCATCAATGGCGGGGCGCTTGGCAATTTCTTCTGTAGGCGGAAAATCACACAAGTTATGCATCATGATTGTTCATGAAAAGATTCGCAAGCAACCCGAAATTCTTACCGTTCAGGCGGGTCTCCAAGAGCGATATAGCCTTTTTGCTATTTTCAGCATTCTGGCGCAGCCCTTCGATCTCTGTTATTTGCTCCAGCACATGGACGCACAGGTCTTCGTGCACTTTCCGCGTGTTCTGAGAAGCAGGCAGAAGTTAGCCGGAAAATTTAAAATTCTGGGGGCTGGCGAGAGGTTTAAAATCCTTAGATTGAGAAAAAATTCAAATTTCCGCTAAGGTGCACACTTAAAAAGTATTGGCTCACACATGTTACTCAGAAAAATGTCCAATCCAATACTTGGGGGCTAGTGTTACCTGGTGCACGTTCTTGTGCTTAGCAAAGAAAACCTTGAGATCTCTTTCGAGGTCAGAGAGCTCCTGCATTTCCGTGTTTGCAGGCCCCCACACTTGGTCCATCATGGCGGAAATCTCCGCATGGCACTGTGAATGGGGAGGCTTTTGCAGAGTCGGGAAGAGGTGAGGATGAGTCTGGGGCGTGCCGTGGCACGACTTAGCAATAACTTTTTCTCAACCTCCTCAGCCGGAGCCTCAGTGGAGGTGACGTTTGGTTGCTCAGGAGGAGGTGCGGATGAGGATGCACCCTTGCCGGATTCGCCGTGGCCGGTCTCGGCGGTTGGTTCTTCAGGGAGGTCATCGAGGTTGATGACGTCCTTAGGATCCGGCTTGGCGGTAGAAGAGGCTTTGGGCGGAACCTCAACTTCCGGTGTGACTGGGATTGAAGGCGGAGATGGCTTTGTTCTCTTCTTGGGGATCTTGGGGGGCTGGCTTCCGGAGCTTCTGTTGCGTAATAAGAAAGGCATAATAGTTAAGCACATGCTGATTCATGGTGACAGCAGAGTTTTAAGGCGGAAACCAAGCACTTACCCGGATGGTTTGAAAAAATGGTGCATGTCAGGTTGGGCTCGGTTGCTGGTATCGATGAGCTTGAGGCGCTTCTTCTCCGCCTCCGCCTTGCGGGTAGCCGCGGTGCTAAGAACTTCGCGGGCACGTTTGGCTGCGGGGCTGGAGGGAGCAGCCCTCTTTCTTTTGGAAGGGCGCGGAGCCTCGGGAGCTTCCACGTCCGACGCAACTTCCGGGTCGGTGTTGCCCGCTTGAGGGACCCGGAGGAGTGTTCCGAGTTCGCCCTCCTCAAGGGCTTCGAGCTATGTTACCCAGCCAACACTTAGACAAAATTCAGATTGGAAAGGAATTGATGGTTCAGTCAAGGAAACGTACCGCGGTCCCGGAGCCGTTGGTGTGGATGTCCTTGTTACACACGTGAATCCGAAGATCACACGGAATCTTGATCAGAAGTCGGATCCGCTTGTCGATGGCGTCTGCAGAAAGGTTGTCCTTGGAGGCGCGCATAGGATCATCGTGCCCCGTGTACTGGAACATCAGGCGGTCCCGATGTTGAAGTGGTTGGATCTGCTTTGTAAACCAGGACATTGTTAGGTCCTTCCCAGACAGACCATCTTCTGTCAGTTTGCAGATTCTCCTAAATGTGCGAGTCAGCAGAGGTGACTCGGAGAGATGAGGACATTGTGTCCAGGCCGGAGTCTCACTGGCGCGGCTATTCTTGAAGGGCGGCAGCACCCTCTCGCTCGCCGGGTCGGAAACATCCTTCAAATAGAAGAAGCCTCCAGACCAGTATCGCGCGGATTCATGGCGGTCGGTTGGAGGATAGACGCGGCCGGGGCAGAGCATAAAGGTGATTGACCCGCAGGTGGCCAACTCGGAAGCTTTAGGAATCTTCTCCTTTTTGACGGAGAAGAAATACTGGAAAAGAGGAAGTTCTAGGGGTACCCGGAGGTGGCCTTCGCATAGAGTGACATGATTGCTTATGGCCAGGACGCTGTTTGGAGATATGTTGTGGGGCTGGAGTCCGTACGCCTTCAATATTTCCGAGAAGAAATCGCTTGGCGGAAAGGAGAAACCGCGCTCCACAAGCGCCTTGGTCACCAGCATTTCTCCGGCTTCAGGGGCTGGAGCCAGAGCACCCGGAAGTGTCCGCCAGGACCCGGGTCTTAGAAAGCCCTCCGCCTCGAGGTTGTTGAGCTCGGTTTCTGTGGTGGTGCAGGGCCACCACTTCCCCTTAGCTTCGCTGTCTCGTGGGCGAGCTTTAGATTTTTTGGCGGCCGCTTCTTCCGCCTTCTTTTCCGCTCGCTCTGCTCCGGCGGTTTCCTCCGGGTTAGCAGACGTTCCCTCGAGGTTCTTGCCGGAATCTTTAGAGGGTTCCAGCTGGACTGGGACAAAGGGGGGAGGTGCGGAGGAGATGGGCGTTGCCATGATCGGCTCGGAGGCAGGAGGCGGAGTCGAAGAAGACATCTGAAGAGGAAACAGTGGCGGAAAAAACTAACTTAGTCGGATCCAACGTTGAAACCCTAACTCGTCCCTACCAACTACGGTGCGAAGACGAAGCTCGAGGGCTTACCGGAATGGCTTCCGCGGTGGTCGGAGTCGCCGGCGACGAGGTTTAGCCGCGGTGGCTCGCTGAAGTTAAGAACACAATGAACACGGCGCGGTGGTGAAACGACTCCGGCGAACTTCCGGCGAACTCCGGTACGGCGGAGGAAGAGCTCCGAGGTGGCGCTGTGCTGGGAGGTGGAAAGGGGCGAATGGAGTGAATCGGGGTTGAACGGCGGATATTTATAGGCCGAAGGAGGAGATTCGTGCTCCGCATCCTATGGTCGGAACGCAAGCATCGCACCGTTGGATGAGCGACACGTGTCGAGAACCCTAAGCGGTAAAAACGGCTAGGGATAAGTTACCGCTCAAATCGCGCGAAAATGGTGCCAGGATTGGCGGAACCGTTTGAACCTTTTAAGGTTCTGGGTTGCAGCGTGAAGATAAGCAAACTCTTGTCCGCAGCAGGGGAGTAACCCGGAGACATGCCGATGCTGTCGATGGGTGAAGTCCCACAGGATGGGGGTATTTTACGACCAAGAGTTGGGAAAGCAGAAAATGTTAAGTTGGAGTTCTTCAAGTTTCTCCGCGTTACCGAAATTGCCGGAAATCGTGAAGCATTAGCAAGGCGGAAACAAGAGGTGAAACTCGGAGAACTCTGGGGCTACTGTTGTGGGTATACTTCATGGGTGTACCATCGACAGTGCCTAGATCCGGCAAGCCCGGGTGGCCCATAGATGGTGATGTGGCATGTGGCCCATCGGGCGGCCCAGTTGCTGTTGATCCTAAAGGATGAAGTCCAGCCCAGGATAGGGAAGCCGGATCCCAACCGACCTTCGGAGGAAGCCGGATCCGTGGAGGCCCATATGGAACCCGGACCCAGAACGGCGTAGATAGGAAGGCGGATCCTTGACGTACACGGCAAGACATTGTACCGTAGTTAGGCAACCTGTAATCCCGTTAGGACTCCCCATGTAAACCCTAGATCCGTGCGCCTTTATAAGCCGGATCCCGGGAGCCCTAGAGGGACAACCACAACTCATTGTAACAACGCGAAAGCGCCCAGATAATTCCAGCCAAGCAGCAGTAGGCCCTATCATCATGCAGGTGTTCCGAAGCTGGGTAAATCGCGTACCACCGTCCCGTGTGCACTCCGCCCTATGGCCCCTACTTCTTCTCCCACTCGTGAGGATCCCTCCTCCGAGGCACCGTCGAATAGGCAACGACAGGGGTGGTCGGGGGGTTACAGTTAATGTGCATGCGTACATGAGAGAAAGAAACGAGGAATCAGGGAAACTAACTAGAGAGTCCCGTCGGAGTAGGAGCAGACTCGGAGGCCATACCGCCATAGGCGGTGGCTGTGGCCATAAAAGTCTAACCCCCCCCCCCCTCCCCCAAGGAGATGGGTGACAAGCAATCCAAGAGAAACTCAAGCCACAAGACATCGACATCGACACTCACTAGTTCATAGGCTGGCTCAAGAGACCTCTCTCTCGGTTCATCCACCAGCTCTTAGAGTCCATCTCAACACCATTGAGAAGTCTAGTCATTGGCCTCATCGATCTAGCTGGCCACAATATTGTTAGACACTTTGAGCACCTTACATGATTGATAATATATTTGCAACAGGACATAGGGATTTTACCAGGGATCATCCTGGGGCACGAACCTATATACATCGTGTGTGTCTAAGGTTGTTAGCCCATGAGATCATGATCACAAGTCCCACCTAAATATAAATCTACTAACGGTAATCGAAACCGCTGACAATTGGAGCACCGGGTAAGGGCTTTGTACATCTCGATGGGATCATCGTTTCATTTCACCGCTGGCGGTGTCGGCGTTGTGGGAGGTCTTCCCTACTCTGCTTACAAGGATCGTTGGATAACTCCATGCCACTTAATCCACTTAGCATCCTATACTTTGCCATCGACTACCTTGGCAACATATAGATCCGTGGATGGGTACCTACGGTGGGAGGAGCCCCGAAATCCGAGGGGCACTTCGCTCCTAAGAGTTTTCCGAGCTTGCGGAGGAAATAGGGCATACCAAAAGATACCCCCACTGTGGTTCGACCTCTGACTCCAACGATGAGGAATTGACCGGGTCCGAGGGAGCATCACACCTACCACCAAAACCAACCGACGTGCCCACTCGGAAGAAGGTGGCACGAAATAGACGTTACCGCGTGGCCAAAACCCTACCACACTACGAGAGGCCCGATCATCATCAGAATAATACTATGGTCCTCCTCCTCCTCTCCCTCTTTTACACTGGAGTAGGGTCAACCCCCACCGTCATGGCTCACGGAGGAGGAGGCCTGCAACTGGAATGGCTATTACGAGTAGTGCCACGACCGGGAATCTTCTCCCAAGACACATCCCCGGGCAGCATGGAACACTCCTTGTTGCCCACCGCATGATATCATCAAGTGGAACCCACCTAACGGCCTTCCCCAGAGGAGAAGTTATTAATCTGCCACGCTAACCGGCGAGGCGTGACATCCAAATGCAAATTCCTACGCGGAAAGCCCTAGGATATCCCGAGGCCCACGAAACCCCTGCATTGACTACCTTCGCCCTCTAAATCGATAAACGGGCTATAGGAGCGTGAACCTAGTCACTGAAATACTATCCCATCTTTTTCCCACTTCGCCCCTCAGAACTTTAGGCTCGGGGGCTACGGCCCCAGACAATAGTTTGGGCAGCCAGGCTCCCGAACTAAGGCTGGCTCCTCCTGGTTGCCTCTGGTGGTGTACCCATGGGTGGCCAGAGTGCATCCTACTATGTTTTCATGGACGGAAGGAGTATCCTCAACATGTTGTACGGTCGCACCCTAGATAGCATGGGAATTTTGAGGACCCGAGTATGCACCGACATCCATGTTGTAGTGCCTGGTGCCCATGGCATGACTTTATGCCGGATTGCCCTAGTCATATGTTTTGGCTAGGAGAACAACATCCAGTCAGAAATGATCACCTTCATGGTGGTCGACTTTGAAAGAAGATACAAAGTTGTCTTAGCACGATGAGATTTCATTTAGTTTGAGGCGATTCCCAACTATGCACACCTCCAGGTCAAGATGGCGAGCCCTGATCATGGCATTGTAGTGAAAAGAATCCTCCCAGTAGGCACCAGGATTGACCGACGACCCAACCGGCTTGTCGATATCCAAGGGGTATACGAAGCAACCATTGACTTTGCCCGTCGCATAGCGAACTAGCCGGCAGGCGACTAGGACGACCTAGCTATCCGAAAGTTCTCAGGTGGCTCCGGAACATCGACGCCACCTGACACTTCACCAACCAAGTCCCGTGGACTATTGTAGAGCTCTATGCAGAAGAGAAATGCATCAAGAGCGGCCACCCCAAAGGAAAATTAACTCTCACTACATAGTTAACCATAATAAGTATGGGCGTAACCATGCTTACGGCCTCGACACCATCAACCTGATATCACCACGACGAGTGAAGACTACAAACCAAGGATGGGGGTTCCTGCTATCGAGTGAAGCAGATGGACATGATGATCATAGATCGTTGTTCTGCTACTCGGCGATGTGGCCTGCAAGAAGCATGAAGTCGGCCCTAGCCGCCGAAGGAAGGTCGGTCCTAAAAGACGGGAGCCATATGTGTTTCCCGAATAAGCCATATGAATCACTAGCGGGCTTCATATTGCGTCTCATCATCGACGCCAAGTGTCCACACGTTGACTCAGAGCCGGCCATCATTGTTATATTCTTGGTCAGCATCCGAGGCCAGGAATTGCTCTCCATGTTCTCCAGAGCCCAGCTGAAGATGGTCCGCGGACTCTATTTTGTTGTCGACGCTTCCACACACCAACATGTGGTCGCCCTGAGATGGGCACACAAGCTTGTCCACCGCAACCACAGTGATCCATGTAACTTGCATCCAACGAGGACGGGTTCGAGGAATTTAGCATCCTATGGTTTGTTTTTTTTTTGTTTCGTGTTGCGTTTGATGGTTCCATGTAGAAAAATGAATCAGCGCATGTGTTTTGGCTATTCAATACTCCCTCTGATCCATAAGAAGTCCATAAGGATTGGAGGGAGTACTTACACTTGTGGGAAATAAAAGAAAACCTTGCCACCCGGGTCATCTCCAGGGTGACTCCAGAGGCCCCCCAACTTCCATGAACCACCCTGCCTAGCACCCGCAACCATCCCACTATCACCGGAGGAGGGCGTCAAAAGGCGGAAGGCGGCAGTGATACATGCATCCCTGCCTATCCTTTTTTTCTTGCCCTAGCTTTCTTTCATCGTCGTTGTTGCTCTATGGGAGAAGATCGAGGACACGTTCTTGCGCCATTGATGTGCGTCATGGTCCTCTCTTCTGCTTACCTGCATGATGGGTTCATAGCATGGAAAACAAAAAAAATTCCTACGCATGAACAATAACTAGCCAAGATCTTCTACGAGATGGTAGCAACGAAGAACTCACTCTTGAAGACCGGAAGCAGGATTTTACATTCCCGCACAAACATTGCCGATGAAGACTTGATGAAGAAGTATGTAGTCCACATAGTCGTTCACTTGACGGTCTCAAAATCGTGTACAAGGCGCCACAACCGGCGGCGGCTCCGTATTCAGTCACACGTATGGTTCGCCGACGTCTCCTCAACGCCCTCAGTCCAGCGGGCAGTGGAAGAAGGGATCCGCCGGACACTCCAACACACACTTCAACTAAGTGTATGAATTACGAACTAGTATTTAGGCAGAGCTTCGCTAAACAATGTCGATGGTGTAGCAGCAACTATGGGAAGAAGGGAGGGATCAAGTGTGTGTGAAAAGGGAGGAGAGGGGCACCTTTTATAGGAGAGGAAGGAGCAGCCCCCTAGGGGGGTGCGCCGGCCAAGGAGGAGTTCCTCCTCCTCTTCATGTCCCTCTTCATGGTGGTAACCCCCTGATCAACATGAGGTAACACCCCATTCATTCCATTTTAATTTTGCATGACATTCATGTTAATTAAAATCCACACTAATAAAACATTTTATTCTTTTAATATTTGTTAATTCAATAAATTAATAAACATTAACGAATACCCCTTGAGTTATTTCGATATGCCAAAATATTTTCGGTGCTTTTCTGAAATAACCCTCGGTGTCACTCAAAAACGATGACGAACCGTAAGTGTGTGACCTAGGTTCGTGAATAACGTGGACATGATGGAGACTCCTCTCCGATCAATAATCATCAGCGGGATCTAGAATCCATGATGACTCCCACTTACTCGACGATGAACTAGTGATCATGTGAACCATTAACAAACATAGTTAATTCCTTTTGTCTCGCGATATTATTACTTGTCTGAGATCCGATCATTTGGTATCAACAATACCTAGTTCGATCTCGTTCCCGACAAGTCTCTTTAGTCGTTCTGTGATAAGGCATTCATGTGACCTGATCACATGCTTACAAGCGGTGTCAATGCAATACCACCGAGAAGCGCCCAGAGAATATCTTCACGTCATTGGGTTGGACAAATTCCACTCTTGATCCATAAGCTTCAACTAACATTTTCAGAATACCCAAATCAACCTTTATAATCACCCTGTTACGGAGTGACGTTTGATATCATCAAAGTACTCTTCCGGTATCAGTGATTAACATGATCTCATGGTCTAAGGATTAGAACTACTCCTATGAGTTTTATATAGCAATAAAACTTGATGACTTGATCGCATGCTATACCTACTTGGGTGTGTGTTCATCACATCATTCTTCTAATGACATGACCCCGTTATTAACAACATATACAATGTTCATGACCAAGAAACCTTGATCATCAGTTAATCAACGAGCTAGTTAAAAGAGAGGATCTACTAGGAACCCTTTCTTGTTTATTAAACACATGCATTAATGTTTCCGGTTAATATAATTCTAGCATGAGGAATAAACATCTATTATAAACATGGAATAAGATAATAACCGCTTTATTATTGCCTCTCGGTCATATTCCCTTCACTGGAAACTACCATGCACCATATTGGCGGACAAGTCGCTTTCCAGGCTAGTTGCACGCTGTAATGAAACCGTGATATATGCGGTCGGGTGTGATGTGACACGTAGATCGGTTCTTCGCCCATGGCTGCGGATCAAGATTGAAACATCTGATTCAACGCTACTCCAGCTTGGCATAATCGCGGGTGCACCGCCGCCACCATCTGTCTGCATCAGGTACGTCAACCACGATTACCATGGTGCCCACAAAGACGAGGTTCAAGGAGGTTGCACTCGAAAGATCAGAGGCTTGATAGCGCAGGCCAAATTCGAGTCCGCTGAGTGGTGTGGGAGATGGGGAACATCATCGACCCAATGGAGTGGGAGAAGATTATGCTCCACAACTAGTCACACAAATACAGTTTTGCTTGCGTGGCTAAGTCCATGTCAAAACCACGTGTACCATGGTTGTCAGCCTAGTGATCCATGTTTTACAGCGGTGTTCTCGGCAAGGGCGGCATCACATGGTGACTTCGTTTTTGGTGGTGCTCTGCGGGTAGTGGGTCTCGATTTCTAGGGGGGACGGGGGTACACTCTACGTCTAAAATTTATTGGTTGTACCTGGTAATGGTGGTCATCTCGGTGTTTCCTTGTTGAAGGCATTGTATGGACTATGATCATGCTTTCTCCAAGGTGAAATTTCGTGATTTGACTTTGTCGGTTGATCGGGTGGGTTTGTGCATTGTTCCTTTTCGGGAGGCGTCGGTGTTAGGAGAACCTATTTTGTAGTCAAGCTAGTATTTCCATTGGTTGTAGTTGTTTCCTGCTGTTGCGAGTCACGAACCACTTGGGCGGGAATTTTTCTTTTTTTTTCTTGTTGCTTTCATTTGTCTTTTTGGTTGTGTGCACCTTAATGTCCCCATGACATTACGTTGATGCAGAGGCTGAGTGTATTTGGTATCTTATTGATATTAATATATTATATTTATTGAAATAAGACTATTATTTTCAGATTTACTGTATTTTTTCACATATGATTTACTATGCTTATTTAGCTAATCACTGAAGTAGGACCATTTTCTTGAAAACATCGATAGTAAGCTAGCAAATATGTTCTGACTTGCATTTTTTTACTTTAGATCGGAAGCTACGATGTTCAACAAGCCGGAGAAAATATTTGTGCAAGGATTAAATCCAATAGTCACGAAAAGGTCATATATATTGGTGGTTGGGCTGAATTTGGGGCATCTACCGTTATTCGATACGCAGCAGCATTGCTCCGAACCAGGAGAACCGTTCTGGAACCATGCTTTGACAGGATAATTTTCTTAGATTGCTCAAAGTGGAAAAATAGAAGAGCAATGCAGAGGGAAATTATAAGAGAATTGAAACTTGACCACGCTATAATGACTATTCTAGATAAGCAAGACGAAGAGGATGATTTTAAGGGAATTGATGAAAGCTCAAGGAATGAGATGGACAGTGTTTCTCAAGTGATTGATCAAACCCTCGGTGCCACCAAATTTGTTATGTGTTTTCTCAATGGAAGTGACAACGAGATTGATGTGAGCCTCTTTGGCATTCCTCAGTTTGCAACATATAGAAACAACATAATGCTATGGACCTTCACAAGAAGTTCCCTTACCACGCATCAACACAATAAAAAAGCTGGTGAGCTAAGATATACTCGTGTTCATTGGGATTTCTATAGAATAATACCTCCTTTTGGAAGTTCACATTTGTGTGGACTACTGCACCAGCATGCAGCCACCATTGTTGATCATGGTCTAGGTATGCAAGACATCAACCCGACAATGGTCGCAGAATGTTTCCTCTATGGGTTATTTCTGTGTTATAATTTTCACGTTGCCACAAAACTTGATTGGCTTTCGCATGCTTCGAACTATTGGATATGCGATGCAATCATAAAAGGTGACAGAGCTAGGGATATTAGTAACACAGTGCATGGAGAGATAATTTGGGAGTGTGACGCTTCTTTGATTGACTGGGTGCTTGAAAATAATATGCAATATATCAAGCCTCCTATTCTGGTAGTTAAAGATGATGATGTCTACAAGGAAGGGCCATATCGTTGGATTTCAGTCACAACGAGAAATATGGAAATAAGTGGCTTCAAGACTATACCTGCAACAACATCATCTTTATTTTTGGCATTTGAAAGATTCAATCACTCATCAATTTTATCAAATGGCTTGTTTGAAAATTCTAGCAACCTTGGTGTGTTAGTTCTCTGTTCTTGTGCCTTCAACTTTGCATCACCTCCTTTCCTCAGGTGTCAAAGCCTCAGATTCCTTGGATTGGACCACTGCACAACTAGCAAAATAGGTGAAGAAGAAAATCATAATCATACAGAATGGGCATGCTTGTATAACCTTTTGGTGCTGGACCTCCGCTACACAGGCTGGGATGAAATCTTATCTGAGGAAAAAATATGTCTCATGAAAAATATTACAGAACTAAATATAGAAGGTGTGAGGTGTTGGCAGTACACAACTCAGCTAAAAGGACGGCTACCTAACCTTCAAAGGCTCCGAATAATCAGACCAACATGTCCATGTGTGACTTCAAATGATGTTGATGACTCATTTATAGACAAGACATGCATGGAAATACTTGATTTGTCGGGGAACAGTGACATGAAAAATCTTCCAGCAAGCCTATCCGGAGCGAGCAGCCTTCAGATGCTCGTACTTGATGGCTGTGATGGACTGGAAAATGTTGGTGTCCCTAGCCGGCTACCGGCTTCCCTCAGGTGCTTCAGCTTTGATGGATATGGGCCTGCTTCCCAGCGTACACTAACCATCGAGCTACCTCCGAAACACTTTCGCCCGTCTACTGCAGAAGATGAGAAGGATATCATGACCTCCAAGATCTCCCTAGAAGGATGCACAGAATTGGATAATCTGTTTGTGCGTGGCCTAAACAACCTCGTGGAACTGGACCTCTCTGGAACAGCAATCAAGATACTTGACTTCAAGACCATGGTGGTGCAAGTCCCAGGGCTCAAGCGGCTCTTTCTAATAGGATGCAAGCACCTTCGTGCAATCATTTCTTTGCCCGTGACCAGTGCAGAGTTGATATGCATAGATACACGGGATGGAATCATGCGTCCTCGACCCTCCATCGACACAAAAAAATTCTTCCGCTTGAAGTTGCATGTTGTTGTTGTGGATGCTAGGATTGCTTATTCTTTCAAGCAATTATTATTACCTCCTCATTTATTAAGGGTTCCAGCTGAGGATATTTATTTTAAAATCCATATCACTTCCTCGCCCCGCGTGTATGATGGGGTTGTTCAATTTGAAGAAACCAACAACGAGAAGTTCGACCACTATGATCAAGGGAGCTTGCAACAGCTTATTCCAGCAGGCAAGTACATTGATGTCCTTAGCATGGTTGAAGATCCTCCAATGCAGGCTTTCCCGCAGCCTCCGGCTACAGAGCTGGACCGACATATGGAGATTGCTGAAGGGAGCTGCTACGTGGAAAGCGGACTGGAAAGAGAACTTGGTCTGCTGATGGAGATTGTTGAATCCTTGCATTTGCACGATGTCTCGATACATGCTACTATTCGTAACGATATATGCAGGTGGAGCTATCTTAGGTGGTGCCGCGTGGAGAGGTGCCCCAAGTTGGATACCATCTTCCCTTCAAGGAGCTATGGGTTTTCTACATTGCAGACCTTGTGGGCATCAGATCTCCTAATGGCCCACCAGATTTGGAGTAAAGGTTCACCCTATTCCTCCTTCGAAAATTTACAGCACCTCCACCTGCAATCATGTCCGAGGCTCCAGTTCATGATCCCTGTGTGGGTTTACCCCTTCCCCTGCTTGGAGACGCTCCACATCATCCACTGCGGCGACCTTGTGCACGTCTTTGAGCTGGATAGAGAATACGTCAAGGAAATAATCACCGATGGCCTATTATTCCCGAGGCTGAAGACCATCCACCTGCATGACCTCCCGAAGCTGCGACAGATATCCAAGGTAAAAACGGTGGCCCCTGCGCTCGAGAGCATCAGGATCAGGGGATGTTGGGGCCTGCGCACGCTGCCATCCGTGGGGGGCCGTGCCCTAGGTGAGAGGAAGCCAACCGTCGAGATTGAGAAGGACGTGTGGGACGCTCTGGAGTGGGACGCCGGCGATCGCCCGGACCACTTCGAGGTGCCCGTACACTCGCGCTACTACAAGAAGAAACTGCCCAGAGTCTCCTTCCTCAGGTACGATACTACCGAATGCATCTTTGCTCTTTTAATTCTGCACTGCTCCTGTTCGTATTCAGTTAGTGACTGACCATTTTCTCGCATCGCCTAGGTGAACTTTACACCTCTGTGTTTCTTCC
Organism: Lolium perenne; assembly: GCF_019359855.2. Taxonomy (NCBI): domain Eukaryota; kingdom Viridiplantae; phylum Streptophyta; class Magnoliopsida; order Poales; family Poaceae; genus Lolium; species Lolium perenne. Next base: position 35,234,116 of record NC_067246.2, on the reverse strand, counting down.
ATCGCTATGTGCAAGTGATGGACGCATCTCCTGCTGCTGGGTGATCATGTGTTTGGTTTGCTTGTGTGCTTCCTTCGATTGCTGGCCTCCAGGGAGACCGTTGGTCATCCATGGACCCATCGCCTCTCCCTGCTCTTGTCTTTTATTCTTGTCAATGCCTTATGTGCGAGCTTATGGTGGCTCTCACCCTATATTTGTGTTGTGGCTTCCCAATAAGAAGGTGGAGGACAGGTCTGTGCCTGCGTACACAGACCTGGCCCTAGTGTGTGCCTTGCGTCGTCCACCAGACTGCATTTGTGTGTGGCTTTCATGAGTGCTTTGCTATGTTTTTGGATTTGTAACAGCTGCCTACATGTACGTGCCTGCCTGCATCATCAAGGCTGGCTGCGTGTGAGTGTGATTTGGTTGAGTGCTCGCTATGAATCTGAACCAAGAAACAGAGCAATGATGGTTGTGGTGTGTGCTTTGCCTGTTATGCGGGAGCAGCTACGTGTGCCGGTTGTTTCAACTACCTGCCTCTGTGTGAATCATTGACCTATTTGTCAAATTTTCTTCACCACAAGCATCAGTTGTATTGTATGACTGTTCATGGCCAGTCTTCAAGTGGTGGTTTCAACTAGTATTATGATTATGAACATATTACAATGCTCGCATGCTTTATCTTACCGACAAAGAATTCAGCATTTAAACTGAAGCTTCTATCTGCGAAGCATATATATATAAAGTTTAGTGATGGCAACACATCATGCAAATTGTCAACAAAGGAAACCAGCACAGGTTAGCGGCATGGAAACAATTTGGAGCAACATCAGTCTATACACACGTCAGGTTCCCAGCACGAAACATGCAGCATTGTATTAGAGCATTACTGAAGCGCATCGCCAGAACAATGAACAATGGCAACTATCATAACTAAATGAAGTCGGGTGCTTTCGCAAAAAAAAAATGAAGTCGGGTGACAAATTGTGATCTCTCGAACATATTTAAAGAAGATACATCACTATTACTTGCATGAAGTTGATCTCACTCTGAATTTCAAGAAACATTCGAATGAAGCTTCTCTAATTTGGTCCAATCAAATAGGCATAACAAAACAGGTGTGCAAAGTAATATTCGGACATATAGGGATATGAAAAACATTACATTTACACATTCCTTTGAATAGTGTCAACACATCAAGTAAAATGCCAAGAGAAGAAACACTACAATTTAGCAACATGGCAACAATTTTCTAGACCACATAATTCATCATCACGGCAACCAAAGTTTCCAGACAAAAATATCAGAACTAGCAAGAACTCGAATCCCTCACACAGCTTGCTGCATACGGTGCAGCAAGTCGAGAATCGGACCGGAAGATTCGGCCTCGACAGCCAGCTCTCTCACCATCACCTCCGCGGCACACAACTCCTTGGGCAGCTCCGCGTTGAGCACAAGGTGGGAGAAATGCTGGTCCAGCACCAACCCCATGGCCCTTGTCACGGCCCCGAGCGACGGCACGCTCGCACACTGCTCCAGCCCCGGCAGGGATGCCGTCTCCGGGCAAGCCCGCGCCACCGGGAACCTCCAGTACTTGCCTACCCACTTGGAGAGGTAGCTCAACAGGGCGGCCACCTCAGCGCCGTCCAGCTCGGCCACGGCCGCGGCGAGGACCACAGAGTCGACGCAGTCCGCAGTCCTCGACGCGAACAGGTAGTGCAGGCAGACCTCGGGGGAGGTGAACCCGTCGTGGCCCATCATGAGCAGCAAGGCGGCCTGGCGCGCGGCAGCGTTCTCCTTCTTCCCCGTGGTCTTGTCCTTGCACTTGCTGACGGCGAGCAGCGCGGCGTCCTTCCAGCGGCCCTTGACGGCCGCCATGGCGTCGTAGGCGGCGTCGGAGGCCGGGGAGAGGAAGCAGCGGAGCGCGGCGAGGAGCTCGGAGGCGCGGAGGTCGGCGGCCTGGCGGAGGACCGCGCAGACGAGGTCGGGGCGGGCGGCGTCGGCGAGGGAGGCGAGGAGGTCGGACTGCGGGTGCGGGATGGCGCGCGCGTCCGCGAGGGCGAGGACCACGGCGTGGTCGGAGAGGTGGGATGCGGTGGAGGCGACGAGGGCGGCGAGGGTGGTGGGGAGGTATGGCGCGGCGGCGCGGACCGCGAGGGGGAGGTTGGGGGAGGGGGGCGGGAGGGAGAGGGAGTGGGAGAGGGCGGCGAGGAAGGAGGCGAGGAGGGCGCGGAAGCGCGGGGCGGTGAGGGAGGAGGCGGAGAGGGAGGCGGCGAGGGAGGAGGCGGCGGTGGCGAGCGTCGGGTCGGCGGGGGAGAGGGACCAGACGGTGGGTGGGATCGGGGTGGGGAGCGCGGAGGAGGTCGGAGGCGGCGGCGGCGCTGGGGTGAGCACGAGGTGGGCGGCGGTGGTGGCCGGGGTGGGGTTAGTGATGGCGGCGAGGAGCGTCATGGCGCCGCCGACGAGGGACAGAGAGAGGAAGGGGATTAGGGTTTAACGGGAGTTGGATCGAGAATGACGAGGACGGCTGGGTTTGAGGTCTATGTGTTGGCGCGCGTGGCCCGTCGGCCTACCTCCACTCGACTAGAGGGCTTAAACTGGACCGATGGTTAGGTGCTGTTCATTAGTGGGCCTCAACGTGTAGGCTAAGGATGGCAATGGTAGGGTATGGAATTGAGCAATATCATATCTATACCTGTATCCATGAGTATGAAATCTTAATCATATCCATATCTATGGTTATGAAATTATACCCCAACTCATACCCGACGGATACCTATATTTATTGGGTATCAAATTCGTGGATCAAATAGTATACACATTATTCATAATTTACATTCAGCGATTATCTAACTCAATAACATGTAGTTGAGTATATAACAATTATCGAAATTTATGAAGCACAATCAGGTACTCATGAAATAAAAGTTAACAAGATTAGACAGTCACATGACATATCGCTAATTGATAACAACTTAATATAGGTTTGAAAAAACTAAATAACTTGGCTATTTAATTGTATGGGTAGGGTGTGGGTATATACATGGGTACAAGGCTATACTATTGCCCTACCCGTGATTTAATGGGTTAGGGTATTGGTATTATCCAATAGTATAAAATTGGACATATACCTTGCAGGTACTAAATTTCTCACTTTTACTATAGGCTAGGCTAGATGGACTAGGACAAGAAAATAAGCCCACATATAGGAGGTGCCCAAGCCCATTTACATAATGAAGGTTCGCCTAAACAAATCTACAAAATGAGCCTCTTAAAATTTCAAAACCTTGTGAAACAAGAATTCTACGGATGCTCGGTCGGTACAAAATCTTAGGTAACAAACGACCTTGCAGTCAATCTGCCGAAAATGAGGGACGGAAGGGACGAGTGAAAGGGAGGAATGTGATGGCGTGTAACTCACACGTTCGTTGGGAACCCCAAGAGGAAGGTATGATGCGCACAGCAGCAAGTTTTCCCTCAGAAAGAAACCAAGGTTTATCGAACCAGGAGGAGCCAAGAAGCACGTTGAAGGTTGATGGCGGCGGGATGTAGTGCGGCGCAACACCAGGGATTTTGGCACCAACGTGGAACCTGCACAACACAACCAAAGTACTTTGCCCCAACGAAACAGTGAGGTTGTCAATCTCACCGGCTTGCTGTAACAAAGGATTAACCGTATTGTGTGGAAGATGATTGTTTGCAGAAAACAGTAGAACAAGTATTGCAGTAGATTGTATTTCAGTATAGAGAATTGGACCGGGGTCCACAGTTCACTAGAGGTGTCTCTCCCATAAGATAAACAGCATGTTGGGTGAACAAATTACAGTTGGGCAATTGACAAATAAAGAGGGCATGACCATGCACATACATATTATGATGAGTATAGTGAGATTTAATTGGGCATTACGACAAAGTACATAGACCGCCATCCAGCATGCATCTATGCCTAAAAAGTCCACCTTCAGGTTATCATCCGAACCCCCTCCAGTATTAAGTTGCAAAGCAACAGACAATTGCATTAAGTATGGTGCGTAATGTAATCAACAACTACATCCTTAGGCATAGCATCAATGTTTTATCCCTAGTGGCAACAGCACAACACAACCTTAGAACTTTCTGTCACTGTCCCAGGTGTCAATGGAGGCATGAACCCACTATCGAGCATAAATACTCCCTCTTGGAGTTACAAGCATCTACTTGGCCAGAGCATCTACTAGTAACGGAGAGCATGCAAGATCATAAACAACACATAGACATAACTTTGATAATCAACATAACAAGTATTCTCTATTCATCGGATCCCAACAAACGCAACATATAGAATTACAGATAGATGATCTTGATCATGTTAGGCAGCTCACAAGATCCGACAATGAAGCACAATGGGGAGAAGACAACCATCTAGCTACTGCTATGGACCCATAGTCCAGGGGTAGACTACTCACTCATCACTCCGGAGGCGACCATGGCGGCGTAGAGTCCTCCGGGAGATGATTCCCCTCTCCGGCAGGGTGTTGACTGCCAAAACCCACCGGCGGGCAGCGGCTTGTCAACACTGTAGAGCCGGGAAGAGCCTAGAGCTGCGGCTGGCTGAGACCCCTCCGAGCGACGGCCCACAATGCTCTTCTGGTCACACGCGGCGATGCGAAGTGCAAGGGCGTGCCACCTGACCTATACCTGGTCAGGAAGGTGATGGGGATGCCTCGCTTAGTTTCCTGCATGGCATACACGTAAACATTAAATACGAGCCTCGATCGGCTCTCAGGTTATCCTGTGAATCGGCTCAAAGAGCCGATCCACCCATGATTCGTACGGGGTGCACGAATATATGGTGATCCTGCTTGATCAAGATAAAGCTAATGAGATCTACGACGATTTAGGGTTTTCACCGCATAATCGGATCATCCTACTCCAGGTTGGGCCTCGCGGCCACGCACGGTGATCGTAAGCCGATCCTAAACAAGGCCTAAAAACCAACATGAAGTTGATCCTCGGAACATCCTGTTTAGGACTTGCGAACGCCACCCTACGTGCCGCTGGATCCTCCCCCCCTTTGTAAGGCCTAACTATTGCAGATATTAAACTAATCCTTGCAGAACAAGGAGCAATCGTAACGGATCAGATCTACTAAATAATGATCAAGCGGGGTGCCGCCCCCACACCTGAGATAGATGTGAGGGCGGCTAGACATGCAAGGGTTGCACTACGTAAGCATGTTATACGAAGAGCTATGCTAACCCTAACACATCTATGATAACTACGTTGCTCGCCATCAAAGACGCTTCAGTACGAGCAACGCATGAACAACGTGGAGCTTGTGCTGCCTAGATCGCAAGATGCGATCTAGGCAGCATGTCGCTTACCTGGTAGAAACCCTCGAGACGAAGGAGTTGGCGATGCGCCGAGATTGGTTTGTTTTGGGTTGAACGTGAGTTGTTGTTTATTCCATAAACCCTAGATACATATTTATAGTCCAGCGGACTTTCTAACGTGGGAATAATCCCCACCGTGCACAAGTAAAACTCTATCTTCTAAACCGACACGTAATCTAATATGTTACAGATACAAGGGCCAACTAGCCCAAACTTTGCATGTAAGGCCGATCCACGTAATTCTTCCATGTATACTTCTCTTACGGCCCACCTCCTGATTTGGCCAAAATCTGGTGATAACACATGCCCCCCTGGTTTTGGCAATGATAATTCCAAAACCACTCTGTTTTTCCTCTGAAGGGTCATGTCGTGGCAGAGCAGAGCCGTTTGCAGCGTCCATCATCATTATGCCCTGTCTTCTCAGCTTCTCTGCAAAATTCGATAACTCTGACATCACCCCCCTCGGAAACTATAATGGCATTAATTCCCACCAGGCTTCTCATTATTTAACTGTGCCGATTGATTAGCTCTCTTTATCCCCTTCTTCTGTTCCAGCCATCGGCACCCAAAAAACCCTCTTCTCCTGTAGCAATGTCTTCCTCTTCCTCTTCCTTCTCAAACCTCTTCCCCCAATCCTCGCCGAAGAAGAAGAACGAGGACAACCCTCACTCCGAGGTGAACCCCCTCTCCTCCGACAATGAGAAGAAAGAAGGAGGAGTAGCGAAGGCCAAGGCCTCCCCCTCCGCCAAGCTCCCGCCGAAGAAGCGCTCTCGCATATGGGCGGACAGCGAGGACGAAGATGACGACGAAGAAGGAGAAGAGGAGGAGGAAGATGAATCTTCCTCCTCCGCCGGGTACCCGCCAACCAAGCGCTTCCGCTCCTGGGCGGACAGCGAGGATGATGATGATGACGAGGAGGAAGAGGCTCCGGCCAAGGGCTGGGGCAGCAGCGACGAGGAGCTTCCTGGGAGCAGCGCCGACGACATCGACGGCGGTGATGACGAGGACAGCGACGACTAGTAGAATAGGACTAGTAGTAGCAGTGCACTAGGCACCAGATCCCTCTTTTGAGAGCCATCGGCTCTTTCTTGTAAAGCCGCTCCCTTGAATTAATGAAATTGTTCTTTCAATCAATCCAATTTCATTCCTTTCGCCTATCTCGCCAAGGCCGATAGCAACGTATCGGACTTCTTTTCTTTTGGACGCCCATGAAGCCGGCCTCTCATGTCAATTCGCCCATTGGTCAAGCACTTTTCAATTTGAGGCTGCGATTCGATATCTGACCATAATTCTTCGCAATCCCTGAGCCGATGACTGCTCATCGGCTATTTTGAGAATCCAGTCCCTTTGCAGCGACAGGACAGTCCAAAATCTGTAGAAGCCGACGGCCTCCTTCTCTGATCCCTCTCCATAGCTTCAGCAATCTTCTTTCGCAACCGGAACTGCTTTCAGAGAGGATCACAATGCAGGGTCGGTCGATGCAACTCCAATCGGTTTCTTAAGAACCAAATATCTATGTAGTCCGTTGCCCCCCGAGCCTTCATCAAGGCGAGAACAGTAGTGAGCCAACTACATGTGCCACCATCGGCTTCCGAATCGTAATGCAGAATCAGCCGATCCCATCAAAATCGGCTCTCCAAAGAATTTTTAAGGCGGGCTGCCCCCCGAGCCTTAATCAAGGCGAGAACGTTAATGGATCAGCCAAATGCGCCGCCCATGTAAGGTCAGCCGATCTCAACAGAATCGGCTCCCCACAGCAGAGAACCTTCAGGGCGAGCTGCCCCCCGAGCTTCTTCAGTCCACTTCTCGCGCCTTGCAGGTTAGATCGGCTCCTTTCCTTCGGTGGATCTGATACAACCCACCCTTAACCTGATCTGCACATCCATGCTGCTCTTGGCATTGGTCAGGGTCATGATCCCTCAAACCTGCCCCAGCTGATACTGCGAACTTGAAGGAGTTCAGAAGTTCTTGAAGAGAAGATCTGAGTCATCAAACCACTCCATTGAGGAGCCCTTCCATTATAATCTCTCTTCGCAGCTCACTTCCTGCTCCATTGACCCTCTGCTCATAACGGTTGTACCTCTGGAGTCGATGGTCATGCATCAGCTTTCTACCCTTAAGTCGATGCCTGCTGCATCGGCTGTGCTTAAAAATTTTCGAATTTTATTTGGCCGATTTTCTTAATCGGCCCCCCAATGTTTCACTGCACGCATGTTTACACACGTTTATCTGCACATGTTCATCCAACTGTATGCCCCCCGAGCCGAATCTGCCAGATGACTGCAGATATCGGCTTTTATGGTTAGCCAGGGTACAGCACTTGCACGTCGGCTCCGTAAGGATCCATGCTGACTTTCATCTGCCGATGTGGCCGCTGCCTAGTGGATCGTTGCTGAACACAAGCAGAATATGTGCTGAATATGTGGTGACATAATTTTGGCCGATTGCTGGAATCGGTCTCCATATCCATTGGAGCGCTGACTGAAGGTTCTGTAACGTTCCTTCATAATTTTTGGGGCCGATCACAGGGATCAGCCTCGCCCCGTTTGCTCATTGATTTGTCTTTGCTACTCGGTCAGGCTGGATAACACCAACCCAACCTCTGACTTGATGCGCCTGCTGTCGTCCACCTTGAGTGCATCGTAGACTCGTGGAGCACTAAGCTCCGTCGGAAGGACGAGCACCATATTTGTACCAGCCGATGTTTCATCATCGGCTTTCCTTTGCTTGGGGCGCCACTCTATTTTCCGTGGACGACCCTCTTCATCCAGGGTTCGCTGAACTTTCGCAGCCAGATCAGGCCGTGCCTTTCTTAGCGTATGCAGGTATAACCTTTCGGCTTCCTCCAGGCCGCGCAATCGCTGAACCCTGCGCTTTTGTGAACGGCTGAGTCCGTCAGGGCACCACCTTGGACGGTGATACCTGTCTTCTTCTTCTTCTAGTCCCTCGTCTTCGGAATCCTCGAGATCTGCCCAACGAGGTGACTCAGCGCGTTTGCTCTGTGGCGGGAGAGGCCCTAAGCGCTCGAACACAGACACGTTGGCTGCCTCCTTCTTCTTCTTGTTGCATTCTGGGCAATTGCCGATTGTGGGCAATCGGCTCATTCCTGAATCCCAGCAGTGTCTGAAGAATGGGCAGTCCCAGTGCCTGGCGTTGTCATCTTGCTCCCTTGATTGTTCCGTGGCTCGGCGCTCGTGCTCCTCCTCATCGCGATCATGCCGACGATGTCTTCTGGCTTCTCTAGCCAGACGATCTCCTTCATCATCATAGCTGGACCGTCGGCGTTGGTCATACTGACTCACATATTTGTTGAGGAGGTGATCAGAGAGGGGTCGCTGATATCTCATATTCTTCACTTCTCCCTCTGTGACGTAGCGCTTGCCATCATGACGGAGCCGATCGCGTGGAGCGGCCTCCTCTGTGTCCTTGCTACGAGAGCTGCTGCCCTCGTCTCCGTCTTTGCCAGAGTGGTTCCCAGGTCCTACCATGTTGATGCTGAACGAGTGTCCTGGTTGGCACCTCCCAGGGTAAGTACCGTTAATCCTGTCAACGGTACGCGCCGGTGAATTAGGCACTCCTGGTGCCGCCGACGTGCACGACAACGGCAGACGGGGCTGGAGTGGCACTTTTCCTCGGTAGGTCCCGAGAGCTGGCTCTAATAGAGAGTGCTGATTCTTCATGACCTCCTTGATCATCCGAACGGCGACATGCTCCAAAGTATTCACCAGGCTCTCGGAACGGAGACGCAACGAGTGAGCCACCATGCCACCAATCTCCTGGCGCACGGCCCTGGTACGTTCCTCTGAAGGGACAGATAGATCCACTTCATCGAGTGCGCCTTCTGGTGAGAACCCCTTCCGCCTGACGCCATGCGAACGGGTTCTGTGATATGAGCCGATGAGGTCGGCTTCGAGGGTGGCCTTGGTCTCGTCATATCTCTTCTTGAGCTCGTCAGGCAGCTCCTCGTAGGTGACTGGCGTGCCGTCCGCCATCTCAGATGTAGATGGCGATGTGGTTGATGTAGACGATTGTCCCACCGGGCGTGCCAGAATGTGTTGACTGCCAAAACCCACCGGCGGGCAGCGGCTTGTCAACACTGTAGAGCCGGGAAGAGCCTAGAGCTGCGGCTGGCTGAGACCCCTCCGAGCGACGGCCCGCAATGCTCTTCTGGTCACACGCGGCGATGCGAAGTGCAAGGGCGTGCCACCTGACCTATACCTGGTCAGGAAGGTGATGGGGATGCCTCGCTTAGTTTCCTGCATGGCATACACGTAAACATTAAATACGAGCCTCGATCGGCTCTCAGGTTATCCTGTGAATCGGCTCAAAGAGCCGATCCACCCATGATTCGTACGGGGTGCACGAATATATGGTGATCCTGCTTGATCAAGATAAAGCTAATGAGATCTACGACGATTTAGGGTTTTCACCGCATAATCGGATCATCCTACTCCAGGTTGGGCCTCGCGGCCACGCACGGTGATCGTAAGCCGATCCTAAACAAGGCCTAAAAACCAACATGAAGTTGATCCTCGGAACATCCTGTTTAGGACTTGCGAACGCCACCCTACGTGCCGCTGGATCCTCCCCCCCTTTGTAAGGCCTAACTATTGCAGATATTAAACTAATCCTTGCAGAACAAGGAGCAATCGTAACGGATCAGATCTACTAAATAATGATCAAGCGGGGTGCCGCCCCCACACCTGAGATAGATGTGAGGGCGGCTAGACATGCAAGGGTTGCACTACGTAAGCATGTTATATGAAGAGCTATGCTAACCCTAACACATCTATGATAACTACGTTGCTCGCCATCAAAGACGCTTCAGTACGAGCAACGCATGAACAACGTGGAGCTTGTGCTGCCTAGATCGCAAGATGCGATCTAGGCAGCATGTCGCTTACCTGGTAGAAACCCTCGAGACGAAGGAGTTGGCGATGCGCCGAGATTGGTTTGTTTTGGGTTGAACGTGAGTTGTTGTTTATTCCATAAACCCTAGATACATATTTATAGTCCAGCGGACTTTCTAACGTGGGAATAATCCCCACCGTGCACAAGTAAAACTCTATCTTCTAAACCGACACGTAATCTAATATGTTACAGATACAAGGGCCAACTAGCCCAAACTTTGCATGTAAGGCCGATCCACGTAATTCTTCCATGTATACTTCTCTTACGGCCCACCTCCTGATTTGGCCAAAATCTGGTGATAACACAGGGTGCCGGAGGCGATCTCCTGGATCCCCCGAGATGGGATCGGCGGCGGCGGCGTCTCTGGAAGGTTTTCCGTATCGTGGCTCTCGGTACTGGGGGTTTCGCAACGGAGGCTTTAAGTAGGCGGAAGGGCAGGTCAGGAGGCGGCACGAGGGCCCCACACCACAGGGCCGCGCGGCCAAGGGGGGGCCGCGCCGCCCTAGGGTCTGGGCACCTCGTGGCCCCACTTCGTCTCCTCTTCGGACTTCTGAAAGCTTCGTGGCAAAATAGGACCCTGGGCGTTGATTTCGTCCAATTCCGAGAATATTTCGTTACTAGGATTTCTGAAACCAAAAACAATGACAAAGAATCGGCACTTCGGCATCTTGTTAATAGGTTAATTCCAAAAAATGCACGAATATGACATAAAGTGTGCATAAAACATGTAGATAACATCAATAATGTGGCATGGAACATAAGAAATTATCGATACGTCGGAGACGTATCAGCATCCCCAAGCTTAGTTCTGCTCGTCCCAGCGGGTAAAACGATAACACGGATAATTTCACGGAGTGACATGCCATCATAACCTTGATCATACTATTTGTAAAGCATATGTAGTGAATGCAGCGATCAAAACAATGTATATGACATGAGTAAACAAGTGAATCATATAGCAAAGACTTTTCATGAATAGCACTTCAAGACAAGCATCAATAAGTCTTGCATAAGAGTTAACTCATAAAGCAATAATTCATAGTAAAAGCATTGAAGCAACACAAAGGAAGATTAAGTTTCAGCGGTTGCTTTCAACTTGTAACATGTATATCTCATGGATATTGTCAACATAGAGTAATATAATAAGTGCAATAAGAAAATATGTAGGAATCAATGCACAGTTCACACAAGTGTTTGCTTCTTGAGGTGGAGAGAAATAGGTGAACTGACTCAACAATGAAAGTAAAAGAATTGTTCTCCATAGAGGAAAAGCATCGATTGCTATATTTGTGCTAGAGCTTTGATTTTGAAAACATGAAACAATTTTGTCAACGGTAGTAATAAAGCATATGTATCATGTAAATTATATCTTACAAGTTGCAAGCCTCATGCATAGTATACTAATAGTGCCCGCACCTTGTCCTAATTAGCTTGGACTACCGGATCATCACAATGCACATGTTTTAACCAAGTGTCACAAAGGGGTACCTCTATGCCGCCTGTACAAAGGTCTAAGGAGAAAGCTCGCATTGGATTTCTCGCTATTGATTATTCTCAACTTAGACATCCATACCGGGACAACATAGACAACAGATAATGGACTCCTCTTTTATGCATAAGCATGTAACAACAATTAATAATTCTTCTCATATGAGATTGAGGATATATGTCCAAAACTGAAACTTCCACCATGGATCATGGCTTTAGTTAGCGGCCCAATGTTCTTCTCTAACAATATGCATGCTTAACCATAAGGTGGTAGATCGCTCTTACTTCAGACAAGACGGACATGCATAGCAACTCACATGAAATTCAACAAAGAGTAGTTGATGGCGTCCCCAGTAAACATGGTTATCGCACAACAAGCAACTTAATAAGAGATAAAGTGCATAATTATATATTCAATACCACAATAGTTTTTAAGCTATTTGTCCCATGAGCTATATATTGCAAAGGTGAATGATGGAATTTTAAAGGTAGCACTCAAGCAATTTACTTTGGAATGGCGGGAAATACCATGTAGTAGGTAGGTATGGTGGACACAAATGGCATAGTGGTTGGCTCAAGTATTTTGGATGCATGAGAAGTATTCCCTCTCGATACAAGATTTAGGCTAGCAAGGCTTATTTGAAACAAACACAAGGATGAACCGGTGCAGCAAAACTCACATAAAAGACATATTGAAAACATTATAAGACTCTACACCGTCTTCCTTGTTGTTCAAACTCAATACTAGAAATTATCTAGACCTTAGAGAGACCAAATATGCAAACCAAATTTTAGCATGCTCTATGTATTTCTTCATTAATGGGTGCAAAGCATATGATGCAAGAGCTTAAACATGAGCACAACAATTGCCAAGTATCACATTACCCAAGACATTATAGCAATTACTACATGTATCATTTTCCAATTCCAACCATATAACAATTTAACGAAGGAGAAACTTCGCCATGAATACTATGAGTAGAAACTAAGGACATACTTGTCCATATGCTACAGCGGAGCGTGTCTCTCTCCCATAAAGTGAATGCTAGGATCCATTTTATTCAAACAAAACAAAAACAAAAACAAACCGACGCTCCAAGCAAAGCACATAAGATGTGATGGAATAAAAATATAGTTTCAGGGGAGGAACCTGATAATGTTGTCGATGAAGAAGGGGATGCCTTGGGCATCCCCAAGCTTAGACGCTTGAGTCTTCTTAATATATGCAGGGGTGAACCACCGGGGCATCCCCAAGCTTAGAGCTTTCACTCTCCTTGATCATGTTGCATCATACTCCTCTCTTGATCCTTGAAAACTTCCTCCACACCAAACTTAGAACAACTCATTAGAGGGTTAGCGACAATAAAAATTAACATGTTCAGAGGTGACACAATCATTCTTAACACTTCTGGACATTGCATAAAGCTACTGGACATTAATGGATCAAAGAAATTCATCCAACATAGCAAAAGAGGCAATGCGAAATAAAAGGCAGAATCTGTCAAAACAGAACAGTTCGTATTGACGAATTTTATCGAGGCACCAGACTTGCTCAAATGAAAATGCTCAAATTGAATGAAAGTTGCGTACATATCTGAGGATCACTCACGTAAATTGGCATAATTTTCTGAGTTACCTACAGGGAAAACAGCCCAGATTCGTGACAGCAAAGAAATCTGTTTCTGCGCAGTAATCCAAATCTAGTATGAACTTTTCTATCAACGACTTTACTTGGCACAACAAAACACTAAACTAAGATAAGGAGAGGTTGCTACAGTAGTAAACAACTTCTAAGACACAAAATAAAAACAAAGTACTGTAGGTAAAAACATGGGTTGTCTCCCATAAGCGCTTTTCTTTAACGCCTTTCAGCTAGGCGCTGAAAGTGTGTATCAAGTATTATCAAGAGATGGTGTATCGTTATCACAAGCTACCCCATCCGTGATGGTACTAAGGCTTTATCAATTTTAGGCCTATAGTAATATTTCTTTGGTTTAGGCACTTTAGAGACATACATAAACTTTTGCTCCTTACCCACATAAGCTTTCTCCTTATATTTAAGAGAAGAAAATGTTGAACCCAAGGTTCCCATAGCTTTTTCAAGTTCGTCAATCCTATTAATTTGATCATCATGGACAACATAAGTTCCTAGGACACTAATTCTTTCATCAATTCCTCCTAAGGATTTATCAAGTTCATCAGTTTTATCAAGTAACATTTCCAATTTAGTTTCAACACTTGGAAAAATTTTCTCTATGGTTTCATAACATCTTCAAGAGAGATTTCAGTTTTAACTTCATCAACAGGGGGTATTCCAAATAGACTCTCAATAATGCAGCTAGCTTCTAATGCAGGAGTACTTAAGAAGTTACCTCCTGCGAGACAATCAAGAACATACCTATTCCAGCTAGAGATACCAACATAAAAATTCCTGAGTAAAATAGTGGTGGAGTGTTTCTTAGTGCACCTATTATGGGCATTACTAATTCTATACCAAGCATCTCTTAAACATTCCCCCCCTTGTTGCTTAAACGTACGAACTTCAACTTCAGGATTACTCATCTTAGTAGTAGTAAATAAAGCAAACTAGAATAAGTAAATGCAAGTAACTAAGTTTTTTGTGTTTTTGATATAGCAAACAAGATAGCAAATAAAGTAAAACTAGCAACTAATTTTTTTTGTATTTTGATTTAGTGCAGCAAACAAAGTAGTAAATAAAACTAAGCAAGACAAAAACAAAGTAAAGAGATTGAGAAGTGGAGACTCCCCTTGCAGCGTGTCTTGATCTCCCCGGCAACGGCGCCAGAAAAAGAGCTTGATGGCGTGTAACTCACACGTTCGTTGGGAACCCCAAGAGGAAGGTATGATGCGCACAGCAGCAAGTTTTCCCTCAGAAAGAAACCAAGGTTTATCGAACCAGGAGGAGCCAAGAAGCACGTTGAAGGTTGATGGCGGCGGGATGTAGTGCGGCGCAACACCAGGGATTCCGGCGCCAACGTGGAACCTGCACAACACAACCAAAGTACTTTGCCCCAACGAAACAGTGAGGTTGTCAATCTCACCGGCTTGCTGTAACAAAGGATTAACCGTATTGTGTGGAAGATGATTGTTTGCAGAAAACAGTAGAACAAGTATTGCAGTAGATTGTATTTCAGTATAGAGAATTGGACCGGAGTCCACAGTTCACTAGAGGTGTCTCTCCCATAAGATAAACAGCATGTTGGGTGAACAAATTACAGTTGGGCAATTGACAAATAAAGAGGGCATGACCATGCACATACATATTATGATGAGTATAGTGAGATTTAATTGGGCATTACGACAAAGTACATAGACCGCCATCCAGATGCATCTATGCCTAAAAGTCCACCTTCGGGTTATCATCCGAACCCCTCCGGTATTAACTTGGAAAGAAACAGACACTTGAATTATGTATGGTGCGTTATGTAATCAATCACTAGATCCTCGAACATAGCATCTATGTTTTAGCCCTAGTGTCAACAGCACAACTCAACCTTAGAACTTTCATCACACGTCCTGTGTCAATGGAGGCATGAACCCACTATCGAGCATAAATACTCCCTCTTGGAGTTACAAGCATCAACTTGGCCAGAGCATCTACTAGTAACGGAGAGCATGCAAGATCATAAACAACACATAGACATAACTTTGATAATCAACATAACAAGTATTCTCTATTCATCGGATCCCAACAAACGCAACATATAGAATTACAGATAGATGATCTTGATCATGTTAGGCAGCTCACAAGATCCGACAATGAAGCACAATGGGGAGAAGACAACCATCTAGCTACTGCTATGGACCCATAGTCCAGGGGTAGACTACTCACTCATCACTCCGGAGGCGACCATGGCGGCGTAGAGTCCTCCGGGAGATGATTCCCCTCTCCGGCAGGGTGCCGGAGGCGATCTCCTGGATCCACCGAGATGGGATCGGCGGCGGCGGCTTCTCTGGAAGGTTTTCCGTATCGTGGCTCTCGGTACTGGGGGTTTCGCAACGGAGGCTTTAAGTAGGCGGAAGGGCAGGTCAGGAGGCGGCACGAGGGCCCCACACCACAGGGCCGCGCGGCCAAGGGGGGGCCGCGCCGCCCTAGGGTCTGGGCACCTCGTGGCCCCACTTCGTCTCCTTTTCGGACTTCTGGAAGCTTCGTGGCAAAATAGGACCCTGGGCGTTGATTTCGTCCAATTCCGAGAATATTTCGTTACTAGGATTTCTGAAACCAAAAACAGCAGAAAACAGCAACCGGCACTTCGGCATCTTGTTAATAGGTTAGTTCCAGAAAATACACGAATATGACATAAAGTGTGCATAAAACATGTAGATAACATCAATAATGTGGCATGGAACATAAGAAATTATCGATACGTCGGAGACGTATCAGAATGCTACCTTGAAGCAGGTGACGTGAAAAGCGATAAACCAATATGTAATTTGATGGCGTTGAGAGGTTAACTGGAAGCCACTTCCAAACGGGGCGCATCATGCCCTAGCGCTAGGATAGTTCGACCCATCCATCGCTGGGGTCGAGGCCTCGCGGCAGACCTAGCCGAGCACGAGCAGCAATCCGACTATGGTAGATAAATATGGCAAGAGTTGTACCTTCCGAACACCATCCCTGGGGGGTCCATCGAACCCGTCAGCACCAGCCGATCGCCAACACACACGGCCACATGGCGTCCCGATTAACGTTATGGCAATACCCGTAAATCGTTATATCGTGTAGTTGCTATATTCATATAACGGTGTGAAAGACTACTTCAAAGAACATCTGTCAACACCACCGGTCCACGAGTTAGAGCATCTCCACCGGTCCTCCCCATAGCCCTCCCAATAGCACTTTGGGGGTCCTAAAGAGAGAAAGTGTCCACACCGGCGGTCCCGAAAAAGCTCCGGCCACTTTTAAACCCAATAAAAGCGCTGACATGCCCGTAGTCACGAAGGGAGCCAATTGGGAGCGCCAACGTCCAATTTCTGCTGAAAAGTTATATGTGTCCCACTTGCATGTGACACAGCCCTCTAAAGATTCTTCTCTCTCTCCTATTTTTCTGTCTCCACTTGCATGTGCATGCATGGTACCGGTGCCTTCATTGGATTAATTGGTGTGAGACGCGGTTCTCAAAGACTAATTGCATTCAGCCGGTGCTCCCCATAGCCTGCTGCTGGCGTGCATGCGGGTTTTTTTTGAAGAGTACCGGTGGAGATGCTCTTAGTAGTTAGACCTAGCCGTGAGTTAAGTTGGTTTCTGTACGTGACGTAGATGCAGAGCACCCCGCATACCCGACATACGAATTGGCCAAAGGCGAGCGGCTGCTCCTACCACGGCGAGCCTCTTGCCCGTTGACCGCCGTGTTCGTCTTGTCACGATCCATCAATCGCGTCTTCAGTTCGGTAGTGTCGGAAGTGTTGCTGACGCACACGCTCATGTGTGCGCCAGCAACACTTCCGACACTACACATGCACACGCTCTGCGTGCCAAAACAAACTGAAAGAGAGGCGTGTGAACTGGGAGCTAGAGCTGATGACACAAGAAACGCGTTGGCGAAGACGTAAGCAGGCAGGGCACCGTCGATGTATGGAATGCGGTCTGACGGCGACGGGTCACGGGTGTGCTTCGCAGGGGTGAAAATCCGGTTCCTGTAAACACCGGCCTAAATACAGCCCAAGATTTATTTAAAATTGACTAACAAATTTTCCAAAATTTTGTTCAGTATTACTATTTTCCAAAATCAGATGGCAAGTAGGTTATTTCATTACGGGTAGCATATATTTTCCTATGTGGTGCTTCCCTCCTGACTTTTAGGTCATGTTTGATTCAAAAAAAAAATTTATGTGGGTTCTTTAGCAATAAAATTGTTCTTCTTGCTAGAAATTGCTTTCAAGTATATTTTATGGGCATGACTAGACGAGCTTAATTCTCAATGTCATCCAATAATTTAGTAGGGCGTGAACCATTTACTCACTTGTGATTTAATAACCTGAATTCCAACCCGACTTACTATTAGAAAAATCTCAGTCGCAACTTGACTTGCAACTGAAAATCTTAATTGGCAATAAAAAAACTCCGAGGTACAACCTCATTTGCAAATAAAAATCTTAGTTTCAACTTCACTTGCAACTCATGATGCGCATGAATCGTGATGCACATTTACTATTTGTGAACTTCGCTAATCAGTTATCATTAAGCTAGTTCCCAGTTAACTAAAACTTACAACTTCCTGTATTTTATAGAATATTTTATTGCTCAAGATTTTGGAAAATATTCTTTGCTTATGTGCATTTGCGTGTGCATGCGTGTGTGTGTGAATGAAACAAGTTTTGATGCAACTGATCATCTAGAATGCATGACATTACATTGCTGTTTTTTTTTTCCTTTATATTTCTTCGACGTATGAAGAGTAACACTACATGGGGTGGACGGCGCCCAGCTAGGGAATTGCATGCTTGGCCTAACATTAAAAATACCTTATGATGATAGTAATAATATATGTTTTGCGATGAAAATTTTAAACTTGCCACTAGTATAGATCGACTAGAACTAAAATATATCTTGATACATCTATATTAGTACCAACTAATATGCATTCGAGGAAGTATTGTTCTCTAAATATTTGATCAAAGCTTACAAAGTTTCTTTCGCTCGCACCCCCACCCCCACGCGGGTGAGAGGGAGCCAACCCTAGGCGCCGCCATCGGGCGTTGCTCGTGCGTCGCTGGCGGCGACAACCGGCCATTACCCGCGCGCGTGGCAAGGAGGCGCGGAGCTCGGCGCCCGCGGCGGTGTCCCTAGGCTAGATGCTAGTCCGGCGTAGCCGGGTGGCTATTGTGGCGGAGGTGCTGCTCCTTGGCGGCAGGGCAACGCAGTGGCTTGGCAGCAGATGGTCAGTCGCTGGCGCGCCGCTGGCTGCGCCTTCCCGGCCTAGATCTGGCCCCTCTGGGCCCCATCTAGGTTAGGGTGGGCTGACTCAGGCCCGGTTGCTGCTACCTGGAGGTGGACAAGGGCCGTCGGTGGGGTTGGGTGGTGGCGGCGCTGCACGCCGGCCTGCTGCAGTGTGACAGCAGAAACTTTACGGGCTAGGTTGGCCCCGGCTGGTCCAGTAGGGGCTCGGTGCGTTTCTGCCGGCACGTTTGGTCTGCTACCGTGATGACGGTGGAGGATGTTCCCTCCCGCGTGGCTACGGTGTTGCTTCCCTTGACCCTGTTGTGCCCTTCCTTCCCTCGAGGCCTCATGTCTGGGACCACAGCCAGACGGCGAGGATGGCTTCAAGATCATCGTGGCGCATGCTGGTTGGTGGCAGTTGGGTAGAGTACTCCGAGCCGTCTGGGGTGGTGGTGGTTTAGGGGATCGGCAGAAATCATGTTAGCTTGTTCGACACCGACGTGGTGACGCATGCGGGTGGCGTCTTTCCTTCCTGAAGGGCTTTGGGGGTACCCCTACCTTATCCTCTCCGCATACCGGTGGAAATTCTAGGACTAGTCCGGGCAGCAGCGGCGACATAGTCGCTTCCTTGTTGAAGGTGTTGCTTGGTATGCGGCAACTCGATATGCTAAGAAGCAGTGGGACTTCTCCGGAGGGCGCATCCATTGCGGGCTATGTTCGTTTTCGTCGATCTATCGGTGTATGAGGCGGGAACCCGGGAATAACTTATGTGGATACTACGTCTGCGACTTCATTCGTGAGATGGCCTGTCACAGGGATGCGGAGGAAGCTATACACCACACTCGTGTACGTGAACAATATTTCACATTTAATCTTATTACCATCAATTGTATTGAGTTCCATATATATTGATCTCCGTTTTTTCATATAGATGATACGCCTGCGGGACACTCTCATAACGGAGGATCGTATACTAGCAATTCAAGAGGAACTCGCGGGATTCTTGATCAACTTCGTAGTCGATAGGCATATATGAAATAGATTTAGTAAAGAGGTCCGACTTTTTATTGTAAATATGCATGCATTACGTGTACTGTTGACGATGTATATATATTCATGACGATGTTTTGTGGTTTCTTGAATGATATATGCATTGCTGAAACTCTGCCGCGGCAGAGAAACGCTGCTCCACCCTAAACCTGTGACGCGGAAAAGAATCGGCAATTTTCTGCCGCGGCAGAGACCCTCCAGTCCCGGTTCGTACCACGAACCGGGACCAAAGGTCATCCACCTCGAGCGCCCTCGCCGCACCACGTGGCGGGGCCTTTGGACCCGGTGCATCTTTAAACCGGGACTAAAGGGGACCCTTTAGTCCCGCCTTGTTGGTCCCGATTTGCAAACCGGGACTGAAGCCCCAAACGAACCGGGCCTATTGCCCTGTTTTCCACTAGTGCTTTCTTTTAGGTTTGATGTGCTGTTTTTCCCAACGATGATTTCTATCTTGTATGGTTTTTTTTTTTTGAGATTTTTCTATCTTGTATCGGTATCGGTTGGTTTCTATATCATTATAGTGGGCCGAAAGCCTATTTCAAGCTTACAAAGTTTGATTTTGATTATACTCGGAACGCAAACTGATTTACAAAGTTTACAGAGGGAATGCCACTCTGCACGTCCGTAAGCAAACTCTTTAGAAGTAGTGTTACCGAGTAACTACTCCGCCCAGTTGTGTAAAGAAGAATACAGCAGTCAGTACTTGCATACGTGCGACGTCGTCGGCTAGCTAGCTAGTTCGACCCAGCTGCTGCACCGACGGGGCGAGCGATGACGACGACCCTGCTTGACGTTCCTCTGCCGCCACAAAGGAAACCAACGATCGCATCGGACTGCCGGACGGCCAAGTTTAAGAGCGCGCCGAGCAGCATGCCGGCGACGGGGGCGACGACGTAGATCCAGATGTCGGTGTACCTCCCGAAGACGATCGCAGGGCCCAGGCTCCTCACCGGGTTCATCGACCCTCCCGACACCGGCCCTATCACCAGCCCCAGCGTCCCCACCGCCGCTCCAATGGCCATCCCTCCCACCGCCTTGCTCTGCATGCAGTGCAACAATGGACGATTCTGTTAGTTAGCGTTGTAGCGGCGAGTGAGTGAGTATGTAAATTTGTGTACGCACGGCCGAACTCCTGGCGACGGTGGCGATGACGATCATGAGCACGGCGGAGGCGAGGAGCTCCAGGAGGAACGGCAGCCGCACGCCGGCGCCCGGCGGCCTGGGCTCGGTGCCGTAGAAGTGCTCCTCGCTCGTCCGCATGACGCCGTTCACGGAGAGGCAGGCGAGCACGGAGGCGCCGAGCTGGGCCGCGGCGTAGAGCGGGAGCTTGCGCCAGGGGAAGTAGCGGAAGGCGGCGAAGGTGACGGTGACGGCCGGGTTGAGGTGCGCCGGGCCCATCCAGCCCAGCACGAAGGCTACGGTGAGGCCGACGACGAGGCACACCGTCGGGAACGAGAGCGCGTGGCGCGTCTCCTGCATCACCGCCGCCGTGCACGACCAGAACACCACCAGGAACGTCGCCACGCCCTCCAGCACCAGCTTCAGTCACACGATCGAATTGATCGATCACAAGTTAACTAATGCATGCCAGTTGACAGTGTCAGTTGTTAGCTCGTTTCTCTGTACCTCCCGTATGAGATTGCCAATGGCGAGACGGTTGGTGCCATGGCCGGCGGACGGCGGCAACTCCACGGCACGACGAGCCTGCTCAAGGTCCTGCCCGTTCGCCGCGGCGACGCGCTCGCCGTCGGTCATCTTGTCAAGATCCATGGTGGTGGACTTCACCGTTCCCTCGATCGTGTGTGCTCCATTGCTCCCGCCAATATAAACGTCTCGGCCACCCACCGTGCATATGTAACGGGCTGGAGCAGATCAAGCCGCGGTGGCTGGAGCACACGCTCTTGGCGTCTCAGAAACTCAAGGGTAAAACGGGGGAATGCTGCTGCTAGTTCTGCTGCTTGCTGTTACGGGAGAGTGTGCACGTACTACGTACAGGATCAACTGAATTAACCATACTGCTGTTGCACTCGCTTTGTGTGCTGCTGCTTCTGGCCGGATAAAGATCCTCATCGTTCCTCCATCATGTATTATCTTAAAATTACAAACTAAAAAAACTGAGACGAAATGAAGAAAACCAAACGTCCCTCCTCTATAATTTTATATGTTACTGATAGAACAAACTGTCTACAAAGCTTTATATTTTCTTAGTACATTAAACTGTTCTATAATGGAAAAATATCAAGTGAAGCCAAACTTCGACGCTGCATAATCATTGACTATTCCAATTTCAAAAGAGATTTAGAGCATCTTCACCGACGCGCCTAATAGCAACCCCATATCAAGTTGGGGGCCGATGACATTTTTAGGCTTACACTGGACTGCCCACTGATGCGCCGGTATGTTTTCAAGCTCAATAAAACCGCCAGCACACCCTTACCGGCCCGTATGCACATGGCACGAAACGGGCGCCAGCGCCTCGTGACACGCAGGTTTCGGCGTGTGTGGGGCCACCCTGGAAGTGAGACTAATCGTCTGTCATGTTTTAAAAGACCGCGTGGAGAAGGACGGACACCATCCTCAATGGCTTGCCAGTTCCCGAGGCTCTCGGTGCTCTTTACACGCTAGCGTGCAGTGGTTCAAATAGTAAATGTGATTTTTTTTCTTCTGTGCCACCAAGCCTGCCTGGTTGCTCATGCACCACCCAAACTGGATCATATGTTTTCCTAGGAATAAGACACACACACACTTAAGGTATGCACCTCCTCCCACTTGTACCCATGTGTAGCATCAGTGGTGACAATAAGTTCGAACACCTGGAAGAAAGGCTAGTGCTTTTGCATCCACCGGGTCATCACCGCCATCACCACCTTACCCTGTAACCATAACATGTCGGTGCCATTGATAAAGAAACGAATCTTGATATTAGGATTGTCGTGCCAATGGAGATTCCATAGGTTTGCGTAGGTGACCACCGGCGCCCCATCTTTGCAAATGGTGATGTAACAAATGGTTAGTTTCTCGGCACCTCTTGTTAGGGCATAAATCCCCATGGTAGAATAAAATGTAAGTTGATCTGCATCTTACCCTTGTACGGTCTACCCACCTTTCGGACAGCCAACCCTACACAGCGCCACATCATCCCGCTCGTATATCAAGGAGGAGAGGATGCATGCGCTCGAGGTGGAGGCCCCAGAGAAGATTATATTTCAAATAAATTATGCCCCTTTGTGGCCTTGCCGGGATATATTTAGTTGCTTGCTCGAGAGCGCCACCCAATGATAGAGAAAAGATTCAGGATCACTAACTTGCCCGTCAAGGCGGAGAGGATGCATGCGCTCGAGGTGGAGGCCTCAGAGAAGATTATATTTCGAATAAATTGTGCCCCTTTGTGGTCTTGCCGTCATATGTTTAGCTACCTGCTCTAGAGCGCCACCCCAACGATGGAGAAAAGATTCAGGATCACTAACTTGCCCGTTCTTGTGAATATGGAAATCCATCCGTTGGCATAGGATTGTAATATCAGTAGTGTCTGGAAGTGGAGTTTGAGATACGAATAGAGAATTTGAACAAGGAGGAGGAAAGACTAGAAGGGATGAAGCTTGCTACCCGCATGGGTAGCTACACACCCATGCAGTATACCAATATGCAAGCCATATTAACTTGTTTTAGCTCGGTTTCCTAGTAGAACGTGGAATTCTAGTGTATAAAAGTGGTTTCCGAATTTTGATTTGAACTTTTTTTTGTCAAAGTCAACTCAATATTCAAAAAGTCAATGCAAAATACGTTGGTGAGTTGACTTTGATCAAAAAATATTCATATCAAAATTCGGAAACCACTTTTGTACACTAGAATTTCACGTTCTACTAGAAAACCGAGCTAAAACAAGTTAATATGGCTTGCATATTGGTATACTGCATGGGTGTGTAGCTACCCATGCGGGTAGCGAATGCACTCTCAAGACTAGAATTAGGCGGGACAATTTGATACTACTATAATTGTTTGATGCATTTCTCTTCACTCATGTTTCCAATATCTATGAGACCATAAACTCATCTCATTAACTCACTAGACACGTTAAAACATAATTCCCTGGTAGAAAGGAAAAAAAAAACACATGATGACTTTGCAATAAAACTTGTTTGATTAATTGCAACAAACACCAGAAAATGTATCTGCCAAAGAATCTAACGTTAATTGTCATAAAATATACTTCCAAGGATTTTTTTAGCAAGAATAACAATGCCACCACTAAACAATCAATGTAAATTTGTTTAATCGTCGCAGCAAAATAAAACCTTATGAATAAAACTTGACCTAGAAGTCGGGAGGGAAGCACCACATTGGACAACCTGTGCGACTTGTAGTGTAGTATCTCACCGAGGGGAATAGCTCCTTTCCATGGCCGTGGCCATCAGTTATTGCGTCTTTTCGGCAATAGATATCGTCACCATATCCCGATCTTGCCAAGTGCACTTCCTCGTTGAACTCTTGGTACTCTTTACTTTCCGTATTGCGATAATTTGAGTAGTAGATGTGGTTTTTCTCTACAACATCGCGCCATCCCTCTTGCACATGTACCACCCGAGAGGAGCATGTTTGCCCCAAGAACAAGGCGCAACCGCCCAAGGTGCACACCTCTTTCCACTCATAGTCATGTGCATCATCTGTTGTCACCGCAAGTTCAAACACCTTGAAAAAAGGGTTGTGATTTTCAAACCATCGGGTCATCATGGCCATTGCCAACTTACCATGTAAACCAAAGATGTAGGTGGTGAAGTAAATGTAACTGCTCGCTATTGGTACGTCACACGATTGGACGTCCAATGGGTGGGCGGCGGTGACCACTGGTGCCCCATCTTGGTTAACGCCAATGTCAAACTTGAACAATTTCTCGCTACGCCGTGTGAGGCCATAGAGCTCCCCATGGTGGAACAAAATATCACAAAACTCCTCCCTATCACATCCATGGATTGTCCATCCTCCGTCGGGACAGCCAACTCTGCACAACACCACCTTGTCGTGGTCGGTGGTCAAGGCAGCAAGGATGCAGGCGCTCGAGGTGGGGGCCTCGGAGAAGATTATTCTCCGGATCAACTGTCGTCCATTGCGGCCTGGCCATGCCATGTCCCTCTGCTTTGTGGAGAGTACCACCTCGACGCTTGAGAAGAGGTTGATGATCCCTAACGTGCTTGGTCTGGTAATCGCGGCGATCCATCCGCCATCGTAGGTTCCGCAGAACCGCGTCTTGTGCAGTTTGCTCGGGAGCGGAACGTGGAAAACCCTGCCTTCATCGTGGCAGTAGAGGTCATTTCTCTTGCCCCACGCCTTGAGCGAGAGGACCAGCAGCGGGAGCGCCGGCGTCACCATGTGCTGAGACGCGGCGGCGCGCCAGGATCTGCAGACGGCGGCGAAGCAGACGCGGCCGCGAGGGGAAGCGACCCGCGCGCGGATCATGCCCAGGAGGTCGTCCAGGAGGTTGGACCAGTCCATCTCCGTCGACGAGGTGTCGTCGGCGGCCATCTGCGCGTGTCGATGTTCCGTGCAGATCGATAAATTGGTACGAACAGATATCGCCGAATCGACCACGAGTTTAACGTCCCGAACCCGTCCAATGCTAGCAGGACCCAACGTTTTCAGCCAAATCTTTTGCAGAAAATCAAACAATTACGGAACCAAAGACCATCTTGGATTCTCTGCTGAGTAAATGCCGAAATTGACGGGTACCGCTACACGAAGGCCGACCTCTGAGAAAGGAAAAACCCATTCCCGCGCGCTCTCGCGACTACACGTGCGCGCGGACCGTGTCCCCGGAAAAAGACGCGAATCGTTTTCCGGGTTTGGTTTTTTCCCTTTACGCTCCGGTAGACCCGTTAACAATATGCGGATCCGTTACGCGTCTTTTTTCCCGTTACGCGCGTTGTACATTTTCAAAAAATTGGGCGGGACTACCTTTTGGCTTTTTCCCTTTGTATTTCCGGGCTGTGAGTTTTCTGGGGAATTAATGGGAGGGAGGTAGCACTTTCAACTTACAATTTTTTTTTTAATTCCAACAGAGTGCTACAAGAAGACATATGTCGAAGCGATTGCTACGGCTCGGCTTCGCCTCGTATCAAGGCGCCTTCGGCGCATCAAACATTAATAAACATAATGAATGGCAGACATATGTCGTTGTCCCCGTTTGTCGTTACCCCCATATGTCGAAGCGATTGCTACGGCTCAGCTTCGCCTCGTATCAAGGCGCTTTCGGCGCATCAAACATTAATAAACATAATGAATGGCAGACATATGTCGTTGTCCCCGTTTGTCGTTACCCCCATATGTCGAAGCGATTGCTATGGCTCGGCTTCGCCTCGTATCAAGGCGCCTTCGGCGCATCAAACATTAATAAACATAATGAATGGCAGACATATGTCGTTGTCCCCGTTTGTCGTTACCCCCATATGACGAAGCGATTGCTACGGCTCGGCTTCGCCTCGTATCAAGGCGCCTTCGGCGCATCAAACTGTTGTTTTTTTTTTCTATTTTTATCCTTTGAAAAGATTTCTGTTTGATTTTCTCTTTTATTCTCTGGAAAGATTTCCGTTTTCTCTTTTATTGTCTGGAAAGATTTCCATTTTCTCTTTTATTCTCTTGAAAGATTTCTGTTTTCTCTTTTATTCTCTTGAAAGATTTCCGTTTTCTCTTTTATTGTTTGGAAAGATTTCCGTTTCCTCTAGCGCAGGTACAGGTGAAAGGCTTGTGAAGTACATCCGCGACGTGGAGACGAGTACAGCGTCGGAACCAAGAGGAGTAGCTGGTCGTTTCTCTGTTTGTTTCTCTGGAAAGATTTTTGTTTTCTCTAGCGTAGGTACATGTTCGAAGGGTTGTGAAGTACATCCCGGACGTAGGGACGAGTACAGATTAGGTAGGAAGAGGAGTACGGTACTGTGTTTCTCTTTTGATTTATCTTGAAAGATTTCCGTTTCCTCTAGCGCAGGTACAGGTGAAAGGCTTGTGAAGTACATCCGCGACGTAGAGATGAGTACCGCGTCGGAACCAAGAGGAGCACGGTACTGTGTTTCTCTTTTGATTTATTTGAAAGTATTCCGTTTTCTCTAGCGCAGGTACATGTTCGAAGGGGTGTCGAGTACATCGATGACGGCTAGTCGAGTACAGGTATGTTATTCTCTGGAAATATTTCTATTTGATTTTCTCTTTTATTGTCTGGAAAGATTTCCGTTTTCTCCAGCGCAGGTACAGGTGCAAGGCTTGTGAAGTACATCCGCGACGTGGAGACGAGTACAACGTCGGAACCAAGAGGAGTACGTGGTCGTTTCTCTGTTTGTTTCTCTTAAAATATTTCCGTTTTCTCTAGCATAGGTACATGTTCGAAGGGTTGTGAAGTACATCCCCGATGTAGAGACGAGTACATATTAGGTAGGAAGAGGAGTACGGTACTGTGTTTCTCTTTTGATTTATCTTGAGAGATTTCCGTTTTCTCCAGCGCAGGTACAGGTGAAAGGCTTGTGAAGTACATCCGCGACGTAGAGACGAGTACAGCGTCGGAACCAAGAGGAGTACGAGGTCGTTTCTCTGTTTGTTTCTCTGGAAAGATTTCCGTTTTCTCTAGCGTAGGTACATGGTCGAAGGGTTGTGAAGTACATCCCCAACGTAGAGATGAGTACATATTAGGTATGAAGAGGAGTACGGTACTGTGTTTCTCTTTTGATTTATCTAGAAAGATTTCCGTTTCCTCTAGCGCAGGTACAAGTGAAAGGCTTGTGAAGTACATCCGCGACGTAGAGACGAGTACAGCGTCGGAACCAAGAGGAGTACGAGGTCGTTTCTCTGGAAAGATTTCCGTTTTCTCTAGCGTAGGTACATGTTCGAAGGGTTGTGAAGTACATCCCTGATGTAGAGACGAGTACAGATTAGGTAGCAAGAGGAGTACGGTACTGTGTTTCTCTTTTGATTTATCTGGAAAGATTTCTGTTTCCTCTAGCGCAGGTACAGGTGAAAGGCTTGTGAAGTACATCCGCGATATAGAGACGAGTACAGCGTCGGAACCAAGAGGATCAAAAACTTGTGCTGCAAGAGGTGCAGGTGTAAGGCTTGTGGAGTACATGCGTGAGTAATAGACGAGTACAATATTTTCACCAAGAGGAGTACGATATTGTGTTTCTATCTGTTTCTCTGGAAAAAATTCTATTTTGTATAGCGCAGGTACATGAGCAAGGATCGTGGAGTGCAGAGTTGACGGAGAGACGGAGCTTGGTGTTGGAGTTGGAATTGCACTTGAGACTGGTGTTTCTTCATTGGCGTACAATATGTAAGCAGAAGGTACAATAATATGGGTACAAAAGGTAAAACCCGTTTGAGCAAATAAAAAGGTGCACCAAGTTTCAGCAATATATCATAGATGTGACGTAGAGACGAGTACAGCGTCCGTACCAAGGGGAACACGCAACCGTGTTTCTTTTTGTTTCTCTACAACAATTTCTGTTTTGTCTTGCGGAGGTACATGTGCAAGGATTGTGGATTACAAAGGTGACGGAGAGACGAATACAGCGTCCGTACCAGTAGAAGAACGGGACCGTGTTTCTTTTTGTTTCTCTGCAACAATTTCTGTTTTGTCTGGCGGAGTTACATGTGCAAGTATTGTGGAGTACAAAGGTGACGGAGAGACGAGTACAGCGTCCGCACCAAGAGGATCAAAAACTTGTGCTGCAAGAGGTGCAGGTGTAAGGCTTGTGGAGTACATGAGTGAGTAATAGACGAGTACAGCGTTTTCACCAAGAGGATTACGGTATTGTGTTTCTATCTGTTTCTCTGGAAAAAATTCTGTTTTGTATAGTGCAGGTACATGAGCAAGGATCGTGTAGTGCAGAGTTGACGGAGAGACGGAGCTTGGTGTTGGAGTTGGAATTGCACTTGAGACTGGTGTTTCTTCATTGGCATACAATATGTAAGCAGAAGGTACAATAATATGGGTACAAAAGGTAAAACACGTTTGAGCAAATAAAAAGGTGCACTAAGTTTCAGCAATATATCATAGAGCTGATAAACATCAAGTTTCAATAATTTACCAACACAAGTGTGACCAAACAATAGAAGAAGTTTCTGCAACACATTGCAAGATAGAAAGTTTCAATTCTTAGGACTAAACAAAAGCAAGCATGCTACACAAAAGCATACAACATCAGATCTCCAACTTCTAGACTTCAATTCTTCATTCTTCATTCTTCATTCTTCATCCTTCATTCTTCATTCTTCACTGCCCGCATTAAGCAAGTCGACACTTCCTCATCCTGAAAATGGAATTATAGTACTAAATTATAAGTGAAAATGATGGCCAATAACTCAATATATAAGAATGAGAATGCAAACAATGGTGATAACAACTTACAATTGGCCCGCCTAGAAGCACATGTCGCCAAATGGGC
The DNA here is from genome assembly GCF_019359855.2 of Lolium perenne. Classification (NCBI taxonomy): domain Eukaryota; kingdom Viridiplantae; phylum Streptophyta; class Magnoliopsida; order Poales; family Poaceae; genus Lolium; species Lolium perenne. Next base: position 35,204,993 of record NC_067246.2, on the reverse strand, counting down.
ACGCATATGTGAGGTTCCATACTTTGGTTCTCCTCCAAACAACACGTGACACCATACACATTCAGCCTTCAATTCTCCAGTAGCAAGAACAACCCTATTGAACTCATTCCACACCATATATGTGGGTTTTCTCTTCAAACGAACTGGAGATGGGACATTTTCCTGCTCAACAGACTCACTTGAACTTGATGCCATTCCTACCACACAGTACCACAAATTAAACAACAATTATCTGAACAGACTGTTTACTGCTGCAGGATCGCTCATAATACAGGAAAAAAAGGAGTAGAAATTTCCTATTACCTTGATGGATCTGTGGATGCAGATGGTCCTCGACTGCTACAAGCCTCGCCTGTATGTGCTCCTACTCTCAACCGTCGCCGTCTTCGTGGATTCGCCGGTCGCCGTCGTCGTCTGGCCGTCACTTGCGACTTGCCTTATATCTTGAGGAGGAGCGGCCGGAGGTGTACGGACCGGCCGACGTCTGCCGCCTGCCGGTGGTGGTTTATTTGGGGTCGAGCAGGGCGCTGTCGATTGGGGATTTCGGGAAGAGAGGAGCGGCGGCTGAGTGCGAGGAGAATGGGGGAGAATGAGACTAGCGGGTGCGGTTCTATGGTTTTCTGTTATATATGTGGTGATCTATTTGACTGACATGTGGGGTCCCGGGTATCCGCGGATACCCGTCCCCACGGGGAAAATCACCATTTTGAAACTAGCATGGTTTGAAAGAGTACACTTGTTATTCATTGATAATCACTAGTTCGAACCACGAAGTTATGCAATCATATGTTTGTGGGGTTTCAACTTTGCAGACGTTTACAAAAGTGCAGACTCTAAAAAAGTTGTAGGTAATTCAAAGAAACGTCATAGTACAGAGGTTTGAAAAAAGAAAATTATTGCATTCGCATCTTTTATCACACTTCAGTTGTAGAGAAAAAGTGTTCTCATGCTTCATTGTGCCATCATCTTGCACCTGTAAGTCAAAAATATAAAAAGTTTATTAGGAGAAAAAAAATTATTTTGTAATTTCACTACAGCAAATTAATAATATTACTTTATTTTGTTTTTCAATGATCAGGTTAATATTATCTTTATTGTTTTGATTGTACCTGCATTCTTTCTTTTGCAGAATCAGGTTATTTCGCAACCTGTTATGATATGTTAACAAGCTAGAACAACAATTTAAGCGGTTGCTGTATTAGACATGTAGTTTAGTTTAACTCACATTTTTTCCACTTCTTGTTTTTTCTGCAGTGCCTCCTTGAGTTGGAGATGCAGCTTCGTTGCCAACCTGCTTTTTTGTATTTAAATTTTATTATGATTCATATGTAGCTCAATTAGTTAAAATTGAAGACACACACCAAAAATTTGCCAGTGTGATTATGTCTTTTGTCGTACCTCATTATTTGCTATCCTTTCATCTTGCTGAATTTGCTTGCAACGTTCATCCTGTGCTTTCTTGAACAATGCGAAAGTTTGTCTGAGATGAAATGTTGTCTTCTGTAAACTTTCTATAACTTTAGCTTCGTATTCCGAAATTTGTTTGACAGTAGTTGCTTGGTTTTCAGCAGCTGTTCCAGTTTTGAGGCGGTCAAATGTAGTTGGTACTTTGTGTGATAGGTCGTATGCGCTAGTCAGCAAGTCTAGCAAGTTGTCAATCTGTTCGAATGTTTCTTCTGATAAACTGGTGTTTTCTTCTTCAGTGGAACCACCAGCTGGAATGCTTGTTCCTCTGAAAGTACGCTTTGCTGACATCATTTGGTCTTCATGATGCGGATACATCCTCTTCAGTGGATTCCTTTTCTGGTAGTAAACTATGTCATTTGGTGCTTTCCACTGTATGAATGATAAAATGAAAACATTGTATTAGCTTATGCAGTACGAGAAATAATGAACAAAAAGATAAAAGGATCATTGAAATTTTCTTACAGGTAAGTTTCCAAATATCCAGGTGTTGGGGTCTTCCCCGCCTTTTTTAGCACAATCTGCTGCAGCAATACTCCTTAGTTTTTCATAATCCATGAAGTGTGTAGGAGGTGTTCTTTTATCAAGGTTTGAAAGGTCTTGTTTCATACAACAGTCAAGATATAACAGGACTGGTGCTATGATGCAGCCAGGCAGCGCAGTCCATTTTGATTTTGATTTTCTGTACTGGATGACTGCTCTCTTGAGCTCATCTACTAGCAACTGACACAAATCCATGTCCTTCAACTTTGATATGTCCAGATTTTTTACCATTGCTGCCTCCCTTGACACACGGACAGCTGTTCCAGGGCATATGAATTTCATGTACATTATCAACACAAATACTTTCAGTGCCAAATCATCGTTCGCTTCATCTTTAACCAACAGCGTCAGAACCTTGCGAAGATCATCAGTATTTATATCCTCATTTTTCCTAAAGCCAAGCTCAATCTTCAACTCATGCAATGTTTTGTCGTTGCCACTTTCTGATGGTCTAGGAGCTGTGTTTGAACCATCTGGTAGCCCAAACAGCAGATGGATAGCATAAGAAGTAATTTCAATTACTTTGTTTGCTACTCCTAGATTCAGAGTCATGGTTGCTGGATCAATTCTATTCATAAGGAAGCAGGCAAGTCGGATATTAATGTTTTGCCTGATCTTGCTGTCAAGTAAGGGACCCAAACCTGCATCCCGAAGCCTTCTTATATGTCGTTTCTTCAGTATTTCAACATAGGTGAATAGCTGTTTAAATGAGCATCTTACTGTCTTGTTGATTGTTCTGGCCATAAAATTTATTTTTGCCTTTTTTGCAATCCTTCTTGCCTTTTCCTGTTTCTCGCCTTTATTTTTTTATCTTCTGAATTTTCAGATATGTTCTGCATGATTAAAATCAATTGTGTTAGACAAAAATGTTTAACAATACAATAAATGCATTTATTTTGTATCCAAGGTACTAATAAAATACTCATATTTACCTTGTTGTATTCATCGTTTTCTTCATCGCTGGTGTTGTTCTCTTCGTTGTCGTCATGCTCAGCGTGATGTTTGGTATTGCGAGACGAATTTCTTATTGCGGCGATGTTTTCTGATTTCTTTCCTTCTTTGGCAGTTTTTGTAGGCTGTGTTTTTTCTTCTTCATTGATATTTGGAGCACTTTGGCTAGAGCTGGTGACTACTGTCTCTTTTGTAGATGACAATCGTTCGCTTCTCATTGGACTTTTAGAACCAATATCGGCAGTTTTCTTTAACATATTTTCAGTCTCTTTTTCCATTATTGCTGCCTCTTTCTCTGATGATATATTCTTGTGCTTTCTTCCTGCAAGGCTATTCAAAATGTTTCTGCGAGGAGGCGGTCTGACTGCTGTTGCAATATTTTTAGAGGAATCTACGCTTGTTCTTGCTTCACAATTTTTCCTTTTAGACTATAGATTTGCATTTATTGCATTTATGTTGTCTTGTTCTTCTGGGAACACAACCGCCAGTGGCTTCAAGTTTAGTGGGGCAATTGGAGCTTCCTCATGATCTATAGTGGCTACAATAATATCGCAGAAATCATCTATCCAAAGGTTAATACATGGAAATTGTATTTAAGATTTAATATAATTGTTTGAAGCTACTATAGTTTTATGTAGGCACATTTTAGTTGTAGACACGTTTTAGTTAATCGTAAACTCATTGTCACAGATGGTAAGCACCAGAAAAAAAAATATTAGAAATTTTGATATTTTTTTGTTTTAATATGGTTTAAAATTAAAGTGGTTTGACTTCAAAGGAATCATAATAGTAACACATTTTGGCATTGAGGGGTGACTTTATACATTACCTTCATTCAAAGACCGTGATTCCTGCTGACTTGTCATACCAAAGATTTGCTATTCCTTCTAAAATTGAAATGCAACAATCTGCAGGGGAGGAAAGCAACTTTCAGGCATTAGGCTGTACTTCTGTCTTAAATTAATAAGACAGTATCTGTAGGGTATGAAGGTAATTGTCTGAATTTTCCTTGGTTTCTATTCATTGTTTCACACAAAAGGCTGTAGTTCTGCCTTAGATTAATAAGGTATGTACCTGTAGATACAGAGTGCAATACAGAGCTAATACTATTTACAACAGTTAGACTAATAAGCAAATAAATATTTAAGAATGAAAGGTTTGCTTTAGACGCAGATGCCATTTTCTTCTTTAATTTCTATACCATTGGAGAAGAAACCAAAGGAGGAAGCATCGATGGAATTAATCCATACTGTCCCCGAGCTCACAGATCTCTAAAGGCACCCGTCGTCGCGGATTGAAGGGTTGCCGCCGGAGTCGGCTGAGTCAGCGGAGATAGTAGCCACTGTAATCCCAGCAGGATTAGCTTCCTACCATGTGGTCGTGCACGGGGCAGCAGCCGCAGCAACAACTCAGATCTCCACAACTTCCTTCACCGCTGGTTGATGAGGAGGAGGGGAGTGTGGAGAGGATAGGTGTTTGGCGGCTCGCTAGGGTTTGTCCTCACTTTTTGCTAGACGGGTGACTAGAGAAGGAATGGGAGCTGCCGCATAGTCTATGTGTTCTAATTTGTAGAAAAGGAATACAGGTGGGGAGAAAACGAATTCATGTATCCTAGTGCAGTCTGTTGCTTGATGAGAAACAAACCTCAGATGGAGCAGCAGTGGAGGCTATCTTGATGCTCCGAGAAGTTCTTGTACGGGGTCGGCCTGTACCTTGTCCTGGTCCTGAGTTCTTCCGTGGGTGTTTGAGAAGATTAGAGTTGAGTATGTAGGTTTTTGCCCTAATATAGCTATATAGATGTAGAAGACGAATTGGTTGATGTTATGGGTCCCACCACGTCAGGGTTGTGCGTGATTTGTTGATATTCCGAAAATGCCACTTATACTCGAACGATTTAATTCATTATTTTAAAAATGGAGATTATTATCAGGTTGTTTCTTTTGGTTTTGGTTGCAGCTGGGGAAATTACAGATGCGGCACGAAGATCAACTACTGTATCTTTTTGGTTTTAGTTTATAGTTTCTGTTTTCTGTAATATCTAATGTTGTTGATATTATGTAGTACGGTTGTGCTGTATGCGCGAGTACAGGCGTGGCACGAACACGTGTACAGACTGGTGGTAAGGGTTGAACCAAGGTTGCACATGTACCTCCGGTGGCATGTGGCAGGAAGCGTGACACGTTGCTAGTATCTTCGCCGCGAATGCGGAACGGCAGTTGCTATGGTGCCGTTGGATCTGCCTCGAGAGAGGAGTCATCGAGTCTCATCCGTCGCTCCGAAAACTGTTCCGGACTGAAGACTGTGGGGAGCTCATTCATGTCCCATCTGTCGCCTCGGAATCCTTTTTCGATCTCTATATAGACTGCGTGGAGCTCTCCATAACTTCCTGTGCTTCTCCGTTGCTCCAATCCACCAAAGTCTTGTCTTGTTCATTGTTTTCAAGTTGGTTCATCTACGGTAGGTATGGCGTCCAATTGCGCGGTCATCAATCTGAAGCGGGGACGCGGTCGCCCTATTGGAAGCAAGGACAAGGTCCCCCGGGCGTCGAGGAAGTTGAAGGCTGCCGCCGCCCCGCCTGCGGATGTACCGAGGCCCAGTGGGGGCGTCACTGCCACCGGCGAGAATTGCCTGATGAGCATCGCGGCCGCCGCATCCACCGGTGCCGTAACAACCTTTCAGGTGCCACGGGACATTCCGGCCGTCGCCGTCGTGGAGAATAGGCCGCCAGTGAAAAGCTCGTGGAAGGAGGTGTCGATGACCTTGTCACCGGTGCATGAGTTCTTGGTGTTCGTCACCGTGCCAGGGCTGATGAAGCTGAGGCTTCCGGACGCCTTTGCCAAGGTGTACGCGCGGTATGATCCGGGCTATGCACTCTTGCGAGAGGCGAGTCCGAAGCAGGAGCTATGGAAGGTGTGGACTCTCTGGGAGCATGGAAGCCTGTACCTTGCTGGCGATTGGGGCATGTTCGCTGCTCTCTACGGTGTTCTGGGAATGTCCTGTCCTTCCGCCACAGGGAGGATACTGCTAGCTTCGTTGTCAAGGTCTTCAACAACGAGGCGTGCCGCGTTTCGTTCCACCCTCTGTTGGCCTAGTATTAGCGATGTCGTCTACAACGAACCGGCTTGTGGACTCTTTTGATTTGTTGCCCTCTTCATTCTTGTATTCTGTTCTGTATTTCCGTTCAATGTAATTTTCATGGTATTGGTGAAGTTGCAAGGAAGTCTGGGTACTTGTTTTTTCGAATTCGTACTTTTTGGTTTTGTTCTTATTCAAACGGTATACATTCTTTACGAGTACTGTGGTAAAACTGTCATCAGTACAGCTGTGCAACGGAAACGAGTAGAAATTTTGTGTCTGTTGGTTTTAGTTAATAATTTATCTTTCTGGAAGGTACAACTGCTAAGAGGGCGGAGTACAGGAGTGAAATTGACGCGAGTACATCTGATTTACGAAGAGCAGGAGCAGATTGTTTCTGTTTGTTTTTGTTCATGTTTCATTTTATATAAGGTATATATTGTTAATAGCCTGGAGTACTGCGTTGCAACTGAAAGGAGTACAGGTGCTGCATGGAGAGGAGTACGAGATTGTTTCTGTTGGTATAGTTGGTTTCTTCGGTTCTATTGGATAGGTACAGTTAGTAATAGCGTACTATACAGTGGTGCAACTATACCGAGGACAGTTGTGTCATGGATAGGAGAACCAGATTGTTTCCGTTGGTTTCTCCTGTTCTATGTGATAGGTACAGTTGGTAATAGGGTAGAGTACAGCTGATCCCAGTTGATAGTTATGGAGTACTGTCCAATCAGAATCACGAGTACTAATACATAGTATGTGTAAGTACTGAACGATGTGCTGCATAGGTACATTTATGTTGTTGATGGAGTGCTAAAGCAGCAGGTGCACTGTACTGCTGTACAACATGATGCATAAGTATGGTTGCATAGCATGCAATGGATGCGTAAGTACGGTTACATAGCATGAAATGGATGATTTTAATCTCTGTATTAAACTTATTTTTGGAACTGATGGACGACCCCATCATCCCTGTAACTGCTTTCACCCCCACTACTTTTGACGGTTTTATAGGTGTTGGCGCATAAGTGTTTTTCATGGTCTAAAATTAGCAACCGCTACTACTAACTGCCAACTCCAGTCCTTATATTCTGAACATTTCCTTGTATCTCTATCACATCATCCGCTGAGAAACAACAACATACTGCCGTACAGGAAAATCCACTCTTCTTCTCTGCAATCATCATCAATGGAGCAGGGTTCTTCCTCTCTCGTTTCTGTGATCGCTTCTGGTCCATTGACGCATATCAGCGCTCACTCAGACGTCATCACCGGTGCTAGAATGTCCCGAGGTATGCCAGGTATGCGCAATGCTATCCGTGAGGATGCAAGGTTTCCTTTTGGATCGCCATGTCTGCTGCATTCTGATCCTAGTTCATGGCCCGCTGATCGCACTGAACAGGTATTCATCGTTTTCCATGGATTGCACGAAAATGTTTGTGTACTGTATTTCATACTAGCAAATTCGAAAATTCGCAGGGTATTGAAGCATCACTGATGCCACTAGACGCTCCTTTCGCAAAAGCATTTGTACCTTGTGCACAGGTCAGGCCAGGCGACAAGCACTGGGTTGGTTCCAATGGCGAATGGATTGCAGTTGTTCAGGAGCAAGCACGGTGGTCTCTGCTTAACGTCTACATAGACGAGGAGATCCCTCTTCCATCCGTTCGTAACGTTGGCATCGCTCCAGATGGGCCTTTCTTGTATCGGTATGATTTGGCACACATGCAGTTGTTGAAGATTCAGATAACTGCTGAACCATACAGGGTTGGAAACAAATGGACTACTATGTCATAGCAGTGTTTGATAAGATAATTGCAATCATGCGTGGTGGTAGTAGGGATGTGCAGTGGAGGATCGTTCGCAACAATTACCTTGCACCGTCAAGGTATGTTGATGCCATTCTTACCAGTGGTAGGATCTACGCTGTTACTGCACCCAGAGGGGATGTCCTTGTTTGGGATCATACTATTTCGGGCGAGTTTTTGATTTCGGTGTTATAGTTTAATTTTTTTCTTTATTTTTGCACTTATTGTATACTATTTTTTGCATCACGTTTTTCTTATCTTAGTTATATAGTATCCGATCTATCTTAACCACGTTTAAGCAAAAAAAACAGGTGCCGGTGCTTCTCCTCAGGTGATAACTGCTCCAGAGATTATTGAGCAGCCAAATCTACATGGTGGTGTTCATGATGGCAACAACATTGCTCCCGGCACGTGGTTCCTTTCTCCGGGGCATGAAGGCACTATTCTTCGGATTAATGTTAGAGGTCATGGTGAACCCAGTGAAGGTAATCCGATCGATCATATGGGGAGAGAGCTACTGATTTACCCGTCGATGCGTTGTCATGTCTATGCTAGAGATTCTTATGGTGATGACGCTGTCACACCAAATTGGGTCAGGCTTGAAGGTCTGCAAGGCACATCTTTGTTTCTTGGTATAAACTACCCGTTTCTGCTTGGTCCTCCCGAGGCAGCTGGTCTCAACGATGTCAATGCAACTCCAGTTTTCACATCAGACTGTGTGTTTGCTACTCACAAGCGTTTCCACCAAGTACCACAGCCTGTTCCAGATTGGTGTAGGAGTCACTCAATGGTGGAGTTGGCATTGGCTCCTCTTTCCAATATGCTGCGGCTGGCTGGGGTGATATTGTGGAGTCTCCTATGTGGTTTGTTCCTACCGTGACATATGGATTGGGATTTGGCTTTTAGATATGAAGAAGTGTCCGAAAACTTTAGAAGTGTTCCTAGTGAAGTATTTTAAGTAAGTTATAATGCAGTTGTTTTGTTTAAACCATGTGTTGAAATTGTATTGAAGTTTGTTTGAAGGATGTTTTATTCTTATTTGTACCTATGTCTCGGTTGTGTTGAAGAATCTTATAATAAGGCACTATTGTAAGCTTTAACAGTCTATTGGTTATTCAAGATGTTGTTGTTTTTAACTGGTTATTTATTTGTTTATCTGCAATCTTTCGGGTTCGTTGGGTAGGTACAGGTCCCAGTATGGTGGAGTACATCTCTTACCTTAAGACAAGTACAGCTGCAGCACCAAACAAAACCATTTAATAATAGGAAGCATAGTAACATCTTTTATTACAGCCACTTCTAAACAGATCCTGTTAAATGACTCGCATGTGAGAGCAGGTTCCCCACCGGCACGACGACTCTTACGGCATCATCTCGTCCAGATCCTTGAGTCCTCTAACCGCCATCTTCCGTGCTGGGTCATCCTCACCCCTGAGATCCAACATTGCCTTTGCCGCTGCAATTTGCTTCTCTAGGCCCTGCCCTGACAACTGTGGACGCCAACCCTTCGCCATCTGGGTGATCGCTGACAAGGTATCAACTTGTCAATGCCTATGGATTGTAGGCTAGGGTTTAGTTGGAAGTAGAGGGTAAGTAGATCTCGAAGGTTTCAGCCGAAAAGTACTCGACGATTATGAAAACTAGGGTTTGCAGACAATGATTCGACTGATTCTTCGTCCCTCGACTCCCCCTTTATATAGGAGGTGGAGCCGAGGGATTCGTGCTATACAAGTTTACAGAGTCCGGGACGGTTTCTAACTCATCCCGCCAGATTACAAATAACACTTCCTATTACAACTCTATCTTTTCCTTAAATACACCTTGGGCTCTCGAATCTTCTTATTCTTCGGGTAGTGGGCCTTCAGTAAAACCCCGGGTACTATATTCGACAGGCCCATTTGGGATGCCTATGTCAGTAGCCCCCGAGATTTTGCTTGAATCGTAGAGTCAGGGAAAATCTCCATTGTTTATTTTTACTCGAAAGCTTTAACTTTTTATATTTCTTCATATAAAATTCTATATTGTACAGGGATACTGGTAGTTGGGGCTAGTTCATCTGACGGATCAGGTACTAGTTAACTGCTCTAGTGGCAATCCGCAAAAACCTACTTCAAAATCACGTCCCTGGACATGATCTCGGGATCTTTGGTGTAAACGTCGACGGAGTGCCGCTTAAGGTCTTACCATTCTGTCGAGTCCCGGTCAAATTTATCGGGTACCTAACGCGTCCGTTAGGATTTTTCTTCGTATCTGTTGATACGGATAAAAAGTAACAAGCGCAGTCTTTGGCGATGCCACGCCCAGCAGAACGGATCTGGGGTCTTACCTTCGCAAATTTGCGGCATTCAGAAATTGATCGCAACTTCGGCGTTCTGAGAATATATTGTCGAGTGCTTTTCCGGCTGTTGGAATGGCACATTTTATCGAGTCAAATATGACTTATATTGCTCTCCCGATGGGAGTATATGTAGAGTTAATTATAACTCGAAATATACTCTCTTGCTTTTCTATTTTTCCTTTGTTAATTTCATCGGGCACGCGAACAGCGTTCCCGATGGGAGTAGCCCCCGAGGCTACAACCAAGAACTTGTGCTTGGTTGTAGGCTCAACATTTTAGTCCACCTTGTCGCTATATTGCCATTACTTCCCAATATGATCTCTTTTCTTCTTCTTTTTTTTTTTTTTTTTATCTCTCGGGTGCGCGAACAGCGCTCCCGATGGGAGTAGCCCCCGAGACTACAGCCAAGAACTTGTGCTTGGTTGTAGGCTCCCGCAATTTCTATATTGCCATAGTCGAAATCTTACTTTTTGTCGAAGTAGCCCCCGAGCATTTGGGCAAAAACTTGTTTTTGATCAAAGGCTCCCGAAGTATTGAATAATTCTTCCTGTCGCCAATCTTCTTTTATTTTTCTTGTCGACATGCTTCCCTTAATCAAATTTACGTCATCCTTCTCGAATAGTCGTGATTTTTCTGCCCTGTGGGTCCATTGCTTCCACCACGTTGACACGTCGTGCAAGTGGGGGACACACGTCCTCCGCTTTTTCTGGCGCACGTACGGTAACGCCTATCTCAGTAAAAATACCTTTTTGCCCTTGTATCTAGAAGATCTATTCTCACCACACGATTTCTTCATCCAACGGCACACTGCTTCACCCGATTCTTATATAAACCTTTCTTCAACCTCCGTTCATCCCCTCGCTTGCGCCGCTCACCTGTTCCTCTTCGCAAAACTTCCCCTGCGCCCAACTCTCTCTGATCTTCCGCACTCACATACATTGCTCTGCCATTGCCGTTGATGCCACCGCGCGCGCGTCTGACTCGCCACAGCACTCCGGAATCCAAGATGGCCGCCGAGGATCTTGAGTGGGAGAGATCCAAAATCGCCAACCAAGACACCAACATGCTGAAGAGGCTTGGCCTCATGAAGAAGGAGGACGCCATCCGCTTTCCCAGCGAAGAAAGCTACCCCAAGCCTCCAATGGAGTACCGGGTTAGTTTTGTTGATCATCTAATCCGCGGCCTTTCGACCCCAATCCACGATTTCCTCCGCGGCCTTCTTTTCGTTTATGGGATTCAACTGCACCAGTTGACCCCTAATTCCATCCTTCACATTTCTATTTTCATCACGCTTTGCGAATGCTTCCTCGGAATCCCTCCCAATTGGGCTCTGTGGAAGCGCATTTTCTGCCTCCGCCGCAATGGCTCCCACAACGTCACTTATAACATAGGTGGCGTTGTTATCTGTGTTCGTACTGATGTCGACTATTTCGACGTCAAGTTTCCTGATTCTGTCCAAGGATGGCGCAAAAAGTGGCTCTACATTCACGAAGAAAGCGCCAACTCCGTTGAGCACAATATAATTCCTTTCGACGGAAGTGCCAGAATTCAGCGCCGCCGCTCCTGGGATGCCGAAGCTTCCGAGGAAGAGAAAAAGGCGACAGAGGCACTGATGTCTCATATTCGCCAGCTTCAAAACACTCGAGGCAAAGAGCTGTCTGGTGTTCAAATCACTGCCTACTTCCTTAGGATTAGAGTGCAGCCTCTTCAGGCTCGCAAAAATCCCCTTTGGACGTATTCTGGTAAAAATGACGCCAACAGAATCTCCGGTGATCTTTCCACCAAGGACTTGGAGAAGTTGGTTCGAAGACTTTCTCGCCTGGGCAAGGACCCAGTTCCTTCCTCTTGTCGCGTGGAACCATACAGCTCCGCCAATCCACTCCCCGAGGTATTTTGTTTTCTCGAGTTTTTATCTTATTCCGCACTTTCTCTGCATCTCATTGTATTGTCATCTCTTTAATTTTCCTGTTGTCACTATTTTTACAGAACCATCCTACTATGACTTCCCTTCCTCCTCTTCCGGAGGGTGGAGAAGTCGAAGAACAAGCCATCGTTGCCGAAGATACTCAAGGTTCTTCTATTCCTGAAAGTGAAGTCGTGGGTTCTCACAAATCTGCGGCTTCTCATGAAAAAGAAGTTGAGTCTGAAGCCAGTGAATCGACGCAATCCCTTCCTCCTGCTGTTTCTCCAAGGAACAAAAGGAAAAGGACTGATGCCGAGGATTCTGGCACCTCTAAGGCTGAAGAAGTTGTTCCTTCTCATCCGAAGGCAGCTTACGATCCTTATGTTGAATCCCTCGTCAGCTCGTAAATCGTCTTTATTTCTCCCTATTTTTGTACTCGAAATATTTATCTTGTCTTGCTTTTTATGCTGCCGATTTTTTGATCAACAGTGATGACGAGGAAGAAGTACCAATTACTGACGTGGCTCCTCTGACAAGCACGTCACGTACTGTACTTGCCTCAGACACGCTAGTTGAAGGAGAAGAAACCTCGCCTCCTCAACAAAACGTCGTCGCCACTACTCCACCATCAAGCCCCCTTGCTCCTTCACCAAAAAGGACAAGGGTTGAAAAGATTGTTGAACCTGCCCCTCAGTTGGGCAGTTCGTCGACTTTGCTCTTAGATGATGTAAGCTTGTCGACATCTATATTTTCCTTATTTTGTTTTTTCACACCTTTTCTCTTTTTCATGCCGATGTTTCTCTTGCTGTGTTCACCTTGAACAGCCTATGATCAAGGATCTTCTCCGCATCGGTTCCCAATTTATTGGGTACCGTGAATATGCTAATAGAGCCGAAGGTAACGACTTTTATACTTGCTGTTTTTTCTTGATTTTTTACTCCTGTTGCTTGTCGCGATTTTTGATCTTTCTTCTCTCTCTTTTCCGTATCTCGACAGAGAAACTTGCAGAGGCCAATGAACGCGCCGACGCACTTGCTCGAAAACTTGAGCAAAGTGAGGCGGCCCGCAAGAAAGCCGACCTCGCTGCTAGCAAAGCCAAGACCGAAGCTGATGAAGCCAAGGCGAAAGCTGCTGGTGTCGAGGAACTGCAGAAAAAACTTGAGGATGCTACAGCTGCCTTAGATGAGCACAAAGCTGCGCAAGCTTCTCGTGAAGAAGGAATCCTCAAGCGCCTGAAAACTCAGAGTCGCCGCACTTTCGGTAATTTTGCTGATCCCTTTTATTTTTTGAGAATCGTTGTTTCTTATCTGTTCACTGATGCTTTGTTTCCTTGACAGTCCAAACAAACCAAGAGTTTGATCTGACGAATCCTGTCGATGACCCGCTCCTTGACGCACTTTCCTATCTGGAGCTTCATGGGTCCGAGATTCGTGAAGGTGTGTCGAATGCCAGCGCAGTATTGTCGGCGTTGTTCCCCTACTTCTTCCCGAAGAAAGAGGAGCCCGCGACTTTCCTCAACCTTGCGAAGATGTTCAACACGTCGGAAGACCTTGGATTGAAGATGCGCCAAGAGAATATGAAGGTTGCCGTTGAAAACACTGTCGCTTTGGTAGCTGACAGTTGACAGACTATTGACTGGATGAAAGTTGGCGACACTGAGCAAATAGAGCAATCGAGGTGGAAGTCGCTGATCAAGGCAGCCAAGCCCAACACGAAGAAGATCTTGGCCTATCTCGGGATTAAGCCAGCGTCGACTCCTAGCTCGTCAAGGCCGGAGGTCTAGTTGCATGCCTCTGTTTTTCTTTCTGTTTCTTTTACTCTTGTCGCCAAAGTAGTCATTTGGCGACCCGTATTTCCTTAGCTCCACTGTAATACCCTTGTAATTATTCCAAGAGATTAATGAAAAACTCTATCTTTGTTTGTCGTTTGATGTTGTCCTGTTTAAATTTCAGTTGATATTTGATAACTATACTCCAACTTCCGCTCCTTCCAATGTTTCGCCTTCTTCTTCTCGCGCGAGGGGAGCTTTTGCTGATACTGCTCCTGTCGACGATACCTTGTCGCAATCATTGGACGAACTTCGACAGCAACTTCAGTATGCGAAGAAGCAAACACTTGTGATGATGGAACAATCTCGTAAGTCATCTGAAGCCGAAAAAGTTGCTCTTCAGCAAGCTCGCGAGGCCGTGGCTGCTAAGGAAATTGCTGCTTCCGAGGCTGAAAAGGCGACTACTCGAGAAAATTTCATGCTCGAATTAATGAATGAAGCCAGTGCAGATATGTCGGGTATGCCTGCTTCATCCTCTGATATCTGTCATCTTCATGCTATTGTCTCTTGAAGGTTTCCACTTCTTTGTTTTGCTAGGTGCCTTTACTGATGCTGCTGCCGAGGAAGAGAGGGTGAATGCTAGGACAAACCTCCTTGTTAATCTTTCCCTGGACCATGGTTCTTTGTTTTGGGCTACCCCAGAGAGGACCCGCCAAATTGTCAGATTTCAAGATCGCACCTCTCAAACTCGCGATTTCCTTGACTTCTGTACAAAGACCTTGTCCATGGTTTACAACTCCATGTTTCCTCGGAACGTCCAACCAAAAACTCTTCCTGAATTGATGGAAAGGTTCAAGGATGCTCGCAGTATCCATGACTTTGTCAAAGCTCAACTGGTAGCTGGCACCAGATTTGCTCTTATCATGCTCCAGATCTGCCACTCGAATCTTCACCTTACCCAAGTTGTCGCGAAAGTTCATCAAAAGGTAAAACGTCGAAGAGTTGGTGTTGACAGGATTAACACGAAGGTTACGCCTATAGCCGAAGAAATGATTGAGGACCTTCTTCGGATGGACGCCGACTTTTTTGCCGATGGCCATTATGCCGATTTTCTTGGTGCTGCTCCTGAGGAAAACAGAGTTACTCTTGGTGACATATTGAATCAAGACTAGTTATTTTCCTCTTGTAGATATTTCTTCTTTGTAATCCATGACTATATTGTAAAGCAATCATTATATTTCTCCGTTTGTCTAGCCCCCGAGTGTTTCGGTGACTCTTTACTGTATTTGTATATTTGCGAGGTTTTGAACCAAGGCATTTATATATTTATGGCGAATATGAGCCCCCGAGCTTTTTATTGAGTACTATTTTGTATTTTTATTGACTCACGAGGTATTTGAATACCAAGGCAAGGCTTTTCTTTTGGCGATGAACTATATTGAAATTCGTCGGAGCAAAGACTTTGATCATGTCGATAAAGAAGAAAAGTTATATTGTCACTATCTTTATTATATTGCAGCACCGTGAGCCCGCCTCATTAAAAACCTTCTCCGGCCCCACTCGGTGCCCCGAAAAAGGAAAAGAGTGCGTCTGAAAACTCGCGGGCGTTTCAGTACATTGAAGTTTTACAAGGACTATATTTCGACTCTAGGCGTAGAACCGCCTAAGTTGCGCCACGTTCCATGGGTTTGGCTCCTCCACCCCTGTCTTCTTGTCCTTTATCCTGTATGCTCCTCCTCCGATTACTTCCGTGACAATGTAAGGGCCAAGCCATGGTGACTCGAGTTTTTCATGACTTTTTTGCGTGAGCCGAAGAACTAGGTCTCCCACCTGAAAAGATCTTGGCCGCAAACGTCGACTATGGTAATTCTTCAAGTCCTGTTGATATTTGGTTACCCGAGATAATACTTCATCTCGAGCTTCATCAAGTGCGTCGACGTCGTCTTCTAGCGCTCTTCTCGACGTTTCTTCATCATATTCAGCGACACGTGGAGAGTTGTGCTCTATCTCGATTGGTAGTACTGCCTCTGCTCCATGAACCAGGAAAAACGGAGTTTCCTGCGTTGCTGTGTTTGGTGTTGTTTGGATGCTCCACAACACGCTTGGTAGTTCTTCTGGCCAGGTATGTCGAGCTTTTTCCAGTGGTCCTAACAAGCGCTTCTTGATGCCATTGCAGATGATGCCATTGGCTTTCTCGACTTGCCCATTGGTTTGAGGATGTGCGACTGACGCAAAGTTCAGCTTGATACCCACCTCTTCGCAATAATCTTTGAATTCATGGGATGTGAAGTTACTGCCGTTGTCTGTGACGATGCTGTGGGGCACTCCAAATCTGAAGACGAGGCCTTTTACGAATTTTACTGCGGATGCTCCGTCTGGTGAATTTATCGGCTTCGCTTCTATCCACTTTGTAAACTTATCGACAGCTACTAGCATGTACTCCTTTCCTCCTGGCCAGGATTTGTGTAGCTTGCCCACCATATCAAGTCCCCATTGGGCAAAGGGCCATGACAATGGTATTGGTGCTAGCTCTGCTGCTGGAGAGTGAGGCTTTGCGGCAAACCTTTGACACGCATCGCAAGTTCTTACTATGTCCTTGGCGTCCTCTATTGCTGTCAACCAGTAGAATCCTGCCCGAAAAACCTTGGCTGCGATAGCTCGACTACTTGCGTGGTGGCCACATATTCCTTTGTGTACATCCTTCAGAATTATTCTTCCTTCTTCGGGTGTGACGCACCTTTGCAAGACGCCTGAAATACTTCGCTTATACAATTCTCGCTTGACCACCGTGAAAGCTTTGGAACGTCGAATTACTCGCCTTGCCTCAACTGGATCGTCAGGTATTTCTTTCCTGAGGATGTATGATATGTACGGCTGCATCCACGGTATCTGTATCACCATGACCAGGTCCTGATCTTCTTCTTCGTCTTCTTGCTTTTCCTTGGTAACCCCCGAGGGTTTCTTCTCCTTCTTTTTTGATTTTGTCGACTTAGTGGATCTCTCTGTTATATCTTCCCAGAATACACCTGGCGGAACTGCCAGGCATTGCGACCCGATGTTTGCAAGAACGTCGGCTTCGTCGTTGCTCAATCTGCTAATATGATTTACTTCGCATCCATCGAACAACTTCTCGAGCTCGTTGTACACCTCCTTGTATGCCATCATGCTATCATTGACTGCGTCACATTGGTTCATAACTTGCTGTGCCACCAACTGTGAGTCGCCAAAGATCTTTAGTCGAGTTGCACCGCAGGCTTTCGCCATCTTCATCCCGTGTATGAGAGCCTCATATTCTGCTTCATTGTTAGATGCGTTAGGGAACGTCATCCGAAGGATGTACTTCAACTTGTCGCCTTCAGGTGATATGAGTACTACTCCTGCGCCAGCCCCTTCTAGTCTCTTGGACCCATCAAAGTTCATGGTCCAGGTTCTCGATAAGTCTGGGGGTCCTGTGTTTTGCAACTCCATCCACTCTGCGATGAAGTCCGGCAGAACTTGCGACTTGATTGCTTTTCTTTTTTCATACGTGATGTCCCGAGGGGAAAGTTCTATTCCCCAAAGGGAGACACGACCCGTAGCTTCTGGGTTGTTCAATATATTTGACAAAGGAGCTTCATTGACCACTACGATCGGATGTGCCGAAAAATAGTGGCGCAATTTTAAATCTTTGTCGTGAACACTCCATATGCTATCTTTTGGTACTGAGGATACCTTTGTTTTGAGGGCGATAAAACTTCGCTAACGAAGTATACTGGCCTCTGCACGCCGTGGAGTTTTCCTTCTTCTTCCCTTTCGACAACTAACACCGTGCTCACCACTTGGGGTGTGGCTGCGATATACAGCAGGAGAGGTTCCCTTTCTTTCGGCGCCACCAAAATTGGTGGTGTCGAAATTGTGCGCTTCAAATCCTCGAAAGCTCTGTCGGCTTCTTCGTTCCACTGGAATTTGTCTCCTTGTTTTATCAAAGCGTAGAACGGCAACGCTTTTTCTCCCAACCTCGCGACGAATCTGCTCAAAGCTGCGACTCGCCCAGTTAGCTGTTGTATTTCTTTCAACTTTGTTGGCTTCCTCATTGTTACGATAGCTTGTATTTTATCGGGATTTGCTTCAATCCCTCTTGCTGAGACTAGGAACCCCAGAAGTTCTCCTGCTGGGACACCGAAAGAACACTTCGTCGGGTTCAATTTGAGGCAGAACTTATCAAGGTTGTCGAAGGTTTCCTTGAGATCCTCGACCAGCGTTGCCCCCTTTTTTGATGTTATGACGACATCATCAATGTATACTTGCACGTTCTTCCCAATCTGCGTCGCCAAACACTTCTGCATCATCCTCTGATATGTTGCTCCCGCATTTTTTAGACCAAAGGGCATTGTTCTGTAGCAAAACACGCCGTAAGGTGTAATAAATGCAGTTTTTACTTCATCTTCTTCTTTCAATCTGATCTGGTTATAACCAGAATATGCATCCAGGAAGGAAAGACGTTCACATCCAGCCGTGGAGTCGATAATTTGATCGATCCTCGGGAGGGGAAAGTGATCCTTTGGACAATGTTTATTGAGACACGTAAAGTCGACGCACATGCGAAGGACCTTAGTGTTTTTCTTCGGCACCAACACAGGATTTGCTACCCATGTGGCTTCTGTGAATATCTCTTTGATAAAACCAGCTTCTTGTAGTCGATTGATTTCTGACAGCATGGCTTTGCGGTTTGGTTCCGAAAAACGCCGCAAAGGTTGTTTGATTGGTCTCGCTAGTGGATCCAAGTTTAGGTGGTGCTCGGCAAGTTCCCTGGGTACTCCTGGCATGTCAGCTGGACACCATGCGAAGATTTTCCAGTGCTCACGGAGGAACTCGACGAGCGCGCTTTCCTATGCGATATCCATGTCGTTTGCGATAGATGTCGTCTTTTTTGGGTCTGTCGGGTGAATCTGCACCTCTTTTGAATTTTTCTCGGTACTGAAAGTTGATTCTTTGTTTGGCCTTCCAACGTCTGGCAGTACGTCGTAATCAGTCATGCTTTTTGACGCCAAGTACTCAGCTTGCATCCCGAAAGTTTCTGACAACCTGTGGAAATCCTTGTCGCATTTATCAGCTAAGGCGAAGCTTCCTTTGACTGTGATTGGTCCCTTTGGTCCAGGCATCCTCCACAACAAGTATGTATAATGTGGCACCGCCATAAATCTAGCATATGCTGGTCGTCCCAACAGAGCGTGATATTGCGACGGAAAATCCACGACTTCAAACTCGAGCCTCTCGATTCTATAATTTTCTCGGGTCCCAAACTGAACGTCAAGATTGATTTTTCCCAATGGATAGCTTGGTTTCTCCGGTGTGATGCCGTGGAACCTTGTGTCTGTTGGTTTCAAGTTTGCCAAGGATATGTTCATCTTCCTCAATGTATCTGCATACATAAGGTTTAAGCTGCTGCCGCCGTCTATAAACACTCGAGAGACATCAAATCCCGCGATAACTGCTGGCAAAATAAGTGCTGACTGCCCTGGTCGAGGAACTTGCTGCGGATGATCTGCTATTGTGAAGCCGATATCTTGTCCTGACCAATTAAGGTACTCAACTGTTGGTGGAGGCATTTTCTCTGCCATAAACACCTGTCGTGAGATTACTTTCTGAGCTCTATTGGACGGCCTTCCCTTCTGAATCATCGACACTGCTCCATTGGAGTTAGGATCAACATAAGGTGGTGGCGCAGGTGCTGCCGCTATTCTGAGCTGATGCCGATTGTCGTCTGTAATCGCTGGAGGAGGCGGCAAGTGAATCTCGCTTCTGGGTTCTCGAGGATTTCTCTGTGCTGCCCGCGCATTAGCGTTCTCTGCATACCGCAACATTGCTTGAAAATTTCGACAGTCCTTCTGCAAGTGCCCTGACTATCTTTTGCCATTGCTGTCGAGGAAAAAATGCATCTGGCACGGTCCGTTCATCATCTCTTCAGGGGACACGAAAGGTCTTGGGAACCTAGGCCCGCTATTTTGCCTGTTGCGTGAATCATCCCTGTTATCACCTCGCTGTTCACTGCTTCTCTGGTAATCATCTCTGTTGCTTCCTCCTGTATTTGTCCGAAAACCTGCCGAAATTTGTCCTGGAGCGTCGTAGTTCTGGTACGTCCGAGGAAATCTTCGCCTCGGTTGATAGTTTCGACCGCGGTCCTCCTCTGGCGACCTGTGTCGTTTGTTGTGGACAACGTCTTCTCCATCTGCCCATTTATTTGCTATCTCCATTAACGCGGATACTGTCTTTGGATTGGTCCTTCCCAAGTCCTCGACAAAATCTCCACGCCTGACTCCTGCGACAAACGCATCTATTGCTCTCTCGTCAGATATATTTTCTGCCGAGTTTTTGATGATATTCCACCTCTGGATGTACTTTCTCATTGGCTCATCTGGCTTTTGTCGACATGCTCTCAACTCCTCTAACGACGCGGGTTTTTTGCACGTGGATCTGAAGTTCTTGACGAACACATCCTCGAAACTTTCCCAGCTGTCGATGGATCCTGGAGCGAGTTTCTTTATCCAAGATCGTGCGGCTCCACTCAAATGTACCTGGATGCTTTGCATGGCTGTTGCCCTGGTTCCTCCTGTGAGCTTCACCATCTCCAGATAGTCGACTAGCCAATCCTCTAGATCTTGAAGGCCATCGAACTTTTTGAAATTATCGGGTAACTTGAATCCTGAGGGAACTCGAGTTTTCCGGACTCTCCTCGTAAAGCATGGCAAGCCACACATATCTTCGTCGTTCAACTCCGGAGATTGCCGATGATCCCTTCTGCTCTGCCGCGCTCTGTCGACTCTTGCTTGTGCTGCTGTGTCTCTTGCTCCACTTGGCCCTTCAAAGTCGCGCTGTTCTTCTTTGCGGGTCGTGGACTATTTTGCCTTGCCGCTCCTTCGGGAGGCGTTGATACAAACGCTGTCCCCATAGCTCCAACTCCTGCTACCGCCATATTGTACAGTGTTTCCCTTGGATCACCTGGAGGTGGTTTAGATGCAAGGATAAAAGCATGTGTCGCCATATACCCAGCCTCTGGTGTCTTAGGGATGATGTTTCCTCTTGTATCTATCGACATAAAGGACATGTCGAGGTTTTGGACCAAGTGTTCTCTTTCTGCTTCGGGTATGTGTTGCAGCCTTGATCTTGCTCTGTTCCGCGCCTCCCGATGGCTATCACCCGTAGTTCTAGATTGTCGACTTAGATCTGCCCTTCTCCTGCTGGATGCAGAAGCTGCCTCCTTTCTCCTGTTCAACTCAGCTGTCTGTTTTTCCAATTCCCTGGCAGCTCGTGCGAGCCTATATTGATATGCTTGCAATTCTTCTGGTGTGGCTGTGGTAGCCATTGGTTCTGTGCCGTTCATAGCTCTCGCAGCTCTGTCCCACGCTGCTTGTGAAAGTTGAACTCTATCTCGCGGCTCTGGCCCGACGTATTTGTTGCCCAGGCCTTGTCGCAGATTGGAGGGATCGACGTATGGATTTCCCAGACTGTCGAAAGCCTCAGATGTCTCCTCTTGATCTTCAATGGCGTAAATCTGATGATACTTTGTACTCAGATCTACGTTGGGTTTGGTGACATCATCGTTGAGATTGATGAAGACCTTGCCCACTGTCAGAGATTTGTCGATGAAGTCGTAACTGTCGACATCGCTTGAGCCATCGCTTATATATGAGTCCGCAGATGACTCAAACGACATGTCGTTGAAGATCTTGGCGAGTTTCTCTCTTGCTCTGGTGCTGACGTAGCGTGTCGCCGAGGTTTCTTCTTCTCCTGACTCGATTGACGATGCATAGTTTGAAAAATCGGAATCGACCACCGACGATCCCGACGAAATCGGAATCTCGACACGATACGATCCTTCCTTCTCGACGCGAAAGTGAAACCTTCCGAACGTCATCTCCATGGGCTCCGCCAGATACGCATATGCATCCAAACGGGAGGGTGGGTGAGGAACAAAATCGACAAGACCAGCAGCGATCTGTTTACCTCGATCCATTGTGTTGCTTGCGGTTGACGATGTCGAAGATCTTGAGCGTGCCATCGAGATCAGCTCCTTACGCCTCTAGTTCCCACAGACGGCGCCAATTGACAAGGTATCAACTTGTCAATGCCTATGGATTGTAGGCTAGGGTTTAGTTGGAAGTAGAGGGTAAGTAGATCTCGAAGGTTTCAGCCGAAAAGTACTCGACGATTATGAAAACTAGGGTTTGCAGACAATGATTCGATTGATTCTTCGTCCCTCGACTCCCCCTTTATATAGGAGGTGGAGCCGAGGGATTCGTGCTATACAAGTTTACAGAGTCCGGGACGGTTTCTAACTCATCCCGCCAGATTACAAATAACACTTCCTATTACAACTCTATCTTTTCCTTAAATACACCTTGGGCTCTCGAATCTTCTTATTCTTCGGGTAGTGGGCCTTCAGTAAAACCCCGGGTACTATATTCGACAGGCCCATTTGGGATGCCTATGTCAATCGCCCACGGTGAGGCCAAGCAGATCTGCAGGAACAGTAGCTTCCGTCACAGCTTCGTCTGTCTCCGGTCCTTCCCCATTTTCTCTTCCTCCTCACGCTTCCTACGCTCGTCGGCTATCCTACGAAGCTCGTCTAACGGGATGAGCCCTAGCGACCACTTTGGAACTGACATCTTTTACATTATATTTTGGATTTGCTATTTTGCTGCAAATAAAGAGTAAAGATATGTTACTTTGCCTTGATGATATCAAACAATATTGAGCTTTTCTCCAGATTAAAAACTATGTAGCCTATCATTACGTATGTTGAGCTTTCACAATTTAGATGCCTAATTCAAGACCAGAAAAGCAAAATTGACACGAAATTTGCTTTGAGGATTTGGTGCTCAGTACAGGTAGGCTTGCGGTGAGATGACTGATAGTAGATCAGCAGTCCTGATGTTGTGGGTATACTTTATGGGTATATCAACGACATGGCTTGGATCCGGCAAGCCTGGGTGGCCCACCGACGGTGATGGTGGCATGTGGCCCATCGGGCGGCCCAGTTGCTGTTGATCGTAAAGGATGAAGTCCAGCCCAGGAACGAGGAGCCGGATCTTAACCGACCTACGAAGGAGGCCGGATCCGTGAAGGCCCATAAAGTATCCGGATCCAGCACGGCCTAGAAGGAAGGCGGATCCTTGACGTACACGGCAAGATATTGTACCGTAGTTAGGTAACTTGTATTCCGGCTAGGACTCTCCATGTAAACCCTAGATCCGTGCGCCTATATAAGCCGGATCTCGGGAGCCCTAGAGGCACAACCACAACTCATTGTAACAACGCGAAAGCGCCCAGATAATTCCAGACAAGCAGCAGTAGGCCCTGTCATCGTGCAGGTGTTCCGAAGCTGGGTAAATCGCGTACCACCGTCCCGAGAGCACTCCGCCCTATGGCCCCTACTTCTTTCCCCCCTCGCGAGGATCCCTCCTCCGGGGTACCGTCGATTAGGCAACGACAGTTGGCGCCCACCGTGGGGCCTGTGGCGTCTGGAGGCTGGAACCGGGAGGGTTCCGCCATGGGAAGCTACGACGACACCATCGCTGTGGGGCGCATCCTCTACGCCGAAAATCTGCCGATCGTCCCTCCGGATGAGTGTTGGATTCCAGCTAGGACAAACCCCGTCAAGCTCTCCATCGTCCCAGTTGGCGGCATACACATCTTCATCGGGGAAACCGTCGATTCCGACGGAAACCCACTGGTAAGTAACGCAGACGCGACCGCCGCAGAGCTGAACGCTGTCGCGAAGATCCGATCTGAGATGCAGGAGCTTCCCAAGGAAGATTCTGCCTCGGATCTGGAATTTTCAAAACCCACCCAATCCGCCCCTGAGTAGGAAACAACGGTGGAAGACCAATGCAGATCCGCCTGGGTCTCCCAGGTGTTAGAAAAGCAGAGGTGCCACTTCGTACACTTCTTGGCCCATACCGCCGGAACCGCCCCTCAAGATGACGGAGCTGGTCCTGAGCAGGTAGAGGCACCGGAAAACGACGCGGATCCGGATCAGGCTGAGCCTATCGGAGAAAGCGAAACTCTGGTTGAAGAGTCGATTTTGGGCAATCTGAGCCCAATTTCCAGAGATACCCCCTCCATGGATACTGACGAGTTTAACCGCAAGCTAGGGGAGTACGGTTTCGGTGATCAGCCTGAAGTCGACTCCGCCCAGCCTAAGTAGGTTCTCGCAACCGTAGCAGCGCTGGGACAACCTGGATCAGAAGAGGCAACCAACCAATCTGACCCTCAGCCATCCCGCCAAGGATCTCCAATGTCACGAGAGCGACCCCGCAGGGATTCTTCCTCGGAGGAACTCCTGTCACCTGAAGAGATGGTTGCACGAGCAGTTCTTAACAAACCTATAACCTCGGGCGACGCCGCAGATCCGAAGGCTCTAGAGGCCACTAGAAAGGAAATGCTGGCCACAGCCAAGAAGCTCGCCAATACGGCAGCCACATTAAGGGATGAAAGGGCAGAAGCTGCAAGTTTGATGGACCACTTCGACAGACAGGATCGCGAAATTGCTGATACACTCGAGCATGTCAAGAGCATGAGGCAAGAGTGGGAAGTAAAGATGACTTATGTGCAGGCGGAGGCTGATCGAATCGTTAGATAAGCAATTCCGCCTCGCAGAATCAACTTCGCCACGCCCGCAGAGCAGCAGCCGCTGGAAACCCCAAAGGACAACATGCTAAAAGCTGCGGAGCTATTGAAGAGGAAGGACGAAGAGGTTGATATCAACTACCTCCGCAAACTTGTCGCTTCAGCAATGCAGCAGCAAAGCAGCAGCAAAGCAAGGCGGATACCTCGCGTAGGTTAGAATCCAATCCGGATAACTGTGTATCTACCGCGCATAAGGACGCTCGCGCCGATCGACATCTCGACGATGAATCACACACCGGATCCTCGGAGCGCAGAAGAAAAACCAGGGAACACCCAAATCCGATCCCCGTTCCGTCAAAGACGCCTTCGTCAGATCCAAGAAAGGGAAAGGATGCAATGTACTCTGGACGAGACAAATATCGCAACCCCTCTCCTCCGCCTAATGGTTACCCGCGACCCCCTCGCCGCCGTAGTCCAGCCGGAAACACTAGGCCCCCAGGGCATGGTGGGATTGTTATCCGCGACAACGTGCTGCCAAGAAACAGAAACAGGGAGCGCTCGCCGGAACCTCGCCGGAACCAGAACAACAATCATGAGCCTAAGCCCAGGAGGAGTCGGAATGAGGAGCGCGACCCAGAGCCTCGCCGGAGCCGCGACCCGGAGCCTCGCCGGAGCCGGAACGACCAGGGCAGCCAGCGCCATGGCGAAGGCAGCCACAGAAGCCGGAGCCAGCACCGGGAAGGCCGAGGAGAATCGGAAGGCGGAAGCAAGAAATCAGACCGACCACCTCGCAGGTCTCCCTCACCACCACCTAGCGGTGGCGGCGGAGGTGGAGGCGGAGGCGACGGCCGGAGATCTCGCTCTCGCTCACAATCTCCTCGCCACGGCCCGCGCGACGCGCGGGAATGCCTTAACGAATACAGAACCGACTACATTGGTCCGAAGTGCTTTGGCAGGATGATTCGAGAGGAACCAAAGCCAAGGATGAACCTCAAGCTACCCGGAAACCTGAAGCATTATGATGGCACCGAAAGGCCGGATACCTGGATTGAGGATTACTATAATGCAGTAACCTTTGCCGGAGGAACCTCTAACATCGCCTGCCGCATGCTCCAGTTGTACCTTGTAGGTCCAGCCCGGATCTGGCTCAGTGACCTCGAGAAGAACTCCATCTTTTGCTGGTTCGACCTGAAGACCGCTTTCGAGAAACACTTCAGAGGCACCTACAAAAGACCTGCCACGGCAAGCGACCTGCAAGCCTGCATCCAGAAGAAGGGAGAAACCTCAAGACACTACCTCACACGATGGTTGGCATGCAGGAACGAGTGCGAAAACGTCGACCACACTACCGCCATGTATGCCTTCATTGGTGGACTGCAGAGGGGAGGATTGCTGAGGCATACGCTCACTCGTTTGGCTAACTCAAACAAACTGACTTTGGATGAGATGATCTCCATTGCCAGTGATCATACTGCCGCCGATGATGACGCAGGCGGTGATCTCGCAGCTACAGCAATCCCCCTACATCAACAAAAGAAGAACCGTGATAATGGCAACAGCAGCAGCCATAAGAGCAAGAACCCTGATGACCAGAAGAGTGGCGGATCCGAGATGGTCGCCATGGCGTTTCAACGCGGAGGTTCAGGAGGCGGAAGAGGACGCGGCCGTGGAGGCGGAGCCGGCAGGGGTCAGCAGCATGCCACTGAGGTCACAGCTGGCGGATCCCGCGCCCCGCAAACCTACGAGGAGTACAGAGACATGCCCTGCCTGGCCCACCTGGATCCGGTTATAGGGAAGTCAACTCACACCAACCGCAACTGCAAGTGGGTCAATGATCTAAAGAACGACCCGGAGGCAGGATACAAGCGAGCCCGGAAGCACCGCCCACGCGGCAAGGGAGGCAAGGGCAAGAACAAGGACAAAGAGGAAGATAGTTCCGAGGCGATGGATGAGGATGATAACTCGCCGGATCCCAAGGTAGGATCCGCAGGTAAATCCAACCCATTCGAGAAAAAAAGCGGGGGGGCTTACCACACTTTCCTCGGAACCCCAATAGTCCGCGCTGCCAAGTCAGCTACCCGGATCCTGAATGCCACAGTTCCGGCTGTGCCGCAGTATGTCAGGTGGTCGGAAGTCCCGTGCACATTTGATAGGGAGGATCACCCTGCCATTGTGCCAAAAGAATGCTACGCCCTGGTTGTAAGTCCCCGCATAGACGGGTATGACTTCTCCATGTGCCTCATGGATGGTGGAGCCAGCTTGAACATCATGTACCTGGAGACTCTAGAGCGGATGAACCTCACCAAGGAACAGCTCAAACACAGCAACACTGAGTTTCATGGCGTGGTTCCGGGTAAGAAGGCGAATTCCCTCGGCAGCATCACACTTCCCGTGGCTTTTGGCGATGTTCACAATTTCCGCGAAGAGAAGATCACGTTTGAAGTTGTGCCCTTCAAGAGCTCCTACCACGTCATCTTCGGCAGGCCCACCTACCACAAGTTCCACGCAAGAGCATGCTACATCTACAACAAGCTCAAGATTCCGGGTCCTAAAGGTATGATTACCGTATCCGGAGACTACAAAAAGGCTCATGAGTGCGAGTTAGGCGAAGCCGCCTTCGCAGAGTCTGTGATATCTGGAGAGGAGCTGCAAGGCTACAGAGCCGCGGTGGATCCGACTGAGATGCAGACCACCAAGAAGCAGATCTCCGAATAGAAGACCTCCTTCAAGGCCGCGATAGAAACCAAGAAGCACGACCTCATCAAAGGCGACCCTTCCAAGCAGGTTTCAGTCGGAGCCAACATGGACCCCAAATAGGAAGACGCGCTCGTCGAGTTCCTCCGCGCTAACATGGATATCTTCGCATGGCAACCTTCTGACATGTCCGGAGTACCTAGGGAACTCGCCGAGCACTACCTCAACATAAATCCGGGGGCTAAACCGGTGAAGCAAGCTATGCGATGCTTTGGAGATAAGAAGCGCCGCGCCATAGGAATGGAACTAGCTAAGTTACTAGAGGCAGGTTTTGTAATAGAAGTTATCCACACCGATTGGGTCGCAAATCCCGTCCTTGTACCCAAAAAGAACACTGAAATACTAAGAATGTGCATCGATTACTCCGGCTTGAACAAGCATTGCCCGAAGGATCCGTTCCCTTTGCCGCGCATTGACCAAGTCATTGATTCGACGGCGGGGGCGGAACTTCTATGTTTTCTTGATGCGTATTCCGGGTATCATCAGATCCGGATGAAGGAGTCCGACCAAAAGGCGACTTCATTCATTACCCCGTTTGGTACTTACTGCTATGTTACTATGCCTTTTGGCTTGAAAAACGCAGGTGCCACCTACCAACGTACGATGCAGCGGTGCCTGAAGGACCAAATCGGCCGGAACGTGCACGCTTACGTCGACGACATCGCGGTCATAACCCGGAAAGGATCCGACTTGATCAGCGACCTCACAGAAACCTTCGACAACCTCCGCAGGTACAAGATGATGTTGAATCCGCTGAAATGCGTCTTTGGCGTGCCAGCCGGAAAACTCCTTGGCTTCATAGTCTCTCACAGAGGCATTGAGGTTAACCCGGAAAAAATCAAGGCAATCCTGTGTATCAAACGGCCAACTTGTCTTAAAGATGTGCAACGACTAACTGGTTGCATCGCAGCAATCAGTAGGTTTGTTAGCCGTCTTGGCGAGAAGGCGCTACCTTTGTACAAGCTGTTGAAGAAAACAGACAAATTCGTATGGGATGACGCAGCCGACGCAGCTCTTCGGGGGTTGAAGGAAATACTCACCTCCCCACCTATCTTGGCAGCCCCAGCAGAGTCAGAGCCAATGCTCCTTTATCTGGCAGCTACCAACAAAGTCATCAGCCTCGTCATCGTGGTAGAGCGAAAGGAAGAAGGTCATGAATATGACGTCCAAAGACCTGTCTACTACATTAGCGAGGTACTGACGGAGTCAAAGCAAAGATACCCTCACTTTCAGAAGCTGGCTTATGGAGTGTTCCTAGGCAGCCAGAAGCTGAGACATTACTTCCAAGAGCACCCAGTAACAGTTGTGAGCAAGGCTCCGCTGTCAACAATTCTCAACAACGCTGACGCAATAGGGCGTACGGCTAAATGGGGCATCGAATTATCCGCCTTCGACATCGCTTACAAGCCTAGGACTGCGGTTAAATCCCAAGTCTTGGCAGATTTCGTCGCAGATTGGACAGAAGCTCCGGATGCAAGTCTGGAGCCGGAACCAGAAACATGGGTCATGCACTTCGATGGATCCAAGCAGCATCAAGGCTCAGGAGCCGGAGTCACCCTGAAGTCCCCTACCGGAGAAGAACTGCAGTATGTTCTGCAGATCCACTTCGAAGCTACAAACAACATGGCGGAATACGAGGCTCTACTACACGGTCTGCGCATCGCTAAGGAAATCGGGATCAAGCACATCATATGCTGTGGAGATTCCGACCTGGTGGCACAACAAGTAGCCGGAACCTGGAACGCCAGAAACTCCATCATGGCGGCCTACAGAGACGAAGTTGACGAGATCGCCAAGTGCTTCCTCGGATACGAAGTCAAGTACGCCAGGAGAGACGATAACACAACGGCTGACATGCTATCCAAGCTCGGATCCGGCAGGAAGCAAATTCCGCCTGGTATTTTCCTGGAGCACTTACGGATACCCTCAGTTAAGGGCGCTAACCCGGAAAACCCAGAGGTGGCAGTATCTCCGGCAAAGGAAGTGATGGTTATCATTCCGGCTTGGACCCAGCCTTTCCTGGACTACCTCATCGATCAGAAGTTGCCAGAGGACGAGGTCTTTGCGCGACAGATCGTCAGACGAGCAAGATCCTACACAATTGTTGATGGACAGCTCTACAAACGAAGTGCAACAGGGGTATTTCTCAAATGCGTCTCCAATCAAGATGGCATGGAAATCCTCAGAGAGATCCATGCAGGGGACTGCGGGCATCATGCCGCCTCCAGGTCACTCATTGCAAAAGCTTTTCGGCTATGTTTTTACTGGCTCACAGCTAAAGAAGATGCTGACAAAATAGTCAAGACCTGCCGAGGTTATCAGTACTACGCTACTCAACCAAACGCTCCAGCCCAAGAGCTGAAGACCATACCTATCACCTGGCCATTTGCGGTCTGGGGGCTCGATATGGTTGGTAAGTTAAAAAGATCATCTCCTGGCGGTTTTGAATACCTTCTGGTCGCTATTGACAAATTCAGCAAGTGGATCGAGGCAAAGCCAGTGAGGAAAGCCGATGGTGCTACGGCACTAAAATTTGTCTGCAGCCTCGTGATGCGATTCGGCATCCCACACAGCATAATCACAGACAATGGCACAAACTTCGCACAGGGAGAATTGAAGGATTACTATGAGACAGTAGGGATTCGACTGGACCTTGCATCTGTGGCTCATCCACAGTCAAATGGTCAGGTTGAAAGGGCTAACGGCCTAATATTATCAGGAATTAAACCGCGCCTTGAAGAACCGCTGCGACGAGCAGCTGGAGCTTGGGCTGACGAGTTGGAAGGTGTTTTGTGGAGTTTACGAACTACCCCTAACAGATCAACAGGGTTTACCCCATTTTTCCTGGTATACGGATCTGAAGCCGTGCTTCCCTCCGACATCATCCACGATTCACCGCGAGTTTCCGCCTACAATGAAGAAACAGCTGATGAGGCCAGACAGCTATCTGTGGACCTGATCGAGGAAGCTCGGAACTTAGCTGACCAGCGCTCCACCATCTACCAGCAGAAGCTCCGACGCTATCACAGTCGTCGAGTTCGGAATCGCTCCTTCATAGCAGGAGACCTGGTCCTCCGCCTTCGACAGGTGAAAGACCATAAGCTGCAATCTCCGTGGGAAGGACCCTTCGTCGTTAGCAAAGTGCTTCATAACGGGTCGTACTACCTTGTTGATTTCCGTGAGCTGAAGGATAGACCTGCTAATTGGCACCGGAAACGCAAGCGTGAGGATCCGGATGACATCTATGACGAGACAGATCGCCCTTGGAACATCGCACAGCTACGTCCTTTCTACACTTAGCATATTTTTTCCGAGTTACAAACTCTGTAATAGTTATACATGATCAATGAAATAAAGCTTATGGTTCACTCTTTGAGTCTTTTACCTCCTTTACTTGTTCATTTTAGATCGTGTCTGTTTTTCCGACTAAAACCGCAGAGCTGGATGTTTCTGCCTAGGCGTGTATGAAAGTTGTGATTTTCAAAATCGTCCTTTAGGACGTAAGCATAAGTTTTCTGGTGGAAAATTTTTTCGTTGCGAACTCGTGGATTCCTGGTAGCGACTTTCGGCACCTAGGCTGGGGGCTTGTTTCCGCGGTTATGGACGGACGCCATTGGGTTTCATCACCGCAGGCGAGCGTTTCCGGCCAAAGGTTTTCCGGCTCGTGGAAGGTCAAACGAGCAAGCCGGAAAATTAACAAACCAGCACTTGCTTTTAACAAACGAAACATGCAAATAATTCTAACGGATAGCAGGATAAGTTTTCCGCCCACGCATAATTGTTTCGTCCCTAGATACTTAAGAATTAAAGTTATATTACAAACCCTCGCTGGGGCCAAAATGATGCATTGTTTTTCCGCAGGACTAAGTTTTTACTTCTCCTCAACCGGAGAAGTTTCCACGTTGGCATCAGCTCCCCCTACGTCAGTCGGAGTTTCCTTCTCTGCGTCTTTGGCAGGTGAAGAGACATCTTCATCTTCTTCCGCTCCAGCTGCAGTCGGAGAAGCAGCGCCACCTTGGTTCTTTGAGCTTGTCCATGTATACTGGCTTCCGGATTGGGCGGGCCTGTTTTCCGCTTCGCGATCCTCCAAATGCTCAGCTTCGAGAGGTTCGTCAGCAGGAAGAACCACCTTCTCATAAAATTCATCATGGCGGATCCTCCGAGCAATGCGTGTATCATAGCCGCTAACCGCGTCAAGCAGCGCATTGACATTACATTCCGGAGGAACGCACGAAGTCACCCGGTCCAGGTTTAAACTCGGATTATGCGCTAAGCACATAGCCAAGGACATGGCAGCTGCACCCCGTGCTGAAGAGGATTACAGGTCCAGAACCAGCTCCGGAAGCAAATCCATCCTCTTGATGAGCTTGCGCACATCGCAGACTCGGCTCTTCTTAATGTTGAGGTTGTGACAAATTTTCCTGGAGGCGGAGATGAGATCTTTGCAGTCTTCTCCGGCCAGCTGAAGCAGGTCATCGCGCGGGAACTGGCTTCGACGTTCCTCGTCATATCTGAGTGGATCTGGAAGACGCAAATTTTGTTAAAAACAACAAGCTACACACATGCTGTCGTACGAGTTTCGAGGACGTACCCATGACGTCGGAGTTGAGCAGATCCCAGCAGCTCTCTGCTGTTTCCATATATTTGCGAAGACCTCCAATTTCTTTTTGCTTCTTCTGGATGATGTCGCTGTCAGTTTGTCTTTTCAGCTCAAACTCACCAGTTTTCCGAACAAGCTCCGAGTTCTTCTCAGAAATTTTCTGTTCTGCCACTGCGAGTTTTGCTTCGAGATTCTTGTGTGCAGCACGTAGAGTCTCCAACTCGGAGGAAGCTGCAGCGAGAGAAGAGGAGGCACCTGTTCATAGTTTTATAAAGCATCAAGGTCGGAAAGTGCGGGACATAACCCACAATCGTCAGATGATCGGAAACCAACCTTGAGCTTCTGAAAGTTGTTTCTTCAGAGCCGCATTCTCCGCCTGAAAGCACTGGATTTTCTCCGCCTGGCTGATGGTCACACGACGCTGCAGCGCAATGTTTTTGTGCAACTCGTAATGCAGGGCTTTTTGTTCCTGCAAACGCAGTCAAAAACGGAGTGAATTCCGCCATCATGGTTTAAGTCTTTCTAAAGCATTGTCGCTGGAAATTCTTTCCGCCATCATGCTTGGGGGCTACCACGACATTTAAAACTTTTCTTTCAGATTGAGTTCTCTAAAAGTGTTCAGACATTAACTGATAAAGTTTCCGCCTAAATACTTGGGGGCTACTGGGGAGTTACCTTTTGCTTGCAAACAAGCTTGTCGAAGAATTCGCCAATGTTTTTCTTGACGTCCTGGATCTCCGACGTTTCAACGTCCGGTTTGCCCCAGGCATTGTTCAGCATAGCATTGAGCAAATCTTGCTCCAGTTCCCACTTCTCTGCCTCCGTTAGTTTGTTAAAAAACTTCGTGGCATAGGCTTTCGGGGTGGAAGTAAGATCAGCCGGATCTCCAAAGTTTTTGGGGAAAACGACCATATCACCTGTGGAGGCTTCAGCTTTGCCAGAGGAATTAACTTCTGCCTCCCCTTGGTTTCGTCCTTCAGTTTCATCGTTGATGGGACCCTTGCCGCTGGAACCATCTCCGCTCACTCTGTCGCTGCTAACCGGAATTACTTCCGGTGGAGTGGGTGCGGCAGGAGTTGGAGACTGGTCCGCGGGAGGAGGAGAAGGCTGCAGGGGGGCTTGTGGAGCACTCGGCGGAACTGGCGTCGAAGGACCAACGGCGGGAGATTTCTTCTGCATATACTTAGTGATATGCTCCTGAACATTGGTCCGCGCGGTGGTAGGGTTCGGATTCCTGTGAGCAAGTAAAAGGAAAGTATACATAACACAGCTTACCAAGATAAACAATGCATGTTACTCGGAAGCTTACGCTGCGCCCGAAATGTTGGGACGTGAGGGTTTCCCTGCTGTCGAAAGCATCTTCAGGCGCTGGCACTCCGCCTTCCTGGAATCAAGCGGAGGTGGTTTGACCACCCTGGGTTTCTTGGCGGAAGCCTCGCCGCTGCCTCCGGCGTCGGAGCCAGAGACTTTGGCACGGGGACGCTTTGAAGGTCGAGGAGCAGCCTTTCGGGGCACTCGTTCTTCTTCCTCCTCAGGGTCTTCCGGATCCTCTTCCACCGAGTCACCGCTAACGGGAACTCGGAGTATGGTGGGTAGGTTTTCTTCCGCCAAAGAGTCAAGCTGCGAAAAGGGTGAGCAGAACAAGTTAAACACTTAGAAAATTGTGAAAGGATAAAGGAATGCGAAGGATTAAGTGCTTACCGGAGGACATTTGTCGTGTGTGCTAATATCCTTGATCAGTTCCGGGACCTGTTGGCCCCTAGGAATTTTCACCAACGTCTTGAACCTTCTCTTGAGGGAGTCGGCCGGAAGATCGTGGCGAGTGACTCGGAGGAGATCGTCCGCCCCGGTGTAAGTGCACATCAGGCGTGCGTTGTAGCGCAGGGGCTGGATCCTCCGGGTAAACCAGCTGAGGGTGAGCTGGGCCCCGGTTAGTCCATCATGAACTAACCAGGAAATCCTCCGCGCGGCCTTCTCCAGTATGGGTGTTTGGGCAAGCGTGGGGATGAAGCTCCAGCTCGCCAATTCTTCCGGAGGCGTGTTGCTGAAGGGCGGGAGTCCATCGTGGACGTTCGGAACTGACGCGTTCTTCACATAAAACCATCCGGCGTTCCAGTACCGGACGGATTCGTCGGAGTCGTGAGGAGGATACATCCGACCAGAGCGGAGCATGAACGTCATACTTCCGCAGTTTAACATGGCCTTGTCCTTCGTCTCTTTCTTCACCCGGAAAAAGAATTGCCATAGCTTGATGTCGGGTCGGATTCCGAGATGCCCTTCGCAAAGAGTTGCGAAGTTCGAGAGCAGGAGGTAGGAGTTGGGGCAGATGTTGTGGGGCTGGAGCCCGTACGTGTCGAGGACGGAGAGGAAGAACTCCGAGCAAGGGAGTGATAATCCGCGCTCGACCCACGCCTTTGTCATAACGCGTTCGTCTGCGTCGGGTTTGGGAATGTCGGAGTCGCGCGTGAAACTCCAATGCTCGGAGATCATGCCTTCGTTTTGAAGCTCCCGGAGCTCCGCGTCAGTTGTCTCGCAGGGCCACCATTGACCCCGCACCCCTTCGCGGCTCCGGGCCTTGGAAGCTTTCTTGTTTTCCATCTCTTGTACCTTGGCTGCCATTCTAGCTTGGCCTTGTAGCTCCTCTTCGAGCTCTTGGGCTGTTGGGATCCGGCCTAGTAAAGTACTGGAAGAGGCGGAGAACGGTTGAGCAAGCCTAACGTCGGAAACATATGGTGGTAGATACGCAATGGGATCCGGGCAAAATGGTTCCACGGCACTGGGATCTGGGCTACTCGGAGAACTACCAGTGCAGTGAGGAGAACCGTGAGACATGCTTCCGGCTGCACCCATGCGAGCTAAGTTGAGTATCCGGATCTACACTAAGTTTATCTTCTACAAGGCCAGCGCACGTACCGTTAATGGCGTGGTGGCTCGACGGAGCTCCGGTGGAGTCAAGGTCGCCGGACTTGCAGGGAATTGCTTCGCGTGACCACAAATCGGCGGCGGGAAGGATTTCCCGTTCAACCGAGAGAATCTTGGCGCGAGGAGAGGCTTGAGCCGGCAGCGCGTGAAGCTCACCGTGGCAAAGTTCGCCGGAGATGAGATCTGTCGGGCGGCGCGGCGCGAGGAAGAAGACGACGTGGGAGAGAAGGTGAAAGAATGAGAAATTACCGCGGGCGAGGGTTATATATAGGCCACGCGCGGAGATTCGGGATTCGGATCCAACGGTGGAAACGGAACGGTCGCACCGCTGGATGGATGACACGTGTCTTAGGTCAAGTGCGGTAAAACGACGTGGAGGTAACTTAACCATGCACTTCCGAGATTTCCGGTTAAAGATTTGCATCTGCGAAAATTTAGCGCGGGAAGAAAGGAAGGTGTGCGCGGGAAAAACGGAGTCTCCGTTGCAATACCTCATCTGAAGACGAAGGATTTCCGAATGAATGAACCCGGAATCAAGTAAAAAGTTTTGAAGCTCTTCAAGATTCTCTTCGTTTCCGAGCTGAATGAAGTCGGAGGAATGATGAATCTCGGAGAACCTTTGGGGGCTACTGTTGTGGGTATACTTTATGGGTATATCAACGACATGGCTTGGATCCGGCAAGCCCGGGTGGCCCACCAACGGTGATGGTGGCATGTGGCCCATCGGGCGGCCCAGTTGCTGTTGATCGTAAAGGATGAAGTCCAGCCCAGGAACGAGGAGCCGGATCTTAACCGACCTACGAAGGAGGCCGGATCCGTGGAGGCCCATAAAGTATCCGGATCCAGCACGGCCTAGAAGGAAGGCGGATCCTTGACGTACACGGCAAGATATTGTACCGTAGTTAGGTAACTTGTATTCCGGCTAGGACTCTCCATGTAAACCCTAGATCCGTGCGCCTATATAAGCCGGATCTCGGGAGCCCTAGAGGCACAACCACAACTCACTGTAACAACGCGAAAGCGCCCAGATAATTCCAGACAAGCAGCAGTAGGCCCTGTCATCGTGCAGGTGTTCCGAAGCTGGGTAAATCGCGTACCACCGTCCCGAGAGCACTCCGCCCTATGGCCCCTACTTCTTTCCCCCCTCGTGAGGATCCCTCCTCCGGGGTACCGTCGATTAGGCAACGACACCTGAAGATTGATTTTGTCAGTGCTCTTGACGGTTGTTGATGCTGCCATGCTGCGCGCCGTGCTGCTGCTGATTACCGCGGCTGCACGACGCCCTGGTTCGGACTTCGGAGGACTGGATAAAACTAACCCTAACCCTGTTTGGCAGTCAGTAGAATTTAATAATGGTGGAAGAGTATGTAGTACAAGTACTAGTATTTTATACATTAGATAAGGATTGCAACACACAGAATGGTGTGTCCTAGTGGTTCAAAGGTATTGTGTATAGGTTGTGAGTTCAACTCCCCTCACGTGTCATTTATGTTGAGGTAAAACTGTGTATGGATATAAGGTGATGTTGCACAGTTTAGTAACAAAGAATGTAATTGTTAGTAAATTGTGTCACATCATCTTCTATCCGACACCCGTTGTATCTTTTTTTCATTATAACAAGTGATATAAACATTTCATTTACCACGTAAGAGCATCTGCGCACCTCAAATAGTCGCCGACTGATGTGTTGGCACTTCGGTATGGTGGACACCGACATTGCATCCTCTATTTGGGGGAGCTGTTCCCACACTGGCGGCCCCGATGGGATTTTTTTACATAAACTAAATATTTATACTTGTAGTTTCAATTTAATGTCATCCAGGATCGAGGAATGAATAATATTTTCTGGCAAATCCAACTACTGCTTCCGTAGCTGGAGCTGCATCTGCGCCAAACACCGCCGCTCGTAGACTTCATTCTGATGATGCGTCTCCTCCCGCTGCAACCGCCTGAGCGCAAAGTCCTCCCACCGTTGCTCTCGGCACGCCTACCACCGGCACTGGTTTGCCGCCTCCCGCCACCCCCGTGCCTCCTGGCGCTCCAGCCGCTCCTCCTCATCGAGCCCCAGCTGCTCCTCCTCTTCCTCCCGCCGCGCGCCACGGAACCTCCTCCTCCTCCCGCCGCCGCCGCGCGTCCCGCAGCGGCCGCGTCTCCTTGCGCTTCCATTGCCCCGCCACCTGATGTTGCCGCTCGTTCATGACATAGGCACATACGGGTGCCGCTGGCGCCGCCATCGCCCATTCCTCGTAATTTGCGAGATGTGGGTCCGACTCCATGATTCCTTTTGTTCCCTCTAGGGCCACATCGTCCCACGAATCGAACATTTTTCTATTTCTAGGTTGTTTGAACCAATGAGGCGGGGTGGTGGGATAATATAGACTGTCGGCGAGGCGGGAAACCTCCCGTGCGTTGTTGTAGTGGTAGAATTTCATGCGCGGCAAGCGGGAGAGTTTCTGGCCCGGCGTCGTCGATGAAAATATCTCACGTGGCGCCCTAGCGTTACTGATAGGTGGCGCCCACGCCCAAAATTTCCTGCGTCGTGAGGCGCTGGCGCGCCTGATCCGCGTCTTAGGCGAAGGGGCCGGCATGTTGTTGCCGGCGCTTTTATTAGGCTCGGGAAAAACGGTTTGTTGATTTAGAAAGAATGCATCAAACTCTCGCCTTTACTTTTATATTTATTTGTTGATAGCCAACTGTGTATATATATATTGGTTATGCACAATTCACTTTATTTAACATGTCAAGTACATTGTGTAGCATCAATGTGTAGTCGCACCAGGTGTATTTTTTTGTCAACATTATAATCGATGTAACATTTGTAAAAAATCCAACATATAGATTATTTACTTGGTGATTCTAAAAGTGAAAAATAACTCGTTTGATATGTATCTAATGTGGCTAAAAATGCTCTATGCTACACTGAAATGGTGCTTCCTGCTAGACATGGCCTGACCGAATCAAGTGAAGCACGTCTTACAACTACAGTGCTACGAACACAACGAGCGCAGAAAAATAAAAAGGCACCACTGTATCGGTCAACGGTGATAACTCAATAGGAGAATAGGCATAATTGATGATAACCCCCTCCTTGTTTGCTATTCCTTGCTCTCAGGCCCCTTTTGCGTCTGCACGTCTAACCCACAGTTATTATTGATTAATCCGCTATTAAATTATCAGTCTGATCACATTCCAACGAGGGAATACAATTCGGCAGTGATGTGTTCTCACTCATCGTCACCACCTTGATCTTGTATAAATAGAACCCCAAACCAAGTGGACAGGTATCAAAACCATCACTTTAACCATTTTCTTCTCCCATCCTTATGGCGCCCCAAACAAGTGACACCGTATATTCGTTCGAGCATCTCTCAATGGAATTCAAGGTCACTGTAACCACAAGGGCTGCAACAATGGAGAAGTGGATCTACCGCGTATCCGAAGATTTCCTTTGCGACGCCAGCGCAAAGATCGTTGGTCTTGATTGCGAGTTCACTGACAAAGTGAAAGGAATAAAGCAGAAACTTCTTCTAGAGGATAAACGGCAACGTGCAGCAGTTTTGCAGCTATGTGTTGCCAATAACATCATTCTTTTTCAGGTATCACAAATGACACCATACAAGTTTTTTACCAACTGTTCCGAATTATATACGTCGTTCACCTTTAGTTTGAATTTTCGCAGATATTTCAGGCAACAAAGGTTCCATGTTTGTTAAAGAAATTCTTGAGCTCGGGGAAGATCTGGTTTTTTGGTGCAGCAATTGATATGGATCGCAGGATGCTGATGCCTTACGGATTAACCATCAGGTGTGCGTTCGACTTGCAGAAGATGATCAATATTCATAAACTAGATCCAGGTGTTAAGAATAAAAGAATAGCATCACTCTATGACCTGTCAAATGCTGTGTTGGGGACAAATTTGGAAAAGAAAGGTGATTCTTGCAAGAAAATAAGAGAGGAAGGATGGGGAAGACCCGAATTAAGCTTTGATCAGGTCAAATATGCAGCCTTGGATGCACGGCTAAGCTTTGAAATTCCTAGAAAAAATGGGCAATCAAGGGATACGATATTACTGGATATATGTACAATGTATGACTGATACTGTTATCATTCATATGATTGGCTGTAATGTGTTTATATACAATTATTAATCAATGTAATGTGTGTTAATGTGTAGTTTGGATAATTTTCTTTCGTATAGCAGTACTGGGTTCAACAGTGGTATTGACACGAGTATAGCTGCTGATAGAGTATGAGTACCAATTGTATTAGGTACATTCGTTAAGGGCCTTAAGTACACCGGCTTTTGTTTGTTCACATTTAATTTTTGATCTCCACGTACAGAATTTAATGGTCGTAAGTACAGATGTTTTTATTTTTTTTGTTCAAATTGTAGCTTTTATTTCTGTGAGTATATAGGTGATCACAAAATTTTAGTAGACGATACAGCGGTGGTATGGACATGATTACGGTGAAAGCACGAATAGGGATTTCTCTTCTTTTTTTCGCAAATTTTCGTTTCTACGGGTAGGAACTAAGATCAGTATGTTTCTAGTTTTACTTTGCTTTTAGTCTAGGATACAGTGCTCGTGCTGGGACTATTACGGTCTGAAACTTTTGTCTTTCACTGGGACGGTACAGGTGCAAGCTGCATCGAGTATAGTTGTGAAGGGCGCAGGAGTACAGACTGGGCAGCAATAGGAGTACATGAGTGTAT
Organism: Lolium perenne; assembly: GCF_019359855.2. Lineage (NCBI taxonomy): Eukaryota > Viridiplantae > Streptophyta > Magnoliopsida > Poales > Poaceae > Lolium > Lolium perenne. The sequence goes on along the minus strand of NC_067246.2, from coordinate 35,165,548 downwards.
CTGTTTGTTTTCTTAGCATGATTTTTGTTCGCTTGGCACACTAGTACATGATTACATGATGTTTTTTTAAAGATTACAGTGGTGAAGGGTGCGTGAGTACAGCTACGGCACCAAGAGGATTACAGGAGTGTTTCTCCAAGTGTTCTGCAGGATTTGCGTTATCTGGGAAGGTACAGGTGCCAAAAATCTTCGAGTACAGTTGTGAAGGTTGCACGAGTTCATCTTTGGCACCGAATGGAATACATGAGTGTTTTTCTAGGTTTTCAGCAATGCTTAGGTTCTCTGTGAAGGTATAGGAGCCAAAGCGGCTTGAGTACAGTTGTGGAGGTTGCACGAGTTCAGTTTGACATAGAGTGAAGTACATAATGTTTCTTCACGTTTTATGCATGTTTTGGTTTCCCTGGAAAGATACATGTGCCACAATTGGTCTAGTAGAGTGTTGAAGGTTCCACGAGTTCAGCTTTGATGGGAAGTGGAGTGCAGGAGTGTTTCTCCATGATTTCTGCAAGTTTTGGGTTCTTTGGGAATGTACGGGTGCCATAATGGGTCGAGTACAGTTCTGAAGGTTGCACGAGGTCAGCATTGGCACCAAGTTGAGTACAAGAGTGTTTCTCCATGTTTTCTGCAAATTTTGGGTTCTCTGCGAAGTTACAGGTGCCACAATGGGTCGAGTACAGATGTGAAAGTTGCACGAGTTCAACTTTGACAGCAAGTGGATTACAAGTGTGTTGCTCCATGTTTTGAGCAAGTTTTTGGTTATGTGTGGGAAGGTACAGGTGCCACAATGGATCGAGTACAGTTGTCAAGACTGAACGAGGTCAGCTTTGACACCGGGTCAAGTGCAGGAGTGTTTCTTCATGCTTTCTTCAATATTTGGGTTCTTTGTGAAGATATGATGTCTACGCCTCCTCCTTTTCCTGTAGACAGTGTTGGGCCTCCAAGAGCAGAGGTTTGTAGAACAGCAGCAAGTTTTCCCTTAAGTGGATCACCCAAGGTTTATCGAACTCAGGGAGGAAGAGGTCAAAGATATCCCTCTCATGCAACCCTGCAACCACAAAGCAAGAAGTCTCTTGTGTCCCAACACACCTAATAGGTGTACTAGTTCGGCGAAGAGATAGTGAAATACAGGTGGTATGAATATATATGAGCAGTAGCAACGGTGCCAGAAAATAGCTTGCTGGCGTGTAGTTGATGGTGGTAGTATTGCAGCAGTAGTAACGCAGTAAAACAGTAAGCAAGCAACGATAGCAGTATTTAGGAACAAGGCCTAGGGATTACACTTTCACTAGTGGACACTCTCAACATTGATCACATAACAGAATAGATAAATGCATACTCTACACTCTTGTTGGATGATGAACACATTGCGTAGGATTACACGAACCCTCAATGCCGGAGTTAACAAGCTCCACAATTCAATGTTCATATTTAAATAACCTTAGAGTGCAAGATAGATCAACATAACCAAATAGATCACATCAATACCATCATAGTAATAGTTAACTTCACAATCCACAAGAGATCATGATCATAGCCTACGACAAGAACCACATGGTGCACACACTAGTCACCTTTACACCATGCATGAGGAATAGAATACTTTAATAACATCACTAGAGTAGCACATAGATGAATTGTGATACAAAACTCATATGAATCTCAATCATGTAAAGCAGCTCATGAGATTATTGTATTGAGGTACATGGGAGAGAGATGAACCACATAGCTACAGCGAAGCCCTCAGCCTCGGGGATGGATTACTCCCTCCTCATCATGGAGGCAGCGATGGCGGTGAAGATGGCGGTGAAGACGGCGGTGGAGATGACTCCGGGGGCAATTCCCCGTCCCGGCAGGGTGCCGGAACAGCGACTTCTATCCCCCGAATTGGACTTTCGCGATGGCGGTGGCTCTGGATGGTTTTCTCTGTTTCCGTCGAACTGGGCGATGTTTTTAGGTCAGGGACGAATATATAGGCGGAGAGTCGGAGTCGGAGGGGCCACGGGGTGCCCACACCATAGGGGGGCGCGCCCCCCCTTTGGGCCGCGCCACCCTGTGAGGTGGGGCCCCCCTGGCACCCCTCTGACTTTTCTTCGGTGCTCCGGAAGCTTCCTAAAATTATAAGATGCCCGGAATTGATTTTGTCCGATTCCAAAAATATTTCCTTACTAGGATTTCTGAAACCAAAAATAGCAGAAAACAGCAACTGGCCTTTCGGCATCTCGTCAATAGGTTAGTTCCGGAAAACGCATAAAAATGATATAAAGTGTGAACAAAACATGTTGGTATTGTCATAAAACAAGCATGGAACATCAGAAATTATAGATACGTTGGAGACGTATCAGCATCCCCAAGCTTAGTTCCTACTCGTCCTCGAGTAGGTAAACGATAAAAGATAATTTCTGAGGTGACATGCTACCAACATAATCTTCATCATACCATTGTAAAGCTTATGAGATGAATGCAGCGATTCGAAACAATGTAAATGCAATGAGTAAACAATTGAATCATATAGCCAAGACTTTTCATGAATAGTACTTTCAAGACAAGCATCAATAAGTCTTGCATAAGGGTTACTCATAAAGCAATAAATTCATAGTAGAGACATTGAAGCAACACAGTGGAAGATTAAGTTTCAGCGGTTGCTTTCAACTTGTAACATGTATATCTCATGGATAGTTGTCAATGCAAAGCAATATAACAAATGCAATAAGCAAGTATGTAAGAATCAATGCACAGTTCACACAAATGTTTGCTTCTTGAGGTAGGGAGAGATAGGTGAACTGACTCAACAATAAAAGTAAAAGAATGGTCCTTCAAAGAGGAAAGCATCGATTGCTATATTTGTGCTAGAGCTTTTATTTTGAAAACATAAAGAGAGCATAAAAATAAAGTTTTGAGAGGTGTATGTTGTTGTCAACGAATGGTAGCGGGTACTCTAACCCCCTTGCCAGGCAAACCTTCAAAGAGCGGCTCCCATTTTATTTTATTTTTGGATGGCACTCCTTCCAACCTTTCTTTCACAAACCATGGCTAACCGAATCCTCGGGTGCCTGCCAACAATCTCATACCATGAAGGAGTGCCTTTTTATTTTAGTTTTATTATGATGACACTCCTCCCAACCTTTGCTTACACAAGCCATGGCTAACCGAATCCTTCGGGTGCCGTCCAACAATCACATACCATGGAGGAGTGTCTATTTTTGTTAATTAATTTGGGACTGGGAATCCCATTGCCAGCTCTTTTTGCAAAACTATTGGATAAGCGGATGAAGCCACTAGTCCATTGGTGAAAGTTGCCCAACAAGATTGAAAGATAAACACCACATACTTCCTCATGAGCTATAAAACATTGACACAAATCAGAGGTGATAAATTTTGAATTGTTTAAAGGTAGCACTCAAGCAATTTACTTTGGAATGGCAGGAAATACCATGTAGTAGGTAGGTATGGTGGACACAAATGGCATAGTGTTGTTTGGCTCAAGGATTTGGATGCATGAGAAGTATTCCCTCTCGATACAAGGTTTAGGCTAGCAAGGTTGTTTGAAGCAAACACAAGCACGAACTAGTACAGCAAAACTCACATAAAAGACATATTACAAGCATTATAAGACTATACATCGTCTTCCTTGTTGTTCAAACACCTCACTAGAAAATATCTAGACTCTAGAGAAACCACTCATGCAAACCAAATTTTAACAAGCTCTATGTATTTCTTCACTAATAGGTGCAAAGTATATGATGCAAGAGCTTAAACAAGAGCACAACAATTGCCAAATATCAAGTTATTCAAGACATCATACCAATTACTACATGTAGCATTTTCCGTTTCCAACCATATAACAATTAACGAAGCAGTTTTAACCTTCGCCATGAAAATTAAAAGCTAAGAACACATGTGTTCATACGAACCAGCGGAGCGTGTCTCTCTCCCACACAAGCATTTATTCAAACAAAAACAAAAACAAAAGCACACAGACGCTCCAAGTAAAGTACATAAGATGTGACCGAATAAAAATATAGTTTCAAGAGAAGGAACCTGATAATTTGTCGATGAAGAAGGGGATGCCTTGGGCATCCCCAAGCTTAGACGCTTGAGTCTTCTTGAAATATGCAGGGATGAACCACCGGGGCATCCCCAACCTTAGACTTTTCACTCTTCTTGATCGTAGTATATCATCCTCCTCTCTTGACCCTTGAAAACTTCCTTCACACCAAACTCGAAACAAACTCATTAGAGGGTTAGTGCACAATAAAAATTAACATATTCAGAGGTGACACAATCATTCTTAACACTTCTGGACATTGCATAAAGCTACTGGACATTAATGGATCAAAGAAATTCATCCAACATAGCAAAAGAGGCAATGCGAAATAAAAGGCAGAATCTGTCAAAACAGAACAGTTCGTATTGATGAATTTTATCGAGGCACCAGACTTGCTCAAATGAAAATTCTCAAATTGAATGAAAGTTGCGTACATATCTGAGGATCACTCACGTAAATTGGCATAATTTTCTGAGTTACCTACAGAGAATTTTTCCCAGATTCGTGACAGCAAAGAAATCTGTTTCTGCGCAGTAATCCAAATCTAGTATGAACTTTTCTATCAACGACTTTACTTGGCACAATAAAACACTAAACTAAGATAAGGAGATGTTGCTACAGTAGTAAACAACTTCCAAGACACAAATATAAAACAAAGTACTGTAGCAAAATAATACATGGGTTATCTCCCAAGAAGTTCTTTCTTTATAGCCATTAAGATGGGCTCAGCAGTTTTGGTGATGCACTCGCAAGAAATAGTATTTGAAGCAAAGGAGAGCTTCAAGAGGCAAATTAAAAACACATTTAAGCCTAACATGCTTCCTATGCAGAGGAATCTTGTACACAAATGAATTCATGAAGAACAAAGTAACAAGCATAAGAGGATAAAACACGAGTAACTTCAAGATTCTCAACATAAAGAGGGGAAACTTAATATTATTAAGATGCATATAACCATATTTCCCTCTCTCATAATAGCTTTCAGTAGCATCATTGATGAAATCCACAATATACCCATCACTTAAAACATTCTTATCATGGTTCATATGCATAGAAGTATCATTAATTTTGGCATAAGGAGAGTTCTTTTCATTAATAGTAATTGGAGCAGGATTATTATCAAGAATTTGAACATGGTAAACAAGTTGCATATTAAGGGAATTGTTTTTGTTAACCCAATCATGACTATGACAAGTTTCATAAGGATAGTTAGAACCTATATCATAGCATTCTTTGTAATAATCATCAGAGATCGGAGGCACAGCGTCATCATAGGCAATAGAATAGTTATCTTTCACAGTCGGTTTATCTGTGTCCACACCATCATTGTTATTAGAAGGAGATGTATCAAAAACATAATGACCAGTAGCTAAAGGATTTTCAAACACCTTTTCCCCAAGCTTAGAGCTTTCTATATCATTATGGGAGGAAACATGGATAGCACTGATACTATGGCAATTATTAACATCATCATTTTCAGAATTAGTTTCCCAGAGATTTGCAATATCAAAAGTAGTGTGCTCATTCAAATCATGATTGCTAATGTATGTAAAGGGAATAGGAAGATCATCGTATTCAGATTCATTATCACAATAATCGTTAGGAGCAACATACTTACGGTTACCTATCGTTATCTCATATACGCGGGGATATGCTGTTACCTCTTTCTTTTTATTCTCCTTCTTCTTCTTCTTCTTCTTCTTCTTCTTCTTCGTTCCCTCCTTCTTCTTCTTCTTCTTCTCTTCCTTCTCCTCGTTCCCTTCTTTAGGAGGAAGAGGCTTGAAGGGTGGCTTGTCCGCATAACCTGATTTACTTTTAGAAACAATAGAAGAAACTTGGGAGGATTCCTCCTTTTCATTAATTAGTTGAAAACACACAGCGGTCCTATCATATTTTGGCAAGGTGTCATCTTCTAAAATATTTTGTATGTAAGTATTTGTATGGCTATTACCAATGCAATAAGAAAAACACCCATGCAGGACATCATCAATATCAAGGTCACTCATATGCAACAAAGAGATTTTTCTCGACAGTTCTTCACACCCCAAAAATAAAGTAAGTTCATCATGCTGATTAGGAGTAATTTCATTATCACAATACAAATTTGCAGCACTCATTGGGTTCAAATTATCATTGGAGGAGCATTGAAAATTAAAATGACCCACTTCATGGCAAACTTCACAAATAAAAGAATAGAGGGCACAAACCTTTTTACCAAGATCATCTAGAGCCCTAAACCACTTTCTAGTTTTTTCATTAGCATGATGGATACAATATTCATCTTTGATTTGATTAATTTCACAAGGTCTATGTATTCCACAAAAATTAACATGCTTATAGGAAATAGCATTCTTAGGAGTTTGAGCATGCTTATTGCAATAATTAACAACAATTTCATTCTTCATGCAAGCCTCTTTAAAAGGTTCATGATATTTATCAAAATTCTTTTTAGGCAATTCAAAATGAGAAGCAAAGGCTTTATAAAGATTTGCAGCAACTTGAGAGTCAAGACCATAAGTAGCACTCATATTTCGAAATTTATCGGTATCCATAAAAGCTTCAATGCATTCATAATCATAATTTATACCTGACTCTTTACCTTTGTCGTTCTCCCATCCGTCAGCGTTGTCCTCAATCCGATCAAGAAGATCCCACCTAGCTTCAACCTCCTTGCTTGTGAAAGATCCCTCCGAACATGCGTCCAGATAGTCCTTATGTTGTCCTGAAAGCCTCGCATAAAAATTGTTAACAATAACATTACGGGGGAGCTCATGAATGGGACATTTGAGCATTAGTGATTTCAATCTCCCCCACGCTTGAGAAATACTCTCTCCATCACGAGGATAAAAGTTATAAATATAATTCCTATCAATATGCACTTCATGAGGAGGATAAAATTTAGAATAAAAGAGAGATGCAATTTCCTCCCAACCAAGAGAATGACTATTCTCCAACAATTTATACCAATGCGCCGCTTTACCAGACAGCGAAACAGAGAATAGCTTCTTCCTCACTTCATCCATAGAGATACCTGCACACTTGAATAACCCGCATAATTCATGCAAAAACAGTAAATGATCTCTAGGGTGGACAGTTCCATCCCCTTTATAGTGGTTATCCATAACACGTTCAATAATTTTCATAGGTATTTTATACGGAATACTTTCAGTAGGTGCATTTAAAATATCACAAGCATCATTAGAGTTATTGCATATGGGAGATAAAGTATTATCAGAGCAAATTTTCTCCCCTAAAGATGGGAAGCTAAAAAGATCACAAAAACTAGCTTCCCCAAGCTTAGACTTCTCCATAGCATTAGCAGTAATTGCATTCATACTAATAACATCGCTACTAGCATGCAAATAAGGTTCCATAGGTTTTTTAATTTTCGCATCAAACAATTCTAAATCAGGAAAAAGATTAAAAAGCTCACCAATTTTGTTGTTGTTTTCCATTATGCCTAACTAGTGAAAATAAAAACAAGAAACAAAAAGATGCAATTGCAGAATCTAAAGGAAATAGCTTCGAGCACTCACACACCGGCAACAGTGCTAGGAAATAGCTTAGTAGTCGGAGGATGTGAGTACCTTTTACCTTACCTCCCCGGCAAGGGCGCCAGAAAATAGCTTGATGTCTACGCCTCCTCCTTTTCCTGTAGACAGTGTTGGGCCTCCAAGAGCAGAGGTTTGTAGAACAGCAGCAAGTTTTCCCTTAAGTGGATCACCCAAGGTTTATCGAACTCAGGGAGGAAGAGGTCAAAGATATCCCTCTCATGCAACCCTGCAACCACAAAGCAAGAAGTCTCTTGTGTCCCCAACACACCTAATAGGTGTACTAGTTAGGCGAAGAGATAGTGAAATACAGGTGGTATGAATATATATGAGCAGTAGCAACGGTGCCAGAAAATAGCTTGCTGGCGTGTAGTTGATGGTGGTAGTATTGCAGCAGTAGTAACGCAGTAAAACAGTAAACAAGCAGCGATAGCAGTATTTAGGAACAAGGCCTAGGGATTACACTTTCACTAGTGGACACTCTCAACATGGATCACATAACAGAATAGATAAATGCATACTCTACACTCTTGTTGGATGATGAACACATTGCGTAGGATTACACGAACCCTCAATGCCGGAGTTAACAAGCTCCACAATTCAATGTTCATATTTAAATAACCTTAGAGTGCAAGATAGATCAACATAACCAAATAGATCACATCAATACCATCATAGTAATAGTTAACTTCACAATCCACAAGAGATCATGATCATAGCCTACGACAAGAACCACATGGTGCACACACTAGTCACCTTTACACCATGCAGGAGGAATAGAATACTTTAATAACATCACTAGAGTAGCATATAGATGAATTGTGATACAAAACTCATATGAATCTCAATCATGTAAAGCAGCTCATGAGATTATTGTATTGAGGTACATGGGAGAGAGATGAACCACATAGCTACAGCGAAGCCCTCAGCCTCGGGGATGGATTACTCCCTCCTCATCATGGAGGCAGCGATGGCGGTGAAGACGGCGGTGGAGATGACTCCGGGGGCAATTCCCTGTCCCGGCAGGGTGCCGGAATAGCGACTTCTGTCCCCCGAATTGGACTTTCGCGATGGCGGCGGCTCTGGATGGTTTTCTCTGTTTCCGTCGAACTGGGCGATGTTTTTAGGTCAGGGACGAATATATAGGCGGAGGGTCGGAGTCGGAGGGGCCACGGGGTGCCCACACCATAGGGGGGCGCGCCCCCCCTTTGGGCCGCGCCACCCTGTGAGGTGGGGCCCCCCTGGCACCCCTCTGACTTTTCTTCGGTGCTCCGGAAGCTTCCTGAAATTATAAGATCCCTGGAATTGATTTCGTCCGATTCCGAAAATATTTCCTTACTAGGATTTCTGAAACCAAAAACAGCAGAAAACAGCAACTGGCCTTTCGGCATCTCGTCAATAGGTTAGTTCCGAAAAACACATAAAAATGATATAAAGTGTGAACAAAACATGTTGGTATTGTCATAAAACAAGCATGGAACATCAGAAATTATAGATACGTTGGAGACGTATCAAGATACATGTTCCACAAGTTGTCGATAGCAGTTGTGAAGGTTGCACGAGTTTAGGTTTTACAGCAACTTGAGTACAGGACTGTTTTTCTTCATGTTTTCTGCAAGATTTGCTTTCTCTTGGAATATACAGGTGTCACAATGACTCGAGAACAGTTGTGAGGGTTTTAAGAGTTCATCTTTGGCACCAAAGAGGATAATAGGACTGTTTCTCTATGTTTTTCATCATGTTTTTTTGTTCCTTGGGAAGTGACAGGTGTGAGCTGTATCAAGTACATTGGTGAATGTTTCACGAGTACACCCTCGGAACTAATAGGATTACGTGAGTTTTTTTTCATGTTTTCTACATGTTTTGTTTTCTCTAGGAAGATACAGGTGCATGGGATGAATACAGTCGTGAAGTTTGCATGAATACAGGTTTAGCACCAAAAGGAGTACATGAATGTTTCTATATGATTTCTGCAAGTTTTGTTTTCTCTGGGAAGGGACAGGTGCTAGAAGGGCCGAGTACAGTTGTCAACGATGCACGAGTACATATTAGGCACCAACAGGAGTACATAGTGTTTATTCATGTTTTCTGGAAGTTTTCGGTTCTCTGGGATACATAAGTACTGATATAAAAGTACATACTGCAGCATATTCAATAGTACGCGACTCATCAGTAAACACCAGATAAAAGGGCAAGTTCAACACAAGTACTTACCTGTAAAATGCATAAAAAAAACTGGATTATAGTGTATACAAAGTTCTACATGATATAGATATACAATACACGATGAAGGTCCAACACAAGTACTAAATCTAAGACCATCACAATGTATTCAAGTTTTTTTCACCAAAACAACATCAAAAGGTATTCGAGGAAATGAACCGACACATACGATTCATGTGTAGTGCTCCACCATTCACCATAGGGGATGTGCTTCAAAATATAGTAGGCAACAGTGAATAACAAGTTAATAAATATATGAGAGATTTAATTGTTTTATGAAAAATCAGTTTTGAACATATGAACATTCTTACTATGATTTCTTCACTCATAAAATGAGCATGAAGGTTTTAATGCTAGGATTTCCTCTGGCAAATTGGCCTTGTTATGCACGGTGAATATTAAGATATACAGATACTCAGCTTTAATGTTGTTTATAAAGGGCTGCAATGGATGAAGACGATAGTAGTTACTGCATATCTTATAAATACTGTATCTTACTAAAAATGTGTAGTTCACTAACACTTACATGATCATTTAGAATTGGCTGATATCCTTCACTTTTACCCAACAGAACATTTCCATCGTATAGGTACGCACCCATCAGACAGTAAAATGCACACTGATTTACTCCTTGGTGTGGGCACTGATAACCCACAAGTATAGGGGATCGAAGCAGTCTTCGAGGGAAGTAAAACCCAAATTTATTGATTCGACACAAGGAGAGGTAAAGAATACTTATAAGCCTTAACAACTGAGTTGTCAATTCAGCTGCACCTGGCAAAGCACTAGTAACAGGGGTGATGTGAAACAGCAGTAATATGAGAGCAATAGTAACAGTAACACAGCAGCAGTAACACAGGAGCAATGGCACCAGAAAATAGTTGATACTACTTCCAATGACATATAGAACGAGTATATAATGATGAGAGATGGACCGGGGTTCCCAGCGATCTACACTAGTGGTAACTCTCCAATAACAAGTGACAAGTGTTGGGTGAACAAATTACAGTTGGGCAATTGATAGGATTCAAATAGCATTAAGACAAAACATCAAGATTATTAATCATGTAGGCATGTTTTCCATATATAGTCGTACGTGCTCGCAATGAGAAACTTGCACAACATCTTTTGTCCTACCAGCCGGTGGCAGCCGGGCCTCAAGGGAATCTACTGGATATTAAGGTACTCCTTTTAATAGAGTACCGGAGCAAAGCATTAACACTCCGTGAAAACATGTGATCCTCACATCACCGCCATCCCCTCCGGTTGTCCCGATTTCTGTCACTTCGGGGCCTTTGGTTACGGATAGCGACATGTGCATACAACTTGTAGATACAGTCTAAGCAATAAGTATAGAGCTTAAATCTAAGATCATGCCACTCGGGCCCTAGTGATAAGCATTAAGCATAACAAGATTGCAGCAACAATAACTTCACAAACTTTATAGATAGATGATACGTCTCCGACGTATCGATAATTTCTTATGTTCCATGCCACATTATTGATGTTATCTACATGTTTTATGCACACTTTATGTCATATTCGTGCATTTTCTGGAACTAACCTATTAACAAGATGCCGAAGTGCCAGTTGCTGTTTTCTGCTGTTTTTGGTTTCAGAAATCCTAGTAAGGCAATATTCTCGGAATTGGACGAAATCAAAGCCCAGGGGCCTATTTTTCCACGAAGCTTCCAGAAGTCCGAAGGAGAGACGAAGAGGGGCCACGAGGGGGCCACACCCTAGGGCGGCGCGACCCCCCCTTGGCCGCGCGGCCCTGTGGTGTGGGGCCCCCGTGCCGCCTCTTGACCTGCCCTTTCGCCTATAAAAAGTCTCCGTGACGAAAACCCCAGTACCGAGAACCACGATACGGAAAACCTTCCAGAGACGCCGCCGCCGCCGATCCCATCTCGGGGGATCCAGGAGATCGCCTCCGGCACCCTGCCGGAGAGGGGAATCATCTCCCGGAGGACTCTACGCCGCCATGGTCGCCTCCGGTGTGATGTGTGAGTAGTCTACCCCTGGACTATGGGTCCATAGCAGTAGCTAGATGGTTGTCTTCTCCCCATTGTGCTATCATTGTCGGATCTTGTGAGCTGCCTAACATGATCAAGATCATCTATCTGTAATTCTATATGTTGCGTTTGTTGGGATCCGATGAATAGAGAATACTTGTTATGTTGATTATCAAAGCTATGCTTATGTGTTGTTTATGATCTTGCATGCTTTCCGTTACTAGTAGATGCTCTGGCCAAGTAGATGCTTGTAACTCCAAGAGGGAGTACTTATGCTCGATAGTGGGTTCATGCCTGCATTGACACCTGGGACAGTGACAAAAAGTTCTAAGGTTGTGTTGTGCTGTTGCCACTAGGGATAAAACATTGATGCTATGTCTAAGGATGTAGTTGTTGATTACATTACGCACCATACTTAATGCAATTGTCTGTTGCTTTGCAACTTAATACTGGAGGGGGTTCGGATGATAACCTGAAGGTGGACTTTTTAGGCATAGATGCAGTTGGATGGCGGTCTATGTACTTTGTCGTAATGCCCAATTAAATCTCACTATACTCATCATGATATGTATGTGCATGGTCATGCTCTCTTTATTTGTCAATTGCCCAACTGTAATTTGTTCACCCAACATGCTGTTCGTCTTATGGGAGAGACACCTCTAGTGAACCTGTGGACCCCGGTCCAATTCTCTTTCTTGAAATACAATCTACTGCAATACTGTTCTACTGTTTTCTGCAAACAATCATCTTCCACACAATACGCTTAATCCTTTGTTACAGCAAGCCGGTGAGATTGACAACCTCACTGTTTCGTTGGGGCAAAGTACTTTGGTTGTGTTGTGCAGGTTCCACGTTGGCGCCGGAATCTCTGGTGTTGCGCCGCACTACATCCCGCCGCCATCAACCTTCAACGTGCTTCTTGGCTCCTCCTGGTTCGATAAACCTTGGTTTCTTTCTGAGGGAAAACTTGCTGCTGTGCGCATCATACCTTCCTCTTGGGGTTGCCCAACGAACGTGTGAAATACACGCCATCAAGCATATTTTCTGGCGCCGTTGCTCGGGAGATCAAGACACGCTGCAAGGGAGTCTCCACTTCTCAATCTCTTTACTTTGTTTTTGTCTTGCTTAGTTTTATTTACTACTTTGTTTGCTGCACTAAATCAAAATACAAAAAAATTAGTTGCTAGTTTTACTTTATTTGCTATCTTGTTTGCTATATCAAAAACACAAAAAAATTAGTTTACTTGCATTTACTTTATCTAGTTTGCTTTATTTACTGTTGCTAAAATGGCCAACGCTGAAAATACTAAGTTGTGTGACTTCACAACCACAAATAATAATGATTTCTTATGCACACCTATTGCTCCACCTGCTACTACAGCAGAATTCTTTGAAATTAAACCTGCTTTCTTGAATCTTGTTATGCGAGAGCAATTTTCTCGGTGTTAGTTCTGATGATGCTGCTGCCCATCTTAATAATTTTGTTGAACTATGTGAAATGCAAAAATATAAAGATGTAGATGGTGATATTATTAAACTAAAATTGTTCCCTTTCTCATTAAGAGGAAGAGCTAAAGATTGGTTGCTATCTCTGCCTAAGAATAGTATCGATTCATGGACTAAATGCAAGGATGCTTTTATTGGTAGATATTATCCCCCTGCTAAAATTATATCTTTGAGGAGTAGCATAATGAATTTTAAACAATTAGATACTGAACATGTTGCTCAAGCTTGGGAAAGAATGAAATCTCTGGTTAAAAATTGCCCAACCCATGGACTGACTACTTGGATGATCATCCAAACCTTCTATGCAGGACTAAATTTTTCTTCACGGAATTTATTGGATTCAGCTGCTGGAGGTACCTTTATGTCCATTACTCTTGGTGAAGCAACAAAGCTTCTTGATAATATGATGATCAACTACTCTGAATGGCACACGGAAAGAGCTCCACAAGGTAAGAAGGTAAATTCTGTCGAAGAAACCTCTTCCTTGAGTGATAAGATCGATGCTATTATGTCTATGCTTGTGAATGATAGGACTAATATTGATCCTAATAATGTTCCATTAGCTTCATTGGTTGCACAAGAAGAACATGTTGATGTAAACTTCATTAAAAATAATAATTTCAACAACAATGCTTACCGGAACAATTCTAGTAACAACTATAGGCCATATCCTTATAATAATGGCAACGGCTATGGTAATTCTTACAACAATAATAGGAGTTCACCCCCTGGACTTGAAGCCATGCTTAAAGAATTTATTAGTACACAAACTGCTTTTAACAAATCTGTTGAAGAAAAGCTTGGGAAAATTGATATACTTGCTTCTAAAGTCGATAGTCTTGCTGCTGATGTTGATCTTTTGAAATCAAAAGTTATGACTAATGAGAATCATCATAATAAAATTACTACTACAGCAAATGCCATTCAAGTTATAATTAATGAGAATATAAGATTAATGGCTGAACTGCGTGCTAGGTGGGATAGAGAAGAAAATGAAAAACTAGCTAAAGAGAAGAATATAGCTAAAGTTTGGACTATTACCACCACTAGTAATGCTAATGCTACACATGTTGCTGCACCTCCTACTCATACTAATAAAAGAATTGGTGTTAGCAATGTTTCCACTTCGAATGCAAAGCGCGAAAAACTGCACTGAATCGCTAAAGCTGCTTTGAAACTGCACGTGATAAAGCTGCTGAAATTTTTTCCAACATTGGGGATGATGATCCCATTGCTTTAGATTATAATGGTTTGAATTTTGATGATTGCCACATCTCTGAAGTTATAAAGTTCTTGCAAAAACTTGCTAAAAGTCCTAATGCTAGTGCTATAAATTTTGCTTTCACGCATCATATTACAAATGCTCTCATAAAAGCTAGAGAAGAGAAACTAGAGCGTGAAGCCTCTATTCCTAAAAAGTTAGAGGATGGTTGGGAGCCCATCATTAAGATGAAGATTAAAGATTTTGATTGTAATGCTTTATGTGATCTTGGTGCAAGTATCTCTGTTATGCCTAAGAAAATTTATAATATGCTTGACTTGCCACCGCTGAAAAATTGTTATTTGGATGTTAATCTTGCTGATCATTCTACAAAGAAACCTTTGGGTAAAGTTGATAATGTTCGCATTACCATTAACAATAACCTGGTTCCCGTTGATTTTGTTGTCTTGGATATTGATTGCAATGCATCTTGTCCCATTATATTGGGAAGACCTTTTCTTCGAACTGTTGGTGCTATCATTGATATGAAGGAAGGTAATATAAAATATCAATTTCCTCTCAAGAAAGGTATGGAACACTTCCCTAGAAAGAGAATGAAGGTACCTTTTGATTCTATTATGAGAACAAATTATGATGTTGACACTTCATCTCTCGATAATACTTGATACACACTTTCTGCGCCTAGCTGAAAGGCGTTAAAGAAAAGCGCTTATGGGAGACAACCCATGTTTTTACCTACAGTACTTTGTTTTTATTTTGTGTCTTGGAAGTTGTTTACTACTGTAGCAACCTCTCCTTATCTTAGTTTTGTGTTTTGTTGTGCCAAGTTAAGCCGTTGATAGAAAAGTAAGTACTAGATTTGGATTACTGCACAGTTCCAGATTTCTTTGCTGTCACGAATCTGGGTCCACCTCCCTGTAGGTAACTCAGAAAATTAAGCCAATTTACGTGCATGATCCTCAGATATGTACGCAACTTTCATTCAATTTGAGCATTTTCATTTGAGCAAGTCTGGTGCCATTTTAAAATTCGTCAATACGAACTGTTCTGTTTTGACAGATTCTGCCTTTTATTTCGCATTGCCTCTTTCGCTATGTTGGATGAATTTCTTTGATCCATTAATGTCCAGTAGCATTATGCAATGTCCAGAAGTGTTAAGAATGATTGTGTCACCTCTGAATATGTCAATTTATAATGTGCACTAACCCTCTAATGAGTTGTTTCGAGTTTGGTGTGGAGGAAGTTTTCAAGGATCAAGAGAGGAGTATGATGCAACATGATCAAGGAGAGTGAAAGCTCTAAGCTTGGGGATGCACCCGGTGGTTCACCCCTGCATATATCAAGAAGACTCAAGCGTCTAAGCTTGGGGATGCCCAAGGCATCCCCTTCTTCATCGACAACATTATCGGGTTCCTCCCCCTGAAACTATATTTTTATTCCATCACATCTTATGTGCTTTTTCTTGGAGCGTCGGTTTGTTTTTGTTTTTTGTTTTGTTTGAATAAAATGGATCCTAGCATTCACTTTATGGGAGAGAGACACGCTCCGCTGTAGCATATGGACAAGTATGTCCTTGGTTTCTACTCATAGTATTCATGGCGAAGTTTCTCCTTCGTTAAATTGTTATATGGTTGGAATTGGAAAATGATACATGTAGTAATTGCTATAAATGTCTTGGGTAATGTGATACTTGGCAATTGTTGTGCTCATGATTAAGCTCTTGCATCATATGCTTTGCACCCATTAATGAAGAAATACATAGAGCATGCTAAAATTTGGTTTGCATATTTGGTTTCTCTAAGGTCTAGATAATTTATAGTATTGAGTTTGAACAACAAGGAAGACGGTGTAGAGTCTTATAATGTTTTCAATATGTCTTTTATGTGAGTTTTGCTGCACCGGTTCATCCTTGTGTTTGTTTCAAATAAGCCTTGCTAGCCTAAACCTTGTATCGAGAGGGAATACTTCTCATGCATCCAAAATACTTGAGCCAACCACTATGCCATTTGTGTCCACCATACCTACCTATACTACATGGTATTTTCCGCCATTCCAAAGTAAATTGCTTGAGTGCTACCTTTAAACAATTCAAAATTTATCACCTCTGATTTGTGTCAATGTTTTATAGCTCATGAGGAAGTATGTGGTGTTTATCTTTCAATCTTGTTGGGCAACTTTCACCAATGGACTAGTGGCTTCATCCGCTTATCCAATAATTTTGCAAAAAGAGCTGGCAATGGGATTCCCAGTCCCAAATTAATTAACAAAAATAGACACTCCTCCATGGTATGTGATTGTTGGACGGCACCCGAAGGATTCGGTTAGCCATGGCTTGTGTAAGCAAAGGTTGGGAGGAGTGTCATCATAATAAAACTAAAATAAAAAGGCACTCCTTCATGGTATGAGATTGTTGGCAGGCACCCGAGGATTCGGTTAGCCATGGTTTGTGAAAGAAAGGTTGGAAGGAGTGCCACCCAAAATAAAATAAAATGGGAGCCGCTCTTTGAAGGGTTGTCTGGCAAGGGGGTTAGAGTACCCGCTACCATTCGTTGACAACGACATACACCTCTCAAAACTTTATTTTTATGCTTTCTTTATGTTTTCAAAATCAAAGCTCTAGCACAAATATAGCAATCGATGCTTTTCCTCTATGGAGGACCATTCTTTTACTTTCAATGTTGAGTCAGTTCACCTATTTCTCTCCACCTCAAGAAACAAACACTTGTGTGAACTATGCATTGATTCCTACATACTTGCTTATTGCACTTATTATATTACTCTATGTTGACAATATCCATGAGATATACATGTTACAAGTTGAAAGCAACCGCTGAAACTTAATCTTCTTTTGTGTTGCTTCAATACCTTTACTTTGAATTATTGCTTTATGAGTCAACTCTTATGCAAGACTTAATTGATGCTTGTCTTGAAGTGCTATTCATGAAAAGTCTTTGCTTTATGATTCACTTGTTTACTCATGTCATATACATTGTTTTGATCGCTGCATTCACTACATATGCTTTACAAATAGTATGATCAAGATTATGATGGCATGTCACTCCGTAAATTATCTCGTGTTATCGTTTTACCTCGCTCGGGACGAGCAGAACTAAGCTTGGGGATGCTGATACGTCTCCGACGTATCGATAATTTCTTATGTTCCATGCCACATTATTGATGTTATCTACATGTTTTATGCACACTTTATGTCATATTTGTGCATTTTCTCGGAACTAACCTATTAACAAGATGCCGAAGTGCCGATTCTTGTTTTCTGCTGTTTTTGGTTTCAGAAATCCTAGTAAGGAAATATTCTCGGAATTGGACGAAATCAAAGCCCGGGGGCCTATTTTTCCACGAAGCTTCCAAGTCCGAAGGAGAGACGAAGAGGGGCCACGAGGGGCCACACCCTAGGCGGCGCGGCCCCCCTTGGCCGCGCGGCCTGTGGTGTGGGGCCCCCGTGCCGCCTCTTGACCTGCCCTTTCGCCTATAAAAAGTCTCCGTGACGAAAACCCCGCATCGAGAACCACGATACGGAAAACCTTCCAGAGACGCCGCCGCCGCCGATCCCATCTCGGGGGATCCAGGAGATCGCCTCCGGCACCCTGCCGGAGAGGGGAATCATCTCCCGGAGGACTCTACGCCGCCATGGTCGCCTCCGGTGTGATGTGTGAGTAGTCTACCCCTGGACTATGGGTCCATAGCAGTAGCTAGATGGTTGTCTTCTCCCCATTGTGCTATCATTGTCGGATCTTGTGAGCTGCCTAACATGATCAAGATCATCTATCTGTAATTCTATATGTTGCGTTTGTTGGGATCCGATGAATAGAGAATACTTGTTATGTTGATTATCAAAGCTATGCTTATGTGTTGTTTATGATCTTGCATGCTTTCCGTTACTAGTAGATGCTCTGGCCAAGTAGATGCTTGTAACTCCAAGAGGGAGTACTTATGCTCGATAGTGGGTTCATGCCTGCATTGACACCTGGGACAGTGATAGAAAGTTCTAAGGTTGTGTTGTGCTGTTGCCACTAGGGATAAAACATTGATGCTATGTCTAAGGATGTAGTTGTTGATTACATTACGCACCATACTTAATGCAATTGTCTGTTTCTTTGCAACTTAATACTGGAGGGGGTTCGGATGATAACCTGAAGGTGGACTTTTTAGGCATAGATGCAGTTGGATGGCGGTCTATGTACTTTGTCGTAATGCCCAATTAAATCTCACTATACTCATCATGATATGTATGTGCATGGTCATGCTCTCTTTATTTGTCAATTGCCCAACTGTAATTTGTTCACCCAACATGATGTTCGTCTTATGGGAGAGACACCTCTAGTGAACTGTGGACCCCGGTCCAATTCTCTTTACTGAAATACAATCTCGCAATCTTTGTTCTACTGTTTTCTGCAAACAATCATCTTCCACACAATACGGTTAATCCTTTGTTACAGCAAGCCGGTGAGATTGACAACCTCACTGTTTCGTTGGGGCAAAGTACTTTGGTTGTGTTGTGCAGGTTCCACGTTGGCGCCGGAATCTCTGGTGTTGCGCCGCACTACATCCCGCCGCCATCAACCTTCAACGTGCTTCTTGGCTCCTCCTGGTTCGATAAACCTTGGTTTCTTTCTGAGGGAAAACTTGCTGCTGTGCGCATCATACCTTCCTCTTGGGGTTGCCCAACGAACGTGTGAAATACACGCCATCAATAGACTAATCATAATGTATCATCCATCGGATCCCAACAAACACAACACCGATTACATCAGATGGATCTCAATCATGTAAGGCAGCTCATGAGATCATTGTATTGAAGTACATGGGAGAGAGAGTACCAACTAGCTACTGCTAGAACCCGTAGTCCATGGGGGAACTACTCACGGAGCATGATGGAGGCGGCGGCGTCGATGGAGATGGCTTCCGGGGGCACTTCCCCGTCCCGGCAGGGTGCCGAAACAGAGACTTCTGTCCCCCGAATTGGAGTTTCGCGATGGCGGCGGCGCTCCTGGAGTCTTTCTAGAGTTTCGTCAATTGGTATCGCGTTTTTAGGTCGAAAGGGCTTATAAAGGCGAAGAGGCGGCGCAGGAGGGCGCCTGGGGCCTCCTCCCCATAGGCCGGCGCGGCCAGGGTGGAGCCCGCGCGGCCCTGGCGTGTGGTGGCCCCCTGGCCCGCCTCCGACTCTCCTTCGGTGTTCTGGGGTCCTCCGGGAAAAATAAGATACTGGGTCTTTGTTTCGTCGAATTCCGAGAATATTGCCCGAACAGCCTTTCTGGAACCAAAAACAGCAGAAAACAGGAACTGGCACTTCGGCATCTTGTTAATAGGTTAGTTCCGGAAAACGCATAAAAACATTATAAAGTGTGAGCAAAACATGTAGGTATTATCATAAAACAAGCATGAAACATCAGAAATTATAGATACGTTGGAGACGTATCAACATCCCCAAGCTTAGTTCCTACTCGTCCTCGAGTAGGTAAACGATAAAAAGAATAATTTTTGTAGTGACATGCTACTTACATAACCATGATCATACTATTATAAAGCATATGAGATGAATGCAGTGACTCAAGGCAATGATCCATAGTTGCTAACAAATAGATAATATATAGCAAAACTTTTCATGAATAGTACTTTCAAGACAAGCATCAAAAGTCTTGCATAAGAGTTAACTCACAAAGCAATAAATTCAAAGTAAAGGCATCGAAGCAACACAAAGGAATATTTAAGTTTTAGCGGTTGCTTTCAACTTTCAACATGTATATCTCATGGATAATTGTCAACATAAAGTAATATGATGAATGCAAATAAGCAAGTATGTAAGAATCAATTCACAGTTGACACAAGTGTTTGCTTCTAAGATGGAAGGAAGTAGGTAAACTGACTCAACATAAAAGTAAAAGAATGGCCCTTCGCAGAGGGAAGCAGGGATTAAATCATGTGCTAGAGCT
The DNA here is from genome assembly GCF_019359855.2 of Lolium perenne. NCBI lineage: Eukaryota > Viridiplantae > Streptophyta > Magnoliopsida > Poales > Poaceae > Lolium > Lolium perenne. Next base: position 35,145,038 of record NC_067246.2, on the reverse strand, counting down.
TTTCAAGTTTTGAAATCATATAGAGAGCATAAAAGTAAAGTTTTGAGAGGTGTTTGTTGTTTTCAACGAATGGTAGTGGGCACTCTAACCCCCTCGCCAGACAGACTTTCAAAGAGCGGCTCCCATGATGTTTTCATTTTTGGGTGACACTCCTTCCAACCTTTGCTTTCACAAACCATGGCTAACCGAATCCTCGGGTGCCTTCCAACAATCACATACCATGAAGGAGTGTCTATTTTATTTTAGTTTTATTTAGTGATGACACTCCTCCCCACCTTTGCTTTCTCAAGCCATGGCTAACCGAATCCTCGGGTGCCTACCAATCATTCACATACCATGGAGGAGTGTCTATTTGTGATTAATTGGGGCTGGGAACCCCGTTGCCGGCTCTTTTTGCAAAATTATTGGATAAGCGGATGAAGCCACTAGTCCATTGGTGAAAGCTGCCCAACAAAATTGAAAGATAAAACACTACATACTTCCTCATGAGCTATAAAACATTGACACAAATTGAGAAGCATTTTGAATTGTTTAAAGGTAGCACATGAAGTATTTACTTGGAATGGCAGGAAATACCACATAGTAGGTAGGTATGGTGGACACACATGGCATAGGTTTTGGCTCAAGGTTTTGGATGCACGAGAAGCATTCCCTCTCAGTACAAGGCTTAGGCTAGCAAGGTTGTTTGAAGCAAACACAAGTATGAACCGGTACAGCAAAACTTACATAAAAACATATTGCAAGCATTATAATACTCTACACTGTCTTCCTTGTTGCTCAAACACTTTTACCAGAAAATATCTAAACCTTAGAGAGACCAATCATGCAAACCAATTTCAACAAGCTCTACGGTAGTTCTCCACTAATAGGTTTAGACTACATGGTGCAAGAACTTAATCATGATCTACTTGAGAGCTCAAAACAATTGCCAAGTGTCAAATTATCCAAGACAATATGAGGCATTTTCTTTTTCCAACCAAATATCAATAAGTGCTGTAGCTTCCAACTTTTATCATTGAACATTAAAAGTAAAATGAAGAACAAGTGTTCATATGAAAAAGCGGAGCGTGTCTCTCTCCCAAACAAGGATTGCTAGGATCCGATCTTATTCAAACAAAAATAAAAGAAAATAAAAGCACACAGACGCTCCAAGTAAAGCACATAAGATGTGACCGAATAAAAATATAATTTCAATAGAAGTGACCTGATAAGTTGATGAAGAAGGGGATGCCTTGGGCATCCCCAAGCTTAGACGCTTGAGTCTTCTTGAAATATGCAGGGATGAACCACGGGGGCATCCCCAAGCTTAGACTTTTCACTCTTCTTGATCATATATCATCCTCCTCTCTTGACCCTTGAAAACTTCCTTCACACCAAACTTCTCATAAACTTCATTAGAGGGGTTAGTACTCAAAAAAAAATTTGAATCCACCTTGGTCCTGTAGTGACACATTGCAAGAACTCAATAAAACATTATCTACAGCTCTCCACGTCTAGAAAGCCTTGCTTAAAGTCCACAAGAGACAATACAAAAAAACAGAGACAGAATCTGCCAAAACAGAACAGCCAGTAAAGACAAATTTTAAAGAGGTACTTCTGTTGCTCAAATCAGAAAACTCAAAACTAATGAAAGTTGCGTATATATCTGAGGAACACGCACGTAAATTGGCATATTTTTCTGAGTTACCTACAGAGAAAACAGCCCAGATTCGTGATAGATAGAAATCTGTTTCTGCGCAGAAATCCAAATCTAGTATCAACCTTCGATTAGAGGCTTCACTTGGCACAACATTGCAATAAAATAAAGATAAGGAGAGGTTGCTACAGTAGTAACAACTTCCAAAACACAACAAAACAGTAGCAAAATAAACACATGGGTTATCTCCCAAGAAGTTCTTTCTTTATAGCCATTAAGATGGGCTCAGCAGTTTTAATGATGCACTCGCAAGAAATAAGAGTTGAGGCGAAAGAGAGCATCAAAAAGCAAATTCAAACACATTTAAGTCTAACCCACTTCCTATGCATAGGAATCTTGTACAGAAATAAATTCATGAAGAACAGAGTGACAAGCGTAGGAAGATAAAACAAGAGTAACCTCAAAATTTTCAACATATAGAGAGGTGTTTTAGTGCCATGCAAATTTCTACAACCACATTTTCCTCTCTCATAATAATTTTCAGTAGCTTCATGAACAAACTCAACAATATAACTATCACATAAAGCATGTTTTTCATGATCCATAAACACATAATTTTTATCAAGCTCAAAATAGTGGGATTAAAACTTTCAAACCCACTTTTATCAATAATATAACAAGATGATTGATCAATCTCAAGAGATATGGGACTCATAGATAAAGTCAAGACTTCTCCAATCCCATTTTCATTAGTAGTACAATTAATATTATCAAGTAACATAGGACCATCATCTAGAGCTTTATCATAAACATTTGCTACGCAAAATTCTTTAGTACCATGCATTTCGACATCAGGCACAAACAAAGCACTATCATAAGATTTATCAAAGTAGCATGGATTATCATAGATAAAAATAGCATAATTATTCTCACAAGTTTTACTCATAGGTACTATTTCAAGAGAATCCACAGGAACATAACATCCAACCTCTTTCGGTAAGCATGGAGGATAATCAAATAGTGTAAGAGATAAAGAGTTACTCTTATTAGAAGGTTGGCATGGGTAGCTAATCCATTCTTCCTCCTTTTGTTCATCACTCTCTTCTTCTTTTTCATCCAATGAGCTTTCAGGTTCATCAATCTCTTCTTCCACAGGTTCCTGCAAATTGTGAGTGCATTCTTGTGCATTAATGAGTCTCTCTTTATAATCAATGATATAAGGATTATCAGTGTAACTTTCATTGCAAAAATTAAGGATAGAAGAGACATAATCTTTAAGGTCCTTACAAACAACACAAGTTTCATAATTTTTAACCATGAAGGATTCTATCTCAGAGGCTCCCATAAATAAGACAAATTGTTCTACCTCTTCGAACCCAAGATGAATATAGCTATTCCAATTATAGTTCTTAATTAAAACTTCTTCACTAAAGCCACATTGAAATTTCAGATGTTTAGTATCCTCTTTAGAGCAACAATTTATATCATGGCGTTTAAGCAAAATTTTAGCAATTGTATTCAATGTTTCTATCATAGCACTCATTACTTTACCAGTTCTTGATTCTCTATAATTATTATAATATTCTATAAGCTCCAAGTAGGTTGTGGGTTCTCCCATAACAACAGTTTTTAATTTTTAGGTTTTTCAAATTTTTATGGATTTTTGGGTATATGAGAAAAGTAAAACAAGACAAAAAGAAACTAAGCAAAGTAATACTAGACAGAAATAAACTAAGCACAAATAAACTAAACAAAAGTAAACTAAGCAAAACAAAATAAAATAAAATAAAAACAGAGAGAGAGGTAGAGTGTACTCCCCAGGTGAACTTATGAGTAGAGCTATGCCTCCCCGGCAACGGCGCCAGAAAACAGTCTTGATAACCCACAAGTATAGGGGATTGCAGCAGTCTTCGAGGGAAGTAAAACCCAAATTTATTGATTCGACACAAGGGGAGGTAAAGAATACTTATAAGCCTTAACAACTGAGTTGTCAATTCAGCTGCACCTGGCAAAGCACTAGTAATAGGGGTGATGTGAAAGCAGCAGTAATATGAGAGCAATAGTAACAAAGAATACAGCAGCAAAGAATACGTGAGCAATGGCACCAGAAAATAGTTGATACTACTTCCAATGACATATAGAACGAGTATATAATGATGAGAGATGGACCGGGGTTCCCAGCGATCTACACTAGTGGTAACTCTCCAATAACAAGTGACAAGTGTTGGGTGAACAAATTACAGTTGGGCAATTGATAGGATTCAAATAGCATTAAGACAGAACATCAAGATTATTAATCATGTAGGCATGTTTTCCATATATAGTCGTACGTGCTCGCAATGAGAAACTTGCACAACATCTTTTGTCCTACCAGCCGGTGGCAGCCGGGCCTCAAGGGAATCTACTGGATATTAAGGTACTCCTTTTAATAGAGTACCGGAGCAAAGCATTAACACTCCGTGAAAACATGTGATCCTCACATCACCGCCATCCCCTCCGGTTGTCCCGATTTCTGTCACTTCGGGGCCTTTGGTTCCGGACAGCGACATGTGCATACAACTTGTAGATACAATCTAAGCAATAAGTATAGAGCTTAAATCTAAGATCATGCCACTCGGGCCCTAGTGACAAGCATTAAGCATAACAAGATTGCAGCAACAATAACTTCACAAACTTTATAGATAGACTAATCATAATGTATCATCCATCGGATCCCAACAAACACAACACCGATTACATCAGATGGATCTCAATCATGTAAGGCAGCTCATGAGATCATTGTATTGAAGTACATGGGAGAGAGAGTACCAACTAGCTACTGCTAGAACCCGTAGTCCATGGGGGAACTACTCATGGAGCATGATGGAGGCGGTGGTGTCGATGGAGATGGCTTCCGGGGGCACTTCCCCGTCCCGGCAGGGTGCCGGAACAGAGACTTCTGTCCCCCGAATTGGAGTTTCGCGATGGCAGCGGCGCCCCTGGAGTCTTTCTGGAGTTTCGTCAATTGGTATCGCGTTTTTAGGTCGAAAGGGCTTATAAAGGCGAAGAGGCGGCGCAGGAGGGCGCCTGGGGCCTCCTCCCCATAGGCCGGCGCGGCCAGGGTGGAGCCCGCGCGGCCCTGGCGTGTGGTGGCCCCCTGGCCCGCCTCCGACTCTCCTTCGGTGTTCTGGGGTCCTCCGGGAAAAATAAGATACTGGGTCTTTGTTTCGTCGAATTCCGAGAATATTGCCCGAACAGCCTTTCTGGAACCAAAAACAGCAGAAAACAGGAACTGGCACTTCGGCATCTTGTTAATAGGTTAGTTCCGGAAAACACATAAAAACATTATAAAGTGTGAGCAAAACATGTAGGTATTATCATAAAACAAGCATGGAACATCAGAAATTATAGATACGTTGGAGACGTATCAGGCACCTGATATATATTGGCTTGTTTGCAAGGGAAACACATCTTTTTGGTTGATTACTTGCATTGTATGCATCTAAACCATATACTGTTTTGAGCAGAAGTTCCATCCTTGCCATCTGTAGGAATCAGGAAATAAGTGATTCCAAACTAATGATTCACAACAACAAATATTATTATTTTGGAAGCATGGAAAATTATTTTCTACTTACTATGATATCGCATTCCGTATGGTATGTGCTCCTTGTATACAGTGGACTACACCCCTTTGTGTCAGCATAGTTTCTAGAGTCCAATATTTCGAACTCTTTTTTGTATTTGTTCATCACATACAAAGTATAGTGATAATTTTTGAAGTACGGCATCAATATCTGTTTGGAGATTGGACATATAGGAGCAAGATGAAAAATGTAGTTCTGTATGATGTAATTGTATTGCACCTATAGAAGTAGGGAGCTTACAAGTTTTGCGTCAAGAAGGTTCTTTTCTTTGTCAACATATCTAGGGAAAGTGTCCAGTGCAGTTTGGAGATCGAAATCTTTTGTGTAGTTAAATGTTTGATCCCTTTTTTGAGAGGCTTCTTCTATTTGTTCTTGTGTCTGATTCCAAATACCCACCTGGAGAACATGCTGCATCATTCGTTGCAAACATATATTATATTAGTAGTTAGTGTACAATATAATCACTGTTATACTGCAACATATATTGTTGACTGCAATGCATACCATGATAAATCATGGGCTTAACAACACTCGTTCTCCTGTAGCGTACAAATCGGAGGTACTCCTCATCTCGGCAATGATGTAGTCCAATGTAGTACCATCCAGTAACTGACCACTACTAAATTGTCTACCAATGTCAGCCCCATTATTTGGTACATTGAAGTCAGGAATAACACTGTGCATAACTGGTGCATTGAATACCTCGGTTCTGCAAGGAAATCCAAAAGGTTAAAATTAAAAAGTTGAAGATATGAACATTATGCAGTGCATGATAAAGTACTTACAATGCAAATTTGTTTGATGTCACTAGGAGGTTGTACAGTCTTTTTGCTTTGCATTGGTGTTTGAACTTCTTTGGTCTAAACTGTGCCACATGCTGGCGATGATCTCTTGCAGTATGTTTTGGTCTCTTTGTTGGCGTGGCTTCAGATGGAGAATCAAGTTTCCTCTTCTTTTTGTCTAAATTATCAGTATGCTCAACATCTGCATAATTGTACTCTGAATCCTTCGGTGGAGTCCGAAAACTTTGTGACCCGGTGGTGCTAGAGTACATATCATCATCTGAACCTTTTGTAATCACTGGAACCTGGCTTTTTTGAATTGACAGACAATCCTCATACATTACAGATATAGGAATAGCATGTACTAAGTGGTATTTTGTAGTCAGCACACCCTGCATGTCTACTGAATAAACAACAGGCACTCCTATTTCAGATATAGGAATTTGATTCACCCTTGGTTACAGAAATGGAAACACATCCGGCATCCTTATACAGTTCAAGCATTTCTTCAACGTCAATCATGCTGTTGATGAGTGCCATCCCTTCTATGCCTGCTCCCTCTTGTTTTACATAGTACATGCTGTAACCCCAGCCATATCCCCGTATCTCTAACATTGCTAGCATATTGGTATAGGTAATGCAAGATTTGCCTAGTTTCCTCTCCAAATTATCTTTTCCATCTAGGTGAAACCTAACATCCCACACTTCATCCTCCAAGCTACGAAAAAACCACAGGAAAATCAAATTGAAATTCTGGATATTGCCAAACCCTAGATTTTCCTGTGTTGCGGTGCCGCAAAAATTACAGAGGAGGGAAGCAAGCTTACTCGACGCCGCCGAGTGATGAGGTCCACCAATGGCTATCAGCCGGGCGCTCCTTCCAAACTTTTGCAAATGGCGACGCAGCCGCCGGGAACAGCGACACGTCGCCCTCGACTGTGTTTGAGGTGTCGCAGGACTCCGAGACGTTATCGCCATATTCGTCGCAATGCCCGCCGCGTCTTCCACCATCTAACCCATCGTCGTAGTAGCAGGGAGTCGCCATTGAGGAGGAACGGTGCGTCGTGGACAGGTCTGTTCTCGGGCAAATCTGTGGTTTTTCTCCAGGGTATAGTGTACTGTTGCTGAGAGTATGTAGTACAGTGGTGGTACATACACGCGTACTGATGCGGCACGAACACGAGTACAACATGATGATGAGAGTTTAACCAAGCTGCGTGTCTACCCGGTGGCACGTGGCAGGAAGCAATGTCACGATACTGCGGTTGCCATGGTGCCGCTGTCAGGGTACCCGTTGGCACTTGGCAGTACCCGGTGGCAAGTCGGAGACACGTTGCTAGGATATGCTATTGTGCAGTTGGATCTGCCTCGAGATTGGAATGGTAAGGTCTCAAATCTCTGAACTTAAATCATTAATGTGTGTGGCCAAGTGTTCTCATTTATGTCACAGGTGTAAGCGTTGCGCGGGAGCACGTGTCTCACCACCTACTCCCTCTCTGTTCTGGATAAGACCCGGGACCCTCTTCCCCCTGTTCAAACTGTAGTGTGGGAGACATTTTGAAAGGGAAATAAGTTCGCCTGGTGGGGGTGGAGGAGGAAGATATTTGCTTCGGTGGTTCGTCGCCGGGAGGATTTTTCGTGGCCAAAGACCTCGGAGACCCTCATTCCTCGCTGCCAGGGTCCTCGGAGACCCTCATTACTCTACCGGTGGCATTTTTTCTCCTGGTAAAAAATTCATTAACCTTCAACTGCTTAAATAGATAGATCCGACCATTGATTTTGATTTTTTCGTCCACCTAATATAGATGTTTTGTTCATATTTTTTCGCTGTCTGATGTCTACGCACGCTTCTATTCTTGTAGACAGTGTTAGGCCTCCAAGAGAAGAGGTTTGTAGAACAGCAGCAAGTTTCCCTTAAGTGAATCACCCAAGGTTTATCGAACTCAGGGAGGTAGAGGTCAAAGATATCCCTCTCAAGCAACCCTGCAATTACGATACAAGAAGTCTCTTGTGTCCCCAACACACCTAATACACTTGTCAGATGTATAGGTGCACTAGTTCGACGAAGAGATAGTAAAATGCAAGTGATATGGATGAATATGAGTGGTAATAACAATCTGAAATAAATATGGCAGCAAGCAAACATGTAACAGAACAGTAAATAAACGGTGTTTCAATGCTTAGAAACAAGGCCTAGGGATCCTACTTTCACTAGTGGACACACTCTCAACAATGATCACATAATAAAACTACTCTACACTCTCTTGTTGGATAACAAACACCATTCATTGTGTAGGGCTACAAGAGCACACCTCAAGCCGGAGTAAACAAGCTCCACAACATCCGGAGTTCATATTTAAGTAACCTCTAGAGTGCATAATAGACCGTTGCAATTTAGACCGAGTACTAACATAGCATGCACACTGTCACCATCAGCTATGAAAGGGGGAATAGATCGCATCAATACTATCATAGTAATAGTTAAATCCATAATCTACAAGAGATTACAATCATAACCTATGCCAAGTATTACATGATGCACACACTGTCAACATTACATCATGGAGGAGGAATAGACTACTTTAATAACATCACTAGAGTAGCACATATATTAATAGTGATACAAAGCTCATCATATGGATCTCAATCATGTAAGGCAGGTCATGAGATCATTGTATTGAAGTACATGGGAGAGAGATGAACCACATAGCTACCGGTAGAGCCCTCATCCTCGGGGGAGAACTACTCCCTCCTCATCATGGGAGACAGCAATGGCGATGAAGATGGCAGTGGAGATGGCTTCCGGGGGCACTTCCCCGTCCCGGCGGCGTGCCGGAACAGAGAATTCTGTCCCCCGAACTTGACTTCGCGATGGCGGCGGCTCTGGAAGGTTTTCCGTATCGTGGCTTATCGGTATCGAAGTTTTAGGTCACGAGGAGTCTTATAGGCGAAGAGGCGGAGTCGGAGGGGCCCTGGGGGACCCACACAGTAGGGGGCGCCCCCCCTTGGCCGCGCCACCTTGTGGGGTGGGGCCCCTGGCTCCCCTCTGGTCCCTCTTCGGTGCTCTGGAAGCTTCGTGGAAAAATAAGTCTCAGGGCGTTGATTTCGTCCAATTCCGAGAATATTTCCTTTGTAGGATTTCTGAAACCAAAAACAGCAGAAAACAGGAACTGGCTCTTCGGCATCTCGTTAATAGGTTAGTTCCGGAAAATGCGTATAAATGATGTAAAGTGTGTATAAAACATGTGAGTATCATCATAAAAGTAGCATGGAACATAAGAAATTATAGATACGTTTGAGAAGTATCAAGCATCCCCAAGCTTAGTTCCTACTCGCCCTCGAGTAGGTAAACGATAACAAGGATAATTTCTGAAGTGACATGCTATCATAATCTTGATCAATACTATTGTAAAGCATATGAGATGAATGAAGTGATTCAAAGCAATGGTAAAGACAATGAGTAAACAACTGAATCATGTAGCAAAGACTTTTCATGAATAGTACTTTCAAGACAAGCATCAATAAGTCTTGCATAGGAGTTAACTCATAAAGCAATAAATTCTTTGTAGAAAGCTTTGAAGCAACACAAAGGAAGATATAAGTTTCAGTGGTTGCTTTCAACTTCAACATGTTTATCTCATGGATAATTGTCAACACAAAGTAATATGATGAATGCAAATAAGCAAGTATGTAAGAATCAATGCACAGTTAACACAAGTGTTTGCTTCTAAGATAGAAAGAAGTAGGTAAACTAACTGAACATAAAGTAGAAGAATGGCCCTTTGCAGAAGGAAGCATGGATTACTATATTTGTGCTAGATCTTTTTCATTTTGAAAACATAGAAACAATTTTGTCAACGGTAGTAATAACGCATATGTGTTATGTATGAGACATCCTATAAGTTCCAAGCCTCATGCATAGATTACCAATAGTGCCCGCACCTTGTCCTAATTAGCTTGGATTTACATGGATTATCATTGCATAACATATGTTTTAACCAAGTATCACAAAGGGGTACCTCTATGCCGCCTGTACAAAGGTCTAAGGAGAAAGCTCGCATTGGATTTCTCGCTTTTGATTATTCTCAACTTAGACATCCATACCGGGACAACATAGACAACAGATAATGGACTCCTCTTTAATGCATAAGCATTCAACAACAAATAATATTCTCATAAGAGATTGAGGATGGTTGTCCAAAACTGAAACTTCCACCATGGATCATGGCTTTAGTTAGCGGCCCAATGTTCTTCTCTAACAATATGCATACTCAAACCATTTGATCATGATAAATCACCCTTACTTCAGACAAGACGAACATGCATAGCAACTCACATGATATTCAACAAAGGTGAAATAGTTGATGGCATCCCCAGGAACATGGTTACCGCTCAACAAGCAACTTATAAGAAATAAGATACATAAGTACATATTCAATACCACAATAGTTTTTAAGCTATTTTTCCCATGAGCTATATATTGCAAAGACAAAGAATGGAATTTTAAAGGTAGCACTCAAGCAATTTACTTTGGAATGGCAGAGAAGTACCATGTAGTAGGTAGGTATGGTGGACACAAATGGCATAGTTTTTGGCTCAAGGATTTTGGATGCACGAGAAGTAATCCCTCTCAATACAAGGCTTAGGCTAGCAAGGTTGTTTGAAGCAAACACAAGTATGAACCGGTACAACAAAACTTACATAAGAACATATTGCAAGCATTATAAGACTCTACGCTGTCTTCCTTGTTGTTCAAACCCTCACCAGAAAATATCTAGACTTTAGAGAGACCAATCATGCAAACCAAATTTTAACAAGCTCTATGGTAGTTCTTCATTAATAGATACAAAGTACATGATGCAAGAGCTTAAACATGATCTATTTGAGCACAACAATTGCCAGGTATCAAATTATTCAAGACATTATATCAATTACCACATGAAGCATTTTCTGTTTCCAACCAAATAGCAATGAACGAAGCAGTTTTCAACCTTCGCCATGAACATTGAAAGTAAAGCGAAGAACACAAGTGTTCATATGAAACAGCGGAGCGTGTCTCTCTCCCACACAAGCATGATAGGATCATATTTATTCAGAGAACTAAGATAACAAAACGAAAATAAAAGCACACAGACGCTCCATGTAAAGCACATAAGATGTGACGGAATAAAAATATAGTTTCACTAGAAGTGACCTGATAAGTTGTCAATGAAGAAGGGGATGCCTTGGGCATCCCCAAGCTTAGATGCTTGAGTCTTCTTGAAATATGCAGGGATGAACCACGGGGGCATCCCCAAGCTTAGACTTTTCACTCTTCTTGATCATATTGTATCATCCTCCTCTCTTGATCCTTGAAAACTTCCTCCACACCAAACTCAAAACAATCTCATTAGAGGGTTAGTGCATAATCGAAAATTCACATGTTCAGAGGTGACACAATCATTCTTAACACTTCTGGACATTGCACAAAGCTACTGAAAGTTAATGGAACAAAGAAATCCATCGAACATAGCAAAACAGGCAATGCGAAATAAAAGGCAGAATATGTCAAAACAGAATAGTCCGTAAAGACAATTTTTTCTGGGGCACTAAACTTGCTCAGATGAAAATGCTCAAATTGAATGAAAGTTGCATATATATCTGAGGATCACGCACGTAAATTGGCAGATTTTTCTGAGTTACCTACAAAGAATACTACTCAAATTCGTGACAGCAAGAAATCTTTTTCTGCGCAGTAATCCAAATCTAGTATCAACCTTACTATCAAAGACTTTACTTGGCACAATAATGCAATAAAATAAAGATAAGGAGAGGTTGCTACAGTAGTAACAACTTCCAAGACTCAAATATAAAACAAAAATTGCTGTAGTAAAATAAAAACATGGGTTATCTCCCAAGAAGTGCTTTCTTTATAGCCATTAAGATGGGCTCAGTAATTTTAATGATGCACTCGCAAGAAATAAGAGTTGAAGCAAAAGAGAGCATCAAAAAGCAAATATTAAACAAATTTAAGCCTAACCCACTTCCTATGAAAAGGAATCTTGTAAATAAACAAGTCAATGAAGAACAAAGTGAATAGCATAGGAAGACAAAACAAGTGTAACTTCAAGACTCTCAACATAAAGAGGGGAAACTTAATATTATTAAGATGCATATAACCATGTTTCCCTCTCTCATAATAATTTTCAGTAGCATCATGAACAAACTCAACAATATAACTATCATATAAAGCATTCTTATTATGAGTCTCATGCATAAAACAATTACTCTCCACAAAAGCATAGTCATTACTATTAATTGTAGTGGGAGCAAATTCAACAAGGTAGCTATCATTATCACCATAATCATCAAATATATGAGGCATAGTATAATCATAATTAATTTTCTCCTCAATAGTAGGTGGATGATAGTCATCATTGTAATCATCTTATATAGGAGGTAAAGTATCATCAAAGTAAATTTTCTCCTCAAAACTTGGGGGACTAAAAATATCATGCTCATCAAAACCAGCTTCCCCAAGCTTAAATTCTTCCATAGCATTATCAACAATGGTGTTCATACCAATAACATTGCTACTAGCATGCAAATAAGGTTCCATAGGTTTTTTAATTTTCGCATCACACAATTTATGTCTTAACTCAGGAAATAGATTAAAAAGCTCACTGTTATTTTCCATTATGCCTAACTAGTGAACAAGAAACAAACAGATGCAATTGCAGGATCTAAAGGAAATAGCTTCGAGCACTCACACACTGGCAACAGTGCTAGGAAATAGCTTAGTAGTCGGAGGATGTGAATACCTTTTACCTTACCTTCCCGGCAACGGCGCCAGAAAATAGCTTGATGTCTACGCAAACTTCTATTCCTGTAGACAGTGTTGGGCCTCCAAGAGCAGAGGTTTGTAGAACAGCAGCAAGTTTCCCTTAAGTGAATCACCCAAGGTTTATCGAACTCAGGGAGGTAGAGGTCAAAGATATCCCTCTCAAGCAACCTTGCAATTACGATACAAGAAGCCTCTTGTGTCCCCAATACACCTAACACACTTGTCAGATGTATAGGTGCACTAGTTCGGCGAAGAGATAGTAAAATGCAAGTGATATGGATGAATATGAGTGGTAATAACAATCTGAAATAAATATGGCAGCAAGCAAACATGTAACAGAACAGTAAATAAACGGTGTTTCAATGCTTAGAAACAAGGCCTAGGGATCCTACTTTCACTAGTGGACACTCTCAACAATGATCACATAATAAAACTACTCTACAGTCTTGTTGGATAACAAACACCATTCATTGTGTAGGGCTACAAGAGCACACCTCAAGCCGGAGTAAACAAGCTCCACAACATCCGGAGTTCATATTTAAGTAACCTCTAGAGTGCATAATAGACCGTTGCAATTTAGACCGAGTACTAACATAGCATGCACACTGTCACCATCAGCTATGAAAGGGGGAATAGATCGCATCAATACTATCATAGTAATAGTTAACTCCATAATCTACAAGAGATTACAATCATAACCTATGCCAAGTACTACATGATGCACACACTGTCAACATTACATCATGGAGGAAGAATAGACTACTTTAATAACATCACTAGAGTAGCACATAGATTAATAGTGATACAAATCTCATCATATGGATCTCAATCATGTAAGGCAGCTCATGAGATCATTGTATTGATGTACATGGGAGAGAGATGAACCACATAGCTACCGGTAGAGCCCTCAGCCTCGGGGGAGAACTACTCCCTCCTCATCATGGGAGACAGCAATGGCGATGAAGATGGCGGTGGAGATGGCTTCCGGGGGCACTTCCCCGTCCCGGCGGCGTGCCGGAACAGAGACTTCTGTCCCCCAAACTTGACTTCGCGATGGCGGCAGCTCTGGAAGGTTTTTCGTATCGTGGCTTATCGGTATCGAATTTTTAGGTCACGAGGAGTCTTATAGGCGAAGAGGCGGAGTCAGAGGGGCCTTGGGGGACCCACACAGTAGGGGGGCGCGCCCCCCCCCTTGGCCGCGCCGCCTTGTGGGGTGGGGCCCCTGGCTCCCCTCTGGTCCCTCTTCGGTGCTCTGGAAGCTTCGTGGAAAAATAAGACTCTGGGCGTTGATTTCGTCCAATTCCGAGAATATTTCCTTTGTAGGATTTCTGAAACCAAAAACAGCAGAAAACAGGAACTGACTCTTTGGCATCTCGTTAATAGGTTAGTGCCGGAAATTACGTATAAATGATGTAAAGTGTGTATAAAACATGTGAGTATCATCATAAAAGTAGCATGGAACATAAGAAATTATAGATACGTTTGAGACGTATCACTGTCATATTTCATTGGTAGTTTGTTGACATATGGATGTTGAGATATCTGGTATGACAGCCTACTGCAGTTGAGAGATCTGGTACGACAACCTCATCTGAAACTCAGAAATAGTACATGCTGATGTTTGTGCACATGGTTGTATTTTTTAGTATGATGCATGCTCCTGATGTGTAGACATATATGTTTTGGAAACATGTTCAGTACAGATCTGTCTATTATTGGTATAATATATGCTAGCTTTGTGTACCATTTTTGTCCTTGTGTTGTTTTTTGCACTCGTGTTTTGTTGCATTTATGGTATTTGGGTGGCTGTATGCAATTAGTTTGTTTTTTCTTTTATGACTCTGTTTTGCAAGTAAAATGCACTATGTATGCACTGATAAAATTAAAGTTTATTGTTTGGTTTTTACGGTATAAATGGAAAATAAACGTGATGGAATATAGTCTAATAAGTTTATCATTGAATGCATGTAACACATGTGTATATTTGTTTGGACAGAAAGCACATTATGGCACGTGAGGAGACTAGGAGGCCCGTTGTTTCACGTTTTGTTTTGGAGTACCTGGGGCTGGAACCTGGTGCAATGAACGATGTGATGCTTGTGTGTGTTCGTTTCTCTTTTCGAACTAAGAGTTTGTTCAATGCAATACACACAGTGCAGTCACTTTTCACTGCTCCAATAAGATACATGATCAACACATCCAACAATTCTCAACTGCTTGTTAGATGCAGTAATCCAGTTGATACGTACTTGTCGGGTTCCGATCGAATCATGTTCAAGCATGATGATAAGTTGATCATATGTATTAAGGTTCAAACGCTTAGTTTGATGCCACCAAGTGAAGATAGCTTTTTCTACGGCAATGTGCAACAGTTCCTTGCTGTACATGAAGGGATGGATATACTGAATCATCCGAGGGGATTTGGTACGCCACCTGAAGATGTGGAGCTGCATCAGAACCCAACACTGTATGCGACAACAATGTGGATCCTTCGTGTGCAGGAAGGGCCTGCTGATTGTTTGCTCAGGGTGGAGTTGAAGTATTTTGCTGGCCCTAAGGATTTTGTGTACGCATTGCGTGTTGCAAACTTGCCAGATGTGAAGTGGGCTGTTGATGAGGAAGGCTCGCTGTACTTGAAGTTCTCCAATCGTTACGCATTTGATTACACTTCCATAAATCACTTCTTCATATGTGCTCGCTTGATGTTGAAGTTTTACAAAGTTGCTACTGTAAGGAAGAAACACCCTGCTTTTGATGGATCGTTCAAGTCAATTTATAGCAGGCAGAACATCAATGACACCTGGGCTGTTGTTGAGTCAGCATAAATTTATATATATAAGTACTTGCAATGTCAGATGAACGAGGGATCAAGTGTTTGCTGAAGGACAAGTTGAAGATATCTATTGGTTATCAATGCAATATCAGGCACACCTAAGTTGTCCAGTACTAGTTATGGCTCGTATGAACTATTAGTTTGTTTGCTTAACCTTTTGCTAGGAGTGTGTTCCCACCTCTTTTTTCAATGAAGTGCTACCCTGTCAGGAAAAGTTGTAATGGTGTTTCTTCTGAACACAAATTTGCTTGTTTATTTGAACTAGTCCTTGTTTGTTATGAATGTGTCTGTTGTCTGCATTGTTTTTTCTGCTATGTTGATATCCCCGAAATGTTTGAAATAGACATTTTTTATATGAATGTATCTTGTGTCCGGACGCCTTTGCCAGGGTGTACGCTCGGTATGATCCGGGCTATGCCCTATTGCGAGAGGTATGATCAGGACGCCTTTACCGTGATTCTGTCTGTTTCACTGTAAACATCTCCATTTTCTCTAGCGCAGGTACAGGTTCAATTCTTGAAGAGTACAGATATGACGAACAGACGAGTACGACGTCCTCACCAATAGTAGTACGGGACCGTGTTTCTATTTAATTCCCCATACAGATATCCGTTTTCTCTATTGCAAATACAGGTGCAATTCTTGAATAGTACAGATATAACGAACAGACGAGAACAGCGTCCGCACCAATATGAGTACCGGACCGTGTTTCTGTTTGTTTCTCTGGAAATATCCCCGTTTTCTCTAGCGTAGGTACAGGTGCATGGCTTGAAGAGTACATCTATGAATAAGAGACGAGTACAACGTCCGCACCAATAGGAGTACGGGACCGTGTTTCTGTTTGTTTATTTGGAAAGATCTACGTTTTCTGTAGGTACAGGTGCAAGGCATGTGGAGTAGACGAGTACAGCGTCTGCACCAATAGGAGAACGTGACTGTGTTTTTGTTTGTTTCTACATAAAGATATCCGCTTTCTCTAGTGCAGGTATAGGTGCAATGCATATGGAGTGCAACGGGACTTCCCTTTTTCTAGCGCAGGTACAGGTGCATGGCTTGAAGAGTACATCTATGGATAAGAGACAAGTATAGCGTCCGCACCAATAGGATTACTGGACCGTGTTTCTGTTTTTCTCTCTGGAAAGAACTTCGTTTTTTCTACCGCAGGTACAAGTGCATGGCTTGAAGAGTACAGCTATGAATAAGAGAAGAGTACAACGTCCGCACCAATAGGAGTACGGGACCGTGTTTCTGTTTGTTTCTCTGGAAAGAACTAGTTTTTTTCTAGCGCAGGTACATGTGCATGGGTTGAAGAGTACAACTATGAATAACAGACGAGTATAGCGTCCGCACCAATAGGAGTACGAGACTGTGTTTTTGTTTGTTTCTCCATAAAGATAACCGTTTTCTCTAGTGCATATACAGGTGCAAGGCTTGGGGAGTACAGTGGTGAAGGAGAGACGAGTACAGCGTCCGCACCAAGAGGAGTACGGGACCGTGTTTATCTGGAAAATTCTCCGTTTTCTCTAGGTACTGGTGCAAGGCAGGTGGAGTACAGCGGTAAAGGATAAATTAGTACAGCTTCGTACCAAGAGGAGTTCGGGACTGTGTTTCTGTTTGTTTCTCTGGAAAGAACTCTATTTTTTCTAGCGCAGGTACAGGTGCATGGCTTGAAGAGTACATCTATGGATAAGAGACGAGTATAGCGTCCGCACCAATAGGATTACGGGACCGTGTTTCTGTTTTTCTCTCTGGAAAGAACTTCGTTTTTTCTAGCGCAGGTACAAGTGCATGGATTGAAGAGTACATCTATGAATAAGAGACGAGTACAGCGTCCGCACCAATAGGAGTACGGGACCGTGTTTCTGTTTGTTTCTCTGGAAAGAACTTCATTTTTTCTAGCGCAGGTACAGGTGCATGGGTTGAAGAGTACAACTATGAATAACAGACGAGTATAGCGTCCGCACCAATAGGAGTACGGGACTGTGTTTTTGTTTGTTTCTCCATAAAGATATCTGTTTTCTCTAGTGGATATACAGGTGCAAGGCTTGCGGAGTACAGCGGTGAAGGAGAGACGAGTACAGCGTCCGCACCAAGAGGAGTACGGGACCGTGTTTATCTGGAAAATTCTCCGTTTTCTCTAGTTACTGGTGCAAGGCAGGTGGAGTACAGTGGCAAAGGATAAATTAGTACAGCGTTCGTACCAAGAGGAGTTCGGGACTGTGTTTCTGTTTGTTTCTCTGGATAGAACTCCGTTTTCTCTAGCGCAGCTACAGGTGCATGGCTTGAAGATTACAACTATGGATAACATACGAGTACAGTGTCCGCACCAATAGGAGTACGGGACTCTGTTTTTGTTTGTTTCTCCATAAATATATCCATTTTCTATAGTACAGGTACAAGTGCATGGCTTGAGGAGTACAGCGGTGAAGGAGAGACGAGTATAGCGTCCGCACCAGAAAGAGTACGAGACCGTGTTTCTACTTTTATCTACATGTTGTTTGAAATGATCCGAGTTTGGTTCACTGCATGCAGTGTGAACAAATACAGCTGTTTCTTTCGGTCAATGCATGCAATAAATGTTAGCATGCATGAAACTGCGCAAATTAGGAGCCAATCACGGATTACCTACGTCCCGCTGCGTCAGGTTATGGAGGGAACATCTGAGTCAAAATGCTTTTACTACTACCCGAGTTAAATGATTATATTACTCCATTTTTTTAATGCTACAGTGTTGGGGAGGTGAGACGGCTCGGCTTCAATATATAGACAACCTTATCACTTTGCAGCTATTCTCACTCTTCTTCCCTCTTCCATCTTCCCTCATCTAGGTATACACCCACGCCGAGAGATTCTGCCAGTGCAGCGGGTCCATCTATCCAGATCGAAGCAATCGTCCTCTTTCTCTATCTCGGTGGGTCTTCTCCATATCTGTATCGCGTATAGATTTCTTTTCTCTTATCTCTGTTGTTTCCCGTACCCTCATGTGTTTGCATTAGGAACTCGTTGGATTCTTTTGTCTTCCCCTTCCTTTGCCTTTTTTTGTCTCTTCGTTTTCCTTACTATGTTTATTCTAAAACTGGTAAGTACCATAGACAACAACTTTTAAAAACAA
The DNA here is from genome assembly GCF_019359855.2 of Lolium perenne. Lineage (NCBI taxonomy): Eukaryota > Viridiplantae > Streptophyta > Magnoliopsida > Poales > Poaceae > Lolium > Lolium perenne. The sequence goes on along the minus strand of NC_067246.2, from coordinate 35,126,226 downwards.
ATCATATTTGAAGATTTAACCATAATAGATCAGATCTACAAATGGTACTTTTCTAGATCTATTACATGTAATCTCTGTGAGCTCATCTTCTTTGCCTGTTTATACTTTACCAATCCATTTTATTCTTTTTTTGTGACTAAGAAACTTTACTTACGGATCTCCTTTTCCATGTGCGCAGGATTTTCTTCAATATGGTCTGGAATGTTTGTGGTAATCCAGATGGACCATGCAGGGCCAAAACAAGGGATCGTTCCTTTTTCATAACAGAGTTGTTGGTTAAGTCTGAAGATTTGCTGGTACATTTTGTTACTATATTTATTTATGCACCAACGTATTATTTATATTTTTATCCTGTTTTTTTAATATTAACTTATTGTCGTTTTTTTTTGTTGATTTTGCATGTTTCCCTTTCTTGTAAAATGTCCCATGCTATGTTAGGAACAAGATAAACATGATATGTGCAGACAGTAGTGAAGTCCGTGTCTCTGATACTGTAGGCAACAATTACACTTTCAATGTAGTGGAGACTGAGTCGGTAACTAGTTTTTATGGTTGGGGTGGAGGGAATTTCTATGCAATTCCGATTCTCGTCCTGGTGATTTCATTATGTTTCAAATGACCAACAACTCCGATAGACCAATTAGAGTAGGACCTTGCAATTCAGCAACAACGTCCCAGATCATTAATGGACAGGCTGGTACTTCGAGTGTTTCTTACAGTGAATCAAGTGATGAAGAACCAGATGAAGGTTACATGATTTTTATTTTTTCATATTTTTTACTTATGATGCAATATGTCTCCATCTTAAACAAGCGTTAGCTTATTCATACTTTCTTCATTTTGCTTTTTTTTATCAGTGTATGATAGACACAGTGTTGTTGTTATGACAAGGCCACTTGATTGGTCTACCAACATCTTGGTTAGATGGAAGGCAATTATCAATAGGAGGGGCACTGGGTTGGGACCATTGTTTATCCACAAACTCACTGCCACAAACATTAACAGATCCCTGATGGTAAGTATGTAATCCGTGACTCCTTATTTATACATGTCTTTTTTTAATTTTGTTGTAGTCCAAATCATCACATGTACATGCCTGCTTATATATTTACTTTGTTTCTTTTTTGTTGTGTTGTGCAGAAAATTCCAAGCACTGTTGTCCAAGGTCTTCAACTAGAACCTTCAGGTGCTGTGGTTTTATCAGTAGATAACACACCAGATGTTGTTGGACAGTTCTATCCCTCCACTGATGGTAGGATGATAATAAGTCCTGATGCATGGGAAGATTTTGCTAAGAAGAAGGGACTAGTAGCTGGTCAAGTGGTGATGTTTCTCTTCCATCCTTATGGTGGTATCATGGAACGGAGGCAGGGTGTTGTTATTTCTGTTGATGTCATTTGAAGATGTAGTGCATTTTCTTGTTTGTATTGCTTTATCTAAGTTGGGACATGGTTTTAGCCTTTGTTGCGTGTGAACATTGTTACTATTCTCTTTTTTGTATTATGTTTGTACGTGAACTTCGACATCGATGTTTCTGTGATGTGAACCATTTCTTATGTTAAGCAATCTGTATGTGTGCCATCTTTATTTTTCAGCAATCATGTCTTATGTTAAGCAATCCGTAAGTTGTTTTTTGTTTATCATAGGAGTTGCCTATGCAATACCTGAATAAGCTCCAAATCTTTCTCTCTTTCCAAAAGTGCTTATACGGCATGGTTGCTGAAAATTGTACAGACAAAGAGTTGCTAGTTTATCATAGGAGAATTGTGCATAAGGGGGAAGAAACTGGTGCCAGATGCATAGAAATAGAAGAAGCAGTTGCTGATGGCTTGATCCAGATATATGTGTACACGCAGGTACTTCTACTTCCAGACTAGTACAGACGTGGCAGGAAGATCAGGAAGATCACACACGCAGGTCCTTAGCTATCTCTACTATTTTCCGTTCAATTGTTATTTAGGGTAGTTACAGTTGTTAATATTCTAGAGTACAGTTGTCAAACTGAGACTAATACAAGTGCGGATTGAAGACGAGTACCATATTGGTTAGGTTTATTTTTCTTCGTAAATCCGATTACCTGGGGTATGTATAGTTGTTAGGAAATGTCTAGTATGACGGTTCTACTAAGAGGAGTACATTTGCGGCACGAAAAGAGGTACAAGAGTATATATGCTGGCTTTCGCTCGTAGTTTCGCTTTCGTAGTTTTCTTTTTCTTCGTAAAGGCACAATTACTAATAAAGTCGAGTATGGCGGTTCTACTGAGATGTGTACAAATGTGGCACGAAGAATAGTACCAGGTTTTCTTTGTTGGTTTCCTTAACATCAACGAAATCTATACATCAGCGATGCTAAATGGAATGATAATTTTACATATTTAAATACAATACATAGATTCAAGGTTCCACAAATTGAGATAGAAAGCATAGCACACAAGCATAAATCACAAACTAGACCTAACTTTCACATATCTGGCCATGGCAGAGTTGGCACAAACCACATCGGTACCTCGTGAAACTCACCCCAGTTGAGCTCAGGCCAAACAAAAGTCGAGCCTACAGAAACACCACCATCAACTGATATGTGGCACCAATCTGGGAAACGTAGGATATGGTTGACGTAGTTTGGTGCAGCAAAAACACTGTCCGGCTTGAACAGCGGAAATGTGTTGCCAGCGTTGCCAGCTTCTGGCTCTGGGGCATCTAGCAAGAATGGGTAGTTTACACCGAGGAACAAAGAGTTACCTTGTAGATCTCCCTGCCTCAGCCATTCTGCATCAACTGGATCGGTAACTATTCCTTGCATATACTTCACAATGCAGGGAAGGACAATTCCACACATTCTTGCCCTTGTAATTGGTTGGAATACCCACAGGCTCGCCTTGACCTCGGATACAAACCAAGATAATGTTGCCACCAAAACCAGACGCTAGGAACCAGATTCTTGAATCTTGGCCGGCTACGTTAACATTTGTCTCGTCCTCGTTCAAGGGCATCGAGATTACACGGGGACCTAAACTGCTTGCACCTTTTTTGTGTTTTAGGCAAAAGAAAAAAAAAACGGTGATCACGAGAAATAAATAAACAACCTAGCCTGAACATAGCTACAGTATATTTAACATGATAGTTATTTAAGTAAAAAACGTAGCATTGATCATATACTTTGTGATAATTACTAAAATTTTATAGGGTTGGAAGAAAAAAAAACAAGTGAAATGTGAATAAATTAAAAAATGCATAGGGAATTTGAACAAATTATCTGAGATTGAGATAAGTTTGATACTGCCTGATAATCAATCTAGGAAATAATTAAATGTATCTGATGGCACAAAGACCAAAAGTGCAAAATTGTTGTAAATTAAATAGAATACGAACTTACCATATTCCATTGGCTGCCACACAAGTACATCCCCACGGGGTTCCGTAACAGCATAGATCCTACCTTCATCATAGATGGTGACAAGGTATTAACTTGTCAATGCCTATGGATTGTAGGCTAGGGTTTAGTTGGAAGTAGAGGGCAAGTAGATCTCGAAGGTTTCGGCCGAAAAGTACTCGACGACTATGAAAACTAGGGTTTGTAAACAATGATTCGATGATTTCTGCGTCTCTCGACTCCCCCTTATATAGGAGGCGGAGCCGAGGGATTCGTGCCGTACAAGTTACAGAGTCCGGGAAGGTTTCTAACTCATCCCGCAAGATTACAAATAAGACTTTCTATTACAACTCTAGCTTTCCTTAATAATATCTTGGGCTTCCGAATCTTCTTATTCTTCGGGTAGTGGGCCTTCAGTAAACCCCGGGTACTATCTTCGGCAGGCCCATTTGGGATGTCTATGTCAGTAGCCCCCGAGATTTTGCTTGAATCGCAGAGATAAGGAAAATCTCCACTGTCTATTTTTATTCGACAACTTCAACTTCTCTATATTTCTTCTCATAAACTTCTGTATTGTACAGGGATAATGGTAGTTGGGGCTAGTTCATCTGACGGATCAGGTACTAGTTTACTGCTCTCATGGCAATCCGCAAAAACCTACTTCAAGATCACGTCCCTGGAAATGACCTCGGGATACTGGTGTAAACTTCTACAGGTGCCGCTTAAGGTCTTACCATTCTGTCGAGTCCCAGTAAAATTTATCGGGTACCTAACGCGTCCGTTAGGATTTTTCTTCGTATCTGTTGATACGGATAAAAGTAGCAGAGCGCAGTCTTCGGCGATGCCACGCCCAGCAGAACGGATCTGGGGTCTTACCTTCGCAAATTTGCGGCATTCAGAAATTGATCGCAACTTTGGCGTTCTGAGAATATATTGTCGAGTGCTTTTTCGGCTGTTGGAATGGCACATTTTATCGAGTCAAAGATGACTTATATTGCTCTCCCGATGGGAGTATATGCAGAGTTATTTATAACTCGAAATATACTCTTTTGCTCTGCTATCTTTCTTTTTGCTCTTTCATTCTCGTCTTTTTTCTTCTCTCTTTTTTTTTATGATTTCATCGGGCACGCGAACAGCGTTCCCGATGGGAGTAGCCCCCGAGGCTACAACCAAGGACTTGTACTTGGTTGTAGGCTCCACGCTTTATGCCGCTATATTTTCTTTTTATCTCCCGAAGTTTTATAATTCCTCGGGTGCGCGAACAGCGCTCCCGATGGGAGTAGCCCCCGAGGCTATGAGCAAATATTTTGTATTTGATCATAGGCTCACGCCATTTCTATTTTATCTTTCTGGATCTTTTTTCTTTTTTCCAAAGTAGCCCCCGAGCATTTGATCAAAAACTTGTATTTGATCAAAGGCTCAGCATTATTTTTCCATGTCGCCTTTTATGAAGCTGTTGAGTCGAATTTTTTCTTCTGCCAAGGTGACGTTGTTGCTGACGATAGCCATGATTGCTAGTCAAAAATTTGCGACAAGTCTTTTCTCGCTGCCATGCGGGCCCAATTGATCCACTATCTTGACACGTCGTGCAAGTGGGGGACACACGTCCTCCGCTTTTTCTGGCGCGCGTACCGTAACTTCCCCAACGTTGAATTACTTTTTTACCCTTGTTGCCACATGGCTATCATTTGCCACACACTTTCCTTATCCAACGGTCCGCCGGTTCACCGCACCCCTATATAAGATCGTCTTCTTCCTCCTCGAGCACTTCCGCTCGCGCCGTCCTCCTGCTCCCATCTGCAAATTTCTTGCCTTGTCGCTTAATAGGCTCGGTTCTTGATGCTGCCGCCGAAGATCGAAGAGTAGACGAGAGAACAAATCTTCTTATCAATCTTTCCCTTAACGATGGCTGTTTATTCTGGGCCACCCCTGAACAAACCCAGCAAATTTTCAGGTTCCAAGATCGTGCTTGCCAAGTGCGCGAATTTCTCAATTTTTGCACGACAACATTAACCCTTGTTTACAAGACTTTGTTTCCTCGGAATGAAGTTCCCAAAACTCTTCCTGAATTGCTAGAGGTATTCAGAGATGCTCCCCGCATTCATAATTTTGTGCGAGCTCAATTGACTGCTGGGGCAAGGTTCGCCATGATTATGATAAATATTTGCCATCCAAAATTAGACCTGACGAAGATTGTTGCTGATTGCCTGGCCAAGAAATCACGGCGAAAGAATGATATTGACACAATCAATGAGATGGTAACTCCTGTGGCCGAGTCGATGATAGATGAGCTTCTTCGGATGGACTCAGAATTCTTCGTCAAGGGGTCCTATGCTGAACATAAAACAACCAGAGGCTTGTCCATAGATAGTATTTTAGGCTTTGACTGATTTGTACCATATTGGAAAACATTATGTCTGTATCTTTTTTGATTTCTTTTTTATTTCCGAAGAAATTTGTTGTATATTGTAAAGTGCTCTATATTGTTGGAGCCCCCGAGCCTTCTGGCTAGAATTTGTACTGTTTTTTCCATCTCGAAGATTTTTCCTCTTGCCGTAAGAAGATATCTTTATTTTTTCACCAAATAGGTTGCAAGCCTCCGAGTATCTTAATGTCGAAGTTCTATATTTTTGTTGCGAGGTTCTTAGACCAAAGCAATAAGATTTTTGACGTGTAGACTATATTTATAATTGTTAGCTTCCGATTTTTATATTTGGCGAGGTATAAGTGTACCAAGGCGAAATATTTCGGTAAGTCTAGTTTGTCTATATTGTACGTATTTTGAGACTTGAAGGCGTTGAGCCCCCGAGCATGTCGAAGAATAAGAAATATATCTCCACTATCTTTATTATATTTGCAGCACCGCGAGCCCGCCTCATTAAAAACCTTTCCGGCCCCACTCGGTGCCCCGAAAAGGAAAAGAGTGCGTCTGAAAACTCGCGGGCGTTTCAGTACATTGTATTTTTACAGAGAAGGACTATATTTCAACTCTAGGCGTAGAACCGCCTGAGCTGCGCTACGTTCCAGGGGTTTTTCTCGGGAGCCCCTGTCTTCTTGTCCTTGATCCTGTATGCGCCTCCGTCGATGACTTCCGTGACAACGTAAGGCCCCAACCATGGTGATTCGAGCTTCTCAGTACTTTTTTGATTTAACCGCAAGACCAAATCCCCAACTTGAAAAGATCTTGGTCTTAACCGTCGACTGTGGTAGTTTTTGAGGTCTTGCTGGTATTTGGTGACTCGTGAGAGTACTTCATCGCGAGCTTCATCGAGTGCGTCCATATCATCCTCCCGAGCTTTTTGTGATGTTTCTTCGTCATACTCTGTTACCCTTGGAGAATCATGCTCTATTTCAATTGGTAATACTGCTTCGGCTCCGTGGACGAGAAAAAACGGAGTTTCTTGTGTCGCCGTGTTTGGTATTATTCGGATGCTCCACAGAACACTTGGCAATTCCTCTGGCCAAGTATGTCGAGCTTTTTCAAGCGGTCCTAGCAGGCGCTTTTTGAGGCCGTTGCAGATGATACCATTGGCTTTCTCGACTTGTCCGTTAGATTGCGGGTGCCCAACTGACGCAAAGTACAATTTAATGCCTACTTCTACGCAGTATTCCTTGAATTCCTTGGATGTGAAGTTTGAACCATTATCTGTAACAATGCTATGAGGCACCCCAAACCAAAAAACGAGGCCTTTCATAAACTTTATTGCCGACGCTGCATCTGGTGAATTTATTGGCTTCGCTTCTACCCACTTGGTGAATTTGTCGACAGCGACCAGCAAGTACTCATATCCTCATGGCGAAGCTTTGTGCAACTTGCCCACCATATCAAGTCCCCATTGGGCAAAGGGCCACGACAATGGTATTGGTGTTAATTCCGCTGCTGGAGAGTGAGGTTTGGCGGCGAATCTTTGACACGCGTCGCAAGTTCTTACTATTTCCTTGGCATCCTCGATTGCTGTCAACCAATAGAATCCTGCCCGAAAAACTTTGGCTGCAATAGCTCGACTACTTGCGTGATGGCCACATATTCCTTCGTGTACATCCTTCAGAATTGTTCTTCCTTCCTCGGGTGTGACACACCTTTGCAGAACGCCTGAAATACTTCGCTTGTATAACTCCCCTTTGATCACTGTGAAAGCTTTGGATCGTCAAATAATTCGCCTGGCCTCAACTGGATCGTCGGGTATTTCTTTCCTGAGGATATATGATATATATGCTTGCATCCAAGGAACTTCTACCATCATCACAAGTTCTTGGTCCTCTTCATCCTCCGTGGTTTCTTTGAGGGGCGCCGAAGTTTTTCCTTCCTTTGCTTTTTTCAGCACCTTTTTCGGCTTCGTGGATCTCTCCGCTATTTCTTCCCAAAATACTCCTGGCGGGATTGGGAGGCACTGCGACCCGATGTTTGCGAGAACGTCGGCTTCATCATTGCTCAATCTACTGATGTGATTTACCTCGCATCCATCAAACAGCTTCTCGAGCTCATTGTACACCTCCTTGTATGCCATCATGCTATCATTGACCGCGTCACATTGGTTCATAACTTGCTGAGCCACCAATTGTGAGTCGCCAAAGATTTTTAGTCGAGTTGCACCACAAGCTTTCGCCATCTTCATCCCGTGTATGAGGGCTTCATATTCTGCTTCATTGTTGGATGCGTTAGGGAACGTCATCCGAAGGACGTATTTCATTTTGTCGCCTTCAGGTGATATAAGTACTACTCCTGCGCCAGCTCCTTCTGCTCTCTTGGATCCATCGAAGTTCATGGTCCAAGTTCTCGACAAATCTGGGGGTCCCGTGTTTTGTAGCTCCATCCACTCTGCAATGAAATCTGGCAGAACTTGCGACTTGATTGCCTTTCTTTTTTCATACGTGATGTCCCGAGGGGAAAGTTCTATTCCCCAAAGGGAGACACGCCCTGTAGCTTCTGGATTGTTCAGTATATTTGAAAGAGGTGCTTCGTTGACTACTATTATCAGGTGTGCCGAAAAATAGTGGCGCAACTTCCTTGCCGTTGCAATTACTCCATATGCTAGTTTCTGGTACTGCGGGTACCGCTGTTTGGAAGGCGATAAAACTTCACTGATGAAATATACTGGCCTTTGCACTCCATGGAGTTTTCCTTCTTCTTCTCTTTCAACAACTAGCACCGTGCTAACCACTTGGGGCGTGGCTGCAATATACAGCAGGAGAGGTTCCTTTTCCTTCGGCGCCACCAAGATTGGTGGTGTCGAGATTGTGCGCTTCAAATCCTCGAAAGCTCTGTCGGCCTCTTCGTTCCACTGGAATTTCTCTCCTTGCTTTATCAGAGTGTAAAATGGTAACGCTTTTTCTCCCAGCCTGGCGACGAATCTGCTCAAAGCTGCGACTCGCCCAGTTAGCTGCTGTATTTCTTTCAACTTTGTTGGCTTCCTCATTGTTACGATAGCTTGTATTTTGTCGGGATTTGCTTCAATTCCTCTTGCTGAAACTAGAAACCCCAGAAGTTCTCCTGCTGGGACGCCAAAAGAACACTTCGTCGGGTTCAGCTTGAGGCAGAATTTGTCGAGGTTATCAAAGGTTTCCTTGAGATCCTCGATCAGCGTTACCCCCTTTTTTGACGTTATGACGACATCGTCGATGTATACTTGCACGTTTTTCCCAATCTGTGTCGCCAAACACTTCTGCATCATCCTCTGATATGTTGCTCCCGCGTTTTTTAGACCAAAGGGCATTGTTCTGTAGCAAAACACGCCGTAAGGTGTTATGAACGCTGTTTTGGCCTCATCGTCTTCTTTTAGTCTGATCTGGTTATAACCAGAGTATGCATCCAAGAAGGAAAGACGTTCACATCCTACCGTGGAGTCGATGATTTGATCGATCCTTGGGAGGGGAAAGTGATCCTTAGGACAATGTTTATTGAGACACGTAAAGTCGACGCACATGCGAAGGACTGTCGTATGTTTCTTCGGCACCATCACTGGGTTAGCTACCCATGTGGCTTCTGTAGATATCTCTTTGATAAAACCAGCATCCTTAAGTCGATCTATTTCTGATAGCATAGCTTTGCGGTTTGGTTCCGAAAAACAACGCAAGGGTTGTTTGATTGGTCTCGCGAGAGGATCCAAGTTGAGGTGGTGCTCGGCAAGTTCCCTGGGTACTCCTGGCATGTCAGCTGGACACCATGCGAAGATTTTCCAGTGCTCACGGAGGAACTTGACGAGCGCGCTTTCCTATGCGAGATCCATATTTGTTGCAATGGACGTCGTCTTTTTCGGGTCTGTCGGGTGAATCTGTACCTCCTTAGAATTTTTCTCGGTATTGAAAGTTGATTCTTTATTTGGCCTTCCAACGTCTGGCAGCACGTCGTAGTTAGTCATACTTCTTGACGCCAAATACTCAGCTTGCATCCCAAAAGTTTCTGATATCCGATGAAAATCCTTATCGCACTTATCGGCTAAGGCGAAGCTTCCTTTGACTGTGATTGGTCCCTTCGGTCCAGGCATCCTCCACAACAGGTATGTATAGTGTGGCACCGCCATAAATCTAGCATATGCTGGTCGTCCCAACAGAGCGTGGTACTGCGACGAAGAATCCACAACTTCAAATTCCAGCCTCTCGATTCTATAATTCTCTCGGGTTCCAAACTGAACGTCGAGATTGATCTTCCCCAATGGATAACTTGGTTTCTCCGGTGTGATACCATGGAACCTTGTGTCTGTTGGCTTCAAGTTTGCTAGGGATATGTTCATCTTCCTCAATGTATCTGCATACATAAGGTTTAAGCTGCTGCCGCCGTCTATGAACACTCGAGAGACATCAAATCCCGCAATAACTGCTGGTAAAATAAGTGCTGACTGCCCTGGTCGAGGAACTTGCTGCGGATGATCTGCTATGGTGAAGCCAATATCTTGCCCTGACCAATTAAGATACTCGACTGTTGGTGGAGGCATTTTTTCTGCCATAAACACCTGTCGTGAGATTACTTTCTGAGCTCTGTTGGATGGCCTTCCCTTCTGAATCATCGACACCGCTCCGTTGGAGTTAGGATCAACGTAAGGTGGTGGTGGAGGTGCTGCCGCTATTCTGAGCTGATGTCGATTGTCTTCTGTAATCGCGGGGGGAGGTGGCAAGTGAATCTCGCTCCTGGGTTCTCGAGGATTTCTCTGTGCTGCTCGAGCGTTAGCGTGCTCTGCCCACCTTAACATTGCCTGGAAATTGCGACAATCTTTCTGCAGATGTCCTGACTGTCTTTTTCCGTTGCTGTCGAGGAAAAAGTGCATCTGACACGGCCCATTCATCATCTCTTCAGGAGACACGAAAGGCCTTGGGAACCTAGGCCCGCTATTTTGCCTGCTGTTTCGAGAATCGTCTCTATTATCGCCTCGCTGCTCATTGCTTCTCTGATAATCATCTCTGTTGTTTCCTCCTGTGTTTGCTCGAAAACCTGCCGAAATTTGTCCTGGAGCATCATAGTTCGGGTATTGTCGAGGAAATCGTCGCTTCGGTTGATAGTTTCGACCACGGTCCTCCTCTGGCGACCTGTGCCGTTTGTTGTGGACAGCATCTTCTCCATCTGCCCATCTGTTTGCTATTTCCATTAACGCGGATACTGTCTTTGGGTTGGTCCTTCCCAAGTCCTCGACAAAATCTCCACGCCTGATTCCTGCGACAAACGCATCTATCGCTCTCTCGTCAGATATATTTTCTGCCGAGTTTTTGATGATGTTCCACCTTTGGATATATTTTCTCATTGGCTCGTCCGGCTTTTGTCGACATGCTCTCAACTCCTCCAACGACGCAGGTTTTTTGCATGTGGACCGGAAGTTCTTGACGAACACGTCTTCGAAGCTTTCCCAGCTGTCGATAGATCCTGGAGGAAGTTTCTTTATCCAAGATCGTGCGGCTCCACTCAAATGCACCTGGATGCTTTGCATAGCTGTTGCCCTGGTTCCTCCTGTGAGCTTCACCGTCTCGAGATAATCAACTAGCCAGTCCTCTGGATCTTGAAGGCCGTCGAATTTCTTGAAGTTGTCAGGTAACTTGAATCCTGAAGGGACTCGAGTTTTTCGGACTCTCCTCGTGAAGCACGGCAAGCCACACATATCCTCGTCGTTTAACTCTGGGGACTGCCGATGTTCTCTTCTGCTTTGTCGCGCTCTGTCGACCCTTGCCTGTGCTGCCGTATCTCTTGCTCCACTTGGTCCTTCAGGAGCTGCTGCTGCTGCTGCCACAGGTCGTGGACTATTTTGCCTTGCTGTTCCTTCGGGAGGTGTTGATACAAACGCCGTCCCCATGGCTCCAACTCCTGCTATCGCCATGAAGTACTATTCATGAAAAGTCTTTGCTTTATGATTCACTTGTTTACTCATGTCATTACCATTGTTTTGATCGTTGCATTCATTACATATGTTTACAAATAGTATGATCAAGGTTATGATGGCATGTCACTTCAGAAATTATCTTTGTTATCGTTTTACCTGCTCGGGACGAGCAGAACTAAGCTTGGGGATGCTTGATACGTCTCCGACGTATTGATAATTTCTTATGTTCTATGCCATATTATTGATGATACCTACATGTTTTATGCACACTTTATGTCATATTTGTGCATTTTCTGGAACTAACCTATTAACAAGATGCCGAAGTGCCAGTTCCTGTTTTCTGCTGTTTTTGGTTTCAGAAATCCTAGTAACGAAATATTCTCGGAATTGGACGAAACGAAGACCCAGGGGCCTATTTCGCCACGAACCTTCCAGAAGACCGAAGAGCATACGAAGTGGGGCCACGAGGTGGCCAAACCACAAGGCGGCGCGGCCAAGGGGGGGCCCGCGCCGCCCTGTGGTGTGGGCCCCTCGTCAGCCCCCCGACTCTGCCCTTCCGCCTACTTAAAGCCTCCGTCGCGAAACCCCTGATGCGAAAAACCACGATACGGAAAACCTTCCAGAGACGCCGCCGCCGCCAATCCCATCTCGGGGGATTCTGGAGATCTCCTCCGGCACCCTGCCGGAGAGGGGATTCATCTCCCGGAGGACTCTACGCCGCCATGGTCGCCTCCGGAGTGATGAGTGAGTAGTTCACCCCTGGACTATGGGTCCATAGCAGTAGCTAGATGGTTGTCTTCTCCTCATTGTGCTTCATTGTTGGATCTTGTGAGCTGCCTAACATGATCACGATCATCTATCTGTAATACTCTATGTTGTGTTTGTCGGGATCCGATGGATAGAGAATACCATGTTATGTTAATTATCAAGTTATTGCATATGTGTTGTTTATGATCTTGCATGCTCTCCGTTATTAGTAGAGGCTCTGGCCAAGTTGATGCTAGTAACTCCAAGAGGGAGTATTTATGCTCGATAGTGGGTTCATGCCTGCATTGACACCTGGGACAGTGACAGAAAGTTCTAAGGTTGTGTTGTGCTGTTGCCACTAGGGATAAAACATTGATGCTATGTCCGAGGATGTAGTTATTGAGTACATTACGCACCATACTTAATGCAATTGTCTGTTGCTTTGCAACTTAATACTGGAGGGGGTTCGGACGATAACCTGAAGGTGGACTTTTTAGGCATAGATGCAGTTGGATGGCGGTCTATGTACTTTGTCGTAATGCCCAATTAAATATCACTATACTTATCATGACATGTATGTGCATTGTTATGCCCTCTCTATTTGTCAATTGCCCGACTGTAATTTGTTCACCCAACATGCTTTTATCTTATGGGAGAGACACCTCTAGTGAACTGTGGACCCCGGTCCATTCTTTTAATACTGAAATACAAATCTGCTGCAATACTTGTTTTACTGTTTTCTCTGCAAACAATCATCTTCCACACAATCCGGTTAATCCTTTGTTACAGCAAGCCGGTGAGATTGACAACCTCACTGTTTCGTTGGGGCAAAGTACTTTGGTTGTGTTGTGCAGGTTCCACGTTGGCGCCGGAATCCCTGGTGTTGCGTCGCACTACATCCCGCCGCCATCAACCTTCAACGTGCTTCTTGGCTCCTCCTGGTTCGATAAACCTTGGTTTCTTTCTGAGGGAAAACTTGCTGCTGTGCGCGTCATACCTTCCTCTTGGGGTTGCCCAACGAACGTGTGAAATACACGCCATCACGTATCGATAATTTCTTATGATCCATGCCATATTATTGATGATACCTACATGTTTTATGCACACTTTATGTCATATTCGTGCATTTTCTGGAACTAACCTATTAACAAGATGCCGAAGTGCCAGTTGCTGTTTTCTGCTGTTTTTGGTTTCAGAAATCCTAGTAACGAAATATTCTCGGAATTGGACGAAACAAAGACCCAGGGGCCTATTTTGCCACGAACCTTCCAGAAGACCGAAGAGCATACGAAGTAGGGCCACGAGGTGGCGACACCACAAGGCGGCGCGGCCAAGGAGGGGCCCGCGCCGCCCTATGGTGTGGGCCCCTCGTCAGGCCTCCGACTCTGCCCTTCCGCCTACTTAAAGCCTTCGTCGCAAAACCCCTGATGCGAAAAACCACGATACGGAAAACCTTCCAGAGCCGCCGCCATCGCGAAGCCAAGATCTGGGGGACAGGGGTCTCTGTTCCGGCACGCCGCCGGAACGGGGAAGTGCCCCCGGAAGGCTTCTCCATCGACACCGCTGCCATCTCCACCGCCATCTTCATCACCGCTGCTGCTCCCATGAGGAGGGAGTAGTTCTCCATCGAGGCTCGGGGCTGTACCGGTAGCTATGTGGTTAATCTCTCTCCTATGTGCTTCAATACAATAATCTCATGAGCTGCCTTACATGATTGAGATTCATATGATGATGCTTGTAATCTAGATGTCATTATGCTAGTGAAGTGGGTTTTACTCATGTGATCTCCGGAGACTCCTTGTCCCACGTGTGTAAAGGTGACAGTGTGTGCACCGTGTGGGTCTCTTAGGCTATATTTCACAGAATACTTATTCACTGTTATGAATGGCATAGTGAAGTGCTTATTTATATCCCTTTATGATTGCAATGTATTTTGTATCACAATTTATCTATGTGCTACTCTAGCAATGTTATTAAAGTAGTTTTATTCCTCCTGCACGGTGTAATGGTGACAGTGTGTGCATCCGTGTTAGTACTTGGTTTATGCTATGATTATGATCTCTTGTAGATTATGAAGTTAACTATTGCTATGATGGTATTGATGTGATCTATTCCTCCTACATAGTGTGAAGGTGACAGTGTGCATACTATGTTAGTACTTGGTTTAGTCGAATTGATCTTTCATGCACTCTAAGGTTATTTAAATATGAACATTGAATTGTGGAGCTTGTTAACTCCGGCATTGAGGGTTCGTGTAATCCTACGCAATGTGTTCATCATCCAACAAGAGTGTAGAGTATGCATTTATCTATTCTGTTATGTGATCAATGTTGAGAGTGTCCACTAGCGAAAGTCTAATCCCTAGGCCTTGTTCCTAAATACAAATCTGCTGCAATACTTGTTTTACTGTTTTCTCTGCAAACAATCATCTTCCACACAATACGGTTAATCCTTTGTTACAGCAAGCCGGTGAGATTGACAACCTCACTGTTTCGTTGGGGCAAAGTACTTTGGTTGTGTTGTGCAGGTTCCACGTTGGCGCCGGAATCTCTGGTGTTGCGCCGCACTACATCCCGCCGCCATCAACCTTCAACGTGCTTCTTGGCTCCTCCTGGTTCGATAAACCTTGGTTTCTTTTACGAGGAAAACTTGCTGCTGTGCGCATCATACCTTCCTCTTGGGGTTCCCCAACGAACGTGTGAAATACACGCCATCAAGCTCTTTTTCTGGCGCCGTTGCCGGGGAGATCAAGACACGCTGCAAGGGGAGTCTCCACTTCCCAACCTCTTTACTTTGTTTTTGTCTTGCTTTATTTTATTTACTACTTTGTTTGCTGCATTATATCAAAACACAAAAAAAATTAGTTGCTAGCTTTACTTTATTTACTATCTTGTTTGCTATATCAAAAACACAAAAAAATTAGTTACTTGTTTTACTTTACTTAATATCATGCATGTTTTTATTTCACTAGTTAAGCATAATGGAAAACAACAAAAATATGAGAGATCTTTATGAACTTTATCTTCAATTAGGACATGATGTGTTTGAAGAGAGAATTAAAAAACCCATGGAACTTTATATGCATGCTAATGGGAATGTTATTACTATGGATGCTTTGAACACCATTGTTGCTAATGCTATGGAAAATTGTAAGCTTGGGGAAGTTGGCTCTGATGAGCATGATCTTTTTAGTCCCCCAAGCATTGAGGAGAAAATTTTCTTTTATGATTACAATATGCCTCCTATATATGATGATAGCCACTTTGTTGAATTTGCCCCCACTACAACTAATAAAATTGATTATGCTTACGTGGAGAGTAATAATTTTATGCATGAGACTCATGATAAGAATGCTTTATGTGATAGTTACATTGTTGAGTTTGCTCATGATGCTACTGAAAATTATTATGAGAGAGGAAAATATGGTTGTAGAAATTTTCATGTTACTAAAACACCTCTCTATATGCTTAAAATCTTGAAGTTGAGCTTGTCTAGTTTTTCTATGCTTGTTGCATTATGCTTCTTGAACTTGTTTATTTACAAGATTCCTATGCATAGGAAGCATGTTAGACTTAAATGTGTTTTGAATTTGCCCTTTGATGCTCTCTTTTGCTTCAACTACTATTTCTTGCGAGTGCATCATTAAAACTGCTGAGCCCATCTTAATGGCTATAAAGAAAGAACTTCTTGGGAGATAACCCATGTGTTATTTTACTACAGTATTTTTGTTTTATATTTGAGTCTTGGAAGTTGTTTACTACTGTAGCAACCTCTCCTTATCTTAGTTTTGAGTTTTGTTGTGCCAAGTAAAGTCTTTGATAGTAAAGTAAGTACTAGATTTGGATTACTGCGCAGTTCCAGATTTCTTTGCTGTCACGAATCTGGGTCTACCTCCCTGTAGGTAGCTCAGAAAATTAAGCCAATTTACGTGCATGATCCTCAGATATGTACGCAACTTTCATTCGATTTGAGCATTTTCATTTGAGCAAGTCTGGTGGCCTAATAAAATCCATCTTTACGGACTGTTCTGTTTTGACAGATTCTGCCTTTTTATTTCGCATTGCCTCTTTTGCTATGTTGGATGAATTTCTTTGATCCATTAATGTCCAGTAGCTTTATGCAATGTCCAGAAGTGTTAATAATGATTGTGTCACCTCTGAACATGTGAATTTTTATTATGCACTAACCCTCTAATGAGTTGTTTCAAGTTTGGTGTGGAGGAAGTTTTCAAGGATCAAGAGAGGAGTATGATGCAATATGATCAAGGAGAGTGAAAGCTCTAAGCTTGGGGATGCCCCGGTGGTTCACCCCTGCATATTTTAAGAAGACTCAAGCGTCTAAGCTTGGGGATGCCCAAGGCATCCCCTTCTTCATCGACAACATTATCAGGTTCCTCCCCTGAAACTATATTTTTATTCCGTCACATCTTATGCACTTTGCTTGGAGCGTCGGTTTGTTTTTGTTTTTTGTTTGAATAAAATGGATCCTAGCATTCACTTTATGGGAGAGAGACACGCTCCGCTGTAGCATATGGACAAATATGTCCTTAGGCTCTACTCATAGTATTCATGGCGAAGTTTCTTCTTCGTTAAATTGTTATATGGTTGGAATTGGAAAATGCTACATGTAGTAATTCTAAAATGTCTTGGATAATTTGATACTTGGCAATTGTTGTGCTCATGTTTAAGCTCTTGCATCATATACTTTGCATCCATTAATGAAGAAACACATAGATCTTGCTAATTTGGTTTGCATATTTGGTTTCTCTAGAGTCTAGATAATATCTAGTATTAGTTTTGAACAACAAGGAAGACGGTGTAGAGTCTTATAATGTTTACAATATGTCTTTTATGTGAGTTTTGCTGCACCGTTCATCCTTGTGTTTGTTTCAAATAACCTTGCTAGCCTAAACCTTGTATCGAGAGGGAATACTTCTCATGCATCCAAAATACTTGAGCCAACCACTATGCCATGTGTGTCCACCATACCTACCTACTACATGGTATTTATCCGCCATTCCAAAGTAAATTGCTTGAGTGCTACCTTTAAAATTCCATCATTCACCTTTGCAATATATAGCTCATGGGACAAATAGCTTAAAAACTATTGTGGTATTGAATATGTACTTATGCACTTTATCTCTTATTAAGTTGCTTGTTGTGCGATAACCATGCTTCTGGGGATGCCATCAACTATTCTTTGTTGAATATCATGTGAGTTGCTATGCATGTCCGTCTTGTCTGAAGTAAGAGAGATCTACCACCTTAATGGTTGGAGCATGCATATTGTTAGAGAAGAGCATTGGGCCGCTAACTAAAGCCATGATTCATAATGGAAGTTTCAGTTTTGGACATACATCCTCAATCTCATATGAGAATAATAATTGTTGCCACATGCTTATGCATTAAAGAGGAGTCCATTATCTTTTGTCCATGTTGTCCCGGTATGGATGTCTAAGTTGAGAATAATCAAAAGCGAGAAATCCAAAATGCGAGCGTTCTCCTTAGACCTTTGTACAGGCGGCATGGAGGTACCCCATTGTGACACTTGGTTAAAACATGTGCATTGCAAAGATCCGGTAGTCCAAGCTAATTAGGACAAGGTGCGGGCACTATTAGTATACTATGCATGAGGCTTGCAACTTGTAAGATATAATTTTCATAACTCATATGCTTTATTACTACCGTTGACAAAATTGTTTCATATTTCCAAAATAAAAGCTCTAGCACAAATATAGCAATCGATGCTTTCCTCTTTGAAGGACCATTCTTTTTACTTTTATGTTGAGTCAGTTCACCTATCTCTCTCCACCTCAAGAAGCAAACACTTGTGTGAACTGTGCATTGATTCCTACATACTTGCATATTGCACTTGTTATATTACTCTATGTTGACAATTATCCATGAGATATACATGTTACAAGTTGAAAGCAACCGCTGAAACTTAATCTTCCTTTGTGTTGCTTCAATACCTTTACTTTGATTTATTGCTTTATGAGTTAACTCTTATGCAAGACTTATTAATGCTTGTCTTGAAGTACTATTCATGAAAAGTCTTTGCTTTATGATTCACTTGTTTACTCATGTCATTACCATTGTTTTGATCGCTGCATCAACTACATATGTTTACAAATAGTATGATCAAGGTTATGATGGCATGTCACTTCAGAAATTATCTTTGTTATCGTTTTACCTGCTCGGGACGAGCAGAACTAAGCTTGGGGATGCTTGATACGTCTCCGACGTATCGATAATTTCTTATGATCCATGCCATATTATTGATGATACGTACATGTTTTATGCACACTTTATGTCATATTCGTGCATTTTCTGGAACTAACCTATTAACAAGATGCCGAAGTGCCAGTTGCTGTTTTCTGCTGTTTTTGGTTTCAGAAATCCTAGTAACGAAATATTCTCGGAATTGGATGAAACAAAGACCCAGGGGCCTATTTTGCCACGAACCTTCCAGAAGACCGAAGAGCATACGAAGTGGGGCCACGAGGTGGCGACACCACAAGGCGGCGCGGCCAAGGAGGGGCCCGCGCCGCCCTATGGTGTGGGCCCCTCGTCAGCCCTCCGACTCTGCCCTTCCGCCTACTTAAAGCCTTCTTCGCGAAACCCCTGATGCGAAAAACCACGATACGGAAAACCTTCCAGAGCCGCCGCCATCGCGAAGCCAAGATCTGGGGGACAGGAGTCTCTGTTCCGGCACGCCGCCGGAACGGGGAAGTGCCCCCGGATGGCTTCTCCATCGACACCGCTGCCATCTCCACCGCCATCTTCATCACCGCTGCTGCTCCCATGAGGAGGGAGTAGTTCTCCATCGAGGCTCGGGGCTGTACCGGTAGCTATGTGGTTAATCTCTCTCCTATGTGCTTCAATACAATAATCTCATGAGCTGCCTTACATGATTGAGATTCATATGATGATGCTTGTAATCTAGATGTCATTATGCTAGTCAAGTGGGTTTTACTCATGTGATCTCCGGAGACTCCTTGTTCCACGTGTGTAAAGGTGACAATGTGTGCACCGTGTGGGTCTCTTAGGCTATATTTCACAGAGTACTTTTTCACTGTTATGAATGGCATAGTGAAGTGCTTATTTATATCCCTTTATGATTGCAATGTATTTTGTATCACAATTTATCTATGTGCTACTCTAGCAATGTTATTAAAGTAGTTTTATTCCTCCTGCACGGTGTAATGGTGACAGTGTGTGCATCCATGTTAGTACTTGGTTTATGCTATGATTATGATCTCTTGTAGATTATGAAGTTAACTATTGCTATGATGGTATTGATGTGATCTATTCCTCCTACATAGTGTGAAGGTGACAGTGTGCATACTATGTTAGTACTTGGTTTAGTCGAATTGATCTTTCATGCACTCTAAGGTTATTTAAATATGAACATTGAATTGTGGAGCTTGTTAACTCCGGCATTGAGGGTTCGTGTAATCCTACGCAATGTGTTCATCATCCAACAAGAGTGTAGAGTATGCATTTATCTATTCTGTTATGTGATCAATGTTGAGAGTGTCCACTAGCGAAAGTCTAATCCCTAGGCCTTGTTCCTAAATACAAATCTGCTGCAATACTTGTTTTTACTGTTTTCTCTGCAAACAATCATCTTCCACACAATACGGTTAATCCTTTGTTACAGCAAGCCGGTGAGATTGACAACCTCACTGTTTCATTGGGGCAAAGTACTTTGGTTGTGTTGTGCAGGTTCCACGTTGGCGCCGGAATCCCTGGTGTTGCGCCGCACTACATCCCGCCGCCATCAACCTTCAACGTGCTTCTTGGCTCCTCCTAGTTCGATAAACCTTGGTTTCTTTCTGAGGGAAAACTTGCTGCTGTGCGCATCATACCTTCCTCTTGGGGTTCCCCAACGAACGTGTGAAATACACGCCATCAAACTACATCCTCGGACATAGCATCAATGTTTTATCCCTAGTGGCAACAGCACATCCACAACCTTAGAACTTTCTGTCACTGTCCCAGATTTAATGGAGGCATGAACCCACTATCGAGCATAAATACTCCCTCTTGGAGTTAAGAGTAAAAACTTGGCCAGAGCCTCTACTAATAACGGAGAGCATGCAAGATCATAAACAACACATAGATAATAGATTGATAATCAACATAACATAGTATTCTATATCCATCGGATCCCAACAAACACAACATATAGAATTACAGATAGATGATCTTGATCATGTTAGGCAGCTCACAAGATCCGACAATGAAGCACATAAGGAGAAGACGACCATCTAGCTACTGCTATGGACCCATAGTCCAGGGGTGAACTACTCACTCATCACTCCGGAGGCGACCATGGCGGTGAAGAGTCCTCCGGGAGATGATTCCCCTCTCCGGCAGGGTGCCGGAGGCGATCTCCTGAATCCCCCGAGATGGGATTGGCGGCGGCGTCTCTGGAAGGTTTTCCGTATCGTGGCTCTCGGTACTGGGGTTTCGCGATGAAGACTATATGTAGGCGGAAGGGCAGGTAAAGGGGCATCACGAGGGGCCCACACAGCAGGCCGGCGCGGCCAGGGCTTGGGCCGCGCCGCCCTGGTGTGTCGCCACCTCGTGGCCCCACTTCGACTCTCCCTTGGACTTCTGGAAGCTTCGTGCAAAAATAGGCCCCTGGGCGTTGATGTCGTCCAATTCCGAGAATATTTCCTTACTAGGATTTCTGAAA